>NC_088998.1:0-1200000 GCF_963932015.1 Anas acuta
GGATGGGTGAATGGGCTTGAAACGCATTTTCTGGAGCCCGAGTTTTCAGTCTTCTGCCATGGTGGCTAGGGGTATATTTAGGGTTGCTCGTAAACAGTGAACAAGGAGGGTCCAGTTGCATGTGGGGGCTGCGTAAAGGCTCCCCTGGGGAGTTCACTTGTACCCAAAGCCTTCCTCTGGTGGCACTTTTGGATGGGCGAATTAGGCTTTTAACGCATTTTCTGGGCCCGAGTTTTCAGTCGACTGCCAGGCGGGCAGGGCTATATTAGGGTTGCTGTGAAAGAGAGAATACGGAGGGTCCAGTTGCATGTGGGGCTGCATAAAGGCTCCCCTGGGGAGTTCAGTTGTACCCAAAGCCTTCCTTTGGGGGCACTTCTGGATGGGTGAATGGGGCTTGAAACGCATTTTCTGGAGCCCGAGTTTTCAGTCTTCTGCCATGCTGGCTAGGGTTTATATTTAGGGTTGCTGTAAAGAGCGAACACGGAGGGTCCAGTTGCGTATGGGCCTGCATAAAGGCTCCCCTGGGGAGTTCACTTGTACCCAAAGCCTTCCTTTGGGGGCACTTTTGTATGTTCGAATTGGGCTTGTTTCACGTTTTCTGGGCCCGAGCTTTTAGTCGTCTGCCATGCGGGCCAGTGTTATATTTAGGGTTGCTGTAAAAGAGCGAATACGGAGGGTCCAGTTGCATGTGGGGCTGCGTAAAGGCTCCCCTGGGGAGTTCAGTTGTACCCAAAGCCTTCCTCTGGGGGCACTTCTGGATGGGCGAATTAGGCTTTTAACAGTTTTTCTGGGGCCCGAGTTTTCAGTCGACTGCCAGGCGGGCCAGGGCTATATTTAGGGTTGCTGTGAAAGAGCGAATACGGAGGGTCCAGTTGCATGTGGGGCTGCGTAAAGGCTCCCCTGGGGAGTTCAGTTGTACCCAAAGCCTTCCTTTGGGGGCACTTCTGGATGGGTGAATGGGGCTTGAAACGCATTTTCTGGAGCCCGAGTTTTCAGTCTTCTGCCATGGTGGCTAGGGGTATATTTAGGGTTGCTCGTAAACAGTGAACAAGGAGGGTCCAGTTGCATGTGGGGCTGCATAAAGGCTCCCTTGGGAGTTCACTTGTATCCAAAGCCTTCCTTTGGGGGCACTTCTGGATGGGCGAAAGGGGCTTGAAACGCTTTTTCTGTGGCCCGAGTTTTGAGTCTTCTGCCATGCTGGCTAGGGTTATATTTAGGGTTGCTGTAAAGAGTGAATACGGAGGTCCAGTTGCATGAGGGGCTGCATAAAGGCTCCCCTGGGAGTTCAGATGTACCCAAAGCCTTCCTTTGGGGGCACTTTTGGATGGGCGAATGGGGCTCGTATCACATTTTCTGTGGCCGGAGCTTTCCGTCGACTGCCAGGCGTGCTAGGGCTATATTTAGGCTTGCGGTGAAAGAGTGAACCCGGAGGGTCCAGTTGCATGTGGGGCTGCATAAAGGCTCCCCTGGGGAGTTCACTTGTACCCAAAGCCTTCCTTTGGGGGCACTTCTGGATGGGTGAATGGGGCTTGAAATGCTTTTTCTGTGGCCCGAGTTTTCAGTTCCTGCCATGCTGCCTAGGGTTATACTTAGGGTTGCTTGTAAACAGCGAACACGGGGGGTCCAGTTGCGTATGGGCCTGCATAAAGGCTCCCCTGGGGAGTTCAGTTGTACCCAAAGCCTTCCTTTGGGGGCACTTTTGGATGGTCGAATGGGGCTTGTAGCACGTTTTCTGTGGCCTGAGCTTTCAGTCGACTGCCAGGCATGCTAGGGCTATATTTAAGCTTGCGGTGAAAGAGTGAACCCGGAGGGTCCAGTTGCATGTGGGGCTGCATAAAGTCTCCCCTGGGGAGTTCAGATGTAGCCAAAGCCTTCCTTTGGGGGCACTTTTGGATGGGCGAATGGGGCTTGTAGCATGTTTTCTGGGGCCCGATTTTTCAGTGGTCTGCCATGCGGGCCAGGGTTATATTTAGGGTTGCTGTAAAGAGTGAACCCGTAGGGTCCAGTTGCATGTAGGGCTGCGTAAAGGCTCCCCTGGGGAGTTCAGATGTAGCCAAAGCCTTCCTTTGGGGGCACTTTTGGATGGGCGAATGGGGCTTGTAGCATGTTTTCTGGGGCCCCATTTTTCAGTGGTCTGCCATGCGGGCCAGGGTTATATTTAGGGTTGCTGTGAAAGAACGAATACGGAGGGTCCAGTTGCATGTGGGGCTTCGTTAAGGCTCCCCTGGGGAGTCCAGTTGTACCCAAAGCCTTCCTTTGGGGGCACTTTGGGATGGTCCAAGGGGAATCGCAATGCGTTTTCTGAGGCCCGCTTTTTCAGACTTCTCCCATTGCGCCAAGGGCTATATTTAGGCTTGCGGTGAAAGAGTGAACCCAGAGGGTCCAGTTGCGTATGGGCCTGCATAAAGGCTCCCCTGGGGAGTTCAGTTGTACCCAAAGCCTTCCTTTGGGGGCACTTTTGGATGGGCGAATGGGGCTTGTAGCACGTTTTCTGGTGCCCGAGTTTTCAGTCGTCTGCCATGCGGGCCAGTGTTATATTTAGGCTTGCGGTGAAAGAGTGAACCCGGAGGGTCCAGTTGCATGTGGGGCTGCATAAAGGCTCCCCTGGGGAGTTCACTTGTACCCAAAGCCTTCCATTGGGGGCACTTCTGGATGGGCGAAAGGGGCTTGAAACGCATTTTCTGGAGCCCGAGTTTTCAGTCTTCTGCCATGCTGGTTAGGGTTATATTTAGGGTTGCTGTAAAGAGCGAACACGGAGGGTCCAGTTGCATGTGGGGCTGCGTAAGGGCTCCCCTGGGGAGTTCAGTTGTACCCAAAGCCTTCCTTTGGGGGCACTTCTGGATGGGCGAATGGGGCTCGTAACACATTTTCTGTGGCCCGAGCTTTCAGTCGACTGCCAGGCGTGCTAGGGCTATATTTAGGCTTGCGGTGAAAGAGTGAACCCGGAGGGTCCAGTTGCATGTGGGGCTGCATAAAGGCTCCCCTGGGGAGTTCACTTGTACCCAAAGCCTTCCTTTGGGGGCACTTCTGGATGGGTGAATGGGGCTTGAAACGCATTTTCTGGAGCCCGAGTTTTCAGTCTTCTGCCATGGTGGCTAGGGGTATATTTAGGGTTGCTCATAAAAAGTGAACAAGGAAGGTCCAGTTGCATGTGGGGCTGCGTAAAGGCTCGCCTGGGGAGTTCACTTGTACCCAAAGCCTTCCTCTGGGGGCACTTTTGGATGGGCGAATTAGGCTTTTAACAGTTTTTCTGGGGCCCGAGTTTTCAGTCGACTGCCAGGCGGGCCAGGGCTATATTTAGGGTTGCTGTAAAGAGTGAACCCGGAGGGTCCAGTTGCATGTGGGGCTGCATAAAGGCTCCCCTGGGGAGTTCAGTTGTACCCAAAGCCTTCCTCTGGGGGCACTTTTGGATGGGCGAATTAGGCTTTTAACAGTTTTTCTGGGGCCCGAGTTTTCAGTCGACTGCAAGGCGGGGCAGGGCTATATTTAGGGTTGCTGTGAAAGAGCGAATACGGAGGGTCCAGTTGCATGTGGGGCTGCGTTAAGGCTCCCCTGGGGAGTCCAGTTGTACCCAAAGCCTTCCTTTGGGGGCACTTTTGGATGGTCCAAGGGGAATCGCAATGCGTTTTCTTAGGCCCGCTTTTTCAGTCTTCTCCCATTGCGCCGAGGGCTATATTTAGGCTTGCGGTGAAAGAGTGAACGCGGAGGGTCCAGTTGCATGTGGGGCTGCATAAAGGCTCCCCTGGGGAGTTCACTTGTACCCAAAGCCTTCCTTTGGGGGCACTTT
Organism: Anas acuta; assembly: GCF_963932015.1. Lineage (NCBI taxonomy): Eukaryota > Metazoa > Chordata > Aves > Anseriformes > Anatidae > Anas > Anas acuta. The sequence goes on from NC_088998.1 coordinate 3,788, forward strand.
TCGATGGTCGAATGGGGCTTGTAGCACGTTTTCTGGGGCCCGATTTTTCAGTCGTCTGCCATGCGGTCCAGGGTTATATTTAGGGTTGCTGTGAAAGAGCGAATACGGAGGGTCCAGTTGCATGTGGGGATGCGTTAAGGCTCCCCTGGGGAGTTCACTTGTACCCAAAGCCTTCCTTTGGGGGCACTTCTGGATGGGTGAAAGGGGCTTGAAACGCTTTTTCTGTGGCCCGAGTTTTCAGTGTTCTGACATGCTGGCTAGGGTTATATTTAGGGTTGCTGTAAAGAGCGAACACGGAGGGTCCAGTTGCATGTGGGGCTGCATAAAGGCTCCCCTGGGGAGTTCAGATGTACCCAAAGCCTTCCTTTGGGGGCACTTTTGGATGGGCGAATGGGGCTCGTAACACATTTTCTGTGGCCCGAGCTTTCAGTTGACTTCCAGGCGTGCTAGGGCTATATTTAGGCTTGCGGTGAAAGAGTGAACCCGGAGGGTCCAGTTGCATGTGGGGCTGCATAAAGGCTCCCCTGGGGAGTTCAGTTGTACCCAAAGCCTTCCTTTGGGGGCACTTCTGGATGGGTGAATGGGGCTTGAAACGCATTTTCTGGAGCCCGAGTTTTCAGTCTTCTGCCATGCTGGCTAGGGGTATATTTAGGGTTGCTCGTAAACAGTGAACAAGGAGGGTCCAGTTGCATGTGGGGCTGCGTAAAGGCTCGCCTGGGGAGTTCACTTGTACCCAAAGCCTTCCTCTGGGGGCACTTTTGGAGGGGTGAATTAGGATTTAATGCATTTTCAGGGGCCCGAGTTTTCAGTCGACTGCCAGGCGGGCCAGGGCTATATTTAGGCTTGCGGTGAAAGAGCGAATACGGAGGGTCCAGTTGCATGTGGGCCTGCGTAAAGGCTCCCCTGGGGAGTCCAGCTGTACCCAAAGCCTTCCTTTGGGGGCACTTTGGGATGGTCCACGGGGAATCGCAATACGTTTTCTGAGGCCCGCTTTTTCAGTCTTCTCCCATTGCGCCAAGGGCTATATTTAGGCTTGCTGTGAAAGAGTGAACCCAGAGGGTCCAGTTGCATGTAGGGCTGCATAAAGGCTTCCCTGGGGAGTTCACTTGTACCCAAAGCTTTCCTTTGGGGGCACTTCTGGATGGGTGAATGGGGCTTGAAACGCATTTTCTGGAGCCCGAATTTTCAGTCTTCTGCCATGGTGGCTAGGGGTATATTTAGGGTTGCTCGTAAACAGTGAACAAGGAGGGTCCAGTTGCATGTGGGGCTGCATAAAGGCTCCCCTGGGGAGTTCAGTTGTACCCAAAGCCTTCCTCTGGGGGCTCTTTTGGATGGGCGAATTAGGCTTTTAATGCATTTTCAGGGGCCCGAGTTTTCAGTCGACTGCCAGGTGGGCCAGGGATATATTTAGGGTTGCTGTGAAAGAGCGAATACGGAGGGTCCAGTTGCATGTGGGGCTGCGTAAAGGCTCCCCTGGGGAGTTCAGTTGTACCCAAAGCCTTCCTTTGGGGGCAGTTTGGAATGGTCCAAGGGGAATTGCAATGTGTTTTCTGAGGCCCGATTTTTCAGTCTTTTCCCATTGCGCCGAGGGCTATATTTAGGCTTGCGGTGAAAGAGTGAACGCGGAGGGTCCAGTTGCATGTGGGGCTGCATAAAGGCTCCCCTGGGGAGTTCACTTGTACTCAAAGCCTTCCTTTGGGGGCACTTCTGGATGGGTGAATGGGGCTTGAAACGCATTTTCTGGAGCCCGAGTTTTCAGTGGTCTGCCATGGTGGCTAGGGGTATATTTAGGGTTGCTCGTAAACAGTGAACAAGGAGGGTCCAGTTGCATGTGGGGCTGCGTAAAGGCTCCCCTGGGGAGTTCACTTGTACCCAAAGCCTTCCTCTGGGGGCACTTTTGGATGGGAGAATTAGGCTTTTATCGCATTTTCTGGGGCCCGAGTTTTCAGTCGACTGCCAGGCGGGCCAGGGCTATATTTAGGATTGCTGTGAAAGAGCGAACAAGGAGGGTCCAGTTGCATGTGGGGCTGCGTAAAGGCTCCCCTGGGGAGTTCACTTGTACCCAAAGCCTTCCTCTGGGGGCACTTTTGGATGGACGAATTGGGCTCGTAACACATTTTCTGGAGCCCGAGTTTTCAGTCTTCTGCCATGGTGGCTAGGGGTATATTTAGGGTTGCAAGTAAACATTGAACAAGGAGGGTCCAGTGGCATGTGGGGCTGCATAAAGAATCCCCTGGGGAGTTCAGTTGTACCCAAAGCCTTCCTTTGGGGGCACATTTGGATGGGCGAAATGGGCTTGAAACGCTTTTTCTGTGGCCCGAGTTTTCAGTCTTCTGCCATGCTGGCTAGGGTTATATTTAGGGTTGCTGTAAAGAGCGAACACGGAGGGTCCAGTTGCATGTGGGGCTGCATAAAGGCTCCCCTGGGGAGTTCACTTGTACCCAAAGCCTTCCTCTGGGGGCACTTTTGGATGGGCGAATTAGGATTTTAACGCATTTTCTGGGGCCCGAGTTTTCAGTCGACTGCCAGGCGGGCCAGGGCTATATTTAGGATTGCTGTGAAAGAGCGAATACGGAGGGTCCAGTTGCATGTGGGGCTGCATAAAGGCTCCCCTGGGGAGTTCAGATGTACCCAAAGCCTTCCTCTGGGGACACTTTTGGATGGGCGAATTAGGCTTTTAACGCATTTTCTGGGGCCCGAGTTTTCAGTCGACTGCCAGGCGGGCCAGGGTTATATTTAGGGTTGCTGTAAAGAGCGAACACGGAGGGTCCAGTTGCATGTGGGGCTGCATAAAGGCTCCCCTGGGGAGTTCAGTTGTACCCAAAGCCTTCCTCTGGGGGCACTTTTGGATTGGCGAATGGGGCTCGTAACACATTTTCTGTAGCCCGAGCTTTCAGTCGACTGCCAGGCGTGCTAGGGCTATATTTAGGCTTGCGGTGAAAGAGTGAACCCGGAGGGTCCAGTTGCATGTGGGGCTGCATAAAGGCTCCCCTGGGGAGTTCAGTTGTACCCAAAGCCTTCCTTTGGGGGCACTTCTGGATGGGTGAATGGGGCTTGAAACGCATTTTCTGGAGCCCGAGTTTTCAGTCTTCTGCCATGGTGGCTAGGGGTATATTTAGGGTTGCTCGTAAACAGTGAACAAGGAGGGTCCAGTTGCATGTGGGGCTGCGTAAAGGCTCCCCTGGGGAGTTCACTTGTACCCAAAGCCTTCCTCTGGTGGCACTTTTGGATGGGCGAATTAGGCTTTTAACGCATTTTCTGGGGCCCGAGTTTTCAGTCGACTGCCAGGCGGGCCAGGGCTATATTTAGGGTTGCTGTGAAAGAGAGAATACGGAGGGTCCAGTTGCATGTGGGGCTGCATAAAGGCTCCCCTGGGGAGTTCAGTTGTACCCAAAGCCTTCCTTTGGGGGCACTTCTGGATGGGTGAATGGGGCTTGAAACGCATTTTCTGGAGCCCGAGTTTTCAGTCTTCTGCCATGCTGGCTAGGGTTATATTTAGGGTTGCTGTAAAGAGCGAACACGGAGGGTCCAGTTGCGTATGGGCCTGCATAAAGGCTCCCCTGGGGAGTTCACTTGTACCCAAAGCCTTCCTTTGGGGGCACTTTTGTATGTTCGAATTGGGCTTGTTTCACGTTTTCTGGGGCCCGAGCTTTTAGTCGTCTGCCATGCGGGCCCGTGTTATATTTAGGGTTGCTGTAAAAGAGCGAATACGGAGGGTCCAGTTGCATGTGGGGCTGCGTAAAGGCTCCCCTGGGGAGTTCAGTTGTACCCAAAGCCTTCCTCTGGGGGCACTTCTGGATGGGCGAATTAGGCTTTTAACAGTTTTTCTGGGGCCCGAGTTTTCAGTCGACTGCCAGGCGGGCCAGGGCTATATTTAGGGTTGCTGTGAAAGAGCGAATACGGAGGGTCCAGTTGCATGTGGGGCTGCGTAAAGGCTCCCCTGGGGAGTTCAGTTGTACCCAAAGCCTTCCTTTGGGGGCACTTCTGGATGGGTGAATGGGGCTTGAAACGCATTTTCTGGAGCCCGAGTTTTCAGTCTTCTGCCATGGTGGCTAGGGGTATATTTAGGGTTGCTCGTAAACAGTGAACAAGGAGGGTCCAGTTGCATGTGGGGCTGCATAAAGGCTCCCTTGGGGAGTTCACTTGTATCCAAAGCCTTCCTTTGGGGGCACTTCTGGATGGGCGAAAGGGGCTTGAAACGCTTTTTCTGTGGCCCGAGTTTTGAGTCTTCTGCCATGCTGGCTAGGGTTATATTTAGGGTTGCTGTAAAGAGTGAATACGAAGGGTCCAGTTGCATGAGGGGCTGCATAAAGGCTCCCCTGGGGAGTTCAGATGTACCCAAAGCCTTCCTTTGGGGGCACTTTTGGATGGGCGAATGGGGCTCGTATCACATTTTCTGTGGCCGGAGCTTTCCGTCGACTGCCAGGCGTGCTAGGGCTATATTTAGGCTTGCGGTGAAAGAGTGAACCCGGAGGGTCCAGTTGCATGTGGGGCTGCATAAAGGCTCCCCTGGGGAGTTCACTTGTACCCAAAGCCTTCCTTTGGGGGCACTTCTGGATGGGTGAATGGGGCTTGAAATGCTTTTTCTGTGGCCCGAGTTTTCAGTTTCCTGCCATGCTGCCTAGGGTTATACTTAGGGTTGCTTGTAAACAGCGAACACGGGGGGTCCAGTTGCGTATGGGCCTGCATAAAGGCTCCCCTGGGGAGTTCAGTTGTACCCAAAGCCTTCCTTTGGGGGCACTTTTGGATGGTCGAATGGGGCTTGTAGCACGTTTTCTGTGGCCTGAGCTTTCAGTCGACTGCCAGGCATGCTAGGGCTATATTTAAGCTTGCGGTGAAAGAGTGAACCCGGAGGGTCCAGTTGCATGTGGGGCTGCATAAAGTCTCCCCTGGGGAGTTCAGATGTAGCCAAAGCCTTCCTTTGGGGGCACTTTTGGATGGGCGAATGGGGCTTGTAGCATGTTTTCTGGGGCCCGATTTTTCAGTGGTCTGCCATGCGGGCCAGGGTTATATTTAGGGTTGCTGTAAAGAGTGAACCCGTAGGGTCCAGTTGCATGTAGGGCTGCGTAAAGGCTCCCCTGGGGAGTTCAGATGTAGCCAAAGCCTTCCTTTGGGGGCACTTTTGGATGGGCGAATGGGGCTTGTAGCATGTTTTCTGGGGCCCCATTTTTCAGTGGTCTGCCATGCGGGCCAGGGTTATATTTAGGGTTGCTGTGAAAGAACGAATACGGAGGGTCCAGTTGCATGTGGGGCTTCGTTAAGGCTCCCCTGGGGAGTCCAGTTGTACCCAAAGCCTTCCTTTGGGGGCACTTTGGGATGGTCCAAGGGGAATCGCAATGCGTTTTCTGAGGCCCGCTTTTTCAGACTTCTCCCATTGCGCCAAGGGCTATATTTAGGCTTGCGGTGAAAGAGTGAACCCAGAGGGTCCAGTTGCGTATGGGCCTGCATAAAGGCTCCCCTGGGGAGTTCAGTTGTACCCAAAGCCTTCCTTTGGGGGCACTTTTGGATGGGCGAATGGGGCTTGTAGCACGTTTTCTGGTGCCCGAGTTTTCAGTCGTCTGCCATGCGGGCCAGTGTTATATTTAGGCTTGCGGTGAAAGAGTGAACCCGGAGGGTCCAGTTGCATGTGGGGCTGCATAAAGGCTCCCCTGGGGAGTTCACTTGTACCCAAAGCCTTCCATTGGGGGCACTTCTGGATGGGCGAAAGGGGCTTGAAACTCATTTTCTGGAGCCCGAGTTTTCAGTCTTCTGCCATGCTGGTTAGGGTTATATTTAGGGTTGCTGTAAAGAGCGAACACGGAGGGTCCAGTTGCATGTGGGGCTGCGTAAGGGCTCCCCTGGGGAGTTCACTTGTACCCAAAGCCTTCCTTTGGGGGCACTTCTGGATGGGCGAATGGGGCTCGTAACACATTTTCTGTGGCCCGAGCTTTCAGTCGACTGCCAGGCGTGCTAGGGCTATATTTAGGCTTGCGGTGAAAGAGTGAACCCGGAGGGTCCAGTTGCATGTGGGGCTGCATAAAGGCTCCCCTGGGGAGTTCACTTGTACCCAAAGCCTTCCTTTGGGGGCACTTCTGGATGGGTGAATGGGGCTTGAAACGCATTTTCTGGAGCCCGAGTTTTCAGTCTTCTGCCATGGTGGCTAGGGGTATATTTAGGGTTGCTCATAAAAAGTGAACAAGGAAGGTCCAGTTGCATGTGGGGCTGCGTAAAGGCTCGCCTGGGGAGTTCACTTGTACCCAAAGCCTTCCTCTGGGGGCACTTTTGGATGGGCGAATTAGGCTTTTAACAGTTTTTCTGGGGCCCGAGTTTTCAGTCGACTGCCAGGCGGGCCAGGGCTATATTTAGGGTTGCTGTAAAGAGTGAACCCGGAGGGTCCAGTTGCATGTGGGGCTGCATAAAGGCTCCCCTGGGGAGTTCAGTTGTACCCAAAGCCTTCCTCTGGGGGCACTTTTGGATGGGCGAATTAGGCTTTTAACAGTTTTTCTGGGGCCCGAGTTTTCAGTCGACTGCAAGGCGGGGCAGGGCTATATTTAGGGTTGCTGTGAAAGAGCGAATACGGAGGGTCCAGTTGCATGTGGGGCTGCGTTAAGGCTCCCCTGGGGAGTCCAGTTGTACCCAAAGCCTTCCTTTGGGGGCACTTTTGGATGGTCCAAGGGGAATCGCAATGCGTTTTCTTAGGCCCGCTTTTTCAGTCTTCTCCCATTGCGCCGAGGGCTATATTTAGGCTTGCGGTGAAAGAGTGAACGCGGAGGGTCCAGTTGCATGTGGGGCTGCATAAAGGCTCCCCTGGGGAGTTCACTTGTACCCAAAGCCTTCCTTTGGGGGCACTTTTCGATGGTCGAATGGGGCTTGTAGCACGTTTTCTGGGGCCCGATTTTTCAGTCGTCTGCCATGCGGTCCAGGGTTATATTTAGGGTTGCTGTGAAAGAGCGAATACGGAGGGTCCAGTTGCATGTGGGGATGCGTTAAGGCTCCCCTGGGGAGTTCACTTGTACCCAAAGCCTTCCTTTGGGGGCACTTCTGGATGGGTGAAAGGGGCTTGAAACGCTTTTTCTGTGGCCCGAGTTTTCAGTCTTCTGCCATGCTGGCTAGGGTTATATTTAGGGTTGCTGTAAAGAGCGAACACGGAGGGTCCAGTTGCATGTGGGGCTGCGTAAAGGCTCCCCTGGGGAGTTCAGATGTACCCAAAGCCTTCCTTTGGGGGCACTTTTGGATGGGCGAATGGGGCTCGTAACACATTTTCTGTGGAGCGAGCTTTCAGTCGACTGCCAGGCGTGCTAGGGCTATATTTAGGCTTGCGGTGAAAGAGTGAACCCGGAGGGTCCAGTTGCATGTGGGGCTGCATAAAGGCTCCCCTGGGGAGTTCAGTTGTACCCAAAGCCTTCCTCTGGGGGCACTTTTGGATGGGCGAATTAGGCTTTTAAGAGTTTTTGTTTGGCCCGAGTTTTCAGTTTTCTGCCATGCTGGCTAGTGTTATATTTAGGGTTGCTTGTAAACAGCGTACACGGGGGGTCCAGTTGCGTATGGGCCTGCATAAAGGCTCCCCTGGGGAGTTCACTTGTACCCAAAGCCTTCCTTTGGGGGCACTTTTGTATGTTCGAATTGGGCTTGTAGCACGTTTTCTGGGGCCCGAGCTTTCAGTCGTCTGCCATGCGGGCCAAGGTTATATTTAGGGTTGCTGTAAAAGAGCGAATACGGAGGGTCCAGTTGCATGTGGGGCTGCATAAAGGCTCCCCTGGGGAGTTCACTTGTACCCAAAGCCTTCCTTTGGGGGCACTTCTGGATGGGCGAAAGGGGCTTGAAACGCTTTTTCTGTGGCCCGAGTTTTCAGTCTTCTGCCATGCTGGCTAGTGTTATATTTAGGGTTGCTGTAAAGAGCGAACACGGAGGGTCCAGTTGCATGTGGGGCTGCGTAAAGGCTCCCCTGGGGAGTTCACTTGTACCCAAAGCCTTCCTCTGGGGGCACTTTTGGATGGGCGAATTAGGCTTTTAATGCATTTTCTGTGGCCCGAGTTTTCAGTCGACTGCCAGGCGGGCCAGGGCTATATTTAGGGTTGCTGTGAAAGAGCGAATACGGAGGGTCCAGTTGCATGTGGGGCTGCGTAAAGGCTCCCCTGGGGAGTTCAGATGTACCCAAAGCCTTCCTTTGGGGGCACTTTTGGATGGGCGAATGGGGCTCGTAACACATTTTCTGTGGAGCGAGCTTTCAGTCGACTGCCAGGCGTGCTAGGGCTATATTTAGGCTTGCGGTGAAAGAGTGAACCCGGAGGGTCCAGTTGCATGTGGGGCTGCATAAAGGCTCCCCTGGGGAGTTCACTTGTACCCAAAGCCTTCCTTTGGGGGCACTTTTGGATGGGCGAATGGGGCTCGTAACACATTTTCTGTGGCCCGAGCTTTCAGTCGACTGCCAGGCGTGCTAGGGCTATATTTAGGCTTGCGGTGAAAGAGTGAACCCGGAGGGTCCAGTTGCATGTGGGGCTGCATAAAGGCTCCCCTGGGGAGTTCAGTTGTACCCAAAGCCTTCCTTTGGGGGCACTTCTGGATGGGTGAATGGGGCTTGAAACGCTTTTTCTGTGGCCCGAGTTTTCAGTTTTCTGCCATGCGGGCCAGGGTTATATTTAGGGTTGCTTGTAAACAGCGAACACTGGGGATCCAGTTGCGTATGGGCCTGCATAAAGGCTCCCCTGGGGAGTTCACTTGTACCCAAAGCCTTCCTTTGGGGGCACTTTTGTATGTTCGAATTGGGCTTGTAGCTCGTTTTCTGGGGCCCGAGCTTTCAGTCGTCTGCCATGCGGGCCAAGGTTATATTTAGGGTTGCTGTAAAAGAGCGAATACGGAGGGTCCAGTTGCATGTGGGGCTGCATAAAGGCTCCCCTGGGGAGTTCACTTGTACCCAAAGCCTTCCTCTGGGGGCACTTTTGGATGGGCGAATTAGGCTTTTAATGCATTTTCTGGGGCCCGAGTTTTCAGTCGACTGCCAGGCGGGCCAGGGCTATATTTAGGGTTGCTGTGAAAGAGCGAATACGGAGGGTCCAGTTGCATGTGGGGCTGCGTTAAGGCTCCCCTGGGGAGTCCAGTTGTACCCAAAGCCTTCCTTTGGGGGCACTTTTGGATGGTCCAAGTGGAATCGCAATGCGTTTTCTGAGGCCCGCTTTTTCAGTCTTCTCCCATTGCGCCGAGGGATATAGTTAGGCTTGCGGTGAAAGAGTGAACCCGGAGGGTCTAGTTGCATGTGGGGCTGCATAAAGGCTCCCCTGGGGAGTTCAGTTGTACCCAAAGCCTTCCTTTGGGGGCACTTCTGGATGGGTGAATGGGGCATGAAACGCATTTTCTGGAGCCTGAGTTTTCAGTCTTCTGCCATGGTAGCTAGGGGTATATTTAGGGTTGCTCGTAAACAGTGAACAAGGAGGGTCCAGTTGCATGTGGGGCTGCATAAAGGCTCCCCTGGGGAGTTCACTTGTACCCAAAGCCTTCCTTTGGGGGCACTTTTGGATGGGCGAAAGGGGCTTGAAACGCTTTTTCTGTGGCCCGAGTTTTCAGTCTTCTGCCATGCTGGCTAGGGTTATATTTTGGGTTGCTGTAAAGAGCGAACACGGAGGGTCCAGTTGCATGTGGGGCTGTGTAAAGGCTCCCCTGGGGAGTTCAGATGTACCCAAAGCCTTCCTTTGGGGGCACTTTTGGATGGGCGAATGGGGCTCGTAACACATTTTCTGTGGCCCGAGTTTTCAGTCGACTGCCAGGCGGGCCAGGGCTATATTTAGGGTTGCTGTGAAAGAGTGAACCCGGAGGGTCCAGTTGCATGTGGGGCTGCATAAAGGCTCCCCTGGGGAGTTCACTTGTACCCAAAGCCTTCCTTTGGGGGCACTTCTGGATGGGTGAATGGGGCTTGAAACTCTTTTTCTGTGGCCAGAGTTTTCAGTTTTCTGCCATGCTGGCTAGTGTTATATTTAGGGTTGCTGTAAAGAGCGAACACGGAGGGTCCAGTTGCATGTGGGGCTGCGTAAAGGCTCCCCTGGGGAGTTCACTTGTACCCAAAGCCTTCCTCTGGGGGCACTTTTGGATGGGCGAATTAGGCTTTTAATGCATTTTCTGTGGCCCGAGTTTTCAGTCGAATGCCAGGCGGGCCAGGGCTATATTTAGGGTTGCTGTGAAAGAGCGAATACGGAGGGTCCAGTTGCATGTGGGGCTGCGTAAAGGCTCCCCTGGGGAGTTCAGATGTACCCAAAGCCTTCCTTTGGGGGCACTTTTGGATGGGCGAATGGGGCTCGTAACACATTTTCTGTGGAGCGAGCTTTCAGTCGACTGCCAGGCGTGCTAGGGCTATATTTAGGCTTGCGGTGAAAGAGTGAACCCGGAGGGTCCAGTTGCATGTGGGGCTGCATAAAGGCTCCCCTGGGGAGTTCACTTGTACCCAAAGCCTTCCTTTGGGGGCACTTCTGGATGGGCGAATTAGGCTTTTAAGAGTTTTTGTTTGGCCCGAGTTTTCAGTTTTCTGCCATGCTGGCTAGTGTTATATTTAGGGTTGCTTGTAAACAGCGAACACGGGGGGTCCAGTTGCGTATGGGCCTGCATAAAGGCTCCCCTGGGGAGTTCACTTGTACCCAAAGCCTTCCTTTGGGGGCACTTTTGGATGGTCGAATGGGGCTTGTAGCACGTTTTCTGGGGCCCGATTTTTCAGTGGTCTGCCATGCGGGCCAGGGTTATATTTTGGGTTGCTGTGAAAGAGCGAATACGGAGGGTCCAGTTGCATGTGGGGCTGCATAAAGGCTCCCCTGGGGAGTTCACTTGTACCCAAAGCCTTCCTTTGGGGGCACTTTTGGATGGGCGAATGGGGCTCGTAACACATTTTCTGTGGCCCGAGCTTTCAGTCGACTGCCAGGCGTGCTAGGGCTATATTTAGGCTTGCGGTGAAAGAGTGAACCCGGAGGGTCCAGTTGCATGTGGGGCTGCATAAAGGCTCCCCTGGGGAGTTCAGTTGTACCCAAAGCCTTCCTTTGGGGGCACTTCTGGATGGGTGAATGGGGCTTGAAACGCTTTTTCTGTGGCCCGAGTTTTCAGTTTTCTGCCATGCGGGCCAGGGTTATATTTAGGGTTGCTTGTAAACAGCGAACACTGGGGATCCAGTTGCGTATGGGCCTGCATAAAGGCTCCCCTGGGGAGTTCACTTGTACCCAAAGCCTTCCTTTGGGGGCACTTTTGTATGTTCGAATTGGGCTTGTAGCTCGTTTTCTGGGGCCCGAGCTTTCAGTCGTCTGCCATGCGGGCCAAGGTTATATTTAGGGTTGCTGTAAAAGAGCGAATACGGAGGGTCCAGTTGCATGTGGGGCTGCATAAAGGCTCCCCTGGGGAGTTCACTTGTACCCAAAGCCTTCCTCTGGGGGCACTTTTGGATGGGCGAATTAGGCTTTTAATGCATTTTCTGGGGCCCGAGTTTTCAGTCGACTGCCAGGCGGGCCAGGGCTATATTTAGGGTTGCTGTGAAAGAGCGAATACGGAGGGTCCAGTTGCATGTGGGGCTGCGTTAAGGCTCCCCTGGGGAGTCCAGTTGTACCCAAAGCCTTCCTTTGGGCGCACTTTTGGATGGTCCAAGTGGAATCGCAATGCGTTTTCTGAGGCCCGCTTTTTCAGTCTTCTCCCATTGCGCCGAGGGATATAGTTAGGCTTGCGGTGAAAGAGTGAACCCGGAGGGTCTAGTTGCATGTGGGGCTGCATAAAGGCTCCCCTGGGGAGTTCAGTTGTACCCAAAGCCTTCCTTTGGGGGCACTTCTGGATGGGTGAATGGGGCATGAAACGCATTTTCTGGAGCCTGAGTTTTCAGTCTTCTGCCATGGTAGCTAGGGGTATATTTAGGGTTGCTCGTAAACAGTGAACAAGGAGGGTCCAGTTGCATGTGGGGCTGCATAAAGGCTCCCCTGGGGAGTTCACTTGTACCCAAAGCCTTCCTTTGGGGGCACTTTTGGATGGGCGAAAGGGGCTTGAAACGCTTTTTCTGTGGCCCGAGTTTTCAGTCTTCTGCCATGCTGGCTAGGGTTATATTTTGGGTTGCTGTAAAGAGCGAACACGGAGGGTCCAGTTGCATGTGGGGCTGTGTAAAGGCTCCCCTGGGGAGTTCAGATGTACCCAAAGCCTTCCTTTGGGGGCACTTTTGGATGGGCGAATGGGGCTCGTAACACATTTTCTGTGGCCCGAGCTTTCAGTCGACTGCCAGGCGTGCTAGGGCTATATTTAGGCTTGCGGTGAAAGAGTGAACCCGGAGGGTCCAGTTGCATGTGGGGCTGCGTTAAGGCTCCCCTGGGGAGTTCACTTGTACCCAAAGCCTTCCTTTGGGGGCACTTTTGGATGGGCGAATTAGGCTTTTAACAGTTTTTCTGGGCCCGAGTTTTCAGTCGACTGCCAGGCGGGCCAGGGCTATATTTAGGGTTGCTGTGAAAGAGTGAACCCGGAGGGTCCAGTTGCATGTGGGGCTGCATAAAGGCTCCCCTGGGGAGTTCACTTGTACCCAAAGCCTTCCTTTGGGGGCACTTCTGGATGGGTGAATGGGGCTTGAAACTCTTTTTCTGTGGCCAGAGTTTTCAGATTTCTGCCATGCTGGCTAGTGTTATATTTAGGGTTGCTTGTAAACAGCGAACACGGGGGGTCCAGTTGCGTATGGGCCTCCATAAAGGCTCCCCTGGGGAGTTCAGTTGTACCCAAAGCCTTCCTTTGGGGGCACTTTTGGATGGTCGAATGGGGCTTGTAGCACGTTTTCTGGGGCCCGATTTTTCAGTCGTCTGCCATGCGGGCCAGGGTTATATTTAGGGTTGCTGTGAAAGAGTGAATACGGAGGGTCCAGTTGCATGTGGGGCTGCATAAAGGCTCCCCTGGTAAGTTCACTTGTACCCAAAGCCTTCCTCTGGGGGCACTTTTGGATGGGCGAATTAGGGTTTTAACGCATTTTCTGGGGCCCGAGTTTTCAGTCTTCTGCCATGGTGGCTAGGGGTATATTTAGGGTTGCTCGTAAACAGTGAACAAGGAGGGTCCAGTTGCATGTGGGGCTGCGTAAAGGCTCCCCTGGGGAGTTCACTTGTACCCAAAGCCTTCCTTTGGGGGCACTTCTGGGTGGGCGAAAGCGGCTTGAAACGCTTTTTCTGTGGCCCGAGTTTTCAGTCTTCTGCCATGGTAGCTAGGGTTATATTTAGGGTTGCTGTAAAGAGCGAACACGGAGGGTCCAGTTGCATGTGGGGCTGCGTAAAGGCTCCCCTGGGGAGTTCACTTGTACCCAAAGCCTTCCTCTGGGGGCACTTTTGGAGGGGCGAATTAGGCTTTTAATGCATTTTCTGTGGCCCGAGTTTTCAGTCGACTGCCAGGCGGGCCAGGGCTATATTTAGGGTTGCTGTGAAAGAGCGAATACGGAGGGTCCAGTTGCATGTGGGGCTGCGTAAAGGCTCCCCTGGGGAGTTCAGATGTACCCAAAGCCTTCCTTTGGGGGCACTTTTGGATGGGCGAATGGGGCTCGTAACACAGTTTCTTTGGAGCGAGCTTTCAGTCGACTGCCAGGCGTGCTAGGGCTATATTTAGGCTTGCGGTGAAAGAGTGAACCCGGAGGGTCCAGTTGCATGTGGGGCTGCATAAAGGCTCCCCTGGGGAGTTCAGTTGTACCCAAAGCCTTCCTCTGGGGGCACTTTTGGATGGGCGAATTAGGCTTTTAAGAATTTTTGTTTGGCCCGAGTTTTCAGTTTTCTGCCATGCTGGCTAGTGTTATATTTAGGGTTGCTTGTAAACAGCGAACACGGGGGGTCCAGTTGCGTATGGGCCTGCATAAAGGCTCCCCTGGGGAGTTCAGTTGTACCCAAAGCCTTCCTTTGGGGGCACTTTTGGATGGGCGAATGGGGCTTGTAGCACGTTTTCTGGGGCCCGATTTTTCAGTGGTCTGCCATGCGGGCCAGGGTTATATTTTGGGTTGCTGTGAAAGAGCGAATACGGAGGGTCCAGTTGCATGTGGGGCTGCATAAAGGCTCCCCTGGGGAGTTCACTTGTACCCAAAGCCTTCCTTTGGGGGCACTTTTGGATGGGCGAATGGGGCTCGTAACACATTTTCTGTGGCCCGAGCTTTCAGTCGACTGCCAGGCGTGCTAGGGCTATATTTAGGCTTGCGGTGAAAGAGTGAACCCGGAGGGTCCAGTTGCATGTGGGGCTGCATAAAGGCTCCCCTGGGGAGTTCACTTGTACCCAAAGCCTTCCTTTGGGGGCACTTCTGGATGGGTGAATGGGGCTTGAAACGCTTTTTCTGTGGCCCGAGTTTTCAGTTTTCTGCCATGCGGGCCAGGGTTATATTTAGGGTTGCTTGTAAACAGCGAACACTGGGGATCCAGTTGCGTATGGGCCTGCATAAAGGCTCCCCTGGGGAGTTCAGTTGTACCCAAAGCCTTCCTTTGGGGGCACTTTTGTATGTTCGAATTGGGCTTGTAGCTCGTTTTCTGGGGCCCGAGCTTTCAGTCGTCTGCCATGCGGGCCAAGGTTATATTTAGGGTTGCTGTAAAAGAGCGAATACGGAGGGTCCAGTTGCATGTGGGGCTGCATAAAGGCTCCCCTGGGGAGTTCACTTGTACCCAAAGCCTTCCTTTGGGGGCACTTCTGGATGGGCGAAAGGGGCTTGAAACGCTTTTTCTGTGGCCCGAGTTTTCAGTCTTCTGCCATGCTGGCTAGTGTTATATTTAGGGTTGCTGTAAAGAGCGAACACGGAGGGTCCAGTTGCATGTGGGGCTGCGTAAAGGCTCCCCTGGGGAGTTCACTTGTACCCAAAGCCTTCCTCTGGGGGCACTTTTGGATGGGCGAATTAGGCTTTTAATGCATTTTCTGGGGCCCGAGTTTTCAGTCGACTGCCAGGCGGGCCAGGGCTATATTTAGGGTTGCTGTGAAAGAGCGAATACGGAGGGTCCAGTTGCATGTGGGGCTGCGTTAAGGCTCCCCTGGGGAGTCCAGTTGTACCCAAAGCCTTCCTTTGGGGGCACTTTTGGATGGTCCAAGTGGAATCGCAATGCGTTTTCTGAGGCCCGCTTTTTCAGTCTTCTCCCATTGCGCCGAGGGATATAGTTAGGCTTGCGGTGAAAGAGTGAACCCGGAGGGTCTAGTTGCATGTGGGGCTGCATAAAGGCTCCCCTGGGGAGTTCAGTTGTACCCAAAGCCTTCCTTTGGGGGCACTTCTGGATGGGTGAATGGGGCATGAAACGCATTTTCTGGAGCCTGAGTTTTCAGTCTTCTGCCATGGTAGCTAGGGGTATATTTAGGGTTGCTCGTAAACAGTGAACAAGGAGGGTCCAGTTGCATGTGGGGCTGCATAAAGGCTCCCCTGGGGAGTTCACTTGTACCCAAAGCCTTCCTTTGGGGGCACTTTTGGATGGGCGAAAGGGGCTTGAAACGCTTTTTCTGTGGCCCGAGTTTTCAGTCTTCTGCCATGCTGGCTAGGGTTATATTTTGGGTTGCTGTAAAGAGCGAACACGGAGGGTCCAGTTGCATGTGGGGCTGTGTAAAGGCTCCCCTGGGGAGTTCAGATGTACCCAAAGCCTTCCTTTGGGGGCACTTTTGGATGGGCGAATGGGGCTCGTAACACATTTTCTGTGGCCCGAGCTTTCAGTCGACTGCCAGGCGTGCTAGGGCTATATTTAGGCTTGCGGTGAAAGAGTGAACCCGGAGGGTCCAGTTGCATGTGGGGCTGCGTTAAGGCTCCCCTGGGGAGTTCACTTGTACCCAAAGCCTTCCTTTGGGGGCACTTTTGGATGGGCGAATTAGGCTTTTAACAGTTTTTCTGGGCCCGAGTTTTCAGTCGACTGCCAGGCGGGCCAGGGCTATATTTAGGGTTGCTGTGAAAGAGTGAACCCGGAGGGTCCAGTTGCATGTGGGGCTGCATAAAGGCTCCCCTGGGGAGTTCACTTGTACCCAAAGCCTTCCTTTGGGGGCACTTCTGGATGGGTGAATGGGGCTTGAAACTCTTTTTCTGTGGCCAGAGTTTTCAGTTTTCTGCCATGCTGGCTAGTGTTATATTTAGGGTTGCTTGTAAACAGCGAACACGGGGGGTCCAGTTGCGTATGGGCCTCCATAAAGGCTCCCCTGGGGAGTTCACTTGTACCCAAAGCCTTCCTTTGGGGGCACTTTTGGATGGTCGAATGGGGCTTGTAGCACGTTTTCTGGGGCCCGATTTTTCAGTCGTCTGCCATGCGGGCCAGGGTTATATTTAGGGTTGCTGTGAAAGAGCGAATACGGAGGGTCCAGTTGCATGTGGGGCTGCATAAAGGCTCCCCTGGTAAGTTCACTTGTACCCAAAGCCTTCCTCTGGGGGCACTTTTGGATGGGCGAATTAGGGTTTTAACGCATTTTCTGGGGCCCGAGTTTTCAGTCTTCTGCCATGGTGGCTAGGGGTATATTTAGGGTTGCTCGTAAACAGTGAACAAGGAGGGTCCAGTTGCATGTGGGGCTGCGTAAAGGCTCCCCTGGGGAGTTCACTTGTACCCAAAGCCTTCCTTTGGGGGCACTTCTGGGTGGGCGAAAGCGGCTTGAAAAGCTTTTTCTGTGGCCCGAGTTTTCAGTCTTCTGCCATGGTAGCTAGGGTTATATTTAGGGTTGCTGTAAAGAGCGAACACGGAGGGTCCAGTTGCATGTGGGGCTGCGTAAAGGCTCCCCTGGGGAGTTCACTTGTACCCAAAGCCTTCCTCTGGGGGCACTTTTGGATGGGCGAATTAGGCTTTTAATGCATTTTCTGTGGCCCGAGTTTTCAGTCGACTGCCAGGCGGGCCAGGGCTATATTTAGGGTTGCTGTGAAAGAGCGAACCCGGAGGGTCCAGTTGCATGTGGGGCTGCATAAAGGCTCCCCTGGGGAGTTCACTTGTACCCAAAGCCTTCCTCTGGGGGCACTTTTGGATGGGCGAATTAGGCTTTTAAGAATTTTTGTTTGGCCCGAGTTTTCAGTTTTCTGCCATGCTGGCTAGTGTTATATTTAGGGTTGCTTGTAAACAGCGAACACGGGGGGTCCAGTTGCGTATGGGCCTGCATAAAGGCTCCCCTGGGGAGTTCAGTTGTACCCAAAGCCTTCCTTTGGGGGCACTTTTGGATGGTCGAATGGGGCTTGTAGCACGTTTTCTGGGGCCCGATTTTTCAGTGGTCTGCCATGCGGGCCAGGGTTATATTTTGGGTTGCTGTGAAAGAGCGAATACGGAGGGTCCAGTTGCATGTGGGGCTGCATAAAGGCTCCCCTGGGGAGTTCACTTGTACCCAAAGCCTTCCTTTGGGGGCACTTCTGGATGGGCGAATGGGGCTCGTAACACATTTTCTGTGGCCCGAGCTTTCAGTCGACTGCCAGGCGTGCTAGGGCTATATTTAGGCTTGCGGTGAAAGAGTGAACCCGGAGGGTCCAGTTGCATGTGGGGCTGCATAAAGGCTCCCCTGGGGAGTTCAGTTGTACCCAAAGCCTTCCTTTGGGGGCACTTCTGGATGGGTGAATGGGGCTTGAAACGCTTTTTCTGTGGCCCGAGTTTTCAGTTTTCTGCCATGCGGGCCAGGGTTATATTTAGGGTTGCTTGTAAACAGCGAACACTGGGGATCCAGTTGCGTATGGGCCTGCATAAAGGCTCCCCTGGGGAGTTCACTTGTACCCAAAGCCTTCCTTTGGGGGCACTTTTGTATGTTCGAATTGGGCTTGTAGCTCGTTTTCTGGGGCCCGAGCTTTCAGTCGTCTGCCATGCGGGCCAAGGTTATATTTAGGGTTGCTGTAAAAGAGCGAATACGGAGGGTCCAGTTGCATGTGGGGCTGCATAAAGGCTCCCCTGGGGAGTTCACTTGTACCCAAAGCCTTCCTTTGGGGGCACTTCTGGATGGGCGAAAGGGGCTTGAAACGCTTTTTCTGTGGCCCGAGTTTTCAGTCTTCTGCCATGCTGGCTAGTGTTATATTTAGGGTTGCTGTAAAGAGCGAACACGGAGGGTCCAGTTGCATGTGGGGCTGCGTAAAGGCTCCCCTGGGGAGTTCACTTGTACCCAAAGCCTTCCTCTGGGGGCACTTTTGGATGGGCGAATTAGGCTTTTAATGCATTTTCTGGGGCCCGAGTTTTCAGTCGACTGCCAGGCGGGCCAGGGCTATATTTAGGGTTGCTGTGAAAGAGCGAATCGGAGGGTCCAGTTGCATGTGGGGCTGCGTTAAGGCTCCCCTGGGGAGTCCAGTTGTACCCAAAGCCTTCCTTTGGGGGCACTTTTGGATGGTCCAAGTGGAATCGCAATGCGTTTTCTGAGGCCCGCTTTTTCAGTCTTCTCCCATTGCGCCGAGGGATATAGTTAGGCTTGCGGTGAAAGAGTGAACCCGGAGGGTCTAGTTGCATGTGGGGCTGCATAAAGGCTCCCCTGGGGAGTTCAGTTGTACCCAAAGCCTTCCTTTGGGGGCACTTCTGGATGGGTGAATGGGGCATGAAACGCATTTTCTGGAGCCTGAGTTTTCAGTCTTCTGCCATGGTAGCTAGGGGTATATTTAGGGTTGCTCGTAAACAGTGAACAAGGAGGGTCCAGTTGCATGTGGGGCTGCATAAAGGCTCCCCTGGGGAGTTCACTTGTACCCAAAGCCTTCCTTTGGGGGCACTTTTGGATGGGCGAAAGGGGCTTGAAACGCTTTTTCTGTGGCCCGAGTTTTCAGTCTTCTGCCATGCTGGCTAGGGTTATATTTTGGGTTGCTGTAAAGAGCGAACACGGAGGGTCCAGTTGCAAGTGGGGCTGTGTAAAGGCTCCCCTGGTAAGTTCACTTGTACCCAAAGCCTTCCTCTGGGGGCACTTTTGGATGGGCGAATTAGGGTTTTAACGCATTTTCTGGGGCCCGAGTTTTCAGTCTTCTGCCATGGTGGCTAGGGGTATATTTAGGGTTGCTCGTAAACAGTGAACAAGGAGGGTCCAGTTGCATGTGGGGCTGCGTAAAGGCTCCCCTGGGGAGTTCACTTGTACCCAAAGCCTTCCTTTGGGGGCACTTCTGGATGGGCGAAAGGGGCTTGAAACGCTTTTTCTGTGGCCCGAGTTTTCAGTCTTCTGCCATGCTGGCTAGTGTTATATTTAGGGTTGCTGTAAAGAGCGAACACGGAGGGTCCAGTTGCATGTGGGGCTGCGTAAAGGCTCCCCTGGGGAGTTCACTTGTACCCAAAGCCTTCCTCTGGGGGCACTTTTGGATGGGCGAATTAGGCTTTTAATGCATTTTCTGGGGCCCGAGTTTTCAGTCGACTGCCAGGCGGGCCAGGGCTATATTTAGGGTTGCTGTGAAAGAGCGAATCGGAGGGTCCAGTTGCATGTGGGGCTGCGTTAAGGCTCCCCTGGGGAGTCCAGTTGTACCCAAAGCCTTCCTTTGGGGGCACTTTTGGATGGTCCAAGTGGAATCGCAATGCGTTTTCTGAGGCCCGCTTTTTCAGTCTTCTCCCATTGCGCCGAGGGATATAGTCAGGCTTGCGGTGAAAGAGTGAACCCGGAGGGTCTAGTTGCATTTGGGGCTGCATAAAGGCTCCCCTGGGGAGTTCAGTTGTACCCAAAGCCTTCCTTTGGGGGCACTTCTGGATGGGTGAATGGGGCATGAAACGCATTTTCTGGAGCCTGAGTTTTCAGTCTTCTGCCATGGTAGCTAGGGGTATATTTAGGGTTGCTCGTAAACAGTGAACAAGGAGGGTCCAGTTGCATGTGGGGCTGCATAAAGGCTCCCCTGGGGAGTTCACTTGTACCCAAAGCCTTCCTTTGGGGGCACTTTTGGATGGGCGAAAGGGGCTTGAAACGCTTTTTCTGTGGCCCGAGTTTTCAGTCTTCTGCCATGCTGGCTAGGGTTATATTTTGGGTTGCTGTAAAGAGCGAACACGGAGGGTCCAGTTGCAAGTGGGGCTGTGTAAAGGCTCCCCTGGGGAGTTCAGATGTACCCAAAGCCTTCCTTTGGGGGCACTTTTGGATGGGCGAATGGGGCTCGTAACACATTTTCTGTGGCCCGAGCTTTCAGTCGACTGCCAGGCGTGCTAGGGCTATATTTAGGCTTGCGGTGAAAGAGTGAACCCGGAGGGTCCAGTTGCATGTGGGGCTGCGTTAAGGCTCCCCTGGGGAGTTCACTTGTACCCAAAGCCTTCCTTTGGGGGCACTTTTGGATGGGCGAATTAGGCTTTTAACAGTTTTTCTGGGCCCGAGTTTTCAGTCGACTGCCAGGCGGGCCAGGGTTATATTTAGGGTTGCTGTGAAAGAGTGAACCCGGAGGGTCCAGTTGCATGTGGGGCTGCATAAAGGCTCCCCTGGGGAGTTCACTTGTACCCAAAGCCTTCCTTTGGGGGCACTTCTGGATGGGTGAATGGGGCTTGAAACTCTTTTTCTGTGGACAGAGTTTTCAGTTTTCTGCCATGCTGGCTAGTGTTATATTTAGGGTTGCTTGTAAACAGCGAACACGGGGGGTCCAGTTGCGTATGGGCCTCCATAAAGGCTCCCCTGGGGAGTTCAGTTGTACCCAAAGCCTTCCTTTGGGGGCACTTTTGAATGGTCGAATGGGGCTTGTAGCACGTTTTCTGGGGCCCGATTTTTCAGTCGTCTGCCATGCGGGCCAGGGTTATATTTAGGGTTGCTGTGAAAGAGCGAATACGGAGGGTCCAGTTGCATGTGGGGCTGCATAAAGGCTCCCCTGGTAAGTTCACTTGTACCCAAAGCCTTCCTCTGGGGGCACTTTTGGATGGGCGAATTAGGGTTTTAACGCATTTTCTGGGGCCCGAGTTTTCAGTCTTCTGCCATGGTGGCTAGGGGTATATTTAGGGTTGCTCGTAAACAGTGAACAAGGAGGGTCCAGTTGCATGTGGGGCTGCGTAAAGGCTCCCCTGGGGAGTTCACTTGTACCCAAAGCCTTCCTTTGGGGGCACTTCTGGGTGGGCGAAAGCGGCTTGAAACGCTTTTTCTGTGGCCCGAGTTTTCAGTCTTCTGCCATGGTAGCTAGGGTTATATTTAGGGTTGCTGTAAAGAGCGAACACGGAGGGTCCAGTTGCATGTGGGGCTGCGTAAAGGCTCCCCTGGGGAGTTCAGATGTACCCAAAGCCTTCCTTTGGGGGCACTTTTGGATGGGCGAATGGGGCTCGTAACACATTTTCTGTGGCCCGAGCTTTCAGTCGACTGCCAGGAGTGCTAGGGCTATATTTAGGCTTGCGGTGAAAGAGTGAACCCGGAGGGTCCAGTTGCATGTGGGGCTGCGTTAAGGCTCCCCTGGGGAGTTCACTTGTACCCAAAGCCTTCCTTTGGGGGCACTTTTGGATGGTCCAAGGGGAATCGCAATGCGTTTTCTGAGGCCCGCTTTTTCAGTCTTCTCCCATTGCGCCGAGGGCTATAGTTAGGCTTGCGGTGAAAGAGTGAACCCGGAGGGTCCAGTTGTATGTGGGGCTGCATAAAGGCTCCCCTGGGGAGTTCACTTGTACCCAAAGCCTTCCTCTGGGGGCACTTTTGTATGTTCGAATTGGGCTTGTTTCACGTTTTCTGGGGCCCGAGCTTTTAGTCGTCTGCCATGCGGGCCAGTGTTATATTTAGGGTTGCTGTAAAAGAGCGAATACGGAGGGTCCAGTTGCATGTGGGGCTGCGTAAAGGCTCCCCTGGGGAGTTCAGTTGTACCCAAAGCCTTCCTCTGGGGGCACTTCTGGATGGGCGAATTAGGCTTTTAACAGTTTTTCTGGGGCCCGAGTTTTCAGTCGACTGCCAGGCGGGCCAGCGCTATATTTAGGGTTGCTCTGAAAGAGCGAATACGGACGGTCCAGTTGCATGTGGGGCTGCGTAAAGGCTCCCCTGGGGAGTCCAGTTGTACCCAAAGACTTCCTTTGGGGGCACTTCTGGATGGGTGAATGGGGCTTGAAACGCATTTTCTGGAGCCCGAGTTTTCAGTCTTCTGCCATGGTGGCTAGGGATATATTTAGGCTTGCAGTGAAAGAGCGAACCCGGAGGGTCCAGTTGCATGTGGGGCTGCATAAAGGCTCCCCTGGGGAGTTCAGTTGTACCCAAAGCCTTCCTTTGGGGGCACTTCTGGATGGGTGAATGGGGCTTGAAACGCATTTTCTGGAGCCCGAGTTTTCAGTCTTCTGCTATGGTGGCTAGGGGTATATTTAGGGTTGCTCGTAAACAGTGAACAAGGAGGGTCCAGTTGCATGTGGGGCTGCATAAAGGCTCCCTTGGGGAGTTCACTTGTATCCAAAGCCTTCCTTTGGGGGCACTTCTGGATGGGCGAAAGGGGCTTGAAACGCTTTTTCTGTGGCCCGAGTTTTCAGTCTTCTGCCATGCTGGCTAGGGTTATATTTAGGGTTGCTGTAAAGAGCGAATACGGAGGGTCCAGTTGCATGAGGGGCTGCATAAAGGCTCCCCTGGGGAGTTCAGATGTACCCAAAGCCTTCCTTTGGGGGCACTTTTGGATGGGCGAATGGGGCTCCTATCACATTTTCTGTGGCCAGAGCTTTCCGTCGACTGCCAGGCGTGCTAGGGCTATATTTAGGCTTGCGGTGAAAGAGTGAACCCGGAGGGTCCAGTTGCATGTGGGGCTGCATAAAGGCTCCCCTGGGGAGTTCTGTTGTACCCAAAGCCTTCCTTTGGGGGCACTTCTGGATGGGTGAATGGGGCTTGAAATGCTTTTTCTGTGGCCCGAGTTTTCAGTCTTCTGCCATGGTGGCTAGGGGTATATTTAGGGTTGCTCGTAAACAGTGAACAAGGAGGGTCCAGTTGCATGAGGGGCTGCATAAAGGCTCCCCTGGGGAGTTCAGTTGTACCCAAAGCCTTCCTCTGGGGGCACTTTTGGAGGGGCGAATTAGGCTTTTAACGCATTTTCTGCGGCCCGAGTTTTCAGTCGACTGCAAGGCGGGCCAGGGTTATATTTAGGGTTGCTGTGAAAGAGCGAATACGGATGGTCCAGTTGCATGTGGGGCTTCGTTAAGGCTCCCCTGGGGAGTCCAGTTGTACCCAAAGATTTCCTTTGGGGGCACTTTTGGATGGTCCAAGGGGAATCGCAATGCGTTTTCTGAGGCCCGCTTTTTCAGTCTTCTCCCATTGCGCCGAGGGCTATATTTAGGCTTGCGGTGAAAGAGTGAACCCAGAGGGTCCAGTTGCGTATGGGCCTGCATAAAGGCTCCCCTGGGGAGTTCAGTTGTACCCAAAGCCTTCCTTTGGGGGCACTTTTGGATGGGCGAATATGGCTTGTAGCACGTTTTCTGGTGCCCGAGTTTTCAGTCGTCTGCCATGCGGGCCAGGGTTATATTTAGGCTTGCGGTGAAAGAGTGAACCCGGAGGGTCCAGTTGCATGTGGGGCTGTATAAAGGCTCCCCTGGGGAGTTCACTTGTACCCAAAGCCTTCCTTTGGGGGCACTTCTGGATGGGCGAAAGGGGCTTGAAACGCATTTTCTGGAGCCCGAGTTTTCAGTCTTCTGCCATGCTGGTTAGGGTTATATTTAGGGTTGCTGTAAAGAGCGAACACGGAGGGTCCAGTTGCATGTGGGGCTGCGTAAGGGCTCCCCTGGGGAGTTCACTTGTACCCAAAGCCTTCCTTTGGGGGCACTTCTGGATGGGCGAATGGGGCTCGTAACACATTTTCTGTGGCCCGAGCTTTCAGTCGACTGCCAGGCGTGCTAGGGCTATATTTAGGCTTGCGGTGAAAGAGTGAACCCGGAGGGTCCAGTTGCATGTGGGGCTGCGTAAAGGCTCCCCTGGGGAGTTCAGATGTACCCAAAGCCTTCCTTTGGGGGCACTTCTGGATGGGCGAATGGGGCTCGTAACACATTTTCTGTGGCCCGAGCTTTCAGTCGACTGCCAGGCGTGCTAGGGTATATTTAGGCTTGCGGTGAAAGAGTGAACCCGGAGGGTCCAGTTGCATGTGGGGCTGCATAAAGACTCCCCTGGGGAGTTCAGTTGTACCCAAAGCCTTCCTTTGGGGGCACTTCTGGATGGGTGAATGGGGCTTGAAACGCATTTTCTAGAGCCCGAGTTTTCAGTCTTCTGCCATGGTGGCTAGGGGTATATTTAGTGTTGCTCGTAAACAGTGAACAAGGAGGGTCCAGTTGCATGTGGGGCTGCGTAAAGGCTCCCCTGGGGAGTTCACTTGTACCCAAAGTCTTCCTCTGGGGGCACTTTTGGATGGGCGAATTAGGCTTTTAATGCATTTTCAGGGGCCCGAGCTTTCAGTCGTCTGCCAGGCGGGCCAGGGATATATTTAGGGTTGCTGTGAAAGAGCGAATACGGAGGGTCCAGTTGCATGTGGGGCTGCGTTAAGGCTCCCCTGGGGAGTTCAGTTGTACCCAAAGCCTTCCTCTGGGGGCACTTTTGGATGGGCGAATTAGGCTTTTAACGCATTTTCTGGGGCCGGAGTTTTCAGTCGTATGCCATGCGGGCCAGGGTTATATTTAGGGTTGCTGTGAAAGAGCGAATACGGAGGGTCCAGTTGCATGTGGGGCTGCATAAAGGCTCCCCTGGGGAGTTCAGTTGTACCCAAAGCCTTCCTTTGGGGGCACTTCTGGATGGGCGAAAGGGGCTTGAAACGCTTTTTCTGTGGCCCGAGTTTTCAGTCTTCTGCCATGCTGGCTAGGGTTATATTTAGGGTTGCTGTAAAGAGCGAACACGGAGGGTCCAGTTGCATGTGGGGCTGCATAAAGGCTCCCCTGGGGAGTTCAGTTGTACCCAAAGCCTTCCTCTGGGGGCACTTTTGGATGGGCGAATTAGGCTTTTAACAGTTTTTCTGGGGCCCGAGTTTTCAGTCGACTGCAAGGCGGGGCAGGGCTATATTTAGGGTTGCTGTGAAAGAGCGAATACGGAGGGTCCAGTTGCATGTGGGGCTGCGTTAAGGCTCCCCTGGGGAGTTCACTTGTACCCAAAGCCTTCCTTTGGGGGCACTTTTGGATGGGCGAATGGGGCTCCTAACACATTTTCTGTGGCCCGAGCTTTCAGTCGACTGCCAGGCGTGCTAGGGCTATATTTAGGCTTGCGGTGAAAGAGTGAACCCGGAGGGTCCATTTGCATGTGGGGCTGCATAAAGGCTCCCCTGGGGAGTTCACTTGTACCCAAAGCCTTCCTTTGGGGGCACTTCTGGATGGGTGAATGGGGCTTGAAAGGCATTTTCTGGAGCCCGAGTTTTCAGTCTTCTGCCATGGTGGCTAGGGGTATATTTAGGGTTGCTCGTAAACAGTGAACAAGGAGGGTCCAGTTGCATGAGGGGCTGCGTAAAGGCTCCCCTGGGGAGTTCAGTTGTACCCAAAGCCTTCCTCTGGGGGCACTTTTGTTGGGGCGAATTAGGCTTTTAATGCATTTTCTGGGGCCCGAGTTGTCAGTCGACTGCCAGGCGGGCCAGGGCTATATTTAGGGTTGCTGTGAAAGAGCGAATACGGAGGGTCCAGTTGCATGTGGGGCTTCGTTAAGGCTCCCCTGGGGAGTCCAGTTGTACGCAAAGATTTCCTTTGGGGGCACTTTTGGATGGTCCAAGGGGAATTGCAATGCGTTTTCTGAGGCCGGCTTTTTCAGACTTCTCCCATTGCGCCGAGGGCTATATTTAGGCTTGCGGTGAAAGAGTGAACCCAGAGGGTCCAGTTGCGTATAGGCCTGCATAAAGGCTCCCCTGGGGAGTTCAGTTGTACCCAAAGCCTTCCTTTGGGGGCACTTTTGAATGGGCGAATGGGGCTTGTAGCACGTTTTCTGGTGCCCGAGTTTTCAGTCGTCTGTCATGCGGGCCAGTTCTATATTTAGGCTTGCGGTGAAAGAGTGAACCCGGAGGGTCCAGTTGCATGTGGGGCTGCATAAAGGCTCCCCTGGGGAGTTCACTTGTACCCAAAGCCTTCCATTGGGGGCACTTCTGGATGGGCGAAAGGGGCTTGAAACGCATTTTCTGGAGCCCGAGTTTTCAGTCTTCTGCCATGCTGGTTAGGGTTATATTTAGGGTTGCTGTAAAGAGCGAACACGGAGGGTCCAGTTGCATGTGGGGCTGCGTAAGGGCTCCCCTGGGGAGTTCACTTGTACCCAAAGCCTTCCTTTGGGGGCACTTCTGGATGGGCGAATGGGGCTCGTAACACATTTTCTGTGGCCCGAGCTTTCAGTCGACTGCCAGGCGTGCTAGGGCTATATTTAGGCTTGCGGTGAAAGAGTGAACCCGGAGGGTCCAGTTGCATGTGGGGCTGCATAAAGGCTCCCCTGGGGAGTTCAGTTGTACCCAAAGCCTTCCTTTGGGGGCACTTCTGGATGGGTGAATGGGGCTTGAAACGCATTTTCTGGAGCCCGAGTTTTCAGTCTTCTGCCATGGTGGCTAGGGGTATATTTAGGTTTGCTCATAAAAAGTGAACAAGGAGGGTCCAGTTGCATGTGGGGCTGCGTAAAGGATCCCCTGGGGAGTTCACTTGTACCCAAAGCCTTCCTCTGGGGGCACTTTTGGATGGGCGAATTAGGCTTTTAACAGTTTTTCTGGGGCCCGAGTTTTCAGTCGACTGCCAGGCGGGCCAGGGTTATATTTAGGGTTGCTGTGAAAGAGCGAATACGGAGGGTCCAGTTGCATGTGGGGCTGCATAAAGGCTCCCCTGGGGAGTTCACTTGTACCCAAAGCCTTCCTTTGGGGGCACTTCTGGATGGGTGAATGGGGCTTGAAACGCATTTTCTGGAGCCCGAGTTTTCAGTCTTCTGCCATGGTGGCTAGGGGTATATTTAGGGTTGCTCGTAAAAAGTGAACAAGGAGGGTCCAGTTGCATGTGGGGCTGCATAAAGGCTCCCCTGGGGAGTTCACTTGTACCCAAAGCCTTCCTTTGGGGGCCCTTTTGGATGGGCGAAAGGGGCTTGAAACATTTTTTCTGTGGCCCGAGTATTCAGTCTTCTGCCATTCTGGCTAGGGTTATATTTAGGGTTGCTGTAAAGAGCGAACACGGAGGGTCCAGTTGCATGTGGGGCTGCGTAAAGGCTCCCCTGGGGAGTTCAGTTGTACCCAAAGCCTTCCTCTGGGGGCACTTTTGGAGGGGCGAATTAGGCTTTTAATGCATTTTCTGGGGCCCGAGTTTTCAGTCGACTGCCAGGCGGGCCAGGGCTATATTTAGGGTTGCTGTGAAAGAGCGAATACGGAGGGTCCAGTTGCATGTGGGGCTTCGTTAAGGCTCCCCTGGGGAGTCCAGTTGTACGCAAAGATTTCCTTTGGGGGCACTTTTGGATGGTCCAAGGGGAATTGCAATGCGTTTTCTGAGGCCGGCTTTTTCAGTCTTCTCCCATTGCGCCGAGGGCTATATTTAGGCTTGTGGTGAAAGAGTGAACCCAGAGGGTCCAGTTGCGTATGGGCCTGCATAAAGGCTCCCCTGGGGAGTTCAGTTGTACCCAAAGCCTTCCTTTGGGGGCACTTTTGGATGGGCGAATGGGGCTTGTAGCACGTTTTCTGGTGCCCGCGTTTTCAGTCGTCTGCCATGCGGGCCAGTTTTATATTTAGGGTTGCGGTGAAAGAGTGAACCCGGAGGGTCCAGTTGCATGTGGGGCTGCATAAAGGCTCCCCTGGGGAGTTCACTTGTACCCAAAGCCTTCCATTGGGGGCACTTCTGGATGGGCGAAAGGGGCTTGAAACGCATTTTCTGGAGCCCGAGTTTTCAGTCTTCTGCCATGCTGGTTAGGGTTATATTTAGGGTTGCTGTAAAGAGCGAACACGGAGGGTCCAGTTGCATGTGGGGCTG
The DNA here is from genome assembly GCF_963932015.1 of Anas acuta. NCBI lineage: Eukaryota > Metazoa > Chordata > Aves > Anseriformes > Anatidae > Anas > Anas acuta. The sequence continues at coordinate 31,435 of NC_088998.1, forward strand.
CGTAAGGGCTCCCCTGGGGAGTTCACTTGTACCCAAAGCCTTCCTTTGGGGGCACTTCTGGATGGGCGAATGGGGCTCGTAACACATTTTCTGTGGCCCGAGCTTTCAGTCGACTGCCAGGCGTGCTAGGGCTATATTTAGGCTTGCGGTGAAAGAGTGAACCCGGAGGGTCCAGTTGCATGTGGGGCTGCATAAAGGCTCCCCTGGGGAGTTCAGTTGTACCCAAAGCCTTCCTTTGGGGGCACTTCTGGATGGGTGAATGGGGCTTGAAACGCATTTTCTGGAGCCCGAGTTTTCAGTCTTCTGCCATGGTGGCTAGGGGTATATTTAGGTTTGCTCATAAAAAGTGAACAAGGAGGGTCCAGTTGCATGTGGGGCTGCGTAAAGGCTCGCCTGGGGAGTTCACTTGTACCCAAAGCCTTCCTCTGGGGGCACTTTTGGATGGGCGAATTAGGCTTTTAACAGTTTTTCTGGGGCCCGAGTTTTCAGTCGACTGCCAGGCGGGCCAGGGTTATATTTAGGGTTGCTGTGAAAGAGCGAATACGGAGGGTCCAGTTGCATGTGGGGCTGCATAAAGGCTCCCCTGGGGAGTTCACTTGTACCCAAAGCCTTCCTTTGGGGGCACTTCTGGATGGGTGAATGGGGCTTGAAACGCATTTTCTGGAGCCCGAGTTTTCAGTCTTCTGCCATGGTGGCTAGGTCTATATTTAGGGTTGCTCGTAAAAAGTGAACAAGGAGGGTCCAGTTGCATGTGGGGCTGCATAAAGGCTCCCCTGGGGAGTTCACTTGTACCCAAAGCCTTCCTTTGGGGGCCCTTTTGGATGGGCGAAAGGGGCTTGAAACATTTTTTCTGTGGCCCGAGTTTTCAGTCTTCTGCCATTCTGGCTAGGGTTATATTTAGGGTTGCTGTAAAGAGCGAACACGGAGGGTCCAGTTGCATGTGGGGCTGTGTAAAGGCTCCCCTGGGGAGTTCAGATGTACCCAAAGCCTTCCTTTGGGGGCACTTTTGGATGGGTAAATGGGGCTTGAAACGCATTTTCTGGAGCCCGAGTTTTCAGTCGACTGCCAGGCGTGCTAGGGCTATATTTAGGCTTGCGGTGAAAGAGTGAACCCGGAGGGTCCAGTTGTATGTGGGACTGCATAAAGGCTCCCCTGGGGAGTTCAGTTGTACCCAAAGCCTTCCTTTGGGGGCACTTCTGGATGGGCGAATTAGGCTTTTAAGAGTTTTTCTGGGGCCCGAGTTTTCAGTCGACTGCCAGGCGGTCCAGGGCTATATTTAGGGTTGCTGTGAAAGAGCGAATACGGAGGGTCCAGTTGCATGTGGGGCTGCGTAAAGGCTCCCCTGGGGAGTTCACTTGTACCCAAAGCCTTCCTTTGGGGGCACTTCTGGATGGGTGAAAGGGGCTTGAAACGCTTTTTCTGTGGCCCGAGTTTTCAGTCTTCTGCCATGCTGGCTAGGGTTATATTTAGGGTTGCTGTAAAGAGCGAACACGGAGAGTCCAGTTGCATGTGGGGCTGCGTAAAGGCTCCCCTGGGGAGTTCAGACGTACCCAAACCTTCCTCTGGGGGCACTTTTGGTTGGGCGAATTAGGCTTTTAACAGTTTTTCTGGGGCCCGAGTTTTCAGTCGACTGCCAGGCGGGCCAGGGCTATATTTAGGGTTGCTGTAAAGAGTGAACCCGGAGGGTCCAGTTGCATGTGGGGCTGCGTAAAGGCTCCCCTGGGGAGTTCAGTTGTACCCAAAGCCTTCCTCTGGGGGCACTTTTGGATGGGCGAATTAGGCTTTTAACAGTTTTTCTGGGGCCCGAGTTTTCAGTCGACTGCAAGGCGGGGCAGGGCTATATTTAGGGTTGCTGTGAAAGAGTGAACCCGGAGGGTCCAGTTGCATGTGGGGCTGCATAAAGGCTCCCATGGGGAGTCCAGTTGTACCCAAAGCTTTCCTTTGGGGGCACTTTGGGATGGTCCAAGGGGAATCGCAATGCGTTTTCTTAGGCCCGCTTTTTCAGTCTTCTCCCATTGCGCCGAGGGCTATAGTTAGGCTTGCGGTGAAAGAGTGAACCCGGAGGGTCCAGTTGCATGTGGGGCTGCATAAAGGCTCCCCTGGGGAGTTCACTTGTACCCAAAGCCTTCCTTTGGGGGCACTTCTGGATGGGCGAATTAGGCTTTTAACAGTTATTCTTGGGCCCGAGTTTTCAGTCGACTGCCAGGCGGGCCAGGGTTATATTTAGGGTTGCTGTGAAAGAGCGAATACGGAGGGTCCAGTTGCATGTGGGGCTGCATAAAGGCTCCCCTGGGGAGTTCACTTGTACCCAAAGCCTTCCTTTGGGGTCACTTCTGGATCGGTGAATGGGGCTTGAAACGCATTTTCTGGAGCCCGAGTTTTCAGTCTTCTGACATGGTGGCTAGGGGTATATTTAGGGTTGCTCGTAAACAGTGAACAAGGAGGGTCCAGTTGCATGTCGGGCTGCATAAAGGCTCCCCTGGGGAGTTCACTTGTACCCAAAGCCTTCCTTTGGGGGCACTTTTGGATGGGCGAATTAGGCTTTTAACAGTTTTTCTTGGGCCCGAGTTTTCAGTCGACTGCCAGGCAGGCCAGGGTTATATTTAGGGTTGCTGTGAAAGAGCGAACACGGAGGGTCCAGTTGCATGTGGGGCTGTGTAAAGGCTCCCCTGGGGAGTTCAGATGTACCCAAAGCCTTCCTTTGGGGGCACTTTTGGATGGGCGAATGGGGCTCGTAACACATTTTCTGTGGCCCGAGCTTTCAGTCGACTGCCAGGCGTGCTAGGGCTATATTTAGGCTTGCGGTGAAAGAGTGAACCCGGAGGGTCCAGTTGCATGTGGGGCTGCGTTAAGGCTCCCCTGGGGAGTTCACTTGTACCCAAAGCCTTCCTTTGGGGGCACTTTTGGATGGGCGAATTAGGCTTTTAACAGTTTTTCTGGGCCCGAGTTTTCAGTCGACTGCCAGGCGGGCCAGGGCTATATTTAGGGTTGCTGTGAAAGAGTGAACCCGGAGGGTCCAGTTGCATGTGGGGCTGCATAAAGGCTCCCCTGGGGAGTTCACTTGTACCCAAAGCCTTCCTTTGGGGGCACTTCTGGATGGGTGAATGGGGCTTGAAACTCTTTTTCTGTGGCCAGAGTTTTCAGTTTTCTGCCATGCTGGCTAGTGTTATATTTAGGGTTGCTTGTAAACAGCGAACACGGGGGGTCCAGTTGCGTATGGGCCTCCATAAAGGCTCCCCTGGGGAGTTCAGTTGTACCCAAAGCCTTCCTTTGGGGGCACTTTTGGATGGTCGAATGGGGCTTGTAGCACGTTTTCTGGGGCCCGATTTTTCAGTCGTCTGCCATGCGGGCCAGGGTTATATTTAGGGTTGCTGTGAAAGAGCGAATACGGAGGGTCCAGTTGCATGTGGGGCTGCATAAAGGCTCCCCTGGTAAGTTCACTTGTACCCAAAGCCTTCCTCTGGGGGCACTTTTGGATGGGCGAATTAGGGTTTTAACGCATTTTCTGGGGCCCGAGTTTTCAGTCTTCTGCCATGGTGGCTAGGGGTATATTTAGGGTTGCTCGTAAACAGTGAACAAGGAGGGTCCAGTTGCATGTGGGGCTGCGTAAAGGCTCCCCTGGGGAGTTCACTTGTACCCAAAGCCTTCCTTTGGGGGCACTTCTGGGTGGGCGAAAGCGGCTTGAAAAGCTTTTTCTGTGGCCCGAGTTTTCAGTCTTCTGCCATGGTAGCTAGGGTTATATTTAGGGTTGCTGTAAAGAGCGAACACGGAGGGTCCAGTTGCATGTGGGGCTGCGTAAAGGCTCCCCTGGGGAGTTCACTTGTACCCAAAGCCTTCCTCTGGGGGCACTTTTGGATGGGCGAATTAGGCTTTTAATGCATTTTCTGTGGCCCGAGTTTTCAGTCGACTGCCAGGCGGGCCAGGGCTATATTTAGGGTTGCTGTGAAAGAGCGAACCCGGAGGGTCCAGTTGCATGTGGGGCTGCATAAAGGCTCCCCTGGGGAGTTCAGTTGTACCCAAAGCCTTCCTCTGGGGGCACTTTTGGATGGGCGAATTAGGCTTTTAAGAATTTTTGTTTGGCCCGAGTTTTCAGTTTTCTGCCATGCTGGCTAGTGTTATATTTAGGGTTGCTTGTAAACAGCGAACACGGGGGGTCCAGTTGCGTATGGGCCTGCATAAAGGCTCCCCTGGGGAGTTCAGTTGTACCCAAAGCCTTCCTTTGGGGGCACTTTTGGATGGTCGAATGGGGCTTGTAGCACGTTTTCTGGGGCCCGATTTTTCAGTGGTCTGCCATGCGGGCCAGGGTTATATTTTGGGTTGCTGTGAAAGAGCGAATACGGAGGGTCCAGTTGCATGTGTGGCTGCATAAAGGCTCCCCTGGGGAGTTCACTTGTACCCAAAGCCTTCCTTTGGGGGCACTTCTGGATGGGCGAATGGGGCTCGTAACACATTTTCTGTGGCCCGAGCTTTCAGTCGACTGCCAGGCGTGCTAGGGCTATATTTAGGCTTGCGGTGAAAGAGTGAACCCGGAGGGTCCAGTTGCATGTGGGGCTGCATAAAGGCTCCCCTGGGGAGTTCAGTTGTACCCAAAGCCTTCCTTTGGGGGCACTTCTGGATGGGTGAATGGGGCTTGAAACGCTTTTTCTGTGGCCCGAGTTTTCAGTTTTCTGCCATGCGGGCCAGGGTTATATTTAGGGTTGCTTGTAAACAGAGAACACTGGGGATCCAGTTGCGTATGGGCCTGCATAAAGGCTCCCCTGGGGAGTTCACTTGTACCCAAAGCCTTCCTTTGGGGGCACTTTTGTATGTTCGAATTGGGCTTGTAGCTCGTTTTCTGGGGCCCGAGCTTTCAGTCGTCTGCCATGCGGGCCAAGGTTATATTTAGGGTTGCTGTAAAAGAGCGAATACGGAGGGTCCAGTTGCATGTGGGGCTGCATAAAGGCTCCCCTGGGGAGTTCACTTGTACCCAAAGCCTTCCTTTGGGGGCACTTCTGGATGGGCGAAAGGGGCTTGAAACGCTTTTTCTGTGGCCCGAGTTTTCAGTCTTCTGCCATGCTGGCTAGTGTTATATTTAGGGTTGCTGTAAAGAGCGAATACGGAGGGTCCAGTTGCATGTGGGGCTGCGTAAAGGCTCCCCTGGGGAGTTCACTTGTACCCAAAGCCTTCCTCTGGGGGCACTTTTGGATGGGCGAATTAGGCTTTTAATGCATTTTCTGGGGCCCGAGTTTTCAGTCGACTGCCAGGCGGGCCAGGGCTATATTTAGGGTTGCTGTGAAAGAGCGAATCGGAGGGTCCAGTTGCATGTGGGGCTGCGTTAAGGCTCCCCTGGGGAGTCCAGTTGTACCCAAAGCCTTCCTTTGGGGGCACTTTTGGATGGTCCAAGTGGAATCGCAATGCGTTTTCTGAGGCCCGCTTTTTCAGTCTTCTCCCATTGCGCCGAGGGATATAGTTAGGCTTGCGGTGAAAGAGTGAACCCGGAGGGTCTAGTTGCATGTGGGGCTGCATAAAGGCTCCCCTGGGGAGTTCAGTTGTACCCAAAGCCTTCCTTTGGGGGCACTTCTGGATGGGTGAATGGGGCATGAAACGCATTTTCTGGAGCCTGAGTTTTCAGTCTTCTGCCATGGTAGCTAGGGGTATATTTAGGGTTGCTCGTAAACAGTGAACAAGGAGGGTCCAGTTGCATGTGGGGCTGCATAAAGGCTCCCCTGGGGAGTTCACTTGTACCCAAAGCCTTCCTTTGGGGGCACTTTTGGATGGGCGAAAGGGGCTTGAAACGCTTTTTCTGTGGCCCGAGTTTTCAGTCTTCTGCCATGCTGGCTAGGGTTATATTTTGGGTTGCTGTAAAGAGCGAACACGGAGGGTCCAGTTGCAAGTGGGGCTGTGTAAAGGCTCCCCTGGGGAGTTCACTTGTACCCAAAGCCTTCCTCTGGGGGCACTTTTGGATGGGCGAATTAGGGTTTTAACGCATTTTCTGGGGCCCGAGTTTTCAGTCTTCTGCCATGGTGGCTAGGGGTATATTTAGGGTTGCTCGTAAACAGTGAACAAGGAGGGTCCAGTTGCATGTGGGGCTGCGTAAAGGCTCCCCTGGGGAGTTCACTTGTACCCAAAGCCTTCCTTTGGGGGCACTTCTGGATGGGCGAAAGGGGCTTGAAACGCTTTTTCTGTGGCCCGAGTTTTCAGTCTTCTGCCATGCTGGCTAGTGTTATATTTAGGGTTGCTGTAAAGAGCGAACACGGAGGGTCCAGTTGCATGTGGGGCTGCGTAAAGCTCCCCTGGGGAGTTCACTTGTACCCAAAGCCTTCCTCTGGGGGCACTTTTGGATGGGCGAATTAGGCTTTTAATGCATTTTCTGGGGCCCGAGTTTTCAGTCGACTGCCAGGCGGGCCAGGGCTATATTTAGGGTTGCTGTGAAAGAGCGAATCGGAGGGTCCAGTTGCATGTGGGGCTGCGTTAAGGCTCCCCTGGGGAGTCCAGTTGTACCCAAAGCCTTCCTTTGGGGGCACTTTTGGATGGTCCAAGTGGAATCGCAATGCGTTTTCTGAGGCCCGCTTTTTCAGTCTTCTCCCATTGCGCCGAGGGATATAGTCAGGCTTGCGGTGAAAGAGTGAACCCGGAGGGTCTAGTTGCATTTGGGGCTGCATAAAGGCTCCCCTGGGGAGTTCAGTTGTACCCAAAGCCTTCCTTTGGGGGCACTTCTGGATGGGTGAATGGGGCATGAAACGCATTTTCTGGAGCCTGAGTTTTCAGTCTTCTGCCAGGGTAGCTAGGGGTATATTTAGGGTTGCTCGTAAACAGTGAACAAGGAGGGTCCAGTTGCATGTGGGGCTGCATAAAGGCTCCCCTGGGGAGTTCACTTGTACCCAAAGCCTTCCTTTGGGGGCACTTTTGGATGGGCGAAAGGGCTTGAAACGCTTTTTCTGTGGCCCGAGTTTTCAGTCTTCTGCCATGCTGGCTAGGGTTATATTTTGGGTGCTGTAAAGAGCGAACACGGAGGGTCCAGTTGCAAGTGGGGCTGTGTAAAGGCTCCCCTGGGAGTTCAGATGTACCCAAAGCCTTCCTTTGGGGGCACTTTTTGGATGGGCGAATGGGGCTCGTAACACATTTTCTGTGGCCCGAGCTTTCAGTCGACTGCCAGGCGTGCTAGGGCTATATTTAGGCTTGCGGTGAAAGAGTGAACCCGGAGGGTCCAGTTGCATGTGGGGCTGCGTTAAGGCTCCCCTGGGAGTTCACTTGTACCCAAAGCCTTCCTTTGGGGCACTTTTGGATGGGCGAATTAGGCTTTTAACAGTTTTTCTGGGCCCGAGTTTTCAGTCGACTGCCAGGCGGGCCAGGGCTATATTTAGGGTTGCTGTGAAAGAGTGAACCCGGAGGGTCCAGTTGCATGTGGGGCTGCATAAAGGGCTCCCCTGGGGAGTTCACTTGTACCCAAAGCCTTCCTTTGGGGGCACTTCTGGATGGTGAATGGGGCTTGAAACTCTTTTTCTGTGGCCAGAGTTTTCAGTTTTCTGCCATGCTGGCTAGTGTTATATTTAGGGTTGCTTGTAAACAGCGAACACGGGGGTCCAGTTGCGTATGGGCCTCATAAAGGCTCCCCTGGGGAGTTCAGTTGTACCCAAAGCCTTCCTTTGGGGGCACTTTTGAATGGTCGAATGGGGCTTGTAGCACGTTTTCTGGGGCCCGATTTTTCAGTCGTCTGCCATGCGGGCCAGGTTATATTTAGGGTTGCTGTTGAAAGAGCGAATACGGAGGGTCCAGTTGCATGTGGGGCTGCATAAAGGCTCCCCTGGTAAGTTCACTTGTACCCAAAGCCTTCCTCTGGGGGCACTTTTGGATGGGCGAATTAGGGTTTTAACGCATTTTCTGGGGCCCGAGTTTTCAGTCTTCTGCCATGGTGGCTAGGGGTATATTTAGGGTTGCTCGTAAACAGTGAACAAGGAGGGTCCAGTTGCATGTGGGGCTGCGTAAAGGCTCCCCTGGGGAGTTCACTTGTACCCAAAGCCTTCCTTTGGGGGCACTTCTGGGTGGGCGAAAGCGGCTTGAAACGCTTTTTCTGTGGCCCGAGTTTTCAGTCTTCTGCCATGGTAGCTAGGGTTATATTTAGGGTTGCTGTAAAGAGCGAACACGGAGGGTCCAGTTGCATGTGGGGCTGCGTAAAGGCTCCCCTGGGGAGTTCAGATGTACCCAAAGCCTTCCTTTGGGGGCACTTTTGGATGGGCGAATGGGGCTCGTAACACATTTTCTGTGGCCCGAGCTTTCAGTCGACTGCCAGGAGTGCTAGGGCTATATTTAGGCTTGCGGTGAAAGAGTGAACCCGGAGGGTCCAGTTGCATGTGGGGCTGCGTTAAGGCTCCCCTGGGGAGTTCACTTGTACCCAAAGCCTTCCTTTGGGGGCACTTTTGGATGGTCCAAGGGGAATCGCAATGCGTTTTCTGAGGCCCGCTTTTTCAGTCTTCTCCCATTGCGCCGAGGGCTATAGTTAGGCTTGCGGTGAAAGAGTGAACCCGGAGGGTCCAGTTGTATGTGGGGCTGCATAAAGGCTCCCCTGGGGAGTTCACTTGTACCCAAAGCCTTCCTCTGGGGGCACTTTTGTATGTTCGAATTGGGCTTGTTTCACGTTTTCTGGGGCCCGAGCTTTTAGTCGTCTGCCATGCGGGCCAGTGTTATATTTAGGGTTGCTGTAAAAGAGCGAATACGGAGGGTCCAGTTGCATGTGGGGCTGCGTAAAGGCTCCCCTGGGGAGTTCAGTTGTACCCAAAGCCTTCCTCTGGGGGCACTTCTGGATGGGCGAATTAGGCTTTTAACAGTTTTTCTGGGGCCCGAGTTTTCAGTCGACTGCCAGGCGGGCCAGCGCTATATTTAGGGTTGCTCTGAAAGAGCGAATACGGACGGTCCAGTTGCATGTGGGGCTGCGTAAAGGCTCCCCTGGGGAGTCCAGTTGTACCCAAAGACTTCCTTTGGGGGCACTTCTGGATGGGTGAATGGGGCTTGAAACGCATTTTCTGGAGCCCGAGTTTTCAGTCTTCTGCCATGGTGGCTAGGGATATATTTAGGCTTGCAGTGAAAGAGCGAACCCGGAGGGTCCAGTTGCATGTGGGGCTGCATAAAGGCTCCCCTGGGGAGTTCAGTTGTACCCAAAGCCTTCCTTTGGGGGCACTTCTGGATGGGTGAATGGGGCTTGAAACGCATTTTCTGGAGCCCGAGTTTTCAGTCTTCTGCTATGGTGGCTAGGGGTATATTTAGGGTTGCTCGTAAACAGTGAACAAGGAGGGTCCAGTTGCATGTGGGGCTGCATAAAGGCTCCCTTGGGGAGTTCACTTGTATCCAAAGCCTTCCTTTGGGGGCACTTCTGGATGGGCGAAAGGGGCTTGAAACGCTTTTTCTGTGGCCCGAGTTTTCAGTCTTCTGCCATGCTGGCTAGGGTTATATTTAGGGTTGCTGTAAAGAGCGAATACGGAGGGTCCAGTTGCATGAGGGGCTGCATAAAGGCTCCCCTGGGGAGTTCAGATGTACCCAAAGCCTTCCTTTGGGGGCACTTTTGGATGGGCGAATGGGGCTCCTATCACATTTTCTGTGGCCAGAGCTTTCCGTCGACTGCCAGGCGTGCTAGGGCTATATTTAGGCTTGCGGTGAAAGAGTGAACCCGGAGGGTCCAGTTGCATGTGGGGCTGCATAAAGGCTCCCCTGGGGAGTTCTGTTGTACCCAAAGCCTTCCTTTGGGGGCACTTCTGGATGGGTGAATGGGGCTTGAAATGCTTTTTCTGTGGCCCGAGTTTTCAGTTTCCTGCCATGATGGCTAGGGTTATATTTAGGGTTGCTTGTAAACAGCGAACACGGGGGGTCCAGTTGCGTATGGGCCTGCATAAAGGCTCCCCTGGGGAGTTCACTTGTACCCAAAGCCTTCCTTTGGGGGCACTTTTGGATGGTCGAATGGGGCTTGTAGCACGTTTTCTGTGGCCCGAGCTTTCAGTCGACTGCCAGGCATGCTAGGGCTATATTTAAGCTTGCGGTGAAAGAGTGAACCCGGAGGGTCCAGTTGCATGTGGGGCTGCATAAAGGCTCCCCTGGGGAGTTCACTTGTACCCAAAGCCTTCCTTTGGGGGCACTTCTGGATGGGCGAAAGGGGCTTGAAACCCTTTTTCTGTGGCCCGAGTTTTCAGTCTTCTGCCATGGTGGCTAGGGTTATATTTAGTGTTGCTGTAAAGAGCGAATACGGAGGGTCCAGTTGCATATGGGGCTGCGTAAAGGCTCCCCTGGGGAGTTCACTTGTACCCAAAGTCTTCCTCTGGGGGCACTTTTGGATGGGCTAATTAGTCTTTTATTGCATTTTCTGGGGCCCGAGTTTTGAGTCGACTGCCAGGCGGGCCAGTGTTATATTTAGGGTTGCTGTGAAAGAGCGAATACGGAGGGTCCAGTTGCATGTGGGACTGCGTTAAGGCTCCCCTGGGGAGTTCACTTGTACCCAAAGCCTTCCTTTGGGGGCACTTTTGGATGGTCCAAGGGGAATCGCAATGCGTTTTCTGAGGCCCGCTTTTTCAGTCTTCTCCCATTGCGCCGAGGGCTATATTTAGGCTTGCGGTGAAAGAGTGAACCCAGAGGGTCCAGTTGCGTATGGGCCTGCATAAAGGCTCCCCTGGGGAGTTCACTTGTACCCAAAGCCTTCCTTTGGGGGCACTTCTGGATGGCGAAAGGGGCTTGAAACGCTTTTTCTGTGGCCCGATTTTTCAGTCTTCTGCCATGGTGGCTAGGGTTATATTTAGGGTTGCTGTAAAGAGCGAACACGGTGGGTCCAGTTGCATGTGGGGCTGCGTAAAGGCTCCCCTGGGGAGTTCAGATGTACCCAAAGCCTTCCTTTGGGGGCACTTTTGGATGGGCGAATGGGGCTCGTAACACATTTCCTGTGGCCCGAGCTTTCAGTCGACTGCCAGGCGTGCTAGGGCTATATTTAGGCTTGCGGTGAAAGAGTGAACCCGGAGGGTCCAGTTGCATGTGGGGCTGCATAAAGGCTCCCCTGGGGAGTTCAGTTGTACCCAAAGCCTTCCTTTGGGGGCACTTCTGGATGGGTGAATGGGGCTTGAAACGCATTTTCTAGAGCCCGAGTTTTCAGTCTTCTGCCATGGTGGCTAGGGGTATATTTAGGGTTGCTCGTAAACAGTGAACAAGGAGGGTCCAGTTGCATGTGGGGCTGCGTAAAGGCTCCCCTGGGGAGTTCACTTGTACCCAAAGTCTTCCTCTGGGGGCACTTTTGGATGGGCGAATTAGGCTTTTAATGCATTTTCAGGGGCCCGAGCTTTCAGTCGTCTGCCAGGCGGGCCAGGGATATATTTAGGGTTGCTGTGAAAGAGCGAATACGGAGGGTCCAGTTGCATGTGGGGCTGCGTTAAGGCTCCCCTGGGGAGTTCAGTTGTACCCAAAGCCTTCCTCTGGGGGCACTTTTGGATGGGCGAATTAGGCTTTTAACGCATTTTCTGGGGCCCGAGTTTTCAGTCGTCTGCCATGCGGGCCAGGGTTATATTTAGGGTTGCTGTGAAAGAACGAATACGGAGGGTCCAGTTGCATGTGGGGCTGCATAAAGGCTCCCCTGGGGAGTTCACTTGTACCCAAAGCCTTCCTTTGGGGGCACTTTTGGATGGGCGAATGGGGCTCCTAACACATTTTCTGTGGCCCGAGCTTTCAGTCGACTGCCAGGCGTGCTAGGGCTATATTTAGGCTTGCGGTGAAAGAGTGAACCCGGAGGGTCCATTTGCATGTGGGGCTGCATAAAGGCTCCCCTGGGGAGTTCACTTGTACCCAAAGCCTTCCTTTGGGGGCACTTCTGGATGGGTGAATGGGGCTTGAAAGGCATTTTCTGGAGCCCGAGTTTTCAGTCTTCTGCCATGGTGGCTAGGGGTATATTTAGGGTTGCTCGTAAACAGTGAACAAGGAGGGTCCAGTTGCATGAGGGGCTGCATAAAGGCTCCCCTGGGGAGTTCAGTTGTACCCAAAGCCTTCCTCTGGGGGCACTTTTGGAGGGGCGAATTAGGCTTTTAACGCATTTTCTGGGGCCCGAGTTTTCAGTCGACTGCAAGGCGGGCCAGGGTTATATTTAGGGTTGCTGTGAAAGAGCGAATACGGATGGTCCAGTTGCATGTGGGGCTTCGTTAAGGCTCCCCTGGGGAGTCCAGTTGTACCCAAAGATTTCCTTTGGGGGCACTTTTGGATGGTCCAAGGGGAATCGCAATGCGTTTTCTGAGGCCCGCTTTTTCAGTCTTCTCCCATTGCGCCGAGGGCTATATTTAGGCTTGCGGTGAAAGAGTGAACCCAGAGGGTCCAGTTGCGTATGGGCCTGCATAAAGGCTCCCCTGGGGAGTTCAGTTGTACCCAAAGCCTTCCTTTGGGGGCACTTTTGGATGGGCGAATATGGCTTGTAGCACGTTTTCTGGTGCCCGAGTTTTCAGTCGTCTGCCATGCGGGCCAGGGTTATATTTAGGCTTGCGGTGAAAGAGTGAACCCGGAGGGTCCAGTTGCATGTGGGGCTGTATAAAGGCTCCCCTGGGGAGTTCACTTGTACCCAAAGCCTTCCTTTGGGGGCACTTCTGGATGGGCGAAAGGGGCTTGAAACGCATTTTCTGGAGCCCGAGTTTTCAGTCTTCTGCCATGCTGGTTAGGGTTATATTTAGGGTTGCTGTAAAGAGCGAACACGGAGGGTCCAGTTGCATGTGGGGCTGCGTAAGGGCTCCCCTGGGGAGTTCACTTGTACCCAAAGCCTTCCTTTGGGGGCACTTCTGGATGGGCGAATGGGGCTCGTAACACATTTTCTGTGGCCCGAGCTTTCAGTCGACTGCCAGGCGTGCTAGGGCTATATTTAGGCTTGCGGTGAAAGAGTGAACCCGGAGGGTCCAGTTGCATGTGGGGCTGCGTAAAGGCTCCCCTGGGGAGTTCAGATGTACCCAAAGCCTTCCTTTGGGGGCACTTCTGGATGGGCGAATGGGGCTCGTAACACATTTTCTGTGGCCCGAGCTTTCAGTCGACTGCCAGGCGTGCTAGGGTATATTTAGGCTTGCGGTGAAAGAGTGAACCCGGAGGGTCCAGTTGCATGTGGGGCTGCATAAAGGCTCCCCTGGGGAGTTCAGTTGTACCCAAAGCCTTCCTTTGGGGGCACTTCTGGATGGGTGAATGGGGCTTGAAACGCATTTTCTAGAGCCCGAGTTTTCAGTCTTCTGCCATGGTGGCTAGGGGTATATTTAGTGTTGCTCGTAAACAGTGAACAAGGAGGGTCCAGTTGCATGTGGGGCTGCGTAAAGGCTCCCCTGGGGAGTTCACTTGTACCCAAAGTCTTCCTCTGGGGGCACTTTTGGATGGGCGAATTAGGCTTTTAATGCATTTTCAGGGGCCCGAGCTTTCAGTCGTCTGCCAGGCGGGCCAGGGATATATTTAGGGTTGCTGTGAAAGAGCGAATACGGAGGGTCCAGTTGCATGTGGGGCTGCGTTAAGGCTCCCCTGGGGAGTTCAGTTGTACCCAAAGCCTTCCTCTGGGGGCACTTTTGGATGGGCGAATTAGGCTTTTAACGCATTTTCTGGGGCCGGAGTTTTCAGTCGTATGCCATGCGGGCCAGGGTTATATTTAGGGTTGCTGTGAAAGAGCGAATACGGAGGGTCCAGTTGCATGTGGGGCTGCATAAAGGCTCCCCTGGGGAGTTCAGTTGTACCCAAAGCCTTCCTTTGGGGGCACTTCTGGATGGGCGAAAGGGGCTTGAAACGCTTTTTCTGTGGCCCGAGTTTTCAGTCTTCTGCCATGCTGGCTAGGGTTATATTTAGGGTTGCTGTAAAGAGCGAACACGGAGGGTCCAGTTGCATGTGGGGCTGCATAAAGGCTCCCCTGGGGAGTTCAGATGTAGCCAAAGCCTTCCTTTGGGGGCACTTTTGGATGGGGGAATGGGGCTTGTAGCACGTTTTCTGGGGCCCGATTTTTCAGTGGTCTGCCATGCGGGCCAGGGTTATATTTAGGGTTGCTGTGAAAGAACGAATACGGAGGGTCCAGTTGCATGTGGGGCTGCATAAAGGCTCCCCTGGGGAGTTCACTTGTACCCAAAGCCTTCCTTTGGGGGCACTTTTGGATGGGCGAATGGGGCTCCTAACACATTTTCTGTGGCCCGAGCTTTCAGTCGACTGCCAGGCGTGCTAGGGCTATATTTAGGCTTGCGGTGAAAGAGTGAACCCGGAGGGTCCATTTGCATGTGGGGCTGCATAAAGGCTCCCCTGGGGAGTTCACTTGTACCCAAAGCCTTCCTTTGGGGGCACTTCTGGATGGGTGAATGGGGCTTGAAACGCATTTTCTGGAGCCCGAGTTTTCAGTCTTCTGCCATGGTGGCTAGGGGTATATTTAGGGTTGCTCGTAAACAGTGAACAAGGAGGGTCCAGTTGCATGAGGGGCTGCGTAAAGGCTCCCCTGGGGAGTTCAGTTGTACCCAAAGCCTTCCTCTGGGGGCACTTTTGTTGGGGCGAATTAGGCTTTTAATGCATTTTCTGGGGCCCGAGTTGTCAGTCGACTGCCAGGCGGGCCAGGGCTATATTTAGGGTTGCTGTGAAAGAGCGAATACGGAGGGTCCAGTTGCATGTGGGGCTTCGTTAAGGCTCCCCTGGGGAGTCCAGTTGTACCCAAAGATTTCCTTTGGGGGCACTTTTGGATGGTCCAAGGGGAATCGCAATGCGTTTTCTGAGGCCCGCTTTTTCAGTCTTCTCCCATTGCGCCGAGGGCTATATTTAGGCTTGCGGTGAAAGAGTGAACCCAGAGGGTCCAGTTGCGTATGGGCCTGCATAAAGGCTCCCCTGGGGAGTTCAGTTGTACCCAAAGCCTTCCTCTGTGGGCACTTTTGTTGGGGCGAATTAGGCTTTTAATGCATTTTCTGGGGCCCGAGTTTTCAGTCGACTGCCAGGCGGGCCAGGGCTATATTTAGGGTTGCTGTGAAAGAGCGAATACGGAGGGTCCAGTTGCATGTGGGGCTTCGTTAAGGCTCCCCTGGGGAGTCCAGTTGTACGCAAAGATTTCCTTTGGGGGCACTTTTGGATGGTCCAAGGGGAATTGCAATGCGTTTTCTGAGGCCGGCTTTTTCAGACTTCTCCCATTGCGCCGAGGGCTATATTTAGGCTTGCGGTGAAAGAGTGAACCCAGAGGGTCCAGTTGCGTATAGGCCTGCATAAAGGCTCCCCTGGGGAGTTCAGTTGTACCCAAAGCCTTCCTTTGGGGGCACTTTTGAATGGGCGAATGGGGCTTGTAGCACGTTTTCTGGTGCCCGAGTTTTCAGTCGTCTGTCATGCGGGCCAGTTCTATATTTAGGCTTGCGGTGAAAGAGTGAACCCGGAGGGTCCAGTTGCATGTGGGGCTGCATAAAGGCTCCCCTGGGGAGTTCACTTGTACCCAAAGCCTTCCATTGGGGGCACTTCTGGATGGGCGAAAGGGGCTTGAAACGCATTTTCTGGAGCCCGAGTTTTCAGTCTTCTGCCATGCTGGTTAGGGTTATATTTAGGGTTGCTGTAAAGAGCGAACACGGAGGGTCCAGTTGCATGTGGGGCTGCGTAAGGGCTCCCCTGGGGAGTTCACTTGTACCCAAAGCCTTCCTTTGGGGGCACTTCTGGATGGGCGAATGGGGCTCGTAACACATTTTCTGTGGCCCGAGCTTTCAGTCGACTGCCAGGCGTGCTAGGGCTATATTTA
Source organism: Anas acuta (assembly GCF_963932015.1). NCBI lineage: Eukaryota > Metazoa > Chordata > Aves > Anseriformes > Anatidae > Anas > Anas acuta. The sequence continues at coordinate 47,126 of NC_088998.1, forward strand.
GGCTTGCGGTGAAAGAGTGAACCCGGAGGGTCCAGTTGCATGTGGGGCTGCATAAAGGCTCCCCTGGGGAGTTCAGTTGTACCCAAAGCCTTCCTTTGGGGGCACTTCTGGATGGGTGAATGGGGCTTGAAACGCATTTTCTGGAGCCCGAGTTTTCAGTCTTCTGCCATGGTGGCTAGGGGTATATTTAGGTTTGCTCATAAAAAGTGAACAAGGAGGGTCCAGTTGCATGTGGGGCTGCGTAAAGGATCCCCTGGGGAGTTCACTTGTACCCAAAGCCTTCCTCTGGGGGCACTTTTGGATGGGCGAATTAGGCTTTTAACAGTTTTTCTGGGGCCCGAGTTTTCAGTCGACTGCCAGGCGGGCCAGGGTTATATTTAGGGTTGCTGTGAAAGAGCGAATACGGAGGGTCCAGTTGCATGTGGGGCTGCATAAAGGCTCCCCTGGGGAGTTCACTTGTACCCAAAGCCTTCCTTTGGGGGCACTTCTGGATGGGTGAATGGGGCTTGAAACGCATTTTCTGGAGCCCGAGTTTTCAGTCTTCTGCCATGGTGGCTAGGGGTATATTTAGGGTTGCTCGTAAAAAGTGAACAAGGAGGGTCCAGTTGCATGTGGGGCTGCATAAAGGCTCCCCTGGGGAGTTCACTTGTACCCAAAGCCTTCCTTTGGGGGCCCTTTTGGATGGGCGAAAGGGGCTTGAAACATTTTTTCTGTGGCCCGAGTATTCAGTCTTCTGCCATTCTGGCTAGGGTTATATTTAGGGTTGCTGTAAAGAGCGAACACGGAGGGTCCAGTTGCATGTGGGGCTGCGTAAAGGCTCCCCTGGGGAGTTCAGTTGTACCCAAAGCCTTCCTCTGGGGGCACTTTTGGAGGGGCGAATTAGGCTTTTAATGCATTTTCTGGGGCCCGAGTTTTCAGTCGACTGCCAGGCGGGCCAGGGCTATATTTAGGGTTGCTGTGAAAGAGCGAATACGGAGGGTCCAGTTGCATGTGGGGCTTCGTTAAGGCTCCCCTGGGGAGTCCAGTTGTACGCAAAGATTTCCTTTGGGGGCACTTTTGGATGGTCCAAGGGGAATTGCAATGCGTTTTCTGAGGCCGGCTTTTTCAGTCTTCTCCCATTGCGCCGAGGGCTATATTTAGGCTTGTGGTGAAAGAGTGAACCCAGAGGGTCCAGTTGCGTATGGGCCTGCATAAAGGCTCCCCTGGGGAGTTCAGTTGTACCCAAAGCCTTCCTTTGGGGGCACTTTTGGATGGGCGAATGGGGCTTGTAGCACGTTTTCTGGTGCCCGCGTTTTCAGTCGTCTGCCATGCGGGCCAGTTTTATATTTAGGGTTGCGGTGAAAGAGTGAACCCGGAGGGTCCAGTTGCATGTGGGGCTGCATAAAGGCTCCCCTGGGGAGTTCACTTGTACCCAAAGCCTTCCATTGGGGGCACTTCTGGATGGGCGAAAGGGGCTTGAAACGCATTTTCTGGAGCCCGAGTTTTCAGTCTTCTGCCATGCTGGTTAGGGTTATATTTAGGGTTGCTGTAAAGAGCGAACACGGAGGGTCCAGTTGCATGTGGGGCTGCGTAAGGGCTCCCCTGGGGAGTTCACTTGTACCCAAAGCCTTCCTTTGGGGGCACTTCTGGATGGGCGAATGGGGCTCGTAACACATTTTCTGTGGCCCGAGCTTTCAGTCGACTGCCAGGCGTGCTAGGGCTATATTTAGGCTTGCGGTGAAAGAGTGAACCCGGAGGGTCCAGTTGCATGTGGGGCTGCATAAAGGCTCCCCTGGGGAGTTCAGTTGTACCCAAAGCCTTCCTTTGGGGGCACTTCTGGATGGGTGAATGGGGCTTGAAACGCATTTTCTGGAGCCCGAGTTTTCAGTCTTCTGCCATGGTGGCTAGGGGTATATTTAGGTTTGCTCATAAAAAGTGAACAAGGAGGGTCCAGTTGCATGTGGGGCTGCGTAAAGGATCCCCTGGGGAGTTCACTTGTACCCAAAGCCTTCCTCTGGGGGCACTTTTGGATGGGCGAATTAGGCTTTTAACAGTTTTTCTGGGGCCCGAGTTTTCAGTCGACTGCCAGGCGGGCCAGGGTTATATTTAGGGTTGCTGTGAAAGAGCGAATACGGAGGGTCCAGTTGCATGTGGGGCTGCATAAAGGCTCCCCTGGGGAGTTCACTTGTACCCAAAGCCTTCCTTTGGGGGCACTTCTGGATGGGTGAATGGGGCTTGAAACGCATTTTCTGGAGCCCGAGTTTTCAGTCTTCTGCCATGGTGGCTAGGTCTATATTTAGGGTTGCTCGTAAAAAGTGAACAAGGAGGGTCCAGTTGCATGTGGGGCTGCATAAAGGCTCCCCTGGGGAGTTCACTTGTACCCAAAGCCTTCCTTTGGGGGCCCTTTTGGATGGGCGAAAGGGGCTTGAAACATTTTTTCTGGAGCCCGAGTTTTCAGTCTTCTGCCATTCTGGCTAGGGTTATATTTAGGGTTGCTGTAAAGAGCGAACACGGAGGGTCCAGTTGCATGTGGGGCTGTGTAAAGGCTCCCCTGGGGAGTTCAGATGTACCCAAAGCCTTCCTTTGGGGGCACTTTTGGATGGGTAAATGGGGCTTGAAACGCATTTTCTGGAGCCCGAGTTTTCAGTCGACTGCCAGGCGTGCTAGGGCTATATTTAGGCTTGCGGTGAAAGAGTGAACCCGGAGGGTCCAGTTGTATGTGGGACTGCATAAAGGCTCCCCTGGGGAGTTCAGTTGTACCCAAAGCCTTCCTTTGGGGGCACTTCTGGATGGGCGAATTAGGCTTTTAAGAGTTTTTCTGGGGCCCGAGTTTTCAGTCGACTGCCAGGCGGTCCAGGGCTATATTTAGGGTTGCTGTGAAAGAGCGAATACGGAGGGTCCAGTTGCATGTGGGGCTGCGTAAAGGCTCCCCTGGGGAGTTCACTTGTACCCAAAGCCTTCCTTTGGGGGCACTTCTGGATGGGTGAAAGGGGCTTGAAACGCTTTTTCTGTGGCCCGAGTTTTCAGTCTTCTGCCATGCTGGCTAGGGTTATATTTAGGGTTGCTGTAAAGAGCGAACACGGAGAGTCCAGTTGCATGTGGGGCTGCGTAAAGGCTCCCCTGGGGAGTTCAGACGTACCCAAACCTTCCTCTGGGGGCACTTTTGGTTGGGCGAATTAGGCTTTTAACAGTTTTTCTGGGGCCCGAGTTTTCAGTCGACTGCCAGGCGGGCCAGGGCTATATTTTGGGTTGCTGTAAAGAGTGAACCCGGAGGGTCCAGTTGCATGTGGGGCTGCGTAAAGGCTCCCCTGGGGAGTTCAGTTGTACCCAAAGCCTTCCTCTGGGGGCACTTTTGGATGGGCGAATTAGGCTTTTAACAGTTTTTCTGGGGCCCGAGTTTTCAGTCGACTGCAAGGCGGGGCAGGGCTATATTTAGGGTTGCTGTGAAAGAGTGAACCCGGAGGGTCCAGTTGCATGTGGGGCTGCATAAAGGCTCCCATGGGGAGTCCAGTTGTACCCAAAGCTTTCCTTTGGGGGCACTTTGGGATGGTCCAAGGGGAATCGCAATGCGTTTTCTTAGGCCCGCTTTTTCAGTCTTCTCCCATTGTGCCGAGGGCTATATTTAGGCTTGCGGTGAAAGAGTGAACCCGGAGGGTCCAGTTGCATGTGGGGCTGCATAAAGGCTCCCCTGGGGAGTTCACTTGTACCCAAAGCCTTCCTTTGGGGGCACTTCTGGATGGGCGAATTAGGCTTTTAACAGTTATTCTTGGGCCCGAGTTTTCAGTCGACTGCCAGGCGGGCCAGGGTTATATTTAGGGTTGCTGTGAAAGAGCGAATACGGAGGGTCCAGTTGCATGTGGGGCTGCATAAAGGCTCCCCTGGGGAGTTCACTTGTACCCAAAGCCTTCCTTTGGGGTCACTTCTGGATCGGTGAATGGGGCTTGAAACGCATTTTCTGGAGCCCGAGTTTTCAGTCTTCTGACATGGTGGCTAGGGGTATATTTAGGGTTGCTCGTAAACAGTGAACAAGGAGGGTCCAGTTGCATGTCGGGCTGCATAAAGGCTCCCCTGGGGAGTTCACTTGTACCCAAAGCCTTCCTTTGGGGGCACTTTTGGATGGGCGAATTAGGCTTTTAACAGTTTTTCTTGGGCCCGAGTTTTCAGTCGACTGCCAGGCAGGCCAGGGCTATATTTAGGGTTGCTGTGAAAGAGCGAATACGGAGGGTCCAGTTGCATGTGGGGCTGCGTTAAGGCTGCCCTGGGGAGTTCAGTTGTACCCAAAGCCTTCCTTTGGGGGCAGTTTTGGATGGTCCAAGGGGAATCGCAATGCGTTTTCTTAGGCCCGCATTTCAGTCTTCTCCCATTGCGCTGAGGGCTATATTTAGGCTTGCGGTGAAAGAGTGAACGCGGAGGGTCCAGTTGCATGTGGGGCTGCATAAAGGCTCCCCTGGGGAGTTCACTTGTACCCAAAGCCTTCCTTTGGGGGCACTTTTGGTGGTCGAATGGGGCTTGTAGCACGTTTTCTGGGGCCCGAGTTTTCAGTCGTCTGCCATGCGGTCCAGGGATATATTTAGGGTTGCTGTGAATGAGCGAATACGGAGGGTCCAGTTGCATGTGGGGCTGCGTAAAGGCTCCCCTGGGGAGTTCACTTGTACCCAAAGCCTTCCTCTGGGGGCACTTTTGGAGGGGCGAATTAGGCTTTTAATGCATTTTCTGGGGCCCGAGTTTTCAGTCGACTGCCAGGCGGGCCAGGGCTATATTTAGGGTTGCTGTGAAAGAGCGAATACGGAGGGTCCAGTTGCATGTGGGGCTTCGTTAAGGCTCCCCTGGGGAGTCCAGTTGTACGCAAAGATTTCCTTTGGGGGCACTTTTGGATGGTCCAAGGGGAATTGCAATGCGTTTTCTGAGGCCGGCTTTTTCAGTCTTCTCCCATTGCGCCGAGGGATATATTTAGGCTTGTGGTGAAAGAGTGAACCCAGAGGGTCCAGTTGCGTATGGGCCTGCATAAAGGCTCCCCTGGGGAGTTCAGTTGTACCCAAAGCCTTCCTTTGGGGGCACTTTTGGTTGGGCGAATGGGGCTTGTAGCACGTTTTCTGGTGCCCGAGTTTTCAGTCGTCTGCCATGCGGGCCAGTTTTATATTTAGGCTTGCGGTGAAAGAGTGAACCCGGAGGGTCCAGTTGCATGTGGGGCTGCATAAAGGCTCCCCTGGGGAGTTCACTTGTACCCAAAGCCTTCCATTGGGGGCACTTCTGGATGGGCGAAAGGGGCTTGAAACGCATTTTCTGGAGCCCGAGTTTTCAGTCTTCTGCCATGCTGGTTAGGGTTATATTTAGGGTTGCTGTAAAGAGCGAACACGGAGGGTCCAGTTGCATGTGGGGCTGCGTAAGGGCTCCCCTGGGGAGTTCACTTGTACCCAAAGCCTTCCTTTGGGGGCACTTCTGGATGGGCGAATGGGGCTCGTAACACATTTTCTGTGGCCCGAGCTTTCAGTCGACTGCCAGGCGTGCTAGGGCTATATTTAGGCTTGCGGTGAAAGAGTGCACCCGGAGGGTCCAGTTGCATGTGGGGCTGCATAAAGGCTCCCCTGGGGAGTTCAGTTGTACCCAAAGCCTTCCTTTGGGGGCACTTCTGGATGGGTGAATGGGGCTTGAAACGCATTTTCTGGAGCCCGAGTTTTCAGTCTTCTGCCATGGTGGCTAGGGGTATATTTAGGTTTGCTCATAAAAAGTGAACAAGGAGGGTCCAGTTGCATGTGGGGCTGCATAAAGGCTGCCCTGGGGAGTTCACTTGTACCCAAAGCCTTCCTTTGGGGGCAGTTTTGGATGGTCCAAGGGGAATCGCAATGCGTTTTCTTAGGCCCGCATTTCAGTCTTCTCCCATTGCGCTGAGGGCTATATTTAGGCTTGCGGTGAAAGAGTGAACGCGGAGGGTCCAGTTGCATGTGGGGCTGCATAAAGGCTCCCCTGGGGAGTTCACTTGTACCCAAAGCCTTCCTTTGGGGGCACTTTTGGTGGTCGAATGGGGCTTGTAGCACGTTTTCTGGGGCCCGAGTTTTCAGTCGTCTGCCATGCGGTCCAGGGATATATTTAGGGTTGCTGTGAAAGAGCGAATACGGAGGGTCCAGTTGCATGTGGGGATGCGTTACGGCTCCCCTGGGGAGTTCACTTGTACCCAAAGCCTTCCTTTGGGGGCACTTCTGGATGGGTGAAAGGGGCTTGAAACGCTTTTTCTGTGGCCCGAGTTTTCAGTCTTCTGCCATGCTGGCTAGGGTTATATTTAGGGTTGCTGTAAAGAGCGAACCCGGAGGGTCCAGTTGCATGTGGGGCTGCGTAAAGGCTCCCCTGGGGAGTTCAGATGTACCCAAAGCCTTCCTTTGGGGGCACTTTTGGATGGGCGAATGGGGCTCGTAACACATTTTCTGTGGAGCGAGCTTTCAGTCGACTGCCAGGCGTGCTAGGGCTATATTTAGGCTTGCGGTGAAAGAGTGAACCCGTAGGGTCCAGTTGCATGTGGGGCTGCATAAAGGCTCCCCTGGGGAGTTCAGTTGTACCCAAAGCCTTCCTCTGGGGGCACTTTTGTATGGCAGAATTAGGCTTTTAAGAGTTTTTCTGGGGCCCGATTTTTCAGTCGACTGCCAGGCGGGCCAGTGCTATATTTAGGGTTGCTGTGAAAGAGCGAATACGGAGGGTCCAGTTGCATGTGGGGCTGCGTTAAGGCTCCCCTGGGGAGTTCAGTTGTACCCAAAGCCTTCCTTTGGGGGCACTTTTGGATGGTCTAATGGGGCTTGTAGCACGTTTTCTGGGGCCCGAGTTTTCAGTCGTCTGCCATGCGGGCCAGGGTTATATTTAGGGTTGCAGTGAAAGAGCGAATACGGAGGGTCCAGTTGCATGTGGGGCTGCATAAAGGCTCCCCTGGGGAGTTCACTTGTACCCAAAGCCTTCCTTTGGGGGCACTTCTGGATGGGTGAATGGGGCTTGAATCGCATTTTCTGGAGCCCGAGTTTTCAGTCTTCTGCCATGGTGGCTAGGGGTATATTTAGGGTTGCTCGTAAAAAGTGAACAAGGAGGGTCCAGTTGCATGTGGGGCTGCATAAAGGCTCCCCTGGGGAGTTCACTTGTACCCAAAGCCTTCCTTTGGGGGCACTTCTGGATGGGCGAAAGGGGCTTGAAACGCTTTTTCTGTGGCCCGAGTTTTCAGTCTTCTGCCATTCTGGCTAGGGTTGTATTTAGGGTTGCTGTAAAGAGCGAACACGGAGGGACCAGTTGCATGTGGGGCTGTGTAAAGGCTCCCCTGGGGAGTTCAGATGTACCCAAAGCCTTCCTTTGGGGGCACTTTTGGATGGGCGAATGGAGCTCGTAACACATTTTCTGTAGCCCGAGTTTTCAGTCGACTGCCAGGCGTGCTAGGGCTATATTTAGGCTTGCGGTGAAAGAGTGAACCCGGAGGGTCCAGTTGTATGTGGGGCTGCATAAAGGCTCCCCTGGGGAGTTCAGTTGTACCCAAAGCCTTCCTCTGGGGGCACTTTTGTATGGGCGAATTAGGCTTTTAAGAGTTTTTCTGGGGCCCGATTTTTCAGTCGACTGCCAGGCGGGCCAGGGCTATATTTAGGGTTGCTGTGAAAGAGCGAATACGGAGGGTCCAGTTGCATGTGGGGCTGCGTTAAGGCTCCCCTGGGGAGTTCACTTGTACCCAAAGCCTTCCTCTGGGGGCACTTTTGGATGGTCCAATGGGAATCGCAATGCGTTTTCTTAGGCCCGCTTTTTCAGTCTTCTCCCATTGCGCCGAGGGCTATATTTAGGCTTGCGGTGAAAGAGTGAACGCGGAGGGTCCAGTTGCATGTGGGGCTGCATAAAGGCTCCCCTGGGGAGTTCAGTTGTACCCAAAGCCTTCCTCTGGGGGCACTTTTGGATGGTCCAATGGGAATCGCAATGCGTTTTCTTAGGCCCGCTTTTTCAGTCTTCTCCCATTGCGCCGAGGGCTATATTTAGGCTTGCGGTGAAAGAGTGAACGCGGAGGGTCCAGTTGCATGTGGGGCTGCATAAAGGCTCCCCTGGGGAGTTCAGTTGTACCCAAAGCCTTCCTCTGCGGGCACTTCTGGATGGGTAAATGGGGCTTGAAACGCATTTTCTGGAGCCCGAGTTTTCAGTCTTCTGCCATGGTGGCTAGGGGTATATTTAGGGTTGCTCGTAAACAGTGAACAAGGAGGGTCCAGTTGCATGTGGGGCTGCATAAAGGCTCCCCTGGGGAGTTCACTTGTACCCAAAGCCTTCCTTTGGGGGCACTTCTGGATGGGTGAAAGGGGCTTGAAACGCTTTTTCTGTGGCCCGAGTTTTCAGTCTTCTGCCATGCTGGCTAGGGTTATATTTAGGGTTGCTGTAAAGAGCGAACACGGAGGGTCCAGTTGCATGTGGGGCTGCGTAAAGGCTCCCTTGGGGAGTTCAGACGTACCCAAAGCCTTCCTCTGGGGGCACTTTTGGATGGGCGAATGGGGCTCGTAACACATTTTCTGTGGCCTAAGCTTTCAGTCGACTGCCAGGCGTGCTAGGGCTATATTTAGGCTTGCGGTGAAAGAGTGAACCCGTAGGGTCCAGTTGCATGTGGGGCTGCATAAAGGCTCCCCTGGGGAGTTCACTTGTACCCAAAGCCTTCCTTTGGGGGCACTTCTGGATGGGTGAATGGGGCTTGAAACGCTTTTTCTGTGGCCCGAGTTTTCAGTCTTCTGCCATGCTGGCTAGGGTTATATTTAGGGTTGCTTGTAAAGAGCGAACACGGGGGGTCCAGTTGCGTATGGGCCTGCATAAAGGCTCCCCTGGGGAGTTCACTTGTACCCAAAGCCTTCCTTTGGGGGCACTTTTGGATGGGCGAATTAGGCTTTTAACAGTTTTTCTTGGGCCCGAGTTTTCAGTCGACTGCCAGGCGGGCCAGGGCTATATTTAGGGTTGCTGTGAAAGAGCGAATACGGAGGGTCCAGTTGCATGTGGGGCTGCGTTAAGGCTGCCCTGGGGAGTTCACTTGTACCCAAAGCCTTCCTTTGGGGGCAGTTTTGGATGGTCCAAGGGGAATCGCAATGCGTTTTCTTAGGCCCGCATTTCAGTCTTCTCCCATTGCGCTGAGGGCTATATTTAGGCTTGCGGTGAAAGAGTGAACGCGGAGGGTCCAGTTGCATGTGGGGCTGCATAAAGGCTCCCCTGGGGAGTTCACTTGTACCCAAAGCCTTCCTTTGGGGGCACTTTTGGTGGTCGAATGGGGCTTGTAGCACGTTTTCTGGGGCCCGAGTTTTCAGTCGTCTGCCATGCGGTCCAGGGATATATTTAGGGTTGCTGTGAAAGAGCGAATACGGAGGGTCCAGTTGCATGTGGGGATGCGTTACGGCTCCCCTGGGGAGTTCACTTGTACCCAAAGCCTTCCTTTGGGGGCACTTCTGGATGGGTGAAAGGGGCTTGAAACGCTTTTTCTGTGGCCCGAGTTTTCAGTCTTCTGCCATGCTGGCTAGGGTTATATTTAGGGTTGCTGTAAAGAGCGAACCCGGAGGGTCCAGTTGCATGTGGGGCTGCGTAAAGGCTCCCCTGGGGAGTTCAGATGTACCCAAAGCCTTCCTTTGGGGGCACTTTTGGATGGGCGAATGGGGCTCGTAACACATTTTCTGTGGAGCGAGCTTTCAGTCGACTGCCAGGCGTGCTAGGGCTATATTTAGGCTTGCGGTGAAAGAGTGAACCCGTAGGGTCCAGTTGCATGTGGGGCTGCATAAAGGCTCCCCTGGGGAGTTCAGTTGTACCCAAAGCCTTCCTCTGGGGGCACTTTTGTATGGCAGAATTAGGCTTTTAAGAGTTTTTCTGGGGCCCGATTTTTCAGTCGACTGCCAGGCGGGCCAGTGCTATATTTAGGGTTGCTGTGAAAGAGCGAATACGGAGGGTCCAGTTGCATGTGGGGCTGCGTTAAGGCTCCCCTGGGGAGTTCAGTTGTACCCAAAGCCTTCCTTTGGGGGCACTTTTGGATGGTCTAATGGGGCTTGTAGCACGTTTTCTGGGGCCCGAGTTTTCAGTCGTCTGCCATGCGGGCCAGGGTTATATTTAGGGTTGCAGTGAAAGAGCGAATATGGAGGGTTCAGTTGCATGTGGGGCTGCATAAAGGCTCCCCTGGGGAGTTCACTTGTACCCAAAGCCTTCCTTTGGGGGCACTTCTGGATGGGTGAATGGGGCTTGAATCGCATTTTCTGGAGCCCGAGTTTTCAGTCTTCTGCCATGGTGGCTAGGGGTATATTTAGGGTTGCTCGTAAAAAGTGAACAAGGAGGGTCCAGTTGCATGTGGGGCTGCATAAAGGCTCCCCTGGGGAGTTCACTTGTACCCAAAGCCTTCCTTTGGGGGCACTTCTGGATGGGCGAAAGGGGCTTGAAACGCTTTTTCTGTGGCCCGAGTTTTCAGTCTTCTGCCATTCTGGCTAGGGTTGTATTTAGGGTTGCTGTAAAGAGCGAACACGGAGGGACCAGTTGCATGTGGGGCTGTGTAAAGGCTCCCCTGGGGAGTTCAGATGTACCCAAAGCCTTCCTTTGGGGGCACTTTTGGATGGGCGAATGGGGCTCGTAACACATTTTCTGTAGCCCGAGTTTTCAGTCGACTGCCAGGCGTGCTAGGGCTATATTTAGGCTTGCGGTGAAAGAGTGAACCCGGAGGGTCCAGTTGTATGTGGGGCTGCATAAAGGCTCCCCTGGGGAGTTCAGTTGTACCCAAAGCCTTCCTCTGGGGGCACTTTTGGATGGGCGAATTAGGCTTTTAAGAGTTTTTCTGGGGCCCGATTTTTCAGTCGACTGCCAGGCGGGCCAGGGCTATATTTAGGGTTGCTGTGAAAGAGCGAATACGGAGGGTCCAGTTGCATGTGGGGCTGCGTTAAGGCTCCCCTGGGGAGTTCACTTGTACCCAAAGCCTTCCTCTGGGGGCACTTTTGGATGGTCCAATGGGAATCGCAATGCGTTTTCTTAGGCCCGCTTTTTCAGTCTTCTCCCATTGCGCCGAGGGCTATATTTAGGCTTGCGGTGAAAGAGTGAACGCGGAGGGTCCAGTTGCATGTGGGGCTGCATAAAGGCTCCCCTGGGGAGTTCAGTTGTACCCAAAGCCTTCCTCTGCGGGCACTTCTGGATGGGTAAATGGGGCTTGAAACGCATTTTCTGGAGCCCGAGTTTTCAGTCTTCTGCCATGGTGGCTAGGGGTATATTTAGGGTTGCTCGTAAACAGTGAACAAGGAGGGTCCAGTTGCATGTGGGGCTGCATAAAGGCTCCCCTGGGGAGTTCACTTGTACCCAAAGCCTTCCTTTGGGGGCACTTCTGGATGGGTGAAAGGGGCTTGAAACGCTTTTTCTGTGGCCCGAGTTTTCAGTCTTCTGCCATGCTGGCTAGGGTTATATTTAGGGTTGCTGTAAAGAGCGAACACGGAGGGTCCAGTTGCATGTGGGGCTGCGTAAAGGCTCCCTTGGGGAGTTCAGACGTACCCAAAGCCTTCCTCTGGGGGCACTTTTGGATGGGCGAATGGGGCTCGTAACACATTTTCTGTGGCCTAAGCTTTCAGTCGACTGCCAGGCGTGCTAGGGCTATATTTAGGCTTGCGGTGAAAGAGTGAACCCGTAGGGTCCAGTTGCATGTGGGGCTGCATAAAGGCTCCCCTGGGCAGTTCACTTGTACCCAAAGCCTTCCTTTGGGGGCACTTCTGGATGGGTGAATGGGGCTTGAAACGCTTTTTCTGTGGCCCGAGTTTTCAGTCTTCTGCCATGCTGGCTAGGGTTATATTTAGGGTTGCTTGTAAAGAGCGAACACGGGGGGTCCAGTTGCGTATGGGCCTGCATAAAGGCTCCGCTGGGGAGTTCAGTTGTACCCAAAGCCTTCCTTTGGGGGCACTTTTGGATTGTCGAATGGGGCTTGTAGCACATTTTCTGGGGCCCGATTTTTCAGTCGTCTGCCATGCGGGCCAGGGTTATATATAGGTTTGCTGTGAAAGAGCGAATACTGAGGGTCCAGTTGCATGTGGGGCTGCATAAAGGCTCCCCTGGGGAGTTCACTTGTACCCAAAGCCTTCCTTTGGGGGCACTTCTGGATGGGCGAATGGGGCTCGTAACACATTTTCTGGAGCCCGAGTTTTCAGTCTTCTGCCATGGTGGCTAGGGGTATATTTAGAGTTGCTCGTAAAAAGTGAACAAGGAGGGTCCAGTTGCATGTGGGGCTGCGTAAAGGCTCCCCTGGGGAGTTCAGATGTACCCAAAGCCTTCCCTTGGGGGCACTTTTGGATGGGCGAATGGGGCTCGTAACACATTTTCTGTGGCCCGAGCTTTCAGTCGTCTGCCAGGCGTGCTAGGGCTAAATTTAGGCTTGCGGTGAAAGAGTGAACCCGGAGGGTCCAGTTGCATGTGGGGCTGCGTTAAGGCTCCCCTGGGGAGTTCAGTTGTACCCAAAGCCTTCCTCTGGGGGCACTTTTGTATGGGCGAATTAGGCTTTTAACAGTTTTTCTGGAGCCCGAGTTTTCAGCCGACTGCAAGGCGGGCCAGGGATATATTTAGGGTTGCTGTGAAAGAGCGAATACGGAGGGTCCAGTTGCATGTGGGGCTGCGTTAAGGCTCCCCTGGGGAGTCCAGTTGTACCCAAAGCCTTCCTTTGGGGGCACTTTGGGATGGTCCAAGGGGAATCGCAATGCGTTTTCTTAGGCCCGCTTTTTCAGTCTTCTCCCATTGTGCCGAGGGGTATATTTAGGCTTGCGGTGAAAGAGTGAACCCGGAGGGTCCAGTTGCAGGTGGGGCTGCATAAAGGCTCCCCTGGGGAGTTCAGTTGTACCCAAAGCCTTCCTTTGGGGGCACTTCTGGATGGGTAAATGGGGCTTGAAACGCATTTTCTGGAGCCCGAGTTTTCAGTCGACTGACAGGCGGGCCACGGCTATATTTAGGGTTGCTCTGAAAGTGCGAATACGGAGGGTCCAGTTGCATGTGGGGCTGCGTTAAGGCTCCCCTGGGGAGTCCAGTTGTACCCAAAGCCTTCCTTTGGGGGCACTTTTGGATGGTCCAAGGGGAATCGCAATGCGTTTTCTGAGGCCGGCTTTTTCAGTCTTCTCCCATTGCTCCGAGGGCTATATTTAGGCTTGCGGTGAAAGAGTGAACGCGGAGGGTCCAGTTGTATTTGGGCTGCATAAAGGCTCCCCTGGGGAGTTCACTTGTACCCAAAGCCTTCCTCTGGAGGCACTTTTGGATGGGTGAATTAGGCTTTTAAGGCATTTTCTGGGGCACGAGTTTTCAGTCTTCTGCCATGGTAGCTAGGGGTATATTTAGGGTTGCTCGTAAACAGTGAACAAGGAGGGTCCAGTTGCATGTGGGGCTGCATAAAGGCTCCCCTGGGGAGTTCACTTGTACCCAAAGCCTTCCTTTGGGCGCTCTTCTGGCTGGGCGAAAGGGGCTTGAAACGCTTTTTCTGTGGCCCGAGTTTTCAGTCTTCTGCCATGCTGGCTAGGGCTATATTTAAGGTTGCTGTGAAAGAGCGAATACGGAGGGTCCAGTTGCATGTGGGGCTGCGTTAAGGCTCCCCTGGGGAGTTCACTTGTACCCAAAGCCTTCCTTTGTGGGCACTTTTGGATGGGCGAATTAGGCTTTTAACAGTTTTTCTGGGCCCGAGTTTTCAGTCGACTGCCAGGCGGGCCAGGGCTATATTTAGGCTTGCTGTGAAAGAGTGAACCCGGAGGGTCCAGTTGCATGTGGGGCTGCATAAAGGCTCCCCTGGGGAGTTTACTTGTACCCAAAGCCTTCCTTTGGGGGCACTTCTGGATTGGTGAATGGGGCTTGAAACGCATTTTCTGGAGCCCGAGTTTTCAGTTTTCTGCCATGGTGGCTAGTGTTATATTTAGGGTTGCTCGTAAACAGTGAACACGGAGGGTCCAGTTGCATGTGGGGCTGCATAAAGGCTCCCCTGGGGAGTTCACTTGTACCCTAAGCCTTCCTTTGGGGGCACTTCTGGATGGGCGAAAGGGGCTTGAAACGCTTTTTCTGGAGCCCGAGTTTTCAGTCTTCTGCCATGGTGGCTAGGGGTATATTTAGGGTTGCTCGTAAACAGTGAACAAGGAGGGTCCAGTTGCATGTGGGGCTGCATAAAGGCTCCCCTGGGGAGTTCAGTTGTACCCAAAGCCTTCCTTTGGGGGCACTTTTGGATGGTCGAATGGGGCTTGTAGCACGTTTTCTGGGGCCCGATTTTTCAGTCGTCTGCCATGCGGGCCAGGGTTATATTTAGGGTTGCTGTGAAAGAGCGAATACGGAGGGTCCAGTTGCATGTGGGGCTGCATAAAGGCTCCCCTGGTAAGTTCACTTGTACCCTAAGCCTTCCTTTGGGGGCACTTCTGGATGGGCGAAAGGGGCTTGAAACGCTTTTTCTGGAGCCCGAGTTTTCAGTCTTCTGCCATGGTGGCTAGGGGTATATTTAGGGTTGCTCGTAAACAGTGAACAAGGAGGGTCCAGTTGCATGTGGGGCTGCGTAAAGGCTCCCCTGGGGAGTTCACTTGTACCCAAAGCCTTCCTTTGGGGGCACTTCTGGATGGGCGAAAGCGGCTTGAAACGCTTTTTCTGTGGCCCGAGTTTTCAGTCTTCTGCCATGCTGGCTAGTGTTATATTTAGGGTTGCGGTGAAAGAGTGAACCCTGAGGGTCCAGTTGCATGTGGGGCTGCGTAAAGGCTCCCCTGGGGAGTTCAGTTGTACCCAAAGCCTTCCTCTGGGGGCACTTTTGGATGGGCGAATTAGGCTTTTAACGCATTTTCTGGGGCCCGAGTTTTCAGTCGATTGCCAGGCGGGCCAGGGCTATATTTAGGGTTGCTGTGAAAGAGTGAACCCGGAGGGTCCAGTTATATGTGGGGCTGCATAAAGGCTCCCCTGGGGAGTTCACTTGTACCCAAAGCCTTCCTCTGGGGGCACTTTTGGATGGGCGAATTAGGCTTTTAACAGTTTTTCTGGGGTCCGAGTTTTCAGTCGACTGTCAGGCGGGCCAGGGCTATATTTAGGGTTGCTGTGAAAGAGTGAACCCGGAGGGTCCAGTTGCATGTGGGGCTGCATAAAGGCTCCCCTGGGGAGTTCAGTTGTACCCAAAGCCTTCCTCTGGGGGCACTTTTGGATGGGCGAAAGGGGCTTGAAACGCTTTTTCTGTGGCCCGAGTTTTCAGTCTTCTGCCAAGCAGGCTAGTGTTATATTTAGGGTTGCTGTAAAGAGCGAACACGGAGGGTCCAGTTGCATGTGGGGCTGCATAAAGGCTCCCCTGGGGAGTTCACTTGTACCCAAAGCCTTCCTCTGGGGGCACTTTTGGATGGGCGAATTAGGCTTTTAACGCATTTTCTGGGACCCGAGTTTTCAGTCGACTGCCAGGCGGGCCAGGGCTATATATAGGGTTGCTGTGAAAGAGTGAATACGGAGGGTCCAGTTGCATGTGGGGCTGCGTTAAGGCTCCCCTGGGGAGTCCAGTTGTACCCAAAGCCTTCCTTTGGGGGCACTTTTGGATGGTCCAAGGGGAATCGCAATGCGTTTTCTGAGGCCCGCTTTTTCAGTCTTCTCCCATTGCGCCGAGGGCTATATTTAGGGTTGCTGTGAAAGAGTGAACCCGGAGGGTCCAGTTGCATGTGGGGCTGCATAAAGGCTCCCCTGGGGAGTTCAGTTGTACCCAAAGCCTTCCTTTGGGGGCACTTCTGGATGGGCGAAAAGGGCTTGAAACGCTTTTTCTGTGGCCCGAGTTTTCAGTGTTCTGCCATGCTGTCTAGGGTTATATTTAGGGTTGCTGTAAAGAGCGAACACGGAGGGTCCAGTTGCATGTGGGGCTGCGTAAAGGCTCCCCTGGGGAGTTCAGATGTACCCAATGCCTTCCTTTGGGGGCACTTTTGGATGGGCGAATGGGGCTCGTAACACATTTTCTGTGGCCCGAGCTTTCAGTCGACTGCCAGGCGTGCTAGGGCTATATATAGGCTTGCGGTGAAAGAGTGAACCCGGAGGGTCCAGTTGCATGTGGGGCTGCGTAAAGGCTCCCCTGGGGAGTTCAGTTGTACCCAAAGCCTTCCTTTGGAGGCACTTTTAGATGGGCGAATGGGGCTCGTAACACATTTTCTGTGGCCCGAGCTTTCAGTCGACTGCCAGGCGTGCTAGGGCTATATTTAGGGTTGCTCGTAAACAGTGAACAAGGAGGGTCCAGTTGCATGTGGGGCTGCATAAAGGCTCCCCTGGGGAGTTCAGTTGTACCCAAAGCCTTCCTTTGGGGGCACTTCTGGATGGGTGAATGGGGCTTGAAACGCATTTTCTGGAGCCCGAGTTTTCAGTCTTCTGCCATGGTGGCTAGGGGTATATTTAGGGTTGCTCGTAAACAGTGAACAAGGAGGGTCCAGTTGCATGTGGGGCTGCATAAAGTCTCCCCTGGGGAGTTCAGTTGTACCGAAAGCCTTCCTCTGGGGGCACTTTTGGATGGGCGAATTAGGCTTTTAACCCATTTTCTGGGGCCCGATTTTTCAGTTGACTGCCAGGCGGGCCAGGGCTATATTTAGGGTTGCTGTGAAAGAGTGAACCCGGAGGGTCCAGTTGCATGTGGGGCTGCATAAAGGCTCCCCTGGGGAGTTCACTTGTACCCAAAGCCTTCCTCTGGGGGCAGTTTTGGATGGGCGAATTAGGCTTTTAACAGTTTTTCTGTGGCCCGAATTTTCAGTTTTCTGCCATGCTGGCTAGTGTTATATTTAGGGTTGCTTGTAAAGAGCGAACACGGGTTGTCCAGTTGCGTATGGGCCTGCATAAAGGCTCCCCTGGGGAGTTCACTTGTACCCAAAGCCTTCCTCTGGGGGCACTTCTGGATGGGTGAATTAGGCTTTTAAGGCATTTTCTGGGGCACGAGTTTTCAGTCTTCTGCCATGGTGGCTAGGGATATATTTAGGGTTGCTCGCAAACAGTGAACAAGGAGGGTCCAGTTGCATGTGGGGCTGCGGAAAGGCTCCCTTGGGGAGTTCGGTTGTACCCAAAGCCTTCCTCTGGGGGCACTTTTGGATGGGCGAATTAGGCTTTTAACAGTTTTTCTGTGGCCCGAGTTTTCAGTTTTCTGCCATGCTGGCTAGTGTTATATTTAGGGTTGCTTGTAAAGAGCGAACACGGGGTGTCCAGTTGCGTATGGGCCTCCATAAAGGCTCCCCTGGGGAGTTCACTTGTACCCAAAGCCTTCCTTTGGGGGCACTTCTGGATGGGTGAATTAGGGTTTTAAGGCATTTTCTGGGGCCCGAGTTTTCAGTCTTCTGCCATGCTGGCTAGGGTGATATTTAGGGTTGCTGTAAAGAGCGAACACGGAGGGTCCAGTTGCATGTGGGGCTGCATAAAGGCTCCCTTGGGGAGTTCTGATGTACCCAAAGACTTTCTTTGGGGGCACTTTGGATGGGCGAATGGGGCTCGTAACACATTTTCTGTGGCCCGAGCTTTGAGTCGACTGCCAGGTGTGCTAGGGGTGTATTTAGGCTTGCGGTGAAAGAGTGAACCCGGAGGGTCCAGTTGCATGTGGGGCTGCATAAAGGCTCCCCTGGGGAGTTCAGATGTACCCAAAGCCTTCCTTTGGGGGCACTTCTGGATGGGTGAATGGGGCTTGAAACGCATTTTCTGGAGCCCGAGTTTTCAGTTTTCTGCCATGGTGGCTAGGGGTATATTTAGGGTTGCTCGTAAACAGTGAACACGGAGGGTCCAGTTGCATGTGGGGCTGCGTAAAGGCTCCCCTGGGGAGTTCAGATGTACCCAATGCCTTCCTCTGGGGGCACTTTTGGATGGGCGAATTAGGGTTTTAACGCATTTTCTGGGGCCCGAGTTTTCAGTCTTCTGCCATGGTGGCTAGGGGTATATTTAGGGTTGCTCGCAAACAGTGAACAAGGAGGGTCCAGTTGCATGTGGGGCTGCGTAAAGACTCCCCTGGGGAGTTCACTTGTACCCAAAGCCTTCCTCTGGGGGCACTTTTGGATGGGCGAATTAGGCTTTTAATGCATTTTCTGGGGCCCGAGTTTTCAGTCGACTGCCAGGCGGGCCAGGGCTATATTTAGGGTTGCTGTGAAAGAGCGAATACGGAGGGTCCAGTTGCATGTGGGGCTGCGTTAAGGCTCCCCTGGGGAGTTCACTTGTACCCAAAGCCTTCCTTTGGGGGCACTTTTGGATGGGCGAATTAGGCTTTTAACAGTTTTTCTGGGCCCGAGTTTTCAGTCGACTGCCAGGCGGGCCAGGGCTATATTTAGGCTTGCTGTGAAAGAGTGAACCCGGAGGGTCCAGTTGCATGTGGGGCTGCATAAAGGCTCCCCTGGGGAGTTCACTTGTACCCAAAGCCTTCCTTTGGGGGCAGTTTTGGATGGGCGAATTAGGCTTTTAACAGTTTTTCTGGGCCCGAGTTTTCAGTCGACTGCCAGGCGGGCCAGGGCTATATAGGGTTGCTGTGAAAGAGTGAACCCGGAGGGTCCAGTTGCATGTGGGGCTGCATAAAGGCTCCCCTGGGGAGTTCACTTGTACCCTAAGCCTTCCTTTGGGGGCACTTCTGGATGGGCGAAAGGGGCTTGAAACGCTTTTTCTGGAGCCCGAGTTTTCAGTCTTCTGCCATGGTGGCTAGGGTATATTTAGGGTTGCTCGTAAACAGTGAACAAGGAGGGTCCAGTTGCATGTGGGGCTGCATAAAGGCTCCCCTGGGGAGTTCAGTTGTACCCAAAGCCTTCCTTTGGGGCACTTTTGGATGGTCGAATGGGGCTTGTAGCACGTTTTCTGGGGCCCGATTTTTCAGTCGTCTGCCATGCGGGCCAGGGTTATATTTAGGGTTGCTGTGAAAGAGCGAATACGGAGGGTCCAGTTGCATGTGGGGCTGCATAAAGGCTCCCCTGGTAAGTTCACTTGTACCCTAAGCCTTCCTTTGGGGCACTTCTGGATGGGCGAAAGGGGCTTGAAACGCTTTTTCTGGAGCCCGAGTTTTCAGTCTTCTGCCATGGTGGCTAGGGGTATATTTAGGGTTGCTCGTAAACAGTGAACAAGGAGGGTCCAGTTGCATGTGGGGCTGCGTAAAGGCTCCCCTGGGGAGTTCACTTGTACCCAAAGCCTTCCTTTGGGGGCACTTCTGGATGGGCGAAAGCGGCTTGAAACGCTTTTTCTGTGGCCCGAGTTTCAGTCTTCTGCCATGCTGGCTAGTGTTATATTTAGGGTTGCGGTGAAAGAGTGAACCCTGAGGGTCCCAGTTGCATGTGGGGCTGCGTAAAGGCTCCCCTGGGGAGTTCAGTTGTACCCAAAGCCTTCCTCTGGGGGCACTTTTGATGGGCGAATTAGGCTTTTAACGCATTTTCTGGGGCCCGAGTTTTCAGTCGATTGCCAGGCGGGCCAGGGCTATATTTAGGGTTCCTGTGAAAGAGTGAACCCGGAGGGTCCAGTTATATGTGGGGCTGCATAAAGGCTCCCCTGGGGAGTTCACTTGTACCCAAAGCCTTCCTCTGGGGGCACTTTTGGATGGGCGAATTAGGCTTTTAACAGTTTTTCTGGGTCCGAGTTTTCAGTCGACTGTCAGGCGGGCCAGGGCTATATTTAGGGTTGCTGTGAAAGAGTGAACCCGGAGGGTCCAGTTGCATGTGGGGCTGCATAAAGGCTCCCCTGGGGAGTTCAGTTGTACCCAAAGCCTTCCTCTGGGGGCACTTTTGGATGGGCGAAAGGGGCTTGAAACGCTTTTTCTGTGGCCCGAGTTTCAGTCTTCTGCCATGCTGGCTAGTGTTATATTTAGGGTTGCTGTAAAGAGCGAACACGGAGGGTCCAGTTGCATGTGGGGCTGCATAAAGGCTCCCCTGGGGAGTTCACTTGTACCCAAAGCCTTCCTCTGGGGGCACTTTTGGATGGGAGAATTAGGCTTTTTAACGCATTTTCTGGGACCCGAGTTTTCAGTCGACTGCCAGGCGGGCCAGGGTTATATATAGGGTTGCTGTGAAAGAGTGAATACGGAGGGTCCAGTTGCATGTGGGGCTGCGTTAAGGCTCCCCTGGGGAGTCCAGTTGTACCCAAAGCCTTCCTTTGGGGGCACTTTTGGATGGTCCAAGGGGAATCGCAATGCGTTTTTCTGAGGCCCGCTTTTTCAGTCTTCTCCCATTGCGCCGAGGGCTATAGTTAGGCTTGCGGTGAAAGAGTGAACCCGGAGGGTCCAGTTGCATGTGGGGCTGCATAAAGGCTCCCCTGGGGAGTTCAGTTGTACCAAAGCCTTCCTTTGGGGCACTTCTGGATGGGCGAAAGGGGCTTGAAACGCTTTTTCTGTGCCCTACTTTTCAGTGTTCTGCCATGCTGTCTAGCGTTATATTTAGGGTTGCTGTAAGAGCGAACACGGAGGGTCCAGTTGCATGTGGGGCTGCGTAAAGGCTCCCTGGGGAGTTCAGATGTACCCAATGCCTTCCTTTGGGGCACTTTTGGATGGGCGAATGGGGCTCGTAACACATTTTCTGTGGCCCGAGCTTTCAGTCGACTGCCAGGCGTGCTAGGGCTATATTTAGGGCTTGCGGTGAAAGAGTGAACCCGGAGGGTCCAGTTGCATGTGGGGCTGCGTAAAGGCTCACCTGGGGTGTTCACTTGTACCCAAAGCCTTCCTTTGGAGGCACTTTTAGATGGGCGAATGGGGCTCGTAACACATTTTCTGTGGCCCGAGCTTTCAGTCGACTGCCAGGCGTGCTAGGGCTATATTTAGGGTTGCTCGTAAACAGTGAACAAGGAGGGTCCAGTTGCATGTGGGGCTGCATAAAGGCTCCCTGGGGAGTTCAGTTGTACCCAAAGCCTTCCTTTGGGGGCACTTCTGGATGGGTGAATGGGGCTTGAAACGCATTTTCTGGAGCCCGAGTTTTTCAGTCTTCTGCCATGGTGGCTAGGGGTATATTTAGGGTTGCTCGTAAACAGTGAACAAGGAGGGTCCAGTTGCATGTGGGGCTGCATAAAGTCTCCCCTGGGGAGTTCAGTTGTACCGAAAGCTTCCTCTGGGGGCACTTTTGGATGGGCGAATTAGGCTTTTAACCCATTTTCTGGGGCCCGATTTTTCAGTTGACTGCCAGGCGGGCCAGGGCTATATTTAGGGTTGCTGTGAAAGAGCGAATATGGAGGTTCCAGTTGCATGTGGGGCTGCATAAAGGCTCCCCTGGGGAGTTCACTTGTACCCAAAGCCTTCCTCTGGGGGCACTTTTGGATGGGCGAATTAGGCTTTTAACAGTTTTTCTGTGGCCCGAAATTTCAGTTTTCTGCCATGCTGGCTAGTGTTATATTTAGGGTTGCTTGTAAACAGCGAACACGGGTGTTCCAGTTGCGTATGGCCTGCATAAAGGCTCCCCTGGGGAGTTCACTTGTACCCAAAGCCTTCCTCTGGGGGCACTTCTGGATGGGTAAATGGGGCTTGAAACGCGTTTTTATGGAGCCCGAGTTTTCAGTCTTCTGCCATGGTGGCTAGGGGTATATTTAGGGTTACTCGTAAACAGTGAACAAGGAGGGTCCAGTTGCATGTGGGGCTGCATAAAGGCTCCCCTGGGGAGTTCACTTGTACCCAAAGCCTTCCTTTGGGGGCACTTCTGGATGGGCGAAAAGGGCTTGAAACGCTTTTTCTGTGGCCCGAGTTTTCAGTGTTCTGCCATGCTGTCTAGGGTTATATTTAGGGTTGCTGTAAAGAGCGAACACGGAGGGTCCAGTTGCATGTGGGGCTGCGTAAAGGCTCCCCTGGGGAGTTCAGATGTACCCAATGCCTTCCTTTGGGGCACTTTTGGGTGGGCGAATGGGGCTCGTAACACATTTTCTGTGGCCCGAGCTTTCAGTCGACTGCCAGGCGTGCTAGGGCTATATTTAGGCTTGCGGTGAAAGAGTGAACCCGGAGGGTCCAGTTGCATGTGGGGCTGCGTAAAGGCTCCCCTGGGGAGTTCACTTGTACCCAAGCCTTCCTCTGGGGGCACTTTTGGATGGGCGAATTAGGCTTTTAACGCATTTTCTGGGGCACGAGTTTTCAGTCTTCTGCCATGGTGGCTAGGGGTATATTTAGGGTTGCTCGTAAACAGTGAACAAGGAGGGTCCAGTTGCATGTGGGGGCTGCGGAAAGGCTCCCTTGGGGAGTTCGGTTGTACCCAAAGCCTTCCTCTGGGGGCACTTTTGGATGGGCGAAGTAGGCTTTTAACAGTTTTTCTGTGGCCCGAGTTTTCAGTTTTCTGCCATGCTGGCTAGTGTTATATTTAGGGTTGCTTCTAAAGAGCGAACACGGGGGGTCCAGTTGCGTATGGGCCTGCATAAAGGCTCCCCTGGGGAGTTCACTTGTACCCAAAGCCTTCCTCTGGGGCACTTTTGGATGGGTGAATTAGGCTTTTAAGGCATTGTCTGGGGCACGAGTTTTCAGTCTTCTGCCATGCTGGCTAGGGTGATATTTAGGGTTGCTGTAAAGAGCGAACACGGAGGGTCCAGTTGCATGTGGGGCTGCATAAAAGGCTCCCCTGGGGGTTCTGATGTACCCAAAGACTTTCTTTGGGGCACTTTTGGATGGGCGAATGGGGCTCGTAACACATTTTCTGTGGCCCGAGCTTTCAGTCGACTGCCAGGCGTGCTAGGGGTGTATTTAGGCTTGCGGTGAAAGAGTGAACCCGGAGGGTCCAGTTGCATGTGGGGCTGCATAAAGGCTCCCCTGGGGAGTTCACTTGTACCCAAAGCCTTCCTTTGGGGGCACTTTTGGATGGGCGAATTAGGCTTTTAATGCATTTTCTGGGGCCCGAGTTTTCAGTCGACTGCCAGGCGGGCTAGGGCTATATTTAGGGTTGCTGTGAAAGAGCGAATACGGAGGGTCCAGTTGCATGTGGGGCTGCATAAAGGCTCCCCTGGGGAGTTCAGATGTACCCAAAGCCTTCCTCTGGGGGCACTTTTGTATGGGCGAATTAGGCTTTTAACGTATTTTCTGGGGCCCGAGTTTTCAGTCGACTGCCAGGCGGGCCAGGCCTATATTTAGGGTTGCTGTGAAAGAGCGAATACGGAGGGTCCAGTTGCATGTGGGGCTGCGTTAAGGCTCCCTGGGGAGTCCAGTTGTACCCAAAGCCTTCCTTTGGGGCCACTTTTGGATGGTCCAAGGGGAATCGCAATGTGTTTTCTGAGGCCCGCTTTTTCAGTCTTCTCCCATTGCGCCGAGGGCTATATTTAGGCTTGCGGTGAAAGAGTGAACCCGGAGGGTCCAGTTGCATGTGGGGCTGCATAAAGGCTCCCCTGGGGAGTTCAGTTGTACCCAAAGCCTTCCTTTGGGGGCACTTCTGGATGGGTGAATGGGGCTTGAAACGCATTTTCTGGAGCCCGAGTTTTCAGTCTTCTGCCATGGTGGCTAGGGGTATATTTAGGGTTGCTCGTAAACAGTGAACAAGGAGGGTCCAGTTGCATGTGGGGCTGCGTAAAGGCTCCCCTGGGGAGTCCAGTTGTACCCAAAGTCTTCCTCTGGGGGCACTTTTGGATGGGCGAATTAGGCTTTTAATGCATTTTCTGGGGCCCGAGTTTTCAGTCCACTGCCAGGCGGGCCAGGGCTATATTTAGGGTTGCTGTGAAAGAGTGAACCCGGAGGGTCCAGTTGCATGTGGGGCTGCATAAAGGCTCCCCTGGGGAGTCCAGTTGTACCCAAAGCCTTCCTCTGGGGGCACTTTTGGATGGGCGAATTAGGCTTTTAACAGTTTTTCTGGGGCCCGAGTTTTCAGTCGACTGCCAGGCGGGCCAGGGCTATATTTAGGGTTGCTGTGAAAGAGCGAATACGGAGGGTCCAGTTGCATGTGGGGCTACATAAAGGCTCCCCTGGGGAGTTCACTTGTACCCAAAGCCTTCTTTTGGGGGCACTTCTGGATGGGCGAAAGGGGCTTGAAACGCTTTTTCTGTGGCCCGAGTTTTCAGTCTTCTGCCATGCTGGCTAGGGTTATATTTAGGGTTGCTGTAAAGAGCGAACACGGAGGGTCCATTTGCATGCGGGGCTGCATAAAGGCTCCCCTGGGGAGTTCTGATGTACCCAAAGACTTCCTTTGGGGGCACTTTTGGATGGGCGAATGGGGCTCGTAACACATTTTCTGTGGCCCGAGCTTTCAGTCGACTGCCAGGCGTGCTAGGGCTATATTTAGGCTTGCGGTGAAAGAGTGAACACTGAGGGTCCAGTTGCATGTGGGGCTGCATAAAGGCTCCCCTGGGGAGTTCACTTGTACCCAAAGCCTTCCTTTGGGGGCACTTCTGGATGGGTAAATGGGGCTTGAAACGCGTTTTCTAGAGCCCGAGTTTTCAGTCTTCTGCCATGGTGGCTAGGGGTATACTTAGGGTTGCTCGTAAACAGTGAACAAGGAGGGTCCAGTTGCATGTGGGGCTGCGTAAAGGCTCCCCTGGGGAGTTCAGTTGTACCCAAAGCCTTCCTCTGGGGGCACTTTTGGATGGGCGAATTAGGCTTTTAACGCATTTTCTGGGGCCCGAGTTTTCAGTCGACTGCCATGGTGGCTAGGGGTATATTTAGGGTTGCTCGTAAACAGTGAACCCGGAGGGTCCAGTTGCATGTGGGGCTGCATAAAGGCTCCCCTGGGGAGTTCAGTTGTACCCAAAGCCTTCCTCTGGGGGCACTTTTGGATGGGTGAATTAGGCTTTTAATGCATTTTCTGGGGCCCGAGTTTTCAGTCTACTGCCAGGCGGGCCAGGGATATATTTAGGGTTGCTGTGAAAGAGCGAATACGGAGGGTCCAGTTGCATGTGGGGCTGCATAAAGGCTCCCCTGGGGAGTTCAGTTGTACCCAAAGCCTTCCTCTGGGGGCACTTTTGGATGGGCGAATTAGGCTTTTAACGCATTTTCTGGTGCCCGAGATTTCAGTCGACTGCCAGGCGGGCCAGAGCTATATATAGGGTTGCTGTGAAAGAGTGAACCCGGAGGGTCCAGTTGCATGTGGGGCTGCATAAAGGCTCCCCTGGGGAGTTCACTTGTACCCAAAGCCTTCCTTTGGGGGCACTTCTGGATGGGTGAATGGGGCTTTAAACGCTTTTTCTGTGGCCCGAGTTTTCAGTTTTCTGCCATGCGGGCCAGGGTTATATTTAGGGTTGCTGTGAAAGAGCGAATACGGAGGGTCCAGTTGCATGTGGGGCTGCATAAAGGCTCCCCTGGGGAGTTCACTTGTACCCAAAGCCTTCCTTTGGGGGCACTTCTGGATGGGTAAATGCGGCTTGAAACGCTTTTTCTGTGGCTTGAGTTTTCAGTTTTCTGCCATGCTGGCTAGGGTTATATTTAGGGTTGCTTGTAAACAGCGAACACGGAGGGTCCAGTTGCATGTGGGGCTGCATAAAGGCTCCCCTGGGGAGTTCACTTGTACCCAAAACCTTCCTTTGGAGGCACTTCTGGATGGGCTAATGGGGCTCATAACACATTTTCTGTGGCCCAAGCTTTCAGTGAACTGCCAGGCGTGCTAGGGCTATATTTAGGGTTGCTGTGAAAGAGCGAATACGGAGGGTCCAGTTGCATGTGGGGCTGCATAAAGGCTCCCCTGGGGAGTTCAGCTGTACCCAAAGCCTTCCTTTGGGGGCACTTCTGGATGGGTGAATGGGGCTTGAAACGCATTTTCTGGAGCCCGAGTTTTCAGTCTTCTGCCATGCTGGCTAAGGGTATATTTAGGGTAGATCGTAAACAGTGAACAAGGAGGGTCCAGTTGCATGTGGGGCTGCGTAAAGGCTCCCCTGGGGAGTTCACTTGTACCCAAAGCCTTCCTCCGGGGGCACTTTTGGATGGGCGAATTAGGCTTTTAACGCATTTTCTGGGGCCCGAGTTTTCAGTCGACTGCCAGGCGGGCCAGGGCTATATTTAGGGTTGCTGTGAAAGAGCGAATACGGAGGGTCCAGTTGCATGTGGGGCTGCGTTAAGGCTCCCCTGGGGAGTTCACTTGTACCCAAAGCCTTCCTTTGGGGGCACTTCTGGATGGGTGAATGGGGCTTGAAACGCATTTTCTGGAGCCCGAGTTTTCAGTCTTCTGCCATGGTGGCTAGGGGTATATTTAGGGTTGCTCGTAAACAGTGAACAAGGAGGGTCCAGTTGCATGTGGGGCTGCATAAAGGCTCCCCTGGGGAGTTCACTTGTACCCAAAGCCTTCCTCTGTGGGCACTTTTGGATGGACGAATTAGGCTTTTAACGCATTTTCTGGGGCTCGAGTTTTCAGTCGACTGCCAGGCGGGCCAGGGTTATATTTAGGCTTGCTGTGAAAGAGTGAACCCGGAGGGTCTAGTTGCATGTGGGGCTGCATAAAGGCTCCCCTGGGGAGTTCACTTGTACCCAAAGCCTTCCTTTGGGGGCACTTCTGGATGGGTGAATGGGGCTTGAAACGCTTTTTCTGTGGCCCGAGTTTTCAGTTTTCTGCCATGCTGGCTAGTGTTATATTTAGGGTTGCTTGTAAACAGCGAACACGGGAGGTCCAGTTGCATGTGGGGCTGCATAAAGGCTCCCGTGGGGAGTTCAGTTGTACCCAAAGCCTTCCTTTGGGGGCACTTCTGGATGGGTGAATGGGGCTTGAAACGCATTTTCTGGAGCCCGAGTTTTCAGTCTTCTGCCATAGTGGCTAGGGGTATATTTAGGGTTGCTCGTAAACAGTGCACAAGGAGGGTCCAGTTGCATGTGGGGCTGCATAAAGGCTCCCCTGGGGAGTTCACTTGTACCCAAAGCCTTCCTTTGGGGGCACTTCTGGATGGGCGAAAGGGGCTTGAAACGCTTTTTCTGGAGCCCGAGTTTTCAGTCTTCTGCCATGCTGGCTAGGGTTATATTTAGGGTTGCTGTAAAGAGCGAACACGGAGGGTCCAGTTGCATGTGGGGCTGCGTAAAGGCTCCCCTGGGGAGGTCAGATGTACCCAAAGCCTTCCTTTGGGGGCACTTTTGGATGGGCGAATGGGGCTCGTAACACATTTTCTGGGGCCCGAGCTTTCAGTCGACTGCCAGGCGTGCTAGGGCTATATTTAGGCTTGCGGTGAAAGAGTGAACCCGGAGGGTCGAGTTGCATGTGGGGCTGCATAAAGGCTCCCCTGGGGAGTTCACTTGTACCCAAAGCCTTCCTTTGGGGGGACTTCTGGATGGGTGAATGGGGCTTGAAACGCATTTTCTGTGGCCCGAGTTTTCAGTCGACTGCCATGGTGGCTAGGGGTATATTTAGGGTTGCTCGTAAACAGTGAACAAGGAGGGTCCAGTTGCATGTGGGGCTGCGTAAAGGCTCCCCTGGGGAGTTCAGTTGTACCCAAAGCCTTCCTCTGGGGGCACTTTTGGATGGGCGAATTAGGCTTTTAACGCATTTTCTGGGGCCCGAGTTTTCAGTCGACTGCCAGGCGGGCCAGGGCTATATTTAGGGTTGCTGTGAAAGAGCGAATACGGAGGGTCCAGTTGCATGTGGGGCTGCATAAAGGCTCCCCTGGGGAGTTCAGTTGTACCCAAAGCCTTCCTTTGGGGGCACTTCTGGATGGGCGAAAGGGGCTTGAAACGCATTTTCTGGAGCCCGAGTTTTCAGTCTTCTGCCATGGTGGCCTGGGGTATATTTAGGGTTGCTCGTAAACAGTGAACAAGGAGGGTCCAGTTGCATGTGGGGCTGCGTAAAGGCTCCCCTGGGGAGTTCAATTGTACCCAAAGCCTTCCTCTGGGGGCACTTTTGGATGGACGAATTAGGCTTTTAACGCATTTTCTGGGGCCCGAGTTTTCAGTCGACTGCCAGGCGGGCCAGG
Organism: Anas acuta; assembly: GCF_963932015.1. Classification (NCBI taxonomy): domain Eukaryota; kingdom Metazoa; phylum Chordata; class Aves; order Anseriformes; family Anatidae; genus Anas; species Anas acuta. The sequence continues at coordinate 74,807 of NC_088998.1, forward strand.
GCTATATTTAGGGTTGCTGTGAAAGAGTGAACCCGGAGGGTCCAGTTGCATGTGGGGCTGCATAAAGGCTCCCCTGGGGAGTTCACTTGTACCCAAAGCCTTCCTTTGGGGGCACTTCTGGATGGGTGAATGGGGCTTGAAACGCTTTTTCTGTGGCCCGATTTTTCAGTTTTCTGCCATGCTGGCTAGTGTTATATTTAGGGTTGCTTGTAAACAGCGAACACGGGGGGTCCAGTTGCGTATGGGCCTGCATAAAGGCTCCCCTGGGGAGTTCACTTGTACCCAAAGCCTTCCTTTGGGGGCACTTCTGGATGGGCGAAAGGGGCTTGAAACGCATTTTCTGGAGCCCGATTTTTCAGTCTTCTGCCATGGTGGCTAGGGGTATATTTAGGGTTGCTCGTAAACAGTGAACAAGGAGGGTCCAGTTGCATGTGGGGCTGCGTAAAGGCTCCCCTGGGGAGTTCAGTTGTACCCAAAGCCTTCCTTTGGGGGCACTTCTGGATGGGCGAAAGGGGCTTGAAACGCTTTTTCTATGGCCCGAGTTTTCAGTCTTCTGCCATGATGGCTAGTGTTATATTTAGGGTTGCTGTAAAGAGCGAACACGGAGGGTCCAGTTGCATGTGGGGCTGCGTAAAGGCTCCCCTGAGGAGTTCAGATGTACCCAAAGCCTTTCTTTGGGGGCACTTTTCGATGCGCGAATGGGGCTCGTAACACATTTTCTGGGGCCCGAGCTTTCAGTCGACTGCCAGGCGTGCTAGGGCTATATTTAGGCTTGCGGTGAAAGAGTGAACAAGGAGGGTCCAGTTGCATGTGGGGCTGCGTAAAGGCTCCCCTGAGGAGTTCAGATGTACCCAAAGCCTTCCTCTGGGGGCACTTCTGGATGCGCGAATGGGGCTCGTAACACATTTTCTGGGGCCCGAGCTTTCAGTCGACTGCCAGGCGTGCTAGGGCTATATTTAGGCTTGCGGTGAAAGAGTGAATACGGAGGGTCCAGTTGCATGTGGGGCTGCATAAAGGCTCCCCTGGGGAGTTCACTTGTACCCAAAGCCTTCCTTTGGGGGGACTTCTGGATGGGTGAATGGGGCTTGAAACGCTTTTTCTGGAGCCCGAGTTTTCAGTCTTCTGCCATGGTGGCTAGGGGTATATTTAGGGTTGCTCGTAAACAGTGAACAAGGAGGGTCCAGTTGCATGTGGGGCTGCGTAAAGGCTCCCCTGGGGAGTTCAGTTGTACCCAAAGCCTTCCTCTGGGGGCACTTTTGGATGGGCGAATTAGGCTTTTAACGCATTTTCTGGGGCCCGAGTTTTCAGTCGACTGCCAGGCGGGCCAGGGCTATATTTAGGGTTGCTGTGAAAGAGCGAATACGGAGGGTCCAGTTGCATGTGGGGCTGCATAAAGGCTCCCCTGGTAAGTTCACTTGTACCCTAAGCCTTCCTTTGGGGGCACTTCTGGATGGGCGAAAGGGGCTTGAAACGCATTTTCTGGAGCCCGAGTTTTCACTCGACTGCCATGGTGGCCTGGGGTATATTTAGGGTTGCTCGTAAACAGTGAACAAGGAGGGTCCAGTTGCATGTGGGGCTGCGTAAAGGCTCCCCTGGGGAGTTCACTTGTACCCAAAGCCTTCCTCTGGGGGCACTTTTGGATGGGCGAATTAGGCTTTTAACGCATTTTCTGGGGCCCGAGTTTTCAGTCGACTGCCAGGCGGGCCAGGGCTATATTTAGGGTTGCTGTGAAAGAGCGAATACGGAGGGTCCAGTTGCATGTGGGGCTGCATAAAGGCTCCCCTGGGGAGTTCAGATGTACCCAAAGCCTTCCTCTGGGGGCACTTTTGGATGGGCGAAAGGGGCTTGAAACGCATTTTGTGGAGCCCGAGTTTTCAGTCTTCTGCCATGGTGGCTAGGGGTATATTTAGTGTTGCTCGTAAACAGTGAACAAGGAGGGTCCATTTGCATGTGGGGCTGCATAAAGGCTCCCCTGGGGAGTTCAGTTGTACCCAAAGCCTTCCTCTGGGGGCACTTTTGGATGGGCGAATTAGGCTTGAAACGCATTTTCTGGGGCCCGAGTTTTCAGTCGACTGCCAGGCGGGCCAGGGCTATATTTAGGGTTGCTGTGAAAGAGCGAATACGGAGGGTCCAGTTGCATGTGGGGCTGCATAAAGGCTCCCCTGGGGAGTTCACTTGTACCCAAAGCCTTCCTCTGGGGGCACTTTTGGATGGGCGAATTAGGCTTTTAACGCATTTTCTGGGGCCCGAGTTTTCAGTCGACTGCCAGGCTGGCCAGGGCTATATTTAGGGTTGCTGTGAAAGAGTGAACCCGGAGGGTCCAGTTGCATGTGGGGCTGCATAAAGGCTCCCCTGGGGAGTTCACTTGTACCCAAAGCCTTCCTTTGGGGGCACTTCTGGATGGGCGAAAGGGGCTTGAAACGCATTTTCTGGAGCCCGAGTTTTCAGTTTTCTGCCATGGTGGCTAGGAGTATATTTAGGGTTGATCGTAAACAGTGAACAAGGAGGGTCCAGTTGCATGTGGGGCTGCGTAAAGGCTCCCCTGGGGAGTTCAGTTGTACCCAAAGCCTTCCTCTGGGGGCACTTTTGGATGGGCGAATTAGGCTTTTAACGCATTTTCTGGGGCCCGAGTTTTCAGTCGACTGCAAGGCGGGCCATGGCTATATTTAGGGTTGCTGTGAAAGAGCGAATACGGAGGGTCCAGTTGCATGTGGGGCTGCATAAAGGCTCCCCTGGGGAGTTCAGTTGTACCCAAAGCCTTCCTCTGGGGGCACATTTGGATGGGCGAATTAGGCTTGAAACGCATTTTCTGGGGCCCAAGTTTTCAGTCGACTGCCAGGCGGGCTAGGGCTATATTTAGGGTTGCTGTGAAAGAGCGAATACGGAGGGTCCAGTTGCATGTGGTGCTGCATAAAGGCTCCCCTGGGGAGTTCAGTTGTACCCAAAGCCTTCCTCTGGGGGCACTTTTGGATGGGCGAATTAGGCTTGAAACGCATTTTCTGGGGCCCGACTTTTCAGTCGACTGCCAGGCGGGCCAGGGCTATATTTAGGCTTGCTGTGAAAGAGTGAACCCGGAGGGTCCAGTTGCATGTGGGGCTGCATAAAGGCTCCCCTGGGGAGTTCACTTGTACCCAAAGCCTTCCTTTGGGGGCACTTCTGGATGGGCGAAAGGGGCTTGAAACGCATTTTCTGGAGCCCGAGTTTTCAGTCTTCTGCCATGGTGGCTAGGGGTATATTTAGGGTTGCTCATAAACAGTGAACAAGGAGGGTCCAGTTGCATGTGGGGCTGCGTAAAGGCTCCCCTGGGGAGTTCAGTTGTACCCAAAGCCTTCCTCTGGGGGCACTTTTGGATGGACGAATTAGGCTTTTAATGCATTTTCTGGGGCCCGAGTTTTCAGTCGACTGCCAGGTGGGCCAGGGCTATATTTAGGGTTGCTGTGAAAGAGTGAACCCGGAGGGTCCAGTTGCATGTGGGGCTGCATAAAGGCTCCCCTGGGGAGTTCAGTTGTACCCAAAGTCTTCCTTTGGAGGCACTTCTGGATGGGTGAATGGGGCATGAAACGCTTTTTCTGTGGCCCGAGTTTTCAGTTTTCTGCCATGCTGGCTAGGGTTATATTTAGGGTTGCTGTGAAAGAGCGAATACGGAGGGTCCAGTTGCGTATGGCCCTGCATAAAGGCTCCCCTGGGGAGTTCAGTTGTACCCAAAGCCTTCCTTTGGGGGCACTTTTGGATGGTCGAATGGGGCTTGTAGCATGTTTTCTGTGGCCCGAGTTTTCAGTCGACTGCCATGCGGGCCAGGGTTATATTTAGGGTTGCTGTGAAAGAGCGAATACGGAGGGTCCAGTTGCATGTGGGGCTGCATAAAGGCTCCCCTGGGGAGTTCACTTGTACCCAAAGCCTTCCTTTGGGGGCACTTCTGGATGGGCGAAAGGGGCTTGAAACGCTTTTTCTGGAGCCCGAGTTTTCAGTCTTCTGCCATGCTGGCTAGGGTTATATTTAGGGTTGCTGTAAAGAGCGAACACGGAGGGTCCAGTTGCATGTGGGGCTGCGTAAAGGCTCCCCTGGGGAGTTCAGATGTACCCAAAGCCTTCCTTTGGGGGCACTTTTGGATGGGCGAATGGGGCTCGTAACACATTTTCTGGGGCCCGAGCTTTCAGTCGACTGCCAGGCGTGCTAGGGCTATATTTAGGCTTGTGGTGAAAGAGTGAACCCGGAGGGTCCAGTTGCATGTGGGGCTGCATAAAGGCTCCCCTGGGGAGTTCAGTTGTACCCAAAGCCTTCCTTTGGGGGCACTTCTGGATGGGTGAATGGGGCTTGAAACGCATTTTCTGGAGCCCAAGTTTTCAGTCTTCTGCCATGGTGGCTAGGGGTATATTTAGCGTTGCTGTAAAGAGCGAACACAGAGGGTCCAGTTGCATGTGGGGCTGCGTAAAGGCTCCCCTGGGGAGTTCAATTGTACCCAAAGCTTTCCTCTGGGGGCACATTTGTATGGGCGAATTAGGCTTTTAACGCATTTTCTGGGGCCCGAGTTTTCAGTCGACTGTCAGGCAGGCCAGGGCTATATTTAGGCTTGCTGTGAAAGAGTGAACCCGGAGGGTCCAGCTGCATGTGGGGCTGCATAAAGGCTCCCCTGGGGAGTTCACTTGTACCCTAAGCCTTCCTTTGGGGGCACTTCTGGATGGGCGAAAGGGGCTTGAAACGCATTTTCTGGAGCCCGAGTTTTCAGTCTTCTGCCATGGTGGCTAGGGGTATATTTAGGGTTGCTCGTAAACAGTGAACAAGGAGGGTCCAGTTGCATGTGGGGCTGCGTAAAGGCTCCCCTGGGGAGTTCACTTGTACTCAAAGCGTTTCTCTGGGGGCACTTTTGGATGGGCGAATTAGGCTTTTAACGCATTTTCTGGGGCCCGACTTTTCAGTCGACTGCCAGGCGGGCCAGGGCTATATTTAGGGTTGCTGTGAAAGAGCGAATACGGAGGGTCGAGTTGCATGTGGTGCTGCATAAAGGCTCCCCTGGGGAGTTCAGTTGTACCCAAAGCCTTCCTCTGGGGGCACATTTGGATGGGCGAATTAGGCTTTTAACGCATTTTCTGGAGCCCGAGTTTTCAGTCGACTGCCAGGCGGGCCAGGGCTATATTTAGGGTTGCTGTGAAAGAGTGAACCCGGAGGGTCCAGTTGCATGTGGGGCTGCATAAAGGCTCCCCTGGGAAGTTCAGTTGTACCCAAAGCCTTCCTTTGGGGGCACTTCTGGATGGGCGAAAGGTGCTTGAAACGCATTTTCTGGAGCCCGAGTTTTCAGTCGACTGCCATGGTGGCCTGGGGTATATTTAGGGTTGCTCGTAAACAGTGAACAAGGAGGGTCCAGTTGCATGTGGGGCTGCGTAAAGGCTCCCCTGGGGAGTTCAGTTGTACCCAAAGCCTTCCTCTGGGGCACTTTTGGATGGGCGAATTAGGCTTTTAACGCATTGTCTGGGGCCCGAGTTTTCAGTCGACTGCCAGGCGGGCCAGGGCTATATTTAGGGTTGCTGTGAAAGAGCGAATACGGAGGGTCCAGTTGCATGTGGGGCTGCATAAAGGCTCCCCTGGGGAGTTCAGATGTACCCAAAGCCTTCCTTTGGGGGCACTTCTGGATGGGCGAAAGGGGCTTGAAACGCATTTTCTGGAGCCCGAGTTTTCAGTCGACTGCCATGGTGGCCTGGGGTATATTTAGGGTTGCTCGTAAACAGTGAACAAGGAGGGTCCAGTTGCATGTGGGGCTGCGTAAAGGCTCCCCTGGGGAGTTCAGTTGTACACAAAGCCTTCCTCTGGGGGCACTTTTGGATGGGCGAATTAGGCTTGAAACGCATTTTCTGGGGCCCGAGTTTTCAGTCGACTGCCAGGCGGGCCAGGGTTATATTTAGGGTTGCTGTGAAAGAGCGAATACGGAGGGTCCAGTTGCATGTGGGGCTGCATAAAGGCTCCCCTGGGGAGTTCACTTGTACCCAAAGCCTTCCTCTGGGGGCACTTTTGGATGGGCGAATTAGGCTTTTAACGCATTTTCTGGGGCCCGACTTTTCAGTCGACTGCCAGGCTGGCCAGGGCTATATTTAGGGTTGCTGTGAAAGAGTGAACCCGGAGGGTCCAGTTGCATGTGGGGCTGCATAAAGGCTCCCCTGGGGAGTTCACTTGTACCCAAAGCCTTCCTTTGGGGGCACTTCTGGATGGGCGAAAGGGGCTTGAAACGCATTTTCTGGAGCCCGAGTTTTCAGTCTTCTGCCTTGGTGGCTAGGGGTATATTTAGTGTTGCTCGTAAACAGTGAACAAGGAGGGTCCAGTTGCATGTGGGGCTGCATAAAGGCTCCCCTGGGGAGTTCAGTTGTACCCAAAGCCTTCCTCTGGGGGCACTTTTGGATGGGCGAATTAGGCTTGAAACGCATTTTCTGGGGCCCGAGTTTTCAGTCGACTGCCAGGCGGGCCAGGGCTATATTTAGGGTTGCTGTGAAAGAGCGAATACGGAGGGTCCAGTTGCATGTGGGGCTGCATAAAGGCTCCCCTGGGGAGTTCACTTGTACCCAAAGCCTTCCTATGGGGGCACTTTTGGATGGGCGAATTAGGCTTGAAACGCATTTTCTGGGGACCGAGTTTTCAGTCGACTGCCAGGCGGGCTAGGGCTATATTTAGGGTTGCTGTGAAAGAGCGAATACGGAGGGTCCAGTTGCATGTGGTGCTGCATAAAGGCTCCCCTGGGGAGTTCAGTTGTACCCAAAGCCTTCCTTTGGGGGCACTTTTGGATGGGCAAATTGTGCACGTAACACATTTTCTGGGGCCCGAGGTTTCAGTCGACTGCCAGGCGTGCTAGGGCTATATTTAGGCTTGCGGTGAAAGAGTGAACCCGGAGGGTCCAGTTGCATGTGGGGCTGCATAAAGGCTCCCCTGGGGAGTTCACTTGTACCCAAAGCCTTCCTTTGGGGGCACTTCTGGATGGGTGAATGGGGCTTGAAACGCATTTTCTGGAGCCCCAATTTTCAGTCTTCTGCCATGCTGGCCAGGGTTATATTTAGGGTTGCTGTAAAGAGCGAACACAGAGGGTCCAGTTGCATGTGGGGCTGCGTAAAGGCTCCCCTGGGGAGTTCAATTGTACCCAAAGCTTTCCTCTGGGGGCACATTTGGATGGGCGAATTAGGCTTTTAACGCATTTTCTGGGGCCCGAGTTTTCAGTCGACTGCCAGGCAGGCCAGGGCTATATTTAGGCTTGCGGTGAAAGAGTGAACCCGGAGGGTCCAGCTGCATGTGGGGCTGCATAAAGGCTCCCCTGGGGAGTTCACTTGTACCCAAAGCCTTCCTCTGGGGGCACTTCTGGATGGGTGAATAGGGCTTGAAACTCTTTTTCTGTGGCCCGAATTTTCAGTTTTCTGCCATGCTGGCTAGGGTTATATTTAGGGTTGCTTGTAAACAGCGAAAACGGGGGGTCCAGTTGCATGTGGGGCTGCATAAAGGCTCCCCTGGGGAGTTCAGTTGTACCCAAAGCCTTCCTTTGGGGGCACATTTGGATGGTCGAATGGGGCTTGTAGCACGTTTTTTGGGGCCCGAGTTTTCAGTCGTCTGCCATGCGGGCCAGGGTTATATTTCGGGTTGCTGTGAAAGAGCGAATACGGAGGGTCCAGTTGCATGTGGGGCTGCATAAAGGCTCCCCTGGGGAGTTCACTTGTACCCAAAGCCTTCCTTTGGGGGCACTTCTGGATGGGCGAAAGGGGCTTGAAACGCTTTTTCTGGAGCCCGAGTTTTCAGTATTCTGCCATGGTGGCTAGGGGTATATTTAGGGTTGCTCGTAAACAGTGAACAAGGAGGGTCCAGTTGCATGTGGGGCTGCGTAAAGGCTCCCCTGGGGAGTTCAATTGTACCCAAAGCCTTCCTCTGGGGGCACTTTTGGATGGGCGAATTAGGCTTTTAACGCATTTTCTGGGGCCCGAGTTTTCAGTCTTCTGCCATGGTGGCTAGGGGTATATTTAGGGTTGCTCGTAAACAGTGAACAAGGAGGGTCCAGTTGCATGTAGGGCTGCATAAAGGCTCCCCTGGGGAGTTCAGTTGTACCCAAAGCCTTCCTCTGGGGGCACTTTTGGATGGTCGACTGGGGCTTGTAGCACGTTTTCTGGGGCCCGAGTTTTCAGTCGTCTGCCATGCGGGCCAGGGTTATATTTAGGGTTGCTGTGAAAGAGCGAATACGGAGGGTCCAGTTGCATGTGGGGCTGCATAAAGGCTCCCCTGGGGAGTTCACTTGTACCCAAAGCCTTCCTTTGGGGGCACTTCTGGATGGTTGAATGGGGCTTGAAACGCATTTTCTGTGGCCCGAGTTTTCAGTTTTCTGCCATGCTGGCTAGGGTTATATTTAGGGTTGCTGTAAAGAGCGAACACGGAGGGTCCAGTTGCATGTGGGGCTGCGTAAAGGCTCCCCTGGGGAGTTCAGATGTACCCAAAGCCTTCCTTTGGGGGCACTTTTGGATGGGCGAATGGGGCTCGTAACACATTTTCTGGGGCCCGAGCTTTCAGTCGACTGCCAGGCGTGCTAGGGCTATATTTAGGCTTGCGGTGAAAGAGTGAACCCGGAGGGTCCAGTTGCATGTGGGGCTGCATAAAGGCTCCCCTGGGGAGTTCATTTGTACCCAAAGCCTTCCTTTGGGGGCACTTCTGGATGGGTGAATGGGGCTTGAAACGCATTTTCTGGAGCCCGAGTTTTCAGTCTTCTGCCATGGTGGCTAGGGGTATATTTAGGGTTGCTCGTAAACAGTGAACAAGGAGGGTCCAGTTGCATGTGGGGCTGCGTAAAGGCTCCCCTGGGGAGTTCAATTGTACCCAAAGCCTTCCTCTGGGGGCACTTTTGGATGGGCGAATTAGGCTTTTAACGCATTTTCTGGGGCCCGACTTTTTAGTCGACTGCCAGGCGGGCCAGGGCTATATTTAGGGTTGCTGTGAAAGAGCGAATACGGAGGGTCCAGTTGCATGTGGGGCTGCATAAAGGCTCCCCTGGGGAGTTCACTTGTACCCAAAGCCTTCCTCTGGGGGCACTTTTGGATGGGCGAATTAGGCTTTTAACGCATTTTCTGGGGCCCGAGTTTTCAGTCGACTGCCAGGCTGGCCAGGGCTATATTTAGGGTTGCTGTGAAAGAGTGAACCCGGAGGGTCCAGTTGCATGTGGGGCTGCATAAAGGCTCCCCTGGGGAGTTCAGTTGTACCCAAAGCCTTCCTTTGGGGGCACTTCTGGATGGGCGAAAGGGGCTTGAAACGCATTTTCTGGAGCTTGAGTTTTCAGTTTTCTACCATGCTGGCTAGGAGTATATTTAGGGTTGCTCGTAAACAGTGAACAAGGAGGGTCCAGTTGCATGTGGGGCTGCGTAAAGGCTCCCCTGGGGAGTTCAGTTGTACCCAAAGCCTTCCTCTGGGGGCACTTTTGGATGGGCGAATTAGGCTTGAAACGCATTTTCTGCGGCCCGAGTTTTCAGTCGACTGCCAGGCGGGCCAGGGCTATATTTAGTGTTGCTGTGAAAGAGCGAATACGGAGGGTCCAGTTGCATGTGGGGCTGCATAAAGGCTCCCCTGGGGAGTTCACTTGTACCCAAAGCCTTCCTATGGGGGCACTTTTGGATGGGCGAATTAGGCTTGAAACGCATTTTCTGGGGACCGAGTTTTCAGTCGACTGCCAGGCGGGCTAGGGCTATATTTAGGGTTGCTGTGAAAGAGCGAATACGGAGGGTCCAGTTGCATGTGGTGCTGCATAAAGGCTCCCCTGGGGAGTTCAGTTGTACCCAAAGCCTTCCTTTGGGGGCACTTTTGGATGGGCAAATTGTGCACGTAACACATTTTCTGGGGCCCGAGGTTTCAGTCGACTGCCAGGCGTGCTAGGGCTATATTTAGGCTTGCGGTGAAAGAGTGAACCCGGAGGGTCCAGTTGCATGTGGGGCTGCATAAAGGCTCCCCTGGGGAGTTCACTTGTACCCAAAGCCTTCCTTTGGGGGCACTTCTGGATGGGTGAATGGGGCTTGAAACGCATTTTCTGGAGCCCGAATTTTCAGTCTTCTGCCATGCTGGCCAGGGTTATATTTAGGGTTGCTGTAAAGAGCGAACACAGAGGGTCCAGTTGCATGTGGGGCTGCGTAAAGGCTCCCCTGGGGAGTTCAATTGTACCCAAAGCTTTCCTCTGGGGGCACATTTGGATGGGCGAATTAGGCTTTTAACGCATTTTCTGGGGCCCGAGTTTTCAGTCGACTGCCAGGCAGGCCAGGGCTATATTTAGGCTTGCGGTGAAAGAGTGAACCCGGAGGGTCCAGCTGCATGTGGGGCTGCATAAAGGCTCCCCTGGGGAGTTCACTTGTACCCAAAGCCTTCCTCTGGGGGCACTTCTGGATGGGTGAATAGGGCTTGAAACTCTTTTTCTGTGGCCCGAATTTTCAGTTTTCTGCCATGCTGGCTAGGGTTATATTTAGGGTTGCTTGTAAACAGCGAAAACGGGGGGTCCAGTTGCATGTGGGGCTGCATAAAGGCTCCCCTGGGGAGTTCAGTTGTACCCAAAGCCTTCCTTTGGGGGCACATTTGGATGGTCGAATGGGGCTTGTAGCACGTTTTTTGGGGCCCGAGTTTTCAGTCGTCTGCCATGCGGGCCAGGGTTATATTTCGGGTTGCTGTGAAAGAGCGAATACGGAGGGTCCAGTTGCATGTGGGGCTGCATAAAGGCTCCCCTGGGGAGTTCACTTGTACCCTAAGCCTTCCTTTGGGGGCACTTCTGGATGGGCGAAAGGGGCTTGAAACGCTTTTTCTGGAGCCCGAGTTTTCAGTATTCTGCCATGGTGGCTAGGGGTATATTTAGGGTTGCTCGTAAACAGTGAACAAGGAGGGTCCAGTTGCATGTGGGGCTGCGTAAAGGCTCCCCTGGGGAGTTCAATTGTACCCAAAGCCTTCCTCTGGGGGCACTTTTGGATGGGCGAATTAGGCTTTTAACGCATTTTCTGGGGCCCGAGTTTTCAGTCTTCTGCCATGGTGGCTAGGGGTATATTTAGGGTTGCTCGTAAACAGTGAACAAGGAGGGTCCAGTTGCATGTAGGGCTGCATAAAGGCTCCCCTGGGGAGTTCAGTTGTACCCAAAGCCTTCCTCTGGGGGCACTTTTGGATGGTCGACTGGGGCTTGTAGCACGTTTTCTGGGGCCCGAGTTTTCAGTCGTCTGCCATGCGGGCCAGGGTTATATTTAGGGTTGCTGTGAAAGAGCGAATACGGAGGGTCCAGTTGCATGTGGGGCTGCGTAAAGGCTCCCCTGGGGAGTTCAGATGTACCCAAAGCCTTCCTTTGGGGGCACTTTTGGATGGGCGAATGGGGCTCGTAACACATTTTCTGGGGCCCGAGCTTTCAGTCGACTGCCAGGCGTGCTAGGGCTATATTTAGGCTTGCGGTGAAAGAGTGAACCCTGATGGTCCAGTTGCATGTGGGGCTGCATAAAGGCTCCCCTGGGGAGTTCATTTGTACCCAAAGCCTTCCTTTGGGGGCACTTCTGGATGGGTGAATGGGGCTTGAAACGCATTTTCTGGAGCCCGAGTTTTCAGTCTTCTGCCATGGTGGCTAGGGGTATATTTAGGGTTGCTCGTAAACAGTGAACAAGGAGGGTCCAGTTGCATGTGGGGCTGCGTAAAGGCTCCCCTGGGGAGTTCAATTGTACCCAAAGCCTTCCTCTGGGGGCACTTTTGGATGGGCGAATTAGGCTTTTAACGCATTTTCTGGGGCCCGACTTTTTAGTCGACTGCCAGGCGGGCCAGGGATATATTTAGGGTTGCTGTGAAAGAGCGAATACGGAGGGTCCAGTTGCATGTGGGGCTGCATAAAGGCTCCCCTGGGGAGTTCACTTGTACCCAAAGCCTTCCTCTGGGGGCACTTTTGGATGGGCGAATTAGGCTTTTAACGCATTTTCTGGGGCCCGACTTTTTAGTCGACTGCCAGGCGGGCCAGGGCTATATTTAGGGTTGCTGTGAAAGAGAGAACCCGGAGGGTCCAGTTGCATGTGGGGCTGCATAAAGGCTCCCCTGGGGAGTTCAGATGTACCCAAAGCCTTCCTTTGGGGGCACTTTTGGATGGGCGAATGGGGCTCGTAACACATTTTCTGTGGCCCGAGCTTTCAGTTGACTGCCAGGCGTGCTAGGGCTTTATTTAGGCTTGCGGTGAAAGAGTGAACAAGGAGGGTCCAGTTGCATGTGGGGCTGCATAAAGGCTCCCCTGGGGAGTTCAGTTGTACCCAAAGCCTTCCTTTGGGGGCACTTCTGGATGGGCGAAAGGGGCTTGAAACGCATTTTCTGGGGCCCGAGTTTTCAGTCTTCTGCCATGGTGGCTAGGGGTATATTTAGGGTAGCTCGTAAACAGTGAACAAGGAGGGTCCATTTGCATGTGGGGCTGCGTAAAGGCTCCCCTGGGGAGTTCAATTGTACCCAAAGCTTTCCTCTGGGGGCACTTTTGGATGGGCGAATTAGGCTTTTAATGCATTTTCTGGGGCCCGAGTTTTCAGTCGACTGCCAGGCGGGCCAGGGCTATATTTAGGGTTGCTTTGAAAGAGTGAACCCGGAGGGTTCAGTTGCATGTGGGGCTGCATAAAGGGTCCCCTGGGGAGTTCACTTGTACCCAAAGCCTTCCTTTGGGGGCACTTCTGGATGGGTGAATGGGGCTTGAAACTCTTTTTCTGTGGCCCGAGTTTTCAGTTTTCTGCCATGCTGGCTAGGGTTATATTTAGGGTTGCTTGTAAACAGCGAAAACGGGGGGTCCAGTTGCATGTGGGGCTGCGTAAAGGCTCCCCTGGGGAGTTCAGTTGTACCCAAAGCCTTCCTTTGGGGGCACATTTGGATGGTCGACTGGGGCTTGTAGCACGTTTTCTGGGGCCCGAGTTTTCAGTCGTCTGCCATGCGGGCCAGGGTTATATTTAGGGTTGCTGTGAAAGAGCGAATACGGAGGGTCCAGTTGCATGTGGGGCTGCGTAAAGGCTCCCCTGGGGAGTTCAGTTGTACCCAAAGCCTTCCTTTGGGGGCACTTTTGGATGGGCGAATGGGGCTCGTAACACATTTTCTGGGGCCCGAGCTTTCAGTCGACTGCCAGGCGTGCTAGGGCTATATTTAGGCTTGCGGTGAAAGAGTGAACCCTGATGGTCCAGTTGCATGTGGGGCTGCATAAAGGCTCCCCTGGGGAGTTCAGTTGTACCCAAAGCCTTCCTTTGGGGGCACTTCTGGATGGGTGAATGGGGCTTGAAACGCATTTTCTGGAGCCCGAGTTTTCAGTCTTCTGCCATGGTGGCTAGGGGTATATTTAGGGTTGCTCGTAAACAGTGAACAAGGAGGGTCCAGTTGCATGTGGGGCTGCGTAAAGGCTCCCCTGGGGAGTTCAGTTGTACCCAAAGCCTTCCTCTGGGGGCACTTTTGGATGGGCGAATTAGGCTTGAAACGCATTTTCTGCGGCCCGAGTTTTCAGTCGACTGCCAGGCGGGCCAGGGCTATATTTAGTGTTGCTGTGAAAGAGCGAATACGGAGGGTCCAGTTGCATGTGGGGCTGCATAAAGGCTCCCCTGGGGAGTTCACTTGTACCCAAAGCCTTCCTATGGGGGCACTTTTGGATGGGCGAATTAGGCTTGAAACGCATTTTCTGGGGACCGAGTTTTCAGTCGACTGCCAGGCGGGCTAGGGCTATATTTAGGGTTGCTGTGAAAGAGCGAATACGGAGGGTCCAGTTGCATGTGGTGCTGCATAAAGGCTCCCCTGGGGAGTTCAGTTGTACCCAAAGCCTTCCTTTGGGGGCACTTTTGGATGGGCAAATTGTGCACGTAACACATTTTCTGGGGCCCGAGGTTTCAGTCGACTGCCAGGCGTGCTAGGGCTATATTTAGGCTTGCGGTGAAAGAGTGAACCCTGATGGTCCAGTTGCATGTGGGGCTGCATAAAGGCTCCCCTGGGGAGTTCACTTGTACCCAAAGCCTTCCTTTGGGGGCACTTCTGGATGGGTGAATGGGGCTTGAAACGCATTTTCTGGAGCCCGAATTTTCAGTCTTCTGCCATGCTGGCCAGGGTTATATTTAGGGTTGCTGTAAAGAGCGAACACAGAGGGTCCAGTTGCATGTGGGGCTGCGTAAAGGCTCCCCTGGGGAGTTCAATTGTACCCAATGCTTTCCTCTGGGGGCACATTTGGATGGGCGAATTAGGCTTTTAACGCATTTTCTGGGGCCCGAGTTTTCAGTCGACTGCCAGGCAGGCCAGGGCTATATTTAGGCTTGCGGTGAAAGAGTGAACCCGGAGGGTCCAGCTGCATGTGGGGCTGCATAAAGGCTCCCCTGGGGAGTTCACTTGTACCCAAAGCCTTCCTCTGGGGGCACTTCTGGATGGGTGAATAGGGCTTGAAACTCTTTTTCTGTGGCCCGAATTTTCAGTTTTCTGCCATGCTGGCTAGGGTTATATTTAGGGTTGCTTGTAAACAGCGAAAACGGGGGGTCCAGTTGCATGTGGGGCTGCATAAAGGCTCCCCTGGGGAGTTCAGTTGTACCCAAAGCCTTCCTTTGGGGGCACATTTGGATGGTCGAATGGGGCTTGTAGCACGTTTTTTGGGGCCCGAGTTTTCAGTCGTCTGCCATGCGGGCCAGGGTTATATTTCGGGTTGCTGTGAAAGAGCGAATACGGAGGGTCCAGTTGCATGTGGGGCTGCATAAAGGCTCCCCTGGGGAGTTCACTTGTACCCAAAGCCTTCCTTTGGGGGCACTTCTGGATGGGCGAAAGGGGCTTGAAACGCTTTTTCTGGAGCCCGAGTTTTCAGTATTCTGCCATGGTGGCTAGGGGTATATTTAGGGTTGCTCGTAAACAGTGAACAAGGAGGGTCCAGTTGCATGTGGGGCTGCGTAAAGGCTCCCCTGGGGAGTTCAATTGTACCCAAAGCCTTCCTCTGGGGGCACTTTTGGATGGGCGAATTAGGCTTTTAACGCATTTTCTGGGGCCCGAGTTTTCAGTCTTCTGCCATGGTGGCTAGGGGTATATTTAGGGTTGCTCGTAAACAGTGAACAAGGAGGGTCCAGTTGCATGTAGGGCTGCATAAAGGCTCCCCTGGGGAGTTCAGTTGTACCCAAAGCCTTCCTCTGGGGGCACTTTTGGATGGTCGACTGGGGCTTGTAGCACGTTTTCTGGGGCCCGAGTTTTCAGTCGTCTGCCATGCGGGCCAGGGTTATATTTAGGGTTGCTGTGAAAGAGCGAATACGGAGGGTCCAGTTGCATGTGGGGCTGCATAAAGGCTCCCCTGGGGAGTTCACTTGTACCCAAAGCCTTCCTTTGGGGGCACTTCTGGATGGTTGAATGGGGCTTGAAACGCATTTTCTGTGGCCCGAGTTTTCAGTTTTCTGCCATGCTGGCTAGGGTTATATTTAGGGTTGCTGTAAAGAGCGAACACGGAGGGTCCAGTTGCATGTGGGGCTGCGTAAAGGCTCCCCTGGGGAGTTCAATTGTACCCAAAGCTTTCCTCTGGGGGCACTTTTGGATGGGCGAATTAGGCTTTTAATGCATTTTCTGGGGCCCGAGTTTTCAGTCGACTGCCAGGCGGGCCAGGGCTATATTTAGGGTTGCTTTGAAAGAGTGAACCCGGAGGGTCCAGCTGCATGTGGGGCTGCATAAAGGCTCCCCTGGGGAGTTCACTTGTACCCAAAGCCTTCCTTTGGGGGCACTTCTGGATGGGTGAATGGGGCTTGAAACTCTTTTTCTGTGGCCCGAGTTTTCAGTTTTCTGCCATGCTGGCTAGGGTTATATTTAGGGTTGCTTGTAAACAGCGAAAACGGGGGGTCCAGTTGCATGTGGGGCTGCGTAAAGGCTCCCCTGGGGAGTTCAGTTGTACCCAAAGCCTTCCTTTGGGGGCACATTTGGATGGTCGACTGGGGCTTGTAGCACGTTTTCTGGGGCCCGAGTTTTCAGTCGTCTGCCATGCGGGCCAGGGTTATATTTAGGGTTGCTGTGAAAGAGCGAATACGGAGGGTCCAGTTGCATGTGGGGCTGCGTAAAGGCTCCCCTGGGGAGTTCAGTTGTACCCAAAGCCTTCCTTTGGGGGCACTTTTGGATGGGCGAATGGGGCTCGTAACACATTTTCTGGGGCCCGAGCTTTCAGTCGACTGCCAGGCGTGCTAGGGCTATATTTAGGCTTGCGGTGAAAGAGTGAACCCTGATGGTCCAGTTGCATGTGGGGCTGCATAAAGGCTCCCCTGGGGAGTTCAGTTGTACCCAAAGCCTTCCTTTGGGGGCACTTCTGGATGGGTGAATGGGGCTTGAAACGCATTTTCTGGAGCCCGAGTTTTCAGTCTTCTGCCATGGTGGCTAGGGGTATATTTAGGGTTGCTCGTAAACAGTGAACAAGGAGGGTCCAGTTGCATGTGGGGCTGCGTAAAGGCTCCCCTGGGGAGTTCAATTGTACCCAAAGCCTTCCTCTGGGGGCACTTTTGGATGGGCGAATTAGGCTTGAAACGCATTTTCTGCGGCCCGAGTTTTCAGTCGACTGCCAGGCGGGCCAGGGCTATATTTAGTGTTGCTGTGAAAGAGCGAATACGGAGGGTCCAGTTGCATGTGGGGCTGCATAAAGGCTCCCCTGGGGAGTTCACTTGTACCCAAAGCCTTCCTATGGGGGCACTTTTGGATGGGCGAATTAGGCTTGAAACGCATTTTCTGGGGACCGAGTTTTCAGTCGACTGCCAGGCGGGCTAGGGCTATATTTAGGGTTGCTGTGAAAGAGCGAATACGGAGGGTCCAGTTGCATGTGGTGCTGCATAAAGGCTCCCCTGGGGAGTTCAGTTGTACCCAAAGCCTTCCTTTGGGGGCACTTTTGGATGGGCAAATTGTGCACGTAACACATTTTCTGGGGCCCGAGGTTTCAGTCGACTGCCAGGCGTGCTAGGGCTATATTTAGGCTTGCGGTGAAAGAGTGAACCCGGAGGGTCCAGTTGCATGTGGGGCTGCATAAAGGCTCCCCTGGGGAGTTCACTTGTACCCAAAGCCTTCCTTTGGGGGCACTTCTGGATGGGTGAATGGGGCTTGAAACGCATTTTCTGGAGCCCGAATTTTCAGTCTTCTGCCATGCTGGCCAGGGTTATATTTAGGGTTGCTGTAAAGAGCGAACACAGAGGGTCCAGTTGCATGTGGGGCTGCGTAAAGGCTCCCCTGGGGAGTTCAATTGTACCCAAAGCTTTCCTCTGGGGGCACATTTGGATGGGCGAATTAGGCTTTTAACGCATTTTCTGGGGCCCGAGTTTTCAGTCGACTGCCAGGCAGGCCAGGGCTATATTTAGGCTTGCGGTGAAAGAGTGAACCCGGAGGGTCCAGCTGCATGTGGGGCTGCATAAAGGCTCCCCTGGGGAGTTCACTTGTACCCAAAGCCTTCCTCTGGGGGCACTTCTGGATGGGTGAATAGGGCTTGAAACTCTTTTTCTGTGGCCCGAATTTTCAGTTTTCTGCCATGCTGGCTAGGGTTATATTTAGGGTTGCTTGTAAACAGCGAAAACGGGGGGTCCAGTTGCATGTGGGGCTGCATAAAGGCTCCCCTGGGGAGTTCAGTTGTACCCAAAGCCTTCCTTTGGGGGCACATTTGGATGGTCGAATGGGGCTTGTAGCACGTTTTTTGGGGCCCGAGTTTTCAGTCGTCTGCCATGCGGGCCAGGGTTATATTTCGGGTTGCTGTGAAAGAGCGAATACGGAGGGTCCAGTTGCATGTGGGGCTGCATAAAGGCTCCCCTGGGGAGTTCACTTGTACCCAAAGCCTTCCTTTGGGGGCACTTCTGGATGGGCGAAAGGGGCTTGAAACGCTTTTTCTGGAGCCCGAGTTTTCAGTATTCTGCCATGGTGGCTAGGGGTATATTTAGGGTTGCTCGTAAACAGTGAACAAGGAGGGTCCAGTTGCATGTGGGGCTGCGTAAAGGCTCCCCTGGGGAGTTCAATTGTACCCAAAGCCTTCCTCTGGGGGCACTTTTGGATGGGCGAATTAGGCTTTTAACGCATTTTCTGGGGCCCGAGTTTTCAGTCTTCTGCCATGGTGGCTAGGGGTATATTTAGGGTTGCTCGTAAACAGTGAACAAGGAGGGTCCAGTTGCATGTAGGGCTGCATAAAGGCTCCCCTGGGGAGTTCAGTTGTACCCAAAGCCTTCCTCTGGGGGCACTTTTGGATGGTCGACTGGGGCTTGTAGCACGTTTTCTGGGGCCCGAGTTTTCAGTCGTCTGCCATGCGGGCCAGGGTTATATTTAGGGTTGCTGTGAAAGAGCGAATACGGAGGGTCCAGTTGCATGTGGGGCTGCATAAAGGCTCCCCTGGGGAGTTCACTTGTACCCAAAGCCTTCCTTTGGGGGCACTTCTGGATGGTTGAATGGGGCTTGAAACGCATTTTCTGTGGCCCGAGTTTTCAGTTTTCTGCCATGCTGGCTAGGGTTATATTTAGGGTTGCTGTAAAGAGCGAACACGGAGGGTCCAGTTGCATGTGGGGCTGCGTAAAGGCTCCCCTGGGGAGTTCAGATGTACCCAAAGCCTTCCTTTGGGGGCACTTTTGGATGGGCGAATGGGGCTCGTAACACATTTTCTGGGGCCCGAGCTTTCAGTCGACTGCCAGGCGTGCTAGGGCTATATTTAGGCTTGCGGTGAAAGAGTGAACCCGGAGGGTCCAGTTGCATGTGGGGCTGCATAAAGGCTCCCCTGGGGAGTTCATTTGTACCCAAAGCCTTCCTTTGGGGGCACTTCTGGATGGGTGAATGGGGCTTGAAACGCATTTTCTGGAGCCCGAGTTTTCAGTCTTCTGCCATGGTGGCTAGGGGTATATTTAGGGTTGCTCGTAAACAGTGAACAAGGAGGGTCCAGTTGCATGTGGGGCTGCGTAAAGGCTCCCCTGGGGAGTTCAATTGTACCCAAAGCCTTCCTCTGGGGGCACTTTTGGATGGGCGAATTAGGCTTTTAACGCATTTTCTGGGGCCCGACTTTTTAGTCGACTGCCAGGCGGGCCAGGGCTATATTTAGGGTTGCTGTGAAAGAGCGAATACGGAGGGTCCAGTTGCATGTGGGGCTGCATAAAGGCTCCCCTGGGGAGTTCACTTGTACCCAAAGCCTTCCTCTGGGGGCACTTTTGGATGGGCGAATTAGGCTTTTAACGCATTTTCTGGGGCCCGACTTTTTAGTCGACTGCCAGGCGGGCCAGGGCTATATTTAGGGTTGCTGTGAAAGAGAGAACCCGGAGGGTCCAGTTGCATGTGGGGCTGCATAAAGGCTCCCCTGGGGAGTTCAGATGTACCCAAAGCCTTCCTTTGGGGGCACTTTTGGATGGGCGAATGGGGCTCGTAACACATTTTCTGGGGCCCGAGCTTTCAGTTGACTGCCAGGCGTGCTAGGGCTTTATTTAGGCTTGCGGTGAAAGAGTGAACCCGGAGGGTCCAGTTGCATGTGGGGCTGCATAAAGGCTCCCCTGGGGAGTTCAGTTGTACCCAAAGCCTTCCTTTGGGGGTACTTCTGGATGGGCGAAAGGGGCTTGAAACGCATTTTCTGGGGCCCGAGTTTTCAGTCTTCTGCCATGGTGGCTAGGGGTATATTTAGGGTAGCTCGTAAACAGTGAACAAGGAGGGTCCATTTGCATGTGGGGCTGCGTAAAGGCTCCCCTGGGGAGTTCAATTGTACCCAAAGCTTTCCTCTGGGGGCACTTTTGGATGGGCGAATTAGGCTTTTAATGCATTTTCTGGGGCCCGAGTTTTCAGTCGACTGCCAGGCGGGCCAGGGCTATATGTAGGGTTGCTGTGAAAGACTGAACCCGGAGGGTTCAGTTGCATGTGGGGCTGCATAAAGGCTCCCCTGGGGAGTTCACTTGTACCCAAAGCCTTCCTTTGGGGGCACTTCTGGATGGGTGAATGGGGCTTGAAACTCTTTTTCTGTGGCCCGAGTTTTCAGTTTTCTGCCATGCTGGCTAGGGTTATATTTAGGGTTGCTTGTAAACAGCGAAAACGGGGGGTCCAGTTGCATGTGGGGCTGCGTAAAGGCTCCCCTGGGGAGTTCAGTTGTACCCAAAGCCTTCCTTTGGGGGCACATTTGGATGGTCGACTGGGGCTTGTAGCACGTTTTCTGGGGCCCGAGTTTTCAGTCGTCTGCCATGCGGGCCAGGGTTATATTTAGGGTTGCTGTGAAAGAGCGAATACGGAGGGTCCAGTTGCATGTGGGGCTGCGTAAAGGCTCCCCTGGGGAGTTCAGATGTACCCAAAGCCTTCCTTTGGGGGCACTTTTGGATGGGCGAATGGGGCTCGTAACACATTTTCTGGGGCCCGAGCTTTCAGTCGACTGCCAGGCGTGCTAGGGCTATATTTAGGCTTGCGGTGAAAGAGTGAACCCTGATGGTCCAGTTGCATGTGGGGCTGCATAAAGGCTCCCCTGGGGAGTTCATTTGTACCCAAAGCCTTCCTTTGGGGGCACTTCTGGATGGGTGAATGGGGCTTGAAACGCATTTTCTGGAGCCCGAGTTTTCAGTCTTCTGCCATGGTGGCTAGGGGTATATTTAGGGTTGCTCGTAAACAGTGAACAAGGAGGGTCCAGTTGCATGTGGGGCTGCGTAAAGGCTCCCCTGGGGAGTTCAATTGTACCCAAAGCCTTCCTCTGGGGGCACTTTTGGATGGGCGAATTAGGCTTTTAACGCATTTTCTGGGGCCCGACTTTTTAGTCGACTGCCAGGCGGGCCAGGGATATATTTAGGGTTGCTGTGAAAGAGCGAATACGGAGGGTCCAGTTGCATGTGGGGCTGCATAAAGGCTCCCCTGGGGAGTTCACTTGTACCCAAAGCCTTCCTCTGGGGGCACTTTTGGATGGGCGAATTAGGCTTTTAACGCATTTTCTGGGGCCCGACTTTTTAGTCGACTGCCAGGCGGGCCAGGGCTATATTTAGGGTTGCTGTGAAAGAGTGAACCCGGAGGGTCCAGTTGCATGTGGGGCTGCATAAAGGCTCCCCTGGGGAGTTCAGATG
Organism: Anas acuta; assembly: GCF_963932015.1. Taxonomy (NCBI): domain Eukaryota; kingdom Metazoa; phylum Chordata; class Aves; order Anseriformes; family Anatidae; genus Anas; species Anas acuta. The sequence goes on from NC_088998.1 coordinate 95,785, forward strand.
TACCCAAAGCCTTCCTTTGGGGGCACTTTTGGATGGGCGAATGGGGCTCGTAACACATTTTCTGGGGCCCGAGCTTTCAGTTGACTGCCAGGCGTGCTAGGGCTTTATTTAGGCTTGCGGTGAAAGAGTGAACCCGGAGGGTCCAGTTGCATGTGGGGCTGCATAAAGGCTCCCCTGGGGAGTTCAGTTGTACCCAAAGCCTTCCTTTGGGGGCACTTCTGGATGGGCGAATGGGGCTTGAAACTCTTTTTCTGTGGCCCGAGTTTTCAGTTTTCTGCCATGCTGGCTAGGGTTATATTTAGGGTTGCTTGTAAACAGCGAAAACGGGGGGTCCAGTTGCATGTGGGGCTGCGTAAAGGCTCCCCTGGGGAGTTCAGTTGTACCCAAAGCCTTCCTTTGGGGGCACATTTGGATGGTCGACTGGGGCTTGTAGCACGTTTTCTGGGGCCCGAGTTTTCAGTCGTCTGCCATGCGGGCCAGGGTTATATTTAGGGTTGCTGTGAAAGAGCGAATACGGAGGGTCCAGTTGCATGTGGGGCTGCGTAAAGGCTCCCCTGGGGAGTTCAGATGTACCCAAAGCCTTCCTTTGGGGGCACTTTTGGATGGGCGAATGGGGCTCGTAACACATTTTCTGGGGCCCGAGCTTTCAGTCGACTGCCAGGCGTGCTAGGGCTATATTTAGGCTTGCGGTGAAAGAGTGAACCCTGATGGTCCAGTTGCATGTGGGGCTGCATAAAGGCTCCCCTGGGGAGTTCATTTGTACCCAAAGCCTTCCTTTGGGGGCACTTCTGGATGGGTGAATGGGGCTTGAAACGCATTTTCTGGAGCCCGAGTTTTCAGTCTTCTGCCATGGTGGCTAGGGGTATATTTAGGGTTGCTCGTAAACAGTGAACAAGGAGGGTCCAGTTGCATGTGGGGCTGCGTAAAGGCTCCCCTGGGGAGTTCAATTGTACCCAAAGCCTTCCTCTGGGGGCACTTTTGGATGGGCGAATTAGGCTTTTAACGCATTTTCTGGGGCCCGACTTTTTAGTCGACTGCCAGGCGGGCCAGGGATATATTTAGGGTTGCTGTGAAAGAGCGAATACGGAGGGTCCAGTTGCATGTGGGGCTGCATAAAGGCTCCCCTGGGGAGTTCACTTGTACCCAAAGCCTTCCTCTGGGGGCACTTTTGGATGGGCGAATTAGGCTTTTAACGCATTTTCTGGGGCCCGACTTTTTAGTCGACTGCCAGGCGGGCCAGGGCTATATTTAGGGTTGCTGTGAAAGAGTGAACCCGGAGGGTCCAGTTGCATGTGGGGCTGCATAAAGGCTCCCCTGGGGAGTTCAGATGTACCCAAAGCCTTCCTTTGGGGGCACTTTTGGATGGGCGAATGGGGCTCGTAACACATTTTCTGTGGCCCGAGCTTTCAGTTGACTGCCAGGCGTGCTAGGGCTTTATTTAGGCTTGCGGTGAAAGAGTGAACCCGGAGGGTCCAGTTGCATGTGGGGCTGCATAAAGGCTCCCCTGGGGAGTTCAGTTGTACCCAAAGCCTTCCTTTGGGGGCACTTCTGGATGGGCGAATGGGGCTTGAAACTCTTTTTCTGTGGCCCGAGTTTTCAGTTTTCTGCCATGCTGGCTAGGGTTATATTTAGGGTTGCTTGTAAACAGCGAAAACGGGGGGTCCAGTTGCATGTGGGGCTGCGTAAAGGCTCCCCTGGGGAGTTCAGTTGTACCCAAAGCCTTCCTTTGGGGGCACATTTGGATGGTCGACTGGGGCTTGTAGCACGTTTTCTGGGGCCCGAGTTTTCAGTCGTCTGCCATGCGGGCCAGGGTTATATTTAGGGTTGCTGTGAAAGAGCGAATACGGAGGGTCCAGTTTCATGTGGGGCTGCATAAAGGCTCCCCTGGGGAGTTCAGTTGTACCCAAAGCCTTCCTTTGGGGGCACTTCTGGATGGGCGAAAGGGGCTTGAAACGCATTTTCTGGGGCCCGAGTTTTCAGTCTTCTGCCATGGTGGCTAGGGGTATATTTAGGGTAGCTCGTAAACAGTGAACAAGGAGGGTCCATTTGCATGTGGGGCTGCGTAAAGGCTCCCCTGGGGAGTTCAATTGTACCCAAAGCTTTCCTCTGGGGGCACTTTTGGATGGGCGAATTAGGCTTTTAATGCATTTTCTGGGGCCCGAGTTTTCAGTCGACTGCCAGGCGGGCCAGGGCTATATTTAGGGTTGCTTTGAAAGAGTGAACCCGGAGGGTTCAGTTGCATGTGGGGCTGCATAAAGGCTCCCCTGGGGAGTTCACTTGTACCCAAAGCCTTCCTTTGGGGGCACTTCTGGATGGGTGAATGGGGCTTGAAACTCTTTTTCTGTGGCCCGAGTTTTCAGTTTTCTGCCATGCTGGCTAGGGTTATATTTAGGGTTGCTTGTAAACAGCGAAAACGGGGGGTCCAGTTGCATGTGGGGCTGCGTAAAGGCTCCCCTGGGGAGTTCAGTTGTACCCAAAGCCTTCCTTTGGGGGCACATTTGGATGGTCGACTGGGGCTTGTAGCACGTTTTCTGGGGCCCGAGTTTTCAGTCGTCTGCCATGCGGGCCAGGGTTATATTTAGGGTTGCTGTGAAAGAGCGAATACGGAGGGTCCAGTTGCATGTGGGGCTGCATAAAGGCTCCCCTGGGGAGTTCAGTTGTACCCAAAGCCTTCCTTTGGGGGCACTTTTGGATGGGCGAATGGGGCTCGTAACACATTTTCTGGGGCCCGAGCTTTCAGTCGACTGCCAGGCGTGCTAGGGCTATATTTAGGCTTGCGGTGAAAGAGTGAACCCTGATGGTCCAGTTGCATGTGGGGCTGCATAAAGGCTCCCCTGGGGAGTTCACTTGTACCCAAAGCCTTCCTTTGGGGGCACTTCTGCATGGGTGAATGGGGCTTGAAACGCATTTTCTGGAGCCCGAGTTTTCAGTCTTCTGCCATGGGGCTAGGGGTATATTTAGGGTTGCTCGTAAACAGTGAACAAGGAGGGTCCAGTTGCATGTGGGGCTGCGTAAAGGCTCCCCTGGGGAGTTCAATTGTACCCAAAGCCTTCCTCTGGGGGCACTTTTGGATGGGCGAATTAGGCTTTTAACGCATTTTCTGGGGCCCGACTTTTTAGTCGACTGCCAGGCGGGCCAGGGATATATTTAGGGTTGCTGTGAAAGAGCGAATACGGAGGGTCCAGTTGCATGTGGGGCTGCATAAAGGCTCCCCTGGGGAGTTCACTTGTACCCAAAGCCTTCCTCTGGGGGCACTTTTGGATGGGCGAATTAGGCTTTTAACGCATTTTCTGGGGCCCGACTTTTTAGTCGACTGCCAGGCGGGCCAGGGCTATATTTAGGGTTGCTGTGAAAGAGAGAACCCGGAGGGTCCAGTTGCATGTGGGGCTGCATAAAGGCTCCCCTGGGGAGTTCAGATGTACCCAAAGCCTTCCTTTGGGGGCACTTTTGGATGGGCGAATGGGGCTCGTAACACATTTTCTGGGGCCCGAGCTTTCAGTTGACTGCCAGGCGTGCTAGGGCTTTATTTAGGCTTGCGGTGAAAGAGTGAACCCGGAGGGTCCAGTTGCATGTGGGGCTGCATAAAGGCTCCCCTGGGGAGTTCAGTTGTACCCAAAGCCTTCCTTTGGGGGCACTTCTGGATGGGCGAAAGGGGCTTGAAACGCATTTTCTGGGGCCCGAGTTTTCAGTCTTCTGCCATGGTGGCTAGGGGTATATTTAGGGTAGCTCGTAAACAGTGAACAAGGAGGGTCCATTTGCATGTGGGGCTGCGTAAAGGCTCCCCTGGGGACTTCAATTGTACCCAAAGCTTTCCTCTGGGGGCACTTTTGGATGGGCGAATTAGGCTTTTAATGCATTTTCTGGGGCCCGAGTTTTCAGTCGACTGCCAGGCGGGCCAGGGCTATATTTAGGGTTGCTTTGAAAGAGTGAACCCGGAGGGTTCAGTTGCATGTGGGGCTGCATAAAGGGTCCCCTGGGGAGTTCACTTGTACCCAAAGCCTTCCTTTGGGGGCACTTCTGGATGGGTGAATGGGGCTTGAAACTCTTTTTCTGTGGCCCGAGTTTTCAGTTTTCTGCCATGCTGGCTAGGGTTATATTTAGGGTTGCTTGTAAACAGCGAAAACGGGGGGTCCAGTTGCATGTGGGGCTGCGTAAAGGCTCCCCTGGGGAGTTCAGTTGTACCCAAAGCCTTCCTTTGGGGGCACTTTTGGATGGGCGAATGGGGCTCGTAACACATTTTCTGGGGCCCGAGCTTTCAGTCGACTGCCAGGCGTGCTAGGGCTATATTTAGGCTTGCGGTGAAAGAGTGAACCCTGATGGTCCAGTTGCATGTGGGGCTGCATAAAGGCTCCCCTGGGGAGTTCACTTGTACCCAAAGCCTTCCTTTGGGGGCACTTCTGCATGGGTGAATGGGGCTTGAAACGCATTTTCTGGAACCCGAGTTTTCAGTCTTCTGCCATGGTGGCTAGGGGTATATTTAGCGTTGCTGTAAAGAGCGAACACAGAGGGTCCAGTTGCATGTGGGGCTGCGTAAAGGCTCCCCTGGGGAGTTCAATTGTACCCAAAGCTTTCCTCTGGGGGCACATTTGGATGGGCGAATTAGGCTTTTAACGCATTTTCTGGGGCCCGAGTTTTCAGTCGACTGCCAGGCAGGCCAGGGCTATATTTAGGCTTGCGGTGAAAGAGTGAACCCGGAGGGTCCAGCTGCATGTGGGGCTGCATAAAGGCTCCCCTGGGGAGTTCACTTGTACCCTAAGCCTTCCTTTGGGGGCACTTCTGGATGGGTGAATGGGGCTTGAAACGCTTTTTCTGGAGCCCGAGTTTTCAGTCTTCTGCCATGGTGGCTAGGGGTATATTTAGGGTTGCTCGTAAACAGTGAACAAGGAGGGTCCAGTTGCATGTGGGGCTGCATAAAGGCTCCCCTGGGGAGTTCAGTTGTACCCAAAGCCTTCCTTTGGGGGCACTTTTGGATGGGCGAATGGGGCTTGTAGCACGTTTTCTGGGGCCCGAGTTTTCAGTCGTCTGCCATGCGGGCCAGGGTTATATTTAGGGTTGCTGTGAAAGAGCGAATACGGAGGGTCCAGTTGCATGTGGGGCTGCATAAAGGCTCCCCTGGGGAGTTCACTTGTACCCAAAGCCTTCCTTTGGGGGCACTTCTGGATGGGTGAATGGGGCTTGAAACGCTTTTTCTGTGGCCCGAGTTTTCAGTCTTCTGCCATGGTGGCTAGGGGTATATTTAGGGTTGCTCGTAAACAGTGAACAAGGAGGGTCCATTTGCATGTGGGGCTGCGTAAAGGCTCCCCTGGGGAGTTCACTTGCACCCAAAGCCTTCCTCTGGGGGCACTTTTGGATGGGCGAATTAGGCTTTTAACGCATTGTCTGGGGCCCGAGTTTTCAGTCGACTGCCATGCGGGCCAGGGATATATTTAGGGTTGCTGTGTAAGAGCGAATACGGAGGGTCCAGTTGCATGTGGGGCTGCATAAAGGCTCCCCTGGGGAGTTCAGTTGTACCCAAAGCCTTCCTTTGGGGGCACTTCTGGATGGGCGAAAGGGGCTTGAAACGCATTTTCTGGAGCCCGAGTTTTCAGTCTTCTGCCATGGTGGCTAGGGGTATATTTAGGGTAGCTCGTAAACAGTGAACAAGGAGGGTCCAGTTGCATGTGGGGCTGCGTAAAGGCTCCCCTGGGGAGTTCAATTGTACCCAAAGCCTTCCTCTGGGGGCACTTTTGGATGGGCGAATTAGGCTTTTAACGCATTTTCTGGGGCCCGAGTTTTCAGTCGACTGCCAGGCGGGCCAGGGCTATATTTAGGGTTGCTTTGAAAGAGTGAACCCGGAGGGTTCAGTTGCATGTGGGGCTGCATAAAGGCTCCCCTGGGGAGTTCACTTGTACCCAAAGCCTTCCTTTGGGGGCACTTCTGGATGGGTGAATGGGGCTTGAAACTCTTTTTCTGTGGCCCGAGTTGTCAGTTTTCTGCCATGCTGGCTAGGGTTATATTTAGGGTTGCTTGTAAACAGCGAAAACGGGGGGTCCAGTTGCATGTGGGGCTGCATAAAGGCTCCCCTGGGGAGTTCAGTTGTACCCAAAGCTTTCCTTTGGGGGCACATTTGGATGGTCGACTGGGGCTTGTAGCACGTTTTCTGGGGCCCGAGTTTTCAGTCGTCTGCCATGCGGGCCAGGGTTATATTTAGGGTTGCTGTGAAAGAGCGAATACGGAGGGTCCAGTTGCATGTGGGGCTGCGTAAAGGCTCCCCTGGGGAGTTCAGATGTACCCAAAGCCTTCCTTTGGGGGCACTTTTGGATGGGCGAATGGGGCTCGTAACACATTTTCTGGGGCCCGAGCTTTCAGTCGACTGCCAGGCGTGCTAGGGCTATATTTAGGCTTGCGGTGAAAGAGTGAACCCGGAGGGTCCAGTTGCATGTGGGGCTGCATAAAGGCTCCCCTGGGGAGTTCAGTTGTACCCAAAGCCTTCCTTTGGGGGCACTTCTGGATGGGTGAATGGGGCTTGAAACGCATTTTCTGGAGCCCGAGTTTTCAGTCTTCTGCCATGGTGGCTAGGGGTATATTTAGGGTTGCTCGTAAACAGTGAACAAGGAGGGTCCAGTTGCATGTGGGGCTGCGTAAAGGCTCCCCTGGGGAGTTCAATTGTACCCAAAGCCTTCCTCTGGGGGCACTTTTGGATGGGCGAATTAGGCTTTTAACGCATTTTCTGGGGCCCGACTTTTTAGTCGACTGCCAGGCGGGCCAGGGATATATTTAGGGTTGCTGTGAAAGAGCGAATACGGAGGGTCCAGTTGCATGTGGGGCTGCATAAAGGCTCCCCTGGGGAGTTCACTTGTACCCAAAGCCTTCCTCTGGGGGCACTTTTGGATGGGCGAATTAGGCTTTTAACGCATTTTCTGGGGCCCGACTTTTTAGTCGACTGCCAGGCGGGCCAGGGCTATATTTAGGGTTGCTGTGAAAGAGAGAACCCGGAGGGTCCAGTTGCATGTGGGGCTGCATAAAGGCTCCCCTGGGGAGTTCAGATGTACCCAAAGCCTTCCTTTGGGGGCACTTTTGGATGGGCGAATGGGGCTCGTAACACATTTTCTGTGGCCCGAGCTTTCAGTTGACTGCCAGGCGTGCTAGGGCTTTATTTAGGCTTGCGGTGAAAGAGTGAACCCGGAGGGTCCAGTTGCATGTGGGGCTGCATAAAGGCTCCCCTGGGGAGTTCAGTTGTACCCAAAGCCTTCCTTTGGGGGCACTTCTGGATGGGCGAAAGGGGCTTGAAACGCATTTTCTGGAGCCCGAGTTTTCAGTCTTCTGCCATGGTGGCTAGGGGTATATTTAGGGTAGCTCGTAAACAGTGAACAAGGAGGGTCCAGTTGCATGTGGGGCTGCGTAAAGGCTCCCCTGGGGAGTTCAATTGTACCCAAAGCTTTCCTCTGGGGGCACTTTTGGATGGGCGAATTAGGCTTTTAATGCATTTTCTGGGGCCCGAGTTTTCAGTCGACTGCCAGGCGGGCCAGGGCTATATTTAGGGTTGCTTTGAAAGAGTGAACCCGGAGGGTTCAGTTGCATGTGGGGCTGCATAAAGGCTCCCCTGGGGAGTTCACTTGTACCCAAAGCCTTCCTTTGGGGGCACTTCTGGATGGGTGAATGGGGCTTGAAACGCTTTTTCTGTGGCCCGAGTTTTCAGTTTTCTGCCATGCTGGCAAGGGTTATATTTAGGGTTGCTTGTAAACAGCGAAAACGGGGGGTCCAGTTGCATGTGGGGCTGCATAAAGGCTCCCCTGGGGAGTTCAGTTGTACCCAAAGAATTCCTTTGGGGGCACATTTGGATGGTCGACTGGGGCTTGTAGCACGTTTTCTGGGGCCCGAGTTTTCAGTCGTCTGCCATGCGGGCCAGGGTTATATTTAGGGTTGCTGTGAAAGAGCGAATACGGAGGGTCCAGTTGCATGTGGGGCTGCATAAAGGCTCCCCTGGGGAGTTCACTTGTACCCAAAGCCTTCCTCTGGGGGCACTTTTGGATGGGCGAATTAGGCTTTTAACAGTTTTTCTGGGGCCCGAGTTTTCAGTCTTCTGCCATGGTGGCTAGGGGTATATTTAGGGTTGCTCGTAAACAGTTAACAAGGAGGGTCCAGTTGCATGTGGGGCTGCGTAAAGGCTCCCCTGGGGAGTTCAGATGTACCCAAAGCCTTCCTTTGGGGGCACTTTTGGATGGGCGAATGGGGCTCGTAACGCATTTTCTGTGGCCCGAGCTTTCAGTCGACTGCCAGGCGTGCTAAGGCTATATTTAGGCTTGCGGTGAAAGAGTGAACCCGGAGGGTCCAGTTGCATGTGGGGCTGCATAAAGGCTCCCCTGGGGAGTTCACTTGTACCCAAAGCCTTCCTTTGGGGGCACTTCTGGATGGGTGAATGGGGCTTGAAACGCATTTTCTGGAGCCCGAGTTTTCAGTCTTCTGCCATGGTGGCTAGGGGTATATTTATGGTTGCTTGTAAACAGCGAACACGGGGGGTCCAGTTGCGTATGGCCCTGCATAAAGGCTCCCCTGGGGAGTTCAGTTGTACCCAAAGCCTTCCTTTGGGGGCACTTTTGGATGGTCGAATGGGGCTTGTAGCACGTTTTCTGGGGCCCGATTTTTCAGTCGTCTACCATGCGGGCCAGGGTTATATTCAGGGTTGCTGTGAAAGAGCGAATACGGAGGGTCCAGTTGCATGTGGGGCTGCGTTATGGCTCCCCTGGGGAGTTCAGTTGTACCCAAAGCCTTCCTCTGGGGGCACTTTTGGATGGGCGATTTCGGCTTTTAACGCATTTTCTGGGTCCCGAGTTTTCAGTCAACTGCAATGCGGGCCAGGGTTATATTTAGGGTTGCTGTGAAAGAGCGAATACGGAGGGTCCACTTGCATGTGGGGCTGCATAAAGGCTCCCCTGGGGAGTTCACTTGTACCCAAAGCCTTCCTTTGGGGGCACTTCTGGATGGGTGAATGGGGCTTGAAACGCTTTTTCTGTGGCCCGAGTTTTCAGTTTTCTGCCATGCTGGCTAGTGTTATATTTAGGGTTGCTTGTAAACAGCAAACACGGGGGGTCCAGTTGCGTATGGGCCTGCATAAAGGCTCCCCTGGGGAGTTCAGTTGTACCCAAAGCCTTCCTCTGGGGGCACTTTTGGATGGTCGAATGGGGCTTGTAGCACGTTTTCTGTGACCCGATTTTTCAGTCATCTGCAATGCGGGCCAGGGCTATATTTAGGGTTGCTGTGAAAGAGCGAATACGGAGGGTCCAGTTGCATGTGCGACTGCGTTAAGGCTCCCCTGGGGAGTCCAGTTGTACCCAAAGCCTTCCTTTGGGACCACTTTTGGATGGTCCAAGGGGAATCGCAATGCGTTTTCTGAGACCCGCTTTTTCAGTTTTCTCCCATTGCGCCGAGGGCTATATTTAGGCTTGCGGTGAAAGAGCGAACACAGAGGGTCCAGTTGCATGTGGGGCTGCGTAAAGGCTCCCCTGGGGAGTTCAGATGTACCCAAAGCCTTCCTTTGGGGGCACTTTTGGATGGGCTAATGGGGCTCGTAACACATTTTCTGGAGCCCGAGTTTTCAGTCTTCTGCCATGGTGGCTAGGGGTATATTTAGGGTTGCTCGTAAACAGTGAACAAGGAGGGTCCAGTTGCATGTGGGGCTGCATAAAGGCTCCCCTGGGGAGTTCACTTGTACCCAAAGCCTTCCTCGGGGGGAACTTTTGGATGGTCGAATGGGGCTCGTAACACATTTTCTGTGGCCCGAGCTTTCAGTCGACTGCCAGGCGTGCTAGGGCTATATTTAGGCTTGCGGTGAAAGAGTGAACCCGGAGGGTCCAGTTGCATGTGGGGCTGCATAAAGGCTCCCCTGGGGAGTTCAGTTGTACCCAAAGCCTTCCTTTGGGGGCACTTCTGGATGGGTGAATGGGGCTTGAAACGCATTTTCTGGAGCCCGAGTTTTCAGTCTTCTGCCATGGTGGCTAGGGGTATATTTAGGGTTGCTCGTAAACAGTGAACAAGGAGGGTCCAGTTGCATGTGGGGCTGCGTAAAGGCTCCCTTGGGGAGTTCAGTTGTACCCAAAGCCTTCCTCTGGGGGCACATTTGGATGGGCGAATTAGGCTTTTAACGCATTTTCTGGGGCCCAAGTTTTCAGTCGACTGCCAGGCGGGCCAGGGCTATATTTAGGGTTGCTGTGAAAGAGTGAACCCGGAGGGTCCAGTTGCATGTGGGGCTGCGTTAAGGCTCCCCTGGGGAGTTCAGTTGTACCCAAAGCCTTCCTCTGGGGGCACTTTTGGATGGGCGAATTAGGCTTTTAACAGTTTTTCTTTGGCCCGAGTTTTCAGTCTTCTGCCATGGTGGCTAGTGTTATATTTAGGGTTGCTTGTAAACAGCGAACACGGGGGGTCCAGTTGCGTATGGGCCTGCATAAAGGCTCCCCTGGGGAGTTCAGTTGTACCCAAAGCCTTCCTTTGGGGGCACTTTTGGATGGTCGAATGGGGCTTGTAGCACGTTTTCTGGGGCCCGATTTTTCAGTCGTCTGCCATGCGGGCCAGGGTTATATTTAGGGTTGCTGTGAAAGAGCGAATACGGAGGGTCCACTTGCATGTGGGGCTGCATAAAGGCTCCCCTGGGGAGTTCACTTGTACCCAAAGCCTTCCTTTGGGGGCACTTCTGGATGGGTGAATGGGGCTTGAAACGCTTTTTCTGTGGCCCGAGTTTTCAGTTTTCTGCCATGCTTGCTAGTGTTATATTTAGGGTTGCTTGTAAACAGCGAACACGGGGGGTCCAGTTGCGTATGGGCCTGCATAAACACTCCCCTGAGGAGTTCAGTTGTACCCAAAGCCTTCCTTTGGGGGCACTTCTGGATGGGCGAAAGGGGCTTGAAACGCTTTTTCTGTGGCCCGAGTTTTCAGTCTTCTGCCATGCTGGCTAGGGTTATATTTAGGGTTGCTGTAAAGAGCGAACACGGAGGGTCCAGTTGCATGTGGGGCTGCATAAAGGCTCCCCTGGGGAGTTCACTTGTACCCAAAGCCTTCCTCTGGGGGCACTTTTGGATGGGTGAATTAGGCTTTTAATGCATTTTCTGGGGCCCGAGTTTTCAGTCGACTGCCAGGCGGGCCAGGGCTATATTTAGGATTGCTGTGAAAGAGCGAATACGGAGGGTCCAGTTGCATGTGGGGCTGCATAAAGGCTCCCCTGGGGAGTTCAGATGTACCCAAAGCCTTCCTTTGGGGGCACTTCTGGATGGTCCAAGGGGAATCGCAATGCGTTTTCTGAGGCCCGCTTTTTCAGTCTTCTCCCATTGCGCCGAGGGCTATATTTAGGCTTGCGGTGAAAGAGTGAACCCGGAGGGTCCAGTTGCATGTGGGGCTGCGTAAAGGCTCCCCTGGGGAGTTCAGATGTACCCAAAGCCTTCCTTTGGGGCCACTTTTGGATGGGCGAATGGGGCTCGTAACACATTTTCTGTGGCCCGAGCTTTCAGTCGACTGCCAGGCGTGCTAGGGCTATATTTAGGCTTGCGGTGAAAGAGTGAACCCGGAGGGTCCAGTTGCATGTGGGGCTGCATAAAGGCTCCCCTGGGGAGTTCACTTGTACCCAAAGCCTTCCTTTGGGGGCACTTCTGGATGGGTGAATGGGGATTGAAACGCATTTTCTGGAGCCCGAGTTTTCAGTCTTCTGCCATGGTGGCTAGGGGTATATTTAGGGTTGCTCGTAAACAGTGAACAAGGAGGGTCCAGTTGCATGTGGGGCTGCGTAAAGGATCCCTTGGGGAGTTCAGTTGTACCCAAAGCCTTCCTCTGGGGGCACATTTGGATGGGCGAATTAGGCTTTTAACGCATTTTCTCGGGCCCAAGTTTTCAGTCGACTGCCAGGCGGGCCAGGGCTATATTTAGGGTTGCTGTGAAAGAGTGAACCCGGAGGGTCCAGTTGCATGTGGGGCTGCGTTAAGGCTCCCCTGGGGAGTTCAGTTGTACCCAAAGCCTTCCTCTGGGGGCACTTTTGGATGGGCGAATTAGGCTTTTAACGCATTTTCTGGGGCCCGAGTTTTCAGTCTTCTGCCATGGTGGCTAGGGGTATATTTAGGGTTGCTCGTAAACAGTGAACAAGGAGGGTCCAGTTGCATGTGGGGCTGCGTAAAGGCTCCCTTGGGGAGTTCAGTTGTACCCAAAGCCTTCCTCTGGGGGCACATTTGGATGGGCGAATTAGGCTTTTAACGCATTTTCTGGGGCCCAAGTTTTCAGTCGACTGCCAGGCGGGCCAGGGCTATATTTAGGGTTGCTGTGAAAGAGTGAACCCGGAGGGTCCAGTTGCATGTGGGGCTGCGTTAAGGCTCCCCTGGGGAGTTCAGTTGTACCCAAAGCCTTCCTCTGGGGGCACTTTTGGATGGGCGAATTAGGCTTTTAACAGTTTTTCTTTGGCCCGAGTTTTCAGTCTTCTGCCATGGTGGCTAGTGTTATATTTAGGGTTGCTTGTAAACAGCGAACACGGGGGGTCCAGTTGCGTATGGGCCTGCATAAAGGCTCCCCTGGGGAGTTCAGTTGTACCCAAAGCCTTCCTTTGGGGGCACTTTTGGATGGTCGAATGGGGCTTGTAGCACGTTTTCTGGGGCCCGATTTTTCAGTCGTCTGCCATGCGGGCCAGGGTTATATTTAGGGTTGCTGTGAAAGAGCGAATACGGAGGGTCCACTTGCATGTGGGGCTGCATAAAGGCTCCCCTGGGGAGTTCACTTGTACCCAAAGCCTTCCTTTGGGGGCACTTCTGGATGGGTGAATGGGGCTTGAAACGCTTTTTCTGTGGCCCGAGTTTTCAGTTTTCTGCCATGCTTGCTAGTGTTATATTTAGGGTTGCTTGTAAACAGCGAACACGGGGGGTCCAGTTGCGTATGGGCCTGCATAAACACTCCCCTGAGGAGTTCAGTTGTACCCAAAGCCTTCCTTTGGGGGCACTTCTGGATGGGCGAAAGGGGCTTGAAACGCTTTTTCTGTGGCCCGAGTTTTCAGTCTTCTGCCATGCTGGCTAGGGTTATATTTAGGGTTGCTGTAAAGAGCGAACACGGAGGGTCCAGTTGCATGTGGGGCTGCATAAAGGCTCCCCTGGGGAGTTCACTTGTACCCAAAGCCTTCCTCTGGGGGCACTTTTGGATGGGTGAATTAGGCTTTTAATGCATTTTCTGGGGCCCGAGTTTTCAGTCGACTGCCAGGCGGGCCAGGGCTATATTTAGGATTGCTGTGAAAGAGCGAATACGGAGGGTCCAGTTGCATGTGGGGCTGCATAAAGGCTCCCCTGGGGAGTTCAGATGTACCCAAAGCCTTCCTTTGGGGGCACTTCTGGATGGTCCAAGGGGAATCGCAATGCGTTTTCTGAGGCCCGCTTTTTCAGTCTTCTCCCATTGCGCCGAGGGCTATATTTAGGCTTGCGGTGAAAGAGTGAACCCGGAGGGTCCAGTTGCATGTGGGGCTGCGTAAAGGCTCCCCTGGGGAGTTCAGATGTACCCAAAGCCTTCCTTTGGGGCCACTTTTGGATGGGCGAATGGGGCTCGTAACACATTTTCTGTGGCCCGAGCTTTCAGTCGACTGCCAGGCGTGCTAGGGCTATATTTAGGCTTGCGGTGAAAGAGTGAACCCGGAGGGTCCAGTTGCATGTGGGGCTGCATAAAGGCTCCCCTGGGGAGTTCACTTGTACCCAAAGCCTTCCTTTGGGGGCACTTCTGGATGGGTGAATGGGGATTGAAACGCATTTTCTGGAGCCCGAGTTTTCAGTCTTCTGCCATGGTGGCTAGGGGTATATTTAGGGTTGCTCGTAAACAGTGAACAAGGAGGGTCCAGTTGCATGTGGGGCTGCGTAAAGGATCCCTTGGGGAGTTCAGTTGTACCCAAAGCCTTCCTCTGGGGGCACATTTGGATGGGCGAATTAGGCTTTTAACGCATTTTCTCGGGCCCAAGTTTTCAGTCGACTGCCAGGCGGGCCAGGGCTATATTTAGGGTTGCTGTGAAAGAGTGAACCCGGAGGGTCCAGTTGCATGTGGGGCTGCGTTAAGGCTCCCCTGGGGAGTTCAGTTGTACCCAAAGCCTTCCTCTGGGGGCACTTTTGGATGGGCGAATTAGGCTTTTAACGCATTTTCTGGGGCCCGAGTTTTCAGTCTTCTGCCATGGTGGCTAGGGGTATATTTAGGGTTGCTCGTAAACAGTGAACAAGGAGGGTCCAGTTGCATGTGGGGCTGCATAAAGGCTCCCCTGGGGAGTTCAGTTGTACCCAAAGCCTTCCTTTGGGGGCACTTTTGGATGGTCGAATGGGGCTTGTAGCACGTTTTCTGGGGCCCGATTTTTCAGTCGTCTGCCATGCGGGCCAGGGTTATATTTAGGGTTGCTGTGAAAGAGCGAATACGGAGGGTCCACTTGCATGTGGGGCTGCATAAAGGCTCCCCTGGGGAGTTCACTTGTACCCAAAGCCTTCCTTTGGGGGCACTTCTGGATGGGTGAATGGGGCTTGAAACGCTTTTTCTGTGGCCCGAGTTTTCAGTTTTCTGCCATGCTTGCTAGTGTTATATTTAGGGTTGCTTGTAAACAGCGAACACGGGGGGTCCAGTTGCGTATGGGCCTGCATAAACACTCCCCTGAGGAGTTCAGTTGTACCCAAAGCCTTCCTTTGGGGGCACTTCTGGATGGGCGAAAGGGGCTTGAAACGCTTTTTCTGTGGCCCGAGTTTTCAGTCTTCTGCCATGCTGGCTAGGGTTATATTTAGGGTTGCTGTAAAGAGCGAACACGGAGGGTCCAGTTGCATGTGGGGCTGCATAAAGGCTCCCCTGGGGAGTTCACTTGTACCCAAAGCCTTCCTCTGGGGGCACTTTTGGATGGGTGAATTAGGCTTTTAATGCATTTTCTGGGGCCCGAGTTTTCAGTCGACTGCCAGGCGGGCCAGGGCTATATTTAGGATTGCTGTGAAAGAGCGAATACGGAGGGTCCAGTTGCATGTGGGGCTGCGTAAAGGCTCCCCTGGGGAGTTCAGATGTACCCAAAGCCTTCCTTTGGGGGCACTTCTGGATGGTCCAAGGGGAATCGCAATGCGTTTTCTGAGGCCCGCTTTTTCAGTCTTCTCCCATTCCGCCGAGGGCTATATTTAGGCTTGCGGTGAAAGAGTGAACCCGGAGGGTCCAGTTGCATGTGGGGCTGCGTAAAGGCTCCCCTGGGGAGTTCAGATGTACCCAAAGCCTTCCTTTGGGGCCACTTTTGGATGGGCGAATGGGGCTCGTAACACATTTTCTGTGGCCCGAGCTTTCAGTCGACTGCCAGGCGTGCTAGGGCTATATTTAGGCTTGCGGTGAAAGAGTGAACCCGGAGGGTCCAGTTGCATGTGGGGCTGCATAAAGGCTCCCCTGGGGAGTTCACTTGTACCCAAAGCCTTCCTTTGGGGGCACTTCTGGATGGGTGAATGGGGCTTGAAACGCATTTTCTGGAGCCCGAGTTTTCAGTCTTCTGCCATGGTGGCTAGGGGTATATTTAGGGTTGCTCGTAAACAGTGAACAAGGAGGGTCCAGTTGCATGTGGGGCTGCGTAAAGGCTCCCCTGGGGAGTTCACTTGTACCCAAAGCCTTCCTCTGGGGGAACTTTTGGATGGGCGAATTAGGCTTTTAATGCATTTTCTGGGGCCCGAGTTTTCAGTCGACTGCCAGGCGGGCCAGGGCTATATTTAGGGTTGCTGTGAAAGAGTGAACCCGGAGGGTCCAGTTGCATGTGGGGCTGCATAAAGGCTCCCCTGGGGAGTTCACTTGTACCCAAAGCCTTCCTTTGGGGGCACTTCTGGATGGGTGAATGGGGCTTGAAACGCTTTTTCTGTGGCCCGAGTTTTCAGTTTTCTGCCATGCTGGCTAGTGTTATATTTAGGGTTGCTTGTAAACAGCAAACACGGGGGGTCCAGTTGCGTATGGGCCTGCATAAAGGCTCCCCTGGGGAGTTCACTTGTACCCAAAGCCTTCCTTTGGGGGCACTTTTGGATGGTCGAATGGGGCTTGTAGCACGTTTTCTGGGGCCCGATTTTTCAGTCATCTGCAATGCGGGCCAGGGTTATATTTAGGGTTGCTGTGAAAGAGCGAATACGGAGGGTCCAGTTGCATGTGGGGCTGCATAAAGGCTCCCCTGGGGAGTTCACTTGTACCCAAAGCCTTCCTTTGGGGGCACTTCTGGATGGGCGAAAGGGGCTTGAAACGCATTTTCTGTGGCCCGAGTTTTCAGTCTTCTGCCATGCTGCCTAGGGTTATATTTAGGGTTGCTGTAAAGAGCGAACACGGAGGGTCCAGTTGCATGTGGGGCTGCGTAAAGGCTCCCCTGGGGAGTTCAGTTGTACCCAAAGCCTTCCTCTGGGGGCACTTTTGGATGGGTGAATTAGGATTTTAATGCATTTTCTGGGGCCCGAGTTTTCAGTCGACTGCCAGGCGGGCCAGGGCTATATTTAGGGTTGCTGTGAAAGAGCGAATACGGAGGGTCCAGTTGCATGTGGGGCTGCGTTAAGGCTCCCCTGGGGAGTTCAGTTGTACCCAAAGCCTTCCTCTGGGGGCACTTTTGGATGCGCGAATTAGGCTTTTAACGCATTTTCTGGGGCCCGAGTTTTCAGTCGACTGCCAGGCGGGCCAGGGCTATATTTAGGGTTGCTGTGAAAGAGTGAACCCGGAGGGTCCAGTTGCATGTGGGGCTGCGTAAAGGCTCCCCTGGGGAGTTCAGTTGTACCCAAAGCCTTCCTCTGGGGGCACTTTTGGATGGGCGAATTAGGCTTTTAATGCATTTTCTGGGGCCCGAGTTTTCAGTCGACTGCCAGGCGGGCCAGGGCTATAGTTAGGGTTGCTGCGAAAGAGTGAACCCGGAGGGTCCAGTTGCATGTGGGGCTGCATAAAGGCTCCCCTGGGGAGTTCACTTGTACCCAAAGCCTTCCTTTGGGGGCACTTTTGGATGGGCGAATGGGGCTTGTAGCACGTTTTCTGGGGCCCGAGTTTTCAGTCGACTGCCAGGCGGGCCAGGGCTATATTTAGGGTTGCTGTGAAAGAGCGAATACGGAGGGTCCAGTTGCATGTGGGGCTGCATAAAGGCTCCCCTGGGGAGTTCACTTGTACCCAAAGCCTTCCTCTGGGGGCACTTTTGGATGGGCGAATTAGGCTTTTAACAGTTTTTCTGTGGCCCGAGTTTTCAGTTTTTTGCCATGCTGGCTAGTGTTATATTAAGGGTTGCTTGTAAACAGCGAACACGTGGGGTCCAGTTGCGTATGGGCTTGCATAAAGGCTACCCTGGGGAGTTCACTTGTACCCAAAGCCTTCCTCTGGGGGCACTTTTGGATGGTCGAATGGGGCTTGTAGCACGTTTTCTGGGGCCCGATTTTTCAGTCGTCTGCCATGCGGGCCAGGGTTATATTTAGGGTTGCTGTGAAAGAGCGAATACGGAGGGTCCAGTTGCATGTGGGGCTGCATAAAGGCTCCCCTGGGGAGTTCACTTGTACCCAAAGCCTTCCTTTGGGGGCACTTCTGGATGGGCGAAAGGGGCTTGAAACGCTTTTTCTGTGGCCCGAGCTTTCAGTCGACTGCCAGGCGTGCTAGGGCTATATTTAGGCTTGCGGTGAAAGAGTGAACCCGGAGGGTCCAGTTGCATGTGGGGCTGCATAAAGGCTCCCCTGGGGAGTTCACTTGTACCCAAAGCCTTCCTTTGGGGGCACTTCTGGATGGGTGAATGGGGCTTGAAACGCATTTTCTGGAGCCCGAGTTTTCAGTCTTCTGCCATGGTGGCTAGGGGTATATTAAGCGTTGCTCGTAAACAGTGAACAAGGAGGGTCCAGTTGCATGTGGGGCTGCGTAAAGGCTCCCCTGGGGAGTTCACTTGTACCCAATGCCTTCCTCTGGTGGAACTTTTGGATGGGCGAATTAGGCTTTTAATGCATTTTCTGGGGCCCGAGTTTTCAGTCGACTGCCAGGCGGGCCAGGGCTATATTTAGGGTTGCTGTGAAAGAGCGAATACGGAGGGTCCAGTTGCATGTGGGGCTGCGTTATGGCTCCCCTGGGGAGTTCAGTTGTACCCAAAGCCTTCCTCTGGGGGCACTTTTGGATGGGCGATTACGGCTTTTAATGCATTTTCTGGGTCCCGAGTTTTCAGTCGACTGCCAGGCGGGCCAGGGCTATATTTAGGGTTGCTGTGAAAGAGTGAACCCGGAGGGTCCAGTTGCATGTGGGGCTGCGTAAAGGCTCCCCTGGGGAGTTCACTTGTACCCAAAGCCTTCCTTTGGGGGCACTTCTGGATGGGTGAATGGGGCTTGAAACGCTTTTTCTGTGGCCCGAGTTTTCAGTTTTCTGCCATGCTGGCTAGTGTTATATTTAGGGTTGCTTGTAAACAGCAAACACGGGGGGTCCAGTTGCGTATGGGCCTGCATAAAGGCTCCCCTGGGGAGTTCAGATGTACCCAAAGCCTTCCTTTGGGGGCACTTTTGGATGGTCGAATGGGGCTTGTAGCACGTTTTCTGGGGCCCGATTTTTCAGTCGTCTGCAAGGCGGGCCAGGGTTATATTTAGGGTTGCTGTGAAAGAGCGAACACGGAGGGTCCAGTTGCATGTGGGGCTGCATAAAGGCTCCCCTGGGGAGTTCACTTGTACCCAAAGACTTCCTTTGGGGGCACTTCTGGATGGGCGAAAGGGGCTTGAAACGCTTTTTCTGTGGCCCGAGTTTTCAGTCTTCTGCCATGCTGGCTAGGGTTATATTTAGGGTTGCTGTAAAGAGCGAACACGGAGGGTCCAGTTGCATGTGGGGCTACGTAAAGGCTCCCCTGGGGAGTTCACTTGTACCCAAAGCCTTCCTCTGGGGGCACTTTTGGATGGGTGAATTAGGCTTTTAATGCATTTTCTGGGGCCCGAGTTTTCAGTCGACTGCCAGGCGGGCCAGGGCTATATTTAGGGTTGCTGTGAAAGAGCGAATACGGAGGGTCCAGTTGCATGTGGGGCTGCGTTAAGGCTCCCCTGGGGAGTTCAGTTGTACCCAAAGCCTTCCTCTGGGGGCACTTTTGGATGGTCGAATGGGGCTTATAGCACGTTTTCTGGGGCCCGATTTTTCAGTCGACTGCCAGGCGGGCCAGGGCTATATTTAGGGTTGCTGTGAAAGAGCGAATACGGAGGGTCCAGTTGCATGTGGGGCTGCATAAAGGCTCCCCTGGGGAGTTCACTTGTACCCAAAGCCTTCCTTTGGGGGCACTTTTGGATGGGCGAATTAGGCTTTTAACAGTTTTTCTGGGGCTCGAGTTTTCAGTCTTCTGCCATGGTGGCTAGGGGTATATTTAGGGTTGCTCGTAAACAGTGAACAAGGAGGGTCCAGTTGCATGTGGGGCTGCATAAAGGCTCCCCTGGGGAGTTCAGATGTACCCAAAGCCTTCCTTTGGGGGCACTTTTGGATGGGCGAATGGGGCTCGTAACACATTTTCTGTGGCCCGAGCTTTCAGTCGACTGCCAGGCATGCTAGGTCTATATTTAGGCTTGCGGTGAAAGAATGAACCCGGAGGGTCCAGTTGCATGTGGGGCTGCGTAAAGGCTCCCCTGGGGAGTTCACTTGTACCCAAAGCCTTCCTTTGGGGGCACTTCTGGATGGCGAAAGGGGCTTGAAACGCTTTTTCTGTGGCCCGAGTTTTCAGTATTCTGACATGCTGGCTAGGGTTATATTTAGGTTTGTGCTAAAGAGCGAACACGGAGGGTCCAGTTGCATGTGGGGCTGCGTAAAGGCTCCCCTGGGGAGTTCAGATGTACCCAAAGCCTTCCTTTGGGGGCACTTTTGGATGGGCGAATGGGGCTCGTAACACATTTTCTGTGGCCCGAGCTTTCAGTCGACTGCCAGGCGGGCCAGGGCTATATTTAGGGTTGCTGTGAAAGAGTGAACCCGGAGGGTCCAGTTGCATGTGGGGCTGCATAAAGGCTCCCCTGGGGAGTTCACTTGTACCCAAAGCCTTCCTTTGGGGGCACTTCTGGATGGGTGAATGGGGCTTGAAACGCTTTTTCTGTGGCCCGAGTTTTCAGTTTTCTGCCATGCTGGCTAGTGTTATATTTAGGGTTGCTTGTAAACAGCAAACACGGGGGGTCCAGTTGCGTATGGGCCTGCATAAAGGCTCCCCTGGGGAGTTCAGATGTACCCAAAGCCTTCCTTTGGGGGCACTTTTGGATGGTCGAATGGGGCTTGTAGCACGTTTTCTGGGGCCCGATTTTTCAGTCGTCTGCAAGGCGGGCCAGGGTTATATTTAGGGTTGCTGTGAAAGAGCGAACACGGAGGTTCCAGTTGCATGTGGGGCTGCATAAAGGCTCCCCTGGGGAGTTCAGATGTACCCAAAGCCTTCCTTTGGGGGCACTTCTGGATGGGCGAAAGGGGCTTGAAACGCTTTTTCTGGAGCCCGAGTTTTCAGTCTTCTGCCATGCTGACTAGGGTTATATTTAGGGTTGCTGTAAAGAGCGAACACGGAGGGTCCAGTTGCATGTGGGGCTGCGTAAAGGCTCCCCTGGGGAGTTCACTTGTACCCAAAGCCTTCCTCTGGGGGCACTTTTGGATGGGTGAATTAGGCTTTTAATGCATTTTCTGGGGCCCGAGTTTTCAGTCGACTGCCAGGCGGGCCAGGGCTATATTTAGGGTTGCTGTGAAAGAGCGAATACGGAGGGTCCAGTTGCATGTGGGGCTGCGTTAAGGCTCCCCTGGGGAGTTCAGTTGTACCCAAAGCCTTCCTCTGGGGGCACTTTTGGATGGTCGAATGGGGCTTATAGCACGTTTTCTGGGGCCCGATTTTTCAGTCGACTGCCAGGCGGGCCAGGGCTATATTTAGGGTTGCTGTGAAAGAGCGAATACGGAGGGTCCAGTTGCATGTGGGGCTGCATAAAGGCTCCCCTGGGGAGTTCACTTGTACCCAAAGCCTTCCTTTGGGGGCACTTTTGGATGGGCGAATTAGGCTTTTAACAGTTTTTCTGGGGCTCGAGTTTTCAGTCTTCTGCCATGGTGGCTAGGGGTATATTTAGGGTTGCTCGTAAACAGTGAACAAGGAGGGTCCAGTTGCATGTGGGGCTGCGTAAAGGCTCCCCTGGGGAGTTCAGATGTACCCAAAGCCTTCCTTTGGGGGCACTTTTGGATGGGCGAATGGGGCTCGTAACACATTTTCTGTGGCCCGAGCTTTCAGTCGACTGCCAGGCGTGCTGGGGCTATATTTAGGCTTGCGGTGAAAGAGTGAACCCGGAGGGTCCAGTTGCATGTGGGGCTGCATAAAGGCTCCCCTGGGGAGTTCACTTGTACCCAAAGCCTTCCTTTGGGGGCACTTCTGGATGGGTGAATTGGGCTTGAAACGCATTTTCTGGAGCCCGAGTTTTCAGTCTTCTGCCATGGTGGCTAGGGGTATATTAAGCGTTGCTCGTAAACAGTGAACAAGGAGGGTCCAGTTGCATGTGGGGCTGCATAAAGGCTCCCCTGGGGAGTTCACTTGTACCCAAAGCCTTCCTCTGGGGGAACTTTTGGATGGGCGAATTAGGCTTTTAATGCATTTTCTGGGGCCCGAGTTTTCAGTCGACTGCCAGGCGGGCCAGGGCTATATTTAGGGTTGCTGTGAAAGAGCGAATACGGAGGGTCCAGTTGCATGTGGGGCTGCGTTATGGCTCCCCTGCGGAGTTCAGTTGTACCCAAAGCCTTCCTTTGGGGGCACTTTTGAATGGGCGATTACGGCTTTTAATGCATTTTCTGGGTCCCGAGTTTTCAGTCGACTGCCAGGCGGGCCAGGGCTATATTTAGGGTTGCTGTGAAAGAGCGAATACGGAGGGTCCAGTTGCATGTGGGGCTGCGTAAAGGCTCCCCTGGGGAGTTCACTTGTACCCAAAGCCTTCCTTTGGGGGCACTTCTGGATGGGTGAATGGGGCTTGAAACGCTTTTTCTGTGGCCCGAGTTTTCAGTTTTCTGCCATGCTGGCTAGTGTTATATTTAGGGTTGCTTGTAAACAGCAAACACGGGGGGTCCAGTTGCGTATGGGCCTGCATAAAGGCTCCCTGGGGAGTTCAGATGTACCCAAAGCCTTCCTTTGGGGCACTTTTGGATGGTCGAATGGGGCTTGTAGCACGTTTTCTGGGGCCCGATTTTTCAGTCGTCTGCAAGGCGGGCCAGGGTTATATTTAGGGTTGCTCGTAAACAGTGAACAAGGAGGGTCCAGTTGCATGTGGGGCTGCGTAAAGGCTCCCCTGGGGAGTTCAGATGTACCCAAAGCCTTCCTTTGGGGGCACTTTTGGATGGGCGAATGGGGCTCGTAACACATTTTCTGTGGCCCGAGCTTTCAGTCGACTGCCAGGCGTGCTAGGGCTATATTTAGGCTTGCGGTGAAAGAGTGAACCCGGAGGGTCCAGTTGCATGTGGGGCTGCATAAAGGCTCCCCTGGGGAGTTCACTTGTACCCAAAGCCTTCCTTTGGGGGCACTTCTGGATGGGTGAATGGGGCTTGAAACGCATTTTCTGGAGCCCGAGTTTTCAGTCTTCTGCCATGGTGGCTAGGGGTATATTTAGGGTTGCTTGTAAACAGCGAACACGGGGGGTCCAGTTGCGTATGGGCCTGCATAAAGTCTCCCCTGGGGAGTTCAGTTGTACCCAAAGCCTTCCTTTGGGGGCACTTTTGGATGGTCGAATGGGGCTTGTAGCACGTTTTCTGGGGCCCGATTTTTCAGTCGTCTACCATGCGGGCCAGGGTTATATTTAGGGTTGCTGTGAAAGAGCGAATACGGAGGGTCCAGTTGCATGTGGGGCTGCGTAAAGGCTCCCCTGGGGAGTTCACTTGTACCCAAAGCCTTCCTTTGGGGGCACTTCTGGATGGCGAAAGGGGCTTGAAACGCTTTTTCTGTGGCCCGAGTTTTCAGTATTCTGCCATGCTGGCTAGGGTTATATTTAGGTTTGTGCTAAAGAGCGAACACGGAGGGTCCAGTTGCATGTGGGGCTGCGTAAAGGCTCCCCTGGGGAGTTCAGATGTACCCAAAGCCTTCCTTTGGGGCACTTTTGGATGGGCGAATGGGGCTCGTAACACATTTTCTGTGGCCCGAGCTTTCAGTCGACTGCCAGGCGGGCCAGGGCTATATTTAGGGTTGCTGTGAAAGAGTGAACCCGGAGGGTCCAGTTGCATGTGGGGCTGCATAAAGGCTCCCTGGGGAGTTCACTTGTACCCAAAGCCTTCCTTTGGGGGCACTTCTGGATGGGTGAATTGGGCTTGAAACGCATTTTCTGGAGCCCGAGTTTTCAGTCTTCTGCCATGGTGGCTAGGGGTATATTAAGCGTTGCTCGTAAACAGTGAACAAGGAGGGTCCAGTTGCATGTGGGGCTGCGTAAAGGCTCCCCTGGGGAGTTCACTTGTACCCAAAGCCTTCCTCTGGGGGAACTTTTGGATGGGCGAATTAGGCTTTTAATGCATTTTCTGGGGCCCGAGTTTTCAGTCGACTGCCAGGCGGGCCAGGGCTATATTTAGGGTTGCTGTGAAAGAGCGAATACGGAGGGTCCAGTTGCATGTGGGGCTGCGTTATGGCTCCCCTGGGGAGTTCAGTTGTACCCAAAGCCTTCCTTTGGGGGCACTTTTGAATGGGCGATTACGGCTTTTAATGCATTTTCTGGGTCCCGAGTTTTCAGTCGACTGCCAGGCGGGCCAGGGCTATATTTAGGGTTGCTGTGAAAGAGTGAACCCGGAGGGTCCAGTTGCATGTGGGGCTGCGTAAAGGCTCCCCTGGGGAGTTCACTTGTACCCAAAGCCTTCCTTTGGGGGCACTTCTGGATGGGTGAATGGGGCTTGAAACGCTTTTTCTGTGGCCCGAGTTTTCAGTTTTCTGCCATGCTGGCTAGTGTTATATTTAGGGTTGCTTGTAAACAGTAAACACGGGGGGTCCAGTTGCGTATGGGCCTGCATAAAGGCTCCCCTGGGGAGTTCAGATGTACCCAAAGCCTTCCTTTGGGGGCACTTTTGGATGGTCGAATGGGGCTTGTAGCACGTTTTCTGGGGCCCGATTTTTCAGTCGTCTGCAAGGCGGGCCAGGGTTATATTTAGGGTTGCTGTGAAAGAGCGAACACGGAGGGTCCAGTTGCATGTGGGACTGCATAAAGGCTCCCCTGGGGAGTTCACTTGTACCCAAAGACTTCCTTTGGGGGCACTTCTGGATGGGCGAAAGGGGCTTGAAACGCTTTTTCTGTGGCCCGAGTTTTCAGTCTTCTGCCATGCTGGCTAGGGTTATATTTAGGGTTGCTGTAAAGAGCGAACACGGAGGGTCCAGTTGCATGTGGGGCTACGTAAAGGCTCCCCTGGGGAGTTCACTTGTACCCAAAGCCTTCCTCTGGGGGCACTTTTGGATGGGTGAATTAGGCTTTTAATGCATTTTCTGGGGCCCGAGTTTTCAGTCGACTGCCAGGCGGGCCAGGGCTATATTTAGGGTTGCTGTGAAAGAGCGAATACGGAGGGTCCAGTTGCATGTGGGGCTGCGTTAAGGCTCCCCTGGGGAGTTCAGTTGTACCCAAAGCCTTCCTCTGGGGGCACTTTTGGATGGTCGAATGGGGCTTATAGCACGTTTTCTGGGGCCCGATTTTTCAGTCGACTGCCAGGCGGGCCAGGGCTATATTTAGGGTTGCTGTGAAAGAGCGAATACGGAGGGTCCAGTTGCATGTGGGGCTGCGTTAAGGCTCCCCTGGGGAGTTCACTTGTACCCAAAGCCTTCCTTTGGGGGCACTTTTGGATGGGCGAATTAGGCTTTTAACAGTTTTTCTGGGGCTCGAGTTTTCAGTCTTCTGCCATGGTGGCTAGGGGTATATTTAGGGTTGCTCGTAAACAGTGAACAAGGAGGGTCCAGTTGCATGTGGGGCTGCGTAAAGGCTCCCCTGGGGAGTTCAGATGTACCCAAAGCCTTCCTTTGGGGCACTTTTGGATGGGCGAATGGGGCTCGTAACACATTTTCTGTGGCCCGAGCTTTCAGTCGACTGCCAGGCATGCTAGGTCTATATTTAGGCTTGCGGTGAAAGAATGAACCCGGAGGGTCCAGTTGCATGTGGGGCTGCATAAAGGCTCCCCTGGGGAGTTCACTTGTACCGAAAGCCTTCCTTTGGGGGCACTTCTGGATGGGTGAATGGGGCTTGAAACGCATTTTCTGGAGCCCGAGTTTTCAGTCTTCTGCCATGGTGGCTAGGGGTATATTTAGGGTTGCTTGTAAACAGCGAACACGGGGGGTCCAGTTGCGTATGGGCCTGCATAAAGTCTCCCCTGGGGAGTTCAGTTGTACCCAAAGCCTTCCTTTGGGGGCACTTTTGGATGGTCGAATGGGGCTTGTAGCACGTTTTCTGGGGCCCGATTTTTCAGTCGTCTACCATGCGGGCCAGGGTTATATTTAGGGTTGCTGTGAAAGAGCGAATACGGAGGGTCCAGTTGCATGTGGGGCTGCGTAAAGGCTCCCCTGGGGAGTTCACTTGTACCCAAAGCCTTCCTTTGGGGGCACTTCTGGATGGCGAAAGGGGCTTGAAACGCTTTTTCTGTGGCCCGAGTTTTCAGTATTCTGCCATGCTGGCTAGGGTTATATTTAGGTTTGTGCTAAAGAGCGAACACGGAGGGTCCAGTTGCATGTGGGGCTGCGTAAAGGCTCCCCTGGGGAGTTCAGATGTACCCAAAGCCTTCCTTTGGGGGCACTTTTGGATGGGCGAATGGGGCTCGTAACACATTTTCTGTGGCCCGAGCTTTCAGTCGACTGCCAGGCGGGCCAGGGCTATATTTAGGGTTGCTGTGAAAGAGTGAACCCGGAGGGTCCAGTTGCATGTGGGGCTGCATAAAGGCTCCCCTGGGGAGTTCACTTGTACCCAAAGCCTTCCTTTGGGGGCACTTCTGGATGGGTGAATGGGGCTTGAAACGCTTTTTCTGTGGCCCGAGTTTTCAGTTTTCTGCCATGCTGGCTAGTGTTATATTTAGGGTTGCTTGTAAACAGCAAACACGGGGGGTCCAGTTGCGTATGGGCCTGCATAAAGGCTCCCCTGGGGAGTTCAGATGTACCCAAAGCCTTCCTTTGGGGGCACTTTTGGATGGTCGAATGGGGCTTGTAGCACGTTTTCTGGGGCCCGATTTTTCAGTCGTCTGCAAGGCGGGCCAGGGTTATATTTAGGGTTGCTGTGAAAGAGCGAACACGGAGGGTCCAGTTGCATGTGGGGCTGCATAAAGGCTCCCCTGGGGAGTTCACTTGTACCCAAAGACTTCCTTTGGGGGCACTTCTGGATGGGCGAAAGGGGCTTGAAACGCTTTTTCTGTGGCCCGAGTTTTCAGTCTTCTGCCATGCTGGCTAGGGTTATATTTAGGGTTGCTGTAAAGAGCGAACACGGAGGGTCCAGTTGCATGTGGGGCTGCGTAAAGGCTCCCCTGGGGAGTTCACTTGTACCCAAAGCCTTCCTCTGGGGCACTTTTGGATGGGTGAATTAGGCTTTTAATGCATTTTCTGGGGCCCGAGTTTTCAGTCGACTGCCAGGCGGGCCAGGGCTATATTTAGGGTTGCTGTGAAAGAGCGAATACGGAGGGTCCAGTTGCATGTGGGGCTGCGTTAAGGCTCCCCTGGGGAGTTCAGTTGTACCCAAAGCCTTCCTCTGGGGGCACTTTTGGAGGGGCGAATGGGGCTTATAGCACGTTTTCAGGGGCCCGATTTTTCAGTCGACTGCCAGGCGGGCCAGGGCTATATTTAGGGTTGCTGTGAAAGAGCGAATACGGAGGGTCCAGTTGCATGTGGGGCTGCATAAAGGCTCCCCTGGGGAGTTCAGTTGTACCCAAAGCCTTCCTTTGGGGGGCACTTTTGGATGGGCGAATTAGGCTTTTAACAGTTTTTCTGGGGCTCGAGTTTTCAGTCTTCTGCCATGGTGGATAGGGGTATATTTAGGGTTGCTCGTAAACAGTGAACAAGGAGGGTCCAGTTGCATGTGGGGCTGCGTAAAGGCTCCCCTGGGGAGTTCAGATGTACCCAAAGCCTTCCTTTGGGGGCACTTTTGGATGGGCGAATGGGGCTCGTAACACATTTTCTGTGGCCCGAGCTTTCAGTCGACTGCCAGGCGTGCTAGGGCTATATTTAGGCTTGCGGTGAAAGAGTGAACCCGGAGGGTCCAGTTGCATGTGGGGCTGCATAAAGGCTCCCCTGGGGAGTTCACTTGTACCCAAAGCCTTCCTTTGGGGGCACTTCTGGATGGGTGAATGGGGCTTGAAACGCATTTTCTGG
The DNA here is from genome assembly GCF_963932015.1 of Anas acuta. Taxonomy (NCBI): domain Eukaryota; kingdom Metazoa; phylum Chordata; class Aves; order Anseriformes; family Anatidae; genus Anas; species Anas acuta. Next base: position 122,999 of record NC_088998.1, read on the forward strand.
AGCCCGAGTTTTCAGTCTTCTGCCATGGTGGCTAGGGGTATATTTAGGGTTGCTTGTAAACAGCGAACACGGGGGGTCCAGTTGCGTATGGGCCTGCATAAAGTCTCCCCTGGGGAGTTCAGTTGTACCCAAAGCCTTCCTTTGGGGGCACTTTTGGATGGTCGAATGGGGCTTGTAGCACGTTTTCTGGGGCCCGATTTTTCAGTCGTCTACCATGCGGGCCAGGGTTATATTTAGGGTTGCTGTGAAAGAGCGAATACGGAGGGTCCAGTTGCATGTGGGGCTGCATAAAGGCTCCCCTGGGGAGTTCACTTGTACCCAAAGCCTTCCTTTGGGGGCACTTTTGGATGGGCGAATTAGGCTTTTAACAGTTTTTCTGGGGCTCGAGTTTCAGTCTTCTGCCATGGTGGCTAGGGGTATATTTAGGGTTGCTCGTAAACAGTGAACAAGGAGGGTCCAGTTGCATGTGGGGCTGCGTAAAGGCTCCCCTGGGGAGTTCAGATGTACCCAAAGCCTTCCTTTGGGGGCACTTTTGGATGGGCGAATGGGGCTCGTAACACATTTTCTGTGGCCCGAGCTTTCAGTCGACTGCCAGGCATGCTAGGTCTATATTTAGGCTTGCGGTGAAAGAATGAACCCGGAGGGTCCAGTTGCATGTGGGGCTGCATAAAGGCTCCCCTGGGGAGTTCACTTGTACCCAAAGCCTTCCTTTGGGGGCACTTCTGGATGGGTGAATGGGGCTTGAAACGCATTTTCTGGAGCCCGAGTTTTCAGTCTTCTGCCATGGTGGCTAGGGGTATATTTAGGGTTGCTTGTAAACAGCGAACACGGGGGGTCCAGTTGCGTATGGGCCTGCATAAAGTCTCCCCTGGGGAGTTCAGTTGTACCCAAAGCCTTCCTTTGGGGGCACTTTTGGATGGTCGAATGGGGCTTGTAGCACGTTTTCTGGGGCCCGATTTTTCAGTCGTCTACCATGCGGGCCAGGGTTATATTTAGGGTTGCTGTGAAAGAGCGAATACGGAGGGTCCAGTTGCATGTGGGGCTGCGTAAAGGCTCCCCTGGGGAGTTCACTTGTACCCAAAGCCTTCCTTTGGGGGCACTTCTGGATGGCGAAAGGGGCTTGAAACGCTTTTTCTGTGGCCCGAGTTTTCAGTATTCTGCCATGCTGGCTAGGGTTATATTTAGGTTTGTGCTAAAGAGCGAACACGGAGGGTCCAGTTGCATGTGGGGCTGCGTAAAGGCTCCCCTGGGGAGTTCAGATGTACCCAAAGCCTTCCTTTGGGGGCACTTTTGGATGGGCGAATGGGGCTCGTAACACATTTTCTGTGGCCCGAGCTTTCAGTCGACTGCCAGGCGGGCCAGGGCTATATTTAGGGTTGCTGTGAAAGAGTGAACCCGGAGGGTCCAGTTGCATGTGGGGCTGCATAAAGGCTCCCCTGGGGAGTTCACTTGTACCCAAAGCCTTCCTTTGGGGGCACTTCTGGATGGGTGAATGGGGCTTGAAACGCTTTTTCTGTGGCCCGAGTTTTCAGTTTTCTGCCATGCTGGCTAGTGTTATATTTAGGGTTGCTTGTAAACAGCAAACACGGGGGGTCCAGTTGCGTATGGGCCTGCATAAAGGCTCCCCTGGGGAGTTCAGATGTACCCAAAGCCTTCCTTTGGGGGCACTTTTGGATGGTCGAATGGGGCTTGTAGCACGTTTTCTGGGGCCCGATTTTTCAGTCGTCTGCAAGGCGGGCCAGGGTTATATTTAGGGTTGCTGTGAAAGAGCGAACACGGAGGGTCCAGTTGCATGTGGGGCTGCATAAAGGCTCCCCTGGGGAGTTCACTTGTACCCAAAGACTTCCTTTGGGGGCACTTCTGGATGGGCGAAAGGGGCTTGAAACGCATTTTCTGGAGCCCGAGTTTTCAGTCTTCTGCCATGCTGGCTAGGGTTATATTTAGGGTTGCTGTAAAGAGCGAACACGGAGGGTCCAGTTGCATGTGGGGCTGCGTAAAGGCTCCCCTGGGGAGTTCACTTGTACCCAAAGCCTTCCTCTGGGGGCACTTTTGGATGGGTGAATTAGGCTTTTAATGCATTTTCTGGGGCTCGAGTTTTCAGTCGACTGCCAGGCGGGCCAGGGCTATATTTAGGGTTGCTGTGAAAGAGCGAATACGGAGGGTCCAGTTGCATGTGGGGCTGCGTTAAGGCTCCCCTGGGGAGTTCAGTTGTACCCAAAGCCTTCCTCTGGGGGCACTTTTGGATGGTCGAATGGGGCTTATAGCACGTTTTCAGGGGCCCGATTTTTCAGTCGACTGCCAGGCGGGCCAGGGCTATATTTAGGGTTGCTGTGAAAGAGCGAATACGGAGGGTCCAGTTGCATGTGGGGCTGCATAAAGGCTCCCCTGGGGAGTTCACTTGTACCCAAAGCCTTCCTTTGGGGGCACTTTTGGATGGGCGAATTAGGCTTTTAACAGTTTTTCTGGGGCTCGAGTTTTCAGTCTTCTGCCATGGTGGCTAGGGGTATATTTAGGGTTGCTCGTAAACAGTGAACAAGGAGGGTCCAGTTGCATGTGGGGCTGCGTAAAGGCTCCCCTGGGGAGTTCAGATGTACCCAAAGCCTTCCTTTGGGGGCACTTTTGGATGGGCGAATGGGGCTCGTAACACATTTTCTGTGGCCCGAGCTTTCAGTCGACTGCCAGGCGTGCTAGGGCTATATTTAGGCTTGCGGTGAAAGAGTGAACCCGGAGGGTCCAGTTGCATGTGGGGCTGCATAAAGGCTCCCCTGGGGAGTTCACTTGTACCCAAAGCCTTCCTTTGGGGGCACTTCTGGATGGGTGAATGGGGCTTGAAACGCATTTTCTGGAGCCCGAGTTTTCAGTCTTCTGCCATGGTGGCTAGGGGTATATTTAGGGTTGCTTGTAAACAGCGAACACGGGGGGTCCAGTTGCGTATGGGCCTGCATAAAGTCTCCCCTGGGGAGTTCAGTTGTACCCAAAGCCTTCCTTTGGGGGCACTTTTGGATGGTCGAATGGGGCTTGTAGCACGTTTTCTGGGGCCCGATTTTTCAGTCGTCTACCATGCGGGCCAGGGTTATATTTAGGGTTGCTGTGAAAGAGCGAATACGGAGGGTCCAGTTGCATGTGGGGCTGCGTAAAGGCTCCCCTGGGGAGTTCACTTGTACCCAAAGCCTTCCTTTGGGGGCACTTCTGGATGGCGAAAGGGGCTTGAAACGCTTTTTCTGTGGCCCGAGTTTTCAGTCTTCTGCCATGCTGGCTAGGGTTATATTTAGGTTTGCTGTAAAGAGCGAACACGGAGGGTCCAGTTGCATGTGGGGCTGCGTAAAGGCTCCCCTGGGGAGTTCAGATGTACCCAAAGCCTTCCTTTGGGGGCACTTTTGGATGGGCGAATGGGGCTCGTAACACATTTTCTGTGGCCCGAGCTTTCAGTCGACTGCCAGGCGTGCTAGGGCTATATTTAGGTTTGCGGTGAAAGAGTGAACCCGGAGGGTCCAGTTGCATGTGGGGCTGCATAAAGGCTCCCCTGGGGAGTTCAGTTGTACCCAAAGCCTTCCTCTGGGGGGCAATTTTGGATGGGCGAATTAGGCTTTAAACGCATTTTCTGGGGCCCGAGTTTTCAGTCGACTGCCAGGCGGGCCAGGGCTATATTTAGAGTTGCTGTGAAAGAGCAAATACGGAGGGTCCAGTTGCATGTGGGGCTGCGTTAAGGCTCCCCTGGGGAGTCCAGTTGTACCCAAAGCCTTCCTTTGGGGGCACTTAGGGATGGTCCAAGGGGAATCGCAATGCGTTTTCTGAGGCCCGCTTTTTCAGTCTTCTCACATTGCGCCGAGGGCTATATTTAGGCTTGCGGTGAAAGAGTGAACCCGGAGGGTCCAGTTGCATGTGGGGCTGCATAAAGGCTCCCCTGGGGAGTTCACTTGTACCCAAAGCCTTCCTTTGGGGGCACTTCTGGATGGATGAATGGGGCTTGAAACGCATTTTCTGGAGCCCGAGTTTTCAGTCTTCTGCCATGGTGGCTAGGGGTATATTTAGGGTTGCTCGTAAACAGTGAACAAGGAGGGTCCAGTTGCATGTGGGGCTGCGTAAAGGCTCCCCTGGGGAGTTCAGTTGTACCCAAAGCCTTCCTTTGGGGGCACTTTTGGATGGGCGAATGGGGCTCGTAACACATTTTCTGTGGCCCGAGCTTTCAGTCGACTGCCAGGCGGGCCAGGGCTATATTTAGGGTTGCTGTGAAAGAGTGAACCCGGAGGGTCCAGTTGCATGTGGGGCTGCATAAAGGCTCCCCTGGGGAGTTCACTTGTACCCAAAGCCTTCCTTTGGGGGCACTTCTGGATGGGTGAATGGGGCTTGAAACGCTTTTTCTGTGGCCCGAGTTTTCAGTTTTCTGCCATGCTGGCTAGTGTTATATTTAGGGTTGCTTGTAAACAGCAAACACGGGGGGTCCAGTTGCGTATGGGCCTGCATAAAGGCTCCCCTGGGGAGTTCAGATGTACCCAAAGCCTTCCTTTGGGGGCACTTTTGGATGGTCGAATGGGGCTTGTAGCACGTTTTCTGGGGCCCGATTTTTCAGTCGTCTGCCATGCGGGCCAGGGTTATATTTAGGGTTGCTGTGAAAGAGCGAACACGGAGGGTCCAGTTGCATGTGGGGCTGCATAAAGGCTCCCCTGGGGAGTTCACTTGTACCCAAAGCCTTCCTTTGGGGGCACTTCTGGATGGGTGAATGGGGCTTGAAACGCTTTTTCTGTGGCCCGAGTTTTCAGTCTTCTGCCATGCTGGCTAGGGTTATATTTAGGGTTGCTGTAAAGAGCGAACACGGAGGGTCCAGTTGCATGTGGGGCTGCGTAAAGGCTCCCCTGGGGAGTTCACTTGTACCCAAAGCCTTCCTCTGGGGGCACTTTTGGATGGGTGAATTAGGCTTTTAATGCATTTTCTGGGGCCCGAGTTTTCAGTCGACTGCCAGGCGGGCCAGGGCTATATTTAGGGTTGCTGTGAAAGAGCGAATACGGAGGGTCCAGTTGCATGTGGGGCTGCGTTAAGGCTCCCCTGGGGAGTTCAGTTGTACCCAAAGCCTTCCTCTGGGGGCACTTTTGGATGGTCGAATGGGGCTTATAGCACGTTTTCTGGGGCCCGATTTTTCAGTCGACTGCCAGGCGGGCCAGGGCTATATTTAGGGTTGCTGTGAAAGAGCGAATACGGAGGGTCCAGTTGCATGTGGGGCTACATAAAGGCTCCCCTGGGGAGTTCACTTGTACCCAAAGCCTTCCTTTGGGGGCACTTTTGGATGGGCGAATTAGGCTTTTAACAGTTTTTCTGGGGCTCGAGTTTTCAGTCTTCTGCCATGGTGGCTAGGGGTATATTTAGGGTTGCTCGTAAACAGTGAACAAGGAGGGTCCAGTTGCATGTGGGGCTGCGTAAAGGCTCCCCTGGGGAGTTCAGATGTACCCAAAGCCTTCCTTTGGGGGCACTTTTGGATGGGCGAATGGGGCTCGTAACACATTTTCTGTGGCCCGAGCTTTCAGTCGACTGCCAGGCGTGCTAGGGCTATATTTAGGCTTGCGGTGAAAGAGTGAACCCGGAGGGTCCAGTTGCATGTGGGGCTGCATAAAGGCTCCCCTGGGGAGTTCACTTGTACCCAAAGCCTTCCTTTGGGGGCACTTCTGGATGGGTGAATGGGGCTTGAAACGCATTTTCTGGAGCCCGAGTTTTCAGTCTTCTGCCATGGTGGCTAGGGGTATATTTAGGGTTGCTTGTAAACAGCGAACACGGGGGGTCCAGTTGCGTATGGGCCTGCATAAAGTCTCCCCTGGGGAGTTCAGTTGTACCCAAAGCCTTCCTTTGGGGGCACTTTTGGATGGTCGAATGGGGCTTGTAGCACGTTTTCTGGGGCCCGATTTTTCAGTCGTCTACCATGCGGGCCAGGGTTATATTTAGGGTTGCTGTGAAAGAGCGAATACGGAGGGTCCAGTTGCATGTGGGGCTGCGTAAAGGCTCCCCTGGGGAGTTCACTTGTACCCAAAGCCTTCCTTTGGGGGCACTTCTGGATGGCGAAAGGGGCTTGAAACGCTTTTTCTGTGGCCCGAGTTTTCAGTCTTCTGCCATGCTGGCTAGGGTTATATTTAGGTTTGCTGTAAAGAGCGAACACGGAGGGTCCAGTTGCATGTGGGGCTGCGTAAAGGCTCCCCTGGGGAGTTCAGATGTACCCAAAGCCTTCCTTTGGGGGCACTTTTGGATGGGCGAATGGGGCTCGTAACACATTTTCTGTGGCCCGAGCTTTCAGTCGACTGCCAGGCGTGCTAGGGCTATATTTAGGCTTGCGGTGAAAGAGTGAACCCGGAGGGTCCAGTTGCATGTGGGGCTGCATAAAGGCTCCCCTGGGGAGTTCAGTTGTACCCAAAGCCTTCCTCTGGGGGGCAATTTTGGATGGGCGAATTAGGCTTTAAACGCATTTTCTGGGGCCCGAGTTTTCAGTCGACTGCCAGGCGGGCCAGGGCTATATTTAGGGTTGCTGTGAAAGAGCAAATACGGAGGGTCCAGTTGCATGTGGGGCTGCGTTAAGGCTCCCCTGGGGAGTTCAGTTGTACCCAAAGCCTTCCTTTGGGGGCACTTAGGGATGGTCCAAGGGGAATCGCAATGCGTTTTCTGAGGCCCGCTTTTTCAGTCTTCTCCCATTGCGCCGAGGGCTATATTTAGGCTTGCGGTGAAAGAGTGAACCCGGAGGGTCCAGTTGCATGTGGGGCTGCATAAAGGCTCCCCTGGGGAGTTCACTTGTACCCAAAGCCTTCCTTTGGGGGCACTTCTGGATGGATGAATGGGGCTTGAAACGCATTTTCTGGAGCCCGAGTTTTCAGTCTTCTGCCATGGTGGCTAGGGGTATATTTAGGGTTGCTCGTAAACAGTGAACAAGGAGGGTCCAGTTGCATGTGGGGCTGCGTAAAGGCTCCCCTGGGGAGTTCAGTTGTACCCAAAGCCTTCCTTTGGGGGCACTTTTGGATGGGCGAATGGGGTTTGTAGCACGTTTTCTGGGGCCCGATTTTTCAGTCGTCTGCAAGGCGGGCCAGGGTTATATTTAGGGTTGCTGTGAAAGAGCGAATACGGAGGGTCCAGTTGCATGTGGGGCTGCATAAAGGCTCCCCTGGGGAGTTCACTTGTACCCAAAGCCTTCCTTTGGGGGCACTTCTGGATGGGCGAAAGGGGCTTGAAACGCTTTTTCTGTGGCCCGAGTTTTCAGTCTTCTGCCATGCTGGCTAGGGGTATATTTAGTGTTGCTGTAAAGAGCGAACACGGAGGGTCCAGTTGCATGTGGGGCTGAGTAAAGGCTCCCCTGGGGAGTTCAGATGTACCCAAAGCCTTCCTTTGGGGGCACTTTTGGATGGGCGAATTAGGCTTTTAACGCATTTTCTGGGGCCCGAGTTTTCAGTCGACTGCCAGGCGGGCCAGGGCTATATTTAGGGTTGCTGTGAAAGAGCGAATACGGAGGGTCCAGTTGCATGTGGGGCTGCGTTAAGGCTCCCCTGGGGAGTCCAGTTGTACCCAAAGCCTTCCTTTGGGACCACTTTTGGATGGTCCAAGGGGAATCGCAATGCGTTTTCTGAGGCCCGCTTTTTCAGTCTTCTCCCATTGCGTCGAGGGCTATATTTAGGCTTGCGGTGAAAGAGCGAACACAGAGGGTCCAGTTGCATGTGGGGCTGCGTAAAGGCTCCCCTGGGGAGTTCAGATGTACCCAAAGCCTTCCTTTGGGGGCACTTTTGGATGGGCGAATGGGGCTCGTAACACATTTTCTGGAGCCCGAGTTTTCAGTCTTCTGCCATGCTGGCTAGGGGTATATTTAGGGTTGCTCGTAAACAGTGAACAAGGAGGGTCCAGTTGCATGTGGGGCTGCATAAAGGCTCCCCTGCGGAGTTCACTTGTACCCAAAGCCTTCCTTTGGGGGCACTTTTGGATGGGCGAATGGGGCTCGTAACACATTTTCTGTGGCCCGAGCTTTCAGTCGACTGCCAGGCGTGCTAGGGCTATATTTAGGCTTGCGGTGAAAGAGTGAACCCGGAGGGTCCAGTTGCATGTGGGGCTGCATAAAGGCTCCCCTGGGGAGTTCACTTGTACCCAAAGCCTTCCTTTGGGGGCACTTCTGGATGGGTGAATGGGCCTTGAAACGCATTTTCTGGAGCCCGAGTTTTCAGTCTTCTGCCATGGTGGCTAGGGTTATATTTAGGGTTGCTCGTAAACAGTGAACAAGGAGGGTCCAGTTGCATGTGGGGCTGCGTAAAGGCTCCCCTGGGGAGTTCGGATGTACCCAAAGCCTTCCTTTGGGGGCACTTTTGGATGGGCGAATGGGGCTCGTAACACATTTTCTGTGGCCCGAGTTTTCAGTCGACTGCCAGGCGTGCTAGGGCTATATTTCGGCTTGCGATGAAAGAGTGAACCCGGAGGGTCCAGTTGCATGTGGGGCTGCATAAAGGCTCCCCTGGGGAGTTCAGTTGGACCCAAAGCCTTCCTTTGGGGGCACTTCTGGATGGGTGAATGGGGCTTGAAACGCATTTTCTGGAGCCCGAGTTTTCAGTCTTCTGCCATGGTGGCTAGGGGTATATTTAGGGTTGCTGTAAAGAGCGAACACGAAGGGTCCAGTTGCATGTCGGGCTTCAAAAAGGCTCCCCTGGGGAGTTCAGTTGCACCCAAAGCCTTCCTATGGCGGCACTTTTGGATGGGTGAAAGGGACTCAGAACGCCTGCTCTGGGGCATGAGTTTTCAGTCGTCTGCCATGCGGACTAATTTTATATTTAGGGTTCCGGTGAAAGAGCAAATACGGAGGGTACTGCTGTATGTGGGGTTGCGTAAAGGCTCGCCTGGGGAGTTCAGATGTACCCAAAGACTTTCTCTGGGGGCACTTTTGGATGGGCGAAAGGGGCTCGGAACGCGTTTTCTGGGGCATTAATTTTCAGTCGTCTGCCATGCTGGCCAGGGTTAGATTTAGGGTTCCTGTGAAAGAGCGAAAACGGAGGGTACAGTTGCATGTGGGGCTGCATAAAGGCTCCCCTGGGGAGTTCACTTGTACCCAAAGCCTTCTTTTCGGCACACTTTTGGATGGGCGAAAGGGACTTGTAACGTGTTTTCTGGGCCCGATTTTTCAGTTCGTCTCCCATGCCGGCTAGGGATATGTTTAGGGTTCTTCTGAAAGAGTGAACCCAGAGTGTTCAGTTGCATGTGGGGCTGAGTAAAGTCTCCCCTGGGGAGTTCACTTGTACCCAAAGCCTTCCTCTGGGGGCACTTTAGGATGGGCGAAAGGGGCTCGGAACGCGTTTTCTGGGTCCCGAGTTTTCAGTCGCCTCCAAAGCCGGCTAGGGCTATATATTTAGGGGTGCTCAGAAACAGCGAACCCGGAGGGTCCAGTTGCATGTCGGGCTTCAAAAAGGCTCCCCTGGGGAGTTCACTTGTACCCAAAGCCTTCCTATGGCGGCACTTTTGGATGGGTGAAAGGGACTCAGAACGCCTGTTCTGGGGCATGAGTTTTCAGTCGTCTGCCATGCGGACTAGTTTTATATTTAGGGTTCTGGTGAAAGAGCAAATACGGAGGGTACTGCTGTATGTGGGATTGCGTAAAGGCTCGCCTGGGGAGTTCACTTGTACCCAAAGCCTTCCTTTGGGGACACTTTTGGATGGGCGAAAGGGACTTGTAGCGCCTTTTCTGGGCCCGATTTTTCAGTCGTCTCCCATGCCGGTTAGGGCTAAATTTAGGGTTGTTCGGAAAGAGCGAACCAGGAGGGTCCAGTTGCATGTGGGGCTGCGTAAAGGCTCCCCTGGGGAGTTCACTTGTACCCAAAGCCTTCCTTTGAGGGCACTTTTGGATGGGCGAAAGGGGCTTGTAACGCGTTTTCTGAGGCCCGAGTTTTCAGTCTTTTTTTAAGCCAGATACGGCTATGTTTAGGGCTGCGGTGAAAGACTGAACCCGAAGGGTCCAGTTGAATGTGGGACTGCGTAAAGGCTCCCCTGGGGTGATCAATTGTACCCAAAGCCTCCCATTGGGGGCACTTTTGGATGGTCCAACGGGACTCGCAATGCGTTTTCTGAGACCCGCTTTTTCAGTCTTCTCCCATTGCGCCGAGGGCTATTTTTAGGCTTGCTGTGAAAGAGCGAATACGGAGGGTCCAGTTGCATGTGGGCCTGCATAAAGGCTCCCCTGCGGAGTTCAGTTGTACCCAAAGTCTTCCTTTGGGGGCACTTTTGGATGGGCGAATGGGTCTTGTAACGCGTTTTCTGGGGCCCGATTTTTCAATCTTCTCTAAAGCCGGCTAGGGATATATTTAGGGTTGCTGTGAAAGAGTGAACCTAGAGGGTCCAGTTGCATGTGGGCCTGCATAAAGGCTCCCCTGCGGAGTTCACTTGTACCCAAAGCCTTCCTTTGGGGGCATTTTTGGATGGTCCAAAGGGACTCGCAATGCGTTTTCTGAGGCCCGATTTTTCAGTCTTCTCCCTTTGCGGCTAGGGCTATACTTAGGCTTGCGGTGAAAGAGTGAACCCGGAGGGTCCAGTTGCATGTGGTTCTGCAAAATGGCTCCCCTGGTGAGTTCAGTTGTACCCAAAGACTTCCTTTGGGGGCACTTTTGGATGGGCGAAAGGGGCTTGTAACCCATTTTCTGGCGCCTCCAAAGCCGGCTAGGGCTATATATTTAGGGGTGCTCTGTTGCCGACGGAAGGAAGACCCAGCACATCAATATGAGTGAACAGTGAACTTCAACTTTAATGGATAGCTCAGTCGTCTTTTATCTAGTTTGAACATAATCAACTCATACCTATTGCAGAAACTAAGCTCAGGATTGGTTAACACTTCCCGGGCTTTTCAGTCTGGTCCTCCTTCTTTTGGCTACCTGTCCCACCTTAGGGACTTTCCCGATGGCCCAAGGGCATCGTGTCCTTGAGCCTGATTGGCTCTCAGCCAGCTGCATACGTGCCAAGGCTCATGTGAGTTGAGTACGGTGCTTCACCAGCCCATTGTCTCCCAACTGCTCAACATTCACATGTCCTGCCTCACTTAACGATTCCTCCACAATTCCCCCGTTTTTATTTTGCAGCAACTATAATCAATATAACTATAAGTAGAAAACGAAGTTCCTCTTTGACGAAGAAAAAACCATCCACCCATGTTCCCAAAAAGAGATTTAAACCAACCTTCAAACCAACTATCTTGTACTACAATTTTTTGCGTATGATCCCTTAACCATTTCAAACATAATCAACTCATCAACGAAAGGATCAGACGCAGAAGCGAGGAATAGGCAAAATGAACTTTGTCCGGTTTGATTTGATATTGGTTTGAGGATCGATTTTGACTTTTCTTCAATGGCTGGTTTAACACATCGACTAGGAACCCAGGTTGGCCCTGTAGGGGAAGAGATACACACATAACCTCGCCCCATATAAATCACATCAGCAGGCCCCAGCCATTGTCCCGTTTTCGTATCTCGGTACAGTACTCTCATAATACATTTATTATCATTTTCAGACTTAATGTAATGACGTGTCGCGGGTGGTTCCTCATCATCCCCATGCTATGAACCCCTAAACCCTGCTTAGCAGCGTCATTGTAATCACAGGTGTTATTTGTATTTTTGTACCGGTATGGCCTTTTCCAGGTTCCTGTAGCAGGAATCATCTGATATCCAAGGCTATGTTCACATTTGTAGCCACCTTTCAGGTTGATACATATTTGACTACAGATACCAGGGTTTTGACATTTATCAAAATCTCCACAGTTTCTCTTGTCTACAAACTCAAACCCAGCTGGACAGTCACATTCATTTATGTTGCATTCCTTCAGGGGCTCATCACCCCAGTCCTTGCAGTCTCTCTGCTGGTTACACACTTTATTGATATCTGTGCATTCTCCACTTCTGCACTTGAATTTGCCAGGTCCAGAGCACTGAATAACATCGTTACAGTTTGCTTCATCAGTGCCATCCAGACAGTCTCTCACACCACTGCACTGCCTACTCCTATGAACACAGTTCCCATCTTCACATCTGAACTGGTCTGGCCTGCAAGTCTGAGAAGGGCAGTTAATTTCATCACTTCCATCCTTGCAATCAGGATCTTTGTCATAGTCTTTTTCACCTGAGCCGCACTGCACCTCACTCACATAACACTTCACCAGAGGTGCAGGCTGGCGGCCACACTGCTCCAAAGATACATCCAAGTGGTCGGAGCAGTCACCTTGACCATTGCAGACAAAGCTTTTGGAAATACATTGCCCACTACTGCATGTAAATTCTGCTGCACTACAAGTCACAATGCCGCAATTCTCTTCATCTTCTGCACTGTCACAGTCCTTTTCACCATCACATTTCCAGGACACTGGTGCCCGCCGCCCCACACCTGTGTCACTTATACTACTGCTATTACCCGTGCCGTCAGTGTCAGTGGCATCCTCCTGGTACCGTTTCTGTCTTTGCCGCCCCTTACTCTCCCCCTTTTCTTTTTGCCACTGACCATTCACCACAAATGGATGAGACACATGATTACTAGTTAGGAAAGAGCGTGTAACATCTGCTATACAGCTGCAGGCGATCTGCTGGTTTTGGTAATACTCTAGCTGCCTCTCTGCCAGGTCCATGCACTGCAGCAGGTTCTCAATGAAGTGCTGGAGCCTGGCTTTTCCCTGCAATTCTTTTTCTGTCTCCTCCTCGAACTTGCTGAGGCGCTGCTTTAAGGCCGTGATCATGTCCACTGCCATGTCCACCTGCCTGCTGAGCTTCGCCCTGACACGCGCGCCGCAGTCGAACCGTCCGCGCTCCCCACGGCGCGGGCGGCGGAACGGCAGCACCGGGCCGCCCACGGGCAGCGGCTCCGGCCACGGGAAGCCGCCCCGCTCCGCGCTGTCCTGCTGCATCCTCCGCCTCGGCGGGGCGGGCTTGGGAAACTTCGGGCACAGGGACCGGGACCGGCCCTGTGGCCGCCCGCGGCCGCGCTGCCCCGGCCGGTGCTGGGGCTGGGAGCGGAGCGGCCACGGGAGGCGTTTGCGACTCTTGCCGCTGTTCCGGCCGTTTCCCAGCATGTTGCGTCGACATGCCGCTTCCTTGTGATTGTTCGACTGACAATTTGAGCACCATACTGCCCCAGCTTTGCAGTGTCGTCTCACGTGTCCAAAAGCACCACAACGATAACATTGGCAGCGGTGTGGTAATTGGTTACTAGGGGGTGGTACTGGACCACCGGCGGTTTGCAAAGGAGCAAGAGCTGCAAGGACCTGACTCTGTGTAGACTGAACATGCTCTTTCACAGCCTGTGCCTGTTCTCGCATGCTGTCACCTAATTGCTTTACTGCCTCTACTAACATAGCCTGTGGGCCTACTGGTACCTGAGCCATTCTTTCCAACCCTTCCTCGATTGTCCAAGTTCCCGGTAACGTAGCTAATATACTACGAGTTGAAGGGTTGCAGTTTTGAATTGCACACTGCTTTAGAATAGTGCCCTTTAGATAATCAGGTACCCCAGCCGCTTGTATTGCGTTTGCTACTCGATCAATAAACAACCCAAATGGTTCCTCCCTTCCTTGCTTGATGCCCATATAGGATGGTATCCCCCCTGGCTCTCTAATTTGGTCCAAGGCTCTTCGAGCCAATCTCATTGATTCTTTAGCTTTGTCTGGACCCAGCAACGCTTGTGTCTCTAATCTATAATATGGTCCGAGTCCCATCAATTCCTCCAACGTGACACCATACAACGGATCTCCAGGTGCCCTTATCACAGCTACTGCCTCTTGACAAACACTTTGCCAATGCGCATTAAAAAGAAGCTGTTGATGTTGTGTTAGGATCAGCTTCATTATACCACGTATGTCCCCGGGGAGCAATATATTAGTTCCCCAAATATAATCTAACATTTGAATCATTTACGGTAGATCGCAATTGAGTTAATAGTTTCCAGTCTAAATTTGTCATATAGTATACTACCGGAAAAGCTTGTGTTAACTGTGCTGCCGTTTCATAATTCCCTTCACGCAGTGCCTCATTTGCCATCGCTCCTTTCCAAGGCCAATAGGGCCTGGGTCAAAAGGCACGTTCAGGTCAACAGGGGGCGTAACAGCAAAGGCCTTCGATGGCTGCAGACCTTCTCTTCCCTGCGCCCCTGTTGTGAAGGGATTTATATTTGATAGAAATGAGTTAGCACTGGTCCTTTCACTTGCTCCTTTCTCACTTTCTATTGGAGCAGTTGGAGCTGTTGGTAGTGAGAGAAAAGTTCTAACGGAAGGTGGCAACGGGCAATCTGTTCCTTCCATATTTATTTGCTGTGGATTAACATTATTAACCCTTCTTGGTGGTCCTGACCACTCTGTTGCAGCAGCGGCAACTCTTTGTTCATCTTTATGTGTGGCTAATGCATTAGCCACTACTCTCCATGGCCTCATCAAATCTCCCAGTAAACTTAACATCATTCCTAACATCATCAAACAATTTATTTCCAAATTTACGCCACTCTGTTTGTTCAAAAAACTGTATCAGGACTTGTAAAACAACCCTTAGCTATCCCATATACTAATAACCTTGGCAATCTTTTTCTACAATCTGTATCTAAAATGCTCCGCTTTTCTAAAAAGCATTTGAGCAAATAATACGCCGCTTATCTTTTCATACCTTTATATACGTCGGTTGCAGCCTTTGCAAAGACCTCGGCGGCGCTTTTCCGGCGGGACCCTAAATAGGCTCATCCCGGGTGCGGGGACTCCCTTTCACCTTCCGAGCTGCAGATCTCGGCGACGCACGACCGGCGGGATCCACTCCCGGGTGCGGGGGACTCGACGTCCTTTTCACCTTCCCGGCGCGGGTGCAGGGATTCTTGTCCTTTTCACCTCCTGGGCTGCGTTGCAGGACCGGCTTCTCCTTTATTCCGTCCAACCGTGGCCCTGGATCACTGCCAGCAGTGTCCAAATCCTGTTCAGACTTGTCCCTGCTCGGGCGCCAATTTGTTGCCGACGGAAGGAAGACCCAGCACATCAATATGAGTGAACAGTGAACTTCAACTTTAATGGATAGCTCAGTCGTCTTTTATCTAGTTTGAACATAATCAACTCATACCTATTGCAGAAACTAAGCTCAGGATTGGTTAACACTTCCCGGGCTTTTCAGTCTGGTCCTCCTTCTTTTGGCTACCTGTCCCACCTTAGGGACTTTCCCGATGGCCCAAGGGCATCGTGTCCTTGAGCCTGATTGGCTCTCAGCCAGCTGCATACGTGCCAAGGCTCATGTGAGTTGAGTACGGTGCTTCACCAGCCCATTGTCTCCCAACTGCTCAACATTCACATGTCCTGCCTCACTTAACGATTCCTCCACAGTGCTCAGAAACAGCGAACCCGGAGGGTCCAGTTGCATGTCGGGCTTCAAAAAGGCTCCCCTGGGGAGTTCACTTGTACCCAAAGCCTTCCTATGGCGGCACTTTTGGATGGGTGAAAGGGACTCAGAACGCCTGTTCTGGGGCATGAGTTTTCAGTCGTCTGCCATGCGGACTAGTTTTATATTTAGGGTTCCGGTGAAAGAGCAAATACGGAGGGTACTGCTGTATGTGGGGTTGCGTAAAGGCTTGCCTGGGGAGTTCACTTGTACCCAAAGCCTTCCTTTGGGGGCACTTTTGGATGGGCGAAAGGGACTTGTAGCGCCTTTTCTGGGCCCGATTTTTCAGTCGTCTCCCATGCCGGTTAGGGCTAAATTTAGGGTTGTTCGGAAAGAGCGAACCAGGAGGGTCCAGTTGCATGTGGGGCTGCGTAAAGGCTCCCCTGGGGAGTTCACTTGTACCCAAAGCCTTCCTTTGAGGGCACTTTTGGATGGGCGAAAGGGGCTTGTAACGCGTTTTCTGAGGCCCGAGTTTTCAGTCCTCTCCGATGCTGGCTAGGGCTATATTTAGGCTTGCTGTGCAAGAGTGAATAAGCAGGATCCAGTTGCATGTGGGGCTGCGTAAAGGCTCCCCTAGGGAGTTCCCTGTTACCCAAAGCCTTTTTTGGGGGGCACTTTTGGATGGTCCAAAAGGACTCGCAATGCGTTTTCTAAGGCCTTCTTTTTCAGTCTTCTCCCTTTTCCGGCCAGGGATATATTTAGTGTTGCGGTGAAAGACTGAACCCGAAGGGTCCAGTTGCATGTGGGGCTGCGTAAAGGCTCCCCTGGGGAGTTCAGTTGTACCCAAAGCCTTCCTCTGGGGGCGCTTTTGGATGGTCTATAGGGACTCGCATGCTTTTCTGGGGCCCGCTTTTTCAGTCTTTTTTTAAGCCAGATACGGCTATGTTTAGGGCTGCGGTGAAAGAGTGAACCTGGAGGGTCCAGTTGCATGTGGGGCTGTGTAAAGGCTCCCCTGGGGAGTTCAGATGTACCCAAAGCCTTCCTTTGGGGGCACTTTTGGATGGGCGAAAGGGGCTCGGAATCCATTTTCTGGGGCTCGAATTTTCAGTCATCTCCAATGCTGGCTAGGGCTATATTTACGTTTGCTCGAAAACAGCGAACCCAGAGGGTCCAGTTGCGCGTGGGGCTGCGTAAAGGTTCTCCTGGGGAGTTCACTTGTACCCAAAGCCTTCCTCTGGTGGCACTTTTGGATGGTCCAAAGGGACTCGCAATGCGTTTTCTAAGGCCTTATTTTACAGTCTTCTCCCTTTTCCGGCCAGGGATATATTTAGTGTTGCAGTGAAAGACTGAACCCGAAGGGTCCAGTTGAATGTGGGACTGCGTAAAGGCTCCCCTGGGGTGATCAATTGTACCCAAAGCCTCCCATTGGGGGCACTTTTGGATGGTCCAACGGGACTCGCAATGCGTTTTCTGAGACCCGCTTTTTCAGTCTTCTCCCATTGCGCCGAGGGCTATTTTTAGGCTTGCTGTGAAAGAGCGAATACGGAGGGTCCAGTTGCATGTGGGCCTGCATAAAGGCTCCCCTGCGGAGTTCAGTTGTACCCAAAGTCTTCCTTTGGGGGCACTTTTGGATGGGCGAATGGGTCTTGTAACGCGTTTTCTGGGGCCCGATTTTTCAATCTTCTCTAAAGCCAGCTAGGGATATATTTAGGGTTGCTGTGAAAGAGTGAACCTAGAGGGTCCAGTTGCATGTGGGCCTGCATAAAGGCTCCCCTGCGGAGTTCACTTGTACCCAAAGCCTTCCTTTGGGGGCATTTTTGGATGGTCCAAAGGGACTCGCAATGCGTTTTCTGAGGCCCGATTTTTCAGTCTTCTCCCTTTGCGGCTAGGGCTATACTTAGGCTTGCGGTGAAAGAGTGAACCCGGAGGGTCCAGTTGCATGTGGTTCTGCAAAATGGCTCCCCTGGTGAGTTCAGTTGTACCCAAAGACTTCCTTTGGGGGCACTTTTGGATGGGCGAAAGGGGCTTGTAACCCATTTTCTGGGGCCCCTTTTTTCAGTCATCTTCCATGCGGGCCAGGGTGTATATTTAGGGTTGCTGTGAAAGAGCGAATACGGAGGGTCCAGTTGCATGTGGGGCTGCCTAAAGGCTCCCCTGGGGAGTTCACTTGCACCCAAAGCCTTCCTCTGGGGGCCCTTTTGGATGGGCGAAAGGAGCTCGGAACGCCTTTTCTGGCACATCAGTTTACAGTCGTCTGCCATGCGGGTCAGGGCTATATTTACGGTTGCTGTGCAAGAGCGAAAACGGAGGGTCCAGCTGCATTTGGGGCTGCGTAAAGGCTCCCCTGGGGAGTTCAGATGTACCCAAAGACTTTCTCTGGGGGCACTTTTGGATGGGCGAAAGGGGCTCGGAACGCGTTTTCTGGGGCATTAATTTTCAGTCGTCTGCCATGCTGGCCAGGGTTAGATTTAGGGTTCCTGTGAAAGAGCGAAAACGGAGGGTACAGTTGCATGTGGGGCTGCATAAAGGCTCCCCTGGGGAGTTCACTTGTACCCAAAGCCTTCTTTTCGGCACACTTTTGGATGGGCGAAAGGGACTTGTAACGTGTTTTCTGGGCCCGATTTTTCAGTTCGTCTCCCATGCCGGCTAGGGATATGTTTAGGGTTCTTCTGAAAGAGCGAACCCGGAGTGTTCAGTTGCATGTGGGGCTGCGTAAAGTCTCCCCTGGGGAGTTCACTTGTACCCAAAGCCTTCCTCTGGGGGCACTTTAGGATGGGCGAAAGGGGCTCGGAACGCGTTTTCTGGGTCCCGAGTTTTCAGTCGCCTCCAAAGCCGGCTAGGGCTATATATTTAGGGGTGCTCAGAAACAGCGAACCCGGAGGGTCCAGTTGCATGTCGGGCTTCAAAAAGGCTCCCCTGGGGAGTTCACTTGTACCCAAAGCCTTCCTATGGCGGCACTTTTGGATGGGTGAAAGGGACTCAGAACGCCTGTTCTGGGGCATGAGTTTTCAGTCGTCTGCCATGCGGACTAGTTTTATATTTAGGGTTCCGGTGAAAGAGCAAATACGGAGGGTACTGCTGTATGTGGGGTTGCGTAAAGGCTCGCCTGGGGAGTTCACTTGTACCCAAAGCCTTCCTTTGGGGGCAATATTGGATGGGCGAAAGGGACTTGTAGCGCCTTTTCTGGGCCCAATTTTTCAGTCGTCTCCCATGCCGGTTAGGGCTAAATTTAGGGTTGTTCGGAAAGAGCGAACCAGGAGGGTCCAGTTGCATGTGGGGCTGCGTAAAGGCTCCCCTGGGGAGTTCACTTGTACCCAAAGCCTTCATTTGAGGGCACTTTTGGATGGGCAAAAGGGGCTTGTAACGCGTTTTCTGAGGCCTGAGTTTTCAGTCCTCTCCGATGCTGGCTAGGGCTATATTTAGGCTTGCTGTGCAAGAGTGAATAAGCAGGATCCAGTTGCATGTGGGGCTGCATAAAGGCTCCCCTGGGGAGTTCACTTGTACCCAAAGCCTTCCTTTGGGGGCACTTCTGGATGGGCGAAAGGGACTTGTAACGCGTTTTCTGGGCCCGATTTTTAAGTCGTCTCCCATGCCGGCTAGGGCTATAATTAGGGTTGCTCGGAAAGAGCGAATAGGGAGGGTCCAGTTGCATGTGGGGCTGCGTAATGGCTCCCCTAGGGAGTTTAGATGTACCCGAAAGCCTTCCTTTAGGGGCACTTTTGGATGGGCGAAAGGGGCTCGGAACGCATTTTCTTGGTCCCGATTTTTCAGTCGTCTCCCATACAGGGTAGGGCTATATTTAGGGTTGCGGTGAAAGAGTGAACCCGGAGGGTCCAGTTGCATGTGGGGCTGCGTAACAGCTCCCCTGGGGAGTTCCGTTGTACCCAAAGCCCATCTTACATGCAGATCAGCTCCCCAGGGGAGCCTTTATGCAGCCCCACATGCAACTGGACCCTCCGTATTCATGCTTTCCGAGCAAGCCTAAACATAGCTCTAGCTGGCATCGGAGATGACTGAAAAATCGGGCCTAAGAGAACGCGTTCTGAGCCTCTTTGGACCATCTTCCCCCAAAGGGAAGGTTTTGGGTACAAGTGAACTCCCCAGGGGAGCCTTCACACAGCCCCACATGCAACTGAACCCTCTGTGTTCGCTCTTTCTGAGCAACCCGAAACATGCCCCTACCTGGAATCTGAGACGAATTAAAAACAAGGCCTCAGAAAACGCATTGAAAGACCCTTTTGCCTAACCAAAAGTCCCCGCAAAGGAAGGCTCTGGGTACAACTCAACTCCCCTGGGGAGCCTTTATGCAGCCCCACATGAAACTGGACCCTTTCTGTTTCCTCTTTCCGAACTACCCGAAACATATCCCTACCCGGCATGGGAGAGGAATTCAAAATATGGCCCGAGAAAATGCGTTCAAAGCCCCTTTCGCCCATCCAAAAGTGCGCCCTTAGAAAGGCTTTGGGTACAGTTAAGCTCCTCAGGGGAGCCTTCACACAGCCCCACATGCAACTGGACCCTCTGTCTTCGCTCTTTCTGAGCAACCCCAATAATATCCTTCCCCGGATTCAGAGAGGAATTCAAAAGAAGGCCCCAGAAAATGCGTTCAAAGCCCCTTTCGCCCATCCAAAAGTGCCCCCAAAGGAAGGCTTTGGGTACAACTGAACTCCCCAGGGGAGCCTACACGAAGCCCCACATGCAACTGGACCCTCTGTGTTCGTGTTCGATCTTTCCGAGCAATCCAAATCATAGCCCTAGTCGGTATGGGAGAGGAATTGAAAATACGGCCCCAGAAAACGCATTCAAAGACCCTTTCGCCCATCCAATAGTGCCCCCAAAGGAAGGCTTTTGGTACAACTGAACTCCCCAGGGGACCTTCACACAGCCTGAAAAATTGGGTCCCAGAAAACGCGTTCATTTAAGGATATGGTGAGTGGGTTAAGGTAATGTTTCGGGTTCTGGTTAGGTTTAGATTAGGGTGAGAGTATTAGGGTTAGGTTTAGGGATAGGGTTAGAGAATTAGGTTTAGTGTAAGGGTAAGTTTTAGGTTTAGTGTAACTTTTTTTTAGCGTAAGGTTAAGGGTTAAGTTTTGGATAAGAGTAAGGGTTAGAGTTAGGGTAAGTGTTAAAGGGTTAGAGGAAGGGGAAGAGGAAGGGGAATGGAAAGGGGAAGGGGAAGGAGAAGGGTAACGGGAACGGGAATAGGAACGGGAAGGGTTAATGTACTGGCCGTCCCGGTGCCGGGGTTCAGTCCCATGCGGATGGGAGGCTTGCCGTCCCGAGCTCCCGGGTGCCTCCATCTGGAGGCGAGGAAGCAGACCGTCCCGAGCCCCTTGGTTCCGGTCTCAGGAGACAATAGTGCTAGCCGCACCGGGGTCCAGAGCCGACCTCGGGTGTCTCGGAGACGGCTATCCAATGGCACAGGTATCTGGCCACATACGGCGCGGTGCTTGCCGTGCGTTGAACAAGGTTGTTGCTGTCGAGACGTTTGGGGACCGGCTGTTCCGAAATCTGTGGACTGTGTCGAGCGGCATGCCGGCAGACTGTCCCGTGTCCCGGGTGTCCGGCCTCGATCAGCACGTTGGCCGGCCGTGCCGTGAAGCGGGAGGCTGGTGTCCGCTGCTATTGGGACTCGCCGTTCCCATTCTATCCCGTGCAGATCGGCGAACGACCATCCTACGCTCCCGGTTATATCCGTTCGGAGGCGCGGGAGCCAAACGTCCCGAGCCCCTTGACTCAGGTCGTGGGCAACGTGTGTGCTAGCCACACCACGATCCGGGCCCCATCTCGGGCGGATCGGAAAAGGCGATCCCACGACACAGTTGTGCGGCCACGAGCTGCATGCGTAGCAGCCGTGTTCTGAAACAGGAGGTTGTCATCCGCAGGATCGGGGGCTGCCTGTCCCCGAGACCAAAGCTTCTGTCCTGTCCGGAGCGGCGGCCGTCCTTCCCGAACAGCCACGCTCCGGTCCTGGACGACGTGTGTGCTAGCCGCACTGGGGTCCGGGTGGGACCTCTGTCAGCTCCGCTATTTCGATCGCAGGACACGAGTGTCCCTCCACGGGCAGCGTGGGTCCGGCTTCCCGAGCCCTTTGGCTCCATCCTGGGTGTCGTGTGTGCTCGCCGCACCGGGGTCCGGATCCCATTTCGGGCGCCTCGGGGAAGGAGATCCTACGACACGGTTGTCCGGCCACAAGCGCTGTGGCTGCCAGCCGTGTCGAGAAGTGGAGGCTGTCGTTCACCGGCTCGGAGTTACGCAGTGCCGGGGACCGGGGATTCAGACAGTCCAGAGCGGCAGGCGTCCGGATGTGGACACTGGGCTCCGGTCCTGGGCGACATGTGTGCTAGCTGCACAGGGGTCCGAGTTCTGTCCCGGGCGGCTCGGGGAAGGAGATCCCATGACACAGTGTCCGGCCACGAGCTGCATGCGTAGCAGCCGTGTCGTGAAACAAGAGGCTGTCATCCGCCGGCTCGGGGGCTGGTCTTCCTTGAGACCAAGGGTTCTGTCCTGTACGGTGAAGCAGGCATCCGTATGGGGACTCTGTGGTCCGGTCCCGGGCGATGTGTGTGCTAGCCGCACTAGGTCCCGGTCGGACCTCTGTCGGCTCCGCTATTTCGATCGCAGGACACGTGTGTCCCTCAACGAGCAGGGTGGGTCTGGCTTCCCGAGCCCCTAGGCTCCGGTCCTGTGCGACGTGTGTGCTAGCCGCACCGGGGTCCGGGTCCCCCGACGACCAGCTCCGGGAAAGCGATTGCAGGACACGGGTGTCCGTCCACGGGCAGTGTGGAACCGGCTGTGCAGAGCTCCTTGGCTCCGATCCTGGGCGACGGGTGTGCTAGACACACCAGACTCCATGTCCCGTTTCTGGAGTCTCGAGGACCGCGGTCCACGACAGGGTTGTCCACCCTCGACCGGCACGGTTGTCAGCTGTATCATGAAGCCAGGACTCTTGTCCGCCGGCTCGGGGGCTGGTCGTCGCCGAGACCGGGGGTTCAGTCCTGTCCAGAGTGGCGGCCGTCACTTCCGAACACTCACGCACCGGGGTTCGGGTCCCGCCTTGGGCGGCTCGACAAAAGTGATCGCAACACACGGGTGACCGGCCACAAGCGGTGTGGCTGCCAGCCTTGCCGCGAAGCAGGAGGCTGTGTTCCGTTCGCTCGGGAACTGTCCGTCCCGGAGCGGCAGCCGTCCTTCCTGAACGCCAAGACTCCGGTCCTGGGAGACGTGTATGCTAGCCGTGCAAGGGTAAGAATCCCGTTTCGGGCGGATTGGGGACAACGATACCATGACATGGTTGTCCGGCCACGAGCGGCATGGGAGCCAGACTTGCCGCGAAGCGTCAGGCTGTCGTTCACCGGCTCGGAGTTATGCCTTCCCAGGGAACGTCGATTCAGACAGTCCAGAGCGGCAGTCGTCCGGATGTGGACCCTGGGCTCCGGTCCCGGGTGACGTGTGTGCTAGCCGCGCCGGGGTCCGGGTCCCGCCTTGGGCGGCTCGACGAAAGTGATCGCAAGACATGGGTGACCAGCCACAAGCGGTGTGGGTGCCAGCCTTGCCGCGAAGCGTGAGGCTGTCCTCCACCGGCTTGTGGGCTGGCAGTCGTGGGGACATGGGGTTCTGTCCTCTCCGGAGCGGCAGCCATGTGTCCCGAAAACCCACGGTCCTATCCTGGGCGACGTGTGTGCTAGCCGCACTGGGGTCCGGGTGGGACCTCGGTCGGCTCCGCTATTTCGATCGCAGGACACGAGTGTCCCTCCACGGGCAGCGTGGGTCCGGCTTCCCGAGCCCTTTGGCTCCATCCTGGGTGTTGTGTGTGCTCGCCGCACCGGGGTCCGGATCCCATTTCGGGCGCCTCGGGGAAGGAGATCCTACGACACGGTTGTCCGGCCACAAGCGCTGTGGCTGCCAGCCGTGTCGAGAAGTGGAGGCTGTCGTTCACCGGCTCGGAGTTACGCAGTGCCAGGGACTGAGGATTCAGACAGTCCAGAGCGGCAGGCGTCCGGATGTGGACACTGGGCTCCGGTCCTGGGCGACGTGTGTGCTAGCTGCACGGGGTCCGGGTTCTGTCCCGGGCGGCTCGGGGAAGGAGATCCCACGACACAGTGGTCCGGCCACAAACTGCATGCGTAGCAGCCATGTCGTGAAACAGGAGGCTGTGGTCCGCTCGCTCGGGAACTGTCTGTCCCCGAGATGGGTTCTGTCCAGTGCGGAGCGGCGGCCGTCCTTCCCGAACGCCTAGATTCCGGTCCTGGGAGACGTGTATGCTAGCCGCGCATGGGTTAGAATCCCTTCTCGGGCTGATTGGGGACAACGATCCCATGACACGGTAGTCTGGCCACGAGCTGCATGTAATGAAACAGGAGGCTGTGATCCGCTGGCTCAGGGAGTGGCTGTCCCCGAGACAGGGGTTCTGTCCTGTCCGGAGCGGCGGTCGTCCTTCCCGAACACCCACGCTCCGGTCCTGGGCGACGTGTGTGCTAGCCGCACCGGGGTCCGGGTCCCATTTCGGGCGGACTGGGGACAGCGATCCCACGACACGGTTGTCGGGCCACGAGCGGCGTGGGAGCCAGACTTGCCGCGAAGCGTGAGGCTGTCATCCGCCGCCTCATGGGCTGGCAGTCGCTGTGACCCGGGGTTCTTTCCTGTCCAGAGCGGCAGCCATCCGTATCGACACCCTGGGCTCCGATCCTGGGCGAAGTGCGTGCTAGCCGCACCGGGGTCCGGGTCCCGCCTTGGGCAGCTTGAGGAAAGTGATCCCACGACACGGGTGACCGGCCACAAGCCGAGTGGGTGCCAGCCTTGCCGCGAAGCAGGAGGCTGTGGTCCGCTCGCTCGGGAACTGTCTGTCCCCGAGACAGGGGTTCTGTCCAGTCCGGAGCGGCGTTTGTCCTTCCCGAACACCCACTCTCCGGACCTGTGCGACGTGTGTTCTAACTGCATTGGGGTCCAGGTCGGACCTCTGTCGGCTCCGCTATGGCGATCGCAGGACACGCGTGTTCCTCCACGGGCAGCGTGGGTCCGGCTTCCCGAACGCCTAGGCTCCGGTCCTGGGCGACGTGTGTGCTAGCTGCACCGCGGTCCGGATCCCGTTTCGGGCGGACTGGGGACAGCGATCCCACAACACGGTTGTCGGGCCACGAGCGGCGTGGGAGCCAGACTTGCCGCGAAGCGTGAGGCTGTCATCCGCCGCCTCGTGGGCTGGCAGTCGTGGGGACCTGGGGATCTGTCGTCTGCGGAGTGGCAGCCGTCCGTCCCAAACACCCACGCTCCGGTCCTGGGCGACGTTTGTGATAGCCGCGCAGGGGTAAAAATCCCTTCCCGGGCGGATTGGGGACAACGATCCCATGACACGGTTGTCCGAACACGCGCGGCGTGGGAGCCAGACTTGCCGCGAAGTGTGAGGCTGTCATCCGCCACCTCGTGGGCTGGCAGTCGTGGGGACCTGGGGTTCTGTCGTCTGCGGAGCGGCAGCCGTCCGTCCCGAACACCCACGTTCCTATCCTGGGCGACGTGAGTGCTAGCCGGACCACGGTCCGGGTCGGACCTCTGTCGGCTCCGCTATGGCGATCACAGGACACAAGTGTCCCTCCACGGGCAGCGTGGGTCCGGCTTCCCGAGCCCCTATACTCCGGTCCTGGCTGACGTGTGTGCTAGCTGCACTGGGGTCCGGGTCCCGTTTCGGGCAGACTGGGGACAGCGATCCCAGGACACGGTAGTCCGGCCACGAGCAGCGTGGGAGCCAGACTTGCCGCAAAGCGTGAGGCTGTCATCCGCCGCCTCGTGGGCTGGCAGTCGCTGTGACCTGGGGTTCTTTCCTGACAGAGCGGCAGCCGTCCGTATCGACACACTGGGCTCCGATACTGGGCGACGTGTGTGCTAGCCGGACCGCGGTCCGGGTCCCACGTCGATCGGCTCCGGGAAAGCAATTGCAGGACACGGGTTTCCGTCTATGGGCAGTGTGGGACTGGCTGTGCAGAGCTCCTTGGCTCCTATCCTAGGAAACGTGTGTGCTAGCTGAACCGGGGTCCGGGTTCTGTCTCGGGCGGCTCGGGGAAGGAGATCCCACGACACAGTGGTCCGGCCACGAGCTGCATGCGTAGCAGCCGTGTCGTGAAACAGGAGGCTGTCATCCACCGCCTCGTGGGCTGGCTGTTCCCGAGACCAGGGGTTCTGTCCTGTCCAGACCGGCGGCCGTCCTTCCCAAACACGCACGCTCCAGTCCTGGGCGACGTGTGTGCTAGCCGGACCGCGGTCCGGGTCGGACCTCTGTCGGCTCTGCTATGGCGTTCGCAGGACAAGAGTGTCCCTCCTCCGGCAGCATGGGTCCGGCTTTCCGAACCCCTAGGCTCCATCCTGGGGGACTTGTGTGCTAGCCGCACCGGGGTCCGGGTCCCGACCTGGGCGGCTCAAGGAAAGTGATCCCACAACACAGGTGACCGGCCACAAGCCGAGTGGGTGCCAGCCTTGCCGCGAAGTAGGAGGCTGTGGTCCGCTCGCTCGGGAACTGTCCGTCCCCGAGACAGGGGTTCTGTCCAGTGCGGAGCGGCGGCCGTCCTTCCCGAACGCCTAGATTCCGGTCCTGGGAGAAATGAATGCTAGCCACGCATGGGTAAGAATCCCTTCTCGGGCTGTTTGGGGACAACGATCCCATGACACGCTAGTCTGGCCACAAGCTGCATGTGTAGCAGCCGTGTCGTGAAACAGGAGGCTGTGATCCGCTGGCTCAGGGAGTGGCTGTCCCCGAGACCAGGGGTTCTGTCCTGTCCGGAGTGGCAGCCGTCCTTCCCGAACGCCTAGGCTCCGGTCCTGGGC
The DNA here is from genome assembly GCF_963932015.1 of Anas acuta. NCBI lineage: Eukaryota > Metazoa > Chordata > Aves > Anseriformes > Anatidae > Anas > Anas acuta. Next base: position 149,125 of record NC_088998.1, read on the forward strand.
GACATGTGTGCTAGCCACACCGGGGTCCGGGTCCCGTTTCGGGCGGACTGGGGACAGCGATCCCACAACACGGTTGTCGGGCCACGAGCGGCGTGGGAGCCAGACTTGCCGCGAAGCGTGAGGCTGTCATCCGCCACCTCGTGGGCTGGCAGTCGCAGTGACCTGGGGTTCTTTCCTGTCCAGAGTGGCAGCCGTCCGTATCGACACACTGGGCTCCGATACTGGGCGACGTGTGTGCTAGCCGGACCGCGGTCCGGGTTCCACGTCGATCGGCTCCGGGAAAGCGATTGCAGGACACGGGTTTCCGTCTACGGGCAGTGTGGGACCGGTTGTGCAGAGCTCCTTGGCTCCGATCATGGGCGACGAGTGTGCTAGCCGCACCGGGGTCCGGGTTCTGTCTCGGGCGGCTCGGGGAAGGAGATCCCATGACACAGTGGTCCGGCCACGAGCTGCATGCGTAGCAGCCGTGTCGTGAAACAGGAGACTGTCATTCGCTGGCTCGTGGGCTGGCTGTCCCCGAGACCAGGGGTTCTGTCCTGTCCGGAGCGGCGGCCGTCCTTCCCGAACACCCACGCTCCAGTCTTGGGTGACGTATGTGATAGCCGGACCGCGGTCCGGGTCGGACATCTGCCGGCTCCGCTATGGCGATCGCAGGACACGAGTGTCCCTCCACCAGCAGCGTGGGTCCGGCTTTCCGAACTCCTAGGCTCCATCCTGGGGGACTTGTGTGCTAGCCGCACTGGGGTCCGGGTCCCGCCTTGGGCGGCTCGAGGAAAGTGATCCCACGACACGGGTGACCGGCCACAAGCCGAGTAGGTGCCAGCCTTGCCGCGAAGTAGGAGGCTGTGGTCCACTTGCTCGGGAACTGTCCGTCCCCGAGACAGGGGTTCTGTCCAGTGCGGAGCGGCGGCCGTCCTTCCCGAACGCCTAGATTCCGGTCCTGGGAGACGTGTATGCTAGCCGCGCATGGGTTAGAATCCCTTCTCGGGCTGATTGGGGACAACGATCCCATGACACGCTAGTCCGGCCACGAGCTGCATGCGTAGCAGCCGTGTCGTGAAACAGGAGGCTGTGATCCGCTGGCTCAGGGAGTGGCTGTCCCCGAGACCAGGGGTTCTGTCCTGTCCGGAGTGGCAGCCGTCCTTCCCGAACGCCTAGGCTCCGGTCCTGGGCGACGTGTGTGCTAGCCGCACCGGGGTCCGGGTCCCGTTTCGGGCGGACTGGGGACAGCGATCCCACAACACGGTTGTCGGGCCACGAGCGGCGTGGGAGCCAGACTTGCCGCGAAGCGTGAGGCTGTCATCCGCCGCCTCGTGGGCTGGCAGTCGCGAGGACCTGGGGTTCTGTCGTCTGCGGAGCAGCAGCCATCCGTCCCGAACATCCACGCTCCTATCCTGGGCGACGTGTGTGATGTCTGCGCAGGGTTAAGAATCCCTTCCCGGGCGGATTGGGGGACAAAGATCCCATGACACGGTTGTCCGAACACGCGCGGCGTGGGAGCCAGACTTGCCGCGAAGCGTGAGGCTGTCATCCACCGCCTCGTGGGCTGGCAGTCGCGGGGACCTGGGGTTCTGTCGTCTGCGGAGCGGCAGCCGTCCGTTCCGAACACCCACGTTCCTATCCTGGGCGACGTGAGTGCTAGCCGGACCGCGGTCCGGGTCGGACCTCTGTCGGCTCCGCTATGGCGATCGCAGGACAAGAGTGTCCCTCCTCCGGCAGCGTGGGTCCGGCTTTCCGAACCCCTAGGCTCTATCCTGGGGGACTTGTGTGCTAGCCGCACCGGGGTCCGGGTCCCACCTTGGGCGGCTCGAGGAAAGTGATTACACACCACGGGTGACCGGCCACAAGCCGAGTGGGTGCCAGCCTTGCCGCGAAGTAGGAGGCTGTGGTCCGCTCGCTCGGGAACTGTCCGTCCCCGAGACAGGGGTTCTGTACAGTCCGGAGCGGCGGCCGTCCTTCTTGAACGCGTAGACTCCGGTCCTGGGAGACGTGTATGCTAGCCGCGCAGGGTTAAGAATGTCTTCTCGGGCGGATTGGGGACAACGATCCCATGACACGGTAGTCCGGCCACGAGCTGCATGTGTAGCAGCCGTGTCGTGAAACAGGAGGCTGTCATCCGCTGGCTCGTAGGCTGGCTGTCCCCGAGACCAGGGGTTCTGTCCTGTCCGGAGTGGCAGCCGTCCTTCCCGAACGCCTAGACTCCGGTCCTGGGCGACGTGTGTGCTAGCTGCACCGCGGTCCGGGTCCCATTTCGGGCGGACTGGGGACAGCGATCCCACGACACGGTTGTCGGGCCACGAGTGGCGTGGGAGCCAGACTTGCCGCGAAGCGTGAGGCTGTCATCCGCCACCTTGTGGGCTGGCAGTCGCGGGGGCCTGGGGATCTGTCGTCTGCGGAGCGGCAGCTCTCCATCCCGAACACCCACGTTCCTATCCTGGGCGACGTTTGTAATAGCCGCACAGGGGTAAGAATCCCTTCCCGGGCGGATTGGGGACAACGATCCCATGACATGGTTGTCCGAACACACGCGGCGTGGGAGCCAGACTTGCCGCGAAGCGTGAGGCTGTCATCCGCCGCCTCGTGGGCTGGCAGTCGCGGGGACCTGGGGTTCTGTCATCTGCGGAGCAGCAGCCGTCAGTCCCTCCTATCCTGGGCGACGTGTGTGCTAGCCGCACTGGGGTCCGGGTCGGACCTCTGTCGGCTCCGCTATGGCGATCACAGGACACGAGTGTCACTCCACGGGCAGCGTGGGTCCGGCTTCCCGAGTAATTTTTTTTCTGTGATCAAAACAGTTTCATTGGTTGGTAGACAACATTCAGTTAAAGTCTGTAAAATTACAGATTGTCACAGAGCCTATGTTTTGCAAGACACTGTATATTCAATGGTAAGGAACAAAATGGATACAGAGTTTGGACGACTTTGTGAACAAATTAAAGAATCTCGTGAGAAAAGAGGTACGTGCTTTAACGCTAAGGATTTTAAGACTTGTCTCTGCATTTGTAACTGAAAATGCACAACGAAGATCTTTGGTATCTATTCTTTATTGCAAGGTCGCACCTCTCCAGCATGTACTCCATGTGACAACTCCAAGTCACCACAGCAGAACCCTGCTACTGAAGACGACAAACCAGATGAAGAGAGTAATGAAAATGAGGAGATGACAGCGGCACCTGTAGATGCCAGTACACCCGTTTCTAATGGTAAGTTGCATTTTATTCAGCTGCTCTTGTCATTCATACCTTCTCTGTTCTTGAGGCGCAACAGGTGTCTCTGATGCCTGGCTCTTTATGCCAGAGGTATTTTGTTTTCAAATTTACTTCAAAATGTGAGAGAGAAATCCAGAGGTCATTCATTCAATATAGTTATGAATTAAAGTTCAAAGAAAGTTAGTTTACAATATAAAAAACAAAAAACAAAACAAAACAAAACAAAAAACAACTTTGACAGCCCAATTGACATTTAGTCGCCCCTAAATTGCTAATTCTTGAGGTAAAAAATGTTGTGGATGGCAGTTTCTGAATACTTAACTAGTTTTTAATTATGCAAAATGGTATTTTTACCCCCACTCCACCCCTCCCTTCCCCAAATGCTAAAATCTTAGCTACCTCATACTGTGATTTCCAGTTGAAGGAGGGAAGTCTAACTAGTGAGAGTGGGAATTTTGCCATGGACTCCACCCATATCCTTTTGCAATACTATATGAATACTACGAATGTTGGGCAAAACCACAAAGTTTGTTTTTTCACAAAAGGTTTACCGAATCAGGAAGCATACGAGGTATAAGTCTTCACATTTTTTTCTCCATTGAATATTCCCTTAAAATTGTCTCATTAATTAATCTCTTCCAAACACATATTCAGCTTTTGAAGTCTTCCGCTTGATACCAGACTTGAAGGAGAGCTTATTTCCAGAGGCTTTTATGATGTTCATCTGTATTAGTTCATGTAGTAAGACAGTGACTTTATCAAATAACCTCATGTTGTATTAATACTGCCCATCCAAAGTAAGAATCCTCAGCATGTAAAATCCTGAAAGTGACTGTTTAGTGAATGAAATTCCATAGCAGTGTGTGTGGTTTGTTTGCTTGTTTTTAATCTTAATAGCAAACTGACCCCATTAACTTTCAACTCTTTTCTCAGAATATGTAGGCAGTGGTAGCTCAGTTCCTTTGTTTTCCTTGTCAGTCAAGTAAGATGAAGATAATGGATTTTGAAGAAAGAATTCTTTTGGTTATGTTTTGGATTACTTTTTTATGCTGTCTCTTTGTAGGTGCGTCAGAAAGAAAGCGCAGAAGGAACAACTGTGCGCATGCTGCAGCAAAGAGAAGAAGGATTTCTCAGTTCGATACAGAGAACAGAGTACCAACAGATGACCAAAACGATAGTGATGAAGAAGAGTTTGTGGACAAACATGTTTCTGACATATGTCAAGTAAAACTTAACACTGAAAAGGAAAGTGCTAAGCTTTGTGGATATTCCCCACCAAGATGGGGAACTATAACTAATGAAAATCCAAGTTCAAATGGTAAGGGAGAAGTCCAACAGATCCTTTAGCACCTTATTCTTGCTGAGGAGGATCGCACTATTTATTAGCTTTAGCCTTCAATTGCACTCTATTTTTTCTGTTACAGCTCTTAAAAATCATCACACAGTTTATTCCGTAATGATGTTGCTCCTCTAATTGTGCAAGCCAAGCCCACATGTTTCTGTAGGTGCTGGGTTTTTGATTCTGAAGTCTGTTTTTTTCTAATGGTACCTAACTGAAAGCCAGCAGTCACTGACATTCTTTTATTGTATGAGGTGCTTTCCAATAACGAGCAGCTTAGGTGAAAAAGCTGCACTTCAAGATGCGTGGAGCCAGAGTAACATGTGGAATAGGAGACTTAAGCCCTAATGTTGTACTCTAAGATGTGTTCCCTAACCTGAATTGGCAACATGACTATTTTTTTCCACTATTAAGCTTTTCATTAGTGCTTTTGGTTTGTTTGTGGGTATTTTTGTTTGCTTTTTTTGTCTTAGTTTCTAATTTTTATGGAGCAGTGACTTTAGCTGGAAAGAAGGGAGAAGCCAAGTATTTCTCAGTGAAGACGATAACAATTCTGTCTCTGTATTTGTAGAAAGTGACTGTTTGGCAGGTACAGGATACTTCACTGAGACTGTATTCTAGATAAACAGAAAACCTGACTGAAGAAATCTGTGTCCTTCCAGATCCTGGGCATTTCAAGCGGTGACTCCTGAACGTTCTTGGGAAGAAGACCAGCAACAGATAAGTGATGAGAACACTGTACAAGTCCCTACGGAGACAGACTACATAGTTATTGTGGATCGCTATGAGCTCAAAGTATGTCTAATTTCAGCTTTTTTTTAATGCTCAAATAGGACATATTCCTGCGTCATGTAAAATTGCAAATTAAGCCCATTGTTAACCAATGCCAATTAAAACAATTAATTGGAAGGACATATAGATAGTGAAATAATTCAGCCTGTAATGCACTGTGACTGTTTAGTTTCCACACCTCATGTAGATTTCTGTAGGCTACCATTTGCTTCTGGTCATCTGTAGTTTAGGAGACAGATTCTTTGCCAAATTTTTAAGATAAAAGGCCTTGCTGAATTTTAAAATACCACACTGACAACCTGCTAGTACTATTATGGATATCATTTTAATGATTCATAATTCTTATGATGGGTTTGAGGGCTTTTATTTGGGGATTTTTTTTCATGCTTTGATGTATTAAGAACCTGAAAAGGATCTTTATTTCTTGCAGTGATGATTTTAAACCTGAAGTTAGCAGGTTGACGTAAACTAGCTAGCCATGGAGAAGTGACTACTTTTCTGAAATTCCTTGAAAGTGCAGTATTAGAATTTCTTATATTGTGTGTGTATATATATATATATATACATGAGGGAGGCAGAGTTTGCTGATAAGATGATAAGCAGCATTATTTCCAGGGGGCAGTAGTATTTCCATTTGGTATGGCTGCTCCCTAAAGCTACATACTTGCAGGCTCACACAGGTAATGGACAGCTGTGGCAGTGGAAGAAGGTGCTGCCACTAGCTTGTCACTGTTGCCGTGCCAGAGATTATCATCTCTGCATCTTTGGTAATAGAAATGACTGTGTGAGAGAGAGGTGATTGCTACAAGCAGTCGCTTTGCTATTTAACCACCCCTGAATTTAAAGGTAGGATTGAGCAAACTAATCCACCTTTGCTCTGGGCGTTTGAGCAATCTGTTCTGCCAGCAGAGTTGTAGGCATGGCACACGTGGGTAAAGGTAATCACCTAAGGGTGCTTCCTTTTCCAGCTGGCACAGCTGTATCTACAAGATCTGCAGCCTTTTTACAGTGCCCCGCGCTGTTGCAATGCTTCTCTAATGAAATGCAACAGTGGCTTTGCTGTGGCAGCAGCTGTCCTACAAAGAGGATCTGTCATTCCCTGCTGCTTTGGGAGCAGTCGTCTTGCAATTACAACCATTGATGTGATAGATTGGTTAGTAGTAAAAGATTGTCCGAAATTTCAGCCTTTCCTTTCTCTGAAATATGAAAAATTAACTCATTTTCCCTGCTGAAATCTCATGGGATATTTAATCTGTTCTCTGAAGTGTCACATTTTATTTAATAGTAATAATAATAAAATAAATAATAAAGTAATAATAATTTATTTAATACTCGCAGAGTACCAATGTGATGACGGTGGAGACAAGGAGAAACCAAGAAGATCAAAAAAACGTGACCTCATTTCAAAAGAAAACGTTTTGTATGGCAAAGAGTCTTCTGAGCCTGGTGAGAAATTGCAGCAAACTTCCTCTCTCAAGTGTGACACTGAATGTAGCTCTAAAAACCTTTCCTCCTCAGCTATTGCAGAGAGATGCCAAGGTACAAAGGACAAGACTAAAAACACTGAGAAAGAGCATTACCAAAGCAAGAGGGAACATGCTCCTAGTGAAGAGAAGGAGAGTCAAAAAGCAGGTCCTTCCAGCAAGAGGAATCAACTTGAATACAAAGAATACAAACTTGAGCTCCTGGCTTCATGCTGAACTCTGTGCTGTTCTTGTCCTAATCTTGGTCTCTCCATAGATACTATGGTTTAAATCCAAATAGAATCATGCGATGAGGAAGATCTCACTGCAACAAATTCAATATCTAAAATCAAAGTTTACATTTTCCGTGATTTTCTTCTTGAGCAGAAGTGTGGAGTACTCCTTTTCTATTAATGTAGAGATTATTTCAACCAGTTTTGAAGTGCTTGGTGACTTACCAGTCTGCAGGTTTATTATCAAATCAAAAAAAAAAAAAAACGACTTGGTAGACTATTTTTTTCCCAGTTTTGAATGACCACTAGGAAAGAAGGCCTGAAATGAAGAGGTGAAAGGCAAATAGTTTTCATTTGGTGTGATGATTAAGTGTCCAACAAGAGGAAGAGTTGCAAGATCCCTTCTTAAATTCAGTCCAGCCAAGTAGGAAAAGTAAATGTGGACAGCTGTATCTTGGCAAAGAAGATAGTAGGGAGCAAGGAGGTTTAGCAGTCAAGATGGAAGGTGATGCCATGAGGCTTACAGGCTAGTAATGTTCTAGTGAAACCCAGCCTTCCTAAAGAAGCCTGCCTGAATAATTCCTTTGAATAACAGACTCTGTTCAGCTATTTCCTAACATAGAAACGGTGCTGACTGCTTCTTCAGAGTAACATAAGTTAGTGATACTACTGAAATAGTTGTGGTTCAGACATAGATCTGATTTCTCCTAAGCATGCTGAATTCACAGCTGTTGATCCTCCAGAGGAGGCTTTGCAATTGAACACCTGGAGAATAGGTAAATTTCCCGCTGTTGTTCTCCTCTCCTTGTTTTGTTTTGTTTTGTTTTTTTCCTAGTAGCATAGGCTTAAGACTCTGAAGAAACGGGCTGCTTTTTTTCATTCCCAACACTGGCTGTTCCTCCTCAGCCCCACCTTCTATTTTTGCAGTCATAGGATATGTGAATGTAAATTCTTGGGAGAGAGGTAGAGAACTCTGTTTCAACTGGTGTTTTTTTCGGCTATGTGGGGAGAACATAGAGTGTTTTTGAATCTTCTGGCTCTTATTCAGAGCAGCATGTGGAGAGAGACAGACGCGTTTGCTTTTTTAGTGCAATGGCTTCAGAAGCAAGAGGGGAAAAAACACTTTCTCTGGGAGCTGGAGAAGGTGTCCTAATCACCGGAAGAAGAAGGTTAAGAAAACAAAAAAGAAGAAGAAGAAGACAAAGAAGACAAAGAAGAAGACAAAGAAGATGAAGACGACTACCACGAAGAAACAAAAAAGATTAAGAAAACCGAGAAGAAGAAGACGAAGACGACGAAGAAGACGACGACGAAGACGACGACGATGACAACGACCAGTCTCTTGGTCATACTGAACCTATAAGGTCAAGCCTCTTGTAGCATGTAATCAAGCTGGTTTTAGTCCTCTGGAGAGTTCTACAAGTGGATTGATCCATCTAGTGATTCAAGTATAGCTCAAAAACAGGAGCGTATGCCACCATCCCAAAAAACAGTGAGCCAGCAGCCTCTACTAAATATCCCTCTATTAAGTGAATTCCAAGCACTTAGAAATCTAGAAATCCATAGACTCCAGCCTGCCTAAAGAACCCTGCAACTGACTGAATGAAACACAAAGCACTTACCCCAAAGAACAGCCCAGGCAGAAGGAGCTCTCTGATGCCATGCCTGGGGCTCATATACCTTTTGGACCCCCCAGCACCCAAACCCAATCACGTGGTAAAGGGGATGGGCAAAGCACAAGAAAGTAGGAAGAGAGAAGGCACAGCAGCAGCTGTGATGTTTTGTTTGTTTGTTTGTTTGTTTCTTTTTTGTTTGTTTCTTTCTTTAAATCTGCTTTAGCTCAAAAGCATGCAGGGAGCAGACAAGAGACCTGGGGTGTTTCTAGAAGCAGAAATCCCCGTGCTTTTGCTACAGCTTTTAGTGTTGAACTGACACTATCACCAAGCAAGTAATTGAAACTTCTTCATCTGGAATTAGTTTAAACAGGCCCACCATCATCTGCAAACACAGAGAACCAGCATTCACTAGCCCTAAACCTAACCCCTAACCGTAACCCCAACCCTCACCCTAAACCCTAACCCTAGCCGCAGCCGTAGCCCCTAACTCCAACCCTAGTTTCCGAGAACTTCATTACTCGGCATGCTCTGGGCTCTCAACATGGCCTCCTGGAGGTCCAGAGTCTGAGAACTTCATTTCCCGGTATGCTCTGGGAACTCAACATGGTCTCCCGGAAGTCCGGAGTCCCAGAACTACATTTGCCTTAATGCTCTGTGCACCCAACATGGCCTCCTGGAAGCCTGGTGCCAGAAAACTACAACTACCAGCATCCCCTGGAGAGCCGGCATGGCCAATCAGAGAACCCTAGCCCCTACCGCCCTTACACAAAAAAGCCTCAAACCCTAACCCTAAAAATCCTCAAAAGCCCTATAGACCCAACCCAAACTATTTACCACACTAAACCCCTGAAGACCTATGCCTAAAACCCATAACCCAATAAATTAACACGCTCAAATCCCAAACCCACAAAATTAAGACACTCAAATCCCAAACCCAAAAAAAATAGGATGCTCAAAACCCAAACCCAAAAAAATGAGGACGCTCCAAACAGTAACCCAAAACATTAGGATGCTCCAAACCCTAACACAAAACATTAGGACACTCAAAACCCTAACCCTGGAGAACCTAACCTGAAAAAAAAAAAAAAAAAAAAAAAAAAGATCTTAAAACCCTAACCCTAAATAACTGACCAAAAATAAAACCCTAAGACCCTAACCCTAAAAAACCTATCAACACTACAACACAAAAAAATCTAAAACCGTAACATGCTAACGCTGAAACCCTTAAAACCCTAACCCCCAAATCCCTAAAATCCTAACCATTAAAACTCCAACCCTACAAAACTTAAAATCCTTAAACATAAACCCTGAGAACACTTACCCTGAAACCCAACCCTAGTGCCCTATCCCTGAAACCTTAAAACCGTGAATCAGTCTGTAGCCAATAACATAGGCTCAGGGGAGGATCTCAGTACAGTAGCATTTTTATTCGAGATTATAATGGCGGGTGTCCCGCAAGCAGGAGGGCGCCTACTAATTCCATACACAGTTTATATACTTTTTTTTTTCCCTCCCAAGGACCAGGATCCTCCCCTGTTTCCCCCATTAACTGTGCAATCCAGGTTCATACTCTATCTGTTGCTTCACAGAAAATACACAGCTGCTGGCCTGTTACAAGTCACATTTCTTTTGAGGCTTTTACTCTTTGAGGTGGTAATGTTTATTACACGGTGATTTCCACCTAATGGCAGTAAGGATTCTGGTTGTCTGCATTTTACAAGGTTGCCTGTTGTAATAAATGACTAAGTCCCAAATAGGATTACAATCAAAGTTTACAATTTATTAAATGAATAGAGGTAAGCAAACAGCACTGGGTGCACTGGGAGTCTCTGCTCGACCAAGACGCACACCAGTTACATCAGGCAGCTGGTTTTTATGCTCCTAGGCTAATACATATTCGTTACTACTTCTAGAAAAGGAGGGTTATTATAATTAGTTCCTGGAATCCAAACCCACCCACTGGTGCATGCGTTATCAGTCTCTGGTGGTCCCTCTGTGGGTCTCTCGTACTGAAGGCTCATAGTCTTCCTCACAGGCTTTTCCCTTGTCCTTCTCCTTTGTCCATCTTGGTTGGATGTCAGAGACTTGCATAGTGTCCCATGAAACAGTTGTAATAGCAGTTATTCTGAAACCCCTTTGTTCTCTTATCCCCTATTGACCCGAATTGCTGGACCATTCCTTTGCAAGATAAGAAGAGGCAAAGAGAGCAGGAGGAACAGCAGCCCTGTTTTTGGTCTGGCTTAGTTCAACAGGGTGCAGCACAAGCAACCAGGCTGTTTCTCTTCAAAGACTTGCATTGGTGAAGGAAACTGACCGGGCTGACAACCCTCTCACCTTTTTGCACCACTCTACAACATGGGGACTTCACCTCTCCAAGGCTGCATGAGGGAAGGGCGGAAACAAGAAAAAAAGCACATCCTGAGGCACCTGATAACCACAGCCTACCTACTGCAATACTTGTGTCTCTCTTCCCAGCTGCTTTACCTCTGCCACTCTCCATCTCCAAACCACATTCTTTTTAACTGCCATGCAGAGTGGCAGTCCTCCGGGCACCATAGAGCAGCACCATATTTTTATTTTTTTATTAGTATTTTTTAATTTCAAAACAGCATTCTACTTCCCTCTGGAGATGGACAGTAGGTCCAGCCAGTCACCGAGTTGCCAACACAGAGCTTCACAGTTCCAGAAGGCACTCTTTCCTTTGACCGATTCCTTATAAATGTTATCTACCACTGGCAAAAGCAATAAACAGACTGCAAACATCCACTGCCATGTTTGACAAATTTTATGTTTTTAATTTTATTATTTCAAAAGAGCAGTCCACTTGCCTCTACACCTGTGAAGTAGATCAAACCAGTCACTAAGTTGCCGAACAAGAACTTGACGGTTCCAGAAAGCGCTGTTTCCTTTGACCGGTTCCTTCTAATGTTTACCTACTGCTGAAAAAAAGCAAAAAGACTCTGTGCCAGCTGCCCTCGAGTACTCGCCCAGAGCTTGAGTATTCTCCCAGAGACAGAGCAGATGTCTTTTCCAAAGAGTCAGGACAATGTATTATTGCACTGATGGAACACCACTTTAGCTAACATCACTAATTGCCAGGTAGGACAGCTCCAGGCCAAACACACACATAAAGAGGCACGCTACAAACATCATGAATGAAACATGGGAAAAGAATTACTTATGCTATAAGAATTACTCACCTGAAGAAGAGCTGCATGCAATAAAGGCACCTACTACTACATAGATTAATTTACTTTAAATGATCCTACTAGATGTCACCTTAAATAGATGTACTCATCTCTTTCAACTTGGAAACACACCAACCCGTAGACTTTGACCCACCACCAGGCAGGGACTAGGAATACTAAGTAGAGGAGAAAACGAGTGTTGTGAGCCTGAAGTGTGTACAACCATAGCAAAGACAGCTCCTGAGAGGATGGGGAAACAAAGGGAAAGCTGCTTACCTCTGAGAAGTCGTCCTTGATCTTTGTGCCACGGACATTTGTCTTGAATGCTCGGCGCACGAGTTTAGGGGTCCCCGTCCGTTGAAGGTTTACCTCGGGGAAGTCCTACATGGCTCCACCCGCATTACTGATTTTTTCTGCCAGCAGGCAGTGGCAGAAAATCCCGAGAAACAGCAGACACATCTTCCCAAACCATTTTCTCAATAACGGAAGCAATGCGAACTGCGCTGAAAACCGCAAGTGAAAACAGCAGAAATACACACCCCACACTGTCTCAGGTAGGAAATAACTGCCCTGAGCAACATGCCCTTCCCAGGGTGAACCCAATGTACCCATGGCCTTAGGGGGAAGGCAGAAAAGGAACACAAGACTCTTAGTATGTCTCCTGAGAATCACAATTTCCATTTACTCCATGTCTTCTGGTCTCACAGGATGAGGCAGAGGTATAATTAATTCCTTCTCCATCTCTTTGCAAAGAGCTTTTCATCTGTGACAAAGAAGAAAAATGTTCTGATCGTGGGAGTCATTCCACAAAGCCACACGCGGTGAATTCATTATTACAGATAAGATCATTTTTAATCAAAAACACCTCAGCCACAACGTTACCATTGCAAACATAGCACTGCACAAAAATTCAACTCAGGATATAGGAAAAGGCAATCTAAGACGAATGAAGATGACCAAAAGCATCTGCAACAACCAACTGGTAGATGGTTGTCCACAGCCACCGGATTTCATGGTCGTCTTTCCTGACAAATGAATCCTGGAAGAACAGAAAAGATACACAACATGTCCACAACAACTTCTGAGGAGACTATTGAACAGAAAAAAAAAAAAAAAAATAGAAACAGCAAGCGGCTACTACGTCAGTTTTGTTAACAGAGTAACATTAACATACTAGAAATTTCCACATTCTATGTAGCCCCAAGGTGGTGCTGGGTACATCCACTGATATTATTGAGATGGCACAATGTCAGAGATAGTTAACAGACAAGGTACACCTGAGGTGCACCCAGTTTGGATCAGCTTGCATATGAGTCTGCTGATACATCAGTGCTGTTCTTCCAAAAGCAGACAGACTGTTATTCGTTCCTCGGTGGAGCTGTTTTAAGTTGCCCCCTTAATTAATTTTCAGAGATCACTGCATTAATAATAGAAAGGAATTTATTGAGTAAGTCTTAATTAGAATTGAGGGTGATCAAGTGGCAATTCCAAGTCATAGGGCATACCATACAGCATTTCAAAAGGAGAAATTCCTACATCAGTTCTGGGCTGTGTCCATATGTTTAACAGTGCAACAGGTAAACATTTTACCCAAGAAGCCTTAGTTTCCAGCATAAGTTTTGTTAGTTGTTTCTTAATTTCACCATTCATTTGCTCTACCTTTCTAGCACTTTGGGGATGCCATGGAGTGTGGTATTCCCAACTTGTTCCTAGAGCTTTCATAGTCTCTTGAGACACTTTGGAGACAAAATGAGGGCCTCGGTCAGAGTCAATTGTTTCTATAATTCCGTATCTAGGAATAATATTCTCAATTCCCAATTCAACCAGATTTTAGTATTTACTTAACTGATCATAAATTTCGGGATGATTAGGGTCTCAGTGGGGTTGGTCAAGGGAATGCAATTGTCCGCAGTTCCCTGAGCGGTCCCATCGGCAATCTGAGCTTGCACATGAACTCAGGTTGTTTTAAGAGTTAACTGCTTTTCTGTTTCCATAACAACTCTCTTTCTCAGACCCTTTGCCCCAGAGGACTAACACCCCTGATTTTAGGATCTCAGCCTCGGGCTGAGGCAGAGCTATTAACATTCCTACATCCTCTTTCCCTGCTCATTCAACTTTGAATACCTTTAACACTTTCAACAACCCTTTTAACACTTCCTTTATCTTTCTCTAGCCTTTACTTTTCTAATGCCAACATCAAAGGCTCAGTCAGGGGCCAACTTAATTCCGTACCTTTTCCCTCCAAGATGCTGAAACAACATCAATATACAACATTTCATCCTGTTTTCCTTCTCTCCACAAAAACAACATTGACTGTAATATGGTGTTATAATTAATAATTCCATTTAGGGGCCACTCCTCTCCATCCTCTAGTTTATAAAGTGGCCACCACTGATTACAATATTTGATAAGAATTCTTTTACTTTCTGTACCCTCTCACCCCACTATATCCCTCCACCGTGTTAGTATACATCCTAGGGGGCTTTTCCTCAGGATTTCTTTGCTTTGACCTTTTCCTATTGTAATCAACAGTGGTTAATATTCCACCGTTTTCCTAGGATCTCTTTACTAGTCAATCCCAATCCCTCCAAAATCCACAATATATAGATACACATGTAAAATCAGACCACTGTAAATTAACTGCCTGTAGACAATTACACTGGGAACATTTAAACCTGATGAGCCGATAATATGCCTGGGCAAATTTTGTTCCCTTAGACATACACCTCAATGGCAGTTCTTATATTTACATATTAACATATGTATAAAAGAACACTTTAACAAAAATGCCCGGGCTTCTATATATACAATATACAATGTACAGTTATTATTCCAGTTAGAATTATTCCTCAGCAACTGCAAACATTATGCCAGTTACCATTAAAGCTCGCTTACCCTCCTCCTATCTCTTTCTTAAAATCTCGGACGTCCCCGGAGTTAATGTGGACGGCCACATATTCCTAGTCACTGGTCCCTGAGCGCTAGAGTCAGAGTCGCTATCAGCATCTCCCTGGGGTTGTGGATTAGGAAGCCTGGGAGTCAGAGGGGCTGCAGGTGGAGTAGGTGGAATATAGGGAGGCAGTGGGGCTGGGATCTCTAATTCTCGGTTTTTCTTGTGCCTCCCATCCCCTCCTTTTTCTTTTAGAGGGTATAAATTGGCTCGAGTTTCCGAGCCGATCCACAAATGTGCATATTCACTTTCTTCCAAACTAAAAGGTTCCTTTGAGTTTACATAAATATTTAGGCCTGACAAACCCAATCTTCAAAAGACCCAAATATGGGCCAGTAAAGGTGGTCTCCTCGAATCTGCTTACTGCCCCAAACTTCAACACTATAATGTATTATTTTTACTTTATTTTTTCCCTGCCTAGAAGGGGATTCCTCATAGTTTTTAATCACTAATCCCGGGGTAACCTAACATCAGACGTTACCCCACCCATGGGACCAGAAGGCTTACTCTTCTTCTGTCCCATCTTCCGGAGCACCTTCACACATGCATACACGAATCGCTTCCCCCTTTTCATGGCCCAGTCCCTTGCAGGATGTGGGAACCGTACTACCGAGGGGTCCACACTCGCTTCGTCCTGCTGGACATCTCACAACTATACGCTCCGGGATGCCAACCCCAACCGAATGGCACACCAGCCTATACTTACTCATCCCATGAGTCTTCGTTCATTCTTCGCGCACAAAGATTACTTGGGATTGCTGGCTTTATTTGCTTGTTGTTGAATTTAGGGTTCGTCAGTGAAGGATTTGAATTAAAGTAGTCCTAGCGAAGGCTGCTGAAATCAGCAGGGCGCCCCCTCTGAAGGTCTTTCAATCAAATTGCCTTCATCCGAGTCATGGCACCAAATTTGTTATAAGTTGCCCCCTTAATTAATTTTTCAGAGAGCATTGTATTAACCATAGAAAGGAATTTATTGAGTAAGCCAACAGCAAGCAAAACAGCACTGGGCGGCCGGGGAGTCTCGGCTCCGCCAACGGTGCGCACCTCACTCCCGCCAGGGTCCCTTTTTATATCTTGGTAATTCCGGGATTACGCAGCACATCCTGGTATATTCTGCGACTGTGCGCACTGTTGCTAGGGGGTCGTCTCTGTCCCTCTGGTGGCCGTGAAGATGAAGGCCATAGTCTTCCTTGGTGTTGTGGTTCAACTTCTATTTTTATTTGGTCATGTTGGCCCAGTGTGAGACGGGAAGGCAGGATGTTGATACACTAGTTTAGCAATTTATCAGGAGGTGGTTATATGAGCTTTGCAGCAGTGTCCTTGAACAAAAGAGGCAACTGAGATGCAGAAGGAGAGAAGGGGAGGGGGTTCTCTTTTTTGTTACATTAAGCAAAAGAATTTTCATAGTGTCTAGCCAAGTATTATACAGCTCCTTTCTTCAGCAGGGAGCTTTCGCAACTTTCGCTCCTCAAACAGAACTCCTTGTTTTTTATAATACAAAAGACAATGAACAAACATTTATGGTGTATTACAAAAAGCATTTGTGAGCAGACTGAGGTCCTGGGAAAGTCTGGGATGGGCAGAGTACAGGCCACCACAGGGACACAGATGGGGGTGTCCATTTTTACAGGGTACCCACACACCATGGGACTGCAGCACTGTGAGGCCAGGAGTGCTGACAGGCTGGGAAAGCAGCATCCTAAATCCTGGACTAAGGTCCCCGAGCTGGGTGAGGGCAAGCCACCAGCTTGGTCTCAGCAGGGTGCAAGACTGGGCCTGGTTATGGGTAAGATTATGCCAGGGAACAGTCTCTGTTGACAATCCTGCAGGACACTCCAGAAAATACAACCTCCATAAAGGCTCCTTAGACTGCACTGGGGTAAGAAGAAGGATTTATGGCAGCAGGCTATGTCTGCCATATGGCATCTACCACCAGGCTTGGAGGAAAGCTGAGGCGTGAAAGCTGTGCTGCCCTCAGGCGGCAGCACAGCGCAGCAGACCAATGCCAGGCAGGCTGTGGGTTCTCCCGAATGCCATGGCTTTCCCCCCACCTCACATCCTAGGTACCTCCATCTTCAGGTAAGGGAGGGGAGGGGAGGGGAGGGGAGGGGAGGGGAGGGGAGGGGAGGGGAGGGGAGGGGAGGGGAGGGGAGGGGAGGGGAGGGGAGGGGAGGGGGAGTTGGCTTGTCCATATGGTGACAAACATACCCCCACCTTGCCCTTTTTGCAGTGAAAAATTAAAGTACAGAGAGGTGGGGGATCTGCCTAAGTCTGGCTATGAACAGGAGGTGTTGGTGGGTAGGTGTGACCCACCAGGCAGCCCAGGAGTTGGGCCTGGCTTCACTCTGCCTCACTGCATGAGTCCACATCTTCACCCTCCTCTGGGTGTATGATCCCTGCAGCACAGCGTGCCATGATCCTCATCCAGCGCTGTTTCAGCTCCTCTGTGTCGGCCAGGAAGGTATAGACCTGCTGGGACTGTGCCAGCTGGAAGAGGTGTTGGGCCTTGCCCTGTGGCAGGTCCCTTACCTGGTAGCCCAGCAGTGGAATGGAGGTGTGGGCTCGGACATCCTGCCAAGAGAGAACACAGCAATGAAAGGCAAGCAATCTAAGCACTGGGCTGCCCCCTTGCAGATGGAGCTGAGCCCAGCCTTACCTGGGGGGCTGCATAAATGTACAGCACAAGGGGATCATCCCATGGGATAACAAACCAGCCCCTCATGCCTCCCTTGCCGTTCTTGTCCAGCAGCTGCAGGGAACTGCACAGAAGACTCCTGCCTGATATCTCTGCAGCTCCCTTCTGCCAAAAAATAAATAAAATAAAATAAAATAAAATAAAATAAAATAAAATAAAATAAAATAAAATAAAATAAAATAAAATAAAATAAAATAAAATAAAATAAAATAAAATAAAATAAAATAAAATAAAATAAAAACAGCCAACAAATCTCTAAACACCCAGTGTTAGTGGAGGCAGAAAGGGCACTGATCAAAGGGCTGGGAATGGCAGCAGAGGTTGGAGGAGCAGGGCACAGGGAGGATGGGCAGAGAGGGGTACAACTGACCTCCAGGATGCCTTTGTGCTTCCACTCCTGGTCCTCCAGCACTACGTGGCCCATCAGGAAGACATAGCATTCCTGACATACACGGTTTAGGCGGTTCCCATCATACTGCAGTTTCACCTTGTGTTCTGAGCAGCGAGCACACACCACCTACAACAATCAGGCATGGACACTGATGGGGCTAGGGTAAAACTGGGGCATCCCTATAACTCCATGAGGAGCTGAGGGACAGGAAACAGCCCTGAACCCAGGTAAAGGGGTGCAGAGTGTACAAAGGCTGCATTCCTGGCCCAACTGCTCAGGCCAGAAGGGAAGGGAAGAGTTGGGGAAGAGGGTAACTCACGTATCCACAAGCTCTACAGTGGTGTCTCCGGCGCATGATGGCATTGAAGGGCTCCTTGCAGCGCATGCACATGGTCACCAAGTTGTCCCGCACCCACTGTGGGGCTCGGCAGCCCAGCTCTTCTGTCTGAGGGTGGGAAATGGCATTGCTGGGGCTGGCTAGCCATGGTCAGGGTGGTCCTGCTCACACTTCTCTCAGCCTCCTCAGGCCCTCTGCACTTACTCGTCCCTTCCCAGTCTGCCCCCACTAGTTCTGTAGGGTTTAGCTTAGGAAATTGAGGCACAGCAAAGTGCTCAAAGTGCTCCCTGAGCTTCAGCGTATGGGGGTGCTGGAGGCAGACAGGACATGGGAAGGACAGAAGGGTTACCTTGAGTGTGGGGTTTCCTGTCTCCAGCCCACGCACAACCATCTTAAAGCTCTCACTCCTCTTCTCCTTCCTGTCAATGGCATCCTGGAAAGCCTAGAAGGGAAGGCAGGGCTGGAAGGACAGATAGGGGGGATACCCAAACACTGACAGGTAGGGGATAAGCACCCCTGGGGACCCAGGCATCCAGCTGGTGTGGGATGTGCCACTTCTCACAGCACTCAGCTGTACCTTGATCCAGGCATTCATTTCCTCCCCAGACCTAAGTGCAAAAAGCGAGATGGATAAGCTGGCATCCCTCCTCCCTGAGGAGAAATGGGGCCATCACTCTTTCCCTTACCTGGCCTGCAGCTCCAGTGTCCGCTGCTTTCCCGAGACTAGGAAGGTGTGAGGGAATTGCATATCATTCAGCTCCTGCACCTGAGAGACACCGAAGAGAACATGGGAAACAGCTGAACAAACATCCAGCTCAAAGGGACCTCCATCTGTGAAGTGAGTAACAGGGAGTTCCCTCAGGCAGAAGCCCTTCAGCCCCTCAAATCCGTGCATGATATTTCAGTGCAATCTCACAGGATCAGGCTGCAACCAGTCCCCCTCACCCACAACATCAACTCTGGCTCCAAATTCTTCCTCCCTTCCCAGGAAGTACAAGGTAGCAGCCACACTACACCACAGAGAGGGCTGCATTTGGAGGAAGCCTCTGAAACTGCTCCCCAGGGCCTTGGGGAAAGCAAAAAGACAAAGGGCTTGTCTGACCTTCATGCCATCCATGTCAATGCGGAGGCGGACCTGGAACTCAGCGCCCACCTGAATGACCTTAGGCACGCAGTACAGCAGCATGTTGTTGAACTGTGCAGGAGAAGAAGAGTGTGGGTCTGTGCCCAGCAACCTATCTGCTCAGGGCTGAGGGGTTCACTAGGATCAAGGGCCCCTCAGACCCTAGGAGCTGAGCCGATCCCTGGGAAAGATTTGGACTAAAAGGTGCCTACTTCTGCCCCAGCCCTCTCCCACCCTACAAAGGGAAACCACTACAGGATTCTGGCCTCCCCCAGGGAATCAGAGGTTCCCAAACACATGGAGCCCTGAACCAGGGTGTTCAAACCCCACAGATCTGAAATAATCCTTTCTATACAGAGATGAGCCACCACCACCCCTGTCCAAGCTGTCTGCCCCTCTTGCCATCCCTATCCCACCTGCTCCCTGCCCCTTCCCCCTGGCATCTTGGCTCCCACCAGAAACAGGTACTTCTCCGATGTGCTGTTGTTGCGGGTTGAGATTTTTTGGACTGGCCCCTCCTTGATCAGCTCATTGGAGGGATCCACAATGTCATCCTCAAGGCCCAGTCTCTGGTAGACCTCCCAGAGGTTCTGCAGCCGCTCCTGGGGGAGGCAGGGGAACCTGTCTGGGAGGGAGCTGAACAGCCAACACCTTGTCATACCTGGATCCCCTCCAGCCCCAGCCCAGCTACTGAGTACCGGGGGAGATGGCACATGTCACTCACCCCAGACTGACCTTCACGAGCAGCTTCCAGCCTGGAAACAGCCAGTCACAACACAGCTGATGCTACAGACATTATTTCCCCAGGCTCGGGGAGATGGGGGTCAGACATCAAAAGCAAAGTCTAACCTCCCCGGCTGAACCCTGCCCCATTCTGGGCAGGGTTTTGCTCTATTCTGAGTTGCACAGCAAAGAGGCCATGAGAAAATCTGGCAGAGTGCCAGCAAATCACCATGCCATGATTTGCAAAGCATTGCCAGCTGTGACAGGCACTCACCATCTCAGCAATAGCTGTATTTGAATGCTTGGCCACCATGAAAATCAACTCCAGAGCCTCTGCAAGGAAAAGAGAAAAGTTAAGCTCCTGCTGTGGAGAGGTAGGAGAAAACTCCTGCATCTGTCCTCACCAGCAACTGCACGTGCAGTGGCTGCTGTCCTACCCTGGATACCATCTGAATGGCCCTGAGCACCACACAGGTGCCTGGGTCCTGCTAGGCTGTGCAGCACAGGCAGTCGTGGGGAAACACAGGGTGCTAATTTATCCTTCATCCCAGCTGGACTGGGAACTGCTGTTATCCACATGGTTGTGATACCTCCCCTGGTCGTGGCAGATCTCCCTGCAGGGAAATGCTCTGCAGCAGCGCACCTTATCCTGAACCATCACCCACCTTTCCCAACAACTTTCACAAACCCTAAAGGGGTCAGAAAAGTGTCATACTCAGAGGTTTATCCAAGAGCAGCTGTTGAGAGGACCCAGGTAGCCTGATGCCCATGTACAATGTCAGGAGCTGTCAATTCCCCCACCAACCCACCCCACTGCTGGCTACAGCAAGGAGCTCTTACTCTCTGCATCATTCCGATCTGGGGACTCAGGCGGCAGTTTTTGGATATAGTCTTTTAAGAGGAGTTCATAGCGTGGGATCCTCTGCACTGGTTCCAGCATATGGTGCTGCAGTGTTAGGTTAGCACAGACCTTCCTCTTCTGACCCATGCACAGAGAAAGAAACAGTAAACACAGTAGTTCCTACTCTCCTCTGCTTCCTCCCTAGAGGGAGATTTTGGGAAGCATTCCTGTGGTCCCCCCACACTGCCATGGCCTATCACCTGGATGTCAGCAATGAGCTCCTGGAAGGGCAGTGATTTCTCTGTCCAAACGGTGATGAGCTCCACAGCCTTGTTGAAGTTCTTCACATATTCACCGTACATTTTCAGGAATGGTGCAAGCTTCTGGATCATGTCCCCGATCCTTGGGTGGGAGCTCCTGCAGCAGGGAACCACAGCTTCCTCAGACCGTAGGGAAGATGGACAGCAAGAGATAAAAAAAGGGGGGCAGTTTATGCATGACAGAGGTTTATGGCTACATCCTCATACAACTCCCCACTCTCTAGAACAGGTACATGGCCAGCCAGCCTTGGCATTCATTCCTGGGAACACCCCTAAGCCACATGAGATGTCACTCCGCTTTTCAGAAATAGCTTAATCTGGGCTGGACTGTTTTAAGGAAGTGCTGTCCAGCACAAAGATGTCTGGAGCAAAACAGGCTTGAACTCTCTAGTCCTATTGGGAGGCCAAATTCGCCACTGCTCCTTTATTCTGGGAAATTAACCCAAGCATCCTGGACCCTCCCCTCCCACAGCTCACCAATTCTCCATGCGCTTCTGCAGCTCTGGCAGGAAGAACTTGGCATGGAACTGGTAGATGGAAGAAATGTTGGAGAAGATCATTTTTACCACCTCCTCTGGGACTGTTTTCCCATTTTTGGCTTCTTTCATCAGCTCTGTATAGAACACCTGAAAGAAAGGTAGGAGAAGATCACATTTGAGATCATCCAAGGAACCTGAATGTGCACAAGCCCAAGGGACCTGACAAAATGCATCCACAGGGCCTGATGGGATTGGTGGATGAAGTTTCTAAGCCACTACCCCTCATATTTGAGAAGCTGTGGCAGTCTGGTGAAGCTGTGGCATTCTGGTGAAGTTCTCAGTGAATGGAAAAGGACAAACTTAAACCCCATCTTTAAAAAGGGAAAAAATGAAGACCCAGGGAACAGACCTGGCAGACCAGTCAGTCTCACCTCTGTGCTTGGCAAGACCATGGAGCAGACCCTCCTGGAAGCTATGCTAAGGCACACAGAGATCAGAGAGGCGATTTGTCACAGCCAACATGGCTTCACTAAAGGCAGATAGTGCCAGACAAATTTAGTGGCTTTCTACAACAGAGTTAAAGCATTGGTGGATAAGGGAAGAGCAACTGATATCATCTACCTGGACACATGCAAAGCACTTGACATGGCACTGCACAACATTCTTTTCTCTAAATTGGAGAGACATGGATTTGATGGATGGACCACTCGGTGGGTAAGGAATTGATTGGATGGTTGCACTTAGAGTTGCAGACAACAGCTCAATGTCCAGGTGGAGACCAGTGAGGAGCAGAGTCCCACAGGGGGGTCGGTATTGAGACCAGCACTGTTTAACATCTTTGTCAGTGACATGGACAATGGGATTGAGTGCACCCTCAGCAAGTTTGCTGAGGAGACTAAGCTGCATGGTGTGGTCAACACACTGGAGGGAAGGGATGCCATCCAGAGAGACCTGGACAAGACTGAGAGGTGGGCCTGGGAAAACCTCAAGAGGTTCAACAAGGCCAAGTGCAAGGGCCTGCACCTGGGTCAGGGCAATCACAAACATAAATACAGGATGGGTGATGAAGTGAAAAGACAGCAGCCCTGTGGAAAAGGCCTTGAGGGTACTGGTGGATGAAAAACAGAACATGAGCCAGAAATGTGCGCTTGCAGCCCAAAAAGCCAATCGTATCTTGAGCTGCATGACAAGTATGGCCAGCAGGTCAAGGGAGGTGTTTCTCCCACCCTGCTCTGCTCTCCATGAGACCCTATCATCTGCAGTGGTGCATTCAGCTCTAGAGCCCCTAGCAGAAGAAAGACATGGACCTGTTAGAGTTGGACCTGTCCAGAGGAGTCTTGTAACGATGATCAGAAGCTGGAGCACTTCTGCTATGAGGATAGACTGAGAGAGTTGGCATTGAGTTCAGCCTAGAGAAGAAAAGGATCCAGGGAGGCCTTATAGTACTTAAAGAGGACCTACAAGAAAGCTGGAGAGAGACTCTATCAGGGAGCACAGGAATAGGACAAGCAGTAATGGATTTAAGGTAAAAGAGGGTAGATTTAGATTAGACATTAGGAAGAAATTCTTTACTATGAGGGTGGTGAGGCACTGGCACAGGCTACCCAGAGAAACTGTGTATGCCCCATCCCTGGTAGTGTTCAAGGCCAGGTTGGATGAGGCTTTGAGCAACCTGGTCTAATGGAAGGTGTTCATGCCCGCAGCAGGTGAGTTGGAATTTAGTGGTCTTTGAAGTCCCTTCTAACTCAAACAATTCTGTGATTCTATGACTCTATGATTTTGTGATTCTCTGGCTGTGATGACCAGCAACCCAGCAAGGCTCACATCTGCACAGATTCATTCTCTCCATAACCTCCAGGAAACAGTTCCTGGCCTGTGCGCACACTGAACTGAGCCCAGGCACTGCCACAGTATCCCAGCCCTGTCAAGGAGAACAAGACAACTGCTAAGTGTGTGCCTGGTTTGTCAGCGTGGGCTGCCCAGGCTGTGCTAGTCGGGGCTGGTTGCAGCAGGGCTATCACTTCCCAGGCTTTCATGCACTTTTCTGCTCCCCAGCTCACCTGGTCAAGAAGGTGGAGGCGGTTGACGTAAGCCTGCTCTGTCTCCAGCAGCTCCAGAGCGATTTTCTTTTCCTCTGGCTCCTGCATGAGGAGAAGGGCTCAGTCTCATGGGCAGTGATGTGAGCTGTCCCTAACAGCCTGAGGGGATCCAGCTCTGTTCCGCAGGGTTCAAAGCCCACAGTGCAGCTGGAAGTGGACCTTACTCTGGGTCAGGGCAAAGGAAGGGCTTCAACAAAGCATCCAGCAAAACTGAGTGTGAAAACAAAACTGTGTGAAAACAAAGCAGGCTGTGGGGAAGCTTGGCTCACATTCTTATAGGTCACTCCTTTCTCCATGTCCGTTTCTCCTAGGGCAATACAGGCCTAGTGATCTCATACAGTAGGGCAGCATGGGGTAGGTTAACCCCATGGTCTGCAGTTCCACCAAGGCTTCTGAATGAGACCTGCAGAAATGCATCTGCAATTGGCATGGGTGACGCTGTGGGACCAACCATGCTATAGTTATATCAGAGCTAGAAGACACAAGCTTTACCTGGATCTATCTGACTACAGGGAATTTGTGCCCAAAGCACCAGGAATAGGGCCACTTCTCTGTCACCCCCTGCACCAGACCTTGAACAGGCAGTGACTTGCTCAGCAGAGACCTCAGCTCTGATCCAGCACACACAACTGGGTGTGAGCACCCATCAGCCTACCAGGAACCACCTCCAGAGCTCACCTTGCTGCCAGCTTCGAGGCCTGGATCCTGTTGCCTCCTCCAGTTGTCCCCGCTGATCTTGTGTCGGAAAGAACGAAGGCATTTGAAGCTAAGCCCCTTATGACCTTGCTGCTCTTTCTGCCCTGCTGCTGAGGCCTTCCTCTTCTGCCGTTCCTCCTCCTCCTCACTCTCTTGCTCTGCTTGGTGCCTGGCAGCCATCTGGGAGAAGTTCTGGCCCTGGCTGGCTGAGAATGTTGGAAGCTGTTGGGGCTGGCTTGTCACAGGATAAGCCTGGCCATGCAGAGAGTGTTAGTCCTTCCAGGGGAATTTGCCAACCCTGCAAGGGGGGGGAACCAGCACGATCAGATGCCCCAGCACAGTGCAGGCCTCCCGGCTGCCAGCCCATAGGCTGGCTTTCCCACAGCACTGTCCTGAGCTGGCCTAGGCTACCATCCTCAAGCAAGATGGTAGGAAATGGCAGCACTTCAGTGCTGATGCTACCCTGCTCTGCCACAACCCTGCTGATACAAACCAGTGTCTGAAAGCCTATACATAGTCTGAGGGTGACATGATCCAGTCTCTCCTCTCCTGGTTCCTCCTGCTGGTGTGGTTAATCCCCATCCTGCTCTACAAGAGCACAGCTCAGCCATTTATCCTATTCACAGGCAGCCTGAGCCATCTTAGCCTTCCAGACTTGTACAAGCCACATATCTCCTTGGCACAGCCCATCACTTCCTCTCAGGCATCACTAGGTGGGAGCAATCTGAAATCTGAAGCTTTGCTGGGTTTTCTGCCCTGTCCCAGGCTCTTCTCCTCGCCACTCCTGATGTCTCCATGCAATAACACACAAACATGCCACCACGTTTTGCTGAATGCAGCCAAAATTCTGGGCTGCAACAGATCACCTGGAGGTTTTCCCCTCCCACTTCAGTGTTTCTTCCCAGATATATGTCTCTGCCAACTTGTTCCCCATGTCTCCATAGGCTTGACTTGGCATAGTGCTCTTCAAGCCACTTCCAGTCTGGATCTCTAGTTTAAAACTAATTTTACTAATTGTGCTAGGGCCTGACTTGGGAAACCTGACAGCCTCTGAATACCTCTCACCAACTCAACAACTTTCAAGGCAATGCCAGTCCTTGATCATCCCAGACCTTATCCTTTCAA
The DNA here is from genome assembly GCF_963932015.1 of Anas acuta. Taxonomy (NCBI): domain Eukaryota; kingdom Metazoa; phylum Chordata; class Aves; order Anseriformes; family Anatidae; genus Anas; species Anas acuta. The sequence goes on from NC_088998.1 coordinate 174,741, forward strand.
CCTTCCTCCCCAGGGTCAGGACAAATCCCACATGAATACCACTTCCATCTCTGGGCTCACACCATCACTTAGGATACATGTCAGACAAAGCTTGTCTGTACTGTTTATCCATGGAGGGGCATCATCCCTGTTCCCAGCAGGATCCTCTTCCACTTCAAGTCCACGCCATTTAGCTTTGGTGTCAGCAAATGGTGCATCTGGATCTTTGCTTGCTCCCAGCTGTTAAATGCCCAAAGTGCAGACCTGTCCTTTGCAGCACTGGAACAGCTCTGGCTTTCTGTCTACTGCTGCTGTAGAGCCAAAGCAGGGAACCAACTGTCCTGGGCACAAGACTTTAAAAGCCAAATAGCCAAGAGGTCTCAGCCCTGAGGAAGGTCTGTGTTTTTGCAGAAGGGTGATCTTTTAGTGGCTTTCTCTCTTCTCTTTTCTGGCAAAGACAAATACAGAGCAGCACCTTGAAGGTGACGGCAGTGAGCTGTCTGTCACCAAAGAGCTGGTTGTTTAGTAAATTCCTCCAGGCAGAAACTAGTAAGACATCCAGTGGTGGCCTGCAGACAGGAATGGAGTGAGGAGGAGGAGGAGAAAAGCAGGATGAAACTGGACATAAAATCATGAAGCTGCAGACAGGAAGTGACTCAATAGCAGACACTCATCTGAAGAGGAGGACAGATCTATCCCCACATGGACCAGCATGTGTCTGTGAGCTCGTGAGTGCATCCACAGACACACACACCTGTCCTTGGAGGCAGTCATAGCCCTTTATGTGATAGAGATGATTTATCCATCTCTCCCAGTGCCTTCCAGACCTGTGTAAGCCTAAATCCACTGCTGAGATCCAACAGGGAACTTCTCTGTTTCTATTTGCAGTATGACTTGTGCTGACTTAGGCTACGCTGTTTTCTGTTCCAGAAAACTTGTTTCCAGGTTCTACAGCTTCCTCTAAAAGCGATAAAAGTTACTTTTATTTCCCCTAACTCAAACATATGCAAACAACAAACACACTGCAGCAGCAAAATGGGGATAGATCAAAGACCACAAATGGTTCCAACACAATATCACAAGACAAATTGTGACTGTAGGACCATGGGAACAACCATACTACTCTGAAGCCCTCCAGAGCACAAAGGTCAAGCAGAGAACACAATGTAGGCAAAGCACCTGAAGCAGAAGGAAATCTTATGTCTCACCATTTTTAGGAAGGGCTGCAAAACCAAGGCTCACTGAGAGCACCTCACAGATACAAGAAAAGGCAAGATTCGGTATCCCTATTTAGCAGATAGGAAAACCTAGGCATTGACCACAAACACAACCTACCCCAAGCCTCAGAACCACCTCACTGGAGCAAGGCATATCACCAGCCCTGATTCTGGCCTATGCTGTTTGTCATCCCATGCGATCTGCAGGTCCCAGCTCATGCTTCAAATGAAGATGCTGTTTTATGGAGCAGCCACACAGCCTGAAAGGCATTGACTCCCCTCCACACACACACTCCCTTGCAAGATGCTTTCTGTTCCCCTTCCTAGGGGTCATACTGCTGCAAACAACTGGATGTCTGAAGCTGGTGTCTGAGGCTCAGGCCCTCCAAGACACTCAAGTAGCGGATTTCCAAGGACTGTGAAGCGCCCAGCAGTCTACCTGCTGGCCCAGAGCTCGTGGGGCTGCTCTGAAGAGTTGCAGAGGAAGCTGGAGGTGTACTGGTGGAGCTATGGCAGGAAGCGTGCACACCTACCGCCCCAGGCTGTGCTTGCCCTTGGGTGAGAACTGTCTGCATGTTTGCAAACCAAAATCTTCTTCTCCAGAGGCAGCAGAAAAACAACATTCAGCAGGCAGGCTAACTGCAAAGGTACTGAGCCTAAACCTGATTCTGGCACAGAAACCTCCAGCAAAGTCAGTCACCTCCTAGCTAAGGTTTTCAGACTTTGCTCCATGACCTGCAGCATGAGGAAGGCTACAGGGCAAATCTGAGTGCTAAAGAAAAACAAATTCCCCAATTGCCTTTCCCCACAGCCTCCAAACAACCTCCACCACGGGTCTTCTTTCCAAAACCCACACCACGTGGAGCCCTAACGTACCTGTAGTGCCCCTGACGTTTCCTTCTTACACACAGTCTTCAAACAGCCACAAGGTTCAGCATGTTCCACTGCCTGCCTCCCTTTCCATGGCACAGGCTGCGTCAGCTGGGAGCAGATCCCAGGTGTAAGGATGGAGCTGCAGGGGCAGGTGACTGTGTCTCCTGGCCACGGCCCTGAGCCTTTCCCTCCCTTACTCCACTTTGAGGTGTCCCTGGGACCCACAGCACAGACCAGCTGCTGTCCCTTCTGCAGCAGATGAGCTTTTATCTGGCACGGCCTCAAAAAGGAAAGAGGAAGCGCACCAGGCTGCAAGGAGAAGCTCTCAAAAACACTGGGAATTTGTTCAGCCTGTCCCCAACCCGGCTGCGGCAGCAAAGGCAGGGCAGCAGCAGAGTGGCTGTGTTATAAATGAAGTCTCAACTCAATCTGAATTTAGTAATATTTATAAAAGGTATAAAAGGCAAGTAAACGGCACTGGGTGTGCGGGGAGTCTACGCTCCACCAACATGCACACAAGAACATCAAGCATTCTAAATATACAGAACATTGCTTTTACATACTAAACCCAAGTATGCCTATACATACGTACAATCAGAAAAGGTAACAAACAATCCTTTAAGTTCCATGGCTTAACAGTCTCCATTTTCCATTCCTTTTCTTGATTACAAACAAGTCTCCATTTTCCATTCCTTTTGAACAATATGTCTTGCTTTAAGTTGTCAAGCAACTCGGCCTTTTGGCCTCATGTATCCCGCTCTTCCGGGATCAAAGAAAAGCAGATCCATCTCCTTTTCAAGGCCAATAGGGCCTGGGTCAAAAGGCACATCCAGGTCAGCAGGGGGCGCAACAGCAAAGGCCTGCGATGGCTGTAGCAGCAGAGGGGCCCATGGCGTAGCAGTCGGATCAGTAAAGGAGCCCGCAGCTTGCTCCCTGTCTGGCAAACCACACGTTTCTGACTGTGGTCCCACAGGGCTCTTTAAGGCCTCAGAGACAGCTCACCAGGTGCCGAGCAATCCCACTACAACCTTGTTGTTTTTAGTTGCAGAGTCCCACAACTTGACATCAATTTGGTCCCATATTTCAGGATCATAAACTGTCTGATTGTTAATAAGGATGTGGGAATATAAATGTTGTTTTTGCAGAGTTACATTCTTTAGAAGGAGGGAATGTGGTACTGAGATATGCTTACAGTGATAAGAAAGCAGGCAACCTTGTAAAATGCAGACAACAAGACTCCTTAGGACAATTAGGTGAAAATCACGGTGTCAAGTCAAGTCAGATAAGTGAAGAAACATTACCACTTCAAGCAGTAAAAATGTCAAAAGAAATTTGATATTTAACAGGCCGGCAACTGAAGGCCATGCATTGTTTGTGAAGCATCAGATAAGATTGTGAACCTGGATTACCCACTCAGTGGGGAAACAGGGGAGGGTCCTGCCATCAAAAGCTATCTAAACTGTGTTTTGGAACTGATTAAGGAGGTATTGGGGAGGCATTGGGGAGGCAAGGACAATCCCCAGACATGGACTGTGTATCTCGAAACAAGACACTGGAACTCATGATAAGGAAGCGGCAGACGGACAGAGAAACAAATGTAAGGACTATAAATCTCAAAATTGGACATTGGAATTCATTATAAAGATACAACAAACGGAAGAATTGGCAACAACCAGCTCTCGCAATTAAGAAACGTGCCAATTGTAATACACAATAAATGTTTGTTCATTGTCTTTTGTAAAAACAAGGAGTTCTGTTCGAGGAACGGGAGTTGTGAAAACTCCCTGCTGAAGTAAGGAGCTGTATAATGCTTAGCTAGACACTATGAAAATTCCTTTGCTTAATGTAACAAAACAAAAGAACCCTCTCCCCTTCTCTCCTTCTGCATCTCAGTAGCCTCTTTTGTTCAAAAAACACTGCTGCAAAGTTCATGTAACCATCTCCTGATAAGTTGTTAAACTAGTGTATCAACATCCTGCCTTCCTGTCTCACGCTGGGCCAACATGACCAAATAAAGAAAGAAGTTGAACCACAACGCCGAGGAAGACTACGGCCTTCATCTTCACGACCACCAGAGGGACAGAGACGACCCCCTAGCAACAGTGCGCGCAGTCGCAGAACATACCCGGACGTGCTGCGTAATCCTGAAATCACCAAGATATAAAAAGGGACCCTGGGGGGGGTGAGGTGCGCACCGTTGGCGGAGCCGAGACTCCCCGGCCACCCAGCGCTGTTTTGCTTGCTGTTGCTTACTCAATAAATTCCTTTCTATGGTTAATACAATGCTCTCTGAAAATTAATTAAGGGGGCAACTTATAACACCAATTCAGCAGATTCCTGACCAAAGGTGAAAAGTACACTGTGAGGAAGACTCGGGGTCTTCCTCCCAAAGACCCCTGCCCACGTCCCAAAGACCCCTGCCCACAATTCTTGGGAGGCTCTACGCAGGCGCAAGGTGCCAAAAGGCTAATTAGCGAGGGAAGGCGGGGATAGGTAATGCATATGTATAGGCGCTTGTAGAATATTGATAGATTGATTGTATAAATTCAAGACTGCTTTCCGCTTTGGGTATGCACGATAGGTGGAGAGATCCCCCGTGCATCCAGCGCTGCAATAAAGAATATACCACTTAAAGGAATTTCGGCTTCGATCTTTGAATCAGAACTAGTAGATGTGCTCTCTCCTGCTTGTGGGGCGCCCGCCATTGCAATCGCGAATAAATTACTACTTCAGTGAGATCCTCGCCTGAGCCTAAGTTATTGGCTACGGAGTGTTTCTCACAGTGGAGAATGTTATAAGTTGCCCCCTTAATTAATTTTCAGAGAGCATTGCATTAATAATAGAAAGGAATTTATTGAGTAAGCAACAGCAAGCAAAACAGCGCTGGGCGGCCGGGGAGTCTCGGCTCCGCCAACGGTGCGCACCTCACCCCCCCCAGGGTCCCTTTTTATATCTTGGTGATTTCAGGATTACGCAGCACGTCCGGGTATGTTCTGCGACTGCGCGCACTGTTGCTAGGGGGTCGTCTCTGTCCCTCTGGTGGTCGTGAAGATGAAGGCCGTAGTCTTCCTCGGCGTTGTGGTTCAACTTCTTTCTTTATTTGGTCATGTTGGCCCAGCGTGAGACAGGAAGGCAGGATGTTGATACACTAGTTTAACAACTTATCAGGAGATGGTTACATGAACTTTGCGGCAGTGTTTTTTGAACAAAAGAGGCTACTGAGATGCAGAAGGAGAGAAGGGGAGAGGGTTCTTTTTTTTTGTTACATTAAGCAAAGGAATTTTCATAGTGTCTAGCTAAGCATTATACAGCTCCTTACTTCAGCAGGGAGTTTTCACAACTCCCGCTCCTCAAACAGAACTCCTTGTTTTTACAAAAGACAATGAACAAACATTTATTGTGTATTACAATCCCTCCTTTTTCTTTTAGTTACTCATTTTGTTCATTGAATTTCGGCAATGCCTGGCTACTAAGAACTAATGTTTCCTCCATTCCTTCATTGGTACTTATTGGCTCGTATCTGGCATGTATGAGCATTAAATGTGCCGCTTCTAAATGTCCCTTTACAATCGCAATCAATTTATTAAAAATACATGGTTCAAAAGTTAGTGCTATTATTAAGAACAACAAAGGTCCTGTTATTGTTGATAATAAAGTAGTAAGCCAAGGTGAATAATTAAACCAAGATTCGTACCAGCTCTGTCGGGCTTCATTCTCCCGTTTCCTTTTTTTTTTTTTTTTTTTTTTCAACCCTTCCCTGGGTCTTGCCATTGTATCTCTTACCTCTCCAGTGTGATCAGCATACACACAGCATTCCTCTTTCGGGGCTGCACACAGCCCGTCCTGTTGTAAAAAAATACCAAATCTAATCCCCTATGATTTTGTAACACTACCTCTGAAAGCAACCTGATAGATTTTCCAGGGCCGAAATGGATTGTTCAATTTGGGTCAGGTCCTCGTCCACAGCAATGCATAAGGAAGTAAATTCTTGATTTTGTTTAACCAATGAGGCTACCCTGGTTCCCACTCCAGCTCCTCCCAGGATTATTAGGGTGGCCAAAGTTAGAGCCATGAATGGTTCCCGTCTTTCCAGATGATGACTTTCCACTGTGTCTGGGTGTACATATAATCCTCAGGGTGGTATAGAATCCTTGGTATAATTATCACCTGTATACAGAAATCACGAGACGCATTAAAGAGTTTTAGTGATAGACAAGGAGTTATGTCCACTCACAAACAAACCCACCTAGCGTTGTTGGCTGGGATTAACCACTCGGCTGATTGTTTTCCATTCTCCATGATATTACGTAGGTGACACTTCCCACTAGGAACCGTGCACACACACCTACCACCTCCAGTGACTTGTGTTAGTGTTACCCTTATGTCTTTTCCCCAGCTGCATTGTAGAGGGTTGTTCTCGTTTGTGCGGGTGGGCTCCCCAGGATTCCCGATAGCATCATAATATGAAGGCCTTATACTAAAGCATAATCAACAGTGTTTTGTTACATTTGGGTTTGTTTTGTTTAATAATTGGTAGCTGGCATTCATGACCCCCCCATATGTTATTCTCAGCTATGTTACCATTCTCGGCTTTACCTGAGCTCGTAGGGCTGCTGAGGCTTGGAAGTGTAGTATTTTCCACAGGCTGGATTCCCTGGACATTTTCTGACAATACCTCATTTGGTCCTACTGCCTGGGGCCTATCGGCATCCTCCTTTTTATTAGTATGAGTCCTCCCCTATCTGTTCTGTGTTTGTAAAATCTGACACCTCACATTTTTCCTAGTACCCAGCTAGTATCATCCAAGTTTGTTATATTTATATATAGAACCTTGCAAATTTCTTTATTTCCATGGAAGGTTCCTGTATACCCTATACCATGCCCTCACCACCTGTAACGGGGACCTGCTTGTTGGTTACAACCTTGCGGCCCATATCCCACTTGTAAGAATTTATTCCGACCAGCCCCGAGTGTCCAGTCCATAGCAATGGTTTCACACCCCCAGTATGCACAATAATACATGTTCGGGTAATTACAGTACCCCTTTCCTGGGTTAGAACTTGGGCAGAAATAAAATCCTGATCGGTTAAAGCATGGCTGCACTGACACCAGGTCACATAATGTGATGCGGAAACTGGGAGCACCCGCTGTCGTTTGCTGGATGACGAATTGATCCTTCCATCTGATCAAGCTCCATTTAAAAGGCTGATGGGGATGCGCAGACCCATAGCTGACCAAAATGATGATACTGACTCCCATGTATCATAGGAGTGGTTGGAGCCCATCTAAATTGTCGGCCCCTCAGTCCCCCACCGTTTTCACTTCTCTGCCTCGCTTGTCAGTTCGGTTGCAGCGAACTACAAGGTATCGGTTCTTCTTGGCAGCAGCAGTGTTCTTCAGGGGAACCTACTAGGGAGCCTTTGAAACAGGGCCTCCTCCCCTTCCCACGATACACAGATAATACACAATACTTATCGAGTCCGTCTTAGTGTCAGCTTCAAGTCGTCAGGGCCTGGAGCTGCCTCCCATTTACCTTCCCGGATTGGTCCTTTCACACGGCTGGCATGCGTCCATCCTTTCTCCGCAGTTCGAACAGCCGTTTCTGTGGTAAGCAAAACAACATAGGGGCCTTCCCCATCGTGGTGTTAAAGCAGTCTCTTTCCAAGTCTTAATTAGAATTGAGGGTGATCAAGTGGCAATTCCAAGTCATAGGGTATACCATATAGCATTTCAAAAGGAGAAATTCCTACATCAGTTCTGGGCTGTGTCCATATGTTTAACAGTGCAAGGGGTAAGCATTTTACCCAAGAAGCCTTAGTTTCCAGCACAAGTTTTGTTAGTTGTTTCTTAATTTCACCATTCATTCGCTCTACCTTTCCAGAAGAGGAGGGGTGCCAGGGGCTGTGAAAATCCCACTCAATCTCTAAGGCCTGCTTTAACCCTTGCAGTAAAGCTTTACACCCATCCAGTCACATGGTCAATTACGACAAACAAGTAACTCAGTAAAGTCTACCTGTATACTTTGGAAAGGTCAAAACCCTGGCTCCCGTCCCCCTCTAGACAGGTTACAGAAGGCCTTGTTATTTACCTTTTGACATATAGTACATCCTCTGCATGTGTGCTTCTCTAAAGTATATATTCCTACATAGACATGCTTTCTTAGAACAACATCACACATTGCTTGCACCTCCCAATGACTCTTCTGATGTAAAACAGTTAATATTTGCCTCATTATCACTTTATTCAGCATTTCTCTCCCATCGGGGAGTATTGATTTTCCTTAAAATGATCCACATATTTGTAATATTAATACCTCCTTGGGAGGTTGTAATTGCTCCAAAATCTTTTTTAGAATTTACCCAAATAGATAGGTGGCCCTGTATAGCCCTGATGTAAAATTGTCCACCTATATTGTTGCTTCCGCACCCATTTCAGGGTCTTTCCAGTCAGAGGTGAATATACATGTATGTTTGCTCTCAGGGCCAGAGAGCACTCCATTAATAACACTGTTATTCTAGTCTAACAATTTACTAGTTGAATGCCCAATTTAATCATCAAATCCCTTCCCAACAAGTTAGTCTCTGCCTTGGATACATACAATAATTGCCCAGTGATCATTTTATCCCCTAGTCTCAGCTTGGTATCCCCCAAAAGTGGCACTGTTATCCCAGTCCCTTCTACCCCTATCACATTTAGGGTTTCATTTGTTAATTTAATCCCTGATACTTTACAAGTCAGTAATGACTTAGCTGCCCCAGTGTATTGGGTTTGATGGCAAGGTTCGGGGGTGTGAGGGATGTGGGGGTGGGAAACTGCAGTGGCAGCCCCCATGAAAAAACAAAAACAAAAACAAAAACAAAAAACAGAAACCTCCCCGTGGTAGACAAGGGACAATTTCATCTGGCCCTAAAGGGGCCCACTGCTGCCCAGAGCCAATCCAAACAAACAAACAAAGAAACAAACAAAAAGCTGCTGCTCAACAGCAGTTGGGAGAGCGAGAAACCCCCCCGCAGACACCAAAGTCAGTGCAGAAGGAGGGGGAGGAGGCGCTCCAGGCGCTGGAGCCGAAGCCCCCCTGTGGCCGCTGGAGAGGCCCCTGGTGGAGCAGGCTGTTCCCCCCTCCCCGATGCTTGGGAAACTGAACAAACACCACAGCAAATATGCAAATATACCAAAACTTCTAGACTGTTACTTAGATAATGCCTACATCACCTTTCCCTGCTCATACAACTTCGAATACCTTTAACACTTTCAACAAACCTTTTAACACTTCCTTTATCTTTCTCTAGCCTTTACTTTTCTAATGCCAACATCAAAGGCTCAGTCAGGGGCCAACTTAATTCCGTACCTTTTCCCTCCAAGATGCTGAAACAACCTCAATATACAACATTTCATCCTGTTTTCCTTCTTTCCACAAAAACAACATTGACCGTAATATGGTGTTATAATTAATACTTCCATTTAGGGGCCACTCCGCTCCATCCTCTAGTTTATAAAGTGGCCACCACTGATTACAATATTTGATAAGGGTTCTTTTACTCTCTGTACCCTCTCATCCCACTATATCCCTCCAATGTGTTAGTATACATCCTAGGGGGCTTTTCCTCAGGATTTCTTTGCTTTGAATTTTTCCTATTGTAATCTACAGTGGTTAATATTCCACCGTTTTCCTAGAAGCTCTTTACTAGTCAATCCCAATCCCTCCAAAATCCACAATATATAGATACACAAGTAAAATCAGACCACTGTAAATTAATTGCCTGTAGACAATTACACTGGGAACATTTAAACCTGATGAGCCGATAATATGCCTGGGCAAATTTTGTTCCCTTAGACATACACCTCAATGGCAGTTCTTATATTTACATATTTACATATTAACATAGGTATAAAAGAACACTTTAACAAAAATGCCCGGGCTAGTATATATACAATATACAATGTACAGTTATTATTCCAGTTAGAATTATTCCTCAGCAGCTGGAAACATTATGCCAGTTGCCATTAAAGCTCGCTTACCCTCCTCCTGTCTTTCTTAAAATCTCGGACGTCCCCGGAGTTAATGTGGACGGCCACATATTCCTAGTCACTGGTCCCTGAGCGCTAGAGTCAGAGTCGCTATCAGAGTCTCCCTGGGGTTGCGGATTAGGAAGCCCGGGAGTCAGAGGGGCTGCAGATGGTGGTGGTGAAATATAGGGAGGCAGTGGGGCTGGGATCTCTAATTTTTGGTTTTTCTTGTGCCTCCCATTCCCTCCTTTTTTTTTTAGAGGATATAAATTGGCTCGAGTTTCTGAGCTGATCCACAAATGTGCATATTCACTTTCTTCCAAACTAAAAGGTTCCTTTGAGTTTACATAAATATTCAGGGCCTGGCAAACCCAATCTTCAAAGGACCCAAATACAGGCCAGTAAAGGTGGTCTCCTCGAATCTGTTTACCACCCCAAACTTCAACACAATAATGTATCATTTTTACTTTATTGCTTCCCCGCCTAAAAGGGGAATCCTCCCAATTTTTAATCATTAATCCCGGGGTAACCTAACATCAGACATTACCCCGCCCATGGGACCAGAAGGCTTACTCTTCTTCTGTCCCATCTTCTGGAGCGCCTTCACACACACACACACAAATCACTTCCCCCTTTTCGTGGCCCAGTCCCTCGCGGGATGTGGGAACCGCACTACCAAGGGGTCCGCACTCGCTTCGTCCGCAATTGGACGTCTCACAATGCTACGCTCCAGGATACCCAACCCCAACCGAACGGATCACCGGCCTATACTTACTCACTCCTGAGTCTTCGTTCGGTCTTCGTGCACAAAGATTACTAGGGGTTGCCGGCTTTATTTGCTTGCTGCCGAATTTAGGGTTCGTCGGTGAAGGATTTGAATGAAAGTAGTCCTAGCGAAGGCCGCTGAAATCAGCGGGGCGCCCCCTCCGAAGGTCTTTCAATCAGATTGCCTTCATCCGAGTCACGGCACCAGATTTGTTATAAGTTGCCCCCTTAATTAATTTTCAGAGAGCATTGCATTAATAATAGAAAGGAATTTATTGAGTAAGCAACAGCAAGCAAAACAGCGCTGGGCGGCCGGGGAGTCTTGGCTCCGCCAACGGCGCGCACCTCACCCCCCCCAGGGTCCCTTTTTATATCTTGGTGATTTCAGGATTACGCAGCACGTCCGGGTATGTTCTGCGACTGCGCGCACTGTTGCTAGGGGGTCGTCTCTGTCCCTCTGGTGGTCGTGAAGATGAAGGCCGTAGTCTTCCTCGGCGTTGTGGTTCAACTTCTTTCTTTATTTGGTCATGTTGGCCCAGCGTGAGACAGGAAGGCAGGATGTTGATACACTAGTTTAACAACTTATCAGGAGATGGTTACATGAACTTTGCAGCAGTGTTTTTTGAACAAAAGACGCTACTGAGATGCAGAAGGAGAGAAGGGGAGAGGGTTCTTTTGTTTTGTTACATTAAGCAAAGGAATTTTCATAGTGTCTAGCTAAGCATTATACAGCTCCTTACTTCAGCAGGGAGTTTTCACAACTCCCGCTCCTCAAACAGAACTCCTTGTTTTTACAAAAGACAATGAACAAACATTTATTGTGTATTACAGAGAACAAGCAACCTGAGACTGCATGGTGTCTCCTGAATCAACCTTCTTGGTTCCCTCTAAACTCTTTTACATTCCTGATGGCCTCATCATTAAGAGTCTGATATTATCATCAACCACAGGGGCTTTCCGACCCCCATGGCCACACTCCCAAATCTCCCCCTTCTTTATTAATGTCAACCATTTTCTCGACACGAATTACCACTCCATATATAACAGCTGCAATGCCACGAGCCCGCTACACGTGCCGGCCCGCGGCAAGCCAGCGGCGGCGGGGCTGTGCCGGGGCAGCCCCCGCGGGGCCCGGCACTGCGAGGGGCCGCGAGCGGGCTGCGAGGGAGCGGAGCGGAGCGGAGGCTCCCTGGCCCTCCAGGGCTGCTCTGGTGCGAAGGGACAGGAGCCCGCGGGTGGACAGCGCGCTGGGGCCAGCCTCTTGGCGCGCCGCAGCCGCCCCTGCGCGGCCCCGTCGCGGCCTCCTCAAGCCGCACCTACGGCGCCAGCCGCCGCGCGGCGCTGCCGGGCCGCTGCCGAGCCTCCGCCGCGTTGCCTCCCCCCACCCCGCCCATGGTCCCGCCCGCGGCCCCTCTGCCTCTCCCGCCATGGTCCCGCCCGTGCCCTCCCCCTCCTCCCTCCCCTCTCGGGGAGCTGCACCCGCGGCGCAGGCGCGGTGGTGGCGGGGCCATGGCGGACGCGGCGCCGCTGCCCCTGGAGGCGCTGACGCCCCCTGGCGGCGGCCCCGGGGCGAGGCCGGGGCCGGGCCGGGCCGGGCCGAGGGCGCTGAGGGCCTGTTCGTGATGCTGGGCGCCGGGCTCGCCGCTGCCAGCCACCCGCTGCTCTACGTCAAGCTGCTCGTCCAGGTCCGGGGCCGACTGCGGGGCGGTGAGGGGCGAACCCCCGCGTGGGGGGGTCCGAGGAGGGCCTGTGTGAGGAGGGGTTCCGGGCCCCCTGTGTGACGGGGCAGGGCGTGCCCCGCGCACCGGGACCCCCTCTAAGCGGGGGTTGAACGGGGCAGGAGGGACCCCCGGCACGGGGACCGCAGCGTACGGGGGGGTGAGGACACCCCGTGTAAGGAGGGACTGTGCTGCACTGCCCCAGCCGAGGCCTCTGTGCAACGGGGACCGCGTTGCGAAGGGGAGCGGGGCGCTCAGGGAGTGCCACGGGAGGGCAAACCCCGCGTGTACCAGGGTTATAACGGACCTCTGTACGGCTGGGGAGAGGGATCCCTGTTTGACTGAGGAGATAAGGGCGTCTTGTGTGTACATCAACCTAGATAGTGGGGAAAGCGGCACCTGCATAATGGGGTAATGAGGGGGCCCCATTGCCCAGGGTCCACCTGTATAACAGAGGATGGCACCCTCTCTAATGGGGATCCCTATGTCAGAGTGGGGGACCTACATATAATTGGGAGGATGAGGGTACCTATAAAACAGGGAGCCTTATATATTAGGAGGATGAGAATACTTTCAGTGACAGGGACTCTGTAGGACAGGAAACAGAAAATCATATATAATGAAGGGACAAAGACCACATGTGCAGTGGGGACTTCTTTAAAAGAGAAGAACTGAGACCCCTTTTTATGACAGCAGGTGGGGACCCATATAAAATGGGACAGATGAGGATACCTATGCAGTGGGGACTCCTATATAATAAAAGATGAGACATTCCTGTACAATGGGGGGTTGAGGATCCACAGTATCCTGAGAACCCCTCTGTAATGGTAACTGCTATAAAATGAGAGCGACGAGGACCCCTGTTCTCCAGAGACCCTGTTTAATAGGAAGGGGACAGCCCATGTCATGGGACCCCCATGTATCATATGGTAACTGAGTGGGACGTGGCACTTCAGCAGCTCAGGAAGATGGAATCAAGGCCATGTGGTCTGTCAGGTTCAGGAATGCCAGAACTGTTTTGGGAACCTGCTCATGGGGTTTCTCCTGCAGGTTGGGCATGAGCCACTACCTCCAACCATTGGAAGAAACGTGCTGGGAAAGAAAGTACTGTACCTGCCTGGCTTCTTTACCTATGGTGAGTATTCCTCCAGGCCAGCCCACACATGCTAAGTGAAATGCTGGATCCAGTGTCCAGCTGCTCTTCCACCTTCCCAGCAGCATCCGTGGTCTCATTCTGAGGCTGCAGTTAGACGTTATATGCTACCACCAGTTGCACAGCCATCAGATGTACCTGTTGTTACGAGGCAGAGACAAGAAAGTTGTGGCCCAGTCTGCATCCCCCTCCTATGGCATGTTGCACTGACTTGCTTCCATAGCTGAGAGTGCAGTGGGGGTTTGTATGATGTAGGTTTGTTTGGTGGAGGGTTTTGCATGTATTAGAGATAGTGTATCGTGTTTCTTTGCTACAGAACAGCACTGCAATAACTTGGCCTTCTGCCCAGCTCATTTGTATTGTAGGTGGAGCCCTAAAGGGACAAAAATACTATGAAAGGGGAAGGTAATATATTTCTTTCTTTGTGGCTGCAGCACAGGAGAGGCAGGTGAATACTGCCTGAAAGTAGGAGGTACTTTCACAGGTGTGCATCACTTTGGGGAAGGTGAGCCCTGAGAGTTAAATGGGGCCAATCCCCAAATCAGACAGCAGTACTTGAGGGTGAAGAGCCAAGAGCAGGAGCAGTACAAAAACACTGCAAGCTGGGACACCCAGAGCTGGAAATGCTCCAGTGCTGTGCTTTGGAAGATGATGCATTTTCCAAGTAGATTTACAGCACTGCATGAGGGAGATGGGCACTGCCTTCACTCGGGACAGCAGAAGATGGGGAGGAGGAACAGTCAGTACCTGCAAGCTCACAGTGGGTTGTATTCCACCCTGTTATACCAGGGACAGATCGGCTCCTTTGGCTTTTATTTTTATCTGTAAACCTGCCTGGGAGAAGGTGGCAGGGCAGGAGCAGAATCTGACTTTGCAAGGTCTTTATTTACCCTGACTCTGACCCTGCAGGGCAGAGGGAGAAGGTCACAACACGCAACACAAGAGATTATCCCACCCTACCTTAGTTCAGTCCAGACTGCCGCGTAGCCCTTTCAGGTAAGCAAAACAGTCGAAGGATGCACTCATCCTTCCAGTTTAGACAGATGTGACAAAGAATAGTTAAGGTTTCTTTGCAACCTATATTAAATTTATTTAGAGTTTTATAATAAAACATTTGTGGCAGGACTGCAGAGCAGTTGCTGTGACTTCCAAAGCTCCAGTGTGGTTTCAGTTGAATGCTGAAGTGAGGCAGGGTACTCTCCACAGGTTGGCTGTATCCCGCGCAGCCCGTGGCCAGACACCCATGTCCCGGGATCGCCATCCCCGAAACGCCCGAAGTCGACCCTGACCCCAGTGAGGCTAGCACACGCATCGCCTAGGATCGTAGCCCAGGGGCTCAGGACAGTCAGATCCCGTGCCTCCGGATGGAGGCAACCGGGAGCTCGGGAAGGCCGGCCTCCGCTCCGCACGGGACCGAACCCCGGTCTCCGGGACGGCCAGTCCCCGAGCAGGGGGACAACAGCCTCCTGCTTCACGGCACAGCCGGCATCCATGGCACCCGGGGACGGACCCCCGGGACACGGGATAGCCAGCCCCCGCCCAGCCCATGGCCGGACACCCGTGTCCCAGGATCGCCGTCCCCAAACTGCCCGAAGTCAGCCCTGGAGCCCAGTACGGAGAGCATACGCGTCGCCCAAGACCGGAGCCCAGGAGCAAGGGACAGACCCCGCGCCGCACGAGGCCAAACTCCCGCACACGGGACCACCGTCCCCAAGCCCACCTAAGTCGGACCTGTACCGCGGTGTGGCTAGGACACGCGTCGTCTAAGACTGTAGTCCAGGGGCTCGGGACGGTCAGATCCCGTGCCTCTGGATGGACGCAACTGGGAGCTCGGGACGGCCGGCCGCCGCTCCTCATGGAACCGAACCTCTAGTCTCTGGGACAGCCAGTCCCCGAGCAGGGGGACAACAGCCGTACTTCATGGCACGGCCGGCATCCACGGCGCCCGAGGATGGACCCCCGGGACACAGGACAGTCGGCCCCCGCCCAGCCCGTGGCCGGACTAAAGTCCCCGAGCAGGCAGACTACAGCCTCATTCTTCACAGCAAGGCTGGCCCACATACCGATCGATGACGGACCCACAGGACACGGGACAGCATGCCCCCTTGCCAACCAAGACAAGTGCGCAGATTGGTGGACCGCCTGTCCCCGAATCGCCCGATAGCAGCATCCCACTTCAAGGCATGGCCAACCCCTACGCAGCCCGAGGCCGGACACCCAGTCCTCAGGACCGCTGTCCACCAGCCGCCCAAGGTTGGCCCCGGACGCAGGAGTGGATAGCACTCACATCGCCCAAACCAGAGCCCAGAGGCTCGGGATGGTCAGCTTCAGCACTGGTCGAGGCTGGACCCCTGGGACACAGGATAGCATGACCCCTTGCCACCCGAGACCAGTACTCAGATTGCAGGATTGCCAGTACCCAAACTGCCCCACAGCAGCACCACGGGTCAAGGCACTGCCAGTCCCCATGCTGCCCGAGACCGGACACCCGGTCCCTGCGACCGCCGTCCACGAGCCGCTCAATGTTGGCCCCGGACGCAGGTGTGGATAACACTCGCGTCACCCAAACCGGAGCCCAGAGGCTTGAGGATCGACTCTTGCACTGATCGAGGCCAGACCCCCGGGACAAGAGACAGCATGCCCCCTTGTCGCCTGAGACCAGTCCTCAGATTGCGCAGATTGCTGGACCCCGAACCACCTGACAGCAGCATCCCGCTTCAAGGCATGGCCAGCCCCCACGCTGCTGGATGCTGGGCAGCGTTTAAGGACTCTTAGCACTTCGCCAGGCAGCCTTTTCTAATATCTAACCAGCCCTGCCATGAAGAAATGCTTATTTAGTATCCAAATAGCCAGTGCTGGTGAATAAATTTGTTCCTCCCTTGGGGTAGGGCTTGGCATTTTCCTCTCCTGGACTTCTAAAGGTTGCTGCCTGCCCCTATCTGCAGGTAGTCAAGGTTCCTCCTAATGCACCATCCCCGCCCCACACAAGGGCCCTTTCCACAAAAGCCTCCGACCACCCGCCGCCTCACCCCCTCCCGATTCTTCCTGCCCCAGGGCGCCACTGACCACCAACCTCGTGGCACCATACCGTGGTGTCCCAGGCTCTCCTGACAGCTTCCACCCATAGGGTGGTCCCAGCTGTAACAAGTGACTGAGTCCAAAATAGGGTAACAATTAAAGTTTACAATTCATTAAATGAATAGAGGTAAGCAAGCAGTGCTGGGTGCGCCTGGAGTCTCTGCTCCACCAATACGCACACCAGTTACATCAGGTGGCTGGTTTTTATGCTCCTAGGCTAATACATATTCGTTACTACTTCTAGAAAAGGAAGGGTTATTATAATTAGTTCCTGGAATCCGAACCCTCCCACTGGTGCATGCGTTATCTGTCTCCGGTGGTCCCTCTGGGGGTCTCTCATGCTGAAAGCTCATAGTCTTCCTCACAGGCTTTTTCCAGGTCCTTCTCTGTCCATCTTGGCTGGATGTCAGAGACTTGCATAGTGTCCCATGCAACAGTTGTAATAGCAGTTATTCTGAAACCCCTTCGTTCTCTTATCCCCTGTTGATCCAAATTGCTGGACCATTCCTTTGCAAGATACAAGAACTATACACGTTAACCACTCTGGTTTTCTTAGACTTGTGGTTATACAAGGGTATGTAAGACAGAAGGTCACGTTCCATCCCCACCCACCCCTCCCCCACCCTTACACAGGCTCCAAAGGTACACAAAGAGCTCCCACCCCTCCGCCAGAAGGAGGCACCTACAGTGTACAAGCTGCTCCCAAGCCCCCCAGGTGGGATTTGGCGCCCTGGGTCCACCTCTGGGTCCAGAGGCTCAGCAGGAGTCGGAGCCCAGGGTGCGCCACGGGGTCTGTGGGTGGGTGCCCGAGGTCTGCTGCAGGTTCTGGGACCTTGGCGGGAGTCAGCGCCTGGGCGCCTCCGCGGGGCCCCAAGAGCTCAGCAGCATAGGGGCTCAGGCATCACTGCGGAGCCCTGGGACCAGGGCCAGCGCCCAGGGTCCTCCTCGGGGCCCCAGGGAGTCGGGGCCGGTGTACCAGACGTCCAGAAGACTGGGTACTGCCCACTGGAAATTGGAGCACCAAGGTCCTCAGAGAACCCCTTGAACCCCTTTTTCCTGTTTGTTTGTTTGTTTTCCCTTGCAACTCACATACCCATGCCTCTAGTGTCCTGCTAGATTTTCCATCCCTTTTTCTGAAGTCCTCTCCATGGTCACGTAGGTAAAACCACAGGGTGGCACAGACTTCAACAGTCCAAGCCAGTTCTTGCTTGTTTTATTATCTGTGTGTATGAAGTCTTTTCTTCCCTTATCTTTTAGTGTTGTCCCATCCTCATACTCCCTCACTCAGTCCTGTCCTTATGGTTGATATACAGCATACACCCTGGGTTAGCTAAAACCTGCAAAATCTGAATGCTTTCCCTTGTTCCCTGACCCATGCAGACTTTATCTGCTACAGCACCCTTCCCAGAAGGTATGTGGTAATTATAGAAGACCAATTCTAAAGACTGATGTCACAGCCCACCTTGGCCACAGCACCTGGTGAATAAAAGAGAAAGCAAACGCAGTGCTTGGAAGTGCTGTTGCACGTGCCGCTCCTTGCTGCTCTCTGGCCTTGCCTCAAATCCTCAGTGACATCAGTTGAGAGCCTGTCATGCCACCTGCAAAGCAAGAGGGAGACCTTTCTCACCTTGCACTACTTAGCCATTCTGCTCCAACCTAGCTGATGACCAGCCCACCTTCTCACACTGCTCTTCAGTGTGCAGTGTGCCCCTCTGAGGCTGTGTGAGACACCTGCCAAAGAGGAAAAAAAGCACAGGCTGAGGTAGCAGCCAAAGCCACAGCACCCCTAGCACAGTTACTCTCATCCACTCCCTTACCGCAGCTGCTCACCTGCCCCCGAGGCAGATGATTCTCTCTGCCCTCATAAGCCAGATACAGCACCCCTACAATGCAAACAGGATTTTTACTGTATTTTATGTAGTAAAATAACTGCAGTGACTACAGCACCCCAAAAAATAACTGCTACATCTGTTCATCATTCACCTTGCCAGAGGCAGTTTGGGTCGCAACATCCCATGTTGGATGCTGCATTTCAGCACTAACAAAAAAAATTAAAAGATAATCATTCTTCTGCCACCATTAGCACCCATCTCTCAATACCACAAGTGACCCCATTTTTAATTTTATCGTTTCAGAACAGCAGCCATCTTGCCTCGGCTCCTGGAAGAGATGGTTTCAAAAAATAAAATTAACCGGAGAAACGCTTGTAAAAGTGATGGAATCAGGCTGGCAATGCAAGAGCAACGCAATCAAAGCTACAGTTGGGGAGAAGAGCAGAGCTCTGGCACTCTGGCGAGGCTAGCTACAGTACAATTTGCATAGGGTCAGGGTCCTGCGAAAAGCGAAAGGAGAACACACCAGGAAGCAGTAAATTAATTACACCCAAACCATCTGGCCAGGTCCCAGCCTGGACACACCACAAGGAAGGAACAAGCCGTGGTGTTCAACAGAACCCTAACACTGCCACAACACTACAGCACAGCAAGGCTTTCCCTTGGCAAAACAATTCTTGGCCTTTTGCTGCAGTGTGCTTTGCCCGGGGCAGGGGTGGGGGTCTGTTTAGGGCATAGGTTTTCAGAAGCTCAGACAAAGCTCAGAGTCCTGTTGTATGGAGGACTGTACTAAGGCTGCCAGTTGTGGTCTCACAAAAGGCTGTCATCATCAGCATTTCCTAGGTAGCTTAGGTAGCTTTAATCTAAGGTTAGGGTGAGTATTAGGGGAGGGAAAGATTTGGAAGGAAATTGCAGAGACCTAATGGGAGGGGGGGGGATGCATAACGCTTGCTAAATGAATTTCAGGTCTCCTTGACTGCAGTGTAAGGTTCTTGCCACTTTGCCATTAAAAGGTCACGGTCCCAACTTCAGAGCAGCACTTGATGTCCACTTCAGAAAGGATGGACTCCTGAAGAAGAGGAGAAGCATTAACAAAAAAGAAAACCAATATATTGGAGAATATATATTCGCTCTGGCAATGCCAGGGTGACAAAATCAAAGGTGCAGTCACGGAGGAGGGCTGAGCTCTGGTGCTCCTTGACAGTAAGCTGCAGTGCACTTTGCCTGGTGTGAGGGTTCTGTTTAGGTCTTAGGTTTTGGGGTGCGACAAAGCTCAGAGTACAGTTGTGTACGGCTTTCCAAAGGAAATTCAGTATTCTTTGAGTGCAGTGTAAGGCTCTTGGCATTTTGCCATTAAAATCTTGGGGATCCAACTTTGGAGCAGCACCTGATATCCACCTTGGAAAGGATGCACTCCCGGAAAAAGAGGAGGAGCATTTAAAAGAGAGAAAACCAATGAAACAGAGAATAGCTTCTAAAAGTGATGTCCTCAGCCTGGCAATACCAGAGTCACAAAAATCAAAGCACATGCTGGGTGTCTTGAGCTATGCTTAGTGAGCCACAATCAATACGCACATCCAAGCCCTGTGAACACTGGTGCAAAAGCAAAGAGAGAGCACACCAGGAAGCAGGTAAGTTAAGTGCATGCAAACCATCTGACCATGTCCCAGCCCAGACACACCACAGGGAAAGAACAAGACATGGTGTTCAATGGAACCCTAGCACTGCCAAAACACTACGGCACAACAAGGTTCTGGGAGACCAGCACAGCTGGGCAATCCTGTCTCAGTTAACTGTGAGTTTGGACAGCATGAATTGTTAAGCCTGCTTTGTTCATATCTTGCGTATCTTGTAGGATAGGCTTGCAGAAAGCTTTATGATTATTTTTTCTATCTGTATACCTCTCTTTGTTGTTTTATTATCATCCAGTGAAAGATGTTTTTGGGTGGCATTTCTCCTCACTTTCCTTGGCAGGGGAAAAGGAAATGAATCTCCAAACTTTTCATGAGATTTATGCAAGTATGGAGCACAACCCCTACCATAACTGCTCTCTCACTCCTCCTCCTCAAAAGGAAAGGGGAAGAAAATACAATGGAAAAGACTCAAGGGCCTCAGGATTCAATATAGGGACATTAATGCAATTAGCAACTTGTTAGCAACTATTGCTAAAAAGCTAGAGCAGTGAAAAACTAAAAACAGCTTCCCCCATCCACCCTTTTCTACATCCTTCCCTCTGAACTGCACAGGGGAACAGGGAAGGGGGGCTGCAGTCAATACATAACACTTTACAGTCTTCACGGTCACTCTCTGTCTCTTTTCCATTGTGGGGTTTCTCCCACAGGATGCCATCCTTCCCAAACTGATCCTGCATGGACTTCACACAGGCACCAGTTCTTCAAGAACTTCTCCAAATATAACACGGGGTCCATCCTTCAAAAGCAAACTGTTCTGACACAAGTCCCCTATGGGCCACAGTTCCCCCCAGATCTCTTCCTCCTGGAGTGGGCTTCTTCACAGGCTGCAGCACAGAAATCTGGCTGCCACCATGGTCCTCTCCACAGAATCATAGAATCATTAAGGTTGGAAAAGGCCCTTAAGATTATCTGGTCCAACCATCACCCTACTACAAATGTCATCCAGTAAACCACGTCCCTAGGCACCACATTGAACTTTTCCTTAAACACCCCCAGGGTTGGTGACTCTACCACCTCCCTGGGCAACCTGTTCCAATGCCTGACTGCTCTTTCTGAGAAGAGATGTCTCCTAATTTCCAGACAAAACCTCTTGTGATGCAACTTGAGGCCATTCCCTCTAGTCCTATCACTAGTTAGCTGTGAGAAGAGGCCAACCCCCAGCTCCCCACACCTTCCTTTCATGTAGTTGTAGAGAGCAATAAGGCCTCCCCAAGCCTCCTCTTCTCCAGACTAAACAACCCCTGTTCCCTCAGCTGCTTATCACAGGGCTTGTGTTCCAGGCCCTTCACCAGCTTTGTAGCCCTTCTCTGGACACATTCCAGGGCCTCGATGTTGTAGTGAGGAGCCCAAAACTGAGTACTTGAGGTGCAGCCTCACCAGAGCTGAGTAAAGGGGAATGAGCACCTCCCTGCTTCCTGATACAAGCCAGGATGTTGTCAGCCTTCTTGGCCACCTGGGCACACTGCTGGCTCATGTTTAGGCAGATGAGTATCAACCAACACCCCCAGATCCTTTTCCTCTGCACAGCTTTCCAGCCACTTTCCCCCAAAGCCTATAGCACTGCATAGGGTTGTTCTGACCAAAGTGCAGGACCTGGCACTTAGACATGTTCAGCTTCATCCCATCAGCCTTTGCCCATCAATCCATCCTGTCCAAGTCCCTCTGAAGAGAAGGGTACTCTGAGAGACTGGCCAAAGTAGACAGTAATTCGGTCTTCTCCATTCCAAAGCAGCTGTGCCAGGGCCTACTGGTACTCTTCTGGGTCCTCTCCTGGGTCTATGCCATGAAGCTTCTGCACAAGTCACAATGGTGTGCTTCTGCCTTGCACTGCCAGTTAGTCTCACTTCAGCCTTATACTCCTCGGGGTCTGATGTGCCAGGTCATTGAATCAAAATATTCCAATAAACCTGGTTGTCCCTTTCCTCCACCTGATCGAAGGCAGGGCTCCCCTAGTCTTGGTCATAGCATCTTTTACCCACTTCTTGTAAATGAAAACAAGAAGACCCTTCATTAAGAATGGAAGAAATATCAGCCCTTCTCCTCTGGGGAACTGCCTGCTGGAAACTGGAGCAGCAATTTTACTGGCAGAACCCTGCTTTTGCTGCTGTTTTTTCTTGCAACTCACTTACCTGTGCTTATAGTGTCAAGATAGATTTTCTCATCCCACTTCCTCATGTTCTCCCTCTGGTCCTGCAGGCAAAACCAATGGACAGAGGAATCCTTACTCCTAATAGCTGAGATACTGGTCCATACAAGTGGGGAGGAAGATATATTCTCTTTGAGTTGCTGGACCTCTCAGGGCAATTTCTCCATGGCCGATATGCAGGTCCATAGGGAAGCAGAGAGATTTTCTTTGTGTTGGCTGGCCACTACATCCACTGCGGGTTCCTCTCCATCTTCCCAGCTCATCACTGCCAGTGCAC
The DNA here is from genome assembly GCF_963932015.1 of Anas acuta. Taxonomy (NCBI): domain Eukaryota; kingdom Metazoa; phylum Chordata; class Aves; order Anseriformes; family Anatidae; genus Anas; species Anas acuta. Next base: position 197,480 of record NC_088998.1, read on the forward strand.
TGGTATACGACAAGAGTGCATTCCATCCTTTCCAAAGGCTGAGGGCTCTTTCCCATTTCCCAATCACTTTGTCAATGACCCTTTCCCTATAGAATGATCTCAGCTGCTTGGCTTCCTTGTCCTCTAGTTCATGGCTAGTGTCCCCATTTTCCCTGCATCAGAGCAGCCAGGTGATGATGTGCTTACCTGGATGACAGCTGAAATCTTTTCATATATCTCACAGCTCGCCCTGGAATTGAGATTAGGTGGTTTCTGACTTTTTAAAGCCTTCTGCCTTCTTCCTTCTCCTGTTCTCACAATGGCCCTGCATAGCAGTTTGCCTCTTCTAATTCTTCCTCCTGTTCTCTCCTAGGAAAAGCATCTTCTTCCCTTACTAGACAAGCTGACTTCTGCTTTTATTTCTTCTTATTGACTATAGGGGCAAAAGATACTGACACCAGTTGGTTTTCTGGTTGAGCCACAGTTTCTGTCATCGAAACAGACACATAACAGCCACTGTGTCTGTTATGGGAGTTGGATTAGCCCCAGTGTGCTATTTTGACATCACATCCAGAAACCTTTTCCCATTGAGGGTGCTGAATAGTGTTGAAAAGTGCTTGGTAGGCTTGGGCAAGGCCCCAGCACATTGCAGTGATTTGTGACTATCTGGAATGGCAAGGGCAACAGCATACTTTTTCCCAAACATTTTAACAGTTTATTGGGATTTTGCTCTTGTTCAGAGATGAAATTCCAGAACACTGAAGGTGTCCTCTATTCTAGGTGCTTGGCCATACTATCCCACACACCCTGTCAGAACTACCTGTTCAGCCTCAGGGCAAATGTCTGGGTGTTATACGTTATACGTTTAAAAAAAAAAAAAAAAAAAAAAAAAAAAAAGAAATCAATGTCTTGTACTGAGATCAGGACAGTTTAATTAAAAGGAAAGGAAAGGAAAGGAAAGGAAAGGAAAGGAAAGGAAAGGAAAGGAAAGGAAAGGAAAGGAAAGGAAAGGAAAGGAAAGGAAAGGAAAGGAAAGGAAAGGAAAGGAAAGGAAAGGAAAGGAAAGGAAAGGAAAGGAAAGGAAAGGAAAGGAAAGGAAAGGAAAGGAAAGGAAAGGAAAGGAAAGGAAAGGAAAGGAAAGGAAAGGAAAGGAAAGGAAAGGAAAGGAAAGGAAAGGAAATATTAGCAAAATGAATACACAAAGCAAGTAAGTGATGCGTGTCACCGTTGCTCATCAGCTGATGCCAAGCCAGTTCCAGACCAACAGTAGCCTCCCTGGCCAACTCCCCCCACTTTCATTGTTCAGCATGACACAATATGGTGTGAAATAGCCCTTTGGCTAGTTTGGGCCATCTGTCCTGTTCATCTCTGAAAGACCTTTGACTCTGTGTAAGTACTGCTCAGCAATAATTAAAACGTGGTGTGCTATGAATATTTGCTATGAATATTATCCTGATCCTAAATCCAAACACAGTACCATACCACCTACTATGAAGAAAATTAACTCTATCCCAGCTGAAACCTGGACAGGAAAGTTTGCATGTGAGGAGAAACCTTTCCTCCCAATGCGTTTCAAAGAGTTGAGACTGCCCACTCAATGCTCACTCTTCTCTTCAGTGGGAGAATTGTTGCTGGTTTTTTGTGCTTCACACAAAGGCCTTTGCAGTGAGCGGGGTGGGTTTGCTAAGCACATTTTCTGAGTGTAGAAGAATCTCTGTCTTTGAGACCTGAACCATGTCTTCCTGGGAGTGTCTTAGAGCTAGTGCTTCTGATGTCACTTCTCCCTGATTAGAAAATAGATAGGGCAGAAGCAGAGACATGACTTTTGTGGTCACCTGTGTCTGACAGCACAACAGCAGGCAAGTCTTGTGTGTGTGCTCGTGTACATGATATTTCTTGGGTGAAGAATAAATATAAGCATCTGTTAGCTTTTAGGTACCATTCAAACACAGCTGGAGCATCTGTCACAGCTACACTGTCTTTAGGAGTGAGCAGGCAAATACAGATTTCCAAAAGTGCTCATCACATTGAGGAAGCCTCTAGGCCTGAGTTTGTATATAAGTGGGTGGTCCAGATGAACTGAATCACAATGTTTCATCCCTGTAAATCCTGAGCAGGCAGAGCTCTGAAGACATGTTCAGAAACATGAACTAGCTTTTTTTTTTTTAAATATTTTTTTAAACTCATTAATATTCCTTGTCAAATCACAGCTGATTTGTGGTGACCTAAACCTTGCTTGTTTATAGGTTAGACCAAAATTCCAGAGCAAGTATTAGAGTGCAATTGACTGAGAGTAAGTGAGGTGGTGGCATTCTCTTAGCATGCAGTTACTAAAGATCTAACTAGCCCATCTTGCTTCCAACTGGTGCAAGAGATTGCAATTCTGAAAATAAATTGCATTTGGTACTTGGACCAATGCCACCAGATTAACCACATCCACTGGGGCCACAAATAAATATTGTGAGAAAAAGGGGGTCAATATGCTTTGGGATGGGTGTGGAGCACTCCAAGGGAGGCGATATGAGAACCTAGTGACATGGGGTGACATCCCAAAGAATGTTGGGGACCCAGTAGATAGAGGAGTTCCCCCGAGGTGTCCCAGAGGGAGTCCTAAGATAATCCTATGGGACATGGGGCAGGTTCCACAGACAACACAGAGATTCTGGCACAGTCCAAGGCCTTTATTTCCCTGGCAAGATCCCTGGGGTTTTCCAAGGTGTTTCTTGCTCCTGGGGGAGGTCTGGTGGGATCCAGAAGCATCCTCCTTGGTCATGCTTATCTCTGCAGGGGACAGGCAGGTCCCACGTTGATCATGACCACACAGGAGCCCTGCCTCCACTTCTTGGCTCCAACCTTGAGCTACCTGGACCAGCTCAGCCACTACTACCTCCTGTAATGAAGACCCTGAGGACACAGGTACACAGGTCATGGCCAGACATCAGAGACAGGGGAACAGGAGGCACAGGAAGACAGGGCTCAGGGCCTGACACCACAGAGACAGGGAACACACAGGGGGACATGGGGACAAGGAGGGGATATAAGTGAGCAGAGGTCAGAGACTAAAACTGGGGGTGTATGCAGGCAGGGCATAGAGAGTAACAGAGGTCAGGAATTAGGGCTTGGAACCAGTGACTGGGGAAGAGGAATCCAGGGAACACAGGGAGAGGGACAGGTTAAGGGCCTGGCAAAGGATATAGCAGGACTGTGAAAACAAGGGACATGTTCAACCAGGAACACAGCAGGACATTGAGAAGACAGGGCTCAGGATGAAGTTGCTACTGGACAGTGAAAGACATGGTGGAACCAGGGGAACAGGGGGACATGGAGCAAGGTATGGCCTGATCCTGTAGGTTCCCAGGGCCATCCATAGTCCTGGCATGCCCTCCAGTCCTCTCCAAACACCTCATGATCCTAAGTGTCTCCCTTGATGCTACTAGATGCTGTTGTGCTTCACATGACCATCCTTATAACCCTAAGGTGCCATTCGACCCCTCCAGACCACTGGGTGCCCACAGGTACCTCCCATGACCCTCCATATGATCCTCCATCCAAGATTGTACAACGCACCCCAGATAGGAGTGTGCACCCACACTTACCCTATGGTCCCTTTCATTGCCCTATCTTGCTCCAGCCCCCTGAATTCCCAGCATTTTCCCCATAACCTCCCAGTTAGGAAGATTCCACCTTTGTTGGGGTTCCCAGGGATCTCTCCTTCCTCCTGGAGGAGGGCTGTGGACACCTCTACCTCTTGGCCATGCTCAGGGCTCCCCACATAAACCAGAGTCAGGTCAAGGCAGGTCTGTGGGCAGGGACACAAGACATGGAGTGAGATCAGGGCAGGTACTGCCCCCATTGCATACTTCCAATAGTGCCAAGCTCACCTGGGGTGTGAGGATGTAGCCATAGAGCCTGGCATGCCGAAGGACTGTTTCGAGGAGATGGGCTGCGATGTGGGCAACCTGGGTCAGCCCAAATACAGCTGCACTGACCGGAGGGCACTACAATGATGGCACCATGGCAGAAGCAGGCAAAAGAAAGCCAGGGACTGGGAAGCATGCATGGAGCGTACAAGGGGAGGGGAAAGGAAGAGAGAGAAGCATGCAACAAGCATGTTGGGAATCTGAGGGTTCAGAGCACAAGGAATGTGCAAATTCTGGTAAACCTGAAGGAAGCATGTGGGAGTATGCAGGCTGCAAGTTCAGACAAGTACATGTGGAAAGTGCACCACTAAGCATGCCATGGGGACACCAGTGTGTGGAAAGCATGCTATGAGCACAGGGCCTCTCTAAGTGTGGGAGGAGTACATAAGGACCATGCAATAAGCATGGATAGAGTATGTAAGTGCCAATAACCATGTGGGGTGTATTTAGGTTGTTGTGTGGATGCTGAGAAGCATATGGAGACTGCACAGGGAGTATTCAAGTCCTAACAAGTGTGCAAGAATGGGGCAAGGAATGTATGGGTGCCAATAAAGCTGTGAGGGGCATGTGAAGACTCACATGCACAGCATGGCGCAGAAGCAGCTCACTGAGGTAGGTGTAGCACTCCTCCACATCCAGTAAGGGTGTCTCTGGGGTTGGGAGAGTCAGTGGTAAGACCTTTGCTGTGCTGTGTCCTCCCATCCTCTCCTAGCCCTGCACATACCTGTGCACATGATGATGGTTTGATACACAATGCCCAACAGGGCTGAGAGCGGCCCTGGGGTCAGGTCTAGCTCCTGGCCCAGTTCCAGGGCCCCTTTGTAGGCATCCTGAATGACAGGGGGCCCCGGCAGAACATCTGTCAGAACACTGTAGGAACAGGCACACCTCAGGGGGACATAAATGGGACGTCCTAGGGGCACAGGGAGAGCTTGAGGGATATGAAAGGGACAACCTGGGAAGACATAATAGGGAAAACAAAAGGGTCCAGAATATCCTTCAGAGATACAATGTAGGCACTTGCAGGGAGAGGAACAGGGGCATACTGGGACACCTTGAGGGGACCTAAGGAAGAAGCCATGGTAATGGGGCATGGAAAAGTCATGAACACCTAGAGGGCTGCTAGGGGGAACAAGGATACCAGTAGGAGACATGGGGACATCCTGGGAGGGGACATATGCACCCAGGACTGGATTCTAGGATGTCCTGGATGGGACAAGGACACTGGGGTCAATGAAGGGAAATGGGATACTGCAGGGATGATAGGGAGACTAAAGGAATCCTGGAAGGGTAGGAGGTGAATGGTGGTATACCAGTGGTATCCCTGGGAGTCCTTGAGGTGAGGTCTCTGAGTGTCCTACTGGTCTCCAGGGTGTCCCAGGATTTTTTGGAGGTCCCCAGAGGCATTATTCAAGTGACCCACTGGTGCCTAGAGTGTCCTATCTGTTGCCTAGGATGTTCTGTGTTTTTCCCCAATCATGCCTGGAGCTCCCATAATGTCCCAGTGTGTCGCCAGAGTGTCTTCAGAGGTCTCAGGTGCCTCAGAATTGTTCTACAGTGTCTCCAGGGTTCCCTGCTGGTGTCTTGGTATTTGAGTCCCCCAGGTGTTTTTCCCCTGGCATCCCCAGTGACCCAAGGTAGTCCAGAAATGTTTCAGGGTGACTCAAGTGTCCAAGGCCTCTCCAAGCACCCCCATCCCCTCACTCACACATGCCGATCCTGCAGGATTGGGGCTGCCTCAAGTCTCTCCATGGCCACCACATCTAGGTCTGTCCTGCAGGGATGTGGAGGGGGGAGGGAGTAATGATGACAAGAGACATGGGGACAGATGGGAACAGTGGGACTGGAGGGTGGGAAAGGGCAGGAAGGCAGAGGACAGATGGGGATAAGCAGACACAGCTAGGCGTTGAGAACTCACGGGCCCAGGTGTGCCTTCTCAGACTTCTGGGAGGAAGAAAAAGGGGCAGAAAGGAGAAAGGATGTAGGCACAAGTGTGGACAGTTGAGAATGGGAGACATGGGAATGGCTGGGGACAGTAGGGGAAAGCAGATCCACTGCGAATATTTCAGAATAGGCTTGAGGCCATACTCACCACACACAGATCTTGGTTTCAAGCCACATGGTCTGCGACAGAAGGAGCAGGGCTGTAAGGACAGTCAGGAAGGTGGGTGCCCCCAGCCCTACCCCTTGCAGGGCCAGCACCATCCCCAACCAGGAACAGGGATAATACATCTCCAGTTCTACTGTCAGGGCCATTGCTGTCACAGTCCCAGGAAAAGGTGCAGCCCCAAACTCCCCAGGGTGCTTCCAAACCACCAGCAGGGTCACAGCTGTCCTTGCACTGGGGCTGAGGTGTTCCCACACACAGCTTCAGCAGGACTAACTCTGTCCCCAGCCCTGAGGAGATGGAAAGGGTGCCCCAACTGCTGGTGGGACCTCAACGTCCTGTCCTTTGTGTCGCTGTGAAAGCTGATGACACTATTGCTCCAAACATTGATGACACTATTGCTCCAAAGTTCTGGTGGCACAGACAGCAGTGACTTCATCAGTGGCAAAAACGCTGTTGTTAGTGATGACTTTGACCTAGTTTCTGATACTATCTCTGATATTTTTTGGTATAATGTTGCTTACACCCTTAACATCACTGTTGCCTGTGTTAAGGCCCTGAAATCAGAGAACACTGAATGGCCAGCAACGCATCATTCTGCACAGTTGTTTGCAATGTGACTTACACGCAATGAGCATGATGGCAAAAACAGCGGTGATGTCACCGTTGCTACTATACTATGGGCACCGATGCCTTCACTACTATAGCACAAATCCTGGTAATTAGTACTAATTAGCAATTAGCACTCACCGTGTCACAGATCACAATGTGGCTATTTGGGGCAGGCCTGGTGATGTCACCGGTGCTCATAAGGAAATGCACACCAATGACGTCACAAAATCTGTGCAGCCTGCTGCCACTCCTCACAGATCCTGAGAGGTCACAGGCCCAGGATATCACCACGGGCTTTAACCCAGGCCTGACCACGGCCACGGTGCCCGCCTTTGGCTTTGCCTTTGCCTTTGCCTTTGCCTCCGCCTCCGCCGCCCCCGCCCAGCGCTGCCCCTGCCGCTCCCCCACCTCCCGGAGCCCTGACGGGGAGCCCGCGGCTGCCGCTCGCCCAGGCCGCTGCCGCACGAGCTCAACGGTGGGCAGCCACTAGGAAGAGGCTTTACTGCAAGGCGTGGAAAGCAGAAGCCAATCAGAAAGGCTCTCACTGCTCTCCTGCTGAGGAAAGGAGGAAGGGTACCGGCCAATCGTTAGCACCCTCATTCTGTGGTGGCAGGGATTCTCACCAATCACAGTGTAGCTTCTTAGCAGCAGCCTCGCCCTGCCCTCTCTGTGCTGCTCCCGCCCGGAGCTCGCGGCGGTGCCGCTGCCCCCGGTGCTGGGCTGGGGGCAGCAGGGCGGATGGCGGCTTGACTGGGGGGTGCGGCATAGGCTGTGTGGGGGAGCAAGAACTGGTGAAAATTCTGTGGTCTGCTGAGCAGCAAGTCTTGGTAGCTGGGACAGTTCCCTCAGAAAATTCTGCTCCCGTAGTTTGGGTGGGGAGGAAAGATGCAACCCACGGGAGCAGGGGAGGACCCGTCCTGTCCAGGTCTCTCTAAGGAGCCTTCCTGCCCTCTGGTAGATGCTACCCCCAACTTCATGTCATCTGCAGACTTACTGAGGGTGCACTCTGTAATAAGTGGTTGGAACCAAAACCACTCTCAGAATAATCTTTATCAGAGCCAAATTTATTAAGCAAGCATTCAAGCAGGCAAAACAGCGCTGGGTGGCCGGGGAGTCTCCGCTCCACCAACAGCGTGCGTCTCACGCCCGCCAGAGTCCCTGTTTTATAGCTTGGTTGTTCCAGGTGTACGTGGCATATCCTGGTATGTCCTGCAGTTGCACATACTGTTGCTAGGGGGTCATCTCGGACCTCCTGGTGGTCGTGAGGATGAAGGCCGTAGTCTTCCTCTGCATTGCAGGTTGTGATCTTACTGAGCAAGCACTATACGTGTTCTATACATGGTCTTATCAGGATAGTCAGCTGGAAACTTTCTAGCTATATAGGGTTGTCACAGCCCCCACAAGCTTCCCCAAGATTTATTACAGGTTCTTATCAGGATGGTCAGCTGGAAACTTTCCAGCTGTACGGGGTTGTCACAGCCCCCACAAGCTTTCCCACCAGTTTGATTAACAAACTTATTATACAATATTTATTACACACTCAATTCCCTCATTCAAATCAGCAATAAAGATATTAAAAAAGATGGGCCCCAACAGAGACCCTTGGGGAACACCAGTCATGACCAGTTGCCGGCTGGATTTCACTCTGTTCACCACTCTCTTGGCCAAGCCATCCAGCCAGGTTTTAACCCAGCAAAGAGTGTACCTGTCCAAGACACGGGCTGCCAGCTTCTCCAGGAGAATACTCAGGGAGACCATGTCAAAGGCTTCGCTGAAGTCTAGGAAGACTATATCAACAGCCTTTCCCTTATCCACTGGGCGGGTTACCCAGTCAAAGAAGGAGGTGAGGTTGGTCAGGCAGGACTTGCCTTTCATGAACCCATGCTGGCTGGGCCTGATCACCTGGTTGTCCTGTATACATTGCGTGATTGCATTCACGATGACCTGTTCATCACCTTTCCTGGCACCAAGTTCAGGCTGACAGTACTGTAGTTCCCAGGGTCCTCCTTAAAACCCTTCTTTTACATGGGTGTCACATTAGCAAGTCTCCAGTGAGACCTCTCCAGTTGACCATGACCGTTGAAAGATGATGGAAAGTGGCCCAGCAATCACATCTGCCAGCTTCCTCAGCACCCTCAGGTGTACCCTGTCTGGCCCCCTGGACTTGTGACAGTCCTTGTGGAGTAGCAGGTCTCTAAATGTTTCCACCTGGATTGTGGGGTGTTTATTCTACTACCCATCCCAGACTTCCAGGTTGGGAGGCTGAGTACCCGAGGATAAGTGGTCTGACTGTTAAAGACAGATGCAAAGAAGTCATTAAGAACCTTGGCCTTTTCCTTATGCTCAGTAGTCATGTTCCCCTCCGTGTCCAGTAAAGGACAGAGATTCTCCTTGGCCCTCTTCTTATCATAAATACATTTGTGAAACCTTTTTTTTTTTTTTTTTTTTTAATCCTTAACCATAGAGGCCAGGTTGAGTTTGTACTGGGCGTTTCTGATTTTCTCTCTGCATATTCTGGCGACGTCCTTGTATTCTTCCTGAGTTGCCTATTCCTTCTTCCACTGGACATAATCTCTATTTTTTCCCCAGAGACTCAGCAAATGTTCCCTGTTCAGCCATGCTGGTCTTCCCCACCGGCTAATCTTATGGCACACATGGACAGTCTGTTCCTGTACCTTGAAGACTTCCTTCTTGAGGAGCATCCATCCTTCCTGGACCTCTTTGCCCTTCTGGACTGACTCCCACATGACCCTCCCTGCTAGTGTCCTGAATTGTTCAAAGTCTGCCCTCTGGAAGTACAACGTAGCAGTTTCGCTGACTCCCCAAGAATAAAGAACTCTACCATGTCATGGTCACTCTGCCCAAAACAACTCCCTACCACCACATCTCCCACCAATCCTTCTCTGTTTGTGAACAGCAGGTCTGGCAGGGCACCCCCTCTTGTATACTCACTAACCAACTGAATCAGGAAGCTGTCTTCTACACAGTCCAGGAAAAATGGAACCTTGAGGGACCCCACTAGTGACCATCCGCCAGCCAGATTTGGCCCCATTAACCACAACTCTTTGAGCCGTGCCTGTCAGCCAATTGCTCACCCATCGTATGATGTTTTTGTTAAGTTGTATGCTGGACATTTTGTCCAGTAGGATCCTATGGGAAACCATGCCAAAAACATTGCTGAAGTCCAAAAAGATCACATCAGCTGGTTTCCGTTGGTCAACTAGATGATCTTATAAAAGGAAAGCAAATTTGTTAGGCAGGACCTAGCCCTCATGAACCCATGTTGGCTGGGACCAATGACTGCATTGTCGCCCGGGTGCGCCTCAATAACTTCAAGAATCATCTTCTCCATAATTTTACCAGGCACTGACATGAGACTGACAGGCCTGTAATTGCTAGGGTCTTCTTTCTTACACTTCTTAAAATTTGGCACAACATTCGCCAGCTTCCAGTCTACTGGGACCTCTCCAGATTCCCAAGACAGTTGAAAAATAATTGAGAGAGGTCCCACAATGACATCAGCCAGCTCTTTAAGCACCCTGGGATGGATCCCATCTGGATCCATGGGCTTGTATGGATCCAGGTGGAGCAGCAAATCCCACACACATTCAGGGTTGGTTGCGAGTTTGTCATTCCCACCATCATGGTCCTCCTGCTCAGGGCACCCAGGGTCCCAAAGCCCATCAGCAGCATTGAAGACAGAGGTGAAGAAGGCATTAAACTTCTCTGCTTTGCCTATGTCATTGTCTGTGAGGAGATCTTCCCCGTCAAGTAGCAGAACTAAGTTTTCTTTGTTTCTCCTTTTTCTGTTAACATATCTAAAAAAAAAAAAAAAAAAAAAAACTTTTTTATTGTCTCTCACAGACTTGGCCAGCTTCAACTCTTGTTGGGCTTTGGCCCCACAAATTTTCTCCCTACAAACACGAACAGCATATTCCTTCCTCTCTGTTTTCCAGCAACAGATCAAGGAGGGCACCTTTCCTAGTTGGCCTTAGCACCTGCACCAAGAAGTTATCATCTAGGTGCTTTATGAACCTCCTGGACTTGCTCGTGTTGGCCATGTGGTGATCTCAGTTGATGTCTGGCAAGTTGAAATTTCCCATAAGGACAAGGGGAGTTGATCTCGAGGCATCTCTTAGTTCTGCAAATAATTCATCAGTGTTGTCGTCCTGGCTGGGAGGTCTGTAATAGATTCCCACAACAAAATCCCCTTTATTTGTTCATCCCTTAATCCTTACCCAGAGGCTCTCAACTTTGCCATCCCCAGCTTGAAGTTCCATGCAGTCTAGCCCATGCTTCACATACATCGCCACCCGGCCACCTCACCTACCCTGCCTGTCCCTCCTGAAGAGCCCGTAACCATCTATTGCAGCACAGCAGCCACAGGACTCATCCCACCAGGTTTCGCTTATGCCGATGATGTCGTAGCTGTGGGACTGGGCCAAGACTTCTAGCTCCTCCATTTTATTCCTCATATGTGGGTGCGAGACCCACCGAGTTCGGCGTGAGGAAGCAAGTGATCAACTTAATATGAGTGGTAATACAAGCTTCAACTTTATTGTGCAGATATCCGTATATTTATACACACAGTGATAATTATGCCTAGTGGTCACTATCCTATTGGCTAAGCCTAGAAGTGTTGCAAAAAATACTACTTGCAGTTACAGTGCATAAGCTACTTCCTTATCTTCCCGGGCCTCAGATCCACCTGTTTATCTCTCTCAAGGACAGACTGCTCCTTGCATATTTCACAAGAATGCTTCTCATCCGGCCTACTCCATGGCTATAAACTCTGTATTTTCTTTGCCTTGCTTGTACAATTCCTCTAGGGACCCATTCCCTTGCTCTTTGAGCCATTCTTCAACACTCATACTGCCTGCATTTGTGTAGAAGCACTTCAAATGCGCTTCCCTATACACAGAACCTTGTGGAGCTGATTGAAGGACCTCTCTGGTACACAGTCCCTCTGATTCTAGCACACCATCCCTTAGCTCATCACCGGCATGCCTGTTTTTATCTCCTTCCCCCTTCAACTCTAGTTTAAAGCCCTATCTATCAGCCCTGCCAACTCCTGCCTAAAGATTGAGCCAAAATCCTTACCCCTCTCTGAGAGGTGCATCCCGTCTGGTGACAGCAGGCCTGGCGTCACATAGACCTTCCCATGATTGAAAAACTCAAAAGTTCTGTCGGTTGCACCAGTCCTGAAGCCACGTGTTAATGTGGTGAGCCTGCTTGTCAGCATCGATCCCCCCTGTTGGAAGGACAGAGGAAAACAACCTGTGCCCCTGATCCTTTAAGTAGTCACCCCAAAGTCCTAAAGTCCCTTTTGATCGCTCTCAGACATCTCGTTGCCACCTCGTCATTACCAGCCTGAAAGACCAGTAGCAGGTAGTAGTCGGTGGGCCGTACCAGGCGCTTGACTTTCTTAGCTAAGTCTCTCACCCGAGCCCCGGGGAGACAACAGACTTCACTGTCGGTTGGGTCCGGTTGGCATATCAGGCCCTCTGTCCCTTTCAAAAGGGAGTCCTCCATGACAATAACCCTTCTGTCTTTCTTGACAGATGATGTAGCAATGTGGGGGGTAGGTTGCCTTGCCTTAGGCACCCTCTCCAACTGGGACGGGCTTTTGTCTACTTCATTGTTCTGACTATGGCTGACTAGAGCCTTGTACCTGTTACATAAGGGTAGATGGGAAGGTGAGGTGGGCAGGGACAGGGCTCTCCTACCACCCTGAACAGGAACCTGCCTCCATTCCCTTCCCCCTGTGGCCTAGGTCCACTTTTACCGCCTGGTGGGATGAGGGGACTTTTGTCTTCTGCACAGCAGGAGGCACCTGTGCTGCAGCAGGCTCATGTGAGATGGGGAAGATGTTAAAAAAAAACTATCTGAATTAGTATCTAGCTACATTACATATACGGTAAAATATCTTAAGTATTGGGGATGTGGATGAGAACCTAAAAATATCCTAATTATAGGGATGTAGATGAGAAGCAGATGTAAAAAGAAGATATCGTTCAAGGCTAATGGATGAGGGAAGAATGAACATCTTCTTAAGAAAGAATGAACAACTTGTTGGCAGGAAACAAGGCAAAGATAAGAAAAAAAGCCTAAACTGTCCAACACAAGGTCAAAGTCCACAAAGGTAAAGAAAGTTTAACCTCCTCTTCCTCGTTGCCTTCATCCTGAAAGACCCCTGCCCATGACCACCAGGCTACATTGCGCAGGTGCAACCGGAAGGAGCTAAGGGCGGGGAGTATGGAAATGAGTACTTGGAAGAGGTCTGCCTTTTCGGGGAAATTAATATGTATTAGAGCTCATGTAATATGTAACAGTATTTGTGTATAAAATTGCGAGAGATGACCGGGCAGGTGCACACTTTTTGAGGGAAGCTATTCCTGGTGCACCCGGTGCACTGCAATAAAGTATACCTACTTTACAACCCTATGGTTGAGGAGTCTTTTCCGTGCATCACATGAGTCTGTCTCAGAGAGGGTAGCATACACCTTCACCAGTCAATTTCCCTCTCTGACTCCCTGATGCTCCTGAACCTGCTCACCTCCTCCCAAAGCTCCGCTACCTGTTTGAGCAGCTCTTCAACCTGGGCACACCTCCCACAGGCATACCCCTCGCTGCTGCTGTCGGATACGGACAGAAGACTCGGGCACACCCTGGAGCCCAAGACCTGGACGGCAGTGTGTTTCCCTGAGCCCTCCATCTGAGTAGCCACATCAGTGACTGCGGCTGGAGAGGCCGCAAGAGATGTGGAAGCCATGGTTTTCTGCTGGGTTTCTCACAAGCAGGCTACCAGTATCAGTACTGAAGGGAAAGACTGCTGCAAGAGAGCGGCAAAGGGCCCTACCTGCTCACCCTACCTGCGCAAACTGCCACACTAACTGCCGCGCCACTCCCTTCTGATGCACCTCGCCCTGTTTGCCCGCCCTGTTTGCCATGCTCCTGGTTGCTCATGCTCCCTAGGGGCTGCTTTTGACGGCCGGGGAGGGGGCGCTGCTGGCTCCACCTAGGCCTCACCAGCCTCCCTTGCAAGGGCTGCCAGGTCCTGGCAGCCCCCTCGGATGCTTGGAGTGGCCTCAATGACAAAAAAAAAAAAAAGCCCTGCCTGTCTCAATCCCCCGCTCCACTGCAGAACACGTCTGCCCCGGAGCCGATCGCCTCGGCACTGCATTCCCTGACAAAGAGTCCCTCCCCAGCTTTCTTGTAGGCCCTGTTTAGGCACTGGAAGGCTGCTATAAGGTCTCCCTAAGGTCTTCTTTTCTCCAGGTTGAACAACCCCAACTCCCTCAGCCTGTCTTCGTAGGAATCATGAAATGGCTTGGGTTGGAAGGGATATCAAAGATCATCTAGTTCCAAGCCCCCTGCCATAGGCAGGGATGCCACCCACTACATCAGGTTGCTCAGGGCATCATCTGACCTGGTTTTGAACACCTCCAGAGATAGGGCATCCACAACTTCTCTTGGTAACCTGTTCCAGTGCCTCACCACCCTCTGAGTGAAAAATTTCTTTCTAACCTCTAATCTAAATCTCCCCTATTTTAGTTTAAAACCATTCCACCTTGTTCTGCCATTATCTGATTGAGTAACAAGTTGCTCTCCATCTTTTTTTAAGTACCTTAAGTACTGAAAGGCCACAAATGAGGTCCCTCCAGAGCCTTCTCTTCTGTAGACTGAACAGCCCCAGCTTTCTCAGTCTGTCTTTGTAGGAGAGATGCTCCAGCCCCTTGATCATCTTTGTGGCCCCAGACCTGGATGCAGTACTCTAAGTGTGGCCTCGCAAGGGCAGAGTGGGACAATCACCTCCCTTGACCTTCTGGCCACTCGTCTTTTGAGGCAGCCCAGTATGCAGTTGGCCTTCTGGGCTGCAAGTGTGTGCTGATGGCTCAAGTCAAGCTTTCAGTCCTCCAGGACCACCATGTCCTTCTCTGCAGGGCTGCTCTCATTGAGTTCTTCAGCCAGTATATACTCATGTATGGGATTGCCCCGACCCAGGTGCAGCATCCTGCACTTGCACTTGTTGAACCTCATGAGGTTCACAAGGGCCCACTTCTTTAGCTTGTCCAGATCACTTTGGATGGCATCCCTTCCTTCTATTGTACCAATGATACAATAGGTATCAATGATACCTGTGTATCAACAAAAGGAGAGGTGCTCCAGCCCCTTGATCTTCTTCATGGCCCTTCTCTGTACTTGTTATAATACTTCCATGTCCTTCCTGTTCTGGGGGCCCCAGAGCTGAACACAGTGCTCCAAGAGTCTCACGAGACTAGAGTAGGGGGGGAGAATCCCCTCCCTCACCCTGCTGACCATGCTTCTTTTGATATGGTTGGCTTTCCGGGCTGCAAGTGCACATTGCTGGCTCATGTTGAGCTTCTCATCCACCAGCACTCCCCAGGTCCTTCTCCTCGGTGGTGCTCTTAATCCAGTCAAGCCTGTATTTTGTTTGGGATTGCCCTGGCCCACGTGCAGGACCTTGCACTTGGTCCTGTTGAAATTCATGAGGTTCGCACAGACTCATGTCTCAAGCCTGTCCAGGTCCCTCTGGATGACATCCATTCCCTCCAGAATGTCGACCACACCACACAGCTTGGTGTCATCAGTAAACTTGCAGAGGGTGCCCTCGATTTCACTGTCCATGTCGCCAACAAAGATGTTAAACAGCACCAATCCTAGTACTGATCCCTAAGGAACATGACTCATAACCTTGTTCCACTTGGATATTGAACCATTGACCCCAACTCTTGAAGTGCAACCATCTAGCTAATACCTTACCCATCAAGTGGTCCATCCATCAAATCCACGTTTCTTCAACTTGGAGACAAAGATATCAAGTGGGACAGCATGAAATACTTTGCACAAGTCCAAACAGACAACACCAGTAGCTCTTCCCTTATCCACCAACTCTGTAACCCCATCATAGAAGGCCAACAGATGTGTTAGGCATGATTTGCCCTTAGTGAAGCCATGTTGGCTGCCAGCAATCACCTGATTTTCCATGTTCCTTATCATAGTTTCCAGAAGGATCTTCTCCATGACCTTGCCTGGCATAGAAGTGAGACTGACTGGCCTGTGGTTCCCCAGGTCTTCCTTTTTTCATTTTTAAAAATGGGGGTTATGTTTCCTCCTTTTCAATCGGTGTGATCTTCACCAGACTGCCACAAGTTCTCAAATATGATGGGTAATGACTTAGCAACTACATTTGCAAGTTCCTTCAGGACCTGTGGACATGTCTTATCAGATTCCATGGACTTGTGCACCCTTAGATTACTTAGCTGGTCTTGAACCTGATCTACTCCTACGGTGGGCGGTCCTTCATTCTCCCAGTCCCTGCCTTTGCCTTCTGGGGCCTGGTCTGTGTAGCTAGAATAAAAAATGTTTACCTTCTGTTATGCCTTCTCCATATCCCTGTTGACCTCTGTTTCCTTCCAGAGAGGGCCCACAGTTTCTCTAGTCTTCCTTTTATCCTTGATGTACCTATAGAAGGCATTCTTGTTGCCCTTGATGTCCCTGGCCAAATCTAATTCTAAAAGGGATTTGGCTTTCCTAACCTGATCCCTGGCTGATCAGACAATTTCTCTGTATTCCTACCAAACTACCTGTCCTTGCTTCTTTTCTCTGTATGCCTCCTTTTTCTGTTTGAATCTGGCCAGGACCACCATGTTAAGCCATGCAGACTTCCTGGTGTCTTTGTCTTTTTAAAGGTCTGACTTTTTAATGGTCTTTAGAGTTTCATCTTTCTCTGGAAGTCTAGAGGTGGGAGAGTAAGCTAACACCCAGGAGTACTGATTTCAGTTACAGCACAGCTTTTCACAGAATCACCTAGGTTGGAGGAGACCTCCAAGATCACCAAGTCCAACCTCTGACCTAACACTAATAAGTCCTCCACTAAACCATATCACTAAGCTCTACCTCTAAAAGTCTTTTAAAGACTGAGGAAGTGGCCATGAGATAAATATGGTTGGGAATCTCTTCAGTAATGTATCAGAAATTCTAAAGACCACAGAAATAGAAATATGGAATAAAAAAAAATAAAATCCAATAAAGCACTGGCATAATGTGTCTATTATTGTGTCTGTCAATTGTTGTGGATAGGAAATAACGAGCTTCGCATTGACCTATGAGACTTTAACAACAGTCATTCTGCCAAGTATGCATTTGTTCAAAATTTTAGCAAAACCTGAAAAATACAAAATGATCCTTGGAAACTTCAGCAGTGCCAATGCATGTAAGGAGAATTCAGGGGAAGACCTGGAGTTACCAGCAGAGCTAGGATGATCTGCAGAGACAAAGAAATGTTGTATTGTGGCAAGACATAATATATTTTTCATAAATTATCTTGTCTCTTCTGCCCTGTGGGGATCTGTGCAGGCTCTTTTAAGGGCTGGCAGTGCCAGGGATGCTCAGAGCACAGGCAATAGGACGTCCAGCACAATCACAGAGCCCCATGAAACACCACCACAGAACATGAATGCTCCTGGGGTTTCAAGTTCTCCTCAGACCGATGTCACTAATCTTAAAGACTAATAAGGTATAGCATAGTTCAATAACACTCCCTAGAGATTCTGAAGACAAAGCTCTCACTCCATCAGGTATCCAGAATCAGTCGAATCAACAAAACTTCATGTTTATAAAGGCAAGCCTTGATTCTGCAACATGATGAAGGGGGACCAGGAGATGGAATTTATTGGACACTTACATTAATAATTGATAGTTGTTTTAATGTCAGGGTTTTCTAACACTTGAACACTATCACAAGCAGGTAACAGCAGCAAGAGAAAGACAAGACACACCTAAATATCTTAGATTGCAGACATGTTACTTCTAGGCCAATCTGTCTCCTCCACTCTAGCTCAGTGGGTCCTTGCCACCCTCGGCTGGAGGAGAGAAGTGTGAGGACAGGGACTTTGTGCCACCACAGAGAAATGCATTCCTGGAAGGTCACGGGGAACATGCAGAATGAACAGGCCATGTTGTTTGGGATAGGCCTCTTGTAACATACAGAAGCTGAAATTGTTTTAAAAAGGCTTGTTGGTTTTATCTACAAGGGAGTCGATCAAACACAAAAACATGCTGTTTTTCGAAAGATCTGTTTCCTAATAACTGCACTGTAACCTACAAAGATCCTTGGGGGTACAACCAATTCCACAGCTCCAGCCTCAATAGATTTTACCACTGAAGAGCCTGTGACAGATTTAGAGATGGAGTGTACTAGCAGACTGGCATAGGATACTGTGGTAGTTTTACTCAGGTGGGCAGCCAAGCTCCACCACAACCGCTCTCTCACTCCCCCTCTCCTCAGAAGGAAGGGGGAGAAAATACAACACAGAGAACTCGAGGTTTGAGATGAGAAAGGTTTAATTAAAGGGAAAGGGAATGGGAAGGAAAAACAGATACAAAAGAAACAATCAGTCCGCGCGGAAGCACAGAGAGAGAGAAAAATTATTCTCTACTTCCCATCAGCGAGCGGTGTTCGGCCACGTCCTGGGAAGCAGGGCCTCAAACGCGTAGTGGTTGTTCAGGAGGAACAGCCCCCTCCCCCACGAGAGCCCCCCCTTTTATTGCTGAGTGTGACATCAGGTGTTATGGAATATCCCTTTGGTTGGTTTAGGTCAGCTGCCCCGGCAATGTCCCCTCCCCATCACTTGCCCACCCCCAGCTTGCTGGCTCTTGGGGGCTTAGGAGTCCTGATGCTGTGCCAGCACTACGCAGCAATAGACACAACACTGGAGTGATATCAGTGCTGTTCCAGCTACGAGTGCAGAGCACAGCACTGTGCGGGCTGCTGCAGGGAAATGGTGACTCCAGCTCAGACAGACCCAACACAGATACAAATACTTTTACTGGCTGCCAGAGGTGAAATTCAGACTTCTGTAGCCTGGCAAGAAGGCTGTGGTTTGTCTGTGGGTTATAGGACTTTTTTTCAGTGACACAGCTCACTGTCATCAGAGCTGGATTTTAGCTGAGCTTTTGATAGCAGTTCACCACCACCCCATGTAGGACAATGGTCTACCTCCAGCAGCATTCAGACCTTGCTCTTTACATCTGTCTCAGGCCATATGAAAAGAAAAAAAATCACATCCTACAAGATTCATCTGTGCTGAAATAAGTAAAGCTAAAGCAAAGTAAATGTTTGATTAAAATCCTACAGCCTTCTAAGTAGTCGCTCAGGTATCCTACCCTCAAGGCCACCGTGGACATCAGACCAGCGAACACAACACTGGACTGAGAAGCCCATTAACACTGAATCTCAACCTTTCCCTTCTAGTCTCAGCTGAACAGTATTGCTCTAGATGATACTATTAAATCTGTCTGAACAGATTTATAATAGAGAAGCTTTTTCTAACTTGAAGCCTTATTAGGATTTCAAAGGTACAGGGAGGGCATTTAAGGACAAACCCTTGGCAGCAGTTCTGTGTGTAGATGGCTGTTGTATCAGCAGCACCACATCCAAAAGGGTAAGCACCGTATGACTGCCCATCACCAATCTGGGGACACTTTCTGAAGAACCAAAGTGTCTGCTGGTGCATCCTGAAGCGGAGAGAGCCCAGTACCAACCTTGTACTGAGCCTCCCCACATCTTGATCCAGCCCTGCAGGAACCTGGGAAAGTCTGTCCTTGAGCTCTTCTGAAAATCTGGTTCTTATTCTTTGTATCAAATGACCCAGCATGCTTTTATGGCTTGTGTTTTGTAATGTCTGGAGGGACCCAGAAAACCTGGACGGGGCCAACACTTTTGCCCAACAGACAGATATTGGTGGCTGTCATGGGAATTAGTTTCTTACTCTAAGCTCTGCAGCTGCTAAGCTCTGCAAAGACACTGGAGGCACGTCAGGAGATTGAGAAAAGACCTTCTCTGGAGATGGAGGAAGTAAATATTTTTACACAGTGGTCACTTTAAAAAATATATAATAACATGTCATTTGAGGCCTGCAGTTTGTTTGCAGCTATCAACTCCAGTTGTGTGACATATGGGTGGTCCAACAATAGACAAATTGGTAGAAAACTTACCTTGCCATTTACCTCTTGCCATCCTTGCCCACCTGGCTTGCATACCCTCATCAGATACCCTTGCAGTAAGAGCTCTCCACCCTTGCCCCTTTTCTCAGCACATACCTCATCCAGAGAGAGAGTTGTGCAAGAGCAACTGGTCTTATACTTAAGCAACTAGTCCTCTGTACTTGAGAAAAATAATATCAGCAAAGAAAAAGGGCTCAGGAATTACCTTTCTGGTCTTCAAGGTTCATCAGAACAGAGAGGGTAGAGAGCAGCCTCTGCCTATCCTCATGACTTTGTCTGTCTTCCCTGCTCATAGTGATGAACAGCTGCCAGTGTTTCCAAGATAAGAACAGGTCTTACCAGAGTTTACAAAAGATGTTAAAAATGTAATGAAGCAGAAAATATCTTGTCAAAACAGAGTCTCACAGAAAGGCTAATAGGAAGAAACCTCTAAAATGAAATCCTTCCTGCTACACAACCTCAATTAATCACTATAAGGAGAATTAAGCAACGGCTCCCTGACACTAGCTCCCAGAGGAAACTAAGCACATACCAAACCAAATGTTCATCAAGGGCACACAACTGGTATGCAGCAACTGATAGAGATATGTCCTGATCAACTCTTTAAATGAGGAAATCATTGTCTCCCCAAAATAAAACCAACGTATAGAAATGTGAGGATAAGGAACCCCTTAGATGCAAATTCAAATAGGTAGTCTGTGTTCATAAATCTCTGCGTGGCCTGGGTGCCCATTACTAGATGTGGTAAAGCAAGCACCAGCTATGGTTGGGTCTGTGGATTACAGTCAAGACCAATTAAACCATAAGCCTTCACTTCTCACAGCATGGAGCTTTGAAGCTTCCCTGGGAAAGCGGAGTGAAACCTTGTTCAGCAACACAACATGTGAAGCATGTGTATGAACAAGGGGGGATTCTCTCTTTTCCTCCCCACTTCCCCCCTCCCTGGTGAAAAGAACTGTCTTCAGAAACTATGCCACTTACCTGAGCTCTTTTGGAGCCTCAGGAACTATTGGGAGCTGTGAGCTACAATGTACATCATGTAGTAAGGACAAGCAAAAGGTGCAACATGGCCTTAGCAGTGAAAGACTTGGTCACTTGAAGACACATTATGTTCACAAAGCTCAGAAGCAGTAAGGGAAAACCAAGGGACAGCTGAAAAAAACTACTATCTTAGTTTGGGCAACTGTCCCCACCACAGATGCTAAGATTAGTTATGGTCTGAAAAAAATCTCCCTTGGAAATGTAAGTATTCATCAAATATCAACTGAAAACTTTGTTGTTAGCACAGAGTGAAGAGCTATAAATAGCATAGCCCAGGCAAGCCTAAGCCAGAAGAACATCTCTCCTTGCTGTTTTGGATGATAACCTACCCTTGAAGATCAGATCACTCCTTTCCCAGCAAGGCAAGACTGTAAAGCTCCCAGTGGGCACCTGCAATGGTGCTGACTCTCTCAAGTGAACTGTTACCTCACATTGCCCTAAGGAATTTTTGGATGAACTTTGAAATGCAATAAAATAAATAAACAAACAAATAAATAAATAAAGAGGTAATTGGCTAGCCTCTTTCTAGGGCAATTCACCCCTGATATCAGAAGACCCTTATTAGGAAGACCCTGATATTGCCAAAACCCTTATTAGGAAGGGACTTGCTGGAAAAATTGGATGCAAAAATTTATTTTGAACAAGTTAAAATGGAAATAACCTTTTGACAAAATGAGACAAACAGTCAAGTTTGGTTCACGGTACTCGATTACAAGAATGCCTTTATCTGCCTGCCAGAAACTTTTTGCCTTTGAATGGGAAAACGCTAATAGAGGACGAAAAACTCAGCCTACTTGGACAGTGTTACCATAGGGGTTCAAGAATAGCCCCACCATATTTCGGAAACAATTAGCCTGTGATCTTGAAGCTTGAAAGACCCCTTCGGGAAAAGGGGACACTGTTGAAATACGCAAATAATAGCTACTGAAGACAAAAAGTAATGTGTAGAATGGACCATTAGTTTACTAATTATTTTTTTTTTGCACTAAAAAAAAACAGCCTCTGAACCCAGCCTCTTTCCTTAGTATCAGAGTTTCCAGATTACCCATTCATGATTGCATCAAGACCATGGACATGGCATCTTTGTCCGCTAGGGAGTTCACCTCACAGGATATGTGGTAACAAAAATCAGCCCAAAAGGTGGAAATCATCACCTTGGTAAGAGCTTTTGAGCTGGCAAAAGGGAAAATAATTAACATTTGGACAGATTTGAAATATGCCTTTGGTGTGGTGCATGCACATGGGGCGATTTGGAAGGCGAGAGGACTTTTATCTTCCTCAATTAAACATGCAGAAGAGATACTGAAGTTACTCCAGGCAGTATACCTGCCTACTAAAGTTGCCATTATGCACTGTAAAGGACATCAAGCAGGGGATACTGATATTCAAAGGGGATATGCATTGGCTGATGCAGGAGCCAAAGGGGTGACAGAACAGGCATCTGAGAGTCAAATTTTGGCACTAGTACCAGGAACAGAAAACTGCACGATGGCTTCCAGCTCCTCCTGTTTGTTACCCATGCTGCATGCATTAGTGTAGATGCACTTCAGTTGGGCCATTGCTTTCTCTTCCAGCCTTGCCATTGTTACCCCTAGACAAAAACACCACCTGTACTCCTGCTCCATCCACTAACCATCCCAGTCCCCTAAAGTTCTATTTGATAGTCTTCAGGCTTCTCTCTTCAGTGTCATCACTGCCAGCCTAGACTATTAAAAGAGGATAACAGTCAGAGAGGCAAGCCAGGTTGGGAAGCTATCTGGCAATGTCCCTGACCCTGGCCCCAGGGAGGCAGCAGACCTCCCTACAGGTAGGGTCAGGCCGACAAATAGGACCCTCTGTTCCCCTGAGAAGGGAGTCACCCACAACAATCACCCTTCTTTCTGTCTTGGTGGAGGAAGTCCTGAGTCGACTTCCTCGCCCTAGGCATCCTCCTGGGTAGACTTTCTACCTCATCCTCACCCACCGGTCTCTCAAGCTCCAGGGCCTCAAACCTATTGTGTAAGGGCACCTGGGAAAGTGGGGCTGGTAGGAGGGGGCATTGCCTGCGATGTCGAGCAGGGACCTGTTTCCATTCCTCCTCAACTCCTAGGTCCCCTCCCTCTGCCTGACAGCAACAGGGCAGGGGGTCCACTCCCATTTGGAGTGTCTCACCCTGGTACCTGTCCTTCAGGCCCTGCAGGGAGTTGCTCCACAAGTCTGTCTCCTGCACACACTCCCTGATATACCTCAACCTCTCGACCTCCTCCTGGAGTTCTGCCACCAGGCGGACCAGGTCATCCACCTGCTCACACCTCACACACACTGTCTCTCTGCCCCCGCAGGTGGTAGCAACAGGCTCAGGCACTCCCTGCATCCAGAGACCTGAACTGCTGCATTTTTGAGCGGACAGTCAGTCTGGGTATGTACGGACTTCCTAGAGAGAGCACTGTGCCTGGTGGAGACCACTGCAGCTTAGGTAGTGGTAGACCGCCATTAGAGGAGTTGTTCGTAAGGGCGGGGGGGGAACGCTCTGCCCTTCCTGCTCGCCCTGCCTGCGCTAACTGCAGCGCCACTCCCTTCTGACGCGCCACGCCCTGTTTGCCCGCCCTGGTCGCTGGCGCTCCCTCGGGGCAGCTTTTGAACGGCCGGGGAGGGGGCGCTGAAAGCTCTGCCTACAACTCGTCAACCAACCCAGCGAGGGCTGCTGGGTCCTGGCGGCTCCCTCAAGTGGGCTCAATGCCGGAAAAAATAGCCCTGCCTGTCTGATCCCCCTCTCCGCTGCAGAACACGTCTGCCCTGGAGCTGATCACCTCGGCAAGGCGATGTATATATGAATATGTATAGACGCATTGTGAAACTTCATGCATATGTAACTCTTTACTGCATATAACCATGGCAAGTTGCCTTGTGGTGTGTGCACGACTTTGGTGGGACTACCCCCGTGCTGCCCAGCACTGAATAAATATACTTACTTTACAGTCTTACCGATTGTCGAGTTTGTTTTCCACACGTCAGCCTGAAGTCAGATCTGTCAGAATTTCTCAGTTCCTCAGCACAATCTGTCTGCCTTTCTGGCATCTTTAGAAGTTGTGTGGCAATGTTCCTAGCCATGAGACAAAGCAGAGGAATGTCATGACTGGGACTTGCTGCCTATTGTTTTAGGTATTAACAGCCTTTGCAGCTTTTCTGGTGTTTTTGTGAAGCTCTAGCCTCCTGATGGTAAAGAAACCAGTGTAAAAACTACCAGGAGCCTTGATTTCACCCACGATTCTGAATAAATCAGTGTTAAATCCTCTGTTGTGCAGTTATCATGTTCCCACATGCACTTTTTGAAGATCTGTTGTCATTTGTGCCTTCTGATTTGCTAAGCTTATTTTCTTGGTGCTTTACAAGTCAGTTACATTCTTGAGACTTCACTTGTGACATTTACATCTCTGGAGCTGAAGTCATGGTGTTTAGAGGCACTCCCTATTCATGCAATGCACTTAAAACTCCTGTTTCTGCATTTCCAAAGTGATACTGGACTTTCACAATCAACAAGGGACATTTCCTAGGACTCAAGTGAGAACCCACATAGAAAAAAAGAATTGCTGATGGTGTAAGCAATCTGCACTATTTGATCTTCATTAGGACACAGTGTGAGGAAAAACAATTTAGGGCATATTGATCACTGGGTAAATTACAATATCTGCCCTCAGGGAACTGACCTACTTTGGACTGTTTTTTCAATTGCAGTTTCCCCCCTGCTCCCAAAGTTAGCCATGTCCACAAGAACACTACAGCATTGCCTCCTTGTCTGAAAGCAAGCTGACATCTCCAGGAGTCAGTGCTGCCTCCACAAGCATTCTCAGACTGATGCAGATCCGGCCAGGACAGATCTAGCCAGGAGCCCTTGGCAGATTGTAAAGACAGGATAACCTGTGATGCCAGTTTAACCATTGCTTTTTTGGAGTGACTTACCAAGGGAAGCAGGTAGCTCTTACTGCTAGATTTTGTAACAAAGTATTGTAGCTGTTACCAAGCTCACAGCACAGGATACAGGGTGCTGTGTAGGAGGAGACTTCTCAGTACTAGCAGCTGTCATTTCTTCATCTTCACCTGCCCCATAGGGCAGAAACAACTGTGTCCCAGACTCTGCATAGACCTCTCCTGCCCTAGCAGATCAGAGACACCTGCTCATCCTTTTTCTCTCTCTTTCTCCTTCTGAAAAGCTGAAGAAAGAAACTATTCTCATTTCTCCCTGAGAACTGCGCACAACACTTGCCATGAATGATATACTTTTTTCCCGCTTTAAACAAAACCCAAATTTGAATTCAGGTGGTCAGATCACATTCCTTCTGATTTCTCTACAGGGTTTGTTTTTTTTTTTGTTTGTTTGTTTTTTGTTTTTTTTTTTTTTTCTTCTAGACAGGGAAAGGAAAGTAAGACCTGCACTGCCCTTAAGAAAATTGTGTCTTGGGAACACAAACAATCATAAACATCTATTGCATTTCTGGGCTGCAGTGGCCACACCCTGGTTGACTATGTGATTTTGAGGAACATGGGCCTGACAAAGAGTAAAGTCAGCACCCTGAAGTTACGAAGAGTGAACTTCAAGCTATTTAAAGCTATATTAAAGATGAAATCCCCTGGAACACTGTACTTAGGAACAAAGGAGCTGAACAGAGCTGCTAAAAACTCTGCTATAAACTTTGAAGGTTCTGTACATAGAGGTAACACGAGAGTCAGCCTTGAGACAGTTTGAACCTCGTAATGCTGACACAAATGAACAGAGAGCACAACAGAGAAACTGAAATCCTTCTCTTTATTACAATGAACAGGAACTGGAGGGGAGAAGAAAAAAAAAAAAAAAGGCAGGGAAAAAAGTCAGACATGCTCTTCCCACCAAACTTCAGTTGGATATGCAGAGTTTTAACTCCAGGTCAGTCCTGGATTACATACGTGTATAAATTGAACCCTGTGTTTGAAAGGTTGCAAAGTGACCCAACACTGCCTGGCAGGCAGAGCACTGGAGCATGAGTCAGGCACTGCAGCTTCTGACTGTGATCTTTGTTGACCTTGGGCTTTTCTTTTCCTCATGTCTCAGTTCCCCCATACACACAGTAAGTGCTGCTCTTTGTAAAGTGCCAGTAGCAGGAAGGAAGAGGGGAGCTGTCTCCATTTAGCTAAATGTATGTTTTTGCTGGTTCATTTTATCTAGAAACACAGTACAGGAGGAGATTATCCAAAATTTGCAAAGGCCTGAGACAAGGTAGGCTGGGGCAGCCAGGCAAGGACTTTCCCCATCAGGCCTGTGGAAAGTTGTTTATCTGGGAAAAGCTCTGACGCAGAGTGGGGACCCAGGCAGTGGGCAAGCACAGAGGTGGAGCTTACACTGAATTTTTTTATTAGGTATAAAAGTCCTAGATGGATCAATACTAACCACAGTGCCTGGGACATGGAGAAGGAAAGCTAAGTAGAGAGCAAAGAGTTGTGCCAGCAATGGGAAGTGTAGCCGCAGTCCTTCTTTTCCTGCTCAGCATAACAGTCACCATTTGCAATCCCCAGGACACCTGCCCAGGTAAGTGGGGCACAAATCCTACTGCTAATTGCCCTAAGGCAGGCTGTTATAGCTGAGCTGAGCTGGAGTGGGGATGGGGGGCAGGATTTGTTCCTTCTATGCATCTCTTTAATTCAGCTGCAAGCAGGAAGATGGGTGATGAAGTCTCAGTAGTGGCTTCACAAAGCTGCTGGCTCCAACCAAAAGGTTTAGCATCCTGCCCACTCTCTAGTGGGCTCTCCAGGAACAGGCTGCCCCATTCATAGTTTTCCACCCTCTTCTATGTTTTCCATCTGTGGAACCCTGGCTACTTGGGAACACTGCACAACACAGTTTTTGGTCTATATTCTGAAGAAAGACAATAGGCGTGATTTTAAACTGATCTGGTGTCAGGAAATCAGGCTAGATCTTTAGGATGTCTTTAAATCAGAATCTTTACTATCCACATACTCATCAGTGCCATTTACTTTTTGCTGTGTTACCCCACAGAGCACCTCACATCTTCTGTTTTATTAAGTTACAATGTATTTGTCATGCATGTAATGTCACATATCACAGCCTTCTTCCACTAAACTCCCCTGAAGCCAGAGAGATCCAGTGTCTAATTCTAATATGCAACAACCTCAATACCGTCTCTTAATACATATAATTATGCCAGACTCCGTTCCTCAGATAGGATATCACTTGCCTATCTTTGCCTTTTGCTCTGTTTCTGAAGCCCAAAGGGTTCAGTTTCCTCTCCAAGACATTTCAGAGTCATAATAATCTCCATGATGACTGTCTTCATTAATTCAGAGGTGAGAATAGTGGGACTAGGTGATGCTGACCGGCTGGCTGTTCTCCAAGGATGCCCAGGGATCCCAGGTGCCTCTGGCTCAAAGGGAGAACCAGGTCTCCCAGGAACAAAAGGTGAGATTCCAAAACCCAGCAATGAATGCTTTGATATTAGATTGCTTTGTTGTGGGGGGGAGGAGCTGTTGAAGGTCACCTCATACCCATAGGAGTCCTTCAAAGCCTCCCATGTCATAGTGGACTTGTAGGCAAAGTGAGTCACAACAGCAGAGGAAGCTGCTCCACTGGGGCAAAAGCCACAAACTGGCTCCAAGATGTACAAAGCTCACAGGAATTCATAAGTGAATTGTAAAATAAGACTGACATTGGCAGTACCTGTGTAGTACAGCTGTAGTAGAAGAAAGGGAGTGAGATATGTTGTAAAATATCATCCGATGAACAAAAAACATCTTCCTTGTTTCTGCAGAAGCTGAGGCCTAGCTGCCCAGGCTTCTGTGTCACCTCTCCTCTGGTCAGATTGCAATATGCACATATAAACTGAGTTTTTCCTTGTAGGAGAAATGGGAACCCAGGGACTCCCTGGGAAAGCAGGACCACCTGGTACAAAAGGTAATGCATGACATACTCAGCTTCAATCTATAAACCCACTGAAGTCCGGGGCATACATAGGGAGACTGGATCTATAGAGATAAAATACCTGAGAGTTGGTCATACTCCAAGAAACAGCCCTGAAGTAGCATAGAGCAGGAAGATTTGGTACATGCATCTGGCATGGGATGGGTACTAGGAACAGTGTTGTAGGGTGGGACCACATCTCAGAGGAAGATACTACTCTTCTTTTTGAAGTCCCCCTTATCAGCCCCGTATAAGCAGACATCTCTCTACACAGCAGGCTGTGTAAGCAAGTTGGGAGACTCCTAGAGACTCCAGGATACATCCTGGTCCAGATATGAGACAAACCAACCAGAGGAGAAGCATTACTGGACCTTAAGCTTACCAATGCAGATGAACAAATAAAAAAGATTAAGATTGGAGGCAATGTGGGCTGCAGTGACCACACCCTGGTTGACTGTGATCTCAAGGAATATGGTCTTGGCTAATAGCAAAGTCAGGACCCTGAACTTCCAAACAGCAAACTTCCAGCTATTTAAAGATCTAGTGGCTGAGATCCCCTTGAACACTGTCTTTAGGGACAAAGGAGCTGAACAGAGCTGGTAACTCTTTAAGGATGTTTTTCTTAGAGCACAAGAACTCTCCATCCTCCTGTGTAAGAAGGCATGCAGGGAGGGCAGGAAATGGGGATGGCTGAGCAAAGACCTTTTGGTCAAACTCAAGTGCAAGAAGTAAATGCACAGGAAGTGGAAGAACGGACATGTGGCTTAGGAAGAGTACAGCTTTGCTGTCTGGATGTGCAGGGATGGGATCAGGAAAGTCAAAGCAAGGATGGAACTGAGATTGGCAAAGATGCAAAGAATAACAGAAAGGGGTTCTATAAGTAGATTGCTCAGAAAAGAAAGGCCAGGGAGAGTGTTCCCCCTCTGATAAAAGAGAAGGGAGAACTGCTAACAACAGACATGGGGAAGGCTGAGGTACTCAACAACTTCTTCACTGGTGGTCAGGCTTTCCACATATCTCATTTCCCTGAACATGTAAATGAGGGCTGGGAGAACAAAGTCCCTCCCACTGTAAGTGAAGGGTAGGCTTGAAACCACCTGATGAAACAACAATTTCAAATCTATGGAGTCTGATGACATGCATCCCAAGGTCCTGAAGGAATTAGCTGATGTAGTTGCCAAGCCTCAGTCCATCATATTTGAAATATCATGGCAGTCAGGTGAAGTCCCTGGTGACTGGAAAAAGGGAAACATTACCCACATTTTCAAAAGGGTAGAAAGGAGGACCCAGGGATCTACAGACCAGTGAGACTCACCTCTGCATCTATCATGGAATGGATCCTCCTGGATGTTAAAGTACATGCAAGACAAAGAGGTAAACTGAGACAGCCAGCATGGATTCATGAAGGGCAAATCATACATCACCAATCTGGTGGCTTTTTGTGATGGAGTAACTGCATCAGCTGACAAGAGAAGACTGACTAATGTCATCTACTTGGACTTCTGTAAGGTCTTTGACACAATCCCACATGATATCCTGATCTACAAATTGGAGAGAGATGAAATTGAAAGGTGGACCATTCAGTGGATAAGGAATTGGTTTGAAGACCTCACCCGGAGAGTGGCTGTCAATGGTTCCATGTCTAGGTGGAGGTCAGTGACAAGCAGGATCCCTCAGAGATCTGTATTGGGACCAATGCTTTTCAATATCTTCATCAATGACATAGACAAGGAGATTGAGAGCATCCTCAGCAATTTAGCAGATGACACCAAGCTGAGTGGTGCAGTCAATATGACAAAACGAAGGGAAGAAATCCAAAGGGACCTTGACAAGCTTGAGAAGTGGGCCCACGTGAACCTCATGAGGTTCAACAAGTCCAAGTGCAGGGTGCTGCACCTGGACCGGGGCAATTCCAAACATGAGTACAGACTAGGAGAAGAACTCATTGAGGGCAGCCCTACAGAGAAGGACTTGGGGATTCTGGTGGATCGAAAGCTTGACATGATGTAGCAATGTGCACTTGCAGCCCAGAAGGCCAACTGCATCCTGGGCAGGATCAAAGAGGAGTGGCCAGCAGGTTGAGGGAGGTGACTGTGCTCCTTTACCCTTGTGAGGCCCCACTTGGAATCCTACACCCAGGTCTGGGGGCCCAAGCACAAAACGGATGTGGAGCTTTTAGAGCCGGTCCAGAGGAGGGCCACAAAGATGATCAAGGGGCTGGACCACCTCTCCTATGAAGACAGACTGAGAGATCTGAGGCTGTTCAGCCTACAGAAGGGAAGGTTCCAGGGTGACTTCATGGCAGGTTTTCAGTACTTAAAGGGGTCTTATAAAAAGGATGGAGAAGGACTCTTTACTGGGGTAGATAATGATAGGACTAGGGGGAATGGTCTTAAATTAAAATAGTATAGATTTAGATTAGACATTATGAGGAAATTCTTCACTGTAAAGGTAGTGAGGCATTGTAACTGGTTACCCAAAGAAGCTGTGGATTCCCCATCCCTGGAGGTGTTCAAGGCCAGGTTGGATGGGGCTATGAGCAACCTCGTATGGTGGGAGGTGTCCCTTATATAGGCAGGGGGTTGGAACCAGATGATCTTTGGGGTCCCTTACAACCCAAACCATTCTATGATTCTATGATTCCCTATTCTCCACGCCTGGAGTGGAGACAGCTGGCATACAGTGAAGCAAGGAGGGAATAGGGATTTCCTTGTAATGGGCTGACCTCCCTCCACAAAATGAGGAAGTCACTTATTTGATCTCTCTCTGTTCATAGACTCAAGCTGAGAACAGGGCTGCATAAGACAAGACTGTTGAGCCATGCATTAAGAAGCATTCATAGACATGGTGCAGAGTCAGGAAGCAAATCATGCCATTTCCAGCTCCCAGCACATGGCATCATCTAGGAACTGAGCATTGGCACACTGAACAGCTGGGAAAAGAGCCCTTTGCATGCTGAATATGTACATATTTCCCTGTCAGAAGCACCCAAGACATCAGCAGAACCCCACAGGAGGAGATTGAAACAGGACACATTGAAACACCAGCTATTGTCTGAAATCTCACAGATCACAAGCTTAGAACTGAAAACCAACAAAAACAACAAAAATCACTGAGACAGAGGCATGAATCCAGCAGAAGAAGAAGCAATTGTCCTGCTGTTCCTGAGAGATGCTGCTGATTTGAAGAGCAGGCAGGGCCTCACAGGCTGCCTTCAGCTGGGGCACTCACAAAGCACCATGGCTTTGCACCATTTACAACAGCCTCTCCTGTTCATTTGGGAAACACAGAGGGCCAGGAGCCACTACTTAGGGATTTGCAGTAATTCAGTCCCTTTGAGTCATCTGTGATGAGCATTTTTCTCTTGTCTCTTACAGGAGTGGCTGGAGATCCTGGCTTCCCAGGACCAAAAGGTAAATTGTGCTGAGATGAATTTATGATGAGAGTCTGTCTAGTTCAACTTCCACCCCATGCCATTCTAGAACAACACACCATGTGGGAGCAACTGTAGAAAAAAAAAAAGTACCCCACAGGGTACTTGTTTTGGGCTATTTGACAATAGCTCTCCCCCATCATAGGGCCTGGCCCGCTGGAGCTCCCCATAGAGGTTCAGCCCCGGCTCCTGGTGATGTGAGCAGCCCCTCTCCCAAACTAGCCAGACAGCAACAGGGACTGCCACCAACTTGGGAGCCTGAAGCTGCTGTCCAGAATTGTCAACTACAGACACAGCAGGACTTTGCACACCCCAGCCCAAGGGACCAGACACATCTGGGCAGAACTCTGACCTTCCCCTGCTATGTCAAAAGGCAGAGACTCAGATGAAACTCAATTACTGTTAATGCCACAGAAACTTGTCTCTCTCCAGCGTTATTAATAGGGTAGAGAGTAAACAAGGAAATGTATATATATATATATATATATATATATATATATATATATAATTGTTATTATTTTTTCTGTTGACATCATCCTGCATGCTAAGGCCACTGGCACATATGAGCTCTCTCTGCACCATGGCTTCTCTCACAAGTCTTTGGCTTGAAATAGGAGCCAAATGCTACTGAGTTGGTCACTAGTATAGTACATTTGCTCCAGCTGTCACAGCTGCTCCGGAAACACCCACTAAAGACCTCTGCCAGCAGTAACTGTTCCCCTTTTGGTGCTTCTGACCCTGCCTCCTTCCCTAGGTGTGTTTTGACTTCCTTTCCACACCCATCTACTACTGTTCTATGTGTCCCACCTAATACTCACTGGCACAAAATGTTTGCACCCCATTTGTCAGGCTGTCTTAGCAGCCAGCAGGTCTGACATAGACATGTATTGCATTACTCTTGTCATTTAGACTTCTTGACCCCTAATCAGGTGTCAAAGGAAAATATATCATACTGGGTCCAACAACCCAAGAGCAGCAAGGCTGCCACTCCCTGTCCCTGTGCCCAGGTCTAACTGGTAACCAGGCTGAAGTAGTTCCCAGTAGGCATGTACACGAAGAGGACATGTATACACTATATATTATATATATAAATACATACACATAAATACATAATATAAATATATATACACGTGTGCCTCTAAACAAATATACAAATATACATGTTCATCTTCACCAAGAGCCACTCAGAGCACTCACATGAGCACAGAGAGCACCAACAGCTTCATCCTGCTTGGATGAAGCTGTTGAAGCCACTGGCTGAGCAGGATAGTGGTCCACCGGTGAGAATTTTTCTGTGTAGATAAATAGGTACAAGGGGGATTCCTCCAGCAAGAGGATTCACTCAGTCTAACTAGCAGCTAGATCTCAGTCTCACCAGTTGCTGGCACAGAACCCTGAGGATGCAGCCTGACACCAGACCACACACACACATATGCAAAACTATTGGAGCACCCCAGCCCCACAGCCAACCCTCTGTGCTCTTGCCCCTGTAGACTCCCAGGTACCCTCACACCCACAGCAGCATGTTCAGACCCCCCTGGAGTCCAGACTATTTCACCAGCTTTACCTGGGTTGATCTTTGCTAGCCATCACACTCACTTGCACACCTGCACTTATGCCAGTTGCTGCCCCACAAACCTCTGACCCATGGTTTGGCTCCAGGTGCTGCACTCACACCCCATACACACATGGGCACACAGAATAGAGCTCTCACCCACTAGAAAGGTTTTTAATAAGATGACAGGGCAGACTGTGTTGATCAGGGCAGGGCACAGCCAAACAACCATACTGACCAGCTATCTAAAATCAACCATTTTTATCCCCTTACCTTCTATTTTCCCTTTCTTCTTCCTTCCCAAATCACCTAAATCCCTCCATTTTCCCACCTTTGGTTCCTCCCCTGAACATCTCACAGTAATTCCTGTCCTCTTCCCCTGCACCCCATAATGTGTTGCACTCCCAGGCAGCCACCCCCTGTGCCTGCCAGGGAATCTGGAGAGTTGTTGCTATTGACTCAGGCTGCTGGGTGTCACAGGTGGACATGGGACTGAGGCTCTGTGGGGGCAGCCCTGGGAAGCAGCCAGAAAAGATACTTGGTTCTGTAATTACAGGAGCCTGTGGCTTGGGCTCCCACCTGCCTTTGTCCCTCTGTGCTCTTCTGGATTTGAGCAGATGGGCCTCTGATGGGCTGGGAACCAACCAGTACAGATCACTACAGATCACAGTTCTTCCTCCTGCCTTTGCTGCACCATGCCTCTTTGTGCATGCAGATGAGCTTATCAATTCACCTAACATCACAGCTCACACCAGTGCAGCAGGATTTGGCTTGAAAAGCAAACAATGTCAAGTTGTGGAAGAGTGAAGGACTGGGTGTGGAAGGCAGAGAGCAATTGATTATGTTGTTTGCCCAACAGGGACAAAAGGAGAGCCTGGGTTTCCAGAAACTTTGGGTGAGTTTCTTCCTTGTTCCTTCATCCCACTGTTGGCTTTGCAGAACATACTAGTGATAACAAGCAGTAAGGCAGAATCCCTGCATCGGAAGTCAGGACAGGGCAGCAACTAATTCAGAGTGACACTGAAGGACAGAGTAAGGAGATATTACTGTTTACCTATTTGCTTCTCTCAGCCACATGCAGCTTCTGCATGGCTATTTGTAAGCCACCCAGACCAGATTACATAGAACAGTCATGTCCTGTGAGTGCTTCTTAAATAATCTGCTCTCTGTGTGACCTGGAGAAGGTCTGTTTTGGTCCTTACAGCCACAGTATCCTGGTTTCCAAGATGAAGCCACTAAAAACACATGAAGTTCTGTCTAGACATCATGAAGGACTTCACAGTGCATGTGACAGAGCACTGGAACTGGTTGCCCAGTGGGGTTGTGGAGTCTCCTTCTTGGAGATCTTTAAAATCTGCTTGGATGTGGTCCTGGGCAAGCAGCTGTAGGTGGCCCTGCTTGAGCAGAGAGGTTGGATCAGATGGACCCAGAGGTGCCTTCCAGCCAGGGGAGGGGAGGGGAGGGGAGGGGAGGGGAGGGGAGGGGAGGGGAGGGGAGGGGAGGGAAGGGGAGGGAAGGGAAGGGAAGGGAAGGGAAGGGAAGGGAAGGGAAGGGAAGGGAAGGGAAGGGAAGGGAAGGGAAGGGAAGGGAAGGGAAGGGAAGGGAAGGGAAGGGAAGGGAAGGGAAGGGAAGGGAAGGGAAGGGAAGGGAAGGGAAGGGAAGGGAAGGGAAGGGAAGGGAAGGGAAGGGAAGGGAAGGGGGGAGGGGAGGGAGAGGGAGAGGGAGAGGGAGAGGGAGAGGGAGAGGGAGAGGGAGAGGGAGAGGGAGAGGGAGAGGGAGAGGGAGAGGGAGAGGGAGAGGGAGAGGGAGAGGGAGAGGGAGAGGGAGAGGGAGAGGGAGAGGGAGAGGGAGGCGAGCATCAGTAAATCTCCCTGAATTAGAACCAAAGCAGAGCTTCAGCCCACTCTGGCTGCCTTTGGATGCCATAAGAACAGAATCCCATGAAGAGGCTCAAACAGATTAGAGAGCTGCAGTAACACCTGAAATAGAGATTAGGATGCCATGCCTCACTGCCTCAAGCACTCTAATTCAGGTCTACATTTCCTGGGCATGTATATACATTTGACTAATAAGTAATAGGCCACGTTCAGGAGCAGACCTCCATTATGAAGAATACCCAGGCTCACAAGACAGCCTGGCACAGCTGTGTGCCCACACATCAGATGCTCATCATGCTCAGACACTTGTATCACCACTACCATGTCATGGAGCAGCTCTGGAGAGCAGAGGCAGGTCCTGCCTTCAAGAAGTGGACAGTGTCCCCCACCAGGGCAGTGATTCCTCTCACCCCCACACCATGCACTGACACAGCACTGGGTTCTGGGTAGAGCAGGGTTCTTCTTATCTGATATACTGAGGATGCTCAATGTAAATCTTCCCAGACTTTCTCCTGTGAAATAATACCACAAATGCAGCTGTAAACTAGGATCATAGAATCACATAATGGCTTGGGTTGGCAGGGACCTAAAGCCCTTCCAATTCCAACCCCTGCCATGGGCCAGACCTCTCCCACCAGCCCAGGCTGCTCAAAGCCCCATCCAGCCTGGCCTTGAGCACTTCCAGGGATGGGACATCCACTGCTTCTCTGGGCAGCCTGGGCCAGTGTCTCATCTCCCTCAGAGTAAAGAACTTCCATCAGTCCTTTGGCACCCATGAATATGAGTTGCTGTGGATTTGGTGGGGAAAAATATATATATACATAATATAGACGTATGTATTCAAAACTGTCCCCTGTTGAATTCACAGGAGATGAGCTGAAAGGTATTTTCTGCATTACAGGTAGGTGGGGTATTTTTTGTATGTCACAGCTCCTATGCTGCCAGCTACCCATACAACTTCAGTGCCCCACATTCCTGAGTCCAAACAAATTCCCAGATCTTGAGTTTGTCATCCCACTTGGAGCAGCTCCATCACCCAGATCTTTAGAAAGACCCCATGCAGATGAAAGGGGTCTGAGCCCATTAGACTATCTCTTACGAAGAGTCCATCAACCCTGTGACATATTGACTCACGGAGTAGCAGGATTTGTCTCCAAGTAGATGTGCACCAGAGTTCTGCAGTGCAAAGAGCCAGATGGGAGACTGAAAGCCCAAAGAAGCTAGTTCATAGCATGAGGCTGATGTGCTGTCCAGATGCTGTGAGCACATCATTATTCTCTCCACTTCAACTGTTTCTCTGATTTGCTCACAAGCCAGGAACTGCCAAGAGCTGCTGGATAAAGGGAAGATCCTGAGTGGATGGTATACTATCTACCCCCAAGGCTGCAATGCCACCACTGTCTTCTGTGATATGGACACAGATGGTGGAGGATGGATTGTAAGTAGGATGGGGGGAGGGAAGCTTTTATAACCCTACAATATTTTTTGTTAACACTCTAAATGATAGCACTAAAATAGCAACAAAAAGAAGAAAAGTATCAAAGACAGGAAAAACACATAATGAAGCCAAGTCAGAGAGGTGACAGCTGAAGTTCGTGTTAAACCTGGGTAAATCCATGTGAATACAGGGGATTCTCTTGGGAGAGATCTCTGGGAACAAACTGAGCACCACAAACTCTCTTCCATTCCTGCTTAAATCAGAAAATCCCTCCTCATTTCCAAGCATAGATGAAGCAAATTTGTGAGTCCCTGTTGGTTCAGTCCCCCCAGCTACCCTCTGGAGTGGCCCAATGCAATGGGAGAGTTTGCTGCAAAGGATTGTGCCACCTGTTCTCTGCAGTCAGGCAATGGAGCTTCTTTTAGTGAAGAATGACCTGACACGGGTGAGACTCTCATTTCCTGCAGGTTTTCCAGAGACGCTCGGATGGATCAGTGAATTTTTTGCGAGATTGGTATTCATACAAGCAAGGATTTGGCAACCAGCTAACAGAGTTCTGGCTGGGGAATGACAACATCCACTTCCTCACCTCTCTGGGTAAGGTCTGTCTCCTTCCCCAGGCTGGGGCTGTTAGAGTGCACTCACTGCACAACGCTAGGCCATTAAAGACTGAACTTCTTGCATCTCTCTTGGGCCCCAGCAGCTAATTTTAAACAGCATGCAGGCTCTTGCAGTCCATTGCACACAGGAAATTTTCCTCTAAAAAAGGTAAAACTACAAGTAAGAGAAGTGAATCAGCTGTCTGCATGACTTATCCTGGAGATAGGCCAACACATCTATTTACTAGTACTGTTTGTGATGACAATCATGTTCACAAACAGACTTGGACTCACAATTATAATGCAGGACAGATAGTTCTGCAGCAATTTGAAATATATAATAATCTCTCAAGTAGTGGTAGCTCCTCTTGAGTTATCTCAGGGCTCCTTAAACCCCTCACCCCTGAATTTCATTTGCATGCTCACCACCAGCCCCACAGAACTGCTGTCCACTTTCTCTTCTAGGAAACTGCGAACTCCGTATTGACCTGAGAGACTTTGAGAACAACTACTACTATGCCAAGTACGCTTCTTTCAGAATTTTAGGAGAGTCTGAGAAGTACAAACTAGTTCTAGGAGACTTCCTTGGTGGAAATGCTGGTAAGTTAGAAGCTTACTAGGAAAGACCATTTCCCAGAGCAATTCAAAAGCATTCAGTATTTACAGTACAGAGTGTTATCATGCACCATCCACATTTGGGGTCAATTTTTAAAAACTGTCTAAGGCACCCCAGGTGCACAGTGACCTCTGGGTGCAGGGAAGGAGAGGGACACCCATCACACACAGACGTGTGACCCAGAGCAGTAACTACAAGCCCTGCCACAAAGTTTTGCAGCAAATGCAGAATCTGGCTCTGAGCAGTGGGACACAGCGTTCCCACATCTTCACGGCAGCCAGGCCAAGTTCTGCTTTCAGTTTTAATAGAAGTAAATATTTACCATGAAGGCTTGGTATTTCTAGGTCTGGGGTGATACTCAATACTTTCAGCATCAGCACATCTTCTTAACTCCTGATGTGGTTTTTGTTTGTTTCTTTAAAAAGCAAACAAATCCTCTGCAAAATTCAATACCCTTCATGTAAGAATGGGTGAAACCAACATTTGAGATAGCAGTGCTCTGTTTATATGGCTTTGTACGCTGCAACTCTTTCTGACAGTCCAGATCTCAGTAAGTCAGCAGAGAATCCAAGTGGTATAAGAGTTGTGTAACTGCAAGCAGAATCTGGCCCATTTGCTCCACAGGCATAGATAAGGTCTCCATGTGTATCAGCAGTCCTAGTAGAGCTCAGGATACTCCTTTTCTCTATGACCAAGGAGGATACCTAGGTAAACAAGAGAACAGCATGATTTATAAAAACTGCCTTACAGTTTTTACAAAAAGGATGTAAACTGTTGGAGAGTGTCCAGAGGGTGACAAAGATGGTGAAGGGACTATAAGGGAAGACATATGAGGAGCAGCTGAGGTCACTTGGTCTGTTCAGCCTGGAAAAGAGGAGGCTGAGGGGAGACCTCATCGTGGTCTACAGCTTCCTCACAAGGGGGAGCGGAGAGGCAGGAGCCAACCTATTCTCTTTAATCACCAGTGATAGGACCCGCGGGAATGGTGCCAAGTTGAGGCATCAGAGGTTTAGGCTAGACATCAGGAAGAGGTTCTTCATAGACAGGATGGTCGCACACTGGAACAGGCTCCCCAGGGGAGTAGTCACTGCACCAAGCCTGTCAGAATTTAAGAAGCATTTGGACTGTGCACTTAGTCACATGGTCAAAAATTTTGGGTAGACCTGTGTGGTGCCAGGAGCTAGACTTGATGATCCTTATGGGTCCCTTCCACTTCAGGATATTCTATGATTCTATGATCCAGCAAGGCCCACTGATACCTTGCAATGATGCACAGAAACATTAAGTTCCCTTCTGCACTATTGGAGTAACTGTGAACTTGTACTCCCCTGCAGGAGACTCCTTATCATACCACAAGGACATGCCATTTTCAACAACAGACCAGGACAACGACATGAGCTCCTTTAATTGTGCCACAACCTATAAGGGAGCATGGTGGTACAATGACTGCCACTACTCTAACCTGAATGGGATGTACTGGCTGGGCGTTCATGGGAGCTATGCTGATGGTATAAACTGGAAGACCAGCAAAGAATACCACTACTCCCATAAGCAAACGGAAATGAAATTCAGGCCACTGTAACAGGGCAAGAGGATGTCTAACTGGTACCAACACATGCCACTCAATAGCCAACAGAAGACAGAAAACATAATGTTATTTGAGGGCAAAATTGAACAAAGAATTATATTGTAACTTGTGGCTATAGCCCATAGCAGCTTTTAGAAAGCAGAAGCCCTCCAGATGCTGACTAAGCTTGAGCATCTTTTTTCTGAAAAATCATTGCCTTGATTTAAAGACCAAGTGATGGTAACGCTACTGCATCTCAGCAAAGCTCTCAGATGGTATTTCCTTCAGTGGCAAATACTGGTAATTTTCTCTCTAATCCATGTATATGAAGCCTTCAGTGGTTTTGCAGCCTCTTTTTCTGTTGGACTCAAGAGTGATCTGAAAGGACTGAATTCTCACACCCTCCCTTCAGGCCATGCTGGAGCTATGATGTAGACTGAAATGGAAAGGACTGAGCTTCCAGTACAGTGTTGTTAGCACTGTCACCTCCCTGCTTACCTTCCCATTGTCTCACACACCATGTACTCCAGGAACCACAGTGACATTGCCCACCAAAAGCCAGCTGCAGCCAGGCCCAGAGCCAGTTTCAGCCATTACCAAGGCACGTTTTCAGCATCTCACTCTTAAGCCACCATGGACCAAGAGCTGAATACAAGATTGTCCAGTAATGTGTGTAGTACTGACACTAAAATAGTCCCAAGTTAAACCTCACACAAGTGGCCAGCAGGGGCCAGTATCTTCCATTTCTTTTTCTTTCAAGTAGCATTTGAAAACAGGCTATCCACGGGCAGATGGAAACAGCTCATCCATAATTTGACTATTAGCAGAACAAGTTAAATAGAATGTCTTGTTCTTTGACTCCTACCCCTATAGATGATGAGTGAAAGGGGACCCTAGTGCTAAATTTGCACTGCAGGGACAAACCAGTCAGTGGAACCAGAGTATTTATTTGTGTTATGTTCCTAAAGGTCACAGGTTTATTGTGCAACTTAGTGCACAAATGTGTAGCAAGGTAATACTTACAACATTGGTAAGCCTTAAAACATTGAGTCCAAACCTTGTGAGTATGGGAAAAGTGAAGAGGCACCTCACTCAGCACATGGGTGACGTGCTGAGAAATAAATCTGAGGTTTTGCACATCCCTATACATTAGGTCCTGTCCCTGCTCACTCCTTTTTTTTTTAGGTACATGACAAAGTGCATGTCTGAGTAGAGAATGCACTAAATTTACCATAGTCACTTCCCTATCTCCAGGGACTCTGTTATGTTTTTCTCCTATTCCCAGTGATTTAAGTGTCCTCAGCAGGAGCAGGATCAACATCCTACAGCATCCAGTTCTGTCTGACCAGATCAGCCACCCATGTTGTTGTCCAGGAGCAGCCTCTCAGAGAAGCCCATAGCACTGCCACAGACAACACTGAGGACAAGCAGCTCCTTTGTGGAGACATGAACTGATGCTGACACCCCCTGTTTTAACCTAGCTAGAAGTGCTGAGTCCCCATTCATCGGTCCCCCAATACATTCTCCTCTTATTACACAGAAACCTTCAATATTTAAATTTCAGCTCTGAAAGACACACAGGTTAGTAGGTTTAAGAGCACTCCTAGAACAGTCTACCCAAGTCCATCTGGTTGGTTTTCCTACACCTTCACTCGGATTCAGAGGAAATACTCAGGTATTTATTTGGGGGGTGTTGGGTGAGGTAGTTGGTACCTGGCTGGAGCATGAGGTTCTCCTGCATCCCCTAAGCCAAGTTATGAGACTGCCAGCCTCCAAGGGCTCCACAGCAGCTTTTTCCAAGGAAGAACACAGCAGTTTTGTCATGTGCAAGTACTCAAAGATTTCACAGTTTGTAAGAATTAAAGTTGTGTTTTTGCAGTGGAAAATTCCACTAACCTTGCACTTTTGAATAGTGATTGTACAAGCATAACAGTGGCATAACAGTGGGGGGTATGTTAAGCAGATAAGGGGACAGTGGAAGGTCCCACTGTACCAAAATAAGCAGGATGACTAAGAAAAACAAGACAAGCAGTTGCAAAATCAGAAAAAGAAAATATAATAATAATAATAATGGGCCCCTCCAGTTATGAGAGAAGAAGAAATAAAGGGGAAAAAGGAGAAATTATAGGTTGGTCAAATAAAATTTTACATATATGGTATAGCAACAAGCTTCAAGTAGGTTGTGAACCTGTAGTACTCAGCCAATGAGGAAACAGGGAAGAAATCAAGCATCAGGTAATAGATGATATAAGGTTATGATACACTCCTGCTTGCAGGATGTCCACCATTGCAATCACAAATAGAATTGTTACTTCACTGAAATCCTCAACTGAGCCTGTGTAGATTCTGTGCAGATTCTCACAGTTTCTCACAAATTGGGGCTCATTTGGGATCCAGTCACATTCTGGGGACACCTGTTACCACCACAGCAGGAAGGCATGCCCTGCTGATTTTAGTGGTCATGTGCATTGGTGACAGTGGTTCTGCAGAGAACCGATAAAGGAACCGAGACTGGTTAAGAAGGTAGGATCAGTGAAGAACTAGGGAAGAAAGGGAGGTAGGCACTCCAGTTTCAAGAATTTACCTGGTAAACCAAGATAAGAAATTGCCCTGGGAGTCAGGTAGGACTCCTGTGTGAAGTGTGATTGAGACATACTTTAGTAGGAAGCAAGTGTGGAGTCCCGATCTGTGGTTCTGTAGCTCCACAAGAGGCGCAGTCAGAGATGGACGAAGCAAGAAGTAAAAGGGAGAAAGGAAGAGTCTTGGGAAAATTGGTGTACAATACCCCTTTCATGGTAAAGTGCTTGGCAGTATGCCAGAGAATCTACCAAACCCATAACTGTATGGTACCCTGTGTACAGTAAAGTGCTTGGCAGTACACTCCCATTTTCTAGAACTGGAATGTTAGTGTGTGGTACCCTGCAGGAGGAAAAATTTCTGTAACAGCACACTGGCAAGGGCTAGGAAAATGGGAAATAAACATTCCAGGGGACAGGGAGATATCCCTGGGGCAGTGCCCAACAGTCCTGCAGGAAGAATGGTAAGAAATTCGAAAAATAATCGCAAAATTGGAGGAAATTATAAAAAATAAAATGATTTAATACTGCATATTAATCTGGACAAAGGAACCAATTAAGTAAACAGCTGTATTTTGGCCAAAATACAGGTCTGATGAAAATTCAGGCTTTAAATTTATATGTAAGCAATAAGACTCCTTTTTCTGAG
The DNA here is from genome assembly GCF_963932015.1 of Anas acuta. Lineage (NCBI taxonomy): Eukaryota > Metazoa > Chordata > Aves > Anseriformes > Anatidae > Anas > Anas acuta. The sequence continues at coordinate 239,403 of NC_088998.1, forward strand.
GAGGAGTCAAGTTATGCTGCTTGCTGGGTGCAGGGTGTAAGTCAGTTTTTATCGAAAAGGGGTAGGACCAGCAGAAAGAGGAGTCAGAGGAAAAGACAGGTAGATGGGAACCCTTGGATAATTTACCCTGTCCCTATAATCCTAAAATTGCATCAGTAGCAGCAGCAGCCACTCCAGGAAGGGAGACGGGAACTGCAATTAACCCTTCCTTCCCTACAGAAGGAACGCACTCTAGGCTCTGGCAAGAATTAGAACAATGTAGAAGAGATATTGATAATTTCCCATTCCCTGATACTAACAGTACTAACACTCCTATGTATCCTCTTAGCGAGGTCCCAGTGAGGCAAGGACATATGTGAACTCCCCCCCCCCCACACACACACACACACACAAACACCAGCAGAGGGGTTAGAATTTTTTAAAAAGGAAATAAAGTCTTTAACTGAGGACTCTATAGAATTAGAACAGTTAGATCAGTTTCTAAGACCTAATCTGTATTCCTGGGGGGGAAACAATGTCAATCTTGAGTATGTTATTCACTGGAGAAGAGCGGGGGGAGGAATGATTAGGTGCGCAACTATGCAAGAATGGGAAAGAATCAACCCCCCACAGACCAGGAGTAATTCCAATAAGCAGAAATATCTGCTTGCTGACCCCAACTGGAATAGTAACAACCCACAAAACAGAAATCATATGAGAGACTTTGGGTCAGAATGAGAAATTACTCAAGGATGAATCCTGAGGACCCTGTAGCCCAAGGGTTTTGAAAGTTCATTTTGTGATTAAAGGCTGGCCAGATATACAAAAAAAAAAAAGCTCCAGAAGGTGGAAATATGGAGCAAACAGTCAGTGGAGACCCTCCTGTGGGAGGCTGAGAAGGTGTATGTCAGGAAGGCAGATGAGAGAAAAGCAGAGAGCAAAACTAACAGTATTCACTGTGGACCAGGTAGTGAGGCAGAGGGCTAGAGATAGAGGAAAAAAACTTTCAGGCACAGGATGGAAGGGAGAGGAAGAGAGACAGAGGAATGGCAGGCAAGAAAACCTGTTTTGCAGCCTAAATCCTAGCAGGAACAGCCTTTGAGAAGATGTTTTAAGTGTGGCTGGGCCAGCCGCTTCAAATAGGAGTATCCAGAGTGGAAGAATGAGGTGAGATTGTTTGCTGTTATAAATTCAAAACAGGGGAATCGGGGCTTTTCAGAAAGCTAGTCCCACTGAGAGACCCTGATAAATGTAAAGGGTTCAAGGGTTGAGATAAGGACAGCAAGATCATTCTACAATTATCGTCACAGGCAAAACAGACTTAGCATAGGAAGATTAATAAAATTTATTACCTATTGTTAATGGGCTGGAGCAGTAAGAAACAAATAAATAGACTGGGGGTACCTTCCGCCATTCACCCTACTCCACCTCCTCCCCACCCTGAGCAGTGCAGGGGGCGGTCATGAGTGAGGGCTACAGTCAGTCCATGGTGCTTCGTTTCTACCACCCCTTCACAGTCATTTTCTTCCCCTACTCTGGTGCCATCTTTCCTGGGCTGGTCCTCTGTGGACTTCTCCACAGGCAGCGGCTCTTCATGTCCATCCATCAGGAGTGGGCTGCTCTGTCTTGGGACCCTTCAGGAGCGGCAGATCCCCCTAGATCACCTGTTCCTGTGTGGGCTTTCCACAGGCTGCAATGTGGAGATCTGTTCCGCTGTGGTACACCATGGGCTGCAGGGGGGCAGCCTGCTCCACTGTGCACCTCTCCACAGGTCACAGGGAAACTTAGCTCCAGTGCCTGGAGCACCTCAGACACCTGGTGACTGGTGTCTGCTCACCCAGAGGTTTCAAAGACCTTAAAATCTTAAGACATTAGATTCAGTTTATCGTGGTCAGTGTGTTCCTAGGAATGGCCTCAGAAGAGCAGGGTTATGTGGTCCATCCAGGCTGCAGATTGTTTCTCACAAGCTGTAACCCTAAAAGATGATAGACTTCACAGGACTGGGCTTTGGAAGGAAAGGTCTCCTTCCTACCAATGACTGGTCATGTGAGAATCTAATAAAACTGAGGTCCAGTGCCTCTATAGGGTTTGTGTTGGAATGCAGCAGACTTAGAGGTCCATCGCCTCCTGGCAAAGAGCTTGAGAGACAGCTGCATCTGAAGAGTAATTAGGGCTACTGAAACAGCATAAAAGCAGCTGCATCCGGGGAAAATAAATAATTTCACTGTGGTTTGGTCCTTTTGACTTATCATGGGATGCTAAGATGGAAAAGATGAATTCAACACTCTTTGCACTATGCTTGTGCTGCTGCTGTTACTTTGTTCTCACCTAACTGAAGCAAGGGGGTGATTTAAGAAGCCAACTGACCCTACCACAAACCAAGGGCACCAAGAGGCAGCGTGCTTGAAATACCACTTTTGTATAGCTAATAATGTTTAAATAACTTTTCACTAATGGTTTACAACATCAGCTATGCTGATAGAGCATAAAGATGTTCCTTGAGTTGTGTTTGGTATCTCTTGCTTGAAAACTTGTGGCATTTCAGCAGCACACTGCAGACCCAGAATGATGAAACACGGTAGCCAGGACTGATGTGGTAAAGAACCTCTAATCTTTCTTTATTTCCAAATAGCATTGAAAAACAGACACAATGAGGGACATGGAAATGCATGGCCCATAGGGTGCAGCATTGTCTGGTCCATGTTGCCAGCATCAGCAGAGCAAATGGCCAAGAGGCAGAGGAGGCAGCTCCTGATCAGGTCCTGATCAAGTCAAGCCTTCGAGACTCTCCACCTACCATTGGTGTTGCTTCAGTTGCCTGGACAAAGAGATATGAAATTCAACTAATTACCTGGACTTTGTCAGATTGGTGTGGAGAAGCCAGGCCCTCCAGTCCAAGCAAGGGGATCACAGCTGGAGGGCATTGAGGCTGGTTTCCTGTGCTTGTTTTTCCCTCTAGTTCTGACCAGTGATGAGAAACTCTTGGTCAACTAGATGCACCAAATTCTCAGACCACCTCTGTTCTCTGCAACCTCCAAATATCAGCTTTTGTCATCCACACAGAACCTTAAGACTCAGTTCCAGAACCTTAAGTCTCAGTTCCACTTGCCCTTGCAGCAGGAACCAAAGGTCCCTCTAGCAAAGGCCTGATATCCTTTGGTCACCTAAGACTCAGCATGTGGCTGGATGTCCCAACCGTACGACACATGGCGAGCCTAGTAGAAACACATCTCTGAGTCCACCCTTGTGACTGCTCTTAAAATGCCATGTAGAGTTTGTTTCATCAGCCATACCTATACTAGAAGATAGAGTAGGCTTGTTCCCTTATCTGAGATTGCCATGACTCAGCCCAGCTGTCCAGACCACCAGCCTCCTTCTCTCTTCACAACAATCTGCACTTCCTGATGGCCCACTGGCAATGGTTCATGGTTCACACTAATTGTCACATTATGCCCAAGCAACTGGGAACAATGCTGGTGGTTTGACCTGCAGTGAGTGATAGTTTCAACCTTTCTGACTGTTGGGACACAATATAACTGTGTGAGCAATGGCAGAACAGCACCTACATCCATGCCATCTTTAGTCACCAGCACTGATAAAACAACTAATTCCAATGAAAATGGCGTTTTTGGCATTCTCTGGCATCACCCTCATTTATGGCCAGCTCAAAAGTATTGGTGCTTATTGCAGCTCATGCTGTCCTCTGTGCAGAAAATAACATTCCAATGGATCTGTAATACTTGTAGGTTTCTTACCTCCAAGCAGATAAATAAAACCAAAAGAACTCCCTTCATACTAGTGTTACCGAAGTACACACAAATCAAACAGCAAATTGTGAAACTGGGACAAGAAGCAAGTTTGGTCTGGCCTCAGTCTCTTCCTTTAGCCCTTTTGCATATATCAAGGGCAAAGGAAGGGCTAAGCTCCTTTGAAATCTTAAATGCATGACCCTATGGAATACAAAGAGGAATATCCATACAAGTAGGGGATGAAATCACGACCTCCTATATGGTGGTCTTAGGTAAACAGCTTAATGAAATTGGAAAGCATGTGAGTGGGACTCCGGGCAGAGGGTTAGATGGACCAGTGCACAATAGACGACCTGGCGATTATGTGTTTGTATAGTCTCTTGCAGAGAAGACCTTGGAACCTCAATGGGAAGGACTCTTCCAGGTCACAGGGATCAGAATCAAGCAGCAGAATGCCCGGATCCATCACATCAAAATGAAAAAGGCACCCAAGACCCCATGGAAGGTTACTCAGGTGTGACCTGGAAGGTTACATTTCTCACAGTATTAATGGTATCATTGGTTAAGAAAACTGAACAGTGGATGCACAATACCTATGTGAATCTCACCCAGGCAGTGAGTGATAGTTTCAACCTTTCTGACTGTTGGGAGTCCCCAGTGCTGCCTAGAGGCAACCTAGAATTATGAATTGGACATTGACCTTTGCGCACCCAAGAAAGGGAACATATTGATTTGGCAAGGATGATCATGAACATCTAGGGTGGAGATATAAACTAATCCCATGCAAAAATATTAACATACACCAGATGCTTAAATGATAAAACCCCATGCATAGGTACAGGTCCACTTAGTTATTTAAGCCCAGGAACTTGACAACTGTATTATGGCAGAATATGTAGGAACTTCTAATCTTACTAAAATTAGAGATTATGGTGTAGGTGTCATAATATGTGCTGATAAAAAGGATACAAACTCAGGATCTCACAGCCTCAAGTCTCTCATGCAAATTTGCAAGCTACAAAAAGGATTCTATTGGCTATGTGGAGATGGGTGTGCTAGAAAACAAGCTTATCCTTAAATTGGAAGGGTCATTGTATCAGGGGCTATCTTAGGTCTTGAGGGGTATATTTACTGAACCACCTCCAGGAATAGCCTAGACCTTATGGAGAGAAACACATACTGTTTTGAATAACCCCCTCGTGATGAGACCCACGGGATTCCATAGTTTTGGAAGATGATTGATTCCATCCCTGGATTGCATTCCATTCTACTTCTCAAGGCTTTGCTCCTTGCTGCTGGCAGTATGAAGCTGGGAGGAAGATTTCTGCTGAGTAGTTTTACTGTTGAGCAGGAGGTTTCTTCTGCACAGATGTCAACAGCATGATGGCAGCTCTGGGGAATGAGAAGTTCTCTGGAGGTGTGGTTGAGACAATAATTCTGGTGCCATTCAGTGCATTTCATGTCAGGTCCTGATCATAAGGAAATCCCTACGGAAAATGCACCACTCCTCCACAACATCTCTGTCCTGGCACACTACTGACACTCCCTTGTACAAGCACCACAACACAGAGATGTTGGGCCATATGTGACACCAAATTCTACTTCAAGAGCTTGAGATAAGACCCACATGTAGGTCTATAGCACTATGTGAGAGCACATCATTCCTCCCACAAGGCTGAAAGCTCCATTGGGTTATACACTATACAATTACTTTTTCATGGACAAACGAAGGATCCTTGCTCCAAGAGATTACAGTCTACAAGAAGAGAGCCACTGCTCCACCACTATACAGGCAATATGCCTATTTACATTCACAAAAATTTTGGTCTGAGTAGAACCTGTCTTTCATGATGATGGTGCAGCCATCAGATGATCTAGAGACACGAACTTGTCTGCTCAACTCTTTCTCTTAATTTGCAGTGCCAGACCATTTCTTGACATCATTCTTTCCATCTCTCTTTTGGATCTACAGACCTAGAAATCTTCCTCCATCCCACCGAAGAAAACACAGAAGAAAGTATCAGAAGAAAATCCTTTAATGGCTGCATGAGCCCTGGGAGTCTAGGTTAGAACCTAGGTTAGAACCACAAGGGTGTCTAGCCGCTGGAGAGGCAATGGGATGCTCAACCAGGCAGAGGAATAGGTGACATACTGCATAATGCCAGACCCAATTCCCCCTGCTTTGGCCTCACAAGCTCTTGGCACTGTGCTTGTCGCCATGTATTTGCAGCAGGATGAGAGGTGGGGAGACAGACTCCCGAACACAGACTCCCATCTCTGAACCCAGACTGAGGACAGTGGGGAGAAATCCATACTGGTACAATACTGGGACAACTCTGACATGGCATGTGCCTGACAAAGCTTTTATGATAGGAGTTATTAATCGGTTAATTCATATCTTGAGAAGGCACACCCTGCCCATTGCCTCAGCCTGGTGCAGTTCAGCACCCTGTGGATAGTCCCAGCACTCCAAAACTTTGCCTGATACTGATGAGTCCTGCGTACAATGTCAAGGAACCTAGTCAGAGATTTAGAATGTACCTGTCCTTGCAAGGCTACCAGAAGGGTGTTGTAAGGCTTTGGAATATAAGGCAACCCTGAGGCTCACTGAGTGTGCCGAAGCCCCACTCCTTCACACCATAAGGACCACAGCCTCCTTAGAGGATATTCCCCAAGGCCAGAGGGGGTATGGAAGGGGAAGACCCTGAGTCCAGGGGGCACATGGAGGCAGGAGAGAACTACATTTCTGTTGGGTATTTGGAAAGCATCTGCAAGGGAGTTCAGGTCCCTGACCTGTCCCTCCAGGATCATGTGCTTTTAACAAGCAAACGAACAAAGGCTGCTTGAGTCTGAATTATATCTGTTAAAAACCTACCTAAGAAATATATACCCTTGTTAAATCCCTTCTCCATTTTTAACCACTTTTTCCAACCCAGAAATTAGAGACAGAGACTATGATTAAATACCAGCACGTTACTTGGCTGTTCTCTTTCCCACCTTCCTTCTTCACTCCTGACCCTCCAAGACAGTTGATTTACAGTTCGTGCAATACTCCACCAGGCCTCACAGGAGGCCCACAGCTCAGCCCAAAAGCTGATTTTCCCTCCTAGGCTCCAGGCTCTCTGCAACATCCTCCAACTCATCCAGGATTTCGGAGAAAGATGGCCTCTTAAACGCTTCCACCTGGAACAAGAAGGGAGAGGCTGAAGATGACACCCTGGACAGGAAGTGGGTGCTGTGCAGCAGCTCTCCTGGGTTCCCCATGTCTGAGCAATGACATTCATCCATCAACAGCGCTGGCCTGGGCCATGCAGCTGCCAGAAGAGCTTTTTCTGGCATTACTGCACAGTGATCCAGGCACAGACTGCTGCAAATGAGCAGCCATAAGACTGATCCCAAGGCACAGTACAGCACAAGCAAAGACAGCAAGATGATGAAGTCATGGTGTGTCAGGCCAGGTTTCAACAGGGTGCAGGAACTGTTCATCCCAAAGCCAACCTGAACAGTGCAGGGCCAGGGGTTGTGCAGGGGAAAGACTGGAGGTAGGTGTCAGGAGGAAGATGTCTCATTCCCTGGGCTTTTTCATAATAGTCAGAATCTGCTTTGTCTCCCTGACACAGGTCATTGTCAGTGGGCTGTGATCCCCAGTCCTCCTGGTGCCATTGGCGTGTCCTCAGAGTTGGGTTTTGTCCCTTTTCCTTTTGAAGGACAGAGAAGTCCAGGTCCCCCTCCTTCTCTTACAGGAGAGAGTATACCTCACACCCTGTTTGGAGAACCCACAGTTTTTTCCACAAATGCAAGGGCTGCCAAGGAGCACAGCCTGGGGCACTTGGGCACCTCCAGCCCAGGCCCCCACTGTGCCATCCTGAGGCTGCTCTTGTGCCTGGCCCTGGGGAAGCCAACCTGGGGAGCCACACTAGAACCTGCCCAAACCTGCACATTGCACAAAAGCAAAGAACAGCCCCAAGAGCCATTTCTGGCACAAGCCCATTACAAATCAATTTGCATTAGGAAACTGTCTGTCAGAGGTACAGTATCTGAACACATACAAACCAAAGCAAATTGTTCATGTGAATTACTCCTCTGATCCAGGGCGAGTTATTCACATGTCCCTGGGACTCGTGCTAGAATTATTTCCATTTCCTGCCTTGAGTAACAAATTGAGTTGCATTGTGATCACCTAGTTTCTCCCGATTGTTTTTTTTTTTTCCTTCCTTTCAAAGTTAAACTTGAATCCTCTCTTTCTACTTTGCATCCTGAGGCAGCACAGGGAGGTCCCCCAGCTTTCACCTTTACTTTTTATGTCAAAGCAACAAAGGTTGGAAAAATGTGCTCTGATGATATCTGCAATGCTAGTAATGGTGAGGCGGTGCCTTCCAGAGAGAATCAGCTAGGTGCCTCTGCCTTCAGTCTAGCTAAGTGGGGATCAGACATCATCACCAACGTGCTTCCCACTTTGGGTTCGATATACAAGGGAACAGGCAGGACCCTGTGATGTTTTGGGCTGTAATACACAAACCGATCACTTCTCCTAAGTGTTTCTTAGGGCAAAACTATGCAATGGATGAAAGCATACTACTGCTCCAGGAAGATTAAGTGGCAGAGCCCTGTGCACTGGCACTGAAAGCATACTCTCACAGAGGTGTGATACAAACCCAAGAAAACCAAAGGGAAAAAAAAAATCTAGCAAGAATCTCACCCGACAGCAGCTAGCAGCAAGGTCCATCACCTGCCTGGGGCATTCACTGATCATCCCTTGGAAGGCAGCAACATCCAAGCCATAATCCTGTTGAGGAAGGGGTAGAGCATGGGTCAACAACCAGACAGGAAGAGGCTGAGTTGGCCATGACTACATGCAGTCACTTATGCAGCCTCCCCAGGAAAATGGGAAAAATAGGTCTCAAGCCCCTCTTTTACTCAAGATGTGTCCTATATATCCTTTGCTTATTAAGATGGGCCTTGTCTGGGTTTTACACTTTTCTTAGCTGCAAATGCCATCCTTCCACCTCAAAACCACCAGGATAAAAAGGGTTTTACAGTAAGAAGCAATGAAAAAGTAATCAATGCTTGAGCTATAAAGTCCTTTAAAGGGTCTTCACCCTTCTCAAGCTGTTAAAGCAAAACATGTTCATAGATTAAAGCTGATTTAAAGATTAAAATGTTCATGGTTTCCATCACAGCTATTTTAACTATGACTATGCAAAGGTACCAGCTCTGCTGGGAGGGCACAGACGGTAAAAGAGACATTTAACTGGGAGAATGTTGCAACATCCTTCTGCTTGCTCTGTGCTTTCCCTGAAGTGCAATGCATCCTCCTGGAAAAGCTCAGAGTAAGGCAACAAGAACCACAAAGGTAGAAAACAGCACGTAGAGTAACCAGCACTGGGTGAGGTGCTGAGCAGTGGTTGCCAAGGAGAGAAACTGTAGATTATTTAGTCTTCCAATAGCAACTGATTGAGGGGATCCAGGCAGCTGTTTCCATACCTACAGCTTAGTCCTGTCAGACATCAGAGTCCCTGATACATAATTCTCTTTCATCTTGCAAATGGAGATGCAGTTTTAGTTACCATTCAGTCTTACAGAAACGTGGAATAATCTCTGGTCATTACAGGTTCTTTGCTTTTTGCCTGAAGACTGCTTGGAAAACAGCAATTTGCTATTTTCCTGATGGATTTTTCACCCTCGTTCTGGAAAAACCTACCCTTCTCACTTTGTGGAAAGGAATTGTTGCAAATACTGAAAAAAGGCCATATTTCTAGAGATGCCTGCTGTTTTTACATGAACTGTATATTAACCCTAATGTATCTGAAAATACAAATTCAAGGTAAAATTGTGTTCGACCTGCCACTTCAATACAGAAGCTGAAATGTCAAAGCCAAATGAATTATTGGAATTAAGATCTCTAAACAAAACTGTTGTATCTCATATTGCTGATGTAACAAAAATTTTCAAACTACAGATGATTCCACTTGTACACTGAACATTTTGTCACCAGATTTTCTCATGAAAAAAACTCTGCAGAGAAATCTGTGCATGCACATATGCATGTGTGTCAGGTCTGTAAAGTCCAGAAAGAAACCACAACCTGGTATCACATAGAAAACACTGTTAAATTTGGCTGCAAAAATCATTACCTGAGTCCTGGGAAGCACTTCGGGATCAGCTGGTATCCTGCCCAGGATTTCACAAAGGACAATACCAAAGGAAAACACATCTACCTGCAAGATGAGGAGAGGTAGGACCAGGCATACATAGAAGAAGCAAAGCATGCAAAAGGGAAGTACCGATGACTGGGTTCTTCCATTGATTCCCAAGAGCCCATCAAAGGTGTGTTGAAGATGAAGGCAGCAAATCAGTTGTTCTCAGGTGAACTTATGCTTCTGAACCCACCCAGAAACACCATAGCCTCACTTGGGGCTGAGCTTTATCTTTGGGAAACATGGACCCATACCACGCTTCAATGTGGTTGGTGCTTCTACCATAGCTCTGGCACCCACTGTAGATCCCACAACAGCTTCACTAGGCTGTAACTCTTCCAGCATATTCTTCAGAGAGGCTTCAGTGTGTTTGTCAACAGCAGTAATACATTTAACTAAGAGTTTAACTTAACAAGGCCACACATGCAACATCTAAGTTGCTATGCAGAACATTGTTGAACAAAGGTCCAGACAGCAGAGCAACATTTCCTAGGGAGGGTGGGAGGGAAAGGCTTTTCTGCTGTTGGAACATGTCTCCAGCAGACATCCCTCATTCTTTCTCAGGACTTCTGATGATGAACAAGGAGCTGATAAGTACTGCCATACCTTCTGGTCATAGGGCTCTCCCCGCAGCATCTCAGGAGCCATCCAGAAAGCAGAGCCCACCAGAGAAAGCTTCCTCTCCACATCCTTCACAGGCAGCTCCACCACCTCTCTGGCCAGCCCAAAGTCAGTCACCAGTGCCTCACGGCCCCGTGGTGTCACTCGAATGAGGCAGTTCTGAAAGGAGGCCATGGGGGGGTAAAACATGAGATGCCCAACAAGGAAAAGCCTGCACACTTCACTGTGTAGCACCTCACTGGTCCTCAGCCCCTGCCATTACTGGCTCTCCTCTCACTAGAGGCCTGCATCCTGGCAGCACATGTTGACTACATCTGAAGCCAGAAAAAGTCCTTTGAAGGAGCAGTTCCCTAGCCTGCGGCCATGGGAGACTTTTGGTTCACCATCCATTCCATGTCCAGAACTGTCAGGAGCCCTCACCATGCAACCCTGCTTGCTCATCACCACTGTGCCTCAGGCTGCCTCCTGATACAGCTTTCCAGAACTCAGTGCTGGCACTCCATCCTAACTAACCTGAACTGAGATTTGCAAAGTTACCTAATATGAACACAATGATCCACATCCTTTCATCTGAAAGAGACCAAGAAATGTGCACATCAGCTTTGTTCACTGTTCAGTCAAAGGCAGGCAGATCACAGTCACAGCCCTTCTCACTGTCCAGGGTTGTACATACCTAGCAGTGTTTTCTGGAGGAATTTCTACAAAATTATCTTACTGATTCTCAAAAACCACAGTGGCTTCAACCTGTTCAGTTCCCCAGGATTTCCTCTTGGCATCTGCTACCAAAGAGCTAGCAGAAACTATGAACATCTTCTCCAGATGGTTCTCACAGACAACGAGAAATCAAGTAAACATACATACACTTCTCTCCTGTATCTTCAGCCATCATCACAGCAGATTTCCCAGGTTTCTCCTGGAAAGCATGAACTTTTTTCAGGGCTGAACCTCCATAGTGAAACAGAAAGGACAGGCAGGAACCTTCAGCACTCACTAACTTTCCACAAGCATATCCCAAGCTCATCAGTTATCACCAAACAGAAAATTGCATCTCAACTGACTTCAGAGCACACATGCCAAGAAATCCATCATCAGAATGAAACAGACTCTTGCCCTGTCTTCCCATGTAGTTTGTGATTTCCTGGTTAGGAACTGAGCCAACCAAACAGCCTAAGATTACAAAGGCAAGCTTGGTTCCTGTACTGATGTCTTTCAAGACTGTAATGCTTGAATAGCTTCCACACTGCCGACCTTCATTAATATTTCATTTTTTCCTTAAAAAGCTGAGTCTTCTGCTTAACAAGCAATGAATGTAATGTAATTACAGGTTTTATCAATAAAACTTCCTTGCCTGCAAAGGGATTAGCATGAAGCAGAGGACCAAGAAGAAGCCTGAGTTCTCCAGGTTACAGCCCTAAGTGCCTCTGTAGGGTCCCCCAACATAGTTGCCCTTCAGGGGGGACATTCCCTTTCCAGCTGTGTACCTTGGAGTTGAGATCTCGATGGTAGATGTTCTTGCAGTGCAGATAGACCATGCCTCTGGTAATGTCAGAAGCTAAGTCCACTTTCTCCTTCCACGTCAAAGTGATGTCTTTGCTGGCCAGAAGGTCTTCCAGGCAGCCCCCATTCACGTACTGTGAACAGAGACAAAAAGCAGGCACCCACGCAGCTGGACACAGGCTCTCCTGGTGCTGAGCTCTCCCTCACCAACCCAGGAGCTCTCTCCCTCGGGATGGAGATAATAAATGACACCACACACAAGGGTTCCTGTGCATGGTGTAGTGCTAATACCCCTCCTGACACAGCAAGACACTGATGGTCTCTGGGTACAGGCACTGCCCTGCTGCAGGGACTTCTGTATAAGCCAGCATGGCAATGCAACAGCAAAGTCAACCCTTGGCAAACAATTTTCCACACCTGCGCTGGGGACCTGTGCTGTGCCTTCATGACTTGTTGGCAATGGTGGGGGCCCCTTCCTGGGGTGCGATGCAACACCTTTCCTCTGCACACCACTGCTGAATGCCACTACATTATCTCCAAGTACCTGCTGCATCCAGCCACCTGCTGCCCCCTGCCCTGCCAGGCTCACCTAGCAGTCTCTTCTGTCCAGTGAGAAAATGCTCACACCAACCCCTGTACTGCTCCTCCCATTGCACCCAAGAGCACAGGGCCAAGGTGACCCTTCCACAGTCTTCACTCACATGCAGCAACCAAAAGGCCTTGCAGATGCTCAGTTAGTGCCTCAGGCTGCTAATGGTGCAGGAACAAGACACGGCCTCTCTGGTACCAGCTGAGGCTTTTCTATTAAGCCACACCATCATGTCAGAGCCACACTAAAGGTCCTGCCAGTTTGCATCTGCTCTACTCCTGTTCTCCAACCAGTGGCTCCTCCACTCTTTGGGGTGGTACTAGACCATCCTGAAACACTTTCTGGCTATCCTTCTTGAATCTCATGGTTCTGTAGTGACCGTGCCCCACTTCAGCCATGAGCAACTGGGGGGCAAAAAGAACCGTCTTACTAGTAGAGACTCACAGGCTCAAGTGTCGGAGAAGTACAGATTTGCATTATAGGATATCTGCCACCCTCCCTACCAAAGAACTACACAGTCCTTGACTGCCTATAGCATGCTTACAAGCAAGAAACTTTTACCTCCAGAATGGGGTACAGCTTGTCATCCTTCACACATATCCCAAGGTACCTAAGCAGGAGAAGAGACGAGACAAGAGAAAAACAAGCCATCAAGGTTCTGTTTATTCCCTTTCCACGGAACTGCTTTATAGACACTGACCAACTCCAGCCCCTGCCAGTGACACTAGTTATGGCCAGAGGATGCACCCACCTGACAACGTTAGGGTGGGACAGCTTCTGCAGCAGGCTGATCTCACGTACAATCACCTCTTGGTCCACGTTGTTCTTGTAGATCTTCACCACCATCACTTTACAAGCAGCAGCCTGGGTCACCTGGATCCAAGGTTGGAGCAGGACATCTGTTAGTTTACAGATGCCTTCTAGCCCCTCTGGACAACAGTATCCATTCCTAACCAAAGTCCTGAATCTCATTTCCCTGCTGCCCAGAACTTTGCACAATGATTTGCACAAGGGCAAGGTGCTGTCCCTCCCACACAAGCTCCCCACCAGTGATGTCTGACTTGGAGGCTGGAGACAACTAAATACCTCCTGTCACAACACAGCACTAAAAGTTTCTCAGTCAAAATTCAGGTAACTTTGGCTGGAGCAATTCCTCAGCCCACACTAAGTTACAGAAGGGCTGACCTTCTCCTCTCCAATGCCTTACACTCAATGGCCCATCCCAACCATAGCCTACCCACCTCCATCCCTCCTTCCTGCCTGGGTCTGGTCACTGTACAAGGTTGCTGTCACATTCTTCATCCCCACTGCTTTCTGAGCCCCACCAACACCTGGCTCCCCATCTAGACAGTCTCTGCTAGTCAGACACAATGAAGAAAGTGCAGAGCCAGCTCATCTCTCCCCAGCGCCCCTGGACAGAGGCCCTGAGTCTTCTTCCCATTCACATGCCTACCGGAACCTCTGCTGTGGATTACCAGACATATTACACTCCTAGGGCTTCCCTCTAGCAGGGATATGGGAAAGTAAAGAACAGAAAACAAAATGTTGTTCCTCAAACTTATAACACATAACAGACTGAGCAGGCATTTTTAAGAGGAAATTTGCTGTCCCCCATGACAGTATCATGGTTGGACAGTACTACATGCAGGGGTTTCATGCAGGCTGCAAGACATACAGGAGTCCCCCAACTTTCAGCACGGACAGGACCATCCAAGGTCCCTGCACTGCAACTCATGAAATCTGGGTTGAGGATACGAATAGCAGATTCCAGATTACATCACAAGGCATTGTGATACTTGAATATTTCAATCGTTAATCAAAGTCAGCTTTATGGAGACTCATATATCAGGTATGGCCCACACTGATGTCCTGACATTTGCCCCAGAATGAATAGGGAATCTGGTGATGTTTAACTTTCTCTCATCTTGAGGTTTAGGGGTTTTTTTTGTTTGCTTTCACGTCAAGATCGTTCAAACAGCATAAAATGGTTTCATAGCAGCAGTCTGAGACCCAAAGCATCACCCATTGCTCTCTGTGATGACTACTTTAAGGTTACCAGAACATGTGAAGAGAACAAAGAGCTACATGTAAGACCTAGCTAAGCTGAAAAAAGAGAAAGGTTGATTATAATCAGGATCACAAAACAAGTTGTCTTGGAAGAAATATGAACTGTTGCTTCTATTCTGAAAGAACACAACCTGACAGCCTGTGCTTATTGCTGGAATAAGCCTGCCTGTGTATTCCAGCAGGTCATAAGGAAACCAGGGCTTTAACAGCATCACCTGATGAGACATCATAACCACAATTAGTCGTTACTCGAGGGGGCCTCCAGTTACTGGGGATCGGACTTCAGGCAACACCCACCTCATGCACAAAGGCTGAACTGCTTGGTCATGACGGAGAGCCCCCTGAGCTGGCATCTTCTCCCCATAATTCATTTTTAACTTCTTGCCTACTTCCTCTCTAGCAACAGCTGATTGCTGGCACAATAATTAGGGTAATTAGTCAATTTTATAGTGCTACCCATCACAGTTCAACAACAGACAGATCCTTGCTTTATTAGTCCATAACCCAGCCATAACCCTAGTCTTCTCTCAGCTTTACTGTTAGCTTAGAAAAAAAAACACTGAAGTGGAAATTTAGGAGATAACACTGGCTCTGCTCTGACAAATCAGATTTGTTCCCTATCACAATCCTGACTCTGAACCTGGAAACAAGCTTCTATGATAGAAAAGATTATTAAAATTTTCTTTGTATTGGACAGATCCCACTGAGCTTGGAGAGACTGTAGCACAAGAGACACTCCTAGGCTGATCAGAGGCTTGCTGGAGCACCTGCAGTCAGAAGGCCTCTTCCAAACTCGCAGGCCCTAAAACTATGCTGGCCAACCTGGAGCACCCCTTGGCCTGCTCTAAATCATACCCTGTCCAGTTCTGCCCTAGATCAGTGTGCAGAGAACCCTCCAAGGTATTCTCACTTCATGCTAAAAACTGATGAGGGTAAAGGCCTAGTGTCAGCCTCAAGCAGTGAAATAAAGGTGAAAATCTGGCAGTGGGAATTTGCAGACCATGCAACTGGGAGTGGAACCATACTTCCTAATGCTTGTGAAGCTTTTTGGGGGCCAAAAGAAGATGACATTATTCAGAGGTTCACCTTGGGCAATGCCTTAAACCAGTGCCTGAAAATATATCACTTCTCTCCTGCTTTTGAGCACCTCAGACCCTACACACCAGATAACTATCAATGAAAGGAGCTTCATGTCTTCCCTGAGCAAAACTTGCACTTGAATAGTTCCTTATTCCACATCAGAAAACTAAGACAGAAAAAGAGGGAAAGTACCTTGTACTCAGGTTACGCATTACATAATTCACTGAGCAGCAGGTCATGCCTTGGTCTGAGTCACCATGTGAAACCAAGTGAATCCTTGTTCCTCAGGACAAGGGATGGCACAAGCAACAGGCAGCCTTTCAGTGCAGGCATCACATACAGGGGAGTCTATGTCCATGTCATGGGAGTGCTTTGGAAGATAGCATCCGCATTGGCAAAGAGCTTCAAAGGACAATCACCAGTGATGCTTTATAGCAGGGGCACTGCTACTTAGGGCTATGAGTCTACAGGACACTGGCTGACCTGAGAGGAATCAGTTACTTTTGTGCTCAAGTCCACAAACAAACATCAGCTTCCCTCAGTGCCAGGGAAGCTCATGGAGCAGATTCTCTTGAGAGTCATCACGCAGCACTTGCAGGGCAAGCAGGCAATCACAGGCCCAGTCAACATGGGTTTATGAAAGGCAGATCCTGCTTGATGAACCTGATCTTCTATGACAAAGTGACGCGCTGGGTGGATGAGGGAAAGGCTGTGGATGTGGTCTACCTTGACTTCAGCAAGGCTTTTGACACCGTCTCCCACAGCATTCTCCTCAAGAAACTGGCTGCTCTTGACTTGGACTGGTGCATACTTCATTGGGTTAGAAACTGGCTGGATAGCTGGGCCCAAAGAGTCGTGGTAAATGGAGCCAAGTCCAGTTGGAGGCCAGTCACTAGTGGTGTTCCCCAGGGCTCGGTGCTGGGGCCCGTCCTCTTTAATATCTTCATCGATGATCTGGATGAGGGCATTGAGTGCACCCTCAGTAAGTTTGCAGATGACACCAAGCTATGTGCGTGTGTCGATCTGCTTGAGGGTAGGAAGGCTCTGCAGGAGGATCTGGATAGGCTGCACCGATGGGCTGAGGGTCAACTGCATGAAGTTCAACAAGGCCAAGTGCCGGGTCCTGCACCTGGGGCGCAATAACCCCAAGCAGGCTGGGAGATGAGTGGTTGGAGAGCTGCCAGGCAGAGAAGGACCTGGGAGTGATGGTGGATAGTCGGCTGAATATGAGCCAGCAGTGTGCTCAGGTGGCCAAGAAGGCCAACAGCATCCTGGCTTGCATAAGAAACAGTGTGACCAGCAGGGCTAGGGAAGTGATCGTCCCCCTGTACTCGGCTCTGGTGAGGCCGCACCTCGAGTACTGTGTTCAGTTTTGGACCCCTCACTACAAGAAGGACATCGAGGTGCTCGAGCGGGTCCAGAGGAGGGCAACGAAGCTGGTGAGGGGCCTGGAGAACAAGTCCTACGAGGAGCGGCTGAGGGAGCTGCGCTTGTTCAGCCTGGAGAAGAGGAGGCTCAGGGGTGACCTTATTGCTCTTTACAGATACCTTAAAGGAGGCTGTAGCAAGGTGGGGGTTGGTCTGTTCTCCCATGTGCCTGGTGACAGGACAAGGGGGAATGGGCTTAAGTTGCGCCAGAGGAGTTTTAGGTTCGATGTTAGGAAGAACTTCTTTACCGAAAGGGTTGTTAGACACTGGAACAGGCTGCCCAGGGAAGTGGTGGAGTCACCATCCCTGGAAGTCTTTAAAAGACATTTAGATGTAGAGCTTAAGGATATGGTTTAGTGGGGACTGTTAGCGTTAGGTCAGAGGTTGGACTCGATGATTTTGAGGTCTCTTCCAACCTAGAAATTCAGTGATTCTATGATTCTGTGATCAGGTCCCTACAAAAGACTTGTGCTTGTACCAAGTCTTCCTCCACTGTCCTCTAACTATTTAACCCATACCATTGATGTTCGTTTTAACATTTCTTTTCCTTCTTCTGCTTCAGGAATTTATTCCATTTTCATTAAAGATCCATGCATCCAGCCCACCTATTGCTAGAATCTCAATTTACTGCTAGGGCAGAAGGAAAACATCACACACAGGAGACAGCAGTCCTTACTATGAAAATCTGCTAGATAAAGGAAAGAGAAAGTGATGGCAACAACATGCTGTGTAAGTGGGGAAATGAATTATTGGAGGGACGGCATGGTGAGGAGAGGTATTTGTCATGTATTGCTCCAGTCTGAAAACAGCTGCCATATACCCTTGGCTAGAGATACCCTTTGAACAGCATTAGTGCACTATCACTGGAGTTGAAGAGCACTCAGAGACCATAACACCAATCCCAAATGCAACAAAGGAGGAGACAGAGTTTTAAGAAAGCAATGTGCAATTATCTATCCAATTTGTGTGTTTTCTGCAGCTCCAAGGCCAGATCCTGCCAGTCTGGCTTCATTAGGTTCAACAGGCCACATTTGCTTGCACCAACCAGGGATCTCACACAGTAATGTCAGAGTACTCCTCTGGCAGAAGTATCTTATGCTGGCCCAGAAGAAATATACATTCATGGTGTCCATCCTGCACCTCGTCAAGATAAGGAGCTAAAAGTGATGATGTAGCCAGGCCCAATTTGTTTCCACGGGGTCTGTGTCACACCCCAGTAATCAAGATCCATGTCAGCAGCCACATTGTAGAGTATACTAGAAGAGAGATCATAGAATCATAGAATCATAGAATATCCTGAGTTGGAAGGGACCCTTAAGGATCATCAAGTCCAACTCTTGACACCGCACAGGTCTACCCAAAAGTTCAGACCATGTGACTAAGTGCACAGTCCAATCTCTTCTTAAATTCAGTCAGGCTCGGTGCAGTGACCACTTCCCTGGGGAGCCTGTTCCAGTGTGCAACCACTCTCTCTGTGAAGAACCCCCTCCTGATGTCAAGCCTAAGCTTCCCCTGCCTCAGCTTAACCCCGTTCCCGTGGGTCCTGTCGCTGGTGTTAATGGAGAAAAGGTCTCCTGCCTCTCGACACCCCCTTACGAGGAAGTTGTAGACTGCGATGAGGTCTCCCCTCAGCCTCCTCTTCTCCAGGCTGAACAGGCCCAGTGCCCTCAGCCGTTCCTCGTACGTCTTCCCCTCCAGGCCTTTCACCATCTTCGTAGCCCTCCTCTGGACACTCTCCAACAGTTTCATGTCCTTTTTATACTGTGGTGCCCAGAACTGCACACAGTACTCAAGGTGAGGTCGCACCAGCGCAGAGTAGAGCGGGACAATCACCTCCCTCGACCTACTAGCGATGCCGTGCTTGATGCACCCCAGGACACGGTTGGCCCTCCTGGCTGCAAGGGCACACTGCTGCCTCATATTCAACTTGTTGTCTACCACGACCCCCAGATCCCTCTCTTCTAGGCTGCTCTCCAGCGTCTCATCGCCCAGTCTGTACGTGCAGCCAGGGTTTCCCCGTCCCAGGTGCAGGACCCGGCACTTGCTCTTATTGAACTTCATGCGGTTGGCGATCGCCCAGCTCTCCAACCTATCCAGATCCCTCTGCAAGGCCTTTCCACCCTCATTCGAGTCCACAACTCCTCCAAGTTTGGTGTCATCAGCAAACTTGCTCAAAATACCTTCTATTCCTACATCCAGATCGTTTATAAAAATATTGAAAAGTACCGGCCCTAAAATGGAGCCTTGAGGGACCCCACTGGTGACCGCCCGCCAGCCTGACGCAGCCCCATTCACCATAACCCTTTGGGCCCTGCCCGTTAGCCAATTGCTCACCCATCGTATGATGTTTTTATTTAGCTGTATGGTGGACATTTTGTCCAGTAGGATCCTATGGGAAACCGTGTCAAAAGCCTTGCTGAAGTCCAAAAAAATCACATCAGCTGGTTTCCCTTGGTCCACCATACGGGTGATCTTATCATAAAAGGAAATCAGGTTAGTTAGGCAGGACCTACCCTTCACAAACCCATGCTGGCTGGGACCAATGACTGCTTTGTCCCCCAGGTGCGCCTCGATACGTTCGAGAACCATCTTCTCCATGATTTTACCAGGCACTGACGTGAGACTGACAGGCCTGTAATTGCTAGAGTCTTCTTTCTGACCCTTCTTGAAAATCGGCACAACATTTGCCAGCTTCCAGTCTACCGGGACCTCTCCAGACTCTCAGGATCATTGAAAAATAATTGAGAGAGGTTCCGCGATGACGTCCGCCAGCTCCTTCAGCACCCGGGGATGAATCCCATCCGGACCCATGGACTTGTAGGGGTCCAGGTGGAGTAGCAAATCCCGCACACGTTCAGGGTCGGTTGGGAGTTTGTCATCCCCACCGTCCCGGTCCTCCAGCTCAGGGCACCCTGGGTCCCGAAGCCCATCATCGGCATTGAAGACAGAGGCAAAGAAGGCGTTAAGCGTCTCTGCTTTACCTATGTCATCGTCTGTGAGAAGACCTTCCCTATCAAGGAGCGGCCCTATGTATTCTTTAGTTCTCCTTTTTCCATTCACATATCTAAAAAAACCCTTTTTATTTTCTCTCACAGACACAGCCAGC
Source organism: Anas acuta (assembly GCF_963932015.1). Lineage (NCBI taxonomy): Eukaryota > Metazoa > Chordata > Aves > Anseriformes > Anatidae > Anas > Anas acuta. The sequence continues at coordinate 259,715 of NC_088998.1, forward strand.
CTCAACTCTAGGTGTGCTTTAGCCACACGAATTTTCTTCCTACAAACACGAACAGCATCCCTGTATTCTTTCCATGTCACCCGGCCCTCCTTCCAGTAGCGAAACACTCTCTGTTTCCGCCTAATCTCCATAAGAATGTTCCTGGTCAGCCACGCCGGCCTCCTGCCGCGCCTGCCTGACTTGCGATATTTAGGAATTGCCTGATCTTGTGCTTCTAGGAGGCATCGCTTAAAGAATGACCAGCACTGGTGGACATCAAGGCCTTCAAGAGCAGCTTCCCAGGGGACCTTGCTGACTAGTTCCCTGAGCAGCCTGAAGTCCGCCTTCCCCATATCTAGGGATGAGGTTTTGGTGGCACTTTTCCTTCTGTCACCGTAAATTTTGAACTCAACCACTTCATGGTCGCTATGACCAAGGCGGCCACCAATCACCACATCTCCCACCAGACCCTCTCTGTTTTCTAGCAACAGGTCTAGGAGGGCACCTTTCCTAGTTGGCTCCGTTAGCACCTGCACCAAGAAGTTATCATCTAGGTGCTTCATGAACCTCCTGGACTTGCTCGTGTCAGCCGTGTGGCACTCCCAGTTAACGTCTGGCAAGTTGAAGTCCCCCATAAGGACAAGGGGAGTTAATCTCGAGGCCTCTCTTAGTTCTGTAAAGAATAATTTATCGGCGCTATCGTCCTGGCCAGGCGGTCTGTAATAGACTCCCACAACGACATCCCCTTTATTCGTTCGTCCCTTGATCCTTACCCAGAGGTAATATGAGCAAATCTGGCCACCTTGCAAAGCAGTCTCACTTCCTAGGTAGAGGTCCCCTTTTCATCTAGCTGTTCATAGAGAGAACAACGACAACTGAGGGTTGCAGGGAAAGAGCACCACACCCCATCCCCTCACCCCAAATAAGCAATGGTGAGATGCTAAAGTATTCCTCAGCAGAGGAACAGCATTGGATAGGGAGCAAAGCTAGCAACACCCTGGATTCTGTGCTTACTAAGAGAGGGTTAAACTCCCACACCAGTGGAGCTTGATGTAGGGAGTGACTCAGAACAGCCCCAGTGAGAAAAAGCAGATTTACCTTGGTGATACACCATACACATCAGACATTGGCTTGCAAAGAGCCATAGATCTCCTGACATGAAGGCAGAAGAGGCAAAAGTGGACAAACCAGCAGCCTGTCCCACTCTGACTCTACTGTCACCTGCTCTTCTGCAGCATCACCAGTAACACAGAGCAGGAGCAAGAGAGGGGTCATGGCATTGGCATTTCCAGGGGGAGTGGGTGGCACATATTCTGGGAGACATACATAACTTGATTTCACGTTCTTTTTCTCAATGTATTTTGTCACAGTTTTGACAAAAAAAAACTGCACAGAACATAAATATCCCCATAAGTCATCCAATACCCCTGTTTAGCTCCCTGACAAGCCTGTTGTATTGGTAGATGACAGTCAACAAACATTGCTTGATCGAGTCCTCCTGTCTCATTTTACACTATAGAAAAGAAGATGCATATCAAAGATGATGTGCTAGGTACGCAGAGTCCTCTCCTCCCTCACCTCAGCCAACCTGCCAGGGTGAGCCAGGAGGGATAAAGATGAGGAAACAAGCTGGGGGATGGTTCCTCAAGTGAGGCACCATCTGCACAGACTCAGCAGGTATTCAGGTGCTCTCCACAAGGACTGTGGGCTGCCTATACATCAGAGCAGCAGTCTTATGCTACGTTGGGTCAGTCCCAGCACTTTTACCTTGTAGACCTCGGAGAAGAAGCCACTACCTATAAGTTCAGTGTTGAAGTTTTCCCAGAACTCCAGCTTCCTGACAGCTGTGCGCAGCCTCTGCCAGCGGTCCATGTGGTAGTAGGTATCAGATGATTCGCCATAGTACTGCATGGGGTCGGAGGGCTCTGGGGTGATCAGCCCTGCCTTGCACATCATGGTGGCAGCAGCTGAAACACAGTGCATCTCACAGTGAGCCAAAAGCAGCATTTGTACATAAAATAAGTACCTGCACTAGAGACCAGAGCTGGATGAAGCCTCAGGAACAGAGCAGCAGTAAACAAGTCACTGTTGTGCCATGATGCACCTTGAAGTACACGTTGCAATGGGAAGCATCCATGGGCACTCTCCCTCTGATAGGGGCTTAGGCCTGCCGTATGCAGGTTGTTATTTGGACTTCTTTATACTAGCATTTAAAGATGTCAAATCAGCATATATTCACTTATCCTTTCCAAGGGTCTAGGATATCAGCATGCATCACCATATGATTGTGCAGCCCAAGAAAAATCTGGTGAATGCTATCTTACTCAGCCAGCTTACACTGGGTTAAAAGCTGCCATGTCAAAACTGGGCTTTTAACATAGGTCACATGAGACTTACTAATGAATGCAACTTTCATCATCCCAGACCTCTAGACAGGCCTTTGATTGAGCATGTTAGCACAAAACATGCAATCTTAAAAGGGTCCTTACTCAGCAGGTACCTTCTGTTTATTCCAAGACCTAAAGAATCAAACAAGGAAATGCCCCAACAACTCTTTTCCTATCTGTGTAACCCGAACCTGTCTCTAACCACCCAGCTCCCTCTACTAAATTATCTTGTTTTTCTACTGCTCTGATACTTAACTCTACAGCCCCCTCCCTCCATTCCCCTTTCTGTCTTTAACAGAACCAGGTTCAGACTCCTTCAAAGCCATATGCCATCCTTTCATTCCTCCTGCATCACTTGCCTCCAGTTATTTCCAAAGATGCAGGGGACACAAATCCAAAGGAAGTAGAAAAAGGGCTTCTGACACTGTCTGAGGTTTGAATAAGGTACATACTTCTAGATAATTTTTAACAGCCATTAGTCCACTACAATGTTGTCCTAGCATTTTCCACTCATAGCACATGCTCAGATTCCTGAGCCACTTTGCTAGGCTGTAACTGAGACAACAGTTGACAGAAAGGTGAATCTTCAAAGCCTCCACCTGAAGCAAAGATAAGCTCTGACCTCCCTAAGCTCCTGTCCTAGGTGCTGCGCTGCAAAAGGAGCTGTATTAGCATCCCTTGATCTCATGGATTATTTCAGGGCTACTTCACTTCTACAGAGTGATGCAAAATCTGCAGAGACATGCATAAAATACTTGCACTAACCTCCACATCCATCCACAGTCCTGCAGTTGCTGCAGCCATGATTCAAGGAGAGCTGCCGAGTGGGGACAGACAGATGTGGTGTCAGAGCTAAGCTGGGGCAGGAGATCAGGAAGAGCTGAGTGTGGGCATGTAGATGGTACTGAGCAGGGCAGAAATCCCTAGTACAAACAGCAGGCAAGCTCTGGGCTGAGACTCAGGGAACTGCACAGCAGGGGAACAGCAGCACAAAGTTCTGAAATCAGCCAAACCTGAAAGCTGCTGACACTGGACAGTCCCACACAGACTGCAAGAATCTAGTCCCACCAAAATCAAGACAACACATGGGCTCCTACTTTATTTCATAGCAAACACCTGTAGGACCAGGGCCCCAGAGCTGCCCATGAGCAGGAAATGTCTCATCGCCACCAACCAATGGGCATGAAGACTGCTGAGATCAGGCATTTAGTGTGAAAGAAGTCAGAGCACCCTGCTTTACGCCCACTCTGACTCAATGGCAGACAAGCCAGGAACCTCATATGATGGGATGATGCTGCAGGGACCTGCCTGGAGGTTTTTGTCTTGGGACAGTCACTGCTTCTGACTGGCAGCCCTGACAGACTCCTCCCGCACTGCCAGCACCCAGGCAGCATGCCGCACACCAGTGCAAGGGAAGGGGATCATTCTGAAACAAGGGAAAGAACCAACTTCACAAGTCAATCAGACTCACCATTGCTAAAAGACACCATACTCTGCCTGTCATTCAAGGCATTACCTTTCCACAGGAACAATTAACCCATCTCTCTCTCCGGTATGCAAAACAGCATGGCTTTGGCAGTGCTGAGGGCATGGCTGCAGCAGGGCAAGGCACCAGCATAAGGTGGTAGAAGGATACAGCAAGGTGCTGTTTTTCACTCAAGGTTGTGCTCAGCACGCAGAGCCACCAAGCTGAAGGGCAGACACTGGATATGCTTCCGGTCCGGGACAAGTGAGCAGTGTTTTACACTCAGACAGCAAGAAACAGAGGAGTTCCTTTACATTCTGCAGAATTGGCCAGGACATAAGTGGACACTGCCAAGCTGGATGGGTCCTAATGACCTCATGCTGCCAAAGAAACATGGAGAAGGAATGGCAAAGGGTTGCTCTGAAGAGCAGGAGACCTTCCAGTCTCAAGGGTGCACCCTGAGGGTGCACCCAAACTCATGACAAAAGTTTGCTCTCTCTTGCTGTATGGATAGAGAAAGAGTCAATACAGCAAGCCACAGATTCACGAAGGAGCACCAGTCACTCACTAACAGAGCTGTAGTGAGTACCACACCCCCAGCTGCTGCTCTAGCCCCTGGAGACACAAACACTTAACCAGCAGGCTCCAAAAGCTTCTCCTTCCACTCTAGTAAAGAAATGGAAATTAGAGATTTTCCTCCATACAGCAGCACATGTACAGGTGCCTCTCTCCCCTCATCTCCTTAGAATCCTTCCTGCCTGCAGGGTGATCCAGCACAGGCACAAACAAGTCAAGCAAGCTCCTGGGGGACTGTCTCTTCCATGGGGAATGGCTTTCTTTTCAGAGGCCTCTCTGTTCAGTGCTTTTTCCACATACCATCTCTTCCTGCCATGACCTAGTTCATCAATTGCCCCTTTGTCCACAACAATCCCCGCAACATCCTCAAAATGCTGAGAATGGGCCCTTGTATTATGTTAGTGAGTGGGAGCCAAGACTTCATTTTCTTTTTATAAATGTGGCTTTTTGTCCCCAGATTAGTGTTGACATGTAGGCTGGGGAAGAAAACAGCTTTTCAAAATGCAAAGATTTATTTCAAGGCTTCCTAGGAGCCAGGGAAGGAGGGGCAGAGGGTGGGAGAGGGATGTGGAGCACTAAGGTCTGTCTCAGAAGAAAAGCCTGCACCCATAGGCAGAGCATATCCTCATATCACCCATGAGGTTTGAAGCATCCAAAGCTGCACTTCTGTCTGAGTGAACAAAACACACGGGCAGCTTCCTGGAGCTCCCAGATTTTCCCTGCTGTAATTCAGTCTACGTGAGGAGAGCAGGCTTGGGTACAGGAGAAGACACCAAACCTACACACATTGCTACCAGCTGCCCTGGCCCTGTTGTGCCAGGCTCCCCTACTGCTTCAAAGGAGATGCTTGTCCCCTTCAAAGCTGTCCTGCCTGCAGAAAGAGGGGAGAGAGATGGAAAACATGGCGCCACTTCTACCACCTTCTGGAGAAAAAGATGCATATCCCCATGCCTTCAGCTGTGCCCACAGCAGGTGGGGAGCTTCATCTGTGTGTGGCACCTTCCAGCTCTGCAGGACTGTGAGACACAATGGCATCATGCCCACCGCAGCCAGGCATGTTACTCACAGGCAGACAGGAAAGTCTTAAAGGCTACATAAAAATGTCAGTGAAGAGAACTTGCTCCTTGACTGTTGCGAAGCACGGCCGAAAGCACGACAGACACCAGCAGAGTCAGATCATGCTTCACCATTTTATTGCCCGAATAGCCCAACTTTTATAGTGAATTTTACAGGGGTGGACAGTGTTTCACACAAGATTATTGGTCAAAAGCACCCAGACAAACCGTTAAGAAAATAACACCACCTGCAAGAAAAGAACCCCCCCCTTTTGATTAGAAGTTAGGAAAACAACCCCCTTTGTGCTTAACGGTCACGTAGGCCTAGTCCTTGAGGCCAGCTGCTGATAACAATATTTTCTGAGTTCCTTAATTGGGTGATGTGGGAGTCATTGCTGTGGGAGCTTCTCACAGTTACTCTGGCAGCTTGGTTTGCTCAGCTACAGCAGGCCCTGAGATTTCTAAGGCCTACCCCTGGTTGCTTAAAGCAAGCTTAGATCGAACAATTATGCCAATTCCCAACACTTGACAGATTCACTTGAAATTAGCCGCCATTCTGAAAAGCAAACCTGAGTCTTCTTTTGGAGTTTTCCCACCTACAGGAACTGGAAAGACATAAGAAATCATAATAAAGCAGTGAAGAGAAACTGAAGGAAGGAAGTACCACATATGTTAAAGATCAAAAAACTGTTTCTGAAGTATTTGGACAAACAAGGTATATAAGTAGTAAAATCTAAAAAGGTGAGACATTCTCTTTTTTGTTCATTTTATTTAGAAAATCTCATAGCTAATTAACCTGTAAACCCTGAGTGGGTTTATAGAATTGATTTAGGCCAGTCAGTCTCACCTCTGTCCCTGGAAAGGTGTTGGAACAGCGTGTTCTGGATGCCATCTTCAAGCAACTGTAAGAGAAGGAAGGTTATGACGAGTAGTCAGCATGGATTCACCAAGGGGAAGTTGTCCTCGACCAACCTCGTTGCCTTCTATGATGGCATCACCAGCTGAGTAGGTGGGGGGAGAGCAGTGGATGTCATCTACCTTGACTTTAGCACGGCTTTTGATACTGTCTCCCATGACATCCTGCTAGCAAAGCTGCAAAAGTGTGGGATAGAGGAGTGGACAGTAAGGTGGGTTGAGAACTGGCTGACTGGCCGAACTCAGAGGGTGATGATTGGTGGCGCAGAGTCCAGCTGGAGGCCTGTGTGAAGCGGTGTTCCCCAGGAGTCAGTGCTGGGTCCGGTCTTGTTCAACATCTTCATTGACGACCCTGATGAGGGAATAATGTCCACCCTCAGCAAGTACGCCAACAATACAAAGCCGGGAGGAGTAGCTGACACACCAGAAGGCTGTGCTGCCATTCAGAAAGACCTGGACAGCCTGGAGAGCTGGGCAGGAAGAAACCAAATGAAGTTTACCAAGAGCAAGTGTAGAGTCCTGCACCTGGGAAGGAACAACCGCATGGATCAGTAGGGGCCGGGGAGATGACCTGCTGGAGAGGAGCTCTGCAGAGAAGGACCTGGGGATCCTGGTGGACAACAGGTTGACCGTGAGCCAGCAGTGTGCCCTTATGGCCAAGAAGGCCAAGGGGATCCTGGCATGCATTAAAGGGAGCGTGGCCAGCAGGTCAAGGGAGAAAATCCTCCCCCTCTACTCCGCCCTGGTCAGGTCTCACCTGGAGTACTGTGTCCAGTTCTGGGCTCCCCAGTACAAAAAAGACAGAAAAAATACAGGGACCTCCTGGAAAGAGTCCAGCAGAGGGCCACAAAGATAATAGGGGGGCTGGAACATCTTCCTTATGAGGAAAGGCTGAGAGACCTGGGTCTGTTCAGCCTGGAGAAAAGAAGACTGAGAGGGGATCTCATCAGTGTGTATAAATACCTGAGGCGTGGGAGACAGAGGGATTTGGCCAACCTCTTTTCAGCAGTTTGTGGGGACAGGACAAGGGGTAATGGCCACAAGATACAGCACAGGAAGTTCCGCACCAACATGCGAAAGAACTTCTTCACGGTGAGGGTGACGGAGCACTGGAACAGGCTGCCCAGGGAGGTTGTGGAGTCTCCTTCCCTGGAGATATTCAAGGCCCGTCTGGATGCCTACCTGGGCAGGCTGCCCTAGGGAACCTGCTTTGGCAGGGGGGTTGGACCCAATGATCTCTTGAGGTCCTTTCCAAACCCTATAATTCTGTGATCTTCATGCTGTGGTGAAGGGCCCAGCTCCCTTGTAAGACTCAGGACTGCCTGTGAATGCTAACATGGCACCAGTTCATAGAGGCTGCAGCAGCTGCCATGGCCAGCAGAGAGGCATCAACCATCCCCATACACACACCCTGCAAAGGCAACCATGGGGCCAAAGGTGCTGCTCAGGCCCAACCACTACAGCGGGCTACAGCCTGGAAAAGGCCCAGGAGGACCAGATAGTCACAGGAGGTTTATGCCTGCAGTGCGGCAACAGAGCACTTAGGCTCCTGAGCCACCCACCTTTAGTGGGTTCAGGACCCAGCAGCCTGGCCCTCTGGGACACCATGCACAGCCAGCTCCATCCTGCCCCAAGCATCCAACTAGGCCCAAGACCTGCTGCAAAAATGTAAACCCCAGGATTCAAATCCCTTTTCTAGACATGTGATACTTATGGAGGAACTAAGTGTTAGAAATCCTGATCTGGATACAGTCTTGATCTCTAACAACTTCAAAACAAGATACAAGTTGTTCAGAAAGCAACCTAACCAAAAAGCACAACATTTCCAGATGAAAGGCTATGTCTGATACTATAAACGAGACAAGCTCTTAAGCTCTTCCGGCCTTAAAAAGAAGGATTTCTCAAGGATTTCTCCATTTTTAATGAAGATAATTATACTCCTTAACTTTAAACTTTAGCAAACAACATTTTTGAAGATAAGCAGAAAGGGAGTGGTTCCTCCAGCAACCTACTTGCTCCCCTCCCTGCAAAGACAAAGTGTACAGAGGAGAAGACAGGATGATCCTCTCCTCCAAGAAGCACTGAACTCCAGCTCCTGCACGTCTACACATACTGAACCAAGTCACACTTGACATGTTTTTCACAAAACTGATAGAGACTCATCAGGCTAGAATACAAAAAGATGTTTAGACAGCTAAGATACAGTTTGGCTTCCAGCAAGGTTAAGGATTCAGGCACCTCAAGTTCTCACCCCAGTGAGAACTTGGCTTTTTTGCACCAAATTTCTGGTTAGTTTTACTAAACTACTTGCAAAGGCTCCTGTATGGAGGTCTCTCCAGTTACACTTCCCATGCACACAAAATACCAAACTATCCACCTGATGGAAAATCTGTGGGTATTTTGAAGGAAGAAAAATAAGACAAGAGCAAAGGAAAAGACATGCTACAGGACAGCCAGCAGCAAAGGCTTTAAATTAGCTCGCCTTTCAAAATGGATGATGATTGACAAGGCATACTGTTTGAAAAAGAAAGGTGCAGAAGAGAGGGGGAAAAAAGTTATAACTCAACAATCACAAGCCTAATCCCACACAGTTACCATCTATTTCTGCTCCCTTTGCTACATTCTTTATGCATTTGCAATGAATTTTATTTTAGTTCTGAAGACTCATGGTATAAGATTCCCAACTGATGTTAAAAGGCACTTATATTACCAGCATATATAAAACATTTTCCCCCAATATCTAATTGACACTACACAAATTGAAAAACAAAGCAGGGCATGTGGGTGTTTAAAGAAAGCTCAGTATGTGGGAACCGTCAAGCATTTGAGCTAGCTAGAACATCCCCAACCCAGCCTCTTCATCAAGAAAAATGCATTAGCATGGAAAAAAGATACTGTGACCTTACTGCTAAAATGTTTCAGAGGCTGCATCTGCTTCCAAGCATGGATAAGAGCAATTACAGTAACTTGCCTCCTTTCACAGGCAGAGATGAGGGCTGGAGGCTGTGGAAGGGCCTGGAAAGGATGTGGGGACAGTATCGTCAACACACAAAGGGCTCCCTGCAATCCCAAACATGCTCTACAGCTGGTGAAAGCTAGACCCCTTATCTTTGGGGTATCCACAAGCAAATCTTAACCACTCAGTATGGCTCTTAAAAGCCAAGAGATTACATTTAGCTCAAGGATTGTTCTTGGTGCAGATGGCCAGAGTTCTAAACTGGAATAAAGGCTTGAACCTTTATTACTTCTATGCAGTACCGTTGGCTCCCCACATGTTGAATGAGCCTCTGTATCCATCTTTCATCAAATGCCAAATAGCAGTAACAGCACCTTACTGGTCTTGATCAACATTCTGGTATGTAAGGCAAACCTCCCATCAAGGAGAATTACTGTTGTCTGTTGTCATGGAGAAGACATCATTTCCTGCCCCATAGGTCCTCTACTGCACACTTTGCGTGTTTTCCCCAAGCATTTGCTACCTACTGTCTGCAAGATTGTACCAATGCTAGAGACAGCCATGTGCCAAGGTGTGGGTGCTCCAGAAGCTCACTACAGCAGTAATAAAATACTGTTTGTGCCAGGTATATGTTCAGTAAGCAGCTGCAGTTGTACAAGCTCTTCGCCATCTGTTTCTGCACTCTAGGAAACAGGTGGGGAATAACTTGATTTTACATGTGGAAAACCATTAGCAAATGGCTCAGTCACAGAATTACTCAAGGCACCATTTTGGAGAGGGCCCAGTGAACCTACGAACCATACTCCAACAGTACCTTTGTACCTTAGAGATAAGGAATGAGCTGAGTGGAGCAGACAGCTAATGGGGACCCATTTCCTGTTGTCCTGGTTTCAGTTAGAACAGAATTAATTTTCTTCCTAGTAGCTGGTGGAATGCTGTGTTTTGGCTTAGGATGAGAAGAGTGCTGATAACACCCCGATGCTTTAATTGTTGCAGAGCAATGCTTATACTAAGCCAAGGACATCTCAGCCTTTTGCTCTGTCCTGCCAACGGGCAGGCTGGGGGTGCAGTAAGAGCTGGGAGGGGACAGACCCAGGACAGGTGACCCAAACTAGCCAAAGGGGTATTCCATACCATCTGACGTCATGCTAAACAATATATAGGGGTGGCTAGCCAGGGGGAGGGGGCCAGACTGCTCGGGGTTAGGCTGGGCATCGGTCAGCGAGTGGTGAGCAATTGCATTGTGCATCACTTGTTTGTACATATTATTATTATTTCCCTATTATCATCATTGTATTATTATTATTATTATTATTATTATTGTTATTATTTTCCTGTCTTATTAAACTGTCTTTATCTCAACTCACGGGCTTCACTTTCCATTTCTCTCCCCCGTCCCAGAGAGGGAGGGGGGAGGGTGAGCGAACGGCTGCGTGGTGTTTAACTGCCGGCCGGGTTAAACCACGACACCTGTTGACTGCTGTTCCTACAAACTAGAAGCAGGTGATGGAAAAAAGGTCCAATGGGTCCAACTCTGATGCTGGCTGCCATGTGGGATGGGGACAGCCTGGATTGACCACAAAACCCTGCTCTCCTGAGGCCATTCCTAGAAAAACACTGACCATGATAAACTGAATTTAAGGTCTTAAAATCTTAAGGTCTTTGAAACCTCTGGGTGAACAGATACCAGTCATCAGGTGTCTGAGGTGCTCCAGGCGCTGGAGCTAAGTTCCCCTATGACCTGTGGAGAGGCCCACAGTGGAGCAGGCTGTCCCCCTGCAACCCATGGTATTACCACAGCAGAGTAGATTTTCACAGTGCAGTCTATGGAGGAGCAGGTGGATCTGACCTGAAGGAGGCTGTGGCTTGTGGAGAACCCCCACTGGACCAGACTCTGGGCTGGACCTGTAGACCGTGGAGAGGAGCCCAAGCAGGAACAGGTGATATGGGGGGAGCTGCCACCCATGGCAGACCCATGCTGGAGCAGTTTGCTCCTGATGGATGGACCCTGTGGTATGGACCCATATTGGAGCAGTTCTTGTAGAGCTGTGGAAAGTCAACACAGAATCAGTTCCAGAAGGACGGCATCCTGTGGGAAGGACCCCACATTGGAGCAGGGGAAGACAGTAACCATGAAGGAGTGGGAGAAATGAAGTGCTATAGACTGACCACAGCCCCCATTCCCCAGCATCGCTCAGGGGGAGGAGGTGGAAGAGGGTGGGTGGAGGGAAGGTGTTTTTTGTGTTGTGTTTTTTTTTTTTTTTTTTCCCCCTTTGTTTCTTAGCTCTAGCTTGTTAGTAATAGGTAATATTTTTTTTCTAATCTCCCTATGCTGAGTCTGTTTTACCTGTGACAATAGTTGTTGAGTGATCTCCCCATCCTTATTTCAACCCCTGAGCCCTATCCATTGTATTTTCTCCTTCTCCTTTGGGCAGCGGGAGTGAGAGAGCAGAGGACCTCAGCTGCCCATGTGAGTAAAACCACCACAACTGCTGAATTCACTCCAGAACCTTTGCAGATGTGCCACCTCATCCCCATGTTGAGCAGGGCAGTGCAATAGGAAGGAGACAGTGGTGGGTCCCCAAGCAGGAGGCATCTTGGCAACAGACTTGAGTCCAGCAGGGGACACAGACCTGCTGGTACACCTGTTGTGGGACCCTGCTACGTCAGAGGGGTCATCCTGGGAAAAATTCTGCTTGTAAGCTTAAGAAGCCCCAGCACTTTTTTCCTCTTGCACAATTTTCACTCTCCCACCCAAGCAGGACTGTAGTAAATATCCAGCAGATAAAGCTGAAATCCAGTTAGAGCATTTCAGATGGTATTTTTCTGAGCAGCTGGCTCACCCAAATACTAGGGCTAAACAACTGATCTCTCCAGACAGCTTAGAAGAAAATATTCAAAGACAAAGACTTTGAAGCAAATTGTCTCAGTCTTTCATAGATAAGGGGAAAAAAAAAAAAAAAAAAAAAAAGGCTTTTCTGCTTCTTAGTCTTCTTGCAACAATAGAGAAAAATCATTTCAGCAGGCTTTGAAGAGAGTGCAGTGCTTTAAAGGTTTATCAGTGCTGGAAAAATGTAACTTGATTTTTGTAACTTGATTTCAAAATTGTAACCTGATTTCATTGCAGGATGCAACTGAAACACAGAAACAAACCTTCCCTTTTCAAACTACACAAAGTTGGAGGTAATTAATCCTCTTAAATATATCAGCATTAAAGGCTCATTTCAGTTAGCCCACTTCTTAGTCTCTGCCACCCAAAACTTCACAGGTACTCATCAGCAGAGTAGCCAGCCACACATCTATGCTATCCTGGCCATACTGACAGGCCAGCCACATTCATTCTTCAAGATGGTATTACAGCAAAGAAATGTGACTGAGACTCCAGGTTTTAGGCAATGGCAGTGTTTGTTGTTTTGTTTTGTTTTTAATTGGAAACACAAATAGATTAGTTCACTTCATACTCTAAACAGCTAACAAAGCTCCTAAATGCAGAAGGCCAGCAAGAGAGTACCAGAGGGCATGGAGACTCTCTTATCTCTACACAGGGTCTAAAACTACAATCTACCTGCTGAAGGCTGTATGAGATAATTTAAAAGCCTCTAGTCTGAGATGAAGGTAACCAGACCCAGCTCTGTGCCACAGACGAGTGCTTTCCCAGAAGTCCAGCATCTCCACAGCACTTTCAAGCACTGCATCCCTGCTCTGTGCTCATCCCTCGCCCAGACCCCTGTAGCTTGGCAGTGCAGAGCTGGGGAGATGGTCCCAGTCAGCAACCTTCAGGTCAAGTCTTGCAAGAGAGGAATAAGAGTGCTCACATCCTCCTATGTCAGGGTGGAAATTGTCATCCTGACTCTTTGGCACACAGCAACACCCCTGAGGCATCCCAGGTATCCGTCCAACTTGTTCCAGGACCCACCCTGACACCTCCCACACACACATACACACTGCCATGGAGTGCCGATGTGGCACAGGACATATCCAGCTCCTCCTTGCACGTCTGAAGCTCCATCCCAACCACTCTGGGAAGCCGAGTTGGGCTTCCCAAAAGCTCCCTTACAGCACCAGATGTGCCCCGAGACAATGAGCCTAGGTGGGGGACAGCCAGCTGCTTGTGCAAGGCCAATGAAGGATTCATTGCAGAGTTCTCAAACTCTGAGGCTGCACAAGCACATCTGGCAGTTTCAGCAGTGCTGCCATGGGGACACAAGACTGAGGGCCACCACTGCCAGCATCAGTAGTATGAACTGAGCTTGCTTCGAGCAGACAGGGCTACTCTCCCCTTTTCCTCCTCTCTTGAGATTTCCTCTTGTTGCTCCTTGTCATACCTAATTATTATAAATGAGGTCTCAACTCAATCTGAATTTTGTAATATTTATAAAACAAATACTTATAGAAGGCATAAAAGGTATAAAAGCTATAAAAGGCAAGTAAACAGTGCTGGGTGTGCGGGGAGTCTACGCTCCACCAACATGCACACACAAACATCAAACATTCTAAATATACAGAACATTGCTTTACATACTAAACTCGAGTACGCCTATACATATGTACAATCAGGATAGGTAACAAACAATCCTTTAAGTTCCATGGCTTAACAGTCTCCATTTTCCATTCCTTTTCTTGATTACTAACAAGTCTCCATTTTCCATTCCCTTTGAACAATATGTCTTGCTTTAAGTTGTCAAGCAACTCGGTCTTCAGGCCTTCTGTATCCCGTTCCTCCCAGATTGAAGAAAAGCAGATCCATCTCCTTTTCAAGGCCACTGGGCCTGGGTCAAAAGGCACATTCAGGTCTGTAGCAGCAGAGGGGCCCGTGGTGTAGCAGTCAGATCAGTACAGCGATTTTCTGTGCGAGCTTCTCTGAGCAGTTTGCTGAGTCTGGCCAAACCTGTCTTCATGAGGCAATCAATATGCCTGCTCCTGTCCTGGTCTCCATTCTGCCAGCCTGTTCCTCTTCACTTCTTTTTCCTGCTTCTTTACTGATGTAACTTCATCGTGTTGCCTTTTTTATCTTGAGGGCAGGCTCCCCTCTTATACCCTTCTCTCCACAGCAGTTCTTTTCAAAACAACTTTTCATTGGTCAAACAACTTTGAATGTAACAACAACAGCAAACACCCAGAAACATCCATGGCTTAAGGGCTGGAGAACAAGAGAACCAGCTGGGGAACAAGAAACCAGAGACTGCATGGAGTCTCCTGAATCACCCTTCTTTGTTCCCTCTAAACTCTTTTATATTCCTGATGGCCTCGTCATTAAGAGTCCAATGTTATCTCAACCATGGTGCTTTCCAACCCCCATGGCCACATTCCCAGATCTCCCCCTTCTTTATTAATATCAACCATTTTCTCAATACGAATTACCACTCCATATACAACATAATCCACCGGGGGCTTATTAAAAACCCAATGACTTATGGGAGGTTTAACTTTCCCATAGCTGGCTGATAACCTGCCCAGATCTCCTATACTCCTCAGAAAGGCAGGCTACCCCTACTAGGCATATCAATCATTTACTCCACTTAAATCCATTTCTCCATGTAATGCTATACAAACAAGCAGTATTTGTACTACAATACATCATAAGAAGTTTCTACAGGCAAGCAAACTGTTTCCAACAGCTCCCCACACAACATCACAGCCAACTAATGCGAGGGACACTGAATGCAGAAAGTCACCAAGGAATAAGTTATCACTCAGCAGCTCCCAAAGGACCACAGAAACCCAGAAAGAGAAATAGATTTGTACCTAAGACATTTTCTTACCAATGTAACAAAGCAGACTGAATCCCTAGAGCAATACCAACTCCATATAGTTCATAAGCATTACTAGTCCAGTACCACAAAGAAGGAAGACTTTGTTATTGCTAAGAGATGGAAAAACTAAGACTAAAACATTTAAAAGCAAGTTAAGTAACTTGCCACATGATGAGCCCTGTTAAGGTAGGATGTCAAGCTTGAGCCTCAAGGGGGTGAGAAGGACTCCACTTGCCCCCAGGCTTACAGAAAAGGCTCTGCTCATTTGCCTTCCAAGGTCTTACTTCCTGTGGCTCAATTGAGCAAAGAGCAGTTCCTGCAGGTAGATTCACACAACTGCTCTTCCTCAAAGCCAGATGCCTTTTCTCTGTTTCTGAGCAATCTGCAAGGGAACATCTGGGCCAGGTCAGACTGAATTGCATCTAATGGACATGATGAATTTACATCCTTACCTGAGGATGCTTAGTCGCATCTAGAATACAGAAAGTGCAGAGCATTGCAGGAGGCTTGCTACCTTCTGAGAAAGCCTTTTCAAACTCCAGTGGTTTTTTTCCAACAGGGGACCTACTGAATAACTGATGATGTTTTGTATTGAATAGCTCTTAATGCATGTTTTTTTCTTCTTCGAATCTGCCCAATAAACCTTTTGAAACTACATAAACTTTAGCACCAGAGTATACTTCGGGCAGAAGCTGCATAGCTTGGTAGCATGGCTCACTGTGCCTCATCAGTATTGCCCACTGTAGTCTCTTCACACACACCCCTAACATCACTCCATCCTCCCTAGACCAGCCTTGAGAGACTAGGTTTGTGGGGGCACAGACTACCAAAACATCAGACTTGTGACCACTGTGGCTTTGTGCACCAGAATGCAGCTGCCTCTCCAGCCCCCTAGCCAGCCTATGCCCTGAGATGACCTCACTGGTGGCTACTACTGGTGCCTGCTCTTACCCCAAGCAGAGAGAGCAGCAGCTCTTACCTCAGCAAAGAGAAACCTCAGCAGAAATTGACCTGTCAAGAAGGAGACTTGTGAAGACATGCCTGATACAGCATAACTCTCCCTGGACATCATGGGCCATTTACACCTATTGTAATTCTAGCACCTTCAACAAACTTATAGCTGTAAGGAATTGACTCACATTACAAGAACTTTTTCTAAACTCAACCAATCATCCCATTAAAGCAAGACAGGTCAGAATTGCCTGTGCTGTTAATGTCACTGAGGACAGGGGAGGAAAACAGCACTGGCCAACCACTTGTTAAATGGCTGCAGTGACATTTCAGACTTGGTGGCCACAGGTTTACATCTCTGGCCTTAATCACTCAGTAAATATCAGGTGGGACAGAAGCCAAAGCAGTTGCTATCAATGCTCAAAGTTGAAAGTGGCTTCAGAGACTTTGCTCTAAGCCAAAACCCCGTAGGCTCACTTTCCAGAAAAACAATCTACTGCTTTATATGAAGTTTTCGTTACAAAATCTACCTTTAGAGAAGATGGAATATGCAAGACCTAAATGATAGAAATGACCCAGAAGTGTTTTCTTTAAAGGCGCAGAAGCCCTGATGTGTTAAACTCCAGCTGAATAAGGCTCCCAGCCTTCCAGATGAAAAACAGCTTCAGTGCTCAAAAGACACACAAGCAGCAAGTTTCTACATACAGAAAAAAGCAGGGAGGTGACAAAAAAAAAAAAAAAATCACAGCTTCTGCCTCTTACCCTTGTCTCACAGGGGCTTCCCTATTTACACGCCATGACCTCCAGGTAACTCCCATGTCAATTCCCAGGCACAGACGCATTGGGGTACAATCTAACAAGGCTGAGCATGCTCCTGAAAGCTTTGCCAACTGGTGTTGAAAGGTGCTGAAAGGTGCTTTGATTGTGAGAGGACCTCCAGCTGCTGAACACAACGAGCTTACACATTGCTTTAGGACCCTCTGAAATGGCACAAAGTACAGATTGCATCACACCATAAGATCAGGGGGTTATTAACTTAAAGAGAAAATAGTAACAACAGCAAGCACCAGCAGTGGGGCCTGCTGAGGGATTTATGGAACAAAGAGGACATTGCCTAGCAAGCCAGTGAGGCAGAGACATTGGAAACACAGCTGTACCTCATCACCACACACAACCTCCATGTCTGGCACAGGTAGCAAAGATCCTGCAAGAGCACCTCAGCAGAGTAAGACATGATGGAAAATGGACAAGGAAATACAACTTGGGTGCCCACAGTGACTGAGCCCCAGCTCCAGCCAAACACAGTGAAGGAATGTGGGATGAGTGACCTGCAGGACCCTGTCAGGGTTCTCATTATTGCCTGATCTTTTTGATACTGGAAGGTCCATTTTGTGATTAACTGACATCCCAGTGCATCACTCAGCCTTACTGCTCAGGTCCAGCTTGATTTTACTTTTTTTTTTTTTTTTTTTTGTCTGGGGACAGTACACTGTAACGCTTACCTTGTGATTTATAATCATCCACATGCAGGTACATCTGCTTTGTTCACTTCAGCTCCAGCTGTCATTTCTTTAGCCCCTTGCAGGTTTGCGCTATGCTGTGACTGACCTTGCAAGATAACTGCAATCCATTCGCAACACTCAGTGCTACCTTTTTATCATTTGTTTATCCCACACTTTTACCTACACTTTGCATGCAGGTTTTACATAGCCTCCAGTTCAGTTTCCCCTATAGAGTTACTCTTTTCTTAAGAAAAACAAGATGCATTTGGGATTGAAGCTGAGGCAGGATCCTCCAGGCCCGGAGCGTGCTCTCTCTTCAGTACTGTTTCTACACTGAAATTGCTGAACTTGTCAGAGAAATGGAAGAATGAGGCCCTTGGCATGTGGAAATGAAAGGACAGGGGAAGCAGGACCTTTTCTACAAAGCACCGACAGGGCTGAAAAAAGTTCTCCTTCAGCAAATCACTTTGAGCCAGAATTGTTCAAGCAACATCAGAAGCAAATTACTTGTTTGGACATAAGGAGAGGTGGAATGGAGCAGCAGCCCAAAAGATTCATGCACAAGCACAAACTGTTTTCTTCCCCTCTCAGTATCTACTTCTTTACTGCAGTCTTCCAAAATGCCCACAGTCCTTCTCTAAATTAAAACCATAGACAGCGTTAGAGACACTGTTCTCTGCAGACCAACAAGCAGGTCCCAGAAGCAGCAGCAGCTGGAAGATCACCCAGCTTTGCCCCATCCTCAGCTCAGAATCAGCTCAGGCTTGAGGACCCTCTGAACTGCTCATCTCCCTAGGCTGCTCCTCCCCACTACTACCCTCCTACACGGCTCTGTCCCATCCCCTGTCCAACTCAGCCTCGCCACTCAGGCCTGTAGGATAAAGTCGGGATCTTGTGACTAAAGCCAGGTCAGCATCCTTCCCTTGAACCCATCTGGGCTTAATTGACAAAAGCGTCCCCTCACAGCTTTTTCAAGGGCTGCTGGAGGCAGCTGCCCGGTGATGCACCGGCGGGGCTGCCGTGCTCTGCTCCCACCGTTCCTGCTCCCTTAAACTCTCGCTAGCAAAGAGAAAGTCAGGGGGTGCTTCAGCAGCAGCTGCGGGGAGCGGGGCTGCCGCAGGCTGAGCTGCCCCGTGCCCCGGGGGCCCGCTCTGAGGCACCAGGAGCTTCCCGGCAGCAGGCGCCGGCCAAGGCTCGGGGAGCGGCGGGGTGCACGGCGCGGACTCACCTGCTCCTGCTGGGACCCGCCGGGCCGCCCTCCCCCCAGAGGCCTTCGGCTCGGCTCAGCCCCCGCGGCACCGGCGTGAAGCCGCGCGGCGCTGCCCCGCCCCTCGCGCCGTGCACTGCCCCCCTTGCGCCGCGCCCCCCAGGGAAGGCCAAACGCCGCCGGCAGCCCCCGCCAGGCTCCTCGCAGGTGCCGCGGCTCTTCCCTGGGCGGCAGCCCTCCAGCCGGGCCCGCGCCCGTCGTTGGCCCCGAGCACGGCCACCGTCCAGCATCGGCAGCGCGCGTACCCCGCTTACGGCTCTCCCATACCCCACCTCTTTCGCGAAGCACAGTGAGGGGGCCCCCTCCTGGTCAAGAATTTCCGCCCCAGCCCGTGGTGGGGCTGTGGTTTACAGAGTAGGCTCCTGACCCGGGCAGCACCCTGGGGACCAGGTGCTCGCTTGTGGCCAGTGCTGAGAGCTGCTCAGAGCAAAGGCCACTCAAATTCCAGACATGCCACGTGTGGACATGTCTATCTCATATGAACACCATTGTTAGACTCTGAACTTATTAATGGAGACAGATTCCTGCACCAGGGCTTTGCAGTACTTGCATGAAGCCGGCAGAGTTTGTGCACCCCCAGACTGAGAGGTCTATTTCTATTGCTATTTCTGTCTCTGACTACAGGCCAAATCTTCCGAAATCTCCAGTGGCTCAGCTCAGGCTCCTTGTCCAGCTGGTGCCAGCCCTGTCCCATCACTGCCAGGACAAAGGTCGAGGACAGCTGTGCAGTGTTATAAATTAGACCACACAATTTTCTGGTCTATTGAAATTATTTTATTAATCAAGTAAGCAGACACAAGCAAAACAGCGCTGGGCGGCTGGGGAGTCTCAGCTCCGCAACAGCACACAACTTCCCTTTCCAGGGTTGCTGTTTTATAGCAGTTGAGTTCCAGCTTATCGGGACTTGTTGAACTGGCTGAGGCTGCGCAGTCCATTGTTGAGAGGGGGGTCGTTGTTCCTCTGCTGGTGATCACGCGTTGTGCTCATTGTGCTTGTGTTCAGGTGGGGGTAGTGAAGCGGCAAACAGGATGTCTGGTTTCACTCAAGAATGTTTACCCAATACCCCCTCCTGCTATCTGCTTGCTTAATCCTCTGCTTTACCAAGGCCATTAAATTGTACAACCTTATCTCCTCAGCAGATTCTCCAAATTCCTCAAAGACAATGAACAAACCCCCACTAATTTATCACGTGCAGCACCCCTCACCAAGGGCTCCAGCTATCCACCTGCATGAGCAGGGTGACCTCCTCACTTGTGCAATGGACACCACTGTGTTTCTCCACTGATACAAATGCTGATGTGACATGGGGTGAGGATGCCCTGCAGACTTCAGCAAGTGCCAGTATAAGAGCTCCCAGGAGTCATTTAGGTCACCTGATGAGGATAAGACAACCAAAAATATGTGTTGTACGTAAGAGGGAGACAGCTGTGACTGGAGAGACACAGCTGATGACAAGAGAGGCTGGGCAGCCATGGCCAGAAACATCAATGACATCCTATTAACTCCAGTATGCTCCAGAGCAGGATGATGCTCCCAGGACAGAAACATGCTTAGCCCTCCACAGTGCTCCTGTCTTGGCCTCCATCCCACCCAACAGCAGGGACTGGGGAGGGACACAAGCAAGGAGGGCCACAAGAAGTCCCTGCCCTCCCCTCTACCACTGCCAGCTCCCAGGGGATGCTCCACACTGTTGCAACCGGAGGCACATGGAGTCAGAAGCAGCATTTATCCATGGTGCAAGGGGGAGTGCATGGAGCAGTCATGCTGGCTGTCATGGGTAAGAGTCCTTAAATCCTGTCTTCAGAGGGATTAACCAGCCATGGTGGTTTCCTCACAAGCGAATGAAGTCAGGTGGAGCAAAGACAACTGGTTAGATATGGCAGGTACTTCATTTTAGGGGTATCGCAGAGCTTCTTCTTCTGAAGCACCACAGGACACCCTCAATACAATGACAACGCTGGAAGAGCACACTGACATGTGGAGAGGAACATACACCTGCGGTCTTCAAGAGAGTTTTGTGCAGATCTCCCCAAGCCCCAGACATGATGCCTTGAAGCCCCTCCTACTTCCATATGATGACCCTCAACAAGAAAAGCAACAGAAATCTTTTCTCTCCAGAGTGCTGCATGGCTGTCCAGGAGCCCACAGTGGAGCAGGTGGATGTGGCCTGGAGGAGGATGTGATCCATGGAGAGCCCCTGCAGAAGCAGGACCCAGGCTGGAGCTGCAGCCCGTGGAGAGGAGCCCACACAGGAGCAGGGGGTCTGAGGGGAGCTGCTGCCCATGGGGGACTCATGCTGAAGCAGTTTGCTCCTGACAGAGGGACCCATATTGGAGCAGTGTGGAGGAATCATTAAGTGAGGTAGGACATGTGGATGTTGAGCAGTTGGGAGACAATGGGCTGGTGAAGCACCTTACTCAACTCACATGAGCCTTGGCACGTATGCAGCTGGCTGAGAGCCAATCAG
This sequence comes from Anas acuta, assembly GCF_963932015.1. NCBI lineage: Eukaryota > Metazoa > Chordata > Aves > Anseriformes > Anatidae > Anas > Anas acuta. The sequence goes on from NC_088998.1 coordinate 280,988, forward strand.
GCTCAAGGACACGATGCCCTTGGGCGATCGGGGAAAGTCCCTAAGGCGGGACAGGTAGCCAAAAGAAGGAGGACCAGACTGAAAAGCCCGGGAAGTGTTAACCAATCCTGAGCTTAGTTTCTGCAATATGTATGAGTTGATTATGTTCAAACTACATAAAAGGCGACTGAGCTATCCATTAAAGTTGAAGTTCACTGTTCACTCATATTGAGCGTCTGGGTCTTCCTTCCGTCGGCAACAGAGCAGTTACTGAAGAGCTGCTGACTGTGGGAAGACCACGCAGGATCAGTTTGGAAAGGACAGCATCCCATGGGAGGGATCCCATATTGGAGCAAGGGAAGAGTCACTGTGAAGGAGCAGCAAAGTTGAAGCATTAGGGACTGACCACATCCCCCATTCCCCTGTGCTGCTTAGGGAGGAGGATGTATAAGAAGGTGGATGGAGGGGAGGGTGTTTTCGTGTTGGTTTTTGTTTGGTTGGTTGGTTTGTTTTGTAATTTTGTTTTGTTTTGTTTTAGTTTCCCACTGCTCTAGCTTGTTAGAAATACGTAATAAGTTACATTAATCTCCCTATGTTGAGTCTGTTTTGCCTGTGACAATTGTTGAGTGATCTCCCTATCCTTATCTCAGCCCTTGAGCCCTTTCCATTGCATTTTCTCCTTCTTTTCCTTTAAGGAGGGGGAGTGAGAAAGTGGTTGTGGTGGAGCTCAGCTGCCCAGCTGGGTAAAACTGCCACACCTGGAAGGTTGTCAAGGATGTTCTTTTCTGTGTGCTTGCTGTCACTGAAGTAACTAAGGAAAGCTCAAAGGTTGTCACTGGAGGTGTTGAGAAGACTCTCATCTGAAGCCCAGTCTGGTACCTTAGTTGATGGTCACCAAGTGGTTCTGGGGATTTCCATGCCAGCTAGCAGTCATACTGCCTCATTGGGAACACTTCAGGTGACAGCTGCCTGTCCTCCACCCTGGAGATCTTTGCAGGTGGATGTTGAAAGATCATTTGACAGAACCACAGGTGTGACAGCCACAGCCAGGATTTGGTCCCAAAGCATCAGCCTAAAAAGGAGCCTCTGGCAGGTACAAAAAACACTAATGGAAAAGTTCCAACATATAGAAAAACCCTCTGCTGAGGACAGACAGAGGTGCCCTGGTGTGCCAGAGAATGGAGGGCCACTTTGCCCCTGAGTAAGGAAGCCCTGGGAACTCCAGCTGGGCCTGCAGCAGGGTAACAGAGGGAACGAAGGAGTTGAGATGTCTAAGCACATGCCTTTTTTGGACCCAAACTCTCCAGAGCACAGCCCCACATCACTCTGTAGGTTAGTGCCATGTAAGATATTTGTTCCCTTTATGTTCCTTGTGGGGCTTCTTCTAGAAATAAGACTTGTGAAATTATACTGCATCCGCCTGTTTGTCCTATCCCAGACAATATGGGGGCTCATTTGCCATTTCAGCCACATTTAACAGAAGGCTCAAGACCTCAGAAGTGCTTGGTTTGGTGAAAACAAGCAGCACATGGGGAAGTGAGACCATTCTTGTGCTCCCAGTGTAGGAGGTGCTGCAGCATGAATTCACCCCATCACAGACATTACAGAATCCACATCCCAGAGAAACTGCCTTGAAATCTAGCAGTAGGAAAGGCTCTGGTAGGAGCTTGCCCCTTCTCAGACACTAAAAACAGCACTGCAGAGTGCCCAACTGGAAGAAGCCCTTACAGGAAGTACCTAGCCAGCACAGTGACTGTTCACATCTGCTAAAACATCTGCTGCAGCTCCTCTTGCCAACATGGAGCAACCAGATCATTGACAGCTGAGTAGAACACCATGGAACTCTGGATTCTGCCATAAGGGGGAAGTTTATAGCTTGAGAAATTGTGTGCAGAGGCTCTTCTCATACCCCAGAGGAGGAAAACCATGGCCATGTGTCACCCTGCAGGGCACTATGGCTTACATTGGTGCTTTATGCAAGCCTGAGGTTCCCATTGAGCCCATGTCCCACAACAATGCATAAACCTCCCACAAGCACACTGCACAGCTGCATTGGGCTACACATACCTATGTGAGCAGCTGCCTCCAGGACCTTGTCCTTGAACATCCTGGAGGGCTGACAAAATCACTGCCTGTTAGCCTGAGCAGAGGTAGGCATGTTTTCCCTTGGCACAACACCCAGGCTGCATGATCTGCTGCACGCTGCACAGAGGTGGGAGAGGGCTCCAGCGGGTAGTGGCATGCACAGGGAGACCCCAACCTCTCCTCTTCTGCCTGCAAAGTGCAATGCTCACCGATTGCTCTGTGCTGTGAGCCACTCATGGCAGAAATAAAATCTCAGTCACCACAGAGTCACAACATGGCTGAGGCTGGAATGGACCTCCAGATCCATCCAATCCAATTCATACTCAATCTGAGCCACCAGAGCAGTTTGCCCATGATCACATCCAGGTGGCTTTTAAAGATCTTCAATGAGGGAGACTCCACAAGCTGTCTGGGCAACTGGATCCAGTGCTCCATCACCTGAACAGTAAAGAAGCGCTTCCCAGTGTTCAGACAGAATCTTGTTTAGATGGCACTATCACCCCACTCACTGCTGCTCACAAGCAAGTCCACATTTTTTGGCTTATGCAAATCACCCTTAGCCCCAAAAAGACTGCACCCTCCTGTGAAACACAACAGCCAAGTGGAGCCTCACTCCAGATGGGGCTTTAGGGCACTTATTGCAGGGTGAATTTGGAGCAATGGACACCTGCCAGAACAGCAGACTGCTCAGGTTAAGAAAAGACAACAGTGAAAGTACAATTTTTGGTGGACAGAGCACATCAACAGCACTTTCACCAGGCTGCACTGCACAGCAGCCAAGCTCATCTTCCAGCTTGTGCTCACTCCTGCCTGCAGTGTGGAGCTGCGGGTCCTAGCAGCAGCCCAGTCACCAAGTGCCACTAGCAGATTTGATTGACCCCAAAGCACCTGTTACAGTCTCTCCCAAGGCAGTGGTGTCCAGAGTCATGACCTGCACAAGCGTAGTACTGGTAAATGCAACAGTGACTGACAGACACAGCCTTGTGCGCCTGGACTCGGCTCCATGGGATCCAGCCCCTCAGCTCTCCTGCAGCAGTAACACCACTGTGGCAGTTCAGCCACATTGCTCCTCAGCTAGCAGCCTTGTCAAGGTCACCATGCTGCTAAACCTGACCTCCAAAGCATCTTATCAGGAGATCAGTGCAGTAACATCACTTTGCCCAATCCACACTTTCTGTTCTGGCAAGCCTGTACTTGAACTGATGTTCGCACAGTTCATGTACACGCCCTTACAGGAAGTACCTAGTCAACACAGTGACTGTTCACATCTGCCAAAACATCTGCTGCAGCTCCTCTTGCCAACATGGAACATGTTGCCTTCTTGCCAGCATGGAACATGTATTGCCTTCTGTACCCTACACTCACCAGCATATCGCACAGCTCTATTTGCTGTGCTTCCTAAGGACCTGGTTTCCTTGCATTTCCAGTCCTGCAGTGCTCAACTTTGGCTCAAAGCAGCAGCTAGCACAGCCTTGGAAGCGTACACTCAGAGCTCCGCAGGGACACAAGCAGCAAGAAACAAGATCAAACTTCTCCTCTGCCAACCACCAGGCCAAAAAAAAAAAAAAAAAAAGATCAGGTCAGCTGAAATAAAAGGGCCTGCAGAATCAGGAAAGGTATATTAGCAAAGAGCATGCTCTCTTCTAGAGCATAAGGATTCACAGGCTGCATCTGACATGCAGGTCCCTGTCCAGCTCCTAGCTGGGGCAAGCAGGATCTGCCAGAGCAGCAACCTCTGCAGCAGCATCTCTCAGCCAGACACCTCAGTCTTCTGCATCACATCATCCGCTGCATGACTGCCGCCATCACTCACCCTGAGTGGACACACACCCTGCATGCTAACAGATCTGCCTCACAGCATTTTCCAAGGCTACATCACTTCTTCAATCCAGACCCCACCAGAAAGCACAGCCATACACCCTCCACACTTCCACTGTTCCTTCCCTCTGCCTTGTGCCTTGTGCTGGCACAAACCTCTATGTAGACTGTGTTTTGAACCAGACCTGAAGATTGATCCCTCAGAAGATTAATTCAATGGGAGGAATGAGAAAATATTTTTCAGCTGGCTCAGCTCCCTAGTCCTGCTTATTACCCAGGTGCACAAACCTGTGTATGGAACCCAGCAAGCATCAGAATATGAACAGGATGCCCCTTCTCCAGATCAAACCTGAACAAACACAAGGTCAGGTAACCTCAGCCTTGCTGCAACTATGGGACCTGCTTCCCACCTCTGCTGTAAGAATATTGTATCCCCCTTTTTGAATCCTTGACCACCTCCTCCAGTATTTTTTCCACTTGCGCCACAAGCTGAAGCATAGGGACCTTTTCCAAAATAAAGACTGCACTTTTCGTTCCACAGGATGCTTCAGGATGCTGGCTGAAAGCAGGGGAAAGGATGCAGTATTCAAATACACTATATCCTCAATCTCAGCAAGACTAATCCAAGCTTGTGTTCCCTGCTCTCAGCAGCAAGCAGACACAAAATTGCAGACTGGTTGAAGCACCTCAGGTCCATGTGATCCAAGCTCCTTCTCACACAGGGCTGTTTGCCCAAGACCATGTCTAGATGGGTTTTGAATATATCCAAGGATGGAAGAAGCTCCACAACATCTCTGGGCAACCTGTGACAGTATTCTGTCACCCACACATAAGTGTCTCCTGATCTTCAGATGGAACCTTTTATGTTCCCACTGGTGTCTGCTGCCTCTTGGCACTGGGCACCACTGAAAAGAGCCTGCCTCTTGTCCTGGCTTTGGTTGGGATAGAGTTAATTTTCTTCATAGAGGCTTGTATGATGCTGTGTTTTGGATTTTCAATGAAAACAGTGCTGATAACACAATGTATTCAGTTGTTGCTGAGCAGTGCTTTCACAGTCAAAGACTCTTCTATTTCTTGTGCTGCCCTGCCGGTGAGGAGGCTAGGAATGCACAAGGGTTGGGAGGGGACACAGCCAGCACAGTTGGCCCAAACTGGCCAATGCAATATTCCATACCATATGGTTTCATGATCAGCAATAAAAGCTGAGGTAAAAGAGGATGGGGAGACGGTGTGTTCAAGGCAATGGCATTTGCCTTCCCAAGAAACCGTTAACTTGATGAGCTCTTCTTTCTAGGAATTGGCTGAACACCTGCCTGACAATGGAAAGCAGCAAATGAATTCCTTGTTTTGCTTTGCTTGCACATGTGACTTTTGCTTTACCTAGTAAACTGTCTTTATCTCAACCCATGAGTTCTCGCACTTTTACCTTGCTGATTCTCTCCCCTATCCCACGTGGGGAGAGCGAGCAAGTGGCTGTGTGGTGCTGAGCTGCCTGGTGGGACTAAACCACCGTACCTCCCTTCAGGTATTTGTACACATAAATAAGATTCCCGCTGAGACTTCTCTTCCTCAGGCTGAGCAGTCAGAGGAACATGGAGAAGGCAAGTCAGGCAGAGCTAACAAGAACCACTGCAGTTTGACAATTCAAGGAGGCTACACTAACATTTGGCCATGTTGGTGAGACATTGTCAGCTCTCCATCTCAGTCATGCCTCACTAGGGCATGCGCCGTGCACCCAACAGCTCTGCTGTTTCCCCACAAAGCCCCTGGGCTAAGCAGCAATGCAGGCATGCTGAGCATCTGAAAGTATTTGATCATAAAAGCATTCTCGTTTTTTTTTTTAATAAAGGAAGACAGACATCCTACTTCCTCCAAAGAGGGAATCTGAAGTTGTGCAATTACTATGTGTAGAAATGTTTATATCTGACTATATGCTCAGACCCTCTTCCTATTTTCAACTGGTTTGAACATCCTACTTCAGTACAGGTTTGAACATCTCACTTCAGTACTGACAGCTAGGACCAAAGGACCTTTACACCATCCATTCTTTAGCTGACAACAGAAATCAATCCACAGAAAGACAATGCAGTACCACAGATTAATGGCGAAAGACATGCTGCTCAGCTCGGACAGGACAAGTATCTAATCTCTCCACTTTCACGGAACAGGAACTTAGAAATAATTAATCTGCAGCAGACAGAGGAAGGATTTACATAATTTTAAATGAATAGACAAAATAAAAATAGAGGCTTCTAAAAATACAGAACTGCGGTGCTTGGGTCAAGAGGTCTTTTCACATCTCCCCTGCAGTTTTATCCCACTGTTTGTCTTCTGAGGACAACGACCTCACCAAGGGATACCTGAAGGGGATTCTCCAGCTGGACCTGGTAATCTGAAAGTAACACTACAGAGAGACTTTCCTTTTCATTTTATTATTTTTGACTGAGTTCAGTATTATTGACAGGAGAGAGATAAAAACAGATTATTTCTTTCTCCTTTCAGATCTTGGAAATCCTTTGGCTCTTTATACATCCACAAGCAAGTATTTTCATTTCTGAACCCATTATTCTATTAGAACAGTAGACTATACTACACAAAAGGCATTAGGGAAAAAAAAAATAAAAATACCCTAGGAGTCTTTGCCCTCATCACCTCACAATTTTCCCAAACTCTTCATAAAGCTCAGCAAAGAGAATAAATACTTTCTTCTTCCTTTCCCTGGATGACACACCTCACAGACATTTATTGTTGCCTGATGCTGCAAAGCTCTTTGGGACAGAATTTAGCTAAGCAGTAGTCTTAAAAATAAATCTTAATCCTGCTGTACAGCACAGCCTCCACCCTGAACCCACAAAGAACCTGCTCAAAGGACCATTTCCAGCCATTCCTCTCCCCTGCAAAAGCAAACAATTTCCTGCTAATGTATTTAGCTTTCTTTGTAACAGTACACATTTTAAATTAAGACAAACATGAAGAATGCCCAGTGGTCTACGAAATGAAAAAGACTCCATGTCAAATTCTTCTCCTTTCTGAAGAGGTGGGAAGAAAGTTGTTTGAACCACATCTTTTGCAGAAATCCAAATTCTCTGGACCATTGTTCCCAACAGGTTTAAAGACAATAGCCCAATGAAATCAGAGATTTCAAAATATTAAAATGAAAGTTTACTAAAAGCACAAACCCTGGAATGCAGGAAATTAATCAGAAAATAAAGTAATTGAAATATTGCTCAGAACGCCCCTCAGTATCATATTTTAATTCTATTAAATTCATAAAGCATAATACAGTTTAAGTTGCAATACACTGCAACCCACTTTTTCAATCAAATGTCCAGTCTGTCAAAGGTAAATTGAACTTGTGCAGGTTTTGGAGAAGTGGCCAGGATCTCTTCATGCTTGCTCAGGCAGGAACTCAAGTATGAACTCAGCAGTAGAAAAGCCCCTTTCTCATCTGTTCACTCACCACCTGAGGTTCTTTTAACATGCCAAGACAGGCTTCATTTAACTTGAGCTTTGTCTTGTGACCACCTGAACCAGACCAATCTTGTATATTGTGGTTGCCAATATGTGGCTGCAGATGCTAACGCTAGACATGAAAAATCTACCAGTTTTGTAGTTTCCCACCTGTGACCACATCCTTTGGATCTTCTTCTCATAACAGCTCATTTGGTCTTCAGTAAACTTCTATAAAATAAAGCTCTTTAAAATAAGCTCTTCTATAAAATAAACTTCCACAACATTCACGGACATCTTGTAAAGTGTTTGCCACTTCTTAAATAAGCTGACAAAATCCAGTAGCCTCCATCACTAGATGTTTCTTCATACACTCTTCCTATTGGTCCTTTGGGGTAAAACTAAGCCCTTATTTATTTACTGGCATGTTCATACAGCACTCAACATAATAAGATTGAGCTAGATCACAGGTACTGCTGGGTTTACTTACAGATATACTAACAGGTCCAGCCCTACCCACTTTGCAACACAACTTTATCCATTACACATATCTCCAAGGGCATGCTGGTCTGATCAAAATCCTCTTGGACCTCTATCTGGAACCAAAAACCTACAGAAATCACCCATTAAATGACTTTAATGGCTGTTTTGAGAGCTCCTCCTGAGTTGTTGTCAGAACAGGGTACACTCTCCCTCCCCTCACCACAGAGCCACCACTGTATCACCACCACAGTGACATTCTCTGATCCTGTCACACACTTACCGGCTTCTGCCAGGAGTGAGGGGTATCATTCACACCTCTTCCCATCTGCTACTCCTTCACTCACCACTCCCCATCTGACTGGTAGACGTGAGCCAAAGCCTACCATGGTTCCTGGCCCTTGCCCTGAGTGCCTCCTGCACTGTTACAACTTTTTTTTTTTCCCCTCCAAGCACTATACAGCCCAGTTGCCATGTGCTCTGTGTGAAGGCAGGGCTGAGCCCAAGGATGAGCCCTGCCCATCTCCTCCTTCTCATGCAAAGGCATCAAAGAGCAGGCATTAGGTGTTATTATTCTTCCTGCAAATGGAAGCACTGATCCAACACCACAATGTGAATGCTACAAAGGTAGGAAGAGCAGAAGACAGTGGAGAGGCTGGTTTGTGTTATAAATTGCCCCCTTAATTAATTTTCAGAGCGCATTGTATTAATCATAGAAAGGAATTTATTGAGTAAGCCAACAGCAAGCAAAACAGCTTTGGGCGGCCGGGGAGTCTCAGCTCCGCCAACCGTGCACACCCCACCCCCGCCAGGGTCCCTTTTTATATCTTGGTAATTCCGGGATTACACAGCACATCCTGGTATATTCTGTGACTGCACGCACTGTTGCTACGGGGTCGTCTCTCTCCTCTGGTGGTCGTGAAGATGAAGGCCATAGTCTTCCTTGGCGTTGTGGTTCAACTTCTTTTTTTACTTGGTCATGTTGGCCCAGCATGAGACAGGAAGGCAGGATGTTGATACACTAGTTTAGCAATTTATCAGGAGATGGTTACATGAGCTTTGCAACAGTGTCCTTGAACAAAAGAGGCAACTGAGATACAGAAGGAGAGAAGGGGAGGAGGTTCTCTTTTTTGTTACATTAAGCAAAAGAATTTTCATAGTGTCTAGCCAAGTATTATACAGCTCCTTACTTCAGCAGGGAGCTTTCGCAACTCCCGCTCCTCAAAAAGAACTCCTTGTTTTTATAATACAAAAGACAATGAACAAACATTTATGGTTGTTATATATGGAGTGGTAATTCGTGTTGAGAAAATGGTTGATATTAATAAAGAAGGGGGAGATCTGGGAATGTGACCATGGGGGTTGGAAAGCACCATGGTTGAGATAACATTAGACTCTTAACGACGAGGCCATCAGGAATATAAAAGAGTTTAGAGGGAACAAAGAAGGGTGATTCAGGAGACTCCATGCAGTCTCTGGTTTCTTGTTCCCCAGCTGGTTCTCTTGTTCTCCAGCCATTAAGCCATGGATGTTTCTGGGTGTTTGCTGTTGTTGTTACATTCAAAGTTGTTTGACCAATGAAAAGTTGTTTTGAAAAGAACTGCTGTGGAGAGAAGGGTATAAGAGGGGAGCCTGCCCTCAAGATAAAAAAGGCAACACAATGAAGTTACATCAATAAAGAAGCAGGAAAAAGAAGTGAAGAGAAACAGGCTGGCAGAATGGAGACCAGGACAGGAGCAGGCATATTGATTGCCTCATGAAGACAGGTTTGGCCAGACTCAGCAAACTGCTCAGAGAAGCTCGCACAGAAAATCGCTGGAAACAGGCACACTGGAGCTGGAGAGAAGCTCGAGCTGAGAGAAGCGGACCCGTGCACACAACTGCCTCTCGCTGGTAAGCAGTTGCACATTATGGGGACTCACATGTCCTTAGGAACAAAGAGTGTCCTGGTAACCTTACAGCTCATTCTCCTTATTAACAATTGGACAGTTTATGAGCCTGAAATATGGGACCAAACTGAGGTCAAGGTGTGGGACTCTGCAACTAAAAATGACAAGGTTGCAGTGGGATTGCTCGGCACCTGGCGAGCAGTCTCTGAGGCCTTGAAGAGCCATGTGGAGCCACAATCACAAACATGTGGTTTGCCAGGTAGTGAGGGAGCTGCAGGCTCCTGTACTGATCTGACTGCTACGCCACGGGCCCCTCTGCTGCTACAGCCATCGAAGGCTTTTGCTGTTACACCCCCTGTTGACCTGAATGTGCCTTTTGACCCAGGACCATTGGCCTTGAAAAGGAGATGGATCTGCTTTTCTTCAATCTGGGAGGAACGGGATACAGAAGGCCTGAAGACCGAGTTGCTTGACAACTTAAAGCAAGACATATTGTTCAAAGGGAATGGAAAATGGAGACTGTTAAGCCATGGAACTTAAAGGATTGTTTGTTACCTGTCCTGATTGTACATATGTATAGGCGTACTCGGGTTTAGTATGTAAAGCAATGTTCTGTATATTTAGAATGTTTGATGTTTGTGTGTGCATGTTGGTGGAGCATAGACTACCCGCACACCCAGCGCTGTTTACTTGCCTTTTATACCTTTTATAAGTATTTGTTTTATAAATATTACAAAATTCAGATTGAGTTGAGACCTCATTTATAACAGGATCTGATTTTAGTGTGGTCCTATGTGGAAGTGGGACTTGAACTAAATGATTCTTGTGGGTCCTTTCCAAAAGCAAGATACTCTGCAATTCTAGTATGTAGAAGTGGGAGACCTTCAGTGAGCAAGCCGAGTAACATTCCCTCCCTCCCTCCCTCCCTCCCTCCCTCCCTCCCTCCCTCTCTTCCCTATATATTTTTCCAAGTCTAAAGGTTTCTCGGGTCTTACCTCATTTGATGGTTGCTTTCCCATGGGATCAAATTTGCACTGTCCCCCAATGACAAAGAGGAAGTCACTGATGATGGCTACACAGTGATTGTACAACGGCACACGGAGGTCCCCAACCTTGTACCATGTGCTGCAGCTCTTGTCGGCAGCCCACATCTCTCTGCAAATGCAGTTGTCAATGGTTCTGCCACCAGCCATAAGCACCGTGGTGGAACTGGAGCGGAGGCTTGTGCATTGGGTCTGCAGGAGTGGCTGAGCATATAGCAGGGATTGGTAAGTCAGAGCCTCCTGAAGGTGTCTGTGGCAGCCTGAATCTAGCTTCATAAAAGGTATTTCCTGAACAAATTCCTGCAGATCCTGTAAAGGAATGAGAGGGAATCTTATGCGCCTTAAAATGTCTGCTGCATCTTCCAGCCGTGTGCGGTCATGCTGCAGCCAGTTCACAGCAGCTCTGAACAGTTCCAGCTCACTGCACCCCTCTGTGTTGGTCCTGTCTAAGATTTCACAAAGGGTTTGTGTGTGCATGTTGGTGGAGTGTAGACTCCCTGCACACCCAGCACTGTTTACTTGCCTTTTATACCTTTTAGAAATATTTGTTTTATAAATATTACAAAATTCAGATTGAGTTGAGACCTCATTTATAACATGGTGTATTACAGTTTGGAGACTCCGCACCCCCTGCGCAACAGCATTCCCCAGATCTGCAGGGGTGGAGTGGTGGCCTAGCACCAGCACAGAGCCGTGCTGAATTTCACCTTCCTCATCCTCATTGCACAAGCTGGGCTTCCAACACTGAAGCAGGAGGCCCAGAGAGCAGCTGGCACAGACAGCCTGCCTGCTGCCCACGATGCCCCACATGCTCCCAGCAAGGAGCTTGCTGCACAGTCAATGGCAGGCACAGCAATCCCACCAGCTGCTCTCATCACCAAGCATCACCACGAACGCCTTACCACCCCTGCCCTAGCACACTGTCACTGCGCCCTGCCGATGCTCAGCTCCATCCTGCCGCCAGCTGCACGGGGCCCAGCGGGCTCGGGGTCCGCGCTGCCTGCATAAGCCCCCAGCAGGGCCCAGCTGCGCGCAAAAGCAGCAGCTGACGCAACGCCCCCATACACGGCGGTGCCTCGGTAGATATGGCGCCCGTGTGGTCACGTGAGGGGGCGTTATCACGGGACACCGCGGGCCGCGGGGTTCTTTGCCCAGCGCCGGCGGTCGGGTCGGTGCTCGCGGAGCGGAGGCGCGAGCGGGAGGTTGCCATGGGAACGCACCCACCGCTGCTGCTGCTCTTCTGCCTCTTCCCGCTGCTGCTGCCGGCCCACAGCGCGCCCGGTGGGTGCCCGAGGCGGGCCCTTGCTCCTATTCCTTGCGCCCCGTGCTGTGCTGCGAGCCCGCCCGGCTCCGTCCCCTCCGGGCGAGAGCCCCCAGTCGGCCCGGGCCTCACCGGCTGGGCACTCTGGGCTCCCCCGCCCCAGACGGATACGGACAGGCCGGCACCCTCCCGCCAGCCGGGCTGGGCCGGGCCGGGTCTGGCCACGCCGCGCCGCGGTGGCGGCCAGGGGGTGGCGGCCGTCGTCGGTCAGCCCTGCACTGATGGTCCTTTCCTCCAGCTGCCCGGCCAGTGGGGCCTGGCCTGGAGGAGCGGTTCTTCCAGCAGGTGCGGGACCACTTCAGCTTCGAGACCTGTAGCAACGGGACCTTCCCGCAGCGGTACCTGGTCTCAGGTGGGTCCTGGGCCCCGGGGGTGCACTGCGGCCTGTGGCAGCAATCGAGCTTTCCAAAGGCTTGCCACTCGTGCACAGGGACAGAGCCTCTCAGAGAGCTGTGCTGATCTGCCAGGAGTAGGCCTGATCCGAGCACCAGCCCATAACGACCCACTTTGCTTAGCCTCTCCTCTCGTCCCCTTCAGTTCCTCATTCTGGTAATGAGATGTGTGGTGCAGATGTGGAGATTGGCCTCTTAGCAATGTGAGCAGGTAAGAAAAAATGGCAGTGGTAGGTTTGAACTGGGCTTGCCCTGTGCATGTGTATTTTCAGTTAGACACAGTATCTTCTTACAAGTGCAACTTCAGTGCATCAGGAAAAACAGTGACCCAAATGTTGCAGTCAGTACTGGTGATTCTTACACCTGAAGACAACTCCAAGAAAGATGTCTCCTGGGCCTGTGTTTCACATTATTCACAACCCAACAGCTTTAGATAGCTTAAGGCATGCTGAACAAAGAGTACAAGGAGCCTGCAGTGTCTGTCTTTCTAGCTAAATAATGAGTTATCTTCTGAGTGACAAGAAGTGCGAGAGAGGAGGCTTTTCCAAGCAATGTGCTTTCATTTTCATCATAATTTCAATAACTAGTGTCAGATGTTTTTGAGTACTGTGTGCTTGGAGTTATCAGGGAGATTTGCAGTGAGACAGCAAGTGTGGCGCTGCAATTAGCATCAGCCCAGAGTGCTACCTACCTCTGGGTAGCGCTGCCCAGTCCTAGCACTCACACACTGTCATCTGAGGCCTACAGGCCTGTGCCTGGAGCCTGTTAGACACATTATTGCCTTCTCATTATCTGTTACTCTGCAGCTTGTTCATCACTGTCATCTTGTTATATGTATTATACCAAGCATGAGCTCAGGGATCACTTTGGCACAAAGATCAGAAATTAGTGAATTTTGATGGCATACCCAGGACTGAAATTTCACAAATAAAATGACCGCTTTTCAGCAGAACTTAGGGATCACCTGGTCTAAAGCATTGCAAAAGTTGATTTTTAAGGTGTTATGTTTTATCTGCATGACTTGCCAGGGCAAAGTCTGTAAATTTAGAGCTAAATTTATCTGTGAGAAACAAAACATGTTGAGTAGTTTCTTTTCCCTCTTTCTGCTTCTTGTGCAATACAAGTCTTTGGATTATCAGTGAGAAATTCAAGGAGACTATTTCACAACCAGGCATCTGACTGTCTTGAGGTTAGCTGGCAGTTGCCCCAGGATTTAAGTCTGTAAATAGATATGTTTAAGCAACCTGTCTGTGTTTTTGGCTCTTGTGCACAGCTGTTTGCTACAGAAGCCATGAAGCATATGAGAAGAAATGCCAGAGTAAATAGAGCACTTCAGTTTCCTACCTGATACCCAAAACAGATGCAACACAAAAAGAATCAGCCTTTTTGTTAACAAAGATGAAGAATTTCACTAATGACGTATTTCAGGCCTGTTTCCAAGCCAATACTTGCTCTGGCAGGTCTGCATTGAGAATATTTGTTAACAGTAACAGCCTTGCCTGACATGCTGCAGTTGCATCCATAGCATGACCTCTGTTGGAGGTTCCCTTTAGGTGATAAATGTAATGCTTAACTGACAGTCTGAAGTCTTGTTGAAGAAAGCTATTTATTCTCCCCCCCACCCCCCTTGACTCCTGTACAATTTAAGAGTAAGCTAAAATCAAACGTTTGACAAAGTCAGCACTAAAGCAGCCATGTGTTACACAAGCAAGTATTGGCATCATCAGTCAGCTTCTCCTGGTAGTCTCAATTTGCCATCAGTTATAGACAGATCAGAAGATAAAACAAATGTTATTTACAGCTTGTCTCTGGGTTGTACATCACAATAAAAGCAGTAGAAAGAGGCAGGCAATTCCTCAATGTTCATTTTGTAGGAAAAGTGATCTGTACAAGTGTTTTGGGACAATTTGGGTTGAAATGGGTATATAAATGGGAAATCACTCTTTTGGGGGCAGCTGTTTGCAAATTCCTTGTAGATCTGAGATTTTCAGGAGTTTTAGGCAGAAGTAAAAGTTCCAGGCCATATAGTGATCTCATGGAAGCTCTTACTGAACCCTGCTCAAATGACAGATTTCTGTAGCCTGGCCTTTCTATCATCTATATTCCCCAACACAGGTCTCAGGGATCAGCCTGTTCAAATAGTTCTTCCTCATTAAGCTCCTGTCCAAAGTCACCAAAACCAGACATTTCATGCTCTGACAGTTTTGTTTGTTTTTGTTTTATGTCTTCTGTCAATTACCTCACTCAGTAAAGTTCTGGAACAAAGGATTTGGACCAGTCTTTCTCTATACTGGCAATGAAGGTGATATCTGGACTTTTGCTCAGAACTCCGACTTCATATTTGAATTAGCAGAGGAACAGGAAGCACTTGTGATATTTGCTGAGCATGTGAGTATTTTAGTCATTATGCATATTATAGAGTTGTGTTAGTATTACCAAATTCATCTTTCTCCAGGTCCAGAAAAATAATATCTCTTGCCACAAAGCAGAGGTAGACCTGCTGCAGGCTTTCTTGTCATAGTAGTAGCTCTTCATTATTTAACCACAGCCTCTGATATTTTTTTTATTATGCCTACCACCAATCCAGGATAGAGACTACTGTTTCAGTAAAACTTATCCTATGGCATATTTGATTTAGATCAGTGCTGTTGTAAATAGTTTATACTGATCTTGAACTCCACACTGGACTGGAGAGTTCTTTTGTTAAGGTAATGTTTTCCTTTCTAGCCTCTGAAGTCCCAAACCATCCTGTTCCTAGGTACACCACCCTAACAAATCTATTATTCTCCAACCTATGCATGAAGAGATTATACACTGTTCCCTTTTCTAGTTGGGGATTTCATGAGAGAGACATGTCAAGGCTCTACTTGGCACCCACTGAAGTAGCTTGTCCTGAACTTTCCCATCCTTTATGGGACATATCCTGAAGGTCTCTATTTATCTGATATAAGCAGATTCTGGAGAATCTGAGCATTTGCTCAGTTAAGAACAAGTTAAGGGGATGGTGTGTGCTCTGTTATCACTTCCCATTTGTGCACACTTGTCCCATTCCTATCATGAAGAACAGGGAAGGCCCAGGCTTTGACACCAACATTTTTGCAGCATATCTCCTTGCTTTCAGAGGTACTATGGCAAGTCTCTTCCATTTGGACATGAGTCAATACAGCTGAAGAGGACTGGTCTGCTTACTGTGGAACAAGCCCTTGCTGACTACGCAGTGCTAATTACTGAGCTTAAGCAACAGTATGGTGCTGCAGACTGCCCTGTCATTGCTTTTGGAGGCAGGTAAAGGTTGTGTGTGGTTCTTCCCTTCTCTGCATCCTTTCCTAGACACAGTTGTGGTGTTCTTATAGTTCCATTTAGCTCTCCAGCAAGCTTTAGAGGCAGAGCTCTAAGCTATTCTATAGACAGCATACGTGCCTGAGCTCCTTGAGAGCTTATCTCCAGGACCCAGGCAGCTCTCCCATTAAGAATTAGTCTTGACTTGTGGTTGCCTTTGGGAATGTTTGTTTTGGAGACTGGATGTATCTAGACATCTTTAATGTACAAGTCAGCCAGAACTGCGGAAGATAAGTTCCTCCTGCAGTATCACATGATTTTACATGAAAAATGCTGAAAATCAATAATTGGTAAAATATTCTTTCTTGAGGCCCTCCAGCTTTTTATTAAACACAGCCTCCTTATCAGTATCTAGCCATTTTCATTGTAGGATCTTTTATAATTCTGCTCTGTAATCTGCTGCTTGTTTAGTCCTGGCTTCCAACAGACATCCTTCCTCAAAATGCTTGCTCAGCTGCAGTTCAGAGCTGTGTTGATATCATGTCCCTGTCTCTTGAATGGCTTCCTACAGTCATACAGAGAGGTGCTTCTCTTTAAAAGGTTTCCAATGAGTACAGGGCTTCTCAGACATTGCAGTGAGCTAAAAAGCATTTGATCAGGTGATTATCATTACACTGCAGCTCACTGTAGTGCTGACTGGATTGTTGATCACAGTGGTGTTTGTACCATGTCTACCAGGACAGTAGCTAGTGTAAAAAGGGCCAGGACAGTCCTGGGGTGGGGAGGTGGGATTCAGTGAGACCTGCTAGCCATTAGACTACAGCTGTTTGTTTGTAAATCGGAGTTAAACATGCAGCAGCTCTAAACAGCACTAAACCTATCTGAAGAATACTGAAATATAGCAGTATTGGAGCAACATGTTTCTTGGGGGGGGGGGGGGGGGGAGGGAAGAGGGGGCAAGGGGGAGGGGGGAACAACAACCTTAAGTTGCTTACAGTTTTGCCAAGCTATCCAGTAGAACTGAATTTTCTTGTGTCAATTTCTTTTTTCTGTTTCCAAGACCAGAGTTAGAGAAAAGTATATGGCTTTACATGTGGGTGATGTGGGACCTGAATACTTCTGAGCTGTGAGTGAAGAGGCTGGAGTCAGACAAGGTGTAGTTATCTCTGTGTTAGGGTTGTCATTTATCAGCCCCAGGAATGACCTCAGAGTAACTCAAAAAAATTTGCATCTGAATAACTTTTGTGGCATTGGGTTTATCTAGCAATCCCAGATATATCTGCAGAACTGTGGCCCTGTCACTGAAGCTGTCAAGGCAGCTTTGAGTTTTGATGTGGTATTTGTTAATGTCTCCCATTCCCTAGGCCTTTGCTGATAATTCATGAAGCTGTCATTTGGGTTGCCCAAGATGACTGCGTCCCACTTCCCAGCAGTAGAGGGAGCTGAATATTCTGTAGTGTCCAGGGACACCCTTTGCTTGTTAGCTCTTTAGACAGTCTTTATAATCCTATATGCAAAATGTTGTCTCCTTCACCCATTAGGTAATGACAGCTTGACTTGAGCCCCAGTTGGTTCTGCACTGAAATCATCAAGACATGGTCAGGATGGGGCAGAGTTAGATAAAGGCAGCATTTTTATTTGTCTGCAGAATCCAATTGGGCTAGTGTATTCCCATAAGAGTTGACTTCAGGGTCTGGGGAAAAGTCAGTAGAACGTGCTGTGTACAGCTCATTAACTATAACTCGGTATTTTTACATAAGGATGACACCTAGATTTGCATAAACATTTTGTTGTTTTGAGTTCAGTGAGCTTGTGCCTGCTGGCCTGAACTTTCAAGTTAGTATGTTATAATCTGTCTGTTAAAGGAAATAACTCTTCTCTGTCCTGTGCCAGCTATGGAGGAATGCTGAGCGCTTACATGAGGATGAAGTACCCGAACATTGTAGCTGGAGCATTAGCTGCTAGTGCTCCTCTGTTGTCTGTGGCTGGGCTTGGAGACCCCACTCAGTTCTTCAGAGATGTAACAGCAGTAAGTAGTAGCTCTTTGCAAGAACATTTTTCTTCTTTCTTTAAGAAGGCAGGATTTTTTTTCTTTTCCATGTCTTTAAACAGACAGCTATTTTTGCAGCATCATTGCTAGACAGATCTGCAAGGAAAAGCAGCAGCTGCAAATAGTCTTGAGTGTTGCTGTGGCTGGGGCAGCTCAGGGCTCAAAGATGCTGCTCTTGTAAGCAACACAAAACAGTTCCATGATGTTTAGTACCACTAAGAATTCACTTTTCCATTTCTAGTGAGTTGTACAAATTACAGGCTGAAAGTTTTCTTTTATACCTGGCTGAAAAAAAATGGATAATTAATTGTTCAAATCCTCTTTCAAAATGTTTTTGCATTGATATTTATGATTCACTGTAGATCCTTAGTCTCAAAATGGTTGTATTTCAATGAAGAACTTGAATATTTCACTAAATAAAAACGTGCATGGTGTCCTGGATTCACTGAAAACCAAAATTTAAATGTGGCTTTCACATCCTAAGAACATCAGAATAAATGAAAGTATCTGTGGGAGTATTGTTGAGAACTGACTTGCATTTAGTTTACATGGAAAGAAATGTACTAGCTGGTAGTACTGAAAGCTTGTGATGGTGGCTGTTTTGCCTCTTTAGTATGATTTTTTAGATCTGGGTGACACATGTGGCTTTGTGTGAACTACCTGTGTATGATGTGGTCCTTTTGCTCTTGTTACATGTATATAAAACCTTATTTTAATGCAGAGACTTACAGCGCAGACAGTATTACTGGTAAGCATAAAGAAGACTGTTGTGAAAATAAACTCAATAGCATTTGAAACTTTAAGTATATAAGTGAACAAAAGACATCTTGTCTTAAAATTATACATTTTGAATATATGGTATCACTCAATAGTCTAACATGCTCAATAGTGGGAATTCTTCTCTGGATGAAGTGAATTCCTTCTCAGAACCCCTGTTCAGATGATAGCTCTGACTTGTTTCAGTTGTGAATGTGCTGTGAGTCATTACACACCCCTGAAAACAGGGCTTTGACCTTTTCATGTGAGGGAAAAAAAAAAAAAAAAGAAAAAAAAAAACTAACTCAGATACTAAGCAAGCACTTTGAGTTGTTTTCAAAGTAATTCCTTCCACCTTCAGCATGTCTGCATAACAGCAACCCTGTGCATCTGAAGGCTGAACTCAGCTGCCCTGCTCAGTAAACAAATGTCTCTGAGAGCTGTTAATACTAATCAAGGCACAAACCTTCTGTGAATCATTGTGGGAGCTCTCTCTTCAGCTTTCTGCTTCTGAGTCAGAGTATGTTCTCTCAAAGCAGCTTTCTCTATTACTTTTAATGAGCATTTCTGGCACATTTCATGAGCCTACAGCTCACAGGGGAAGTGAGCAAAGGTCAGAAAGTTTATTCTGTGTATGGTATTTGCATAAGACTAGGTTTATATGTACACCAACTGCCATCCCTGCAGCCAGACAGAAAGCCCTAGTGTGAAGAATACATGCACAGCAACACACATGCTTCCTGTAAGTTTACTGCTGCAGGGGCTGGCCAAGCTATCAACTTCAGATTGGTTTAGACTTCTGAATTAGGTATAATTCAAAAAAGTAAAGCTGGCAGCCTGAAAGCTTTGATTGCCAAGTTGGAACAGCTTTTCTTGGAATGTCTGTAATGCCTCCTGCCTCTGCAACAGCTCAGCTGACTTGTTTCTATGTCCATAACGGTCTACTGGGGAAAAGCGAAAGCGGCAGTGGTTCCTTATGTGTCAGGCAGCACACTGCAGCAGTTCGGCATTAGCCTCTCAGGGACCTCAGTGGTCACTGCAGCCAGAACAGACTTACTCTTCCATCCCAGACTGACTAATCTGCATGCTACAGTCTAGAGCCATTAGTTGACAATAAGCACACACAGAAGGAGATTTAAACCATGGAAAATCCCAAAGTGATTTCTTGAACTTTCAGACAAAAAGGCACAGAGAGGAGTCAAAGGAATATCCCATATCTGTTTCTAGTTGAGGCTGCGTCTTTGTAAGAAAAACGCTTAGCTAGTGGTTCTCACATGATGAAGAGACCTTAAAAGAGCCCTACTACTTACTATTACAAAGTACTGGTTGTGGGCAGATCTCAAACTGCCTTACAAGCTGACAGAAGAGAAACAGTTTAGGTTGCTAGAGCCTTCAGTGGCAGAAACAACTTGTTCCAATAGCATAACCAGCCACAGCTCTTCAAGCATACTTTACAGTGCTTTTTCAAGAGGATCAGTAGTGCTTTTCCTGAGAAAAGAAGACTTGGCCTTCTTGGTCATCTGGTAGGTCACTGGCAGGCTTAAGAAGAAAAGCAGGTCTTGGTTTCGCAATCCAGTGCACAGCCCTGTGTGGCTCCTTCTTACAGACAAAGTACAGTAGGAGGCCTCTACTATATGTTTTAAAAATAAAAAACAGCTCTTGGCCCTAATAGTCTGGTACCTGTTCCCATGTCCTGGTCAAGGCACATGTCTACTCTCATTGTTTCATGTTCAGTCTAATGGCTCCACAAAGTGCTAAGTGTTTTGTCGAAAGGCTAGTCCCAGTAGTGACCTGGTGAAACAATTACTGCTTGGTCTGAGCTGTGCAGGCTGTTAGTTTGTGGTGGCACATTCTGATTGTCTGGAGCTTAAAGCAGAAGCACAACCGTCATTGCTTCTGGAGATGCAGATGCGATTCTGGCCATAGTGGGCAAGTAACTTCTGTCATCTCCTGGTACTTCTGGCAGCTTCCCTGTGCAGCATAATTTCTTCTCGGAACCCCTGTTCAGATGATAGCTCTGAGTTTGTTTCAGTTGTGAATGTGCTGTGAGTTGTGAATGTGCTCTGCATATATCTCCTCTGTACAACTGTAATCCTGTTGTTTTCTGTCCTTTCAGGACTTCCAGAAGTCTGGACCAGACTGTGTCACAGCTGTACGCAAAGCCTTCCATCAGATTAAGAATCTGTGCCTGAGTGGAGGTAAGAACAAATGGCCCCACAGACTGTTTCCCAGGGGTAGGTAGACTCTGGGATGGGGGCAAAAAGTTGACTCTGTCAGGTTTTTGGTTAGGCCTTAACTGGGTTCCAGCTAAATCAATGCAAATGTCTGCCTGACCTTCCTGCTTGCATGATTGATTTTTGATTTCACAAACAGTTTCAATCAGTATTATAATTAGTAATGGACACTAAAATGCAAATATCTATATGGAGGATTGCACTGTGTTAATTAAACAGTCTTTTCTGCAGGAAAAAAAAAAAAGAGTGTTCAAAAACACCTTGTATTTGATGCTGGTAATATCTGTGATATCTGTGCTTGGATATCTGTTCTCCTGCACAAGAGCCTGATTGATGAGACCGTCCTGCTTGGCTCTGAAGGGCACAGCAGGTGGGAGGCAGCAGAGCCTGAGGGAGCAAGGGGGACGTTGCCACACAGGGTGCTGGGGAGGACAGCCTTGTACTTACTGCTCTTTTCACTGCATCAGCCTCAACTGTTCTGTCTCAGAGGGTGCTGCTTCCACCGATGTTCCCCAGGACGGTTTCTGTGTCTCATGAGGGGGAGATGCAGGCTTCAAGCCAGTGAAGCCACACAGGAAGGCTTTGCCTGAACATCTGTGTTTGTGTAAATTTAGATGTAACATATCCTTCCTGCTGGAAACCTCAACTATGTGTTACATATCTCATTATCCTTGAGTGAAACAAGATGCTGCAGCCTGGTATTGGTTTACTCTGTTAAAGTTCATGCCTTTCATTTGCTTTTATTCTGTAGCTTATGATGAAATCAGCAGCAAAATGGCTACATGCAATAAGATTTCTAACAAGGAGGATGTTTACCAGCTTTTTGGTTTTGCTAGAAATGCCTTCACCATGATGGCCATGATGGACTACCCTTACAAAACTGATTTCATGGGTCACCTCCCTGCTAATCCAGTGAAGGTGAGTACCAGGACACAGGTGAGAATTACACTTTCTGAAGGGAGGGACATACACCTCGATGACCTGAGTACAGGGCTGCACAGCATGGGGTGCAGTCAGGTACACATCACCGGGTGGTGGTGACAGGGAGAGGTAGTGGTGGGTTATAGCACTTCCACTGTGATGATAAATCTACATGTTTTAAGCCCCTCTGAGATGGTGGCTGTTGTGTTTGAAATGCATTGCTATTAGGAGTGTCAGGGAGGGCTTGCTGGAGCCATACCTGCCATTCTCTGTGTTTACTTTAGACAAAATGGCCTGTGCAAGCTTGTTGACTTCAGTTTTTGATTGCTAAAATATACAGCATTTCAAAAAATGTAGTTTTGTGGTAGCCTGCCTTTAAACACTTTCATAGACATATTTTTCTTGGTGGGTAGGTTGGAGTTCTAAAAATCGGGTTCCTTTTTAAAGTATCATCTGGCAAAATGCTACACCTCAGAGTACAATGAGGAGAAATGCCTGCTGCTATGGAGACTAGAAAACCCAAAAACTTTTAAGAGTAGGAGATGGCCAAGTGTGGGAAAAGAGCCTGGTTCTCAGAGGGTTACAAACACTTCTTAGACAGCAACTGGGGCCTGAAAAAGGTCCCAGATCACCTGTCGCTATTGCAGCTCTTGACTTCTGCTTTGCTGTCAGCCTTGTGCTTCTGTTCTCTGCTGCACTCCTGTACACCAGGCTTATGGAACTGTACATCCTTCTGGCCTTGTGGCTAAGACAGCAGCTGACATTTGTGGTGTAAATCCTACCTGGAGCAAAATGCACACTGTGCAAGAGGTGCTACAGGCCATGTATTACAGGGATCCAGGAGTTGCTGTCTCTGGCTCCACTGGCCATCCAGCTCCCTTCTAGGTTCTGTTTAATGATCTGTAAAATGGAAATATTATTCTAACCTCCTTTGAGAAGGGCATTAAAATATTCTGATTGCAGGAGGAAGAACTGTTCCTTGTAAGTGTCCTCCACATAGCTGTGGATGCTTACCTTGGAAAAGAAACAGGCTGTCTTAGTTCTTTCTCACTGTTTGTATGTATTTTGTTGCTAGAGAGAGGAAAAAACACCAAAAAGATGTTGCAATCAAATATGCAAGTGATACTTTAGACAAATCTTCCTGTTTATCCCTTCTGTGGCATAGACTGTTACCTGTCATGCCTGCAATTTGCCTGTAATGTGTCTCATCCAGGTTGGCTGTGAACAAATTCTTGCCCAGACAGACCCAATTCAAGGCCTGGCAGCTCTTGTTGGTGAGTTAATCTTATCAGATTGGTCTTTCATTTAAAATCCTATTTTCTAGAAGCACCTGTGTGGTGGTTTTACCCCCAGTACAACCTGTAAGTAGAGCTGTCTTATCATTATGTGGTTTATGTATTGTGGGAGCTGGTACAACTCTGATTTTCCAGTGGGATGGTTTGTGCTGTATTGGTTTCATCCATTGGAATGCATGATGGCAGGTTCATTCTCTCACCTTTTCAAACTTATCCTTGTAAAATTTTTCAGCCATTGTGGCCCTTGCTGCAAAAATATTGCATGCTGTTGACTTTCGATGAAATGTGACTTCTAAGGTACTTGGTTCTTTTCTAAATGTTTACCCATACTCTGGCTCAAGCAGTCACAGATTCAGTGCATGTTCACTGAAGGAAGTTCTCTGGTCTGCTAGTTGAGGACAAGGTTGCCATCATAATGCCCTACAATCTTAACTGAGTGGCAAGACAATTGTGAATGCATGGTATATGCTTATCTCTGTGAGTACATAAATTGTCAGCCAGCAATATAAAGTGTCAATTCTAAATCACAGCTGAAAATGTTTGGCTAGAGAACTAGAAGTGTTGCTAAAGCACTAACCTCTTGGCAAACACTGTCAGATCAGCTCGACCTATTCACATCCTACTTCTCTTCAGAGGAAGAGTGGGACTTTTTTTTCTTTGTGATGAACAAGCTGGGAGTACATTTCTCCCTCCTGCTGGTGAGGGAGCACTTTGTGCCTCTCCCTGGCTCACCAGTTGCATTCACTTGGGACAACTTAATCATGCAAGAGGCATGATCAACCAGAGCTTTAGGCAGGGAACCGGCTTTCTTCCATACCTGCCCCTCTATGTCATACATGAAAACACTGTCTTCTTTTTGCATGTCGTGTAGTGACCCACCTCCTGTGAGGTAGAGCATAGACTCACAGGCTGTGATACTGAATTGGCAGCCGCTGAATGGGGATAGTGTCAGCGTTGTCCACTGATCATTTACAGGACAATAGTACTCTGTTGCATCAACGTGAATCCATTCCTCCACCTGCAAAGAACCAGACCAACACTGATCCATCATATTACACCTCAAGCAGGTATCAATGTCACATCAGGCTTGTTTGGCTCATGGTAGAGGAAATCTTGACATGTGTTTGAATATAGCGGAGCTCAAGGTGCCACATCTTCAGTCTTAATTTAGAAATCAAAGCATTAAAAGAAGCTGAATAAAATAAAATAATGCCATTCAAGAACTGCTTTAAAATATGCTTGTTCTTGGAAAATGGGAGGAATGAGCCACAGGAACATACTGGAATTGGTTTAGCCTAAGTCCTTCCTGGTCTACGTAGACTTAACACATTATGGAGGACCTCATGGGAAGAGAGCTACAGTGCACTGAATTCTAGATGATAACTGAGTTTGTGTCATCTGGAGGAATTTGATGTCAGATCTGATGTGCAGTTTCTCTTTACAGATTTCTATCACTTCCTCAGTAAGCAATTAAGTACTCAAAGGCACATTCATTCCTTTGAAAGAAACAGCACTGGCCATGCCAAAATTGGGCATGGGATCCTGGATCTTTGCTTTCAAATAGGAATTGCTGAATGATCTTTGAATGATTTGAATGATCCATTCCAGGATATGAACTTACGTCTCCTAAAATCTAGGCTGGTGTCTTCACTGCAATTCATTCCTCTTCTATTTGCCAGTGTTTCATACCCTCTCAGCACAAACAAGGAAAATCAACATATTTGGGGCAGGTACATGAGCAATTTTACCCTTAGGTTTTCCTGCATTAGGCTGCAGCTACACTGTATGTTTTCTCTATGTAAAATAGAGCTTTAAACAGCCTTTGTACCCTGGCAAACAGGATATGACAAGGCAGCTTTTAGTGGGCATGATTTTGGGCAGGTATGCTTGCATAAGCTTACTGGCCTAACTTGCAGCTACACAAGTTCACTAAGAGAACAAAAATAATAAAGTTGTTGGTCATCTGGATAAAATAATGTAGTCAGGGCCTAGCAGTACAGAGACTCCATTTTGGAAGAGAATTGGTGTTACAAGAACAAATGAACTTACTCCTTTTAGTGTCCTTCCTCCAATGCAAAAGATTCTGTCTTTTACTGTAGCCATCCCATGATCACAGCGGGTAAAGGTCATGGCAGAGTTGCTAGTCCAACGTTGGAGGTGGGGGAGGTAGCTGTAAGTGTCTCGTAAGGTTTTACCTGCTGAGAAGCCTCCTAGAAGAAGAGCAGAAATCTTGAAAATCCATCTGTCAGTCTCAGAATCGTAGAATAGCTTGGGTTGGAAGGGACCTTAAAGATCATATAGCTTCAAACCCCTGCCATGGGCAGGGATGCATCCCACTAGATCAGGTTGGATAAGGCTCTATGCAATCTGGTCTTGAACACCTCCAGGGATGGGGCATCCACAACCTCTCTGGGCAACCTGTTACAGTGCCTCACTACCCAAACATCCAGAAAACATTCTGCAAACATCAGCAGAGCTGACATGGTATGAAATTTAAAACGTGAGCTTCTTAGATATTATTTTTAAAAAATAGTTCCAACTGTTTCTACAGATAGTTATTCACAAATGAGTTTTGTATCAGCTCTTGGGGTATTTCCGGTGCAACCAGGAAGCAAAAACGGCTTTAGTTACAGAATCTGCTTCCAGCACACAGAGTCACCAAATAGTTTTTTAAAAGAAAAACACTTGAAGTTCTTTGAACTACTGACAAAGATTCAAAGTTCAGAGCCAATCTGCCATTGCTATCATCAACTTTCTCTTTTAGGCACTCATTTGTGTATTTCAGGGCTGACATAAAAAGCTCCTTACAGGTCAAAAGTGCTGCTATTGGAAGGGTAAATACTTTTAACTTTCTGCCTGTTGAATTCCAACCTGCAGAGAGGCTTTGCAAAAAATGAAGGTGATACTTCTGGCTGGGCATATGCCCAGCTTCCTGGGGCTTTGATGCTTTCTCTGTATGCATTGTGCTGTAACCCCATTAGGCTGCTGAGCTCCACACAGCCACTTATTACTCAACAACAGTGCGCTGGGGTGAGAATCAGAAAGGTAAAAGTTAGAAAAACTTGTGGGTTGAGATAAAGATAGTATACTAGGTAAAGCAAAAGCTGTGCATGCAAGCAAAGCAAAATATGGTTTTTTTTTGCTATTTCCCATCAGCAAGCAGATGTTCAGTAATTTCCAGGAAAGCAATACCATCACATATAACGGTTTCTTGAGAAGACAAATGCCACAACTCCCCATGTCCCCCCTTCCTCCTTCCCCATCCCCCCAGTTTTATTGTTGAGCATGACATTCTATGGTATGGAATATAATATTGCTTTGGCCATTTTAGGCCAACTGTACTGGCTATGTCCCCTCCCAGCTCTCATGCAGCCTCCTCACTGGCAGGGCAGCACAAGAAATAGAAAAGTCTTGACTCTGTAAACACTGCTCAGCAACAACTGAATACATTGGTGTGCTATCACTGCTATTTTCATCAAAAACTCAAAACACAGCACCTTCTCTTTTCTATGAAGAAAATTAGCTTTGGTTAAATTAACTTTTGTCCCAGCCAAAACCAGGACAACATAGGCACTTTGTCTGCATGGAACTTATTTTTACATCTTTTATTAAAGTAACACTTAATTTCTGAGTTTGCTTGGGCAGGGTAAATCAAATTTGCAGTTACACCACTGATTTTAGAGGGAAATTAATGTTATAGACAGGTCAGGTCTTTTACATAAGGGGTACTTCTGGAATAGTGTTATCCAGCCTAGATCACTACAGCATGTTTGAAGCTCTGTGAAGCTAGGAGGCAATTTTGTCCTTGCTGTCCAGTAGGAATCAAGACAAACAGCAGTTAAATGAGCTTTCTGTGGTACCATGGGTCAACTGAGCCAAAGCAGGGACTTGTACCCGAGCCTCAGCTTTTCCTCTGGCTGAACCAGTATCCTTCCTTTTTGGTCATCTGCACAGCCAGTACAAGAAGTGTTCTGCTGTCAGTGGAGTGTGTGTTGCTTTAAGACAGCCTCTGTACTGCCTTTTCTGCTCTCCAGACCTTAGGTGTACAAATAGTTGCAGGTAAGTGCAGGTCTTTGCAAATGTACAGTTAAAAATTAATGTGGACTAGATCAGCACAGGGATCCCAGCTGGCAATAAGGGGGTTAAGAAGCATGGATCCTATAGCAATGATAGGCAGACCCCAGGACTTTTAACTGCAGATCAATAAAACAAACACCACAGTGCTTTTCCAAGGACAAACTAAAGACTATCTTTCAAGTCTGAATTAGTAGCTGTAGAACCTAAAGATCCTCCAGCAGTTCCGTGAAATGTTTAAATCCATGGTGCTTTCTTGTTAAACATACATACTGCACCATCTACCAAAGATCCTTGTAAAGACCAAGGGGTCTCTTAGAGGATAAGAGCTGTACAGGTCCTGCAGGTAAGAAGGTAAGAACCTGCACTGTACCTATTTTTATATGGACTAACAGTATAGTGCAGGGGAGTTAGTCCCACATCTTCCCTTCAGATTAATACCAGAGTATAATCCCATCCCTAGCACTAGGGCCCTCATTTACCTTTCAGACAGCAAAGCTTTGGGATTTTAGCCAGGACTGCAAGGTCAGAACCAAGTAGGAGTGTGGTTTGCAAGTAGATGATGTCATGTTTAATGTCATGGAAAAAAAATGGCTCCTGCAATTCAAGACACAGTGAGGTTGTGCTGACACAGCAGGAAAAGCTGTGGGTGTTGGTGTAGGTACAGGCTTGGACTACGATGTTCAGATGCCACTAAAAAATCAATGAAAGTATATGGGAATATGCTGATTTTGATTAGCTTTGTCACCTGAAATATAGAGGACTCCCTTGTGTACTGTGCCTGCATGATCAGCAATAGGCACGGGGAAAGGAGCTGCAAACTCCCACTTGTTGTCAGCGGGCTGGTATGATTCCACAGTGCGGGTGAGGGTCCCCAGCAGTGTCCCACCACCCACAGAAAAGATATGATCAGACAGTACATCCGCATGGAAGCGTGTCCGCTGCTCCAGCATGCTGGCAACCTGGAGCCAGGAAGTGTTGCGTGGATCAAATCGGAAAACCTAGAAATATACCAAACAGGAGATGGTTAGCAGAAAGCAGGTGCCTGGCTTTGCATCTCATGTGGCTTCAAGAACTGATAAACATTTTCTCTGGGCTGAGGCATGGTTTACATTCAGAGCTGGACACCTGAAACAGCAGTACCTTGCTGATGGAGCTGGCATCCCTGCGGAGGGCCAGGTGCTGATCTCTGCTCTCTGGAAACAGCTACAGGACCCAAGGGAACAGCATAGAGCTGCAACAGGGGAGGGTCAGGCTGGGTGTTAGGAAAAGGTTCTTCGCCAAGAGGTGTTTGGGCACTGGAACAGCCTGCCCAAGAAACTGTTTACAGCACCAAAGCTACCAAGAATTCAGGAAGCATTTGGACAATGTTTTCAGATATAGGGTCTGTTATGTATGGAGTGGTAATTCGTGTCAAGAAAATGGTTGATATTAATAAAGAAGGGGGAGATTTGGGAATGTGGCCATGGGGGTTGGAAAACCCTGTGGTTGAGATAACATTAGACTCTTAACGACGAGGCCATCAGGAATATAAAAGAGTTTAGAGGGAACAAAGAAGGGTGATTCAGGAGACTCCATGCAGTCTCTGGTTTCTTGTTCTCCAGCTGGTTCTCTTGTTCTCCAGCCATTAAGCCATGGATGTTTCTGGGTGTTTGCTGTTGTTGTTACATTCAAAGTTGTTTGACCAATGAAAAGTTGTTTTGAAAAGAACTGCTGTGGAGAGAAGGGTATAAGAGGGGAGCCTGCCCTCAAGATAAAAAAGGCAACACGATGAAGTTACATCAGTAAAGAAGCAGGAAAAAGAAGTGAAGAGGAACAGGCTGGCAGAATGGAGACCAGGACAGGAGCAGGCATATTGATTGCCTCATGAAGACAGGTTTGGCCAGACTCAGCAAACTGCTCAGAGAAGCTCGCACAGAAAGTCACTGGAAACAGGCACACTGGAGCTGGAGAGAAGCTCGAGCTGAGAGAAGCGGACCCGTGCACACAACTGCCTCTCGCTGGTAAGCAGTTGCACATTATGGGGAATCACATGACCTTAGGAACAAAGACTGTCCTGGTAACCTTACAGCTCATTCTCCTTATTAACAATTGGACAGTTTATGAGCCTGAAATATGGGACCAAACTGAGGTCAAGGTGTGGGACTCTGCAACTAAAAATGACAAGGTTGCAGTGGGATTGCTCGGCACCTGGCGAGCAGTCTCTGAGGCCTTGAAGAGCCATGTGGAGCCACAATCACAAACATGTGGTTTGCCAGGTAGTGAGGGAGCTGCAGGCTCCTGTACTGATCTGACTGCTACGCCACGGGCCCCTCTGCTGCTACAGCCATCGAAGGCTTTTGCTGTTACACCCCCTGCTGACCTGAATGTGCCTTTTGACCCAGGCCCAGTGGCCTTGAAAAGGAGATGGATCTGCTTTTCTTCAATCTGGGAGGAACGGGATACAGAAGGCCTGAAGACCGAGTTGCTTGACAACTTAAAGCAAGACATATTGTTCAAAGGGAATGGAAAATGGAGACTTGTTAGTAATCAAGAAAAGGAATGGAAAATGGGAGACTGTTAAGCCATGGAACTTAAAGGATTGTTTGTTACCTATCCTGATTGTACGTATGTATAGGCATACTCGGGTTAGTATGTAAAGCAATGTTCTGTATATTTAGAATGTTTGATGTTTGTGTGTGCATGTTGGTGGAGCATGGACTACCCGCACACCCAGCGCTGTTTACTTGCCTTTTATACCTTTTATAGCTTTTATACCTTTTATAAGTATTTGTTTTATAAATATTACAAAATTCAGATTGAGTTGAGACCTCATTTATATCAGGGTCTGATTTTAGTGTGGTCCTATGTGGAAGTGGGACTTGAACTGAATGATTCTTGTGGGTCCTTTCCAAAAGCAAGATACTCTGCAATTCTAGTATGTAGAAGTGGGAGACCTTCAGTGAGCAAGCCGAGTAACATTCCCTCCCTCCCTCCCTCCCTCTCTTCCCTATATATTTTTCCAAGTCTAAAGGTTTCTCGGGTCTTACCTCATTTGATGGTTGCTTTCCCATGGGATCAAATTTGCACTGTCCCCCAATGACAAAGAGGAAGTCACTGATGATGGCTACACAGTGATTGTACAACGGCACACGGAGGTCCCCAACCTTGTACCATGTGCTGCAGCTCTTGTCGGCAGCCCACATCTCTCTGCAAATGCAGTTGTCAATGGTTCTGCCACCAGCAATAAGCAGCGTGGTGGAACTGGAGCGGAGGCTTGTGCATTGGGTCTGCAGGAGTGGCTGAGCATATAGCAGGGATTGGTAAGTCAGAGCCTCCTGAAGGTGTCTGTGGCAGCCTGAATCTAGCTTCATAAAAGGTATTTCCTGAACAAATTCCTGCAGATCCTGTAAAGGAATGAGAGGGAATCTTATGCGCCTTAAAATGTCTGCTGCATCTTCCAGCCGTGTGCGGTCATGCTGCAGCCAGTTCACAGCAGCTCTGAACAGTTCCAGCTCACTGCACCCCTCTGTGTTGGTCCTGTCTAAGATTTCACAAAGGGTTCCTCTGTCAAGATCTTTCAAGCACTGAGGATCAGCCAGTATCTGTTTGTAATTCTGCCCCACATAGCACGTGGCTTTCTGTCTCAACTCTGCCAGACCAAGTTTTTTAGCAATGTTAAGAACATCCATGCAGTTCTCACAGTTCAAACAGCCCTCCAGAAATTTGAAGCATAGCTTGATGACTTCACGAACAAGAAGGGTTTCTGCTGCTTTGAACGTCTCCTCAATATTCTGTAACGAAAGATCTAATTTGTTGGAGTAAATGAAGTTGAGAACATTCCTCAGCCCTGCAGCACTGATGGCTTTCAGATGGATGTTATGATCCAAGCTTCCCACTCTTGTCAAGTTTCCAACAAATAGGATCTTGCAGTAATTACTTGCTGACGCTAAAATGATCTTGTGTGCTGGAAAGCAAACCCCTTCTGCCTCCAGTGTTACATCACACAGTGCTTTCTGGGCATGAAGGCTGCTGATCCCTTCTAGGAGTCTCACCAGATAAGTGTCAGACACAAGCCTCTCCATGTTGGTCTGCAAGCTGAACAACTTCGTTGTGAACAGCATAGTCCCAGGACTCGTCGTTGTATGCTCAGTACATCTCCTGTGCAGTCATCTGCAGATGAACCAGGGGTTTCATGCTTTGAGGGAGCTAAGGCTGTGCTGCTTGCTCCACCAACCCATTCAAAATGCAGACACAGCAGCAACTTCTCTCCTCATCATACTTTTTCAGGTTGCGTCTGCAGGAGCTGAGTGCTGTATTCCTCACAGAGCTAAGTGGGGTTGTTTGCCAGCAGAGCTGTTGGTGCTAGTTATCACAGAAGCAGTGTTTGTGGGTTTTGCCTGTGGGCTATGACACTGGCGTTACTGCATTCCTCCTCCTGCTATCTGGTAACTACCCATCTGCACAAAAGCAACTCATTCCTTTGTAGCTCCCCAGCTATGCTTCACTGGACCCTGTGGTCAGGTGCTTTCATCAGGGCAAGCCTGCACATGCCATCATTCCCTTTTTGAACAACAGTCAAACAAAATCTTGTGACATGCACCCCCTTGGCCTTCTTGCTTAATTAGATGCATTCACACAACAGATACTTTGTGGGAGGGGGAGGAGGATGGTGTCAGCAGATACGTCCAGTTCAGTTTGAAGCCTGTTGTGCTGGGGACTAATTTTCTCTATACAGCCTGCTCTTGGGTGCATTAGGGATTGGAGGCTGGGGCCCTCCCAAAGACTAGTGAGCTGCTCACTCAGCTTTTGGCATGAGCAGATCTAGCAGGAAACTTTTGGGAGCCTCTTCCTAACTGTGGATGCAGCAGAAGCAAGGTGTTACATATGGTGTGGTAATCCGTGTCAAGAAAATGGTTGATATTAATAAAGAAGGGGGAGATTTGGGAATGTGGCCATGGGGGTTGGAAAACCCCGTGGTTGAGATAACATTAGACTCTTAACGACGAGGCCATCAGGAATATAAAAGAGTTTAGAGGGAACAAAGAAGGGTGATTCAGGAGACTCCATGCAGTCTCTGGTTTCTTGTTCCCCAGCTGGTTCTCTTGTTCTCCAGCCATTAAGCCATGGATGTTTCTGGGTGTTTGCTGTTGTTGTTACATTCAAAGTTGTTTGACCAATGAAAAGTTGTTTTGAAAAGAACTGCTGTGGAGAGAAGGGTATAAGAGGGGAGCCTGCCCTCAAGATAAAAAAGGCAACACGATGAAGTTACATCAGTAAAGAAGCAGGAAAAAGAAGTGAAGAGGAACAGGCTGGCAGAATGGAGACCAGGACAGGAGCAGGCATATTGATTGCCTCATGAAGACAGGTTTGGCCAGACTCAGCAAACTGCTCAGAGAAGCTCGCACAGAAAGTCACTGGAAACAGGCACACTGGAGCTGGAGAGAAGCTCGAGCTGAGAGAAGCGGACCCGTGCACACAACTGCCTCTCGCTGGTAAGCAGTTGCACATTATGGGGAATCACATGTCCTTAGGAACAAAGACTGTCCTGGTAACCTTACAGCTCATTCTCCTTATTAACAATTGGACAGTTTATGAGCCTGAAATATGGGACCAAACTGAGGTCAAGGTGTGGGACTCTGCAACTAAAAATGACAAGGTTGCAGTGGGATTGCTCGGCACCTGGCGAGCAGTCTCTGAGGCCTTGAAGAGCCATGTGGAGCCACAATCACAAACATGTGGTTTGCCAGGTAGTGAGGGAGCTGCAGGCTCCTGTACTGATCTGACTGCTACGCCACGGGCCCCTCTGCTGCTACAGCCATCGAAGGCTTTTGCTGTTACACCCCCTGCTGACCTGAATGTGCCTTTTGACCCAGGCCCAGTGGCCTTGAAAAGGAGATGGATCTGCTTTTCTTCAATCTGGGAGGAACGGGATACAGAAGGCCTGAAGACCGAGTTGCTTGACAACTTAAAGCAAGACATATTGTTCAAAGGGAATGGAAAATGGAGACTTGTTAGTAATCAAGAAAAGGAATGGAAAATGGAGACTGTTAAGCCATGGAACTTAAAGGATTGTTTGTTACCTGTCCTGATTGTACATATGTATAGGCGTACTCGGGTTTAGTATGTAAAGCAATGTTCTGTATATTTAGAATGTTTGATGTTTGTGTGTGCATGTTGGTGGAGCGTAGACTCCCCGCACACCCAGCGCTGTTTACTTGCCTTTTATACCTTTTATAGCTTTTATACCTTTTATAAGTATTTGTTTTATAAATATTACAAAATTCAGATTGAGTTGAGACCTCATTTATAACAAAGGGATAGAACATAGATGGTAGCGAGACCTTATGAACACTTTGGCATAAAGTTGTGATCATAACCCAAAGCTGATACATATGCTGCTAGGGCTTTTCCTTCCTTACCTGCTCACTTACCAGGGGTATTTACCCTTTCCTTGGTCTTGGATGCACGACTTTCACAAAGGCTGTGGCTGAGAGGGCAGAGAGTTAATGGTAAGTTGGCTTTGTGTTGTGTTTCCACCTGGCAGGGGTATTTTACAACTCCTCTGGCTCAGTACAGTGTTATGACATATACCAACTGTACCGGCCCTGTGCTGATCCCACAGGCTGTGGCACTGGCATGGATGCTGAGGCCTGGGACTATCAGGTAAGGTGTTAGAGACACCAGCAAGCTTCAACAGCTGCCCCATTTATTCCTCCCCACCCTCCCCCCACCCTCCACCTCTACCTCCAATGGCAGTTCTTTTACCTCTTTCAGGTCTGTACAGAGATCAACTTAACGTTTGACAGCAACAACGTAACTGACATGTTCCCCAAGATGCCCTTCACAGAAGCCATGAGAGAACAGTACTGTCAGAGCAAATGGAGCGTGAAGCCAAGAGCACAGTGGCTGCAGACAAACTTCTGGGGAGGAGGTGTGTTGTGTTGGGTGCTCATCACGTAGCTCATATTTGCTCCCTGCATTCCTTTAGCCTGGCTGAGCCCTGCAGGGACAGGCACAGCTAACAAGTGCCTAACAAGCAGAAAAACACAGCCACCAGGCCCAGCATAAGGGCTTGAGCAGACTTTTCTCTCTCTGAAATGGAAGTGGGAAGTTCTGTTGTCCTGTGTTTTCTGTTACTGTTTTTATTTGCTGTAGAAGCCAAACGCCTGTGGGTAAATGGGCAGAAAGGAAGCCTGTCAAATGTCATCTTTGAATTTCAGACTTGAAAAGTGCAAGCAACATCATTTTTTCAAATGGAGACTTGGACCCATGGGCTGGAGGTGGGGTAAGCAGGTTAACTCCCATCTACCAAGCACAGACAGCAGCCTTCCCAGGTGATGCACTGCCCACCTCACCCTTTCAAATCAGTGCTGGCAATACAACTTTAGCCTATCTGAATTTCTGCAAGTGGCTGTTTTATGCTGAACCATTCAGGAGTCGCCGGATGTTAATGACAGACATGTTTGAGTAGTGAGTAGCCAAACAGCCAGGAACATTGCAGCAGTAGCAGTGGCTTCCTGCGTAGAGCAGCCACGTCAGAAATCCAGCACCTTGTGGGTCTACCCCACCCCTGGAAGTGTTCAAGGCCAGGTTGGATCCGTTTTTGGGCAGCCTGGGCTGGTGGGAGGTGTCCCTGGGGCATAGAACTGTATGGTCTCTTTCAACCCAAACCATTCTATGATTCTATGAACCTTAACCTGTTGCAATTCTATTTCAAGACAGTCTCAGCACTGCATGTGCCTTGAATTTTCCTTTCTCAGCATGTTTTGTTAGATCAGACAGTTGCTGTAATCATCAATCTAAACCTGGGAACATTTCAGTTTAGAGTCAACAAAAATTCAGAGTGGTGATAGAACTCTACTTTTAAAAGACTCAAAACAGGATTTTGAGTTAATTGAACTCTTGATTATACTGCAGGTGGTCCCTTGTTTTAGGCTGGCTTGGCAGTCCCAGCTACAAAAGGAACAGCGTCCTTAGGGTGGATGAGCCTTGTATTTCAAACTGCCTTCTCTAAATTAGGCTGGGTTTTCATATTATGGGAAACCTCCAATTTACCTGAGTCAGAGGGTTTGACTCAAGAGGAGTTAGTCATGCACACAGTACCAGCTATACCAACAATCTCTTCCCATGCATTTCATCACTCCTACCCACATCAGTTTTCAGAACTGATGTCCAGTTCTGCTTGGTTACTCAGTGAGAGTTTGTCTCTGTTCCTTTCATTCCAGATAAATAGCAGCCTAAGTCCTTCACTAATTGTAATAAGCATTAAAGGAGGTGCTCATCACCTGGATCTCCGGTAAGTATGAAGTAACTGACAGGTCACTTTCCTTTGGATGCCAAGATCCTACTGCCATGGGTGTTTGGTCTTAGCTAGCCACAGTCCACAGAACAAGGAGATACTTTATTTAAATAAAACTGGATACCAGACTGTTAAGGCATAATTTTGGAGTCATTTTCTAACCTAATGCAAGTGGTCTTATAGCCTTCACGGAAGACAGGTTATGCAGGACTCATCCCTAAACTCACGTACTTTCTTGGAACATGTTCTGCTTGCCATGAGTGTTTGATGGCCTGTGGCAATCAGTCATATGAAGCAGTCCAGTGTCTCCAGGCATTAACCATCAGCCTTCAGTCCTCCAGCAGAGGGCAACAGCCAATGACGCAAGGGAGAACTCTGTGCTTGTCTAGCCTCCCCTGAGCTTGTTGGGCATTATGTTTACTTGTTTTCTGGGGTTTAAATATGAAGTACAAACCATGAGACTAAAGAGATGATCTCGTGTCCATTAGTTCCCTGGCTGTGCTTTCCCTATGCAAGAGACAAAGATACGGCTTAGCCAAAATGTAGTGCTCTCCCCTAACTAGCTCATACTGCTCTGCTTTCTCTAGAGGACACAATCCAGCTGACCCTCCATCTGTCATAGAGGCACGCAAGTTAGAAGCGAGCATCATCAGTGACTGGGTGAAATCTGCAAGAATTAAAAGAGGATGGGAGAAGCGCTCTGGAGCTTCAGCAAGTGGGTAGCTGTGATAAGACACACATGGAGGTGGCAAGGCTGACACTACTTGCTACCAGGCTGCAAAAAGACCACAGCCTGCTGAGTTGTTCTTTTTGAGAAAGTATTATCTCCTCCACCATGCTGATGAAAATTCACCTTCCTGAAGTGTCCCACCTGCACCTAATAAAGGATCAAAAGAAAAACAAAAGGATAAATCACTGACTGAAGCCAAAACCATGTTAATGGAGTTTCATGTTCACCTACTAATGAGAAGTTATTGTAAATGATGGAAAGAATAAAAGCTTGCCTCAAGGCCCAGGAGTCATCACTATCCTGAACAGTATGGTGGGCAGGATGAAGGTAAATTATTAGAGAACATAAAAATTGGATGACTAGAGGAAAAGCAGAGGTACAGTCATTAAATCGAATCATAGAATGATTTAGGCTGGAAAAGACCTAAGGTTAATTTCAACCTTTAACCTAGTACTAGTCGACCGCTAAACCATGCTACTAAGCTCTACATCTACACGTTTCTTAGATACCTCCAGGGACGGTGACTCAACTAACTTTACTGGGCAGCCTGTTCCAATGCTGCACAATCCTTTCAGTGAATAATTTTTTCCTAATATCCAACATAAACCTCCCCTGGTGCAACTTGAGGCTATTTCCTCTTGTCCTATCACTTGTTGCTTTGGAGAAGAGACCAACCCCCCCACCTCCACTGAGGTAGCTGTAGAGAGTGGTAAGGTCTCCCCTGAGCCTTCTTTTCTCCATGTTAAACAACCCCAGCTCCCTCAGCTGCTTCTCATAAGACTTGTTCTTTAGGCCCTTCACCAGCTTCATTGCCCTTCTTTGGACACGCTCCAGCACCTCAATGTCCTTCTTGTAGTGAGGGGCCCAAAACTGAACACAGTACTCAAGGTGTGGCCTCACCAGAGCCAAGTACAGAGGAAAAATCACTTCCCTAGTCCTGCTGGCCACACTACTTCTGCTACAAGCCAGGATGCTGTTGGACTTCTTGGCCATATGAGTACACGGCTGGCTCATATTTAACTGGCTATTAGCCAATACCCCCAGGTCCCTCTTCCCTCAGCCTGTAGCATTGCATGGGGTTGTTGTACCCACCAGGACCTGACACTTGGCCTAGTTGACCTTCACACAGTTGGCCTTGGCCCATCAGTCCAGCCTATCCAGATCCCTCTGCAGAGCCTTCCTGCCCTCAAGTAGGTCAACACTCACAGCCCAGTTTAGTGTCAATTGCAAACTTCCTGAGGGTGAACTCAAACCCCTCATCCAGATCATTGATAAAGATATTGAAGAGAACTGACTTCAATACGGAGCCATGGGAGATACCACTTGTGACGGCCTCCAACTGGATTTAACTCCACTCATCCCAACTCCTTGGGCCCAGGCATACAGCTGATTTTTAACCCAATGAAGCATATATCTGTCCAGCAAGCTTCTCAAAGAGAAGCCCTGGTTCTCCTGTAAATGCTGTGTGATGTCACTCAGTCTGCTCCATGAAGTTCCCCAGGTCAGACTGACAGGCCTATAGGCTGGAAGGAGGATCTGGGAAACTTTCTTATAGATGGGTGTCACATATGCTAGCTGACAGTTGACTGGGATATCCTGATAAACAGGACAGCTGACACATGATGGAAAGCTGACACATGAAAGACAAATGCTCAGTTACCCTCAGGTAGACCACATCTGGCTCCATAAACTTGTGCACATCTAAGTGGTCTAACCATTTCCTTGTGGATTATAAGGGCCTAGGAGCAGAAGAAAGCTCTCATCTATAAATTCAGGCAGCTGAGTACCCAGAGAACAAAAGGTCTTGCTGCTAAAGACCAAGCGCTCCAGTCTTTTCCCCATTTATTGTCACTATGTTTCCCCACAAAACCAAGAAATGATTGAGATTCTTCTCAGTCCTCCTTTTCTTGTTTATGTATTTATAAAACTTTTTTTTTTTCCTCTTTAACAGCAATAGCCAGTTTGACCTCAAATTAGGCTTTAGCCCTTCTAATTTTTTCCCTATGCAGCCTCATGACATCTTTGTATCATACATGCACGGGTTCTTAAGAGATTCCACTAGTGATCAGCTACACAAAGACTTGGTCAGCCTCATGCAGTGCTGTGGGTGCTTTTTTGTTTGTTTGTTTTGTACTGCTGTTACTCAGGAGCTGAGTACTAGTGACCAGGAAATGCACTTACACTTGAGACATCTTCAGGTCTTTTTAAAATAAATTACAAGTTTATTAAAGTGTATGACAATTTCATGGCTTGGTAGTATAAGCAAAGAAGATAAAAAAGAATAGTTTTGATCTTTCAAGGTAAACTCATCTTTGCACATTAACAAGTAGATTTTCCACCTACTAGAATTACTATATACCAATAAATATCAGCATAATTGCAAAAATATTACATCTTAGTTATCAGTTGGATGCCTCAGTTGATGAGGTGGTAGAGAAGTCTCACAGGACACCAAAGGCTTGCATTACTTACACAAAGTCATGGCATTGCTTTAACTTACATGACATTGCTCAAACACAAGACTTTTAAGTATTTGCACTGCCAGGTCCTCCCTGCCATCACAGTACATTGGTTCCCAGAGCTACAATATCAATCACTGATGTTATTTCACAATATTCAGGTGCTGATAAAAGGATTTGGTTTTGTTTGCATATGACTAACTTACCTCTTTCCTGTTCTTAAGCTCAGAAGGCCAAAGCTTCTGCCCCCTACTAAGTAATGCAGGGAAGAACAGGAACAGATGGAAGTCCATTTATCAAATTGTTCAGATATTTACAAATGAAGAACACCATTAGGAAGACACAAACTCCAGGCCCCAAATAAAGAGGCCTTAAGACTACTAATGGAACTATATCCTCAATAATGCTTTTTTTTTTTCCCTTCCCATTTGTGCTGTAGGAAAACCTGCATCCCCCTGCTAAGAGCCGTCAGCATCCCTTTTGCCCTTTTGCTCATTACTAGTCATGCTTTTTTTTTTTTTTTCCCTGAAACTATGGGTCATACAAATCTGCCTTAGTGAGCTACAACCTCGTATTCATCTTCCATGCACAGAGACACCCTCCCGTTCCCCAACTTTTCTGAACTGAGATTTGCTGTACCCTAGCAATTATTCATTAGTAGCACCACATAAAAAAGGCATAGTGGTGGATGTCTGTGCAAAGAGAGAGGATTGCATCTTGCTTCTATTACCTAAAGCATCGTTAGCTCCCAGCAAGCAGGCACCCTAAACCAAACCATCAGTATATTAAAGCAAACAAGTTCAGTGTACACCTTTTGGAAAGTAATCTGCAATTTACCACCTTTGGACACCAGCTTTTTTGGTGCCTTTGAGCGATCAGCTGCCCACGGCATCTTATGAGCTTCAAATTCTTTAATCATAGAATCATAGAATATCCTGAGTTGGAAGGGACCCTTAAGGATCATCAAGTCCAACTCTTGACACCGCACAGGTCTACCCAAAAGTTCAGACCACGTGACTAAGTGCACAGTCCAATCTCTTCTTAAATTCAGACAGGCACGGTGCAGTGACCACTTCCCTGGGGAGCCTGTTCCAGTTTGCAACCACCCTCTCTGTGAAGAACCTCTTCCTGATGTCAAGCCTAAATTTCCCACGCCTCAGCTTAACCCCGTTCCCGCGGGTCCTGTCACTGGTGTTAATGGAGAAAAGGTCTCCTGCCTCTCGACACCCCCTTATGAGGAAGTTGTAGACTTCCTCTTACAATGAACTATGGCTGATCCTTTATTTTCCTCTTGCAGATAGTACCTGCCCCAGAGGAATCCACATAGTGTGAAGGACATACATCAAGTGTTTGATTTATATGGATGGATGAATACTAAAATCTAAAGTACTTCCGCAAAGGGATAAACTAGATACACATGGGCTTCCATGCAGACTATAGATGAGCAGTACTAAAAATAATTACTAAAATAAGCTTCAAACTGTGGTTGAAGACCAAAGGTAGTACCACAAACATATATAACATTTTGAAGCCTTGGGCAAGGAAGGATGGGATATAAGAAAAAACTGGCGATGTGGTGCTCTGTGAACTGACAGGGAAAACCCACAGCAGCAGACACCATTCATAGACATTGTGGGACGGGTGCTTGTGGCTGAATTTCTGGGAACACAAAAGGAAAATGGAGTACAAGCAGACAGTACATGACCTGAAACACTGTCAATAAATGCTGGTTTAAGACCTGTATCAGTGATGTCATTGAGAAAAGGCTTATTTTATTTTATCACCACATAACAGCATAAGGAAGGTATGACCAAGTTGGGAACATTGCACAAAGCAGTAAGAACAGTGTCTCTGGCCCCAAGCCTTTAAGTCAGAGTTCGGAAACTGATCATGCAAATGAGCAGGTTTTCTGGGAAGCTGGCAAGCACAAAACATGAATATCCAAAGGCTTCATTTTTATTGGAAGCAGAGGCCTCCAGACTTTGACATTAAGTTCCAACAATACTTGCAGACAAATAAACAAAAACACGCACACAAAAAAATCCTTTCCAATCTGAAGTTGGGGAAAAAAAAAGTCTTAGAGCAGGAGAAATGCAAAGAACTCACAAAACTGTTTACATGTTAGTTGCAAAAAAAATGTCCTATCTGCATTCCTTATCACTGCACTATCACACAGGTATAGAATAGGAAAGCGAGCTGATTCTTTGTCTAGTATTTGGAGGAGTAAATACAGCTTTATTTGAGCTTGAAATTTAATGCTGAAAATCTTAAATGTTCACCATGGAAGGGCCCCTGTAAGCTTACACCACGGACCTTGCAAAACTCTCAGTTTCCCAGTCTGGCAGCAAGAATTCAGTTATCAAAAAGGTTGAACAAAGATTAGATGCTAAACGTGCTCTGCATCCATCTATTGATTTTTCTTTGAGCAAACAGATTAAATCCCAGAGTGGGAGGTTTCCAACCGCTACATTTGTGCAGTATTCTATGGGTGTGACCATACCCATTTGTTTCTCAGTGAAAGCATAAATGAACAGTAGAGCTGGGTACAACTGTTTTTGTTTGTTTGTTTGTTTTTTTGCTTTAGTTAAATTAGACAAGGCACTCAAGCTCTTGGAGAGAAACCAAGGCAGCTCTTTGTGCAAAACGACACAATCACTGGCTTGAAGAGATTACGTTTCCACAACATTTGACTTAAGTGTCAGAAGCACACTAGGATGCTGAAACACCAAAATGAATTACAGACCCCATACTTAAGGCTGTGGTTCAAAGAACCGCAAGAGTACACCCCCACATGCCCCTAGGAAAAAAAAAAAAAAGTACACAATTTCTGTTGGTTTTGGCAGGAAGGGAAAATATATAGTAGAAGTGAGATGGACAAAGCTCATAGTCTGATCTGACACAACATATTATATTAAGTAAAAATAAATAAGCAATTAAAATGACATTTGCAAAAGAACAGGAAGAAGCAGATGAGCTTTTGTCATATTATTCAGGTTTGTGCCATTTCACATATGATAAAGGAGTCAAACAAGCATTTGCTTTCTATACTAAACAGAGCTGAGCAATCTTAACTTCAGACATGAAGGATGTGTACAGTAAAGTCACACTTCACAAAGACAATTCAGTTTCTGAGGAAGAATTAAGTAGAGAAGAAATCAGTTGTACCAACAAGCTCAGCTAGAAGAAAAAAAATGTGTTTGGGAAAGTGCATGTTTATTCTTCTCTCCTTCCTTTTGCTCATTCTGCAATGTATTAGTATTACTCTCATGTTAAACATGACACAATAGGAAATTTTAACACAGACTCCCACAGTCTCATTTGTAGAGTCAACTACATTAAGATCAGCATAAGACTTCAACAACAGATTTTTGGTGAACACCTAGATACATTCCACATCTTCAGACTTCTCTTCATTCCCTCAACAGGGCTTGTCCTATAGGTGAAACACCACAGTTTGGAATTTTTACGATCCATGGCAAAATCAGCAATTATGGGATCAATACTAGCTGCAATTGAAGGCACGAGGCCCAAGCAACATAAGTTAGAACAAGAGGTTGTGTACTCACACTGAATTAATCTTCTTTTTTATTTTGTTTTATTTTATCTCATTTTAATCCTCCATTTTTTAGCCAAAGCTGAGATCCAAAGTAACACAAACCTGCTTCACAAACTAAAAGACTGAAGGTGTTTCCTTCTCCATTTCAACAGCAGTTTCCTTCTTCTCTGTTACATCAAAGAAAATCTTAGTATCAAATAGATTGTGCAAGCTAAGGCTACTGGATTACATTGCACACATGAGAAACTTACTTCCAAGGTTACTGATGGCTTTTGAACTGGAGGGACATTATAATTCTGCACAAAATTCTCTTGTCTAGAAAAATCACAGGGTCTTTTCGATGACAGGAAAAGGTGCAATTTATAAGATTCCTTCATCTCCGTAAGTCATCATTAGTAAATGGAATGATAAATATTCTTTAAAGGGACTTCAGTAGTGGTCCGTATAGTAAGTTCAGACTCAAGTAAACAGAATTAATCAGCATAAAACAAATACCTTACTTTAAAAGTCAACGGTTACAAATGCTGTAAAATACACATATGCCTAAGCCACTGGAAAATTAACCATTACAATCAGATTTAGACTAGTTCTGTTTTGCAACCCTAGATTTATAGGATACTGTATCTCACTTCCACTACCATACACCTGCATACTTCCCACTGCTCCCATTAACTAATTAAAAAGAGGAAAAGACATTTTGGTGAGAGCAACCTCTTTAAAATTACAAACAAATTTCTGTAATCTGTGAATATGGAACTGTGCAAGTAGATACAAAGCCAAAGGCAGAAAACTAAAGAAAGCTGGTTTCCGAGTTCATGGTTTAAAACCTATTTGCACATATAAAAACAAAAGATGCCAAGGCTCCTATAAGATTCTATACAAAGCAAACCTGAGTCTGCTTTCTTTTCAAAGAACTGAAAAATCTTCAGTGATTCTATTGCAACCACGAATTCTCATAATACATCTAGACTGTCTGCTTTTAATACTTCTGATGAAAACATGTCTGCCAAGGAACCCCTAACAACAATAAAAAAATGACAACTTCTCTACAGTCTAAACAATGACAAATAACCTGAATTTTGCTGTATAGTTGTAAGCATGTTGAGTCAACAAACACCTTAAAATGCAAGATGTGGACAGGAAGAGATGGAAGGAGGTTGACTTGGAATTATATCTAATGTGCTCACAAGCTTTCCCAGTGCCCAACCTCACAAAGCAGCTTTCAGTCAGAATACCTGAGGTCTAACTGATACAATTAATATATATAATGCATGTGTAGTTTCACTTGTTTCACATTGCCTCCTGCATTCCTGCAGATAAGTTTAAAAAAACTGCAAAATGTCTACAAAATTATACACCACTTTGAGCCAAATCAGCAGCAAATTCTGTTCCATCATTCATTTCAACCACAGCTTGAACAGATTGTTCAAAGTGCTCTATAAAACTAAGACACTGTACAACAGTTGCTCTGCTGCCACTTCCTTCTCATGTGATGCAGCACAGATTGGTAGTTTGGAATGAGATCAAGAGTATCAGTAACAATACTGACAGCTTTAACTTCTACCTGGGAAATTATGGTTCATCGTTTATTCTACTTAACATCTGAAACACCATATACTCTTATGAAGGAATGGCGCCATAACCACGTGTTTCAGTACATCCAGAACAAACCTGAAGGCTTATTCCTTCTCTCCAGAGACATCCCTGTGCTTTAAGACATCTTGCTGCATTCCTGATATTTAATTAGCATTTATTAAGACTGACATAAGTGAGTTCTGGTTCACCAGAGCCCCGTGAACATCATGGTCCATACTATAATTATTCTCTAAGCCTCATAATCATCAGTACCAGGAAAAGCAGCTTAATATTGCACAGATTGTCCATCACAGAACCAAAGCACAGGGATTAGATATAAGACTGACATGACTTCTCCAAACCAGAGATGCTTTCTCAAAGGTTTTGTTCAAGCCTAAAAAAGGTGCAATACAGCATCTCTCCTCAAACCCTGAAATTTAAAGTGACTTGAAGATAAAAACAACACCACTGGAATGTCTACTGACACCCTATCTATGCCGGCACCCAGATTGGGAGTGGATGAGCTTCTGTGTTAAATACAAATTTGTCAAGGTTGATTAAGTCTACGTCATCTGAAAACAGCAGAAACATGTACTTGAGTGTTTCCCCAAGGAAGAAGCTCTCCATTTTATCTCGTGGCTCTGGATTACTGGGATTCTGAACGTTGTTAATGGAAGTATAACCACCTGTAGGAACCTGTGCAAAAAGAAAAAAAAGCAGAAACTTTGTATATTTCTATAACCTAAAATATTTTATTTTAACCTTGACATGCACCTCCTCCTGAAGAAAATTGCTAATATCTATTAGTACTTGCTTTTCATTTGCACATAAAAATTCAGTTATGAAAAAAATCTCAGTGCAATTCAAAACAAACTGCTAGAATAAAATGAAGCAAAATGTTCATTTATGCTTAATTTGAAGAAGTATCACAAAGAGCATACCAACGAAGTTTCTGGACAAATGCACAGGAACTAAATAGTGTAATGTTTGCATTACAGGTGGTCAGAGTACCATACCTATCCTGTTAAGAACAGATCATTGAAATTTAATGACCATTGGCATCTAGACCACACTTTTACAGCATATCAAAGCAGCATCTCCATGAGCACTGCTGTAAGAATAAATAAAAAAAGCCCTTTATTAAAGCATTATTGCACTTCCACAGCAATTTTTGTCTGGCCACTTTAATCAAAGTATTGTTTCAACCCATCCAGGTACTTCTCGGTTTCTGAATTCTAAAGATCACAGTATAGA
Source organism: Anas acuta (assembly GCF_963932015.1). Lineage (NCBI taxonomy): Eukaryota > Metazoa > Chordata > Aves > Anseriformes > Anatidae > Anas > Anas acuta. Next base: position 325,909 of record NC_088998.1, read on the forward strand.
TCCTAATAGCTTCCAAGATAGCATACAAGTACTTTGGTAGTCTACATAGACCTTCTTCATTTTACTTTTAATCAATGTAATATAAGTAATCTTGCTGAATATACTAAGTATCTGGTGCATCTCAGACTGTAAGGCACTGCATGAACCGACAGGCACTGCATGAACCGACATTTTACTGTGTTCTAATGAGTATCCTTGCAGTTTTTTGATGGCTTCTGAGAAACAAAGTTTCAGAAGTTCTCATCAGAGGGAGAGTGAATAAAGTCCTGAAAGAACCAGGTCGTTATCAGCTGACCTTACCCGTGTGTATTTATTGAAGTTCTGCAAGATTTCCCAGCCCCAGTCTTGGTATTTCTTATCTCCGGTGAATCTGTACATATAAAAAAGGCTTTCCACAGTTTCTGGCCGCAGTAAGTTATGCCTGTCTGCAGGCTGCAAGAGAAAAATAAAAAAGCAAATAATTCAGACTAATACATATGCAGAGAGAAAAATAGCAATTCCTATTTACATCTACCCTAAAAAGGTTACTATGTATAATTCAGCTTCTATAATAAATACATTGCAGGGTTAATTATATCCAAGGACTAGGGTACACCTGGAAAACAATGCAGCGCAGAACAAGCTGCTTCACAAGAACAGAGTACATCACCAATGTCCAGACAGGAGCTTTAACAGCATACTAGAGATACAGAAGAGACATCAAAGTACTGTTGAGGCCTGCTAACTGTTCACCTTGATTTCCACATCTTTGTGGCCCTTTTGTGCATGAAGATTGAAGTGCACAATCTCTGGACTCAGGCCTGTCTCTACTTGCTCATACATTTGGTAACACGTTTCTATCAGGGCTTCGGCCAGTTTCATATGATCAGCAGTCAATCCATTGTGAGCTCCCAGTGCCAAAGTACCAGGCAAAAAACAAACCAAGTGATCCTGTAAGACAAGACAACTGTTGCTAAGAAAAAAGTTACAAAAATCAAGTGAAGCAGGATTAATATTACACACACAGACACATTTGTGTTCAAATTGTTTGTGTTTTGTTTTCTTGACATTTCAGGTACAAAGTACTTGAAGGTAAAATTTAACTATCTAGTGTAATGCAACACAAAACAGAATGCATTATTACAGTAACGTCACAAATTTGAAAAGACCACGTGTTTTTATGTCAGGTATCTGAAAGAAGGGTGGCAGGTCTGGGCAAATTAGGGGGAAGAGGGTGTTCTGTTTTACCAGAACTGTACATTTAATACCAACTGGGGGAGGGGGAATTTATCATCTGAAGGTTTCTCAATAAAGACAACTAAATAAGGGACAAACTGATCATCTGAGCTTAAAATTAAACTTCTAATAGAACACAAGCACTGCTATAAAGTTCATTAGAAAAATACTTTGAGACAGCATTTAAAAGAGATCCTAGTGGATTTTGAAAGCTTAGTACTTCACAAAAATAACAGCTAACAAACTATGACGTCCATCAAAACAGCAAGTTAAAGGAAAGTGATACTGCCTAAAAATACTATTATTTAAAATATTTACATAATGATTTAAATAATTATTAAGTAATTATGTTTTAAATTGTATTTTTACAGAATAGTATTTAAAATAAACATGTAACATATGAAATGAACTTCCCAAGTGCCAGTATTTTAAAATGAAACCTGAAGTAGGACCACAGAGAAAGATGAGTAAGCCACAGAAAACAAAGCTTAGGGGAAGGGGGATAGGGCAGCTGAAGCAGATTTTCATTACTCTGAAATAACCACCTTAGCATGCTGTAAGACAGACGACATTCACAGAGACAAAACCACTGTAGTTACATCCACTGTTACAAGTGGAAAACACTGACAATATATATTATCTATATTTCTGCCTGAAAGCTTGCCCCTTTCTTGCAACTTTATTTGGAGTAATAAAAAGCTTTTACCCCTAACTTCTACAGAGCATCAGAGATGTAAGAGTACCATTCTTCTAGAGCACAGGAAACTGCTGACTCACATTCCTACCACTACCTCTCCTAGACTTCCCCTCTTGCCTATAGCAAATTGAATGTCACAGATACTAAGCACTGCAAACAAAACATATTTGGCTCTTGTATTTCACAGAGGAGAGGCACCTGAGGATGACTTGTACGCAGAGTATTCTGTATTGGTTTTCCAACATGCAAAAGCAGCAGAGAAAGAACTACAGGGATATTTCTGTCATCTTCCAGAAGTGTCTCGCATGTCCAGAGAATACGTCTTGGCTCAGACGGCGATCACTACAGGTCAGATTTTCTCTGACAAGCTGCAGGCAACTCATGAGACGCATAACAGCTATCAAAGCGTTTTGTTTGTTTGTTTTTTATTGGTTTGTTCATTTTGTGGGGATGGGCAGAGGAGAAAGAGAACACAGCAGGCTTGCATTTGCCTGTACATATGTGGATATTTTTTGGTGGTAGTTGTTTTGCTGTTGTTTTCTTTAATTGTCATTTTAAATGCAGGTGTATTCTTACCATCTTGGCACTGAAATGGCCATGAGCAAGCTCTCCTACAAAGGTAAGCTTCTTGGGTTGTGATCTCTGAAGAAGATGCTTTTTCACACCTTCTATGGCTCTCATATAGTCTTCCAACAGTCTGTGAATTAAAACCATTCCAAGTTGGCTCACATACTCACATAAGTTTAACCACACCTGATATTGGACACTTATTAGTTACTGCTACCATGTAACCATACACGTTTGCTTTTCAAGTAACCCCTAAGTTTAAAGTATTAAGGTAAAAGATATCATGAACCCTGTTTCCAGACAACCACCACATTTCATTTCAGGAATCCTTAAGAGCACAGTAATTCATACCACAGTTAATCCAGGCTAGTACGGACATGTCTAGCTCAACCCCCTCCTCTAAATTAGATTCAATTATATCAGGTTACTTGGGGACTTTCCAATTAATTTCTGAGTATCTCTGAAGATGGAGAAACAACGAGCTTGCACAATCTGTTCTAATATTTCACTACCCTCTTTATGAAACTTTTTCACAATATTTAATTGCTTTTCTTACATGAAAGTACTCAAAACAAGGGAAATTCCATTTTGAGGCTCACAAAATGCTATCATTCATAGACCTAAAGACAATGGTTCTCAGTTTACAATGAGGTATGGCTTGGAAAAAGCCATGATGCAAACTTTCTTTGTAGATTTGCTCCAAAATGCCTCACCAGGGCATATGGTCTCTCTGTGTGCATTAAACCCTGTGGATTAAACCCTTGACATGAACAAGTCCAACATAATTAGCTTGTAAGGACAAAAACTGGTTAGATTTTTCTTTTTTGTCTTGTTTGGGAGGAATTCCTTTTCAATATTTCTAATTGTTCTACTCCTTACAAACATTCTCTTCACTTATCCAGAGCAGGTAGGAGAAACACGAGACATAAAGCAACACTTATGCAAGCTTCAGTATTTCCTTCTTTCTATGAGGTTACACCATGAAGATCAAATCTGCCACCTCAACCAACCATTTAATAGGATTTGTCTCCAGTCTCTAGTGCTCCTCTTATCTGATGTGCTAACAAAGAAAAATTTTCTGAGGAGAAGTTTTTAGTTTAGGCCTAATTCTCATGCTGCTTTTACATCAATTTACCATAGGTCCTCTTGGCTCGCTTTTAAAAACAGGTATTTTTAGCTGACTGTTGCACATACAGATTATTTTTCTTTAGGCAGTCATATACAGCAGAAATTTTTACAGCTTGTACCATTTTCACACCAATATGAGAAGTGGAAAGAACTTACTCATTTTCTTTTTTCCCACCCTGAATCCATTGCTTGAGCAAATACTCATAGTAGCTGTCAGCTCTGGCTCCCAGAGTATAGACACCCAAATGAGTGAACTGCCCGCTATTGGTGTTTATGAACATAGGCACCAGTCCATCATTTTTCCCTGAGAGCGTGTGAACATGTTTCATCACCTCATCTACAGCTTTCTGGAAGAAAGAAAATAAAAACCAAATTCCACGTACGAGACTGTAGTTAGTAGCTTCAGGCTGAAAACAAATCTTTATTCTTCTTCAAACTAGTATCAGGGACATCAAGTTCCATTCATGCAATATACTAAATACAGGATTTCAAACTTTCTGACTTTCATAACCTCATGTTATGGGCAAATATGATTACCTTGCAATAATCATAACTATCTCCTTCCCAAATACAGGGCGATAGTCAGCTATATTCCCAAGTGCTATAAGCCCATTCAAAAACCAGTACTGCAAAAAAACAATACTGGGGCATGAGACTACAATCTGACTTAGTCATATTTGCACAGTAGAAGTGCAGCTAAAATAACAACTACGTGAACCCGCTATAGCTAAAAATTCTTTAAAACAACAGAATTAGGTTACCAAATAAAAAGAAGAGTGGAAATTATTATTTTAGTTTCAATTAACTTTTTTTTTTTTTATACTGTGACTCAGAATCTAATTTAATAATTCTAATTCCTTGGAGGGCAACAACAGGGTTTTGTTCTTTGCACTTACATAATGGCACCAAGAAACGACACACAGAATTCTAAATATTAAGCAAGGCACAGCTTCACAGACCTTGTTTAGCTTAGTATATTTTTTCAAACTTAATAATGTGGTGTTAAACAAAAACATCAATACTAAGAACTGTGTGTTTTTTTTGTTTTGTTTTATAAAAAATGAAAACTGAAGATTATTCATCTCCACTACTACCTTCTGATATTTAAGAAAATAAGTCAAATGATTTATTTTTCTTATTCTTCCTTCATCTAGAGTTTCAAAACTCGTTTAATATCACCGAGAGACTACAGAGTCAGATGTGGTATCGTATATAGGCAGCAAAAAGGAACAACATCAACAGGTTCTTCCATACCTGGAATTTCTCATCTCCAGTCAGACGAGAAAGCTCCCTAAACTCCAGCTGAATACTGGTCACCTCTGCCACAGTGCTGTCAGATGTCCAGCGAGGTGGATGTGCAGTGCCCCGGCCAATGTTGACATCAGAATAGGGTATCTTGGAGGGGGTCTTGAATGCTGGCATAAGCCTATTCCCAATGTCTTTCTAAAGAAAAGCCAAGAGCACAGGACACACGCAAAATAAAAACAGGACACAAAAATATATACAGACACCCAACCCTTTATATTTTCTTTCAGCAACCAGACAGAGAACAGTACCTTAGTTTTAGATTCTGAAAGAAAGCAAAGAATTAAAAATGGTCATGGATTTACTCCTAACAACAACTACAGAGTTTCTACCTTGTTCCTAGTACTGTATGCCTCATTTGAGTCTGCAGTCCCTATACAACGTGATTTAATCCTGAAGTAAATGACTGAGATGCTGATTTAAGGAGGTGGTTGAAGCTGTTAAGATGCCTATACAGAAAAGGCAACAAAATACAACTATTACTCTTTTCCAGTCATTTACCCTTTTTTTTTTTTTTCCCCATAAACTTTCTTATTATGGTCAGCTCTTTATTAACAGAGGAACAGGCACATCTGTAAGCATACTTGACAAAACACATTAGGGCTCTGAGGTGATCCAGGGTGAAAATAGAAGTGAAGGCTCAAAAGACTAATAGTAAATCCCTCTCCCACCATTTTAAATATGAAACAGTTGCAAAATGGCAACATTCAACTTTGTGATGAATCCTCCCTCAACTTTGTCCAATATGAGGTATACAGTCCAGTTTCATTACTAAGACTCTAATCACTCACAGCTTTTTCCAGGAAGAGGCTATCTCCAGAGAGATGGTAGGTGCTCAGCAAGCCACCAAGAATACGAATTGTGCTCTCAAAGAGGTTCACATCCACATTTTTATCAAAGACTAAGTCGTTTGCTACCCATATTCTTGCTTCTTCAAACTCTGAAAGGTAAAAAGTGTAGTTCACTTATGGATTTCTGGCATGTTCCAAAAACTGTACTAGAGAAATCAGCATTCCATATACCCATGACAATTACTTATGTATCTGTCTACCAAGATCATAATTTTTGGTTGAAAACTGTAGCAAAGAGAACACAATAGGTGAAAATTGATTTTTTTTTTGGGGGGGGGATTCAGTTCTTGAATGTCTTGTATTTGGGGTAAATAGTCTTCTCAGTCTACTCAAGAAGAACCACAGAAAAATCTGCGCTGTCTGTTGTTACCATTATCTAGTAGTAAAATAATAAAAAAAAAAAAGTCAGGTACTCTTTTTCACAGAAGCATTAGCATTTATCAGCTTATAAGAAAAATCAGCAACCTCAAACATAACTTTCATTTAGACTGCACTTTATTCAAAAGAAATCCCAAGAGCTTTCTAAGGCAATCACCAAAGAATTGCTATAAAATATAAAGTAGTCTTCAACAAGAATCCATTTCAACACATCTGAACTACTAATATTTTAAAAGCTCTGTGCAGTTTACAATTTTTTTTTTTTTTAATGGAAAAAGCAGCACACTGTCAACTTGACAAAATTTCAAGACAACCTGCTCAAGTCTAGAGCTGCAGACACAAGATACGGAGTTTTTGTTTGATTTAGTATTTTATACAAACCTCAAACTTAGAAAAGAGAGAACCAAAGGTTTCACTGTTCTTTGTATCCTTTCTAGCAACTCTGTTCTTCCTATCTTGACACTAAGAATGGCATAATTTGTAAAAGTTTACAAAGGAAGCTATCTAACAGTGTTCAATTCATAAAGTTCCAGAAAAAAAAAAAAAAAAAGAAAATCTAGAGAACAACAAAAACACTCTTACACACTTAAATACTGATTAAGCAAGTTTTCTTCAACAGAACTGCAGATTTTTGACTTAGTATTTAAAATCTATTTGAATCTGTTTGAAAGTCTTCTAAAAACAAAGTCACTTTCAGAATATATGAAAAACATACAGACAGTAGAGAAGTTCACAAAGGTGGTATTGAATACTCCCCTCCTCTATCCACTGATTCCTTACATAAGCTTCTGAAATCCAGCTATGAAATATTGATATTAGGTATGATAAAACACAAACTAGATCTCCGGCCAACTACATGAGGCCGATGGATAGAAAGCCCGCCGTGGCTGTATAATGGCACAAAGATGTCACTAGTATTTTAGTACAGAAACCAAATCAAGTGGCTTATTAATCCATTCCTCAGTTTCTAGCACATATATCCAGTTATACCTAATAGTGTAATATTATTTTCTGGCTCAAAATTCTAATCCAAGAGCAATGGTCTCTTTTCAAACTTTTTTTTAATATTTATTTTTAGACGTTGTGCATGTGCACACACACCCTCACAGGAAAACTAAACTTATCAGCCACATGTAATAAATGTTCCCTTAAAGAATGCTGCCCATATTGCCTGAATAGAAAATAAGCAATTTCAAGGTAAAAAAAAAAAATGGAGAAAAAATAAATTACCTTCTTTTAAGCCTAGAATCCACATAGTATCCAAGGCATCAATTAAGGTAAGCCCAAGTCCAAACCACTCACTGTAAGACTTGGACAAAGGCTTCAGTTCATCATGGCCCCAAGCAAAATCCTTGTATCCTTTCCATGCATGGCGGAATGCTTCTATCACAGCCATCTGACGTTCATTTATGGGCACTGAAAAAGGAAGACAGCACCTTGCTCAAGACTTCTGCAGGGAACTACCAAACTCCATATACTGCATATACATGCATCCCTATACTGAACACCATTTTGCTGAATCCTACCCAGAATAAAGTTTCTTCTAAAACTACTTAAATTATGTAAGTAGAAAAAACTCAGGTTATTCTTTTCAGCACAGTCTTTCCTCTGTGGAATAACCAGTCAGTGTCTCTGGTCAGCAATTTACTCATGGAAACAAAGATCACTCCCTCACAATGTCATTTCACCAAATACGTTAAAATGTTCACACACAGAGCTGTGAGATGAGTATCACTAAAGCTCACACACACAGAGCTGTGAGATGAGTATCACTAAAGCTCAAAGACCTGAAAGTCAGGAAATACCAGAATTAAGACTTTAAATCAACTGTAATTCAGCTGCTGTGTATGTATGCTTACTAGGTACAGACCTCAGCTTTTTACCACATAACATTTTTCTTTATCTTCCCTATCTTATTTGTTCCCTTTAGCTAAATTTAAAGTTAGTTCTACAAAATAGTTTTTCTAGAACTTTTCATTCTAGAACTCTTCTGTTTTAGAAGGAAGAAAATTGTCATTTCTGACTTACGCAAATCCATGTCCTTTTCTATGGTTCAACTGAAGGTTTTGCTTACAATTTGCCACAAAAAAAATGAACTCATGGTACATATCCAACAAGAAAATTTTAAAGCCCATTAATTAATATTTTGGAGACCTATACACAAACAGAATTCTACAGGGGGAATATCAAGCAGTAAAACTAACCCCGTTTATACTTAGCTAGCACAAGCCAAGTACATCACATTGTATTATGCCACATTTATCATATTGGAACTTCCTTACATGAAACCACAAAGCATAACAACAGGTTCTTTACTCCACAAGGAGTCCAACAACTACAAAAACAAATTTCTACTGCTTCCTGATGAGCCTTAAAAAAGAGTCCAACTTAAATTAGGGAGGAAGTCACTTTCCTTGGATTTGCAGAACAAAAGAAAACACTGCCGAAAAAGGAAACTCACTTTGAAGCCCTCTCTCTTCAAACGTCCGTTTTCTGGAGAACAGACAGGAATGTCTGGCTCTTCCCATAGAATAGATTACAAAAAATTGACACTAAAATTTATTTTCAATACCATTTTAACGGATTAAGGAAAGCAAGGCTGGGCAAGAAGATCTGAATGGAATGTGTGCCCTCTTTAAACAAAGGGAAAAAATATATCGTGCAAATATTTCAGTACATTCTTCTGATTTTTCTTGTATGGCCGAGACAAAATCAATGTGGGAGAGCAGCACCCGAGATTCAAAAGATAAGGGGTGAAACTGAGGACATCCTCACAGTGTCACAATGTGACAAGATTATCTCCTGGTAAAGGAACAGAGAAGTCCATAATCAGAAGCCTCTCTAGCTTAGAAAGAACTTGCTTCAGGCTTTCAGAGGATATAATGCTATTGCAAAAATATAGAGTCTGAAGGAATAGGCACATAAGATTGCTTATAAGTAAATGAGCCCTTGGTAGTTATGGTTCCAATAACGTACAGAAGAAAACATGCCTCTTAGGTGCTACATAGAACACATTTTAGAATACATTTTCCAGAAGGACACGTGCATTTTATAACAGGACAGAGGTAGCACTGAGCTACCAGGAATAGTATGTATAACACACATTCTGCAACCTACTCACATTGAATCTGACCATTAAAGATAGTCACAGCAAACTGTTTCCTACCATGGCACTGGACACATTAATTAAGTTATACACATGCATCAGAGTATTGTTTATTCAATACTGAAAACTGAGGCTGCAGATCAAACAAAATTTTGAAGACTAACAAGCATGTACATTGTCATGGTGAAATAAGCAAACTGAAAGGTTTGGATGTCCTAGGTAAATCATCTTTCCTACGCATTTTTTGTTCTTATTCCTTTCTCCTGTCAGAATTTTGTTTCCTTCATTTAAAGGAAATAAACATGTGCTGGGAGTGAACAGAAATTAGTTGTGCTATTTACCTGGTTCCTTCTGGCCTTCGGCTTCCAAAGATGAAGGTTTTTCTGATTCCTTTATTTTACTAGATGGAGGCTCAGTGCTTTGGTCGGGTTCTATCACTGCTCCTCTCCAGCTGCAAACACAGAGGATTGAAATTAATACTTAATTTGATCACAGTAAGTTCTGCAACTGAATGAGACTTATTTCCGATTTTTCACTATATTTTGATAAAATGATTGATTTTGTATCAAGGGTCAAAATAACCATGTTGTCCACTAGATAATTGTTTTGTTCAAAGGAAAGGTATTTGTGCCAGAGAATTTTTTCTCAATTAAGATATGCATCTTAGAACAGGCTCCTGGAATTTCATTAAGTATCTTGACAACAGAATTTAATAAAGAACTTTTTAAAAAGTACTAAGATATCTGAGATTGCTACATTGAAGCATTTTGTTACTTACTGGTTCTGAAATAGTCACAGAAGTCACTAACACTAAATCAGTACCACACAAATGATGATCAGTAAGAACTCATGAATAAACACAGTGGACTAGCTATTTAAAATTGCTTTAATTCCAAGAGATTTCCCAAGCATCCACAACCAACACAGAAGCATAAATCAATCAAAAGAGGTTTTCATTATCGTTACAAATTTCCTGAAGGTAAAGTCTTTCAGAATGAGCTTCACATCAAGCCAGGTTCATATCAACATCAATTGATCTATCTCAACCATGCTGTTTACTGTGTAGATATGTTAACTTTGAGGTCTCTGTGTATCTTGAGTTCATGATATTACATGGGCAGACAGCGATAGGGCAAGGATAAACGAGGGGAGATTTAGATTAGATGTGAGGAGGAAATTCTTTACTTGGAGGGTGGTAAGGCACTGGAACAGGTGGCCCAGAGAAGTTGTGAATGCCCTGCCCCTGGAAGCATTCAAGGCCAGGTTGGAGGGACTTTAGAAAAGCTGGCCAACTGGCTGTACCTGGCAAGGGCTTGGTAGTAGGGGGGCTGCTGGGGCGGCCTCTGTGAGGAGAGGCCAGCAGCTGCCCCATGTCAGATCAGAGCCAGCTCCAGAAGGAATCTGCTGCTGGCTAGTGCTGAGACAATGTGAGACACTGGTTGCACCTCTAGGAGAGCAGATATAAGAAATGGGGAGGAAAAAAAACAAAAACACAACACTGTGCAAGAGCAGCCGGCAGAGAGGAGTGAGAGAAAGCCCTGCAGACACCATGGGCAGTGCAGAAGGAGGGCAGGAGATGCTCCAGGCAACAGAGCAAAAGTTCCCCGGTGGCCCATGGAGAGGCCCCTGAATCCACCTGCCATGGATGGCAGTTGGATCTGGGGAGAGCTGCTGCCAGGTGACCCACATTGGAGCAGTTGGCTCCTGACAGATGGACTCTGTGGTACAGACCCACATTGCTGTGGGAAGCCCACACAGGATCAGTTTGGGAAGGAAGGCATCCCATGGGAGGGACCCCACATTGGAGCAGGGGCAAAGAATGATCATGAAGGCGCAGCAGAGAAGAGGCATTAGGGACTGACTGCAGCCCCTGTTCCCCTGTGCCACTCGGGGGGGAAGAACATAGAAGAGGGTGGATGAGGGAAAGGTGGTTATAGTTTGGTTTTAGTTTCTCACTGTTCTAGTCTGCTAGAGATAAATTACATTAATCTCCCTATACTTAGTACGTTTGACCCGTGCCAATAATTGCTGAGTGATCTCCCTGTCCTTATGTCAACTCTTGAGCCCTTTCCATTGCATTTTCTCCCGTTTTCCTTTGAGAAGGGCAATTGAAAATGCATCCGTGGTGCAGTTCAGCTGTCCACCTGGTCTGGTGAGAGGTGTCCCTGCCCATGGAGGGGACTTGGAATTAGTGATCTCTAGGGTCCTTTCCAACACAAACCATTCTATGATGACTCTCCTTACAGAACTGAGCTTATTACGACCTTTAAAAAGTTTATTGTTTACAGTCACTGTACTTTCTGACTCTTCAATCATTTCATTTCTTACTTTCATTCTTTAAATTTCTCTCAAGTCTGAGTGATTTCATCACTCACATTTTCCTGTTACTACTGGTTTAATCCTACAATGGCATTAGTGGAAACACAGGAATAAAACAGTTTAAGTCATTCTGAGAGATTTTGGATAATATCAACAGCCGAAATACTGATGCTATGATCAGCTGAGTTGTGCCAGTGTTGAAAAGGACACAAACACGGGAGGAGGGGGGTGGCGTGCAGAGGGGAGGGAATGTAGTGTTCCCATATCTTAAGCACCTCTGCTGAACTTCTAGTAGTCTTTTCATTTTCAAAGTTATATTTCTTCAACTATTCCCAAACCAAAAGATTTTAGTCAGTGCTATCTAGGATAATAACCTAATAAATTATATTTACAGGAGCATAAATCCTCTAGTAAAGACATTTTTGCATCTGCATAAGGGTTCTTTGAACTGTATGATTGATGTTTTATAAGAAAGGATTAAACATATTTTACATAGTTATATGCTATATACATGTCTACAGCTTCTGCCAGTTCAACTTGGGCTTAACTTTGTTTACTGGCATTATATCCCTAATCAACACCATGACACTGGTACAATTTTCCTTATCTAGCCCAGAACAAAGATGCTTGTGACTGTATTATTATATTGATACCGTCACACTAACATTTACTACAAAACAAATGGAAGAAATTCACAGATACTGATAATTCTCCAGTGCATTAACTGTCTAAATACATTAGAAATGCACTACAGTCTAGCAGGGCACCAAACCTTCTGCAATTCTTAGAAGCAAATAGTAAAAACAAAAGCTGGACATTCACCCAAATTAAACAAATCAATCCAACAATATCTATCGCTGTCAGACCAAACTTAAGAACAAACATAGGTAAAGATAGAAATCAACCTCAGACATAGACAACAAAAAGCCCTTGCAATTTTCACTCCAACATCCAATGGATCCTTAGAGAAGGGGCAGGGGGGAGGTGTGAGAGAAGAAAAAAAAAAAGGAGTTATAATTTGCTGGAAACACTTCTACCTGATAACAGATTTCTCTGTTTTCTCTTCTTTATCAGCCTGGACCAGCTCTTCTACAATCTTGCTGGTTGCATGTCGCGTCTTCAGCCTCACATCCCTCCGCGGTGGTTTGATCTGAAGATTGGAAGGACTACGCCGAATGTGAGGCAATTTCGGCTGCTTCTGAAGAAATAAAGAATGCTCAGTACATTGTACAGATGGTAAAATTTAAACCATAAATCAAAATTATTAATTTTGATATAATGCCAACAGGCAAATTCTGATTTGACTGGAAGGTATGCTGAAGACACCATCTTTTTATTGGTGCTGGATTATTATTATTATTGTTATTATTATTATTATTATTATTATTATTATTATTATTATTATTATTATTATTATTATTATTATTTATTATTAATTTGTTAATTTAAAAGTTTTGGTTAAATTATCCAAATTTTAAGTTGTAGGGTTTTGTTCTGTTTTTTTTTGTTTGTTTGTTTGTTTTTTAGCTGATGAAGAAAAAGTACACTGAACACTTAAAGTTAAAGCCAGGTAATATCTTACCATGTCCAAAGCCCTTCCTGAGATGACAGCATTCCACCCACAGCAGGTTTTTGTTGTAAGTTATAACACCTTTTTCCACAAAATTTATTGGAACTAATCATTATTTGCATCTTCCACAAACTCTTTGGCACATTTACAAAACTCATTTCTTCTCATAATACCTGAGGTGAAAGTTCTGGGTAGTCCCCAGCGTTGGCATCTGCTTTCTGTGGCGCTGGCAGAACAGCTGGATTCACCAGCTTTAATCCAGGTATTTCTGGTTCTGTTCTCTGCTCATCCAATGATTTGTTTGTTAAACCTAAACATACAAAGCTGTTGCTCAGCACAGAGAATGAACATGTCCAGCTAGAAATTTGTAAGTCTGCTGCATTCACACACTAGATGCACCCCCAAAAAGCGTTTCCATTCATCACTGATAAACCTGCACTAATTGTTGGATACCAAGTGTTATTTGGTATTAACCAACTCCTTAATATCAAAGGAGGCTGATGAAAGGCACATACTTTTTTAATTGCTATTATTTTAGCTTCACAACACAGGCAGCAGGATCAAATCAATGGTAAACATGTAAATGGTAAATGTATTGTAGAAAACCTTAGAACTTCAAATCTTATGGACAATCAAAACCAAAAGAGTATCACCTTATCCTACTGCTTAGGTTTGTGTTACTAACAGCCTCTATGTTTTTTCATAACAGATATGTAGATATCTCTAAACCTTGACAAACTAAACCAAAACATTGCTCCAGTCAAGATAACAAAGAGATACAAAAAGTACTTCAGACTAAACATATCCATTGAAACATGTCGCATAAAATCGTTTAACAATTGTGCTTTAAGAGATGCAGTAAGTCAGTCAATAAAAAATGAGTTATAAAAACTACAACAATCTCTTAAAGATAACACCACATGCAGGTAATTTAGAGCCATACAATACACATACTTTTCCATGGTTCCCCCATGCTGGTAAATGAAATGACTCCACAGACTGCCAAGAAGGCAAACAGGAAGAGAATTATACTCCGCTGCAGTCGAGACAGCTGCTTCCATTTCTTTGAGAGAGAAAGGAAGAATATTTAGCACAACATTAAGAGCCCATTCCACTAAAAAAAAAAAAAAAAAAAAAAAAAAAAAAAAAAAAAAATCAGCTCATTCAGAGCAAGTAATGCAAAACTGACTGTTTAATTTTACCCTGTTTCCAACTGCAAAAATGATGACAGAGAAAAAAAGAAATATAACATGCTAGCATATGGCACAGCAGGCTCAGAGAAATATTAGAGCCACTTGCTGCAAGAACCCTGAAGAATGCCATATGTTGAGAATCCCAGAGAGCATCATCTGCAGCACAGTGACTTTCATCACAGCCTTGGCTGGCTGACCTGTGCATCTGCCCAGATGTCACTTTGGAAACAAGCCAAAAGTCTCTTCCCTTCTTGCTGGAGAGCTACTACAAAACAGATAGCCAAAATAAGAAACAGGGAAAAAAAAGTGGCAGGAAAACTAAAACACTACTGCAGCAAAGAAGAAAGGCTTAAAATAAGCTAAGGACCAGTCGCTGACAGGAAAGTGAGGCATACTGCCCCTAGAAAAATCATCTGTAGAACTGTCATGTAGAACGGGGTCTGTCACCAGGAAAAAAAGTAACCAAACTATAGCAACATATAAAAAAGTAAACAACAGTTTAATAAGCAAAACAAAAACACATTTTCAAGATTAGTTTTAGGCAAAAACGTGTTTATAAAATTGAAGTACTTACAACAAAATTACTAAATCAGACCTGAAATGACATGTTAGTCTAACAGAGAAGTTTTCCCCATTTAGAGAGAGCAGTTAAACATCAATTGTTAAATTACCATTCTGTTGCTTTTAAAACAGTCATAGCAAAATGCACTAAAGCAGGAATTTGCTTCTAATTACTGGCTTTGGCACACAGAGAGGGAGCTTCATTGCTGATGCCATGCTTGGGAACACCCTACAGCTTCCTACGAACTTCTCTACACCCCACAGTACTTCCTGGAGTTCTCATCCTCTTAGTAAGCCAGAGGCTGCAAATATTTCAAGGAAGAAAATGTCAAAGCATTCACATTGCCAAGCTCCAAGATAGACGTTTCCTGTTTCTCTACTGTTGACAGTACAGTAACCCTGTGCATCCTTCTATAAGCATGCTGCAACATGCTGGTCCTGCTCCTTCACCTTCATCTCTACCTGCACTGTCAACCACATCACAGTCATCCAATTGCAAAAGGATTCTTGAAATCCAGCAGCCCTTTATGTCCTCAGGACAGGATGAGAAAAGAGGCACTGACTGTGTGTTCTTGGGGTGGACAGGAGTGAGGCACAAGAATACATGAGGGCATTCAGCATTTTCCTTTTTCTTGCTGGCAAAGAAAATAGATAAAAGGAAAGATGAAATATCTTGTGCTCTGTCCCTGCATTTCCTTAACCGTAAATAAGAGAAGACCTGTAGTCCTGTGTCCCTAAACAAGTTCTTCATAAGCTTCCTCCAACAATCTGTAGAGTCTTCTAAATTTGGCTTAACTTCACTCCCTATCTGCAACCACAGTCACCTCATCCCACTGCCTCACATTTTCCCAGGTTACCTCTCCAGCAGAAGACGCTCACCCCTACTAAATCTGCCTGCCCACTCCCTGTCCCAGTCAGACAATAAGGTCACTTCCACACAGCTCTGCCAGGAATGTCTCTTCTCACACTCAGCCTTCCCACAAAAGCGGAACCGTTCAACTGAGAAGCTGCAACAGCGAACAGCGCTGACCCTTCGAGCCGTAAAACAGGGTGCAAAGGCACCCAAACCAAATCTCATCTCCCTCTTCCAATCCTGATTAGAGTCTGGGGGGAGGCGTCTCTGCCCGTGCCAGGGGTTGGAACTGGGTGGGCTCGGAGATCCCTCCCAACGCGAACCATCCTGCGACTCCGTGGTGCAGCCCAGCGCTCCCGATCCCGTCAGGGCACCCTCGCTGCCCGGACTTTCCGCGCAGGCAGAGGCCCGAGCCCCCCCAGCCGGGGGCACCCCGCGGGCAGAGCCCGCGTCCCGCCCGGCCGCCCTCACCCGCCAGCAGGAGCGCCGCCTCCAGGCCTTGCTGTTGTTGTAGCCTCCGACCCCCACCGCCTCCTCCGGGCTGAGGGTGACAGAGATGAAGTCCCGCCTGGGCGGCGAGGCGGCGACAGCCGAGTACATGGCCGCAGCCGCCTCAGGGGCCGCAGCCGCCTCAGGGGCCGCAGCCCAGCCGCCCGCCGCCCCGCGCGCGGCCCGCCATTACCCTGCAGCCTCCTCGCACCGAGAGGGGACAGAGCGGCCGCTTCCGGATGCCGCTCTAGGCCCACAGCACTTCCGGAGCTCTATGGCGGCCCTAGCAACAGCGCCGCCGTGCCCTAGCAACCGCGGCCCGGGCCGCCGGGCCCCGTCAGCGCCCCTGGGCGGGGCCAGGCCCTGCCGCCGCTGAGCGCCCCGCGGAGGGCGTCAGGAGCCGGCGCGGGCGGCTGGGCGCTGGGAGGCCGGGGCAGCTGCCCGTGGCTCTTCGCAAGAGTCAGGTCGGCCCCCGCAGCGCTCCCCTCGCACCGCGCCGGCCCCTCAGGGGGAGACACGCACTGGGTGCCAGGCCGCACGGAGCGGGCTTGTTCTGAAGTAGAAAAAACTGGAGCAGGAGCAGCAGTGACACAGAATCCAGCGAGCACGCCAAGGGGGGGAAGGTTATATTCTGCTGTCCACTGTCACAGTGACATCTGTTTTGTGCAATGTCCCCAGCCATCCTGACATGGCCAGTTCTTGGACACGGCCAGTTCTTGGACATGGCAAGTTCTTTTGGGCAGAGTCAGTGGAGTTTTAGGGCTGCAAGAATTTCTTTCCTTCCTTTCCCTTGTTAGCCCTCATTTTCTAGGTGCACACCACATAGTCAGACTGCATCTTCAGCTGTCTGGTCAGGGAGTGAGATGCAGAGATGCTGAGAGCCCCCACGTTTCCTCCACAGTGTGGGATTAGCACAAAGATAAGTCACATGATACCATGATTGGCATGAAAGAAACATAAATGGAAATGTATATGTGGGAGGTAATCAGGAAAAAAAAAAAATAATTGAAAGAATGTATTCCCACTAGTCAAGTTCAGGAAGGTGCATCTCCCATCCAGCCTGGAAAACTGTGCTCTGTTAAGGGTGCAGCACAAACCACACAGGACTGTATCCTGGCTGGAGGACATCAGCAAGGCAGCAAAGCTGCACACCACCCTTGCTCCTCCAGCCAGCCCACCAGGCAAAGCAAACTCCAAGCCCCTGTTGACTCACAGAAGATAGAGAAGAGCTGTCTAAAGCATCCCTCATCCTCTGCATCACACCCGGTGCTGGGTGGATAATCATCATAATGCTGGCCTGACAGCACACAGGTGTGAACATGCATGAACAAAATTGTGAGAGAATGAGTGTGAGTAAGGAAAAGTAAATGTAAGTTTTGTAAATAAATCCTTTCAGAAGATTTGGCACTGAATTTTGGTACACAGCAGGATTCACACAATTCCCTTACCTGCTTCTCCACAGACCCACTGCGATCTGTCCCACTCTGCACAAATAGTTGTCAGCATCTTCATTAGAGAGGATGGTCATTATCAATGGGTGTAGAGGAGTAGGGAAGAATACCATATATTATACAAATTTAGAGCCGTAATGACTGCATTTTTATATTATCCATTGCTATCTCCTACATCTGAGAACCAGATTACTTCTATATCAGGTTCACAGTCAAACAGAAAAAAATTATTGAAGCAGCCATGGATACTACTTTAACTGCTGGCCCTGAGCATCTGTGCCTAACTATTCAATTAACATGCATCATATGAGCCTTTAAATTTGGAATCTGCCTCTGGTTTATCCTCCAGATAAAGATGAGAAGTGGGTGGACTTTTCACAATAAAAAAATATAATAATAAATAAAGCAACTAAGCAAATTGTTCTTGGAGATTTGAACACTCTGCACAAACAAGCAGAGAAACAATTTAACAGAAGCCTGAAGCATGCACTCATTTTTTACTAATCATTTTCTTATCACAGGAAACGACAAATTCATGTAGCTTAAAAGTGCATTAAAAATTACAGCAACCCTTGTATGGGTGCCAAGAGAGAAATATGGGATGAAATAGGTAAGGAAAGAAAATCTGATTTTGACCCTTACTGGGTTTAGCACTAAACCCCCGAAAGAGAGGACAATCTGTCATTTGTGGAAAAATTAATATCTTCCCCTACTGTTCTACAAATAGACCCGTTTAAAATGTGCCAGTTAATTGGAAGCCAAGCAGAAATACCACCACAGTCGGTGCTTAGCACACCTCATTACCTACACAATAGATGTGAAAGCCTGCCTCAGAACCAGAGCGCTCTAGTCGACTTTAAATAAAAGAAAAATGCACACCATCCACAATTAAGGAGGACAAATTGAGTTGCTGAACTTGAAGAAAAAACAAAACAAAAAAAAAAAAAAAAACAAAATAAACACACGCAACACAGAATTGCAGGGGAGTGTTCTGCTTACTTTCTGATGGAAAAACATATCCCACAATGTCAAATCCCTTCAGGTATTACATGTTGCTGGGTTCTATGTCATCCTGTAAATATATTATGGGCACTGCAGCCTCCAGTCACATTACCAGTGGCACAGTATAAGTGTCCAGCAGCTGTGGTGACAACACCCATGATGTGTAGGGACAAAGACAACAAGTGTATTCTCCTTACAAACAAGGATGACAGACACAGAAATCACAGTAACATCTTTATTATAGAAAAGCTTAGGTCTCCAAAAGTTTCTGGACCACTATGGGATCCACCTCTATTTCAGATATATATTTTTTCATTTCACAATGAATATGAGATATATTTTTTTTAAAGTTCCCGCAAGAATCTTTTAATGTTCCAGTTTAAAACATGAAGAGTCATAGAAAAAACAAACAAACAAACAAAAAGGTATTCATCACACTAATTCAGTTTCACCTTGAAAACCATCTCTAAAAATCATGTCAGCAGTTCAGTGTTCACATGATTTAAGCACACAGAAAATGGGCTATAATTGAGTTTCAAAAGAGAACGCATTTTATAAAGAGAAAGCATTTTATAAATGAAAAAATATATGTATTATTTCTTTATAGTACTGTGAAACTTAAAGCAACCTGTGCCTGAATTGGTAAGCAATATTTGCAAGAATATCATGTAATTACTTCTCAGATGTAAAAATTGATAGACAGGAATGAAAATGACCCATAGAAAATTGTGCAATAAAAATTACAGAATTGAGCAAAGACGAATGCTTAATTTATACTAAAAATCAGTTATTGGTTGTACATGCAAAATGAGGTAATCAGAACTGCAATAAGCTGGTTTGCACATGCAAAAGACTAATTACTTATGCATATGTAGATACACTTTATATCTTTAAATTCTGCCATTGACATTTAAACGGTTTCTTTAGAAAACATGAGGCTACTTATATAAATTGTACTTAGTCTCAAAGCTATTTTAATACTTCTCCAACATTCTGAATACAGCTTCATATGAGGAATTTCAGAAAATCACTTATGTAAAAGATTAATGCTTAATATCAGCATCAGCCATTGCTTAGTAGAAGCAGATCCTGAGACCTGGTATTTCAGATGATGCCTCATCTGAAATGTTTTATCTTCCTCATCACCTTCCTTATACCCGATTTGGGTGAAAAGTATAGCATGCTCCTCAATCCAATTCCAACTCAGCAGAGCACACAAAGAGTCCTCGTGAAGTGTGAAATGACTTTGGTGTGTTCAGTGAAGGTTCTGTTGTAGGCAGCTGCCCACATGGCACAGGTCTGCTGGAGCTAAACAGGAGCTGTGTATCATGGTCACCCTGGAAGCCCTCAGCCAAGGCTGAGTTCATGTGCTACATGTGTTCTGACAATTATTGTCCTTAATTAGCTGACAATTATCTTCACATTATAGTTAATAATATTATTTTTAAAGAAAGGCATTTTTCTGCTTTTGGTTACACCTCAAATTCTAACATCACAGCATGTTCCTCCTATTACTTTCAGCCACTTTAAAAGAGTTCCCCTTTGAGGGTTAGGATATACATTAAACAAAAAAATGGAAAGCAAAATAAATGTTTGCCATAAAACAGGAAGAGTAGAAGGTTATTATGAAAACAGTTCTCAGCCTTTGCCCCACCTCCAACCCCTCAAAAATAGTAATAATAAAAACACTGTTCACTACAGCCATAAAGAGTAAAGAGTATGCAGCCTGAGCTGCATATTTAGTTATGTTTTCTTGGAATACCACTACTGAGCCTACATATGCAAAATAGCCTGTTCTGCTGCTGAGGCCAAATCTCAAGCAAAACTTACACATAAAAGGATCCCTACCTACAGCAGACTCCTCTGCATAACCCAATTAGAGGATGTACTGAACTTGGTCTACTAACCAGCACAATATTAGAGACGGAGGACCCAGTACACAAAGTCATACCATACTTTTCAGGGTGGGACATCATACTGATTTTTCTTCAGCTGTGCACACAGTAGAAAAGAAAAAAATAAGGAACGATAACAAAAAAATGGAACAAAGATACAAATAAGATATATAGCAAGGCACTGCAGAGATTTAATCTTCTTGAATGCAAAGCTGATTGATTTGTTTCTGATTTACTCTGTTACATATCTGTATGCATGACAAATAAGAAATATAAAATCAATTTGGTACCTGGAAGGTATTAATCTCCATTCACATCAGTCTATGATACAGACCAAAGTAAAAGGCATAGCCTTCAGTTACCAAACAGAACTGGTACATATGCATATCTGTGTAAACACAACTGCTGCAAGCATTTGCCAACTATCTGATACTATAGAGCAATTTTTCATAATACACTTCACAACTGACATTTTAGCAGTGTCATTTCTTTCAATGGCTCTAACAGACATGATTTGAGAAGTCCTCCCTCCTTTTCAAGAATTTCCTAGCATTTCTGCTTTGTTTTCATCGAGTATAAAGGGAGAACAGAAGTCTTTGTTCTTCATGCACGCCTCCAGACCCTGAGAATGTGTGAAAACAGTAAAGTTAGGTTATAAATGGATCACACTTGTTATCTGTACTATTTTTAAGTCTCCATAATGTTCTCGAAGAATGACTGACTACTCAAGGTTAAAAGGCCACTGGAAGGACAGACAACAGCAACCGTCTCCCCAGTGACAGAGATGGCAAGTACTTTAGCCACATGACCACAGTTCATGAAGGAGAAGCATGGATGAACTATAAAACAATGGATCTCTGGAACAAACCTTCCTAGAGAGGGTGAAGCATGGAGCAGAGTGTTCTTACCTCCTATTAGAACAATCCTAGCAAAGAAAAGTCAACTTAAATTGTCTTAGGTTTTGAAAGTCTCCAGAGACGGAGACTCCAGAGCCCCCTGGGCAGCCTGTTCCAGTGCTCTGTCACCCTTACCATAAAAAAGTTTTGTTTCATATTTAAGTGGAATCTCCTGTGTTCCAGCTTGCACCCATTGCCCCTTATCCTAACACTGGATGTCACCGAGAAGAGCCTGGCTCCATCCTCCTGACACTCACCCTTTACGTATTTATAAACATTAATAAGGTCACCCCTCAGTCTTCTCCAAGCTAAAGAGATCCAGCTCCCTCAGCCTTTCCTCATAAGGGAGATGTTCCCCTCCCTTAATCATCCTTGTGGCACTGTGCTGGACTCTCTCAAGCAGTTCCCTGTCCTTCTTGAACTGAGGGGTCCAGAACTGGACACAATATTCTAGATGTGGTCTCACCAGGGCAGAGGAGAGGGGGAGGAGAATCTCTCTTGACCTAATAACCACAGCCCTTCTGATACACCCCAGGATGTCACTGGCCTTCTTGGCCACAAGGGCACAGTGCTGGCTCATGGTCATCTGGCTGTCCACCAGGACCCCCAGGTCCCTCTCCCCTTCACTGCTCTCCAGCAGGGCAGTCCCCAACTTACCCTGGTGTCTGGGGTTGTTCTTGCCCAGATGCAGGACTATACATTTGCCCTCGTTATATTTCATTAAGTTTCTCCCCGCCTAATTCTCCAACCAGTCAAGGTCCCTCTGGATGGCAGCACAGGTTTCTGGCATGTCAGCCACTCCTCCCAGTTTAGTGTTACCAGCAAATTTGCTGATGGCACACTCCATTCCCTCATCCAAGTCATTGATGAATATATTAAACCACACTGCTCCCAGTACCAACCCTTGAGGGACTCCATTAGATACAGGATTAGATACTCCAACTTGACTCCATACCATTAACCACAACCCTCTGGCTTCTTCCCTAGTGGAGATGTAAACCTCTGTGTATACTCTTCCCCAGAGCACACATAACCTTCTGCAATCTACTCGTTCTCACCCTGTTTCTCCAACATATAAAGGCTCCTTCCCTCATTACTAAATGGAATTAGCTTTCTCAGAACCAATCGTTTACTGAGGGATGAACCTCATAAATGTGTTCTAAGATGCATTTCCTCTAAAGACAATGCAAATATACTCTCAGTGTTCACTCACTGTGGAAGTGATTAGTATGCACAAGATTAGTATGCACAGATTAGTATGCAACTGTATACAGTGACCCCATGGATTTGGTAATTTGAATATTCTGCACTTTTCATTCAGAGGATCTCAAAGTACTCGTGAGTCCTCATGAAATTGCACAGACTCATTACAAATCTCATTATACAGATAGCTAAACTTGTGATAAATGAAGACTGAACAACCTGCTGAAGAATAAGCCACAGAGGGAACCACAAATATAACACAGAGTCTAAGTCCTAGCTCCCTCAATCTTATCATTTCTCAGCAAGCACAGGCTAAAGAAATCCAATTTCTGTATAGAAATCAGATGCATTCCTGCACAGTCTTAAAAATACCTCCATAGATAATTATTCTCACCTCTCCAAAGTAAGACACTAATGGAGAAATCTCACACACAGCTGGAGGATCTTCAGTTCCTGAGAGACTGAAGAAGAGAACACAGGATTAACTTCTTGCTATGCTTACAAAGCAGTGTGTCATCTTTGAAAGTCTGTCAGGAATAAGACATCCAGAAGGGTAAGACATTTGTTATATTCACATACATCAGACATCACTTGAACACAATCACTGAAAATAAAAGGGAGTCAGCAGGTCCCAACTATTTCTCATTAAAACAATTACATGACTTTTAAAGAGGTGCTTTTCAAATACAATGAACAGCTTGTGGGTTTATTTAACTTTGAGTTGATGAATTAAGAGTCCCAAGAATGGAAAGCTGCTTTTACTTCAGTGTGATGCAGGAAGTATTTAAACTGGTAGTTGCTATAATAGCCAATACTCATGTCCACCCGAGATTCTAGATGGGCTTTAAATACTAGGATCATATTCAGAAAAGCTGGGGAGGACTACAAATTACAATTCCTTGGGCTGGCTAAATCCTGAATGATATAAAAGGTTGCCTCTACCTAAGGCAATTGTCTCACTCTGTGTTGCTATACGAGGAGTCAACTATCTCCAAGGCAGGAAATTCAGCCAGACTTAAAGCAAAGCTTACTGGCCATTACTGACTAGAGTACTTACAATCACTAATGGAGTAGTAGCTGTTACAGATAATACTTGGCATGTTCAGAAAAGGCCAGCTGAACAGAACTCATGCCAAGTCATCATGTGATCCGGCAAACACCCAATTTTAGAATGAAGTGTACATGCCATTACTGAGCTTTCAAGTTTGGGCAGTCACATGCAAAGAAGTTGCAGAGAAGGTCACAAAGATGCACACCTGAGTTTCTCTGGTATTCTGCAACCATTTTCATCCAGAAATCTGGCCCCAGCCTTCAAAGCCCAGCGGTAATGCTGGGCCAGGAGGGATTGCCGAGCAGTAGTAGGAGTGTCTTTGTCAGCTGTGTCTGCATTTTTTAATGGTGAGAATTCCTCTTCTCTCAAAACTTCAAATGCCACAAAATTCCTGCAAGCAAAGGGGAGAAAACAATGAAAAACAAAGTTAGCCATCAACCCTGTTAGCAGAAAAGATGCAAAAACAACTTTCAAGGCAAAGAGTTCATACATATTTTAGGGAGCATTGATGTATGCAGCCTGGGGCAAAGTCAAACTAAGGAAAGCCCACCTCCCATCTGAAGAACAAAGAATACCAGGACTTTATGACAGAAAAACAGAATAGAATTATAGAATCACAGAATCATTTAGGTTGGAAAAGACCACTAAGATCATCAAGTCCAACCATTAACCTAGCACTGCCATGTCTACCACTAAACCATGTCTTTAAACACCACATACACACATCTTTTGAATACCTCCAAGGATGGTGACTTAACTAACTTCTCTGGGCAGCCTGTTGCAATGCTGCACAATCCTTTCAGTGAATAATTTTTTCCTAATATCCGACATAAACCTCCCCTGGTGCAACTTGAGGCTATTTCCTCTCGTCCTATCACTTGTTGCTTTGGAGAAGAGACCAACCCCCCCACCTCCACTGAGGTAGCTGTAGAGAGTGGTAAGGTCTCCCCTGAGCCTTCTTTTCTCCATGTTAAACAACCCCAGCTCCCTCAGCTGCTTCTCATAAGACTTGTTCTTTAGGCCCTTCACCAGCTTCATTGCCCTTCTTTGGACACGCTCCAGCACCTCAATGTCCTTCTTGTAGTGAGGGGCCCAAAACTGAACACAGTACTCAAGGTGTGGCCTCACCAGAGCCAAGTACAGAGGAACAATCACTTCCCTAGTCCTGCTGGCCACACTACTTCTGCTACAAGCCAAGATGCTGTTGGACTTCTTGGCCATATGAGCACATGGCTGGCTCATATTTAACTGGCTATTAGCCAATACCCCCAGGTCCCTCTTCCCTCAGCCTGTAGCATTGCATGGGGTTGTTGTACCCACCAGGACCTGACACTTGGCCTAGTTGACCTTCACACAGTTGGCCTTGGCCCATCAGTCCAGCCTATCCAGATCCCTCTGCAGAGCCTTCCTGCCCTCAAGTAGGTCAACACTCACAGCCCAGTTTAGTGTCAATTGCAAACTTCCTGAGGGTGAACTCAAACCCCTCATCCAGATCATTGATAAAGATATTGAAGAGAACTGACTTCAATACGGAGCCATGGGAGATACCACTTGTGACCAGCCTCCAACTGGATTTAACACCATTCACTCTTTGGGCCTAGCCATACAGCCAATTTTTTTATCCAGGAAAGCGTACATTCATTCAAGCCATGAGCAGCCAGCTTCTCCAGGAGAATGTTTTGAGAAACGCTGTTGAAAGCTTTGCTAAAGTCTAGGTTGACCACATACAGAGCCTTTCCCTCATCCACTAAGCAGGTCACCTTGTACCAGAAGGAGATCAGGTTCGTTAAGCTTTTCATAAACTGAGGTGCCCAATCTCTTTCCTCATGACCCTCAAGGACTGTGCAGATGTAGGAGGAAAAACAAAACTTCTCCACAGATCCCTCAGAAACTTCTCCAGGCACTAGAGACATGTGGACAAAAAGTCTCAGCTAAGAGCACAGCAGGATGGAAACAACAGCAACACCTGAAGCTCTGATACATGGCAGAGCTGTGCTGCTCACTACAGAGCACATCACCCCTGCTTAAAGAAATGGTCACTGAACTTGAGTCTGTGGGCAAGGATAAACTGAGGACACCAGTTTCCAGGTATGAATAAGCAATAAGGGAAGACTTACGGTCAATGTTAAGTACAGTTGTTTATCAGAAAAAGGAACTCAAATAAGATACCATCCTCTGCACATTTCTGCACTTCACACGTGAAGAGCATCTGCCAAGCAATTTTTGCATTATTTTTACAAAGTACAGGAAATCACTGCTTGCATATGAGCTCTTTTGAAACCCAGAACTCTGCACTATTTCCAATACGCTGTCTTTGCCTTTCATATATTTCATTACTATGTCAGGAAATGGAGACCATGGTTCAAAACTTCAGTTCTTTTTCCTAAAGTAAATCCTCTAAAAACAAAAATGCAATCCCCAAACAAGATATTTCAGTTTGCTTGAGATCTCTTTTTGCCATCCATTTAAGCCTAGAAGAAAATCTTTACAGATGAATTCTAGGCCTTCAAAAATAGTATTTATAAATTTCTGGTGGATTTCTAAATTATTAAAATCCCACATTCCATGAACTCAAAGCTCCTGTGTTAATGCTGTAGCACAGCTATCTCTACTATGTTTCAGAGTTTGGCAAGCCAACATCTACAGTTCCTACAGCAACAGTAACTTAGCCCCAAGGTGCTTAAGCAACCTGTTTTCTGAACGGAAAGGGCACAAACTAAGCTCTTGTTTAATATGCACCTAAATGTAACAAGAGTTGCAGTTGTCATGGAAGTCACAATTGCATAGAGCCTGATTTCTTAGATTCTGAATACTTTAACTTGCATTTATATTAAATGCTGGTTTTGCACAAGATTTCCTTTTCTTTCTTCCTTCCTTCCTTTCTTTCTTTCTCCTTCTCTCTCTCTCTCTTCCTTTCATATGGCTATTAGAGGCTGGGCCAATCAAACCATCCTCCACAGAACAAAAGGTTCCCAGACTGGTCAGAGAAAGCCCAGCTGCTGCCAAGGACTCTGTGAATGCACCCTTCAGAGCCTGCGAAGTTACTGTCATGGTAGATCCAATCGTCTTTTTAACAAGTCACCCACAAACCACACACTATGTCAAAGTCTTTTACAACTTGCAGTCATCCAAACAAACAGTGAGAGGGGAAAAAATATTCATGTCTGCCACTAACTTAGAGAACTGGAACACATCAAACACAAACTTCTCCAGCTTTATCCCATTTGGTTTTATCGGTTTTACCAGATTTCCCTCCTCGTCAATGTAAGGCACCTTCTTTATGGCTATGTGATGCTTCAGCTGGGGCTCATATTTTCTGCAAAAAAGGAGGACAAACAAGATCATTTACTTCTCGCCCACTTTGAGAAAAGAAGTACACTTCTGGGAAGCACGCTGCTTATTATATGTATAATAATAATAATATATATTACATGATTCTAGGTCATATCTCAACTGTTGTGGGTTGTGGCATAAAATCACATCCAGGAAACACTTCACTGAGCAAAGCAGCCCAGACACCTGCATGGCAGGGAGCAGCAGCACTCCTGCACAATGTGACATAATAGGGTAAAGGAAAAAGTGAGGGAGGACCTAGCATCCAGCTGCAATCAGAAGCAGAGGAGAAAAAAGAAAAAAAAAAGAGAAAAAAAAAAGTAACCTAAACTGTTAGATCACACAGAATCACACAGAATTATCTAGGTTGGAAGAGACCTCAAGATCATCGAGTCCAACTTTTGACCTAACACTAACAAGTCCTCCACTAAACCATATCACTAAGCTCTACATCTAAACGTCTCTTAAAGACTCCACCACTTCCCTGGGCAGCCCATTCCAATGCCTCACAACCCTCTCGGTAAAGAAGTTCTTCCTAACATCCAACCTAAAACACCCCTGGCGCAGCTTTAGCCTGTTCCCCCTTGTCCTCT
This sequence comes from Anas acuta, assembly GCF_963932015.1. Taxonomy (NCBI): domain Eukaryota; kingdom Metazoa; phylum Chordata; class Aves; order Anseriformes; family Anatidae; genus Anas; species Anas acuta. The sequence continues at coordinate 353,565 of NC_088998.1, forward strand.
CACCAGGCGCGTGGGAGAACAGACCAACCCCCACCTCACTATAGCCTCCTTTAATGTATCGTAAAGAGTGATAAGGTCGCCCCTGAGCCTCCTCTTCTCCAGGCTGAACAAATCCAGCTCCCTCAGACGCTCCTCGTAGGACTTGTTCTCCAGACCAGCTTCATCGCCCTTCTCTGGACTCGCTCGAGCACCTCCATGTCCTTCTTGTAGCGAGGGGCCCAAAACTGAACACAGTACTCGAGGTGCGGCCTCACCAGAGCCAAGTACAGGGGGACAATCACCTCCCTAGCCCTGCTGGTCACACTGTTTCTTATGCAAGCCAGGATGCTGTTGGCCTTCTTGGCCACCTGAGCACACTGCTGGCTCATATTCAGCCGACTATCAACCAATACTCCCAGGTTCTTCTCTGCCTGGCAGCTCTCCAACCACTCATCTCCCAGCCTGTAGCTCTGCTTGGGGTTGTTGTGCACTTGGCCTTGTTGAACTTCATGCAGTTGACCTCAGCCCATCGGTGCAGCCCATCCAGATCCTCCTGCAGAGCCTTCCTACCCTCGAGCAGATCGACACACGCACCTAACTTGGTGTCATCTGCAAACTTACTGAGGGTGCACTCGATCCCCTCATCCAGATCATCGATAAAGATATTAAAGAGGACCGGCCCCAGCACCGAGCCCTGGGGAACGCCACTAGTGACCGGCCTCCAGCTGGATTTGACTCCATTCACCACGACTCTTTGGGCCCGGCTATCCAGCCAGTTTTTAACCCAATGAAGTATGCACCAGTCCAAGCCAAGAGCAGCCAGTTTCTTGAGGAGAATGCTGTGGGAAATGGTGTCAAAAGCCTTACTGGAGTCAAGGTAGACCACATCCACAGCCTTTCCCTCATCCACCAAGCACGTCACTTTGTCATAGAAGGAGATCAGGTTTGTAAAGCATGACCTGCCTTTCATAAACCCATGCTGACTGGGCCTGATTGCCTGCTTGCCCTATAAGTGCCGCGTGATGACTCTCAAGATAATCTGCACCATGAGCTTCCCTGGCACTGAGGTCAAACTGACAGGCCTATAGTTCCCCGGGTCTGCCCTCCGGCCCTTCTTGTAGACGGGCGTCACTTTTGCTAGCCACTTTACTAGTCGACTGGGACCTCCCCCAATAGCCAGGACTGTTGATATATGATGGTAAGAGGCTTGGCCAGCTACTCCGTCAGTTCTCTGTCCTTGGGTGGATCCCATCCAGCCCCATTGACTTGCGTATATCCAAGTGTCGTAGCAGGTCGCCAACCATTTCTTCATGGATAGTGAGGGCCACATTCTGCTCCCAATCCCCTTCCACCAGTTCAGGGTACTGGGTATCCAGAGAGCAACTGTTTTTGCCGCTAAAGACTGAGGCAAAGAAGACATTAAGCACTTCCACCTTTTCCTCATCTTTAGTAACTCATTTCCCCCCGCATCCTGTAAATTCTCCTTAGTCCTCTGTTTTGCATTAATGTATTTGTAAAACCATTTTTTGTTGTCTTTGACGGCACTAGCCAGATTGAGCTCCAGATGAGCTTTGGCCTTTCTAATTATGTCCCTACACTGCCTCGCAACATCTTTATAGTCCTCCCGAGTGGCCGCCCTCTTTTCTAAAGATTGTAAACCCTCTTTTTCCTGCTAAGCTTAAGCCACAATTCTCTGTTCAGCCAGGCCAGTCTTCTTCCACTCCGGCTCGTCTTTGGGCACGTGGCGACAGACCGCTCCTGTGCCATTAAGATTTCCTTCTTGAAGAACGCCCAGCCTTCCTGGACTCCTCTGCCCTTCAGACCCACCTCCCAAGGGATTCTACCAATCAGTGTCCTGAACAGTTCAAAGTCAGCCCTCCGAAAGTCCAATACAGCAGTTTTACTGGTCCCCTTCCTGGTTTCTCCAAGAATGGAGAACTCTACCATTTCATGGGTAAGTGATGGCCAAGTTGAAAATGGAGCAGAGCAGATCTCTCACACAAAGTTAGATCAAGCTCTTCAGGAATAATATCTGGCTCAGGACTAGACAAAAAATTAAGCTAGATCCCCCATAGCTATCTCCACGCCTTTAGACTTCATCAGTATCATATCCTCCCACAGAGACAGTATCCCCAGCCTTTCCTGGGTCAGTATCATATCTAAGGGAAGAGAGCTGCATGCTGAACACTCAGTATCATGCCTCCCTCTCCCGACTCCAAGCAGAATCTTCCTCCATTTACACTAACTCCCCCAACCTGTTGTCCCAAGGGACAGCATTGGTAACATTCCTATTGAAAACCCTCAACACTGGTTGACCACACCACAGCTCACATGCCTGCTCATCTCAGCAGGCCCAGAAAGGCCTTGCACTGGTTTATCTCCATAGATTTAGTTACAGCAAAGTATGCAGCCTCTCCATTACGTAAAGCCTAAAGAGCATGTTGGAGTGGTCAAAAGTGGACATGGTTGTTTTAAACTCTTTTGAGAAGAAAGCAGGTACCCATAACTATAATTACAAAGTGGGAAATGGGAACATCCATTCTTGGAAGCATTTCTGGGATGCACAGCTGCCTGGTAGTTCTGCTGGAACTTACTGGGCCACCATCTGCAGAAATTCAACAGTGAAGAAATGGTTGCAGATATTGCCAGTGCTGTACACCAGCCCCCCATTAGGGCTTTGCAGCTGCGCAGTCTCTGGACTGATCTCACTGTACTCCACCACCTGATAGACCCCATCCACACGACACACCACCCCAACAGGCTCTGTGGGGTAGGCCTTCTCCACCACCTGCAGACACAGGACAGAGGACTATGACAAGAAGAAAGAAAAAAATTGCAATATTTCAACTCCCCCTGGCACATTATCAAATTATCTTACTATACGCTACTGCACGCTGATTCTTTAATGCTACAAGAACACAGGCAAGACAGTGCTGAGTATACAAAGAAGCCTGGAGGCATATTTTTTTCCAACAATCTGGCATAAAAAACAGTACATGACAACTTAAATTGCAGTTACTCAGAAGACAAACCACAGTTAGAAGAAATCAGAATACTGTGGGGACACTTTTCTTATCAACTTTTAACTGGGACCTGGCATTAAATGAAGAATGTTTACAGCTATTAACCTTCAGCTCCCTGCCTGCATTAACAGTGTTCACGATTAAAGCAATACTAATCTGTCCTCATAAACATCAAGCACCTGCTCTTTTGGAGTCACAAAACCAGGCTCTTTCAACTTTACCTGTCCTCCGCAATGGGATGTAAGGAATGCCTTGACTAGACTTAAAGGTGTACATGTATTTATAAAGCACATCACAGTCTAATAAAGCTTCTTGATATCTCAGGTGCCTTTATAGAAAGGGCACACATACAAGGGAATTGATTCCAGTTTGTAGTTTCCTGTGCAATTACAGTCTCTGCTTTAATCTAAGTTTATTTTCCACTGTATTCTGGGAAGAGGTCCTAGAAGTACACCCCCAGGAAGTATACTCTGAATACAAAATGGGCAGCAAGCAGCTCCCCCTTGCATTTTCAGAATGCCACATCTAAATCTGCTTCAAGTGACCTGTCATTGGACAGAGATCTGAACACTCCAGTACCTCCAAGCTTACCCTAACCAGTACCTTCCAGGGTAATCAGATCTTAACTCCCTGTGGGGAAATGGCCCAGCATTAGCACCACCTCACCTTGGCACCGCAATCTGCCCCTTTGGTAACACAGAAGCCTATGAAGACTGGATCTGCCATCTTGACGAGGATGTTGTCTACACAGTATACGTGAACATACTGTATACCACGCTGCTTCATGTCATCCAAGATCTTATTATCCACCAAAGCACGATATAAGCCACCATTGCCATCTATAATGCAAGAGAAAAGAAGAGGCCCTGGTTAATTAGTGACTCTGCAGGGTTCTTATTGCAATTAACAAAACAAAAGGTACAAGTCCTGAACAAATTTTGTTTAACAGCAGAGCAGGGAATGTTTTCTAGCCAAGAATCCAGTGCCACTGGATTTTATTTCCAGCTCTGCCACCAACTCAGTTCAGGCAAGGCCTGAACTTTCACACCCTAGTGTGAAACCTTGCAAAGTAGGACTGGGTACCAACCTCACAGAGAAGTATTATAAGACTTTGAAGTGTTGTAAGATCCTCAGAGGAAAAACACTAATGGGGAAAACAGTGTGGCAAAAGAGGGTGGTAAAAGACTGTTATATTTCTTCTCTTCTAGTGCAGAGCAAAAGCACATTTAAAACCCAGTCTGTAGAAAAACACTAAGGACAGTCTTATCCTCTGCATATTCCTGTCCCTAAAAGTATCCAATGACTTTCTAAAGGCTTAAACTCCATCTGCACATTTATTTGTTCACCACAGATCACCATTTCATGGTTACTCCTTTGACACTCCAGTTAGCTCAGGAGAACCATTCTGCAGCCACAAAAAAACAAATTACTGCAACATAGCCTTGAATGGGCTGCCTTGACTGAGTCTCTTGCTATGTTCAGGTTAAGAGAAGTGAAGATGTGAGACATTTCAATCTTTTTGGAAAGAGTTAATCTTCCTGCTCCTTGTTGCTTTTTTCCCCATTTCCAGCTATCAGCCTTGAAAGGGGGAGCCTTCAGCTAGGTGAGCTTTCTCCCCAGCCTGAGAGAATCACTGCTGATTCCTGAGCAAACACTAACTCAGAGCTGGCACAGTGCATGGCAATGAGCACACAAAGCTCTCCTGACAGCTTCACCCTGGGAGGCAGCAGTCCAGGGGCTGTGATCCTGGAGACTCATCCCTAGCTTATACACAGCCCTACCCATGCACATGCGCACTATTCCAAACCTGCAGCTACCCCACCCCTTCTAATCCTGCAAAAATTCCCAGGCTTTGATTAAAAAAAAAAAAAAAAAAAAAAAGGCCTGATTGGAACCAGAGTCTGTTCTCCAGCAATAACTAAACAGAGGTTGCTGAACCCTCCCATGTTAATTAGAAGCATTGACATTGACTTCCAAATACTGCTCTTGTGTGCCAAGGCCATTTGACAGTAATTTTCAACACATTACTGTACCAAATAAGGGCAAACAGCAGGGTACCTGGAGCCATAGCAATTTTCCCCTTGTCTTCCAAGATGGCCTTCCCATCAAAGGTAACAGCTGGCAGCATCCTCTGTTCAAACATGATCACATTGGATTTATCCAGGTTGAAGAAGCCATGGTCTACAAAGAACTCTTCTGTCGGCCCCAGTGTGAACTCACTAGTCATGATATACCTGGGTAGGAACAAGTGTAGAGCAAGGAAGAAGAAAAAGAAAAAAAAACTACAGATGGGACAGAGAAGGAAAGAAACCTTAGAGTATTAAATGAATGACAATACAGTAACTTATGGTATGTAGCTGATTAGTAGAGATCTCCTTGAAAGCTCACCCTGCAGTAAGGCTGTACAAAGTCTCATGAGCAATCCTTACCCACAGGTTTAGCTCCAGGTAAGACAGAAAAGCCTTTCCCTAAATACGAATAACATCTGGATATCCGAGTCAGCTCCAAAACAGAGTAAAGAGCAGTACAAGAGATTCATTCACCCCAAATTTCAAACTGAAAATAACCACTTAAAGAAGTATTGACCAGCAAAAGGTGTTGAGAATGAACCATGAATCTCCAGGAGCTCAAAGTATGCTAGTGCCTCTTTTGTGCCAACATGAAGAGCATCACAACTTGCTTTTAAGTTTCACTGTTTCCTCCTCTCCTTCTAGCTCCACATTGCTTCTGTCTTTCCTTCCATTTCCTTCTGTCTCCAGCACTGGCTAGAATCATAACAAGTCTTACAAGGAGCGGCTGAGGGAGCTGGGTTTGTTCAGCCTGAAGAAGAGGAAGCTCAGGGGCGACCTTATTGCTCTTTATAAGTACATTAAAGGAGGCTGTAGAGAGGTGGGGGTTGGTCTGTTCTCCCACATGCCTGGTGACAGGATGAGGAGGAATGGGCTAAAGTTGCACCAGGGGTGTTTTAGGTTGGATATTAGGAAGAACTTCTTTACTGAGAGGGTTGTGAGGCATTGGAATGGGCTGCCCAGGGAAGCGGTGGAGTCACCATCCCTGGAGGTCTTTAAGAGACGTTTAGATGTAGAGCTTAGGGATATGGTTTAGTGGGGACTGTTAGTGTTAGGTCAGAGGTTGGACTCAATGATCCCTTCCAATCTAGACAATTCTGTGATTCTGTGATAAAATCATAAAATATCCTAAACTGAAAGGTATTCAGAAGGATCATCAAATCCAAATTCTGGCTCTACACAGGACCACCCAAAAATGAAGCCATATGTCTGAGAGCACTGTCCAAGTGTTTCTGGAACTCTGTCAGGCTCAGGTCCATCTCCTTCTTGTGCTGGGGGCCTCAGGGCTGAACACGGTGCTCCAGGTGGAGTCTCACGAGAGCAGAGTGGAGGGTGAGAATCCCCTCCCGCACCCTGCTGGCCATGCTTCTTTTGATGCAGCCCAGGATGCAGTTGGCTTTCTGGGTCGCAACCACACATTACCAGCTTACATGTATGTTGAGCTTCTCATCCACCAGGACCTCTAGGTCCTTCTCCACAGTACTGCTTTGAATCCATTCTCCACCCAGCCTGTATTAGTGCTTGGGATTGCCCCAGCCCAGGTGCAGGACCTTGCAGGTCTTGTTGAACTTCCTGAGGTTCACACACTCCCACCTCTCAAGTCTGTCCAGGTAGGTCCCTCTGGATGGCATCCCTTCCCTCCAGCGCTGACCACACCACACAGCTTGGTGTCATCAGCAAACTTGCTGACGGTGCACTCAATTTCACTGTCCATGTCGCCAACAAAGATGTTAAACAGCACCAATCCCTGTACTGATCCCTAAGGAACATTGCTTATAACTGTTTTCCGCTTGGATATCAAACCATTGACCTCAACTCTTGAAGTGCAACCATCTAGCCAATTCCTTACCCAACAAGTGATCCACCCATCAAATCCACATCTCTTCAGTTTGGAGATGAGGATGTCATGTCAGACAGTGTCAGATACTTTGCACAAGTCCACATAGACAACACCAGTTGCTCTTTCCAACTCTGCAACCCCATCATATAAGGCCAGCAGATTTGTCAGGCATGACACATGTGGCACAGTGTCAAATACTTTGCACAAGTCCATGTAGATGATATCAACGTCTGCCCCTCTGCTCCTGTCATGAGGAAGCTGTAGGCTGCTATCAGGCCTCCCCTCAGTCTTCTCTTCTCTAGGCTGAACAAACCACATAACTTCAGCCGCTCCTCATATGTCTTGCCCTCTAAACCCTTCACCATCTTGGTAGCCCTCTTTTGGACATGCTGTTATGGCTTTATGTCCTTCTATTGTGGTGCCTAAAACCACAAATAGTACTCAGGGTGAGGCTGCACCAGCACAGAGTGGGACAAGCACTTCCCTCAAAAAGCTAAGAGCCATCTTCACCATGGACCTGTGCAGCACTTCCTCAACACATGTAATAGGTATATAGGGTCTTCTGGTCTTCTGTAAGCACACTAGGGTATCCATAGTTTGCACATGACAGCTTAGACCTCATATACACGCTGATTTACATCTTTGCAGCACAGCAGAGCCTGGCCTCTGGGGTACAGTTGCAGCCAGCTCTCTCCTGAGCCCAAGGAAAATAAACTGTAAACATTATCAGCAGATGTTGAATCCTTCTTTCCAACAGCACCTGGGATGAATGCATTTGCAATTCAGGCTATGTATACATGGCTTCAGAAAGAAGTACACAATCCAGACTTCAATTACTTTCAATCTCTGATTTGTAAAACAATGTGCCATCCTGAAGACCTGAGATATACATGCTCTTTTGTTCTTCCCAAACCCTGCCTCACACCAAACAGTGATTTCATAAAGGTATTTCTTTATATTCTAAGGATGAACACATAGCAAAAAATATTCCCAGAACCATGCTGCAGTGCCTTCCTCTCTCTCTTAACCACCACATCCCATAGAGAATTGATAATCTGCACCTTGCACAGAGCTTGGAGACTTTTGAAAGCTGGTAGCAACCAGCAGATAAGGTAGACAGCTATAAACAATGACAGCACGAGGTAGCCTAAAAATGGAGCATGGCAAGCATTTACTATTGTGGAAGGGAAGAGTTTTATGCTGTGGCTGAAGATACACATAGAAGGTCTTGGAATGTGAGCACAGTGTGATCTCTCTCTCCACACAGGAATCTGAGAAAGTATGGCACAAACATGACATCTCTCACAAACATTCTGAAACAGGCACTGAAAAGTGCTATTTATTATGTTGTCAGGGACTGCACTTGAAAAGACACTTCAAGGGTAGTGCTCAATTCCTCAGATCTGCAGACACAGGCCTGTCATTTCCCATCCCTGTACATCCCTCTGGATGGGATCACACACCCTGCAGAAAAAGATTCTCCCCTGACACGTCACTGCAAGGCACCTAGAACAGCACTTCCAGAAGACAATATAGGCAAGACTAGCATGCAAAGACCTCTGTACAGTAGGTCTGTGGCTCCAGGTCACCTACCAGGGGATGGCACACTTGCAGTGGTACCTCTGGCCAGCAAGCTGCTCCACTTTGCGGATTCTTTCTGCTTGGATCTGATATAATGTCTTGCCACTGGGCAATCCCACATTGTACATGCCCTTGGGATAGCTCACTCCCAGGCGTGTTCCCTGTCCTCCAGCCAGGAGCAGCACTGCCACTTTGTTCTGTGAGATCTGATGCAAACCTGAACAGGAGAAAGAAGCCAAAGGAAACATAATAATCACAAAGACAGTCAACATTCTGTGCCCTTCTTCTGAGCCTTTCTACAGAGCTCAGGCAACAGCCAGAAGCTGACAGTTCAATGACCACTGCTGGCAGTTCAGAGAGAAATACAATGCTGCATGCAACATTAAAAAAAAAAAATCATTTCACCTCTCGCTGATAGATCCATTTCCTCATTTAAAGCAGCAGATGGTTTAACAATAAGAAACAACTGTGAATTGCAGCTTAGGATGTTCATATTGGCCATTAGAATATAAATTAATTACTTGAAAGTGGTGCAGCACTGGAAAAGATATCCAAAGAGGTGGGGGACATCCATCCCTTGAGGTTCTCAAGAGTTAAAGATAGCTAACCTCACCTAGGGCTGGGTGTGGTTCTGTTCAAAGTAAGGGGGTCCTTCAACACCAACATTTCTACATCCCAAAGAAACAGTTTCATCATCTTCAGTAAAGCATGAAGATTTCTGGAAGCTACCTCAATCGACTACCTGTACTTGTGTTCCAGCTTCTGTTTGCCTGCAGTGACTAATAGTAACACAGCAAATTTTGCAGAAGCCACAACTCCCACAATCTAATTAAAAACCATATCATTTCTCCTGACAAGCCAGAAATGTCCAGACTTTGGGGCACAATCATACAGCTCATTCACAGACTTTGTTCCCTGCTTTTTCTCAAACCATCATCACAGTAACCACTAGGCTCAAATCCAACAAAGTATTTTCCTTAGGGGACACTTCACATTCCTCTGGCATACAGTGAGCTCTTGGACTGCCCAGGTCAAAAGCTACAGCTCTTCTGCTGTACAGTAGCAATCACAGCCTTTTGCAACCTAACTCAAGAAGTATCCTGCACGTTGCTGAGCCTGCCAATGCCCCCCACAGTACAGGAGCCCATGCTTCACCACAACCTCCAAGAAGAAGACAAACACTCACATTTTAACTTCAGCAGGAACTAAAAGATTCCTGATTTGGACTGATAGACACAGGGACTAAAAATACCAAATTAGAAGGAAACTAGGGTTGTTTTTATGCTCACCTTTAAATAATTGTAATAATACTGTTGATTTCCCCATGCTTACAGGTTTCAGTCAGACTACATCAGGAACACCATGTTTCTGCCTAAATACATGTATACTGTTTCCCAAAATGCTCATAATGCCTAGTTAGGCACAATGAAGGGAGCCAGTTACACAGCACTGCCATTGCTTTGCTGAAGGACAGGGCTTTGAATTCACAGGATCACAAAACGTTGGTTGGAAGGGACCTCTAAAGGCAGCCCAACCTCATGTTCCAGGTAAGATTAGAAAAGCTTTCTCGAAGGAAACCAGCACTGAGGGTCTTGGACTTGGAATTTCAAACTTTCAGGAGGTTCCCGAGTAGATGAGAAAGCTCAAATGGGTTTAAACTTAAAATTAAAAAGGCACAGATGACTGCACTGGATGAGCTGTATGGTGAGACACTTAGCTCTACTAGCTCTACTACAGCAAAGCTCCAAAGTTTCAGTTTTGTAACTCTGATGAAATTAAAATAAACTTAACTTTATGCAACAAACCACAAACAACGGTTCTATTACAGAACTTCCTACTGCAAAAGGCTTAACAAAGCACTGGTGTGGGGGTCTAAAGTATAAGTTATGCCACTACTATTTGCTAGAGTCCTTGGCACACCAGTTGCTGCTGAGTCCTTGGTTGCAGGTTCCAACCTGCAACACCGATTCTCGTTGCAGCCAGGACACAGGGCTAATGTCTGGTTCATTTACAGACACAGGTCTCCATGTGGGCCCAGCGAGGCCCTCTCCAGCACACAGCACCATGGAGTGCCATGGGAAGGACCTGAGAGAAGGGGCTGCAAGACAATGCTTCCAGGGTGGTGGCTGCCTCTCCACTGGCGCCCTGTGCTAACGGTGTCCTTCAAGGAGAAGAGAAGCAGCAAATTCAAGTACAAGACAAGCTGCAGAAGGGAAGCATCAGCAAGAGGATTGAGAAGTTTTGTACACAATCCTTGGTTGGTGCAGTGCTACAGCCCTGGGAAACAAAAACCTCCGGAAAAGCTTCTTTCCTCCTAGTCCCCTCTCTCACTTCCCTTCTCCCTCTGCTCACCTCCCCATATAGACATGCACCCAAACCGACAGCCACTTCAGCACTTGGCTAACTGTTGGTATTCAACTCCCAGCCAGCCTTTGTGTTCACAAGTCTGCCAGAATCCGGCCCACCATCATCTTTACTTGTTCGTGTGCCTTGGAGGAAAAGCCCCAGCATGAGAGATTCCTCACACAGCCGCTGTTGTATGACGCAAACCTACAAAACAACTCGCAGGGATGGAATGGTGAGCAATTAAATGCCTGTTAAAGGGTCAGCAGCAATGACTAAGTTACCAATGGGGGAGAGAAAGGAAAAGCAACTGTGTTTAGAAACCAAAGTTAAACTCTTCAGTATGAGTCACTGTTGTGGCAGCCACCCCCTTTTCTGATGCAGGGAACAGAGAGGAAAGTCACAGCTGTAAATGAAGCAGTGAGTGTTACCAATTGCACACATTCTGCTTATTGCCCTCCCCTGCTTTATCTCACGAAAAGGAAAAACAACCTTTACAGTCTTGCCAAGTTCAGGCAGCACAGTATCTGATTCACTATGCAAGGAAAAGCCTCTCCCCTGGTCAATTTATCCCTAAACAGATTTAATCTTGGCTTCTCCACACTAACAATAAGCCTCTCATGAAACAAGACAAATAGCAGCATCTGAACAAAGGAAATCACACAGCCATTAGCACTGGCAAAAGCAGACTTGCTATCACTCCCACAATCAAGAGCCACTGTGAATGAGTCGTTCTCCAATGATTCCCAGACACATTAAAAATCCACAGCAGATGGTCATGGGCCCAGACATCTAGCAATGCAAAGGGCATCACTATGCCACAGTCACCCATGACCACAAAGTGCCACTGAAAAACAGAACAAGACCTTTATAGGGGCCTGTACACCCAGCGAGCACATCCTACTGAACCTAGCAGAGGGAGAAGGTGAAATATATACATCACCACCCAGTTGGCTCCAGCTACTTGCTTCTCTGGATGCAACCAAGTACCTGACTTGTTCATAGCAGCCCCAGTTGTGACACATCAGTGCCCCACTGTACTTGTTTGGAAGGTCAGTTATGAGTCACTGGACAGGTGCAGGTTCATACCAGACCAACCTTGAAACCTCTTCCCTATGCTCCAAATCCAAGTATTCATTAGTGTTCATCCTTACAGAAGCTGAAAGCAAGGACAGGTAGCCTGGGAGGAATACTGAAAAACAGTCCAAGTAGGCAAGGATCAGGTTAGGAAAGCTAAAGCCCCGATAGAATTAGATCTGGCCAGGATGCCAAGGGCAACCAGAAAGGCTTCAACAGGTACATCGTTGATAAAAGGAAGACTAGGGAAATGTGGGCCTTCTCCTGAAGGAAATGGGAGAACTGGTTACCTAGGATATGGAGAAGAATGAGGTACTCCACAACTCTTTTGTCTCAGTCTTCACTGACAAGTGCTCTAGCCACACCACTCAAGTTGCAGAAGACAAAGGCAGGGGCTGAGAAAATTAAGAACTGCCCAATGTAGGAGATGATCAGGTTCAAGACCAGCTAAGGAACCTAAAGGTGCACAAGTCCATGGAATCTGATGAGATGTACCTAAGAGTCCTGAGGGAACTGGCAGATGAACCTGGTAAGGCACTATCCATCATATTTGAGAAGTTGAGGCAGTCCAGTGTTCCCATGGTCTGGAAAAGAGGAAACACAACCCCCACTTTTATAAACTGAAAAAAGGAAGACCTGGGGAACTACAGGCCAGTCATTCTTACCACTATGCCAGGCAGGATCATGGAGCAGATCCTTCTGGAAATTATGATTAGGAACATGGAAAATAAGGTGATTGGTGACAGCCAACATGGCTTCACTAAGGGCAAATCACGCCTGACAAATCTGTTGGCATTCTACGATGGGGTTACAGAGCTGGAGGAAAAGGAAAGAGCAACTGGTGTTGTCTATGTGGACTTGTGCAAACTATCTGACACTGTCCAACATGATATCCTCATTTCCGAACGGAATGTGTGGTTGCGACCCAGAAAGCCAACTGCATCCTGGGCTGCATCAAAAGAAGCATGGCCAGCAGGGTGCGGGAGGGGATTCTCGCCCTCCACTCTGCTCTCGTGAGACTCCACCTGGAGCACCGTGTTCAGCCCTGGGGTCCCCAGCACAAGAAGGAGATGGACCTGTTGGAATCCAGAGGAGGGCCACAAGGATGATCAAGGGGCTGGAGCACCTCTCCTGTGAAGACGGGCTGAGGGAGTTGGGGGTTCAGCCTGGAGAAGAGAAGGCTCCAGGGAGACCTTATAGAGGCCTTCCAGTATCTAAAGGGGGCTACAGAAAAGCTGTGGAGGGACTCTTCTTTCAGGGAGTGTAGAGGTAGAACAAGGAATAGCTTTAAACTAAAAGAGGGTAGGTTTAGGTTAGATGTTAGGAACAAATTCTTTGCCATGAGGGTGGTGAGGCACTGGAACAGGCTGCCCAGAGAAATTGTGGGTGCCCCATCCCTGGAAGCGCTCAAGGACAGGTTGGATGGGGCTTTGAACAACCTGCTCTAGTGGGAGGTCTTCCTGCTCATGGCAGGAGGGGTGGAACTAGATGGTCTTTAAGTTCCCTTCCAAGGTGAACCATTCTGTGATTCTATGATTATCTAAGCCTTGTGTTACTGCAGGGCTAGTGCAGATGGAACTTCCCCATTTGGCCTCATATACGTGAGCAGGACAGCCCTGAAGTGCCTGGTATCTGGCTCCTTCCACTGAACTTCACAGAAGTTTCCAGTGGAGGAAAAAAAAAATACATGAGGGAAAAACTTACAGGGGAAAGTATAATCTAAAAAAGTTCCCATGAGACACTTCTGAACCAGTTTTGTTTCAAAAGGATAATAAAATAATTTTAAAATCCCTAAATAATTCAGAACTGAAGTTGGCTGAGCTGAAGTATTTCACACTGATTTAAAACAAAGCTGCCTGAAGACTGAAATCAGCACTTGATGGTCTGAGTTGAACTCCAAAGCAACACATCCAATTCATCCACTAATCAACATCCATCACTTACCCAGCTTCCTTGCAGCATTACCTGCTCCTGTAACAGCATCTATCAAGCTCATGCATACACATGCACACTCTGGTCCTGACACAAAAAGGCCACATCACCTCCTCCTAAGTGCCACTTGTCTCAAATGATAGGTTTAAGCATAGTAACAGACTGCAAACAGCGGGCATCTTTCATACGAAGCCTAGCATTAACACTGTTAATGGGCCCCCATGAGGGCCCATTTTGTCAAGCAACATCCATCAGCAGTAGCTGCAATCCCTGGCCATGACTCAAAGGTAACAGTGCACCACTTCACTTAAATCAAGATGCCTCAGATAAGATGCATTTCATAGTTTTCCACACAGTGACTAGAGGACGGAAACTGCCTAATGGTTATTGAGCCTCTCGCACTGACCTCCCCAGTGTGGCCTCGCTGCATGGAATGCAGGCAAAACTCTGAAACTCAGACCTAAACAGGATGAACCCCATTCCAAAGCAATACCACTAATAAAATCAACAGTTCCATTTTCTTTTTAACTTCCCAGAGTCCAGTAGACTGACTAGGCAGATAACCCAGGACTCCTAGCAGGTAGGCACACTGTAGGACTTGCTGAAACCATCACTGCTCCTACCACTGCCATGAGAAATTCTGCCCTCCTTTCCAGCAGAAGCAGGGTCACTGTACTCCTAGAAGAGGTCCAACAGCTTCTAGGGCTGTATGAACAGCCCTCCCTGATGGCAAGCATGTCAGGATGGGACAGATCTTCCCATCATTTATGGCATTCACAGTATTTATAGTGCAACCCTATAACTACTGGAGAGTTTTTCAAGTTCCCGATTTTAGGTTGCCACAAAAATAAATATCCCCCAAAAGTTTAGTAAGTACTTCTGCTCTCACTACCTAGCTGCAAAAATACTAGCATTCATAACAATAACAACAACAAAAACGTAGTAACTGACATATCTTGCTGCATATTCCTGCAGGAAAGGGAAATATTTATCACACTTAAAAAAAATAAATAGTAAGTCCAGCTTATCTTCTGCAGCACATGAAATACCAGAACCTGAACCAAACAAAAAAAAAAAGGAAGATGCGCTGGCTGACAGATATCTGCAGTAAGTCATAGTTTGCATATAAAGCAAAAACAAAAATAGATTTTGCAGGAAGAACAGATTGATCTTGCAAGAACAGATTGAATTCTCCTGCTGAACAGATGCATCAGCCTGATTATAACAACAGTCAGCAAGAAAAGAATAAATCAGGAAAAAAAAAATCTACAGAGTAGTCAGAAAACCAGAGCAGCTCATCAGAGCCTCATGAAATGGCAGCTATACTGTGGCCCATGCCCTAGACCAGAATTTTATTAATAAAACATTTACTGAATCTAAAAGTGTCTGTACTTGACTTGTATCATCATCCATAAGGCTGCCTAGAACAAACTTCATGTTTGTGTTTAAGATCCAGGAAGCAAGTCTGTCTGAGCTAAGTTTTATCATCTCAGAGATAGTAACAGATCCTTTTTTCTTTTTTTTTTTTTTTTTTTAAACAGTTTAAAAATATCTTGTATGTTCCCAAGAATAACTTCTGAGTTGCTTGGCTCTTTTAACAAACTTTTTAATCACAGAAGTGGGAAGGGGAAAGGACAAGAAATTAATTTCAGCTGTTCAGTCTTTATTTGAAGATGACAAGCTTGCTGCACATGGGAGCTTCTGGGGATTCAGATGCCCGTTCACAAAGCACAGATGAGCTCAGTTTAGGGGTGATAGCAATCCCCTGAAGCAAATGGTAACATCACAGACACGCAACCTCTGGGAGATCCAGCAACAAGCTGAGATGTCTAGAAAGGCATGCAAGAGGGCCTGATCAGAACCAGAGTATGTTCTGCTCATGTCCCAGCTCAACACCAGGAGCAGTTCACTTTAAAGAAAAAACCCTTTGGAGTCTGAGTCCTCCCAGGGATGCACAAACCCAGGAAATCCTGTGCCATACCACTAGCTCCCCCAGGGAACACTGAATTGGGGGTCATCAGTGCTCCCTGGGGAGAGGTAACTTCTGCACACCAGTCTCAGTTGCAATGCTGCTGGGGTTCAGCACTACAAAGTCTCACTCCCAGAGAATAAAACTGAGGGCTGATTCTCACCTGTAGCATTAAACTGGATCATAAAAACAAAGTAAAGTGAAATTTAAGAACTGCATCCCCCTCTCCTGGTAGAAATCAGAAGTGGTCTCTACACAAAATGGGGATCAGGGCAATCTGGATTTCAGGGTCAAGTGACGTTTGCATTGTCCCCGTCACAGAGGGCCTTCTGAATTCTTGCTCTGGCAAGAACTGCTTACAGGAAGCAAGGTCAATCTCACAGAGTTTGCCTTGTTGTGGTTCCGCTCGATTGGGCAGCCGAGCTCCACCACAGCCGCTCTCTCACTACCCCTCCTCAAAGAGGAATGGGGAGAAAATATGTGAAAAGGGCTCAAGGATTGAGATAAGGACGAGAAAATAATGCAATAATTATTGTAACGGGCAGAACAGACTCAGCATAAGAAGATAGATAGTAAGATTTATTGCTCATTACTAACAAGCTAGAGAAGTGAGAAACAAAGGAAAGAAACCAAAAGCACCTCCCCCCCCATCCACCCTCTTCCACCTCCTCCCCCCAAGCGGCGCAGGGGAACGGGGGAATGGGGGTTATGGTCAGTCTACAGCGCTTCTTCTCTGCCGCTCCTTCTTGGTCACTCTCGTCCCCTGTGCTGTGGGGTCCCACCCACAGGATGCAGTCCTTCCTGAACTGATCCGGCGTGGGCTTCCCACAGGCAGCAGCTCTTCCAGAACTGCTCCAGATATGGGTCCATACCACGGGGTCCATCCCTCAGGAGAAAACTGCTCCAACCTGGCTCCCCCACGGGCAGCAGCTCCTGCCAGGTCACCTACTCCTGCGTGGGCTCCTCTCCACGGGCTACAGGTCCGGCCTGGAATCTGCTCCGGCAGGGGTCTTCCACAGGCGGCAGCCTCCGTCGGTGCAGGTCCACCTGCTCCACTGTGGTCTCCTCCATGGGCTGCAGCGTGGAACCCTGCTCCACCGTGGTGCTCCATGGGCTGCAGGGGGACATCCTGCTTCACCATGGTCCTTACCACAGGCCGCAGGGGACTTCTGCTCCGGCGCCTGGAGCACCTCTCCCCCTCCTTCTACACTGACCTTGGTGCCTGCAAGGCTGTTCCTCACTGCTTTCACTCTCCCAGCTGCTGTGTGGTGCAGCGTTTTTTTTTTCCCTGTCTTAAATACGCTCTCACAGAGGCGCAAAACAACATCGCTTATTGGCTCAGATCTGGAAAACAATGGGGCCCTTCCCAAACATGCGGCGGCTTCTAGATCTTTCTCACAGAAACCACCCCTATGGCTCCCTGCTACCAAAACCTTGCCAAGTAAACCCACTACACTTGTTTACTGCTGACCGTGGCACGAGTCAGACATACCAGCACCTCTCTGACTTGCAGCTGAAGACAAAGGACCTAGCTGTCCAGTTTACTAAAGTTGTTTAACTGTACAGCCCTAACCTAGATCATCTGACCCTAAAATTCATGCATTTCCTCCTCAAAGCAACATCCTCAAGCCTGAGGCAGCAAGCACCACCCTAGCAGCTCCACTCCCAACTCCAACCAGGCATTCCTGGGTGGCTGTTCCCACTCTGCTCAGCTCATTGAAGCTCTACGCAGTATCACAGAATCACAGAATTTCTAGGTTGGAAGAGACCTCCAAGATCACCCAGTCCAAATTCTGACCTAACACTAACAAGTCCTCCACTAAACCATGTAACTAAGCTCTACATCTAAACATCTCTTAAAGACCTCCAGGGATGGTGACTCCACCACTTCCCTGGGCAGCCCATTCCAATGCCTCACAACCCTCTCGGTAAAGAAGTTCTTCCTAACATCCAACCTAAAGCTCCCCTGGTGCAACTTTAGCCTGTTCCCCCTTGTCCTCTCACCAGGCGCGTGGGAGAACAGACCAACCCCCACCTCACTATAGCCTCCTTTAATGTATCGTAAAGAGTGATAAGGTCACCCCTGAGCCTCCTCTTCTCCAGGCTGAACAAATCCAGCTCCCTCAGATGCTCCTCGTAGGACTTGTTCTCCAGACCAGCTTCATCGCCCTTCTCTGGACTCGCTCGAGCACTTCCATGTCCTTCTTGTAGCGAGGGGCCCAAAACTGAACACAGTACTCGAGGTGCGGCCTCACCAGAGCCAAGTACAGGGGGACAATCACCTCCCTAGCCCTGCTGGTCACACTGCTTCTTATGCAAGCCAGGATGCCGTTGGCCTTCTTGGCCACCTGAGCACACTGCTGGCTCATATTCAGCCGACTATCCACCATCACTCCCAGGTCCTTCTCTGCCTGGCAGCTCTCCAACCACTCATCTCCCAGCCTGCTTGGGGTTATTGCGCCCCAGGTGCAGGACCCGGCACTTGGCCTTGTTGAACTTCATGCAGTTGACCTCAGCCCATCGGTGCAGCCCATCCAGATCCTCCTGCAGAGCCTTCCTACCCTCAAGCAGATCGACACACGCACCTAACTTGGTGTCATCTGCAAACTTACTGAGGGTGCACTCGATCCCCTCATCCAGATCATCGATAAAGATATTAAAGAGGACCGGCCCCAGCACCGAGCCCTGGGGAACGCCACTAGTGACCGGCCTCCAGCTGGATTTGACTCCATTCACCACGACTCTTTGGGCCCGGCTATCCAGCCAGTTTTTAACCCAACGAAGCGTACACCAGTCCAAGCCACAAGCAGCCAGTTTCTTGAGAACGTTGTGGGAAACGGTGTCAAAAGCCTTACTGGAGTCAGTAGAAAGGCTTGGTGGGAGATGTGAGCAACGTTGCTGGAAAGCCTGATTGGACACAAATACTTGCCTCCACTGTCATGAGAACCTACCTCTTCACTAACCAGAAACTAGCCCTAGACAATGGGCTGTGGTTAGGCCTAGCCCCAGTTTGCTGTACAAGTTTGCTGAAAGCCATTGTGGAAGGTGATGAACCCAGACCAGCCAAGACTCCAGCAGTGCAGGGATGATGCTCACATTGCATTAAACCAGACACCCAGCTGCTCAGGCCAGCAGGCCACCACAGCCTCACCACCACGAGACAGGACCAGGCACACATGTCCCATGTCACCAATGTTAATCTGTTCAAGGACCAGAGCAAGTGGCAGGCTGGCCATGATCCTCTACCTACAAGCGGAGAAGCCACCCTGAACATCTTCAGCAAAAATGCCCTGACAGACATTTCTTCATGCTCCCTCCTTCACCACTCAGCCCCATCTGTGAAGTCTGACACATCTGAAAAGCTCTTCTGTTCTATAATTGTGTCACTTCTATGCTTGCTGTTTTGATTTTGTTTGGAAATTTTTACTCCTCTGCCCACACATCCTCAACTCTTTACTGGCAGGTCTAGGTCAAGACTGTGGAGACATTTGCCACACTTTAGGATTTTACTCTGGCCACAGTTGTTTTTTCTTTTGCTTTCTTTCAATTTTGTATATATTTACTTATTTAACAGTGTTGTTTTATTTTATAAAGAAGCAGAGAGAGGCCACTGTACCTTTGAAAAGAAACAGAATAGAGCGCACACTTTGATAGAAAGCACAGTGTATCTGTGTAATACACATATGATGGGAACTGGGGAGCACAGCACCCCACTCCACACAGCCTAGGTCTAGATACCACCTCTCCCATCAACCCCACCTTTCAAACACTCACAAGGTGACCAAGGAAAGCTGCCAGTATCTACCAGGCTCCAAAAAATGAGGAAGGTGGTTTGACACCATATGCAGTCCCCAACAGCTCACTGGGTATGCACACGGGCCAGCTGGATCAGCCTAGCCATCCATGTGAAGTCTGCTGTGCGGGTGAAGACCTGCCTCAGGCTCATCAGCCATGGAGGGATGATGCAGGAACTGCCACGCGCGTGAAGTCAGGGGATGCTTTGATAGCAGAGCTGTCCCCCCGAGAGCACTTTTCCAACATGTTTCCCCATCCACCTGCCTTGTCTGACCAGATATTTTCCTTTCCTGGGCTTCCCCTACTGCTACCCACTTCTCTGCTCAGATCTCATCTCCTTCCTGTACTACAGTGATGCAGTTTAAAGATCACTCTGCCCCAGCCTCTGCTGTAACACAAGACCAACTTCATGCCAGCAAGATGACCATGAGACCACACGCATGCCTGGGTGCAACTTCCCAATTAAGCAGCAACACAGACTCTGCTCCCACCTATCTCCAGGGACTTCACGTCTTCCTACGAGACGCAGTGCTATTCCATGTCTTGCCCACCACATGGCTCTCCAGCCACTGCTGCTGTGTTGAACAGCTAGAAATTAAAGTTAAACATGCAGGCCCCAGATGCCTCAACAGCTTTTGCCAGGGATCTGACTGCCTGTGTTCAGGGCTGGGTCCAACAAGGTATAGTCTCAACTCCAAACCAGAGTCCCCACACTGTCATGGAGGTCATTGTCCTACCTGCCCCGACATCATGCTTGGCTGCCACTCTTCTTCCCCCTGCTGCTGACACCACACACCATGGCAACAACCGGCTGGTACAAAATGCAGTGCCATCATCCAGGCTGCCAGATGTCACCCCAACCACGATGCTGCAGGACACTGCTCTCTGCCCTGGGGATCCCACTGGCAACAGTCCTAAGCTCTCCATCAGCCATTTCCAGGGTGCTACAGGGAGGCAGCTGCCCTCCCAAACATGCCATGTTATGCAGCCCTTCCTGACATTACCAGGAAGACAAGCCAGCCTCACACAAGGAGTGTGACAGCCCACGGCTAGATCCAGTCAGTTTGGGAGATTTTCACAGGCACCACACCACATTCTGGTTTTAAGATAAAACCCTCTCTATTTTTGGCCTTCAGTTGTGCAAGTGGTGTGCTCATGAATCTGATGACACCCCAAACAGCCGACCTCAAACACCTTTGCTTCCTGCCAGCCTCAGCAGCATCTGTGGACTCCACAGACTAATGAAAAAGTAGAGGTTTCAGAGAGAACGTTTTTCCACGGGGACGAGCAAGCAGCTCACTGCAGTCACTCCAGGCTCTGCAGCCGCAGAACGCTCTGCCGGCCTCCCCCGTGCTGCGCCCCAGCCTCCCGCCAGCATCGCGGCGGCCGCAGCGCTGCCCCGAGGGCCGCACTGCCCGGCCCGCGGCAGCGGGAGGCGCCTCCGGGCCGAGTCCCCTCAGCAAAGGGCGGGGGCCTGCGGGGCCGGGCTGGCGGCAGGGGTCCCGCCGGGGCGAGGGCCCAGCCCCGCGCTCGGGGTGAGGCGAGGGGGCAGCGACCCCGCCCCGCGCCGCTCACCTTCCGCCTCCCAGCGCTCCAGCGCGGCGGGGCCGCTGCGGCGGGCGCCGCCCAGCAGCTCGGCGGGCAGCGGCTCCATCCGGCCGTCCAGGACTTCCAGCGGCCCCGGCTGGCGGGCGGAGGCCGCCGCGAGCCGACAGTGCTCGCCCAAGCCGGGCGGAAGCGCCGCCAGCAGCGCCCCGCGCTGCGCCGGGCCCAGCTGGGCCCAGAAGCGCAGCAGGTGGCCCTGCCCGGCCCGCGCCAGCTGCGCCCGCACCTCCTCGGGCGGCCCCATCCCGCCGCAGCCGCCCAGCCTCTGCCGGCCGGCGGCGGGGCGGAGCGGGGCCGGGCCTGCCCCTGTCCCGCCGCCGCTCCGCCCCGGGCGACTCTCGTTCCCGCCGCCCCGTCCTGCGCCCCGGCGGGGCTTACTCTCCGTTTTTTTTTTCCCGTTTCCTCTGCCCTGCGAGGCTGGCTGCGTTCGGCCAGCAGCCCTTCCCAGCCCTCCTCAGGCCAGCGTTGCCCGGGCTCTGCAGGCGCCTGCCGGGCTAGAATACATTTCTGCAGTGCTTTGTGCGTACTGAAGTGCTTTGGCTGCTCAGATATATCTGATGGGGATACCAGAGGTGCTCGTGCTGGGAACTTCATATTTAAGAAACTCAGAAGGATTACATCCACTCGCGTCAGAAAACTCGTGGAGTTAATTTCAGCACAGCATGCAGCTGGGTGGGTCCTGTGCCATCCAGATGTGATGCTTGTCAGGGATCAGATTCCCCCTGCTCCCAAGTGCAGTGTCTGATCAGAGACTGAACCAGCAGTGAGGAAGTGCTGAGACAGAGAAACACAAAGAAAGCTGAGCCGGTCATGAGGTGTCAGATGACACACAGTGAGGTGTAGATATGGATGCTTAGGGACATGGTTTAGTGGTAGACTTGGCACTGACAGGTTAACGGTTGGATTTGATGATCTCAGAGGTCTTTTCCAACCTAAATGATTCTGTGATTTTATGAGGTGGCTTCTTCTGCCATGCACAGTTGGGCCACGGGCTGCCAACAAAGAGGGCAACAGAATGCCCTAAACTCCTGTCCTCAAAACCCCACTGCTCTCGCAGTTGGGCAACCTGGTCACAAACATCCTCTTGCAGCCATCAGCCTGTCTCTGTAGCTGGGCAGAACAAGACCAGAAGACATACAGACAGCTGTTTGGATGGACATGGCTACCTCCTTCTGTGTGGCTGGAGCTGGGGAGCTGGACCCCATCTGGATGAGACAACTAGGTTAGGAAGAAGCCCTGCTAGTTGTCATACCTTCTGCTTCACAGTCTGTTTTCCTACAATGTCTCAGTGGAGGACTCAACAGAACTACTATGTGGACATGGGCCTAGGGTTTTAAAAACTCCTAGCTCTGATCCCTGCTGTGATCCCTGCATTTACACAAATCTCTTCCTGCTGTGGTTGTATTCACGGTCTGTCTGGTATGTGAATGGGTGTAGTCTCTAGGTCCTTCCACACACGTGGTACGTGTGTAACCACTGACCCTTACAAACACATAGTTATCAGAAAAGGCTTTCTCAGATACAACTTTCGAATTCCACCCTGTGTTTTTTTCCTGTAGAACTTGGTGCAGCCCTTGCTGCAAAGGCTTGGAGAAACCCCAGCACACAGCCATGACGTACCAGTGTGGTGGTTTTACCGTACTGGGCAGCTAAACCCCACAACCGCTCTCTCACTCCCCCTCCTTTAGATGAGGAGGGGGAGAAGTAAAGCAAAGAACAACTCACGGGTTGAGATAAGGATAATTTAATTAAAGGGAAATAATTATGATAATTAAATAAAGACTACCATGAACTAAACAATTTAACTAAGGGGAAATAAAAAGGGAAAGGGGAAAGGGAGGGGAAAAAAGGAAAATAAAAAGAAGGGAGGAAAACAAACAAACAAAATAAATGAAGGCTATATGGAAGTGCAGAGGAAAGAAATTACTCTCTACTTCCCACAAATGAGCGATGATTGACCGCGTCCTTGAAGCAAGGCCTCAACGCACACAGCCGGTGTTCAAGAGGAGGACCGACGTCTTCCAAACGAGAGCCCACCCCTCCCCTCTTCTTCCTGTTTCCACCTTTTATTGCTGAGTGTGACATCACATGGTATGGAATATCCCTTTGATTGGTTTAGGCCAGCTGCCCTAGTGATGTTTCTCTCCTCACCTTTTGCCCACCCCCTAGGAGGGTTAGAGAAAGGCCTAATACTGTGCCACTGCTGCTCAGCAGCAGACACAACACTGGTGTGATAACACTGCTGTTCCAGCTACAAGTACAGAGTACAGCACTGTATGGGCTGCTGCCGGGAAAGTTAACATTCCAGCCAGACCCAGTACAACCAGACAGGACAACCTGAGAAAGCAGGATGTAGGTAAGACTGGGCCAAACAAAATGCAAACATGCACAAGGAACAGGAAATTCATCGTCAAAAAAAGCTCCAGCAACCCTAAAGAAGAGAGAAGTCTTCTGCTTCACAATACTTCATGTGATAGCAGCAGTGGGTTAGGATAGGGTATCTTACTGGAAAGCTTCTTACAGAATTCTAATTTTTAGGACTTTGTTTCAATAGGTAAGCATCCACAAATGTGTCCTCCAAAAAAAAAAAAATGTGACAGACCATGCAGGAACATCTTAGCTGCCAGCCCAGGCCCTGGTTCCCAAACTAGCCATAGTAGGAGCCAGTGGAAATACAAATTCTTGCTCTGCTGACCTAGGCATGTTACAGACTAAGAAGATACACTCCTCTGCCCCCCAGCTGCTTGTTTTAGCTCCCCACCCACTGTCTCTCAGCCGTTGTGACAGCCTGAGAGCTGCCAGCCAGCGGCCAGACTTCCTGCTCACAGGGCCTCCAAGGGAAAAAACAGTCTGATGGAAAGAAAAGCAACTTAATGGGAAGTACCTGCCCCCCTCCAAAGCAAACAAACCATGTCCTCAAAGAGGTCCAGTAAGCAGGAAGATTGAAATGATGGCATCTCAGCACTGGTAAGAGCAAAGAAGCCAACCCTCCCCTCAAGGAAAGCTTGCTGCTGCCCTGAGACTGCACACCTCCTGCCACCTCACACTCCTGCCCAGAGGTTTGCAAGGGATGGATGAGCTGCTGGCTTGATATCTTGGTACCATACTGGGAGCAATTCCCTGCAACCTCTTAGCTTTGGGTCTAAGAGAAGGGATAAGCACAAATAGTGCTTAATTAATTAACAACAGAGAGAACCAGAACTTGACATCTAGACTGCTGTTAGCACAATTCCTGGTGTGGCTTTAACTGAGGGCCAGCTAACAGTTCCAGGGTATTGTTCTGGAAATCCACTCTGGATGTGGCACTATTTCTTGATAGACGCTGTAAGACAACGCAATGAGACCTTCTTGCTCCAGCTACAAGAAGCATCATGCTCACATGCTCTCATCCTCTTGGGGGATTTCAGCCATCCGGATGTTTGCTGGGAAAGCTACACAGCAGGTAGTAAGCAATCTAGGAGATTCCTGGAATGCGTTGAGGACAATTTCCTCGTCCTGGTTTTAGACAAACCAACCAGAGAAGTGTTACTGGACCTGGTGCTCACCAATGCAGAAGAGCTCATTAAAGAGGTTAAGACTGGAGAAAGCCTGAGTTGCAGTGACCATGCTCTGTTTGAGTTTGTGATCTCGAGGGGTATGGGCCTGGCTAAGAGCAAATTCAGGACCCTGAACTTCAGAGGAGCCAACTTCCAGCTGTTCAAACAATTAGTGGATGAGATCCCACGGGACACTGTCCTTAGGGACAGAGGATCCCATCAGAGCTGGCAACTCTATGAATATTTATCTTACAGTGCAAGAGCTCTCTATCCCCATATGTAATAAATCAACCAGGGAAGGTAGAAAACCAGCATGGCTGAACAAGGATCAGCTGATAAAACTTAGGCAAAAGAAGGAAATGCACAGACAGTGGAAACAGGGCCATGTGCCCTGGGAAGAGTACAGAGACACTGTCCAGATATGCAGGGATGGGATCAAGAAAGCCAAGGCACTGACAGAACGAAATTTGGTGAGGGATGCAAAGAATAACAAGAAGGGGTTCCACAGATACATTGGCCTCAAAAGAAAGACTAAGGAGAGTGTACCACCTCTGACAAATGAAGACAGATGTGGAGAAGGCTGAGGTACTGAACAACTTCTTTGTTTCAGTCTTCACTGGTGGTCAGGCTTCCCACATTTCTTGTGTCCCTCAACCCTCTAGGCAGGGACTGGGGGAGCAGAGTCCCTCCCACTGTAAGTAAAGAACAAGTTCAGAACTGCCTGATGCAACTTAACAACTGCAGGTGTATGGGGCCTGATGACATGCATCCCAGGGTCTTGAAGAAATTAGCTGATGTAGTCACCAAGCCACTCTCCATCATATTTGAAACATCATGGCAGTCAGGTGAAGTCCCTGGTGACTGGAAAAAGGGAAACATCACCCACATTTTTAAAAAGGGTAGAAAGGTGGAACCAGGTATCTACAGACTCACCTCTGCGTCTGGGAAGACCATGGAATGGATCCTCCTGGAGACAAAGTTAAGGCACATGCAAGACAAGGAGGTGAACTGAGACAGCCAGCGTGGCTTCACCAACGGTAAATCATGCCTGAGCAATCTGGTGGCCTTCTGTGATGGAGTAACTGCATTAGTCGACAAGTGAAGTCTGACCAATGTCACCTACTTGGCCTTCTGTAAGGCTTTTGGCATGGTCCCACATGACATCCTAATCTCTAAATTGGAAAGGTATGGATTTGAAGGGCAGACCATTCAGTGGATAAGGAATTGGCTCAATGATTGCACCTAGAGAATGGTGGTCAATGGCTCAATGTCCAAGTGGAGGCCGGTGAGGAGCAATGACCCTCAGGGATCTGTCCTGGGACTGATGCTTTTCGATATTTTCAAAAATTACATAGACGATGGAACTGAGATCACCCTCACCAAGTTTGCAGATGACACCAAGCTGAGTGGTGCAGCTGATACCAAAGAAGGAAGAGATGCCATCCAAAGGGACCTGGACAAGCTAGAGAATTGGGCCCATGTGAACCTAATGAAGTTCAACAAGTCCAAGTGCAAGCTGCTGCACCTTGGACAGGGCAATCCCAGACATGAGTACAGACTGGGAGAAGAACTCGTTGAGAGCAGCACTGTGGAGAGAGACTTGGGGGTTCTAGTGGATGAAAGGCTTAACACAATGCATCAGTGCATGCTTGCAGCCCAGAAGGCCAACCGTGTCCTGGGCTGCATCAAAAGCAGCTTGACCAGCAGGTCGAGGGAGGTGATTGTCCCCCTCTGCTCTGCCCTCATGAGGTCTCACCTGGAGTACTACATCTTGTGCTGGGGGAAAACACAGGAAAGCTGTGGACCAGTTAGAGTGAGTCCAGAGGTGAGCCACAAAGATGATCAGAAGGCTGGAGCACCTCTCCAATAAAGGAAAGGCTCAGGGAGCTGGGGATGTTCAGCCTGAAGAAGAGAAGACACAAGGGAGGCCTCATTGTGGTCACTTTCAGTACTTAAGGGGTCTTATAAAAAGGACGGAGAGAGACTCTTTACTCAGGTAGATAATGATAGGACAAGGGGGAATTGTCTTAAACTAGAAGATGATACATTTAGATTAGATATTAGGAAGAAATTCTTCCCTGTGTGGGTAGTGAGGCACTGGAACTGGTTGCCCAGAGAAGTTGTGGATGCCCCATCCCTGGAGGTGTTCAAGTCCAGGATAGGGCCTTGGGTAACCTGGTCTAGTGGGTGGCATCTCTGCCTATGGCTGGGGGGTTGGAACCAGATGATCTTATGACCTTTTCACCCAGGGGAGGCAGTGTTGATTTGTGGGACATGCTGGTCTGCTACCTGCCTCCGGGGGGATATCAGATGCCCTGTGCCCTTCCCAGAGAGGAGCAGTGGTGCATTTGGATGCCACCACACGAGAGCCAGTGCAAGTGTCACTGCATTCCCAGCTGCCAGCACCTGAGGGACAGCACAAAGGAAGGGTTGGGACTGTTTTGAATGGCAGGTGGTGCTTTCCAGAAGCTTGGAGGAAGGAGAACTGAATAACTAATTTATGTTAAATACAAATAAATAAATAAAAAACAAACAAACAAACAAAAAACTCTACTAGTGAAAAGAACTTGCCTGGCCCTAAAATAAAGTATTCAGTTTTCAAAATCTCCTATTCACCCTACCACTCTAAGGAGGTCTGTTTGATGACAATCCCTTCAGATCACTTTGATACAGAAAACATAGTAAAAGTGGAACTGCAATGGCCCCAGCTTCTTGTTGCCAGAATAGAAATTTCCACATGGAGGAGTGAGAGTATTTCACTTGAATCAGTATATACAGTTAACACCAATAATTGTTTTTGGTATCTGCAGATTGCTTTCCTAGTAACATAGACCTGCCTGGCAGGGAAATTGGACAAGAGACATTAAGGTAATTTTAAATTCCCACTATTATTCCTTGCTGTTCCAGCAAACCCAGAGATGTGGGAGGAATCTAGGGAAAATTATTTTCCTACAGAGCAGCCTTTGTTGAACATAACAGCCCCCATGCTGATGCCACAGTTTGGACCATTTTGAAACGTCCTATCTTTGTGGCACAGTATGAGTCTTTAAGCTCTACAGGGGCATGCAGCCTCCTTACCTCCTGCTGTTACCAGAGCTGAGCAGTATAACATTCACTGCTCTGCCTCTGAAGCAGAAAGGATAGGAATAATGTACTAGTTACTTCTTCCTGTATCCTACGAAGGTGTGACTGTGTTCAGTCAAATGTGGCCAAGCCAGGCAGAGATCTCAAAACAGGTAGGGAGGCCAAAAAAAAAGTTATGAAAATAAATGGTTTAAAGAAGAGCAGGCTGTGAAAAGCCTGGCCATAGCCCAGAGACCAGTCACATTTAAACTCCATTTAGAAGAGGAAAGGCAAGAATGGGCTGAGAAGCCAGGCATGGAACAAAGCTGTTGAAGGCACTGGGGGACTTGACAGAGAAGCTGACAGTCGGGAGAGCAGCAAAGGCCACATCAATAGGAGAAAATGAGGGCCAAGCCTCTACCCCCTTCTCCCTTTCAAGCCAAGTCAGAGCTAAAGGAAATTACCCCAACAGACGGCACAGGGAGATGTCCACAGACAACCTCACAGGGAATTAGCAACTGGACAGTGTCTAATTCTCTTCTCTGTGTGCTGAGGCAATTCTGGCTGAAGGGACGTGATGAGGATGAATATGTGCTGTCTAGGTTCTCGCAGGTACTGGTGTCCCACTTACACCTAGCAGTGCTGTCTGTGCTGCCAACAAAACAGAGCAGCCACTTGCTTGAGCACCCACATGTGCTTTTGTGCCTGCACAAGCCCAGCCATCACCCTTCTCCAGCACACTAACTGCCTGACTCCCTTAGTTCAGTGCCATGAGCATCATATCAGGACAAATTCCTTTCAGGTGCCTCCCCAGGGCTGAGCCACTTGCGGTTCCTGGGACATGGGAATAGTGACACCAGAATGACACCTGTGCTTTGTAGTCTGCCTTGTTGCAATGAACCCGACAGAAGGAGCTTGCAGAGAAAGGCAGTATCTTTTACTAGGCAGTATCTTTTGCACTGTTAAATCTAATAGACAGTTCAAATTTCAAGCTAAATTATAGAAACACTTTATCTTAAAATTGCTGGTTCATAAAAATTCTGTAAGAAAGATAGAAGTAAAATCCAGCTGGCGATCAGCCACCAGTGGTGTTCCCTGGAGGTCAGTGTTGGGGTGCATCCTCTGTAATATCTTTATTGATAATTTGGATGAGGGAATTGAGTGCACCCTCATTAAGTTTGCAGATGACACCAAGTTGGGGGGAAGTGTTGATCTGCTGGAGGGTAGGAAGGCCCTGCACAAGGACCTGGACAGAATGGGTCGGCGGGATGAGGTTGAACATGGCTAAGTGCCGGGTCCTGCACTTTGGCCACAACAACCCCATGCAGCACTACAGGCTTGGGGGAAAGTGACTGGAAAGCTGTGCAGAGAAAAAGGATCTGGGGGTGATGATTGATGCTCGCCTGACCATGAGCCGGCAGCATGCCCAGGTGGCCAAGAAGACCACAAGAGCATCCTGGCTTATATCAGGAACAGCGCAGCCAGCAGGACCAAGGAGGTGATCGTCCCCTTGCATTCTGCTCTGGTGAGGCTGCACCTCAAGTACTGTGTTCAGTTTTGGGCCCCTCATGACAAGAAGGCCATCGAGGCCCTGGAGTGTGTCCAGAGAAGGGTTACAAAGCTGGTGAAGGGCCTGCAACACAAGTCCAGGACACAAGGAGCAGCTGAGGGAACTGGGGCTGTTTAGTCTGGAGAAGAGGAGGCTCAAGGGAGACCTTATTGCTCTCTACAACTACCTGAAAGGGAGGTGTGGGGAGCTGGGGGTTCGCCTCTTCTCACAGGTAACCAGTGATAGGACTAGAGGGAATGGCCTCAAGTTGCACCAAAGGAGGTTCAGGTTGGAATTTAGGGGACATTTCTCTGCAATAGTGAGAGTCATGTCACAGTTGGGACTTTTTGATCCTGTTCACTAACCAGATTTGCTCTAGAGATGCTAGAAATGCTAGGTCTTCAGGTATCTCTGCTTCAAAAAGTACATGCTTCCCTTTACAAGGTTATGGTGCCTTTGGTGCAGAAGAGGCAGGGCTTTCAGGGGGGTGAAGAAGACTCCCAGAAAAAAATGTTCCCCCACCTACCTTACTAAGGCTCTTACATCCCAGGCTCTGTACCTGTTGAAAAACGTGTGCAACAAAATTTGGGAAAGGTGCAAAGTCCAGCTCAGTGATATGGCCATCCATCCTGTCCAGCATCTGAAGTTTGTGAAGCGGAAAAAGCTGTTGAGTTCGAGCACAGGTAGCAGACTCCTAGTTCTGCTGGCAAGTAAGCAGATTTACGACCGGAGAAACAGCAGGTGAGGCAGTGCTGTGAGCAAACAGGATTTGCGCCTGATGAAGCACCAGCACCAGCCTGGCTTTCCGCGGGCCTCCCCCTGCTGGGAAACAGCTGCGGGCAAAGGCCACCAGGTTACAGGCGGCACCCCGCGCCCTGCGGCTGCCGGCGGGAGGCGCCTTCCCGTCCCCGCGACCGGAGCCGGCGGGATCCCGAGCGGCCGGGATGAGCCCTGCGGGCTCGGGGCCGAGCGAGGCCGCTCGCTGCGCGGAGGGGCCCGGCGGGGGCCGCTCCCCAAGCCGGGGGGGAACGGGGCGGGGGGGGGGGGGCGGGGGCGGCGGAGCCCCCCGGGACGCGGGCGAGCGGGGAGGGGGCGGCTCGCGCCGCGCCGCAACTCAAACCAGCGGCCACGCCCGCAGCCAATGGGCCCGCGGGGCTGCCCGCCGCCAGCCAATGGGAGCTCGGGGCTGCCCGCCGCCAGCCAATGGGAGCGCGGGGCCGGGGCGGGGCCGGTAGCCCAGCGCGGCGAGGTGCCCTCGGGGCGGCGGCCGCGGCGATGGCTCCGGAGCGCGGGGCCCGGCCGCTCCCCGCCGGGCCGCCCCCCGCCGGCACCGAGGGGCTGCCCAGGGCCTTCCTGCAGAGCCTGCGCACCCTGTTCGACATCCTGGACGACCGGCGGCGGGGGTACGTGCACCTCCGGGAGATCGAGTCCCGCTGGCAGGGGGCGGAGGCTCGCGAGCTGCCCGCCGGTGTGCTGGAGGGGCTGCGGCGGGCGGCGCCGGCCAGCGGCTACCTCACCTTCGAGCGCTTCGTCCTGGGGCTGCGCGCCGCGCTGCCCGGCGCCGACGGTGGGCCCCCGGTGAAGGGACGAGCCCCGGGGCGCGGCGGCGGCGAGCCGCGGGCGGCGGAGAAGGAGAAGGAGAGGGAGAGGGAGAGGGGCCGCGGCACCGCCGTCAGCGCCTCGCGGAGCCTGGAGAAGCTGCCGAGCCCCTGCGGCGCCGAGGAGCGGCGGGGGCAGAACGCGGGACACCGGGAGCCGGAGCCGAGCCAGCCCCGGGCGCGAGGTGAGAGGCGCCCCGGCATCCCCGGGCCGGCTGCGGCTCGAGGGGAGACTGCGGGTGCGGGTCCCTTCACCAGGCCGGAACGGGCCCGCTCTGCGTGCTGAAGGTGTCTGGCCGTGTGCGGGCATCGCAGCAGAGCTGGCAGCGTTGCGAGTGATCCAGCGGCACCGTTGCCGGAGAGTCGAGTTAGGCAGGGCAGGCTGGGATCCACACCCATGGCTAGGTCTGGTTCTCAGGCAGCACAGACCTGTTCTTTCTTTTTCATTTAAAGCAACAGTAAATTCTTCCCCCAGGCCAGATGCAGAACTCTGAGAAGTCGCTGATATTTTTTATTTTGTCTTCAGTGGGCTTTGATTCAAGTTCTAGATAAACCGGAATGGAGAGCGCACAGTTTGCAAATCCTGCTCTGTCTCGGGCTTGTTCTTCCCTTTACATTTCTCCTCGTGTGGGCGCTTGTCTGTTTATAGTGGTGACAAGAAGAATTAAGGGCTTTACAGTAACATGTCCGTAGTTGTCCTCTGGCACAAAGTCTGTAGGTGACCTTCCTTGTGGGGTGGATCATGAAGCTGATCATCTCTGAGAGTTGCTGGGCATTGGGATGGGGAAGCAAACTCCTGAGAGCCAAGCAGCTTTGCTTGAGTACCAGCCGCAGCTGTGTAGTCAGAGTTAATGCTGTGAGTGTGCATTATCAGAAGGGGTTGCTCCATGATTTCAGGAACATTTTGAATAGTGAAAAAGAGTGAAATCTGATTCAACTGTTTTG
Source organism: Anas acuta (assembly GCF_963932015.1). Lineage (NCBI taxonomy): Eukaryota > Metazoa > Chordata > Aves > Anseriformes > Anatidae > Anas > Anas acuta. The sequence continues at coordinate 385,469 of NC_088998.1, forward strand.
TTAATTACGTGGCACAATTTACAGTAATAAATGAATGGGAAAGCAGCAGTAGGGAGATGTGCTTCAGTGTCCCCAAGCACTGTCCAGGCAGTCGGGACAGGGAATGCCCCGTAGCCACTGGCAGAGCTTTGGCTGCAGAGCCCAGCAGCAGGTCGCTGCTGGCTGTGTCCCTTCCTCAGGACCTGGGGTCCCTGTGCTGGATCTGCCAGGGTTCTCCTGATCCTGGGCCAGTGAGCTGTTAGAGGGCTTTGTGCTGTCTCACATGGCTTTGTCCTAGGGTTGCAGTCTGGCATTGCACCTAAAGTGGGGCATCCACCTACTGCTGCAGGAAACATGGCTCTGACCCCCATCCCAGCGTTCTCCATCCTTTGCTTGTCTTAGATGCAGTGACTGGGAAATTCATGGAGTGAGGTGATTCAGCCAACTGAATGGGTGTAAAATACATTATTTTTATACTTTTGTGTGCTTATATGTGTTCTTTGGCATGATCATTCAGTTTGATGGGCTGGTGAGAATTTTGGGCTGACAAAGGCAGGAGAGGGAGAGCACCACTTCTGGCACCCATCTGCACATTTACCAGTCACGGTGCAGCATGCTGAGTTTGGCAAGGGGGAGACTTGTTCACTAATGTCTAGATTTGCTGCTAATAAATAGGAAGTGTTATAAGGAATACAGGACTTGTTACCTATTCCAGTGAAGTGTGTTGAGATCTACTGAAACAGAGCTCTGTGTGAGAACTTGGTGTTTGTTATTGCAACACTTGAGCAGGACGACTTCCTTTACCTTGGGAAAGTTGTCTGAGCTAGTTTGCCTTCTGTTCCCCACCCTTTCCTTTTAAACATTGCAGAGATTGTCTGCTTCTCATTTTGCCTCCAGACTAATCACTAGAACTTACTTGGTGGAATGTTATTAAAGTGGCTGGTTGTTTTATCGTCAAGAATGTAAATCCAGAAAAAATTGAAAAAAAATTCTTTTCTCACTGAGGAGAAATGTGGGTCCAGTAAGGCCTGTCTCAATTAGATTACATCATTTGGGCTTAAGGTTATTCTTAGCCTCCAGTCACATGATGTACCTTTTGTAAGAACTCTAGCTGAGAGTGGGGAGATGGTGTATCAGTACTTGTAATCATCAAAGTGTTTGAGGGCACTCTCCCTGTCTTGTGTTCCTGAGGAAAGGAGGTACTGACAGGATGATACCCAAGCTCTACTTCCTGGCCCAGGGTGGATCCGCGTGTGACAGAGGTAATTTAAGTATGAATTATGGCAAGATGGCAGAGGCTGAGGGCTAGGATCTTCCTGGCACTTTCAGGTGGTGCAGTGAGCCAGTGGGACAGAATTCAAGTCCCTGTTCCACCTTCATCACTGACTTCTGTTAGCATGGGCAGAGACATGATAGCATGGGCTTCTGAAGACATTCCTGCTCAAAGTCATCTTCAAGGTTCTCAGAAGTTCGTGTCAGCCAGGCAATGCTGGAGCAGCCTGCACATCATAAGCAGTTGCTTCGTTGCCAGCCACAGTGTCCAGGAGCCCACTGATATGCCTGGCACGAGGATCACAGAATCGCAGAATTGTAGGGGTTGGAAAGGACCTCAGAAGATCATCGGGTCCAACCCCCCTGCCAAAGCAGGTTCCTTAGAGCAGGTTGCCCAGGTAGGCATCCAGACGGGCCTTGAATATCTCCAGGGAAGGAGACTCCACAACCTCCCTGGGCAGCCTGTTCCAGTGCTCCGTCACCCTCACCGTGAAGAAGTTCTTTCGCATGTTGGTGCGGAACTTCCTGTGCTGTATCTTGTGGCCATTACCCCTTGTCCTGTCCCCACAAACTGCTGAAAAGAGGTTGGCCAAATCCCTCTGTCTCCCACGCCTCAGGTATTTATACACACTGATGAGATCCCCTCTCAGTCTTCTTTTCTCAAGGCTGAACAGACCCAGGTCTCTCAGCCTTTCCTCATAAGGAAGATGTTCCAGCCCCCCTATTATCTTTGTGGCCCTCTGCTGGACTCTTTCCAGGAGGTCCCTGTATTTTTTCTGTCTTTTTTGTACCGGGGAGCCCAGAACTGGACACAGTACTCCAGGTGAGACCTGACCAGGGCAGAGTAGAGGGGGAGGATTTTCTCCCTTGACCTGCTGGCCACGCTCCCTTTAATGCATGCCAGGATCCCCTTGGCCTTCTTGGCCATAAGGGCACACTGCTGGCTCACGGTCAACCTGTTGTCCACCAGGATCCCCAGGTCCTTCTCTGCAGAGCTCCTCTCCAGCAGGTCATCTCCCCGGCCCCTACTGATCCATGCGGTTGTTCCTTCCCAGGTGCAGGACTCTACACTTGCTCTTGGTAAACTTCATTTGGTTTCTTCCTGCCCAGCTCTCCAGGCTGTCCAGGTCTTTCTGAATGGCAGCACAGCCTTCTGGTGTGTCAGCTACTCCTCCCGGCTTCGTATCGTTGGCGTACTTGCTGAGGGTGGACATTATTCTCTCATCAAGGTCGTCAATGAAGATGTTGAACAAGACTGGACCCAGCACTGACTCCTGGGGAACACCGCTTCACACAGGCCTCCAGCTGGACTCTGCGCCACCAATCATCACCCTCTGAGTTTGGCCAGTCAGCCAGTTCTCAACCCACCTTACTGTCCACTCCTCTATCCCACACTTTTGCAGCTTTGCTAGCAGGATGTCATGGGAGACAGTATCAAAAGCCGTGCTAAAGTCAGGGTAGATGACATCCACTGCTCTCCCCCCACCTACTCAGCTGGTGATGCCATCATAGAAGGCAACGAGGTTGGTCGAGGACAACTTCCCCTTGGTGAATCCATGCTGACTACTCGTCATAACCTTCCTTCTCTTACAGTTGCTTGAAGATGGCATCCAGACCACGCTGTTCCAACACCTTTCCAGGGACAGAGGTGAGACTGACTGGCCTGTAGTTTCCCGGATCCTCCTTGCCCTTCTTGAAGACCGGAGTGACGTTGGCTATCCTCCAATCTTCAGGCACCTCTCCTGTTCTCCAGGACCTTTCAAAGGTGATAGAGAGCGGTTCAGCAATCACCTCTGCCAACTCCCTTAGCATACGTGGATGCATTCTATCAGGACCCATGGATTTGTGTGCTCTGTCACTTCTAGCTCCCCTCCCTTCCCTCGTCAAACCTAGTTTAAAGGCCTGGTAATCAGCTCTGAGAGCTTGCTCCCCAACACACTTGAGCCCCACTTGTCGAGTTGAATTCGGTCAGCAGCCCACATACCTGGCTTCTCAAAGGGCTGCCCGAGATCGAAATACCCAAATCCTTAGTCCAGACACCACCCCCTCAGCCGTCCCGTTCTCCTTCTTTCTGGGTCCTGGTCACCCAAAGGGAGGACAGAGAAGAACACTACCTGCACCTCTGATCCCTTCAACAATCTTCCCAGGGTTGCAAAATCCTTTTTAATATTTTTATAGTTGCAGCTTCCTGGGATCCTACCTGAATGACAACAAGAGGATAGTAATCCTTCGGTTTAATGAGCTGTGGCAGGACCTTCCTAATGTCTCTGACACGTACCCCAGGAAGACAGCACACCTCTCTGGATAGGTTATCTGGGTGGCAAATAGCAGCCTCAGTGCCTCTCAGCAAGGAGTTTCCAATCACTAAGACTCTACATGCTATTTTTGTGGCATGGGTTGTGATGCAGTTCTCTGCCTGGCCCCAATCCCTATGCTCAGTACTTCCCCCAATCTTGACACACTTTGCAGGGTTGCTTCCCAGGTTCGTACTACTGTCCAGACCCTCAACCTCATCATGTTCCTGCCTGAGAAGGGAGTCGCCAACAACAACTACCCTTCTGTCTTTCTTGGTGGAGGCAGTTTTGAGGCGTGGAGTCAATTTCCTCGCCCTAGGCATCCTCCTGGGTACACTTTCTACCTCATCCTCACCCACCGGTCTCTCAAGCTCCAGGGCCTCAAACCTGTTGCGTAAGGGCACCTGGGAAGGTGGGGCCAGTAGGACGGGGGTGTTGCACGTGAGGTTGAGCAGGGACATGTTTCCATTCCTCTTCAACTCCCAGATCCCCTCCCTCTGCCTGACTGCGACAGGGCAGGGGGTCCACCCCCATTTGGGGTGTCCCACCCCAGTACCTTTCCTTCAGGCCCTGCAGGGAGTTGCCCCACCAGTCTGTCTCCCTCTCACACTCCCTGGTGGCCCTCAACCTCTCCATCTCTTCCTTGAGCTCTGCCATCAGGCAGACCAGGTCATCCACCTGCTCACACCTTACATGCACAGTATCTCTGCCTCCCTCAGAGGGCAGCAACAGGCTCAGGCACTCCCTGCATCCAGAGATCTGAACTGCTGCATTTTTGAGCAGGCAGTCAGTAAGAGTGGTTGCAGACTTTCTAGAGAGAGCTCTCTGCCTAGTGTAGACCATTGCGGCCTAGCTAGTGGTAAACAGCCATTAGATGAGTTGTTCTTATGGGCGGGGGGGAATGCTCTGCCCTGCCTGAGCACGCCCTGCCCACACGCACTGCTGTGCAAACTGCCACCGAGGATGGTGAGGCTGATGTTGGAGATGTCACTGTGCACAGAAGGCACCATGACAGCTCCTTGCTGCTGGTTCTTAGGTTGCCTGCTGCAGCAGGTGTCTCAGCATTAGGGGTCTTTACCCTTGTGGTTCCCTATGGAAAAGCTTTCATCCCTGCTGAGAGCCAAAGAATTATGATATGGGGTGGTAAGTGCCTTGCCCAAGGGGTCTGCAGTGTCTATGGGCACTGCCTCGTACCAGCGCAGCCTTTGTGGCTAGGGTGGCCTGGCTCGGGTGGCCTGGGAGGGAGGAGGCAGGACCTCTCCTGCACCCTAGAAAGGCTGATCCTTACTCATAACCAGAGGTTCTGTTTTAGTCACCATGTTGTTAGCTCAGGTGCACAGAGCTCATTTGTTTGACTGGTGAACACATTCTTGTCAAAGTTTCAGCTCAGATCAGCCTGTGGGCTCCACTTTTATCATGCAACACAGACCCAATACTAGCACTTCTGGGTAACAGCAGCAAAAACTGTTTTAACATGTTGTTTCTACCCTGCAGCTCTTCCCAGAGGTGCTTCTGGTTTTGCTTTGGGATTCTGCTTATCAAAGCTACTCTCAGTTTTGGGACTATTCTTCTGCTTCCCCATCAGGATGTGTTATAGGTCTGCTAGGAGAACATGTGCATAGCTGTGCCAGTCTTGCTGTTTTAGCTGTCCCTCACAGGGTGTATGATATGGGTGTATGAAACTAAAGACAGTTGGCAAAACAGATAAATGAGCAATATCAAGACTTTGTGCTTAGTGAGATGCCAGAGACCTGTCTCTGCTGGAGCACTTGCTGATAAGACAAGTGGGACACTGTGATAAACCAGCAGGTGGATTTTTCCCATACCATCATGGCCCCTCTCCTCAGTGAAACAAAGTGACAGGCTGAGCGAGGTTACTTCATAGCATGCCACTGTTGGGGCACTGCCTGCTATGAGTGCAAGTCTAACTCCTGTTGCTGAACTAGTAGATATGTGGCACCACAGACACCCGCAGTGTGGTGCGATTCTCCCCAACCTCACTGCCTTCCAGCTCCCTCCTGTGAATCGAGCTTGTCTTTGAGATGCATGGTGACTTCTGTCTCCACTCACTTCTCCTGCCCTATATTCCTCTTCCTTCCCATCTGTGTGCTCTGCTGAGGAGGCTTGTGCAGCAGCTAGGTGGTGTGCCTGGATGTGCAGCACCACGCATCCTGCCTCAGCGCTCCCAGTCCTTCATGCCCATCTGCACTGGAGAGCATGCTAGACCTGTGGAAGTTTGCTCAGGTGCCTGGGAGCCAGCATGTGCCCAGCTGCCTCGCTGCCTGCTTTCATTTGCCTACTTCCCTGCTGCTATTTTCTGGTTCTTTTTTGGTAAAGCAGGGAAAGCAAAAAGCTGTGATCAGAGAGCATGGTGAGCAGCAAGAATGAGGGGGGTGAGCACACGGTAGGGTCTGCTGGGGACTCGGCAGGGGACTGGAGCAAGGAGGGAGTGCAGCAGGCTTGCTGCCTGGGCATGTCTGGAAGGGGTGGTGACAGCAACCTTGGTGCCCTGGTACCACAGTTCACAGCAGCAGGGCAGTGCTCTAAGCTCATCCAGAAACATGGAGCTGAGCTGCCTGGGACATGGCTGCAGGGCTGTCTTTCTGGCAAGTTAGCCAGGGCATGCAGTACAGGGCTTGTGCTGATTTCAGAAGGTGCTTAGCCAGTACCTGCTTTAGTGTACAAGCATATAGCATGGGCAGGAGACATCTGATCCAGCCTGAAATCTGCCAGTGTGAATTTAATCTGCAAAAATAGGTTATGTGTGGATTTGGACCAGCATAATTTGTATGTAGTACATCAGCCTTTTGCTAAATAGGATGTTAGGATTTTGATAAAAATTTGGTAACCCTATAGCCAGATTGTTGTATGTTTAGACCAAAGGCATGCAGCTTCTGGTATGCATCACCCCCTTTAGCACCAAGCACATATCTGGGTGGGGAAGGAAAGTGTATTTGTTCTGAAATGTATTGGTCTGATCTCCATGACCATCTCCAGAGCTGCTCTAAGTGGCTGCCCCTCCAAAGAAAGCCCCTTGTGAGAGCTGCCACAAGTGACTGGAGAAGGAGCTGATCCCTGACTCTCTCTGATGCTGCTGGGTTGCCACTGTTTGTACAAATGGGAGCAACTGTGTGAGCCCGTCACCAAACGGGAGCTGCCTTCAGGAGGAGGTGAGTGCATGGCAGGGCCTGTGCTTCCTGAGCAGAAGTCAGGGATCCCGTGAAGACTGGACTGAAAACTGGAGTTGGCAGTAATGGTTTAATTGTGCTGGAACTGAAGCAGCATTGCCTAGAAGTTGCCTGCTTTTTACAGAAGATGATTACCAAAGTCTGTTGCCGGCCTGGCATAACAAAGTAAGCTGTTGCTGAGGTCTGGCTTGCCTGCACAAAGATGTGAGCAGGTGCTATGTGCAGTGCTTCCTCAGCTGCTGCCTGCCCTGCCTGCTTGCAGGGCTACCCCACGCACTGCCCCACAGAGGGGCCATGGGGAGGTTTTGTTGCAAGCAGCTGATGCTCTCATGCTTTCATCTGTTACAGGTATTGATGTTAAGTCTGCTGGGCAGTCCCAGGGAGATGGTGGCCATGGAGGCACTGGGGACGTTCGGAGACATCAGAGGGGACATGCAGAACACCGGAGACACACTATCGCCAACGGTGTGGATTTTAGCATGGTAAGAAAACAGCCTTGTCCTGGGCTGCAGTCAAGGGGCCTGCCCCTGCAGGATTTCTGTTATAAAGCTGTATTGATGTACATTGTGGTCTTGCAGTTACTTCCAAGGTGTTTTCTGTCCTGAAATGTGCAAGAGAAAGAGAAGTTATGGTTTCCCCTGTGTCCCATGGAGCAATGTCAGCCTATGGAGTTGGCACCTGTGCAGTCAAACACTGTCTTCATGGGCAAAAACTTGGGTAGAGAAAGGCAACAATTTACCTTATGGTACAGGAGAAGGCCCCAGTGCTGCAGTCATCTGAGAAGATTGGTCTCTGGGCTTTTCAAGCATGCCTTGGGCAGAGCCTCAGTGCTGTGTCCTCTGCTAGCTGTTCTTTGTAGGTCAGGTCTCAAGCATGCTGATCCTTGTGGCTCCCAAGAGATTTTTGCTATTAATGCAGAGAAATCTAAACTGAATTTGCCTGGGAAGCCCAGTATCAAGGGATCTGCTCCCCTCTCTGTCCCTGAATGGAGAGGTTTGGATCAGCTTGCCCAAACCAAGGGATCCGCACTGCTCCCAAGTGGAATAGCGAAACTGCCTGGGCATGTTGCCCACAAGCTCAAGCCAAGACCTTGCCTGCAGGATGAGTGATCATCTGGTCTTTCTTGCTTTGTCTCGTGGCATGAGGGCTGCAGGCAAGGCCGTGACTCTCACATCTGCAATTCCACTTTTGGCACCCTGGTGTCACCAGCTCCCTGATCTGAGCAGGGCCAGCAGGCTGCATGTGTGTCCTTGTGCAGCATTGATTACAGCATTGCACTGGCCTTGGGCAACATAACATGCTCCGATTCCCGGCCTGGCCAGTCTGGGGAGGGTGCAGTTTATGTACGCATGGGAAAAGATTTGTTGGGCTTACAGCAATGCAAGGGGCTGGGTCTTTCTCTCTCAGACCGAGGGGGTCTCTGCTGAGAGGTGCTGACATGGAGCAATAAATGTGGATGTGTTTGCCTGGGATTAGGGGTCCCTCTGGTCCTTGGGTTTCAGGTGGTTGGACATTGCTGCTTTGACAGGGTATGCCCCCTTCCTCCCTTAGCAGGGCTCTCACATGTGCACATGGCTCCACGGTGGAGTGCAGCAGAGGTGTCATCACTGCCGTGAGTGTGAAGTCCTGCCTGGTGCTGATGAGGAAGGGGATGGTGGCCAGGGTGTCTTGCTGAAGGCTGGTGTTTGTTCCCAGCACTGCCACAAGTGCTGTTGCTTTTAGCATTGCCATTGCCTTTGTTTCCCCATGGTGCATAGTTGTGTGGGAGGTGGGATGCAGGTGCTCTACCTTTCTTCCATCCATCCATCTCTAGTGTATCTGAGTGCTGCTCTGCCTTTACATGTTCCTCCTCCCAGAGATAGGATGCCTCCACTTGTCCTGTGGGGTTGAGAAGTCTTCCCAAGCACCAGGGCAGAAGTATTTGGTACCAATTCCACTTCTGAGTATGCAGAGACAGTTGGAACAGGTTTGAATCCAGCAAGGATTGAATCTGCATGCAGGGTGGAGATCTTGCCTGGCTACCCTTCCTCCCTGATGAAGGGAGGATATCTGGCAAGACAAGGCACACAGCTGTGATTAGGCTAATCTGCCTAAAACCGGGGGGGGGGGGGGGGGACGCACTGTTGTCCATCGTGTGTCCTATAGGCGCACTAGGACCTGTTCATCCTCCTCAGCAAAGCAGACAAGTGGGGCCTGTGCTGCAGCCCCAGGACCCTTTATGATAGACAGCTGGTGACTCCTGAGATGTTCGGTGGGTTTTGTTGTTGTTTTATTTTCAATGTGTCCATTGATTGATCCAATTTCCCCATGTCCTTGGCATAGCTGGAATGAGACCTGTGAGAGGCCAAGCACTTTTGTTTGCAGGCAGCCCAGAGAAGAAGCACTCTCCCCTCCCCTTCTACCACAGGCAGTGACCAACCAAGATGTGCTGTGCCCATTCACAGAATTTCTAGGTTGGAAGAGACCTCAAGATCATCGAGTCCAACCTCTGACCTAACACTAACAGTCCCCACTAAACCATATCCCTAAGCTCTACATCTAAACGTCTTTTAAAGACTTCCAGGGATGGTGACTCCACCACCTCCCTGGGCAGCCTGTTCCAGTGTCTAACAACCCTTTCGGTAAAGAAGTTCTTCCTAACATCGAACCTAAAACTCCCCTGGTGCAACTTAAGCCCATTCCCCCTTGTCCTGTCACCAGGCATGTGGGAGAACAGACCAACCCCCACCTTGCTACAGCCTCCTTTAAGGTATCTGTAAAGAGCAATAAGGTCACCCCTGAGCCTCCTCTTCTCCAGGCTGAACAAGCCCAGCTCCCTCAGCCGCTCCTCGTAGGACTTGTTCTCCAGACCCCTCACCAGCTTCGTTGCCCTTCTCTGGACCCGCTCGAGCACCTCGATGTCCTTCTTGTAGCGAGGGGCCCAAAACTGAACACAGTACTCGAGGTGCGGCCTCACCAGAGCCGAGTACAGGGGGACAATCACCTCCCTAGCCCTGCTGGTCACACTGTTTCTTATGCAAGCCAGGATGCCATTGGCCTTCTTGGCCACCTGAGCACACTGCTGGCTCATATTCAGCCGACTATCCACCATCACTCCCAGGTCCTTCTCTGCCTGGCAGCTCTCCAACCACTCATCTCCCAGCCTGCTTGGGGTTATTGCGCCCCAGGTGCAGGACCCGGCACTTGGCCTTGTTGAACTTCATGCAGTTGACCTCAGCCCATCGGTGCAGCCTATCCAGATCCTCCTGCAGAGCCTTCCTACCCTCGAGCAGATCGACACACGCGCATAGCTTGGTGTCATCTGCAAACTTACTGAGGGTGCACTCAATGCCCTCATCCAGATCATCGATGAAGATATTAAAGAGGACCGGCCCCAGCACCGAGCCCTGGGGAACACCACTAGTGACTGGCCTCCAACTGGACTTGGCTCCATTTACCACGACTCTTTGGGCCTGGCTATCCAGCCAGTTTCTAACCCAACGAAGCATGTGCCAGTCCAAGTCAAGAGCAGCCAGTTTCTTGAGGAGAATGCTGTGGGAAATGGTGTCAAAAGCCTTGCTGAAGTCAAGGTAGACCACATCCACAGCCTTTCCCTTGTCCACCCAGCGCGTCACTTTGTCATAGGAGATCAGGTTCGTCAAGCAGGACCTGCCTTTCATAAACCCATGTTGACTGGGCCTGATTGCCTGCTTGCCCTGCAAGTGCTGCATGATGACTCCCAAGAGGATCTGCTCCATGAGCTTCCCTGGCACTGAGGTCAAACTGACAGGCCTGTAGTTTCCCGGGTCTGCCCTCCGGCCCTTCTTGTAGATGGGCGTCACGTTTGCTAGCCACCAGTCAACTTCCACCTCTCCATTCTCCTGCCCGAGAAGCTGCTCTGCCCCTAGCTGTATCCTGTCCTCTGCCCCTAGATTGATTCCATCTGTCCCTACACCTGACAGAACTGCTGGTGTCCCACTGCTCTGTGGGATGCTGCCTCTTCCTCCAGTTCCCATGCTGACCAGCAAGCCCAGTGGGACCAGGTTGGGATAGGCAGTCACAAGCTGCAGCCAGAACTGGATGGGGGTCCTTGCCACATACAGAACCTTCTTCATGCCCCTCAGCAATACTCTGTGTAGTACCAGGGCTCTGTGGTTCTTCGTGTGGGTACGTCCCCTTCTCTCTGTTTGTCCATATGAGCATGTGTGTGTGAGTGGCTGCTGTATTGTAAACAGCACGTCCAGAAGCAGAGGGAGCAAGAACAGCCCTGGCATAAGGGGTAGCTGGCACGTGACAATTGTGAGACTTAGGGAGTGGAGGTGGGGACAGAGCAGTGCTGGCAGCCTGAAGAAGCTGTTGGTACAGTCTCACCTGTTTGCTGGAGGCAGTCAATGTTTAGGGTCACTTCTGAGCTGAATTGTTCCCGTCCAGATGTTCTCCAAAACAGCCGAAGAGGTTCCTGAGTGTCCAGCAGTTTCTAGGCTTGCCTGCTTGTGTGATCAGAGTGCTTATGGTGGATAGAGAGCTGTCTGCCCTCCACAGTGAAGACTCTCCTGGTGCTCAGGCTGTGCCACAGGCTGTGGAGGTCAGGCAACATCACGGCAGAGAAGGCAGGCAGCCATTTGCTTTGGGGAGTGCTGGGAAATCCAGCCCAGTGCTCTCGACGTGGAGGAAGGCCTTTCTGCCTTGGAGCAGCCACAAGGGTGGCTCAGGAGGGCTGTGAACTGGGGGAGCAGGCTCATGCCTGCTTGGAGAAGGGGACAGGAGTTGGACTCAATGATCCTTATGGGTCCCTTCCAACTCGGGATATTCTATGATTCTATGACAGGGAAGAGTGAAGGCTGATGAATTGTGCTGTGGTCATTCTGTTCTTCTGGGAACAGACCCTCCTCTTCTTGACACCTCCGTGATTTCCTCGTGGCAGTGCAGAGCCAAGGGGCCTTGGGAGAAGGGTGGCAGCAGAGCAGGGAGGCCCCTTGTCAGCTGGGCACAGGCAGCTAGGTGCTGCTGCTGTCTGCTGTTGATGGAGGGCCCAAGCTGCCTGTGCTGCAGCAGGTTGTGGCTGGCAGGGCCCTGTTCTGCTTGTCCCAAAGGGGTGGGGGCAAAAGCCCTGGGTGCTCTGTTAGCAGCCCTCCAGACATGTGAATATATCATGTCCCTCTCCATATGACTTGAGCTTGAGCCTGAAAGACTAAGCAGACACAGTCAGCAAAGGAGAAAGCAGAGAGCTGGGTAAACAGGACTGTAGATTTTTCCTGGGGTTCTGGTCTCTAGATAGCTTGGCTGCTCTCTGAAAGCCAGGTGAACTTGTGCTACTGATTGAAGCTTGCAGCCTCAAGAGGATTTAGACAGTGGGTGCTGGCCCTGTTCTTAGCTCATCCTTGGATAAATGACAAAGCAGAGAAACATGCTTCTTCACTAAGAGCTGGTGGGGAGCAGGCCGGGTTCCCTAGACAGGAGGATGGAGGCAACCTGACTGCCCTTCAGCTGCTGCAATTGTTCTCCCAAACTGGAGAATTCTTACTCCAAATCAGGATCAGCCAGTGGCTATCATCCAAATTCTCTGCAGCTTTTCATGGGGAAAAGAATTGACACAGCTGCTGGTAACCAAATTCCTCTGTGTCTCATGAAGAAACCAGCTCCTTGGGCTTGACAAGACTAGGCTAGAGGAAATTGCTTGAACTTTGGATTAAGTTGATCTGTAGATGCCTTCACTTGGGATCTAATGGGGCAGTGGTTCTCTGAACATTTGACTTGGACCTGAATGAGGAGAGGATAACACATCTGTGCACTGTCCTGCAGCTGAAGTATATGAAGGAGCTGGAGCAGGAGAAAGATTTCTTGCTTCAGGGTCTGGAGATGGTTGAACGTGCCCGTGAATGGTACCACCAGCACATCCACTTCATGCAAGAACGCCAGAGACTCCTGGGAAAAAACAAAACCAGTACTGTGAGTCTAGGGCTTGTTCTGGGGATTCCCATCTGCTTGGGAGGGCCCGTGGGATGTAAGAACTGGGCTGGGATGTTTTGGTGCACCCAGTAGTGGCCTGACTCTGCTGCCTCTGCTTGTTGTGTGTGCCCTCACTGTTTGACTGAGGATCCCAGAGGGGCTGGGGACACTGTACCAACCCTCGCTTGGCAGAAGAGAAGAAGCATGGCAGCAAGTAAGGAGGGTATGAGCAAGCCCCTCCACGTGCCTGGTGTGGAGCTGTGGGGTTGCTGCCTGAATGGGATCAGGCCTGGCCTCTCACCATGGTGGATTTCCCAGGTAAAATTGCCCAATGCAGAGAGGCCGACCCTTCCTCACCAACTGGGACATTCTGCTGCCCACCTGCCAGCCACAGGGCTCTTCCTTGGGCCAGCCCACCTGGAGGAGCCCTAGGGCAGCACAGGAAGGGTCTTCCCTTGTGTGGACACGCATGCCCTTGGCACAGCTTGCACACCCCCCTCACCTCCTGCCAGGCTGCATGCAGGTTCAGGATCAGAGCATGACAGAGCAGCCACAACCTCAGCCCTTGTGCTGTCTGTGCCATAATGCCAGGCTTGAGGCTGGTGTCTTGCGTTGTTAACATGGGTATGTCCCATGGCCTGTGCAAGCTCCATGCTACAAAGGTGCAGGGCCAGCTGAGACATGGAAGCAGGTGGGTGCCCCAGCTCTGGGAGGTGTTTGGAGGGGGCTGAAGGCCAGCCAGCCACCAAGCCCTCTCTGCAGGGCAGAATGACTCCCTAGAAGCTGGCCACAAAATAATGCCTGGACTCTTCTGTCCCATCCCCCAGGACTTCTTCCCTGATGGCAACCAGAGCCACCTGGGCCACCTGCTTCCCAAGCTGCAGGAGGTGAACCGCTGCCTGGGTGACCTCCTCTCTGCCATGGGCAAGGTGAGAGAGCAGGATATTAGCAGCTTGCCATCACTTGTGTGAGCTAGGTGCCTGCCCTTTCTGCCCTCACACTGACAGCTGGGCTGTCATTGGAGCTGTCAGTTTCCCCAGGCTCTAGGGGCCAACTTGACTCTGTTGGCAAGACAAGGATGGCAGACAACCAAGAAGATAGTGCAGCTAGTCCTGGGCTAGGATGGAGGATTCTCAAGGTATTTGAAGGAATAAATGAGGTCCCCAGAAAGGTGTAGACCTTGTCATGTGAACAAGGAAAGCATCCTGCTGAGGTGCTCAACCAGTCCTCTTAGAACTGGCTGTCCTGGATGCCAGGTCACATGGCTCCTGGCAGGAGCAGGACATACTGGCACGAATGATTCCACTTTAGTCTAGAAAAGCCTTGGTGGAGACCCTGTGATGGCCTGTGCTGACTGTACTGGTGGGGTCTTAATCCTGTGTAGGACTTTGCTCAGCTCCCAGTCTATTAGTTCCCCATGGGTCACAGAAACAGCTTTTATCTTGGGACACAGGCTGGGGAGGGCCACCAGGAAGAGAGTTCAATGTCTCAGCCCTTCCCTTCATCTTCTCCACAGCCAGGGAACCCTTCCTCGACTCTGAGCAGGCTGGCCCCCACGGCCCCCGTGGTGTCCCCAGCCTCAGCGGGTTCCCAGCAAGCCATCAATATGCTGAAAGAGCAAAACCGACTTCTCACCAAGGTGAGTGGGGATGATGGAGAGGAGATACATTTACAGAGAAGGCTGGGAGGGAGCCATTGGGGAAAAAGTATGTGACAGTTAGAAAGTGTTCCTTCAACCTGGCCAACCTTGATCATCCTGGAGAAGGGCTATGGGCTACACCTGGAGCCCTTCCATGTCCTGCAACTGGGTACCCCTCCTGTTGAGGGGCATGTATCCAGCTATTTACTAGGTGAGGGACCATGGACATGGACCTCATTTTCCCTGCCAAAGGGAAAAGACCATGACAAAAAAAGGCCACAAGAGGGTGCAGATGCTGCATCTTGGGTCTGCAAACAGTGCTTCTGGGAAGCAGACACCAAAGATACCCTGCTAGGGCCACGCTCAACACAGGAATTCGCATCCTGGCACATGCAAATGGTGTTTTTGGGCTGTGGGGGGGCTTAGAACAGCTGAGCCTAGCCCGGCTCACAGATGCCTCAGGCACAGCAGAGCTCTGATCAGCATTTTCCTCCTCTGTCCTGTGCAGGAGGTGACCGACAAGTGTGAACGCATCACCCAGCTGCAGCAGGAGAAATCTGCTCTGATCAAGCAGCTCTTTGAGGCTCGTGCCCGCAGCAACCATGAAACAAGCCAGCTGGACTCCACCTTCATCTAGTGCCTGTCCCCCAGTACTCTTCCTGGCCCCGCACTTGAGCTTCCCCAGAGGGGTTTGTGGGGCTGGGACTCTTGCCCTAAAACCATTACATTCATTGCTCCAGGTGTGGAGCTCTCAAGAGTTGTGGAGGCCTAGAACTGCCCGTGGCCTCCCTGTGGGAGTAAGCTGGGGACAGCACTTCCCCAACCCTGCTTGGGCAGGCCTGGGGAGTCTACCCTCCCTGCTGTGCTTGGCCAGCAGCACTGCTTGCAAGCCACTCCTTTTCTAAAACTGACTGCAGTGACTACTCCCCCATCCCGTGATCCCCAGTGTGTTGGGGGAAACAAACGCTACCTGTGCTGTGTGCACGGGGAGAGGTGGGGGGAGAGCTGCTGTACTCTTGGCCTGACTTAGGCTGAATTCTGGCTGCTCTTAGAAAAAGATGATGCATCTTGAACACTCCATCTTGAACATTTCCAGGCAAGCCTGGTCATTGAAAGGTACCCTGTCTGTTGCTTGTTCCTCTGTCAGGGGACAAGATTAAAAATCAGTAATGGGGCATACCTAGCTCCTCCCTGCTGTCTGCTGGTGGAACCAGACTGGGCTAGAGCAGTGCCTGAGCTGGTGCTCCTCCTAGGGCAATCTCTTTCTTCAGTTTGATGTAGTGATGCCATAGTTGCTGTTTATATGTCTGCAGGCTCCTATAGTTAATGAGCCATAGACCCAAATGAGGTAACCGTGTACCTCTGAGCTGCTGTTTCAGGCTGTTTGCAGATTGAGGCAGATACCTCTATGTCACTTTATTTTGTTTGACCTGGTAAGCATTTGCTTATAAGCCTGTCAGTCATATTTTTTCATGATGACTTTAGAAGGACAATAACAGAAGCCTGATTTCACATTGGGGCTTTAGGACTTGGTTTCTTGAAACTGAATGTGGGTGATGAAGAGGAAGCTGCTAGGCTCTTTCTTTGTACATCTCCAAGTGGAGAAATGGGAGCTTTGGGTGACCTGGTAGTATATGCAAGCTACCTGGGGTGACGTCCTGGGTGTGAACTGAATCCCTCTCCAGCTCTATTGGGGTGGTGGTCATGTTAGACTGGTGTGTCTCAGGACACCTCCTCCTTCCCACCCAGCTCAATGATGAGGCTTGAGCTGTGGCTTGGTACTTGGTACTTATGGTACATTCATAGGAGATCCATGGGAATTCCCATGTATCACAGTCCTAGTCCTTTGTAGCTCCAGGACCTTTCTCTTCAGCATTGTTTGTGCTTGGACTCTACTGGCACAATGCACTGAGCTGGGCAAAAGGTTCTGGACCTGCCCTGCTTTAACAGGTTTAGCTCTGTTGGGCTGGGAACTGTAAAAACCAGTTCCTCTCCCACTCCTCGGAAGATGTTTCTACCAGTCCAGTGCTGTCTGTCCTACCCAGCTCCTCTCTGAGCTTCATCTCGACCTGAAGCTCACTGCAGGGCATTTGGTCATAGTTCTTCCTTTGTGCCTACTGCCCCCTGCCAGAGTGGGGATCAGCAGAGTGTCGGGGAAAGGAAGAAGGAGCAAGGCCATGGCAAGTCATGTCCTGTATCTGTAGGAGTATGGTGTTAGTTATCCCCTGGGCATCGGTGCCTGCCATCTCTTTGATGTCTCCTCTGGTGCCCAGTCCCTGTTTTGCCTGAGGCTGAAGGAAAAGTGTCTCTCTTCATAATCTGTCTTTAGGAATAATAAAGTGGGGTGAACTGCTTAGTTTATCCTTCTGTTTCTCTGACTAAATCAGTCCATTTGTTGCTGCAAGCCTTGCAGTTCCTGACTGTCCTGTCCTAAGGGATTGTGGGTGAGCTGAGGTTGCACAACCGCAACCTGACCATGAGGAGTACAGTGGGTCTCTGCTCCAGGTTGGGTTCCCATGCTCTTTCCCTTCCCCTCTGGGCATCCCTATGCTCTTGGGCTGGGGACGCTGCCAGTCTTCCCTTGCTACTGTTGGATGGGATCATGAAATCCCCATGCACCCCCCTCAGACTTTAATGTTATTATTTCTTCTCAAGCAATGCTCCAATATAACCACCTCCAATGACTGTGGACAGCTATGGCTGCAATGACTGATGCCAGCTCTGCAGTTGTCTTCCTGCACAGAGAGCCTGAGAGGAACTCTCTGGCAGGGTACATCATGGTGCACATCCCTCTGCCTTGCACCAAAGATGGCTGCACCTGTGCCAGGTGAAGCTCAGGGCCCTGCACTGGCAGGAGGCACCTTCCTTTGACATTATGCAGAGCCATGACCTGGGGAGAACTGGAACCCTTGCTGCACGCTACAGAAACCAACCTGCAGCACTGTGCTCTGCAGGCGAGCTGCCCAAGCCTCTGCGTTCCCAGTATGGGAGCAGAGCCATGGAAGGAAGACCTGTGCCAAGCCTCCTATGCCTGGGAGAAGAATCATTGCAGCAGCCTCTTTCAAGTGGTGATTAGGGTAGCCACAGTTCCCAGACAGGGCAAGGAGGGGGTGATAATTACCCTCAGTTCCCCTGTTTAATATCTTTCCTAGGATGTGAAGTCCCAGGCATCTTTCAAAGAAAAGAGAGGATCATTGTCCCTGCTCAATGCCACTCTGTGTGGAGCCAGGGCAGCTCTGCCACTGCTCTTGTTCTGGGGCCTGCCCAGCTGGAGGGGAACAGCCTCTCCGCAGCCTGGGCAGTGCTGGCTCTGGACCCGTTCCATGCAGGGAAGCTCTGGGATCTGGGAGCCCCCTGCCAAGACTCCCTGAGGGCTGGGAGTCACAGTCCCTGGCCTGGAGCTGCAAGACCTGGCCTGGCTACACTGCTTCTGGGTCCATGGGGGGGGCGATCTGGCCTGTGCCTGACCCTCACCTGTGTGCCTAGGCTATGTCACCTTCCATCCCCTTAGCCATGAGCAGCTCAGTGGTGGTCCAGTGGCTGAGACCTGGGTTTGTGCCTAGGGCTGTTAGCAGGGTGCTGGTGAAGTGGGTGAACGTCTTCCCTTCTCTTTGGGCTCTGATCTCGCTGGGTATGCACAAATCTGTGAAAGCACATCCAGGTGTGATGATCACATCTGGAAACTTGTGCACAGTTGCAGCACAGCAGGAACCATCACAGCAGGTCTGGTCTGTGCCCAGCCAAACCACCTAAACTCAACCCCCTGACACGTGAGGTTGTCAAAAGCAAGGTGCAACACCATATAGTCACCACTCAAGTCTTCATTTATTATCACAGGCTCAGGAGCTGCTGGCCCCAGGGTGAAACTGAACAGGGGCAGCTGGCGCTGGGAAAGGACTGTCCACAGGTGTGTGGGCAGGGTGTGCTTGGCACTGGCCAACCAAGAAGTCTTGTCTGGTCCCCAACCTGCCCCAGGGGATCCGTTGATCTCATCTACTGTGTCCTCAGCCATGCTCTTTGGGAAGGGTTCAATTGCCCAGGTCTATTTGTAGGTTCTTTCTCTTCTGCCTAGTTCCATGCCCTTCTCACGCCCTTTAGGGCTGGGCTGCGTGCCCAGCTACCCCCCTTAAAGAAGGGCTGCTCTCCCAGCAGAGCAATTATTCCGAATGCCAGCAGGAACAGCCACATCTTGGGCCCCCAGCCGGTACGTATTGTGCTTTTGCTTTTCTTTCCTGCTACACAGGAACTGTTCTTTGTCCAACAGGATTCCTTGCTGCCCTGGGCAGTTTTCAGCAGCTCCAGCACTGACAGGTGCACTGTCAGACTGACCCTGTTTTGCACCCACTGTCCTGCTCTTTCCATTGCAAATCACCGGGAGATGAACCAACAGCCTAAGGACCTGGGGAGCACCCTGGGTCCTGGGGCAGTCAGTCGTCTCCAGGAAGGGGAGCTGGGCTGCAAAGGGCATATGCAGCTACCACTGCCTGTGTTTGTTCCCTCAGTTCAGGGGCTGGTTGGTGCCTGGCACTTCTCAGCCCTGTGACCTGGCACCCAGTACCTCTTGTTCACCTCCTTGATCTCTCATTACAAGGTACTTTCTCCTGTCCCAAATCACCTCTGTGCCTTATTACCATGCAGCCCGGCCTGAATCCCAGCCTCCAGCTTGCCAGCACTTTTCTTCTTTTGGCAGACGTACAACTGCTTCCTGCATTAGCAGCATTGACACATGTATGCTTAGTGCTCCCCTTTCCTCCTCCCTGGCTGAGACCATAGTCACAGTGTGGGCTCTCAGTTGATACGGACCAGCTCTGCCCTCACCTCTGCTTGTGTAAATCATTGTAATAGAGAGCAGGAGTAATGGTGGGTGAGCTGGGACCTCTGCTGCCACATCCTAGCTCATTCCTGGGGGAACGCTGGTGCCTTGGCTGTGCCGGCTGCCCATCACCAGGGGATCAAGCACAGCAGTTCCAGCTCCATTCCAGCATCCTGCCAGATCCGATGTCTCCCTGCAGTATGACTCCAGCCTGGCACGTGTGATCACTGCTGTTTGTGCAACTGAACCTCTTCCAAGGTACAGATTATTAAAGCCAGATGCTCTCTCCCTAGGGAATCCTGGCACAATGGGGAGGGGGTGGAGGTGGGGCTCCCAAAATTCCTGCTTTGCTCTGCAGCTGTATGCCGTGGGGACTGTGACTTTGCTCTCCCCATTACATAAAGCACAGCTGCCGTGGCGGATAGCCACCCTGCTTGCTCGCTCTTGGAGCAGCAAACTGTTGGGGAGCAGTCTGGAGCTGGCTGCTGCCGTGAGGTGCAGGCAGACCAGAAGCTGGGTTCCCGAGCAGCACCCCAGGGCACTCATTGTGTGAGTGCCCCTAGACCCTATAAGCATCTTCTTGCAGCCCCCTCCCCCAAGTATGGCAGTTCAGTGCCTGTGGCATTCAGAGGTGACTATGGGTTCTCCTCCACCCCCTGCCATTGGGACAGTTCTGGTCACCCTTTGCAAGAGATGGTGCCATGCCAAGCAGGGCTGTGCTTTGGGAAGGGGTAGGCAGCTGAACTGGAAGAGGTGGGAGTTCTGGCAGTGAGCCCGTGCTAGGCTACAGCCATGTTCCAGGTAGAGATCAGCACTCACACACTTGGTTACATCATTTGACTGCCCTGCCTCAGTTTCCCCAGCTGTAAAAGACTAGGCATGTGGACCAGCTGTGTCAGCACAGCAGGAAGCCTGGGCTGCTTTGTGCCTGCACAATTTCAACAGCTGAGCATTTTTTCTTCTATCTTTTACTGTGCACTCTCCATACCTCAAGACATCAGAGGGGTATGTTGGGGCCAAACTGCCTTGCAATAACTGAGGCCTGGAAGTGATGCAGCTTGCCCTGGAGCTTTCCCATCCTGCCAAAGCCTGGTCCCATGCTCCCAGAGAGGGAAGGATGGGCCAGTGAGGACATGAGGATTCCTGTGTGCCCAGGGGCCAGAGCTGGGAGCAGCGAGCCCTGCTGCCCCAGATCCTCCTTGGGCATGTGTTTCTGTGTGCCCTCCAGTGCACCCCTGCAAAGGGCTGAGACAAACCATCTGTCCCCTGCGATGGGCAGCCAGCAACACCCCATCCTCAGCCAGGTCCATGCAGGCAGGTACTTCTGGTTTCTTTTGGCTGCTGAAGATGGTCTCCTGCCCATGGAGGAGGACTGTGGGGTGTCCACAAGCCTGAGAAACATCCACAGGCATGGCATTGGCCAGCTCCTTGCCAGTGAGGACAGAGCTGCAATGGAGAGGCTGGTGCCTGCCAGGCCCTACCTAGGTAAGGGAGGTGCTGCTCAGCCATGGCCTGAGGGTGGAGTTCACAACAGGCACAGATCTGCTCCATCTTAGCCTGGGCCCTTCCGCACCACCAGACTGCAGCTCTGCCATCCTGGCAGACAGCTGGCATCAGGGCTAAAGTCATGGCTTAGAAATGCAAGCAATTCTGCCATGGAGGAGACCAAGGGAAACAAGAACCCAGCCACCCTGTACCAAGGCCACACAGTAGCTGCATGGGCTGATTTTCACCCTCATGCCACTACACATCCACATGGCAAAAAGCTTTTTTTTTTTTTTTTTTTTTTACTTACTGCTCTGTCCCCAGGAGTACTGCAGATGTGGGATGGCTGAGGAGCTGGGGGTGAGTTGTGTTACAAGCAGGGCTTTAGGCTTGTGCTGTGCTTTCTACAATGGCACAGAGCAGGTCCCAGATTGCAACTGCTTTTTCCATTCCCACTGACTGAGGCTGAATTTGGGCTGTGGCTGGCAATGAATGTGGTGCTGGTCAAACTGGAAAAGAAATATGCTTTTTACTATTACTGACTAAACAAACCAACCCCAAAGACATTGCCTCATTCACCAAAATTTCATTTAGTTCTAAGTCAAAATACTTTGTATTGTTTCGAGTTCTCTTGGGGCTTTTTAAACATGCTCTCATTTTTCCTTCTGTATTTAGGACCAGTTCAAATGGAAAGACCATTTCTAAGTTACCTATGCAGAAATGACCCATCCTGGTACTTCTGGCATGATCTCTTCTATGCAGAAATCATCAACTTCTTTGGGATGCTTCCAAAACCTTAAATAGATCTTAATATCTTCCAAAACCTCCATCAGTCCTTAGGCTAAGACACTCTGCAGGGCAGACCAGGTCCCAGAGGCAGTCTGGACATCCCTCCACACCTGGCTGGGGAGCTGCACCACGGCTGGGGCTCAGCAATGAGCACATCCCTAGCTTCCCAGCACCAGCAAGAGATGTACCCAGACCAGCTTAGAGAGAGCTCAGCTGGACTGGCCATGAGGATAATAACTGAATAATCTAATGATTTCATCGTTAAATATTTAATGTTGATGGCTTAGCAAGAACATTGTTTGGGCTTATGAGAGACATCTTGGTGCTGTGCTCCTGCACAGATGCAGATGCTTCCTCATCCATGGCTGTGGGGCTTGTTGGGGAAGAGGAGGGCAGCCCCTGCTCCACATCAGGCTGTGGGCTCCTCCTGCAGAGGCCGATGAGCCCAACATCTTGATGGCACCAACCACACACGGGGGAAGGAGTGGCTGTGCCACCTAGCAGCATGAGGCTACCACTGCCTGCAGAGTGCCATGGCCCTGTGGCCAGGTGGCTGGAGGCACTTGGCTGTTTTTGACCAGAGCTGAGGGCAGGGCAGCCCTGCCCAGAACACTTGGAAATGCCTGCCCTCGCTTTGCTTCTCTGTCCTAAATCTTAAGGGGGTGTTTCTGGCCCAGGCATTTTTCACATTTCCCTCTGATGAGTAGGCTGTTACACCATTGCCAACTCACAGAAAGTCATAAATCTCCTTTAAGAAAGGACCTGCTAAAATAATGAAATTAGCCATAAACAAATAAATATATAAAGCCTTTGTAAATAATACTTTTAGGTTAGGAATTTTATTCCTCTGCAGCCTTCAACACTACCATCCTCAAACTTTCCTCTGCAGCCAGTGGGGCTGGAAATGCAACACTCTGCTTTGGTGGGAGCAGACACCTGTGTAACCAGAAGAGCTCTGAAAACTCACAATATTGCAAAACTTCATTTGGTTAAGAAGATGTGCAAAGCCATTGGGCTGTTAGGGCGCAAGGGCAGGAGCGGCACTGACAGAAATAACCCAAAGAGTTTGTGTGCCCACTGCAGTGTAGCTACTACCACTCTGTCACCAGTATCTGCATGGGGTGCGTCTCCCCAAATGCTGTGGCCGGGTGCTCATCTTGGGCACATGGGCTCTCTTCCTTGCATGTCTCTGAGCCCCCCTGCCCATGCCACCCTTGGCGCTGATCTGCCCTAGGTCTTGTCTCTGCTCCTGGTAGAACCCTGTTTGCAGGGTAATAAATAACTGCAGGCCAAGGCAGCTTTTCCATCCTACCAGCTCAGCTCCAGGGCTGGGACGTGTGTTTCCCTGTTTCCACCATGTGCTGGTGCCAGCCTGCCCTGTCCCAAACATGTGAATAGCACTCCATACCACAGCTGCAGCTCAACAGCCACTCAAGCACAGCCCATGAGCAGCCCACCCCCGAACGAGCCAGCCACTCACAGACAGGCAGATGAGAGGCTTCCTGGGGAAGATAGCAGCACAGACACCAGTGTGCCTGCATTCACAACACTGGTCTAAGCTCAGGAGTTCAGGCACCAGTAGAGAAATCCATGCCACAACCACAAGCACAGCTGCAGGCATGTGCACAGCAGTGCATATGTGGCTGTACAGGCTCACACAGTACCAGGCTGTCCCACCCATGCTGTGTCATACCATGCCCATGCCATGCCCTTGCTCACATTGTGCCCATGTTCCCACCAACCTGTGCTCTCCGTCCCGCACATCGTGCCCATGTTCCCCACTCAGTTTTTGACTCCCCAGTAAAGTGAAGAAGGATCCCCTCTGTTATAAATGAGGTATGAATATTTATAAAACAAATATTTCTAAAAGGTATAAAAGCTATAAAAAGCATAAAAGGCAAGTAAACAGCGCTGGGTGTACGGGGAGTCTATGCTCCACCAACATGCACACACGAACATCAAACATTCTAAATACATGTATACAGAACATTGCTTTACATACTAACCCGAGTATGCCTATATATATGTACAATCAGGAAAGGTAACAAACAATCCTTTAAGTTCCATTCCTTTCGAACAATATGTCTCGCTTTAAGTTGTCAAGCAACTCGGTCTTCAGGCCTTCTGTATCCCGTTCCTCCCAGATTGAAGAAAAGCAGATCCATCTCCTTTTCAAGGCCACTGGGCCTGGGTCAAAAGGCACATTCAGGTCAGCAGGGGGTGTAACAGCAAAAGCCTTCGATGGCTGTAGCAGCAGAGGGGCCCGTGGCGTAGCAGTCAGATCAGTACAGGAGCCTGCAGCTCCCTCACTACCTGGCAAACCACATGTTTGTGATTGTGGCTCCACATGGCTCTTCAAGGCCTCAGAGACTGCTCGCCAGGTGCCGAACAATCCCACTGCAACCTTGTCATTTTTAGTTGCAGAGTCCCACACCTTGACCTCAGTTTGGTCCCATATTTCAGGCTCATAAACTGTCCAATTGTTAATAAGGAGAATGAGCTGTAAGGTTACCAGGACAGTCTTTGTTCCTAAGGACATGTGAGTCCCCATAATGTGCAACTGCTTACCAGCGAGAGGCAGTTGTGTGCACAGGTCCGCTTCTCTCAGCTCTAGCTTCTCTCCAGCTCCAGTGCCACTTATTTCCAGCGCCTTTCTGTACAAGCTTCTTTGAGCGGTTTGCTGAGTTTGTCCAAACCTATCTTCATGAGGCAATCAAAGTGCCTGTTCCTGTCCTGGTCTCCATTCTCCCAGCTTGTTCCTCTTCACTTCTTTTTCCTGCTTCTTTATTGATGTAACTTCATCGTGCTGCCTTTTTTTTTTTTTTTTCTTCTACTTTCTTGAGGGCAGGCTCCCCTCTTATACCCTTCTCTCCACAGCAGATCTTTTCAAAACAACTTTTCATTGGTCAAACAACTTTGAATGTAACAACAACAGCAAACACCCAGAAACATCCATGGCTTAATGGCTGGAGAACAAGAAACCCCAGACTGCATGGAGTCTCCTGAATCACCCTTCTTTGTTCCCTCTAAACTCTTTTATATTCCTGATGGCCTCATCGTTAAGAGTCTAATGTTATCTCAACCATGGTGCTTTCCAACCCCCATGGCCACATTCCCAAATCTCCCCTGTATTTATTAATATCAACCATTTTCTTGACACTAATTACTACTCCATATATAACACCTCCATGTGCAATAAATTCTTCTGGGATTTAATGTCCTCCCCAGCCCACACACACTCCATGTCCACACACACGCCCCCACATCCACACATAGCATCACCCTGGTCATGTTTGCGTGTCTGTGCGCCCAGGGTGAATTAGTGCAGTGAGGCTGGAGGAGGCATGCCAGCCTGCAGGAGCTTGGGGGAAAAAAAAAGGAAAAGAAAAAACGAAAAAAAAAAAAAAGAGCAAAAAGAGCATAAAATTAGCTGGAACTTTTGTTGCTGGATTTTGTTTTTAATACAGTAGAAAACACATTGCTGGAGGGAAAATCAAAGAGTTCTGGGCCTGCAAGAACAGCCTGTGGGATCACGTGGGGGCTTCTCAGAGGTGCTCCCTAAGTCCCCAAGTCCAAGGGCTCTCTCAAAGCAAAATTGATGGCTCTTTATTTGATAAGGGATGCATATTGTCATGGTTTCAGCTGGGATAGAGTTAATTTTCTTCCTAATAAGCATTCTGAGGGTCTCACCAGGCCAAGTGAACATCAAAACAAACATCAGGTGGATTAGGCTTCTAAGACTGAAGTGGCTCAGGTAGATCTGGACTGGCTTCAGCATACAACAATCCAACACCAGCTTCTGATGTGGATACTGAACCAGGACATGGGGCAAGAGACAGGTGCAGGGCAGCAAACCCACCATCACAGCATGGCCCTGGGCAGACCATCAGCATGGCCCCACAGAGCCACAGCCAGTGATATTCCAAAAACCAGCCTGGCTGAGCAGTCTTGGGCATCTGGGGAACAAGGGGTGCCCAGGGGCTGGGTGTTCATCTCCACCTTCTTTGTGGTGGGGACTCTTGGGGACCAGCAGGACCAGGCAGGTGATTGTCCCCTTGTATTCTGCTCTGGTGCGGCTGCACCTCGAGTACTGCGTTCAGCTTTGGACCCATCACTGCACGAAGGACATCGAGGCCCTGGAGTGTGTCCAGAGAAGGGCAACAAGGCTGATGAAGGGCCTGGAACACAAGTCCTGTGAGGAGCAGCTGAAGGAACTGGGGATGTTTGGTCTGGAGAAGACGAGGCTTGGGGAGACCTTATTGCTCTCTGCAACTACCTGAAAGGAAGGTGTGGAAAGATGGGGGGTTGGCTTTTTTTCATAGATAACTAGCAATAGGACTAGAGGGAATGGCCTCAACTTTCACCAGAGGAGGTCTAGGTTGGAGATTAGGAGACATTTCTTCTCAGAAAGAGCAGTCAGGCATTGGAATGGGTTGCCCAGGGAGGTGGTGGAGTCACCATCCCTGGAGGTGTTTAAGGAAAGGTTGGACCTGGTGCTGAGGGACATGGCTTAGTGGGTGACATTGGTCATAGGGGGATGGTTGGACCAGATGATCTTGGAGGGCTCTTCCAACCCTAATGATTCTATGATTCTATGCTTGGCAGGCGTATCTGTGTGCCAGTGCCAGGGCACATAGGATCATAGACATACCTGCCAAGCATAAAATCATAGAATCATTTCTTTCAGGTAGTTGTAGAGAGCAATAAGGTCTCCCTTGAGCCTCCTCCAGACTAAACAGCCCCAGTTCCCTCAGCTGCTCCTTGTGTCCTGGACTTGTGTTGCAGGCCCTTCACCAGCTTTGTAACCCTTCTCTGGACACACTCCAGGGCCTCGATGGCCTTCTTGTCATGAGGGGCCCAAAACTGAACACAGTACTTGAGGTGCAGCCTCACCAGAGCAGAATGCAAGGGGACGATCACCTCCTTGGTCCTGCTGGCTGCGCTGTTCCTGATACAAGCCAGGATGCTCTTGTGGCCTTCTTGGCCACCTGGGCATGCTGCCGGCTCATGGTCAGGCGAGCATCAATCATCACCCCCAGATCCTTTTTCTCTGCACAGCTTTCCAGTCACTTTCCCCCAAGCCTGTAGTGCTGCATGGGGTTGTTGTGGCCAAAGTGCAGGACCCGGCACTTAGCCATGTTCAACCTCATCCCACTGACCCATTCTGTCCAGGTCCTTGTGCAGGGCCTTCCTACCCTCCAGCAGATCAACACTTCCCCCCAACTTGGTGTCATCTGCAAACTTACTGAGGGTGCACTCAATTCCCTCATCCAAATTATCAATAAAGATATTAAAGAGGATGCGCCCCAACACCAGCCCCCAGGTAACTCCACTGGTGACCATTCACCAGTTGCATTTTACTCCGTTCACCATTACTCTCTGGGCCCAGCCATCCAGCCAGCTTTTAACCCAGCAAAGAGTGTACCTGTCCAAGACATGGGCTTCCAGCTTCTCCAGAAGAATACCCTGGGAGACCATGTGAAAGACCTTGCTGAAGTCTAGGTAGACTATGTCAACAGGCTTTCCCTCATCCACCAGGCAGGTTATCTGGTCAGGGCCTGATCCCCTGGTTGACACGCATACATTGCATGATTGCAGTCACAATGACCTGTTTCATCACCTTTCCTGGCACCGAGTTCAGGCTGACAGGTCTGCAGTTCCCAGGGTCCTCTTTACAACCCTTCTTATACATGGATATCACATTAGCAAGTCTCCAGTCATCCAGAATCTCTCTGGATGACCATGACCGCTGATAGATGATGGAAAGCCACACAGTAATCACATCTGCCAACTCCCTCAGCACCCTTGGGTGGATCCCATCTGGCCTTATAGACTTGTGACAGTCCAGGTGAAGCAGCAGGTCTCTAACTGTTTCTATTTGAACTGGGGGGGGGGGGGGTTGGGGTTCTTCTGTTCCTCATCCCAGAGTTCCAGGTCGGGAGGCTGAGTACCCCAAGAATAAGTGGTCTGGCTAATAAAGACAGATACAAAGAAGGCATTAGGAACCTCAGCCTTTTCCTTATCCTCAGTAGTCATGTTCCCCTTTGTGTCCAGTAAAGAATGGAAATTCTCTGTGGCCCTCCTCTTGCCATTAATATATTTATAAAAACATTTTCTGTCATCCTTAGCCATAGTGGCCAGATAGAGCTCATGCTGGGCTTTGGCCTTCCTGGTTTTTGCTCAGCGTATGCTGGCAACTTGTACTCTCCCCAAGTAGCTTGCCCCTTCTTTCACTGGACATAAAATCTCTTTTTCTCCCAGCCACTCCACAAAAGTTCCCTGTTCAGCCATGCCAGTCTTCTTCCCTGCCAGCTCATCTTACAGCACACAGGGACAGCCTGCTCCTGCACCTTGAAGACTTCCTTCTTAAGGACGATCCAGCCTTCCTGGACCTCTCTGCCTTTCAGAGCTGATTCCCAAAGGACCCTCCCTACCAGTGTCCTCAACAATTCAAATCTGCCCTCTGGAAGTCCAAGGTAGCAGTTTTACTGACACCCCCACTCCTGACTTCATCAAGAATAGAGAACTCTACCATTTCCTGGTCACTCTGCCCAAGGCAGCTCCCTACCACCACATCTCCCACCAATCTCTCCATTTGTGAACAGCAGGTCTGGCAGGGTACCCCCCAGTAGTCTCACTAACCAGATGAATCTGTCTTACACACACTCCAGGAACCTCCTACACTGCTTCCTCTGGGCTGTATTGTATTTCCAGCGTATGTATGGGAAGTTAAAGTGCCTCATGAGAAAAGCACCAGTGGTTGAGAGACTTCTGCCAGCTGCTTACAGAATGCCTCATCTGTCTCTTCATTCTGATTTGGCAGCCTATAACAGATCTCCACCAGGATGTCTGCCTTGTTGGCCAACCCCCTGCCCCTTATCCACAGGTGTTCTACCTTATCATTACCAACCCCGAGGTCAAAACACTCTCTAATAGAGAGCCACACCACCTCCCCTCCTTAGTTGCCAGTCCATTCTGAAGAGCTTGTAGCCATATATTGTAGCAGTCCAGTCATGGGACTGGTCCCACCACATTTCAGTGATGGTGACTAGGTCATAGTTTGCCTGCCACACAATGGCTCCCTCTGTTTTTTGCTCATGCTGCATGCATTGGTGTAGATGCACTTGAGTTGCACCATTGCCTTCACCCTCAACCTTGAGACTGCTCCTCCTGGGACTGTCCCCCATCTCCATCAGGTCTCATTTCCACCCCATCCCTCTTCATACCTAGTTTAAAGCCCTCTTGATGAGCCCTACCAGCGCCTGGGCTAGAGTCCGTTTCCCTCTTTAAGACAGGTGGGACCCATCCATCAGCACCCATCAGACCAGGTGCCAAGTAAACCTCCCCATGATCAAAAAAAAAACACAACAAAATTCTGCAACAGCACCAGCCTCTCAGCCATGTATTGATCAGCCAGGTCTTCCAGGTCCACTCAGTATCCCTCCCCACCACTGAAGGGATAGAGGAAAATACCACCTGTGCACTCACTCCATCCAGTAACTGGCCCAATCCCCTGAAGTCCCTTTTGATAGCCTTCAGGCTTCTCTCAGCAATTTCATCACTGCCAGCCTGAATTATCACTAAAGGGTTGTAATTGGAGTGGTGAACAATGTCAGGAAGTTTTTTTGTAATGTCCCTGATCCAGGCCCCAGGTAGGCAGTAGACTTCCTTGCATGTAGGGTCCAGCTGACATAGGGGGCCCTCTGTTCACCTCAGAAGGGAGTCACCTATGACCATTACCCTTCTTTCCTTCTTGGTGGAGGAAGTCTTGAGGTGTGCAGTTGACTTCCTTGCCCTAGGCAGCCTCCTGTGTGGACTTTCCCCTACACTGAACATGCTGCCTGGAGGCACTTTGCAGCCCACTGCTTCCAGGGTGTCAGTACTGCAGCAAGGGCAGTGAGGGGATGATCCTGCCTCCCAGGGTCCCATTGGTGCTTACCCAGGGCTATGAAAGCATGAGAAGCAGAAGTCACAGATGAGCCATGATGGCTGGCATTGCCATGGACATAGGGTCACTGAAAAGTTGGATGGGAAGCAACCTTGGCTGCCCAAGCAAGCTGGCAAGTCCTGCCAGAGAGGACAGGGTCTGGAAATGCAGAACTGTCCTTGAAAGTCTTTAGAGGGACAAAACCACTATCTCTTCCAGTGAAAGAATGAGATGAAGTGCATGGAAGCCAGATGCAACACAACTTAGAGTGGTGGTTCTTTATGCTAGGGTAGCAGGAGTTCCATGCCAGTGGTTTGCATGAGCTTAAACAGTATTTTTTGACAAGTCCATAAAAGAGGAATCTAGAGAAGGGCATACAGAGAAATCAGGAAATCCCCTGAGCTGAAAATAGCCAGAGACTGGAATAATGCTCAAAGAAAGTATTTAAGTACGCTTGCTGTGGTCTTACTCATCTCTGGACATCTGGCCCTTGATACTGGGCTGTGTAAGGCCTGGCACCACTGCATGTCTGGAGGGGACAGTGGAGACCCCGTGGCCACGTTACTGGTGGCTGATCCCTGGCTTATGTGGTCAGCGTGCTGCATGCTGGCTGTGAATGCAGCCTGCACAGGCTCTGGCTGGCCCTAACATTGTTATTTTTTAAACCAATGAAACTTGTACCCATTAAGATTTTGCTTGAAAGTTTAAATTTACTTCCAAGGGTGCAAAACACTGGAACACCTCATTTCTAAGTGAGCATCCCAGTGAATCCCAGGGACTCCTGTTATTCCAGACACTGAAAGTGTGGCTGCTTGCACAGATGGTGGTGGTTGAAATGGTCTTGGTGTCTTGCATCTGTGCCCCAACGACCTACAGTCTGGCTGATGCGCCAGCCCTCACAGTGCTGTGATGAGAGGCCAAGGCACTCTGGAGGCCTGGACGAGGCTCGGTGTCTCTGTCTCATGCCCACGTGGCTGTGGCTGGTCCAGGCCAGAACGTAGCAGCCACTTGGCAGATGACTGTGGAAGTCCCTCTGTGGTCAGCCACCCACATAACCATAGCAGAACTGAAAGTGATGATCCCAGGGCTTGCTTCTGAAAGTGACACTTGCAGGATGTCAGAAAAGGAAGATGAATCATTTAGCAAGGCACTTGGCAGGGGCTTGAGGAGACAATCCGAGGCAGCCTGCTGGCATTGGTGCAGCTTCTGAACCTGCCCCTGAAGCTGGGCCTTGTTGGGGGCCACCACCTGTATGCTCGCCAGCTCAAACACCAGCTGCCTACCCGGAGCCACTGGGGCTGTGTGGCAAGGGGGCTGGCATTGAGGCAGGGTGTCTGACATCCCCCAGCAGGACTGGGAATGTACCAGCAGCGGGCTGCAGCTGTTCCTTCACACCCTGCCAACGTGCCCAGGACAGGGACTGTTTCTGACCTGAAGGCAGCTCTCCACACAGCTGGGTGCTTGCAGCTCTCCCAAGGACCACCCCATATGGGGGGGAACCTTTCAGAATCTGCACCTTGACAGTTGCTCCTCGACAAGGAGACAAGACACTGCTGGCTGCTGAACAAGCCTCTGGTGAGCCACATCACCCCCAGCCTCTGCCAGATTTCACATTCAGGCACAAGGCTGTTTTCTGATCTAAGGTTTTAACTTCAGTGCTGCTTAGGGCCATTAGCTGAAAAAGTCAATCCATCAAAGATTTTCCCGCTTCAGGGCTGGTGTGCAGTGTCTCCCTGCAGCCCCCAACAGAAGCATGTGAAGTGATGATTGCCCTTCCACCTCACAAAAAAGCAAAATCTAATTGAGGCTGGGAACAGCTAGACTTGATAGTTCAAGCCATATGCTGAAACCTGAGGGCAACAGTGTGCCTAAAGGAGGGACTAGCATCCTCTCCATGCACTCTTCTGGTACAGCCCCATCCCCGCAATCATGAAGGAGCACCTGGACATTGCACTGCCAGCTGCCTGCAGATGAACCTGGGTGGGTTTTTCTTTTCCTTTTGTCCTGGTTACAAGGCATATATTATACAAATATAAAATACAAAACATATATTAAATGGGCAAAGTGTCTCACGTGGTGGCACTGAAGGAAATGTTGGCAGCTATGAAGGCCTCAAGGTCATGCAAGGACACAGCCTTTCCGCTGCTGGTGACCCCATCATCTCTGCAACCTGCTTTAACCTAAGGGACATATTTTTAATTGGTGTAATCCTAAATATGGGTCCTATTTGCTCTTCTGTCCTGCAGCATAATATCCTAGAATCTCACAGCACATGATTTCCTCAAACTGCAGCTGCTAGCATCCTTTGATCAGCTTAGAAGCTCCAGATCTCACTGAAACACAAATAAAAGTCCAGTTTTGCAGTTATTTTCAGAAGCTGAAAACTGTAACAGTCTGAAGCTCATGAACTTTCTCCTGTTTTTGTTTGTTTGTTTGTTTAATTTTCATGATTTTGAGGTATCTGACTCGATTTTTGAGTTTTGAGTCATTTGAGAAAAAAGCCCAAGAGAGACAGGGCAGAGTGGAGCAGCCAGGGAGCTAGAGCTGCAACAGGAACTCAGCATGAGGATTCCTATGGAGGGACCCAGGGTGGGCAAACAGGGTGAGGTTGGAAGATGGAATATGGAAACAAGCAGCTTTAATCAATTCATTAAAGTTGATTTGTTCCCTGGAAATGGATCAGTTCAATGACCTGACATCAGTAATAGCATATTTTGCAGCAGTCTCACAGTTTGTTCCTGCTCTCCTGGGTAGCCCTGAAGAAGTGCTAGGTTTGCCGGAAGACACTGAGCCCAGATGCTACTGAGGAGGAGAAGGCTGCACAGAAGTGGATGTCAAGGGAGTGACTCTAGGAGAGCAAATTTCTAACCATATTTGCCCAAAGCAGGAGCCACCAGCAGCTGGGTACATTTCCTACCTAGTGCCAAGATGCCCGCCATTTTCAGCTGAAATCTTCTGTCTGGGCAGCAAGAGGCAGGCAGGCCAGCTGGCCATGAGACAGCCCAGGGTGGCCACAAAGGTCTGGGAGGTGAGATGGGAAAGGAAGGGATCACTTGAGCCTTGGCCCAACGGCTTTGCTCTCCTGTCCTTGTGCTGTGTAGGGTCTCTTTGCTTCCACCCCTGCCAGCAGTCCTGCCAACATTCCAGGCTGCTCTGCGAGGCTCATGATGCCCTCCATGAAGTTTGTCCTGCAGGTGCCTTTATCTGTCTTGCTTGTGCCATCACACCAGCATTACTCTACTGGGCACATGGGTCCCAATGCCAGGAGTGATGACAGCTCAAGGCAGGATAATCACAACTCGTATCTTTCCCATGTTCCCTTTCAGAAGATGTCAGTGCCCCTGCCTTCCCCACTGAGGTCCCAGCGCCCTGGGAGGCAGTGAGAAATGACTCACTGAGGTCACTTGGAGCTGAGATCTGGTGCTGATGGGCAGTGCAGTGGGGTTTTAGTTAAGTCAGCAGTGTGGTGGTGGGAAGTTCTTGTCCCAGGACTGGGACCAGTACAGCTGGCTTTGAGTCTGCCTTCTGCTCCCCTAGCCAGCAGCCTGGGGTTGCATGTAGGGAGCCTAACAGTGATCTGGCTGCTCACGCACCAGGCTGGTGGAGAGAGTGTGGGAAAATGCCATTTGGACTAAAGCTGGGTAGACAAAGTTACACACTAAGCCGGGGCTGAGGCAGGTCCTGGTGCTACAGCTTCAAAAGGAAACAGCTCTCAGGGGATTCTTTTCTTGGGATGTGGGAAGGACTGGAAACATGCCTGCTGGCTGGAGGACAATTCTCTGGGGCTGTGCCTTTACATAGAGAAAATAACCATATATCAAAAGAAAACTCTGTTGAGAGGGTGAGAAAAAAATGATGCCAGTGCACTTGCATTTAGCGATTGCTAAGACTGGGCGTGAGGAGCTGCATGATGGGCTGCATCTGCCCAAGGACACCTTGCAGGGTGGACACATGGCTCTGAGTTGCCATGCCTTGCTGAGGCAGCTGTTATAAATGAAGATACAACTCAGTCTGAATTTAGTAATATTTATAAAAGGCAAGTAACAGCGCTGGGTGCATGGGGAGCCTATGCTCTACCAACACGCACACACTAACATCAAACTTTCTAAATATACAGAACATTGCTTTTACATATTAAACCAGAGTATGCCTATACATATGTACAATCAGAAAAGGTATCAATTGAAACATAAACATGGCAAAGTTTTAAAAGGCAAACAATCCTTTAAGTCTATTACTATTAATGTCCATGACGGGACGAGCATAGTTGGAGTTGGTAATCCTGGTTGAAGTGCTCCTATAGCTTCTATGACTTCATTAATTTCTCTCAGGCCATATAACAGTCTCCATTTTCCATTCCTTTTCTTGATTAGAAACACCGGAGAATTCCAGGGCTAGTCGTTGGAACAATATGTCTCGCTTTAAGTTGTTAAGCAACTCGGTCTTCAGGCCTTATGTATCCTATTCTTCCTGGATCGAAGGGAAACATTTCCATCTCCTTTTCAAGGCCAATGGGCCTGGGTCAAAAGGCACGTCCAGGTCACCAGGGGGCGGAACAGCAAAGGCCTGCGATGGCTGTAGCGGCGGGGGGGGGGGGGGGGGGCGGAGGGGGCGATGCTGCAGAAGGATCAGTACAGGAGCCCGCAGCTCCCTCACTACCTGGCAAACCACACGTGTCTGACTGTGGTCCCACATAACTCTTTAAGGCCTCAGAGACTGCTCGCCAGGTGCCGAGCAATCCCACTGAAACCTTGTCGTTTTTAGTAGCACAGTCCCACACCTTGACCTCAATTGGGACCCATATTTCAGGATCATAAACTGTCCAATTGTTAATAAAGGGCATAGGTTACCAGGACAGTCTTTGTTCCTAAGGACATGTGATTCCCCATAATGTGCAACTGCTTACCAGCGAGAGGCAGTTGTGTGCACAGCTCCACTTCTCTCAGCTCGAGCTTCTTCGCAGCTCCAGTGCCACTTATTTCCAGCGCCTTTCTGTACAAGCTTCTTTGAGCGGTTTGCTGAGTTTGGCCGTACCTATCTTCATGAGCCGATCAATGTGCCTGTTCCCATCCTGGTCTCTGTTCTGCTAGCCTGTCCCTATTCCTTCATTTTTTCTACTGATACAAATGTATCTAAAAATGTATTTTTTCTTTATTGATGATATAACTTCATTATATTGTGTTGCCTTTTCATTTCGAGAACAGGCTCCCTTTTTATACTCTTCGCCCCACAGCAGTCCTTTTCAAAACAACTTTCATTGGTCAAACAACTTTGCCCAGCAACAGCAAACAACCAGCAACTTCCATGCCTTAAGGGCTGGAGAACAAGCAACCCCAGATCGCATGGAATCTCCTGAATCACCCTTCTTTTTTCCCTCTAAACATTCTTACATTCCTGATGGCCTCATCATTAAGAGTCTGATGTTATCACCAACCATGGGGCTTGTCAACCCCCATGGCCACACTCCCACATCTCTCCCTTCTTTATTAACATCAACCATCTTCTTGACACAAATTATTACTCCATATATCACACAGGGCTGCACCCCCTGTTCCTATTTGAAAAGTGTGTGAAAAGAGACCGGTGCAGCCAGGAATCCGGACAAGATGCTTCACGGGTATAGGGCTTTTCCCATCAGGACAGGCAGTATGTGGCATGGAGAGAGGATGGGATATAGTGGGATATCTCTGCTGGCTGTCACAACCTCACTGGGAATACTCTGATACTGCAGGTATCAGACAGAAGCAAAATGATTTTTCCAGTGGTGTTCCATAATGGGACTGGGCTGGGCTGGCACCTTCTGGCTTCTCCACGGAAACAGAAAAGGGGGGCTGGAGCAGCACCACACCTGGAGCATGATGCCAGACAGCTTCAGGGCCTTTACAGGAAAGTGGTTGACATGCCTACAGCAGGCTCCTACCTCCTGACCTGGCTGCTATGAAACTGCAGGAGGGTGGTGGGTGTGCAGGGTCCTCCTGGTGCTCACCATCCTTCAATAAAATGTTAGTTTTGTCCCTGACACCTGTAGGAAATCAAAAGAATCTCAGAGCAGAGGGTGTGTCTGTGTTGTGGGCAACAGCAATGGTAGATTTTTTTCCTGGAAGTGGGTTAGATGTAGATAATTGTGGAGCAAGAGACCCCTTTAGGTCAGAAAGTGTTTGGGGAGAAAGTGGTTAGCAATGCTCACCCTGGCAGGGGAGGCAGTGCCACAGGCACCTGGGGTTTTTGGCATTCCAGCAGAGTGGCCTACCAGGAACCCCACCCCTCTGTGGCCCTCTACGAGGCCACAGACATTATGATGGGCCACAGGCTGCAGCAAGCCCTGTGCCCCCTGACTCAGCACAAGGGTTCAGCCACGGCAGACCCAGCTGCACACTGGCACTAGCTGTGCAGCACCTCAGGACAGGCAGCAGCTGGCACCTCTCTGCTCAGCCTTGACTGTGGGCCTGTGACTCCTGCTTACTCCTACCACAAGTCCATGCCAGTGCTGCTTTCCTTCATTTTGTGTGCTTTCCTCCCACCCAAACAACAAGTTTGGGGACAGATGAGCTGGGCGCTGTGGTGTGGGGGGATGGCAACACTCCTGGGCAGGCATGGTTGAGTTGATCTGTCTCCAGGGTGCTGTGGCCACCAAGAGCCACTCAGCTGCCATTCAAAACCTGCCATGGCTTTGGATGTGAAGGTGAGAATGCTGTTCTGAGGGAGAGGAGAGGCCTGGGGGACGGAGCACTGCTGCAGGGTGCTCCTTCAGGAGCCCTGCCAGGGCATGGGGATGCAGAAGAGGAGATGCTGAGGACTGTTAGCGCTTTTGCAGCCCAGAGCCCTGCACATGCCTGTGCTGGGGCCACGCTGCAGGGGAAGGATGTTCTGCCCCAGTCCCCAGCCCCCCTCTGGGATCTGCAGCCTCATACCATGAGCTGCAGAAAGGCTCACAAGGCACTGGCAGCACCCTGGTCCTGCAGCCCTGGATCTGCCAGCATGAGAGGGCAACCAGACCATGGGGAGTGTGTCCTGGGCTCAGAGGGCTCTCAGCAAGACTGCCTGCTTTCTGGACAACTGGCAACACCTTCCTGGAGAAGCACACCCATTTGCTGTCTGTTTTGGCACCGGGGGAACTGTTACCCCAGCCAGGAACCTGCCTGCAGGAGCCCCCAGGCCAGCACTGGCCAAACACTGCCCTGGGAAAAGAGAGAAAAAAAAAGTTTTAGAAAGGAAGACAAGAATGGAGACTTTTGCTTGGGTTTGATCCTCGCTTCCAGGCAGGCATCTTTGCCAGGAGGGAGATTATAACCTTGGATACATGGCTATTGTTCCAGTCCCTGTGTGCTTCAGTGACTATAAGAGGAAAAGCTTTGGGCTCGAAGCTCAAGTGCATCAGGGTGAACTCCCACTTGCTGAGTTTAAAAGACACTGGCTCAGTGGGAGCTGCCCTAATTTTCACTTTTTTTTTGTTGCACCCCTTTATTTTTCTCCTGTACCAATGGAAAATGGATAAACTTGCAGCCTTATTGCCCACAGATTGAAAAACAACAACTGAAAAAAGCCTTGCATTTGTGCGCAATGGGCTTGCTCAGTGCTGGAAGCTAGTGTGGGCATTCCCCAAATCTTCCCGGGCAGTCCTAGCATGGCTCTTGCTGTGTTGGTGAATCAGTTCAGGTGGAGATGTGAGAAGATGCACCCCCAGGCAAACATCTCTGCTGGGTTGAGGGATTTGTCCCACCAGCAGGGCAGACCTCAGGCTGCCTGGAGTTTTTACAGCACTGCCTGTAATTTTGGACTCCTACACGCAAGGAAAGGAGCTGCTGTGGAGTAGTTCAGCAGAACAGTTTATGAAGCCCAGATGCCCAAGTCCTTCAGTTCATGCAGAATTCAAAGTGCCCAGAGATCCCTGGAGAAAGGCTTTGGGCTTGCTGGGTGGTTGGCCCATACTGGCCTGAACTCTCCCAGAAATATACCTGTTTCCTCAGCTGAGTCCCCACTGTTGGGTCAGTGCTGGTCCTGACCCCAGACCCACAGATCTTGGCTGGTCTGTATGTGGCCCTGGGACTGGGAGAAGGTTGGAGCTACTCTGAGTTGGATGTGCCTCCACGCTGCTCCCAGGCAGGACTGGGCTTGGTTTTGGTTTTGGGATTGGCTCTGTAATAAATGACTGAGTCCCAAATAGGATTGCAATTAAAGTTTACAATTTATTAAACAAATAGAGGCAAGCAAACAGCGCTGGGTGCGCTGGGAGTCTCCGCTCCACGAAGACACACACAAGTTACATCATGTGGCTGGTTTTTATGCTCTTAGGCTAATACATATTCATCACCACTTTTGGAAAAGGCAGGGTTATTATAATTAGTTCCCGGGATCTGAACCATCCCACGGATGCATGCGTATCAGTCTCCGGTGGTCCCTCCAGGGGTCACTCGTACTGAAGGCTCATAGTCTTCCTCCCAGGCTTTGTCCTTCTGTTGTTCTTCAGCTTCCCTTCTCTCCTTATTTAGTAGTCTCTGAGCCAGATGTCAGAAACTTGTGTCTCGTGCAATAGTCAGCAGTTATGTCAAAAACTCACGCCTATTCTCTTATCTCCCAGACCCGAGTCTCAAGTTTTACCCTTCAAACCTTCTATTGACATGAACTGCTAGACCATTCCTTTTCAAGATACAAGAACTATATACACTAACCACTCTGTTTCACTTGGACTTGTGATTATACAAGGGTATGTGAGACAGAAGGTCACATTTCATCATGCTAGCCTAGCACTGTTCCATATTGACACGAATCAGATGAACATATTTCACAGTTCTTGAGATTGGTTTGGGGATTGGTTTTTGGATTGGTTTTGAGACTGAGAGTGGTGCTGGGGGATTCCTTTTCCCATGGGCCAAAGCACATGGCCCTTTGAGCCCAGTCCATGACCAGGGAGTGAGCTCCTGCCGTTACCTCCCTTCAATGTACTGCTTGAGAGCTGCCTATGTTGCTGAGAGGGGCTGTGCTCCTGCTAGGACAGCTTTTCAGGATCCTGCCATCCCAAATGTGTTGCTGCCCACTGTGAGGACTGTGCTGGTCTCTAACCAGCCCTTCTCCCTTTCTACCGTTCTCACTCCAAGTATGTCTGTAGAGTACCTGAGGCACCCCACTGCCCTCCCCTGCTCCCTCAAGAGCAGACTGGGACCTCTCATCTGGTCTGAGATCAATGTTTTGCTGTAGCAGCTCTTGAGTGTGTCATCAGGTTGCTTCAGCATTGTTCATGGCTAAGCATGGCTGATCTTATGGTGGCTCATCTTATTCCAGCTCATCCTCATCCCAAGATTATTGAGTGCTCCCAGATGCATCTCCCTTGCACTTGCTCTCAGCTGAGAAACTTGCACATGGGAGCAGAAAAACCCATCACTAATCCCTCCCTTTGGACCGAGGTCTGTTGAAGTGACTCCAAGCACATCCCCTTCTTCCTGTTATTTCCCAACCACATATGGATTTGCAGAGCCACTCACCAGTGCTCCCAGATGTGATGTCATTCTGCTCAGTGAAGATGTTGAGAAGCCCAGCCCTGAGCAACAAGCAGCCCCCACCCACAGACAGCAATTCCCAGGGCCAGCACTCCATTCTCTGTCTGGGGGAGACTCTCAGTTTTTCCACTCATCACTTATTCAGCCTGGCCAGCACTCTCCCAGGTGACCCTGTGTCAGATGCTTTTGTGGGAACAGGTGGGTTAGAAAAACTTCTTTCCTTTGTCTGGGAAACCAGCAATCCTGAGATTTTGGGTGAGACTTCTCATCTTTGTTCCCCTCCTGCTGCTTTGTCCCTAGTGAGTATTTTGACTGCAAGTCCCTCAGGGTGAGAACAGGCTTTGTCACACAGTTGGGACAGAGCTGCACCAAGACCTGTTTTTCCTTGGGAAACAATGCCTAGTGCCTCAGCCTGGCAGCTGCTGGTAATATAGAAATACATTCCAAGAGCCTGCAGATGCCCCGGGCATGCTGGTGCCAAGTCCTAATTCAGATTTACCTGGGACCAAGCACTCAGTGTTGACCCAGATATGGGGTGAGTAGAGGCAGGGCTGGGCCTCTGGATCTGGACCTCTCTTTGCCTGTGTCATCTGGCTGTTCCTCTGGGCTTGCTGGTAAGCAAAGGGACATCTGTAGTGCGTGGCATCTCACAGAGATGCCTGCTCCTTCTCTGCATAGGCCCTGTAATGAAGGTGGCACCCTATATACAGGCTGCAAGTATGCAGAATTTGCATTAACTGACGGGGACCTTATTGCTGTCCCACAGCAAGCTTTGGACCTGTATGTGATTCATTATATAGCTATTTTAGGATACCATACATGTCCGGTCATGCTGAGGGTCTCTGTCCCCAGTGCTATGAAAGCAGGAGAACTGGCCCTTGAAATTTCATCTTGTCCCTCTGTCACTGGGGGACCTCAAGGCAGGATGGTGCTGGGGGGAGTGTCCCCCTTTTATCTGGTCATCCAACAGGTTTCTCAGCTGCTGCATGTCTTCTGAGCCCAGTGGGCTGGGGGCAATGGTCATCTCCTTTGGGACCAGTTATAATGATGATGTGATGTGCTATAATGATGATGTGATGTGCAGAGAGCAGGAACAACATCTTCCTCCATGGACCCCCTTCCCATGCCCCTGTCTAGGGTTGGCAGTGACTCCAGGCTGCAGCTGGGTGCTAAGTGGAGTACTTGCCTGCCTGGGCACCGCTGCTGGGAAGCACTTGCCTGTCCAAGTACTGAGCTCCTGCAGGCAAGGCACCAGTGGTGTGATGACAGGGGGGCTCCAGAGGTGCTGGACAGACTTGATGTCTGCTGGGACATGGGGCCCCAAGACCTCTGCCCTTACCTTGCTGCACAGCACAAAGACATGTAGGAGTGTTGTAGGGTGCCCGGAGGTGGCAGGGCAGCAGGGTGGCGGAGCAGCAGAGAGTCAGGGTGATCAGGCTGCACCAGGCTGGCTCCCTGCATGGTCACTTACACATTGAACCTGCTGGCTCAGGCAGGTCCTTTGCTTCATAATCTGGAGCCCTGCAAAGGTGACATCTGTGCCATTGGAGCACTTGCACTGCTGGCATCCAAACCCATGTGTCCTTGATTTTCTCAGTCAAATGAAACCGAGCTCTCTTCTTCTCATGGCATCAGGAAATCCCCTGCTCCATCCTCCACTGATGAGAAACCTCTCCCTGTCCCTTCCTTTCTTTTTTCCTGATAAATTCATTCATGCCTGAAGCTAATTTTATACTCCTTGGCACAGACAGCCCATATGGGATACCCACTTTAGTGCAGGTGCTGGGTCCTCCCTGTGGATATGGCTGGGTTGCAGGCAGAGGCACAACCCCACTTCCCTTCCCAGTGATAGCCCTAGTGAAAGGGGCAGGATGAGACATGACCACCCACAGGAGCCTCCCTCTGGGGCCAAAGCATCCAGTGGCTGCACCTCACCAGACTGCTGGGGAACCATGGCTGACCTTGCATGTAGCAGCACTGTTTTGCACCACATGTAGGTGCAGTATCGCTGAGATGTTTCTCTGGCTACTGCTGGGTTCACTTGT
The DNA here is from genome assembly GCF_963932015.1 of Anas acuta. Lineage (NCBI taxonomy): Eukaryota > Metazoa > Chordata > Aves > Anseriformes > Anatidae > Anas > Anas acuta. Next base: position 426,322 of record NC_088998.1, read on the forward strand.
CTGTGACTCCTTATGCATGGCTGGGAGCACGTCCAGCCCACAAAGCATATCCCAGTGTCCAGTGCCTCCCTGTTTGTGCTGGAAGTTGAGTGTCCTGCAATATTATTGTTTTGGCTTTAGGCTGTGCTGGGGGCATGCCTGAAGGCACCACCAAGGCCCATGGAGCTGCTGTGTGAGCAGTGGTGTAGTGGAAAGGCGATTCATGCACAGCCATGCTGAAATGCTCCAGCAGTTCTTCACCCTGGAGTTCCCTGGGTGGGAAAGCAGGGCCAGCCCGAGGGACAGAGAAACAAGACATCAAGAATCAGCAGCAAATGGCCAAGGAGCTCCATGCCCATTGGGGCATGGTGAACAAAGGGTGGCAAATGTGACTTTGTGCGGAGAAAGCCAAGGAGAGCAACCTTCCTTCAGTGAGAAAGCCCCCTGTTCCACACCACATATGGACAACCTGGGAACAGGATGGCTGACACTGTACATGGCCAAGGTACTAATCCAGCCATGTGCAGACTTTTGTAGGAGGATCCCACAGCACTGAGCAGCCACCTGACAGAAAGGCAGATATATCCCCATGTCTCTGAAAGCAAAATAAGGACAAAGAGCAAGGGACCATCCCTACCTCCACAGAGCTATTCCAGACCCATCCTTGCTCAATGCTAATCAGAGGAGCACTTGATTCCTCCTCAAACAGCCTCAGAAGACATCTTCTCACTGTTTATTCAGTCAAAACAATAAATGTGAGTCTTGGCAGCTATTGGGAAAAGGATTAAGGGTGTCTAGAGAAGATATTTTTGCTTCTGTGTTAATCCCTGGCATAGTTGCAACTGTGACAATTGCAGGTGAGCACCTCAGAAACACTATGTCGGTGAGAGGGATGGCAAGAAGAGTCGAGAACAGTCAGATATTTCCATGTGGAAAATTGAGAAGAGCCTATAAAGTCATCAGTGTTGCAGGAAGGCAGAGGAAATGGTACTCTGCTAAACCTCAGACCCAAGATTCTGCTCTTCTCTGGTATAAGCAAGCAGATTTAAAAGAGGATTTTCTTTTCCACATAAATCTGTACATGAATGTCTTGGTGTTCATTGATACAGGTTTTCTAGAGGTTAAATACTTAAAGGGAGGAGTTGGACACACCTGTTGGACTCACCAGTTAAAAACGGAGGAGAAAGCCATGCCCCGCTGTCAGTGGGCACCAGCCCCTCTGTGCCCTTATTTAACCATTTATTTCCCCAGCCCCTGCTGCTGGTCACTTCTGGCTGCGCTGAGCTGAGCAGAGGGATACATGGGCTGATGATCTCCTCCATTCACACTGTACAAGGGGCTTGCAGCCCTGCTTATGGGGCAGGACAGGGTCCCCCTGTTTTGACCCTCAGCAAACAGCAGGTGGAGGTCTCAGCTTGTGCCCAGCTGCCTGCTCCCAGAGAGAAAAGCCCAGGAAAGATCTGTCTCAGAGGGAGGACAATGGTCTCATCCCCGGTGGATTGCCTTCCAGCAGCAGAGCCTCCATGATGAGCAGGGAAGTGGTGGCCAAGGGCACGCAGACCACAGCCCTTGGCAAAGTCAAGGGCCTCTCGAAAAGCCTGATGCCCCAGCAACAGTCAGGAAGTGCTTAAGAAACGCAAGTGCTGGTGCAATATGTGCTGTGTGCAGGGCAACTGTGAAAAGTGGCTTGCTTAAGAAAAAAAATTGAGGCTGCCTGTGAGGAGCTAAAGTGTGACCCTCCTGCATGCAACTCAACTGGGCTGGAAGCCATGTCCTCCTTCAGACTGCTCTCCTTGGTGATATCTCCTTGTTTATTATTTTGTTCACTGTTTTATCCCTCTGTGTAAGCAAGCTCAAAATGTCCCCTTCAGAGCCCTTGGCTCAGTGCTCCATGTGGAAATGCATTTCATTATTCACTTGTGACCATATTAAAAACTATCTCAATATATGTCTGTACTCCTCATAGCAGTCATAAACTCTTTGTAATGATTAAAAGCAGTAATATATTTATAACGGTTGATAGGTGAGACTCCTTCTCAGCTTTTCTGTTGCTCGCCTCCTACTAAACCTGCTGGGGTGCCCAGTGTTGGAGAGCCTCTGGCCTGAGGCAGGTGGGAGCCCCCCACTCCCTGTCCCAGGGCTCACAGTCCTCAGCCCTGCCAGGCCCTCACTTTCCAAAATTTTGGCTGTGGCAGGGGTGATGCTGGAACTGGAGATGGGAGTGGCTGAGTCCCACAGCCTGGGTGGTACACGGGGAGCCCAGGATGTGTTAAGGACAATGTCTGGGGCAGCAAGAAACTGGAACTGAGCCCTGAGATAAGGGGTAGTACCCGGGGAAGCGGGGGGGCGGGCAGGGCAGTGCTGAGCCCCGCAGCAGGGGCGATGCCCAAGACGGGGGCCAGGTCTGGGCTGAGAGCTTGGTACAGGAGTTGAGGAATTGACGCCCGGGGGCCGAGTCCTGGCTCAGGGGCCGTGCCCGAAGTGGGGGGGACGGGGCCGAGCCCGGGGCAGGGGCAGGCACAGGGACCGGTGGCGGCTCCCCGCTGCCCGACGGGACCCGTGTCCCGCCCGGGTGGGCCGGGGCGGCGGTGACTCAGCCGGGAAAGGCGGGCGAGGAGGAGGAGGAGAAGGAGGAGGAGGAGGGGGAAGGGGACGGGGTAGGGGAAGGAGAGGAGGAGCAGGAGCCGCCGCAGCCACCGCGGAGCCTCTCACCTGCCCCCGCCGCCGCCGAGGAGCGGCAGCGCCCTCCCGGCCCCGCCATGGCCCGCCGGGTCGCCGCCGTCCTGCTGCTGCTCGCCCTCGGCTGCCTCCTGGGCATCCTCCTGCTCTGCCTCGGCTCCGGGGACGCGCGCGGCCCGCCGGGCTTCAAGGTGAGCGGCGGGGGGTGCGGGTACGGAGGGGACAGGGACGCGGGGCACCGGTGGCATCTGGGCTACGGAAGCTGGGGGCCTCGGGAGGCCAGGGAGGGCACCCGGCTCTGGGGGTTCTGGGTGGGGGAGAGGCTCCGGGATGCGGGGGCTCCCTGGCGCCAGCAGAGACTCGGAGCCGGTGGCCCCGCGCTCCGAGCCCGGCACCGCGGAACGACCGCGCCCTGCCGCCTGCCCTCGTTCACCTCGGAGCAGCCTTCGGGGCGCAGCAGAACAGCAGAGGGCCGGGGGTGCGGTGCCTACGGCCAGGCTTCTGGAATGGGCGCCCCGGGCGCTGCTGGGCTGCAGCTGCATTGCCTTAGCTGGCACTGCAGGGCAAGAAATGCGCTTGCCTATGAAAATGCGCTGGTGTTTGTTGTTTTCTTGGTTTCTGTGTTTGTTTGTTTGTTTGTTTAATTTTACATTCAGGCACCGAAGGAAGTTCCTGAACAATTTATTGTTGCCAAAGCCCTCTGATTGACTCCTGCTGTGCAAGTATTTTGTTTTAAAAAGGTCTTGTTTCTTTCAGTGACGGACAGCTATTCCATGGGGAGCAGGCTCTTGTCCTGGAAAGTGGTTCATCCACAACCCCCTCTTTCTCATCCTGACCAATTTGCCTGGAAACTTTTTGACTGCCAGATGTGTTGCCTTCTCTCCAGATTTGTCAGATGTAATGAACATTAAATTGAGAAAATGAACGGGCTTAGCCAGGATGATACTCCCTGGTTGTTAGTATAACCACTAAAAATTAACTCTTTTCCTATAACACATTTCTTTGCCACTCATTTCCATGTGCTGTGGCAGTTAGGGGCTGTGCTCATAGTTGGTTTCCAAGCTGATTAAGTCTCTTTGGACATGGGGGAATTAGAACTACTGTTGCTGAGACCCGTCTGTATTTGCAGAGCTTTGGTCAGTCTGGGAAACCTTTTATCCTCCTGCAGTTGATTCCTATCTGGAGCTTTAAGCCAGCTGTGTTCATGCAGCACTGCAGTTTGGGGTTGCACAGAAGTGCCTGAGGCTAAGCGGCCCAGCCCAGAGACTTGGGGTTTTGCCCCATTCCTGGATGGAGCCAGTGCAGCAGGGTTGGCACCATGGTGCTTTTTCCTGGAGGGATGCTGCTGGGCAGGCATGGGGAGAGGTAGTTTTACACAAAGCTTAGGGCTGTTTTGGGGATGCAAAGATTTGTCTTATTTGAACTCAGCCCAGAATGCACCAACACAGGGTGAAGTGCTTGTTTTGGACTCACTTGACAGCCCCAGCCAGCCCAGGGCTCTGGTCTGGATGCTGGTGAGCTGCAAGATTTGTCCCAACCCTCGTGCTGCTCACCCATCACCAACAGCCATTTCAGCATGGGGGGGCAGCCCCAATCTCTGTCCCTTCTCCCCAGAGGAGACAGCCCTCCAGCTTAATGCTGCTTTGGGGTACATTACATGCCCCTGCTCTCCTCCTGCCCTCCCTGGTCAGGGAGTCAAGGGGCCAGCTCCAGCTGCAGGTGCCATGCAGGGCTGTGGCATGTGCCTGGCTGGCCTCCTCTCGAGCCCCTGTGCAGCCAGCCAGCCCTGTGGCAATGGGGAGCCTGGAGCAATATCCTCAGCCCTTAAGAGGCAGAAGGAGGGGCAGAGGCAGCAGACCAGAGATACTCCACCCCTGCGACTACCCAGTAGCTCCCCTGCCTTGGGCTGTGTTTAGGAGCTGGCTGCACCTCTGCTTGTGCCATGGCTTGCATGGGGTGAAGATGCATGAGTGTGTGGATCCTGTGGAATCCTGCTAGCCTCGGGATCAGCGCTAGAATCAGGCCCTGTTTGCTGGTTTGTTCTGCTCAGTTTAGGGTGGTGGCCAGAGTTAAGCTATTATTGTGATCAGTCCTGCTCCTTTGTGGCTGGGGGGGACTGTGGGCCCATCTTCCCCTCCCACTCTGGGCAGGACATCACTGTCCTTGCTGGCTTGGTCCACATTAGTAACAGCTTCTGGATGACAACTCAGTTCACTTATGAGCTAAGGCTGACCCACAGCTCTACCTCTTCTCCTTCTAGCTCCTTTGCTTGGAATATAGCCCTAAAAATACCCCAGATTATTTATTCTGCCGTGAGAGGGACCGCAGAGCACAGTCTTCTCCTTCCTTTCTGGGTACACAGCTGAGCTTATGGCACCATGGCCTTACAGCTCTGAGCTGTTGTCTTTCCTTTTGCAAACCTTCCTCTTTTTTTTTTTTTTTTTTTTTTCCTTCTTTTGGCACATCTCTTCACTGGCTTTTATAAACCCTGTCAGGTTTGTTCCCTGTGAGCCATCCTGGGGAGAGCTTGGGTTCCTGTGGCAGGAGACCTGCCATAACCTGCAGCACCCTCAAGGGAGGTGGGCTCCATTGTGGGGCCAAGCTGAGCCCACGCTGTACTGTGGGACAGCCCAGAGAGCCTGTGGGTGGGGAGGGATGAGGATCTTGGGCCATGAAGCATGGCTGTGGGGCCCGACACTAGCTGCAGCGAGCTGGGCTGTTCTCAGCACCCCTCCCTGCTTCCCCCAAGGGTGTGGGATATTTCTGGGCAGCCTTTGGGGCTGTGCTGTGCTTGTCCATTGGGCGAAGCCACACGTTTGATAGGAACCCCAAGCCCTACCTGTGGTTTTGCCCTGTGGCCTTTGAGGACATTGACACTGTGTCCTCTCTGGGGGGACTGGGCTGCTCTGGCTGTGGCTAAGGAGGCCACAGGCCACACGGGGTCACTGTCCTCGTGTGGGGCTGTGCTGGGACTGTCCCCAGTCCTGCAGCATCACTGGAGTCAGGCTGCTGGGTCCTATAGATAGAAAAATTGTCTCTTCCTATGCCGCCAGGAGATGCTGGTGTCATGGGACTCCCACAGGCTGGGGACAGGGCTGCAGACATGTGTGTGAAGCCTGCCAAGCCCTGTGACTCTGGCAGCTAAGCAGGACAGGGCCAGTGAGAGGGGTGATGGAAGCCAGGCACCAGCACAGGAGAGTGCCAGGACATCATTGTGTCCCTCCAGTCCTTGTGTTCAGCCAGCTTGTTGGCAGGCGCAGGACACCTTGGCTGAAGAGCTGAGGCAGGACTTACACTGTAAATCACTAATGAGATGGGCTTTTGGTGGTACTTCTTTCTCCAGAGGCTTGCCATGTGCAGAGCCCTGTACGTGACTCACCTGAGGCTCCCAGCGCTGCCATAAGCCTCTGTCTATGTGCCTGCACAGCAGCTCGTGCTGGCTGCACTGGTGACAGCCGCATCCCTCACAAAGGAGCCAAAGTGGCAAAGGAGCTGAGCTCACCCTGGTACTCATTTCAGGAGACCACTGGGCTGGGTGTCTGAGCTCCCTGCACTCCCGGCTACCCCCAGGCCCTGCAGGGTGCACGTGGCCCAGGTAGGGGCTGTGACAGGGACAGGGGCTAGTGCTGGCACCAACAAAGCCCTGCTGTGGGTGGCAGACCTTGTCCCTAGCTGCCATTCAGATGCTGGAGGAACGTGTGTACCTCGGGTCTGCAGGAGGGGATGTGGCATCTGCTTCATCTCTGGGACCCTCTCAGACATCTGGGTCTGGCCTCTGCCCTTTCATACACACACATGCACACGTGGCCTTCCACTCCTGCTCGCTGCCACTCAGCTGCTGGGCCAGGCAGGCAGTGCTGGCCAAGCCACCACTGGCCAGGGAGGACAGGCCCCTCTACAAAGACAGGCTGGGATGCAGAGTCCTGTGGAGGCCAGGAACAGTGTCAGGCAGGGCTGGCACACTGCACTTCCCGAGGCAGCCTGGCTCCCGCCACATGCCATGCAGAGGCCCTGGTTCCTCTTGTGCAGGGGCAGCCAGGGTGCAGGACATGACATAGCGACTGTCTGTGCCGGGAGCTCCTTTCAGCAGTCCTATGCCCAGCTCCTGGGGCCAACCTTTCTCCAGCACTTCGTGTTGCCACTTGTTGTTACCTCATCTGGATTTCAATGCTGCTGCCTATGGCACCCATATTCCCATGGGTCCCTCACCCACAACTCCTTGGGCTGCTGCCCATCTTCACCCCACACCTCACAGCAATGGGTTCTGCCCCACAAGAACACTGGGGTCCAAGAGGACTCTTAGAGGCAGCTTAGAGCACATCACAGAGGGACATGCCTGCTTGGGGCAACTGGTTCTGGTTCTGCAAGATACCCAGCAGTGTGACCCAAATCTGACACATCCCCCAGAGAAGATGCTCCAAGCCGTAGCCAGGCTGGTGATACACTGAAATGGGAGTTGTGGATTCTATGAGGAAACGCATGCCCTCAGGCAATGCCACTCCCCAGCTGCTGCCTTAGCAGCCACAGAGGAAACCTGCATACACAACAGGAATCTTAGTGGAGGTGGTGCGGGTGGGAGTCAGCTCTGGGGTTGGGGGGCAGCCTCACTCACCCCACAGAGCTCTGTACATGCCCTAGGAGGGGGCATGGGGTCAGGGCTGCAAGACCCTACTGAATGTGCTTGGCTTACTGTGGGTCTGAGCAGGCAGCACAGCTGTCCCAGGCACACACCCACACCCACACATGCCTATGCACATATGTACACGAGAACACACATTCACACACACACGCCTAAATGCACACACATGCATACAAACCGGCACCCATGTCCACACAAACTCCTGCCCGCACAGCTGTGTGCATCCACCCTCTCACATGCACATGTACATGTACGCCCATGTATGTACATCCATACACAAGCATGCCCACACACATGCATCTACATGCACATCTGCACCCCCAACACGTGCACCCCCCACCACAGCTCTCCAGGAGCTGGAAGCAGCCAACCCCACACCAGTGCTTGGTCATGGGACATTTCCCCAAATGCCACAGGCATGTAGAGCTTCCCCTGCCCACCCTCAGTATGGCCATGTGTCTGAGCTGGTGTGGCCATGTCTGTCCCTGCTTTGTGGTCAGTGTTGTGTCCCCAGAGCTGCTCCCACTGGGCTTTCACATCCTTTGTTTGTGGTACCAGGCATCCCCAGCGCTGTGAGTGTTCAGCACTCATCCTCTTAGCCTCCTGCTTCAGCACTTCTTAGCCCCTGCTGCTCCTCAGCTACTCCCATTTCCAGCCCATCCCCTTGGCAGGCTGCAGCCTCCCCATGCATCACCCCAGAGTTGGTGACACAGGGGCAGCACAAACCCCCAGACTGTCCCTGGTGTCCCAGCTCTGCTCAGCCCTGGGGGCTGAGGGTGAACTGTTGATGCTTTCCCTTTGGTGAAGATCTGTCATCCAGCTAATAATAATATAAATCAGGGGTTGCCTCAGCACACTGGCACCAATTCCCCCTTCTTCCTGGCCACAGAGGGGGACTCTCGCTTTTGTCCAAGGGCACAAAGCAAAGCACTGCCTGTTAATGGGAGATGAGGGAGACTGTGGCACCGGGGTGGGGGGTTGGGAGGGGGGTCTCACGTTTAAAATGGTTCCCAGGGGAGCACGGAGGCACTGTCTGTTGTGGGGCCAGCTGTTCACATGGAAATGGGGGTTGCTTCTGAGGGGGGATCCTCAGGTGACCTTTCCCATGCCCCAACACTTTATTTCCGCTTCTTCTGACAAGCTAAAAGTAAGCTACCCAAAACTGAACCCTGCAGCCACCTGACCTGGAGCCCACTCTGCAGCTGGCTGAGGACAAGGACAGGCAGCAATGGGGCAGTGGCTCAAAGCCAGATGATGGCCCCACAGGCCCAGCTGGTTGTCTGTCCCCATGGGACCCAACCAGGCAGGGCTGGGGCAGCTCAAGGGCATTGGGCTGGGAGAAGAGCAGCCTGCCCCTGGGGTCCATGTGGGTGTTTGGCAGGGATTTATGGGATGCAGGTAAAGCCATTGTTTAGTCCAGGTTTAAGTCTTAGGTAGTTTCACTCTGGAGAGGTGGTCAGCTGGGGCAGCACCGAAACATCTTGTGTTCAGCCCCAAGCTAGCAGCCTCCCCTCCAGCAGAAAAGCAGCTCTGGCCACAGTGTGAGAAGGCCCAGGCAGGCAGCCCTGTGCCCATGGACAGCTGAGTGAGGCAAAGGGGTCTGGGGCCTGGGGGCTGCCAGTGGCATGGCACAGGGCAGCTTCTCCCCAGGAGCTGGGTAACTGTTTGGCAGGAGAGAGCAGGGGTTATTTATAGCTGCAGAATGGGCAAGCCTTACAAGGGCAGGGAGGGATGAGGTAGCTGGCTGCCCTTCTTTGGAGCGCTGCGTCCCCAGGCGGCTGCCCTCAGGTGTCCTCCCTGCTGGCCTGAGGGGCCACAGCTCAACACAGCTGCCTGCCGCAAGGAGCAGCGCTGTGGGGATGGGAGCAGGGGGCAGCACCTCTTGGTCCATGCTCAACGAGGCGAGGGGGTCCCTATGCCCAAAGAGACAGTCCACTTGGTGTGCTGAGCAGCATCCCAGGTCAGCAGTGTCCCTCTGGGCAGAGTGCCCCACTCCCAGAAACATCCCAGGCCAGGCAAGATCCTGGTATGGACAGGCAAGACCTCACTCATGGTGCTCACCCAAAGAGAGGATGCTCCTCCACTGCCCTGAGGAGCTGGCTGGGGATGGTGGGACTCAGCTCAGTAACTTCCCTGGAGGCGGCCAGGGGCAGCCAAAGGGGCTCCTACCCTGTGGGCCTGATTCCTGCCTCTCCACCTGCAGTATGGCATCGTGCTGGACGCCGGGTCCTCCCACACCGCTATGTTCATCTACAAGTGGCCTGCGGACAAGGAAAATGACACTGGGGTGGTCAGCGAGCACAGCATGTGTGACGTGGAGGGTAAGGGCTGTCCCAGCCCCCTGGGTGGCACATCCCCTCGCTGGCAAGTGACGGTGGCAGTCCACATGGCCTGACTTCTCTGCCTGTGCTTTCACCAGGGGCAGTGAGGTGTTAAAACGGGTCTGACTCTGTTCCCAAAACCTCCCCCAAGGGAAATGTGCTGTAAGGGTGGTGGCAGTTTGTCTTTTCCTGGTATGCATCATACCTCCAGAACACAATTCAGCTCATTGCCTAGCCCAGCAAGGAGCAAGGGGTGGTTTTTTGCTATCCATTTATCCAACCTTTTCCAAACTGCCACCAAGTGAGGGAGGCAGCATGGGCAGAGATGTGGCTAAGCTCTGGCTATTTGGACGGCCATGTGAACAGCTACACCAACCCTCAGCTCTACTGAACATCCTGGGAGGGGCAAAGCTGCTCACTGAACATTGTCCCACAGCCTACATGGCTGCAGGGCAATGCAGTTTCCCTCTCCACAGGTCCTGGCATCTCCAGCTACAGCTCCAACCCTCCAGCTGCTGGGAAAAGCTTAGAGCACTGCCTGAACCAGGCTCTGAGAGATGTGCCCAAGGAGAAGCATGCGGTGACTCCACTCTACCTGGGTGCTACAGCTGGCATGCGCCTGCTCAAGTGAGTGTTGGCTCTGGCTGTGCCAGCTGCCTGGCCTCAAATGTTACTGGGGAGGCCTTACCTCACCACCCCTCCATCCCACCACCCATGGTGGGGGTGGAAAATGTGAAGGATGGCTGTGAAGTCACCCCTTTGCCAGGCAAAGCTGTCCCCTGCCTCCAGATTCCCCAAGACAGTGGCTTTGTGTGCCTTGCAGAGCTGTTGGGGAATGCCATGCTGCAGATGCTCTTCAGGACACAGGCAGCACGTCCCTCTGTACTCCCCATGTGGGACGAAAAGGGGCACTGGAGGTCTGGAGGGGCAGCTCCAGGATAACCCACCCCTTCTTTTTGGCTAGCTAAGAACAAAGCCCCCTTGCACTTACTGCCAGCCCAATTTGACACAATGAGGATATTATCCCCCAAATCCACACGAGCAGACAGTCCTGCCCCATTTGCCTGGCCATCAGAAAGAGAGAGCACACCTCCACCTCTGCCTCTTGGCTCCTTCCCTAGCAGAGACAAGGAAATTATCTGGGTTTTGGGGGATGTCCCAGCAGGTACATGGGTAAGAGTTCCCCACCTGCCTGCAGTTAGCTCCCACATACTGGCAGAGCCAGAGAGCTACACAGCTCTAACTCTGCCCCTTGCACTGCTGCATGTTTCCATCTTGCCTGCAGCATTGCAAACCTCGAGGCCTCGAATGCCGTCCTCAGTGCAGTGACTGCCATGCTGAAGTCATACCCCTTCGATTTCCGGGGAGCAAAGATCCTGTCAGGGGAAGAGGAGGGGGTGTTTGGCTGGGTCACAGCAAACTACCTCCTGGAGAACTTCATCAAGGTGGGCAAAGGAGCCTGGTGCCCAGCAGGGCTGGCTGCACTGGCCAGACTGCTCTGCACCTAACTGCTTCCTGCACGTGTTACTGTCTCTTTGCCCAGCGCGGGTGGCTTGGGGAATGGATCCAGCCCAAGAAGAAGACCCTGGGGGCCATGGACTTCGGGGGTGCTTCCACACAGATCACCTTTGAAACCAGGGACACCATTGAAGACCCCAGAAATGAGGTGATGCTGAAGCTGTATGGCCAGCCATACAAAGTGTACACCCACAGTTTCCTCTGCTATGGAAGGGACCAGGTCCTCAAGAGGCTGCTCTCAAAGCTCCTCCAGGTACTGGCACGTGCTCACCCAGGGATGCTGGCTATCATCACACCAGCATTTATACAGGTTGGGAGGTGCTGCACCCCACATCCTTCAAAGCACTGCTTTAGACCTGTGATTACCTCCTGGGTTCAAGTTCGGGAGCCAGGGCAAGAAGGGGATGATTTGCAGAGAACCCAGGGTTGCTGGGACTCATGCTTTCTCTGTGGGCTTCTTCCAGCCCTGCTTTCCAGGACAGCCCTGGGGGGTCAGCTGCACACATTTCCCAGCCAACTCTTGGTTTTTGCCCCCTAAGCATCACCCATGGTTCCAGGGCTTCCTCCCACCCTCTCCATAAGGTGTTGTATTCAGCCTGTGCCAAATGTCCTGAGTCATCTCGAGACAACAGTGGCAACTGCTGTCTCCTGCAGTCCTTTGCATCCCAGGCTTGTCAGCATCTCCATGGTGGGGAACCAGAGCCAAGCAAGTGGTGCCAGGGCTGCTGTGGCACAGGGGAGCCAGGGTGATGGCACAGCTCACAGGGGCCCATGTGTTGCTCCTCCAGCAGGCTGAGAACTACCAAGCAACTGTCCCCAATCCCTGCTGGCCCACAGGCTACCGCAAGAGCCTGTCATTGAGCAGCATCTACGATAGCCCCTGCACAGAGAAGGAGAGGCCCAGCCTTCCCCTCAACACCTTCGTCGCCATGGCTGGCACTGGGAATGGGAGCCTCTGTGCTCTGCACGTCAGCAAGCTCTTCAACTTCACCACCTGCTCCTTCTCCCGCTGCTCCTTCGATGGCATTTTCCAGCCTGAGGTTTCAGGAAACTTCATTGTAAGTCCCAGCATGGAGCAGGGTGGTGGTCTGGCTGTAGGATCTGCAGCAGTTCCCTGGCTCCCAAGTGTCATTTGTCAGCAAAGTCAAACCCCATCTCTGCAAGAGCGGTTGCTTGCATCCACCACAGGTTACACTATCTCTCTGTGGTGAAAGGGTTTGCTCCCAGCCTGTCCTACAGGTGTTTCCATTCCTCAGGCCTTCTCTGCCTTCTTCTACACGGTGGACTTCATCCAGACAGTGATGGAGAGACCTGTACACTTGCCCAAAGACCTGAAGGATGCTGCTGAGACCATCTGTGCCACCAGCTGGAGTGAGGTGGGCTCCCCTGGCACAGTGGGAAGGAGAGGGGTGATTCACGTGGGGCATCTCCTGGGCTCTGGGAGCATCTCTTGGAGGGGGCTGGGTGTCCTGGCACCTTCCCATAGCATGTAGGAAAGGGTTGGTGATGGCTTCCACATGGGACCAGGAGAGGTTCAGGTGGGTATGAGAAGTGCCTTGGCCAGCCAGATGCTACTTAGAACTTCGGGCTGCATAAACAAACCCTGGAACATACTGGCCTGACCCCCTTTCTCTCTCTTCATGCATCCCATCCAGCTGCTCCAGAAGGCTCCTAAACTGGAGAAGAGGCTGTCAGATTACTGTGCTACCAGCATGTTTGTTTATTTGCTCACCACCAGAGGGTACAACTTCAACAACCATTCCTTCCCAAATATTGCCTTCCAGAAGAAGGTGGGTAACATCAGAGCACATATCCATCCCATAGTATTCATTTGACGCTAGGCCAGAAAGCACTACAAAAGCGATCATCCCAAACCAAGAAAGAGCCAAGCAATGTTTGAAGAAAGATCTTGGGGAAAAGAGGCAGGATGGGACTCAGTTTTGGGGTTTATATTTTGGGATATTGAGAAAAAAATGATCTGAGTTGACTGTAGGGTGGTCAAGGAGTCAGGAATTTCAAGGTCCTCCAGTTTGTCCTTGGCCCTCAAAACACTACTGATCTCAACCAACTATTTGGTCAAGCTCATTGGGAAATTACCTCAGGGTAGGATCCCACTTTTACCAAGTCCTTTCACCTACATGAACTGTGGGATGGGCAGCAAAGTCAGGACTGACCCTAGCGGATAAGATCCTGCTCCCACCAAATTAGTTCAGCAAAGCCACCAGGTCACTGTTTTGTCCCTGGGCTAGCTGGACCCACAGGCAAGCAAGGACTCAGGGTGCTGTGGACTCCTCCAGACTTCTCTTCTTGATTGAGCTGATAGTGAAATGGTCCCTGGAAGGTCCCTTGCAGTCCATGGGGCTGGACTGACCAGGGTGGTGACCATGCCAAGCTGTTTCCACAGGCAGGAGAAACCTCCATCGGCTGGGCCCTTGGCTACATGCTGAACCTCACCAACATGATCCCAGCAGAGAAACCTGCTTCCCACAAAAGCATGCTGTACAACTACTGGGTCATCCTCATCCTGCTTTTTGTGGTCACCACCCTGACAGCTCTGGTGACTGCTGTCTACCTGCTCCGCCACAGCAAGTCCAGCGCAATCTAACTGCAGGGACGGGACAGGCCTTTGTCTGCAGGAGCCAGCACCATCCTTTCTGCTGAAGTCTGAATACTTGGGTTGCAGCAAGTGCTTGGAGATATTGTCCTCTGACACCCAATGCCATCTGCCCTGGAGGGAAAGCTGCCCCTTTTTGCCTTCCCCTTGCTTTCAAGCAGCAGAAAAGGTAGGGATGGACAAAAGAGAACTGCTGACCCTGCAGTGCAGCAGGAGGAGAATGTTTTAAGGGCTTCCCAGTACTACTCAGGGACGGCTGCTAGAGCAGTCTCAAGGTTAGGACATCTGTATCTGGGGCATCTTTCTACCACCAGACCTGGGCTGGATTGGGCCAGTGAGTCCAGACAACTGCAGGACTTTATTCTCGTGTGCATGGGGAGGGTGGGGAATATCACTCTAGTCCATACAGCTGACCTCACTATCCTGTCCCTGGAGAATCAGCCCAGACAGGGAAGCTCTGGGCATCACCCAGAACCTACACTGTCTTTCTGGCTGATGCACAAGCTCCAGTGACCTTCCCAAATGCCAGATCTTGACCTGGACTTCCACCTGCCTTGAAAGGGCCCTTTCCACTATTCAGAGGGGCTTTGGTAGGGGCTAAGCAACAACCATAGCAAGCAGCTTCCCAAGCCTCTTCTTCAGCAACCATATGCAGTGCCTTTCTCATTCCAGTGGTTCCTAGGCCAGTCTCACCTTTGCCACAGCCAGTGCCTCCTCTGGCTCCCAGGTGCATAGCTGTGTCAGTGCATAGGTGATGGACTTGCTGCATGAGTAAGGCTTTCTGCTGCTTTAGGATTTGAATCCTGCATCACCCCAAGCCAGACAGCTGGGAGGATGTGCCTTCATGTCTGAATGAGTAAAAACAGGGACATGGAAATGTGCAGAAAGGTTTGTGTTTTTTTATGTTGTTCTTGTTGATTTATTTTATATAATCAGAAATAAATCTTTGTAACCATTCCTATGGCTTTGTCACCATCATAGCAACAGGCTGACAAAGCCTGGCTGTCCCACAGGTGTAGTGCTGCTGGTGGGCTCTGCTTGGACACAACCACATGTAGAGCTCTGCCTGAAAGACTTGGTCTCTTGCAACCTGCCCAGTGCTCAGACACAGTCATGGTTTTATATGCTTTACCAGTCTGCAGAATTCCCCAAGACAAGACAAAGTGGGCTTGAAATCCCACTCCAGGCTTAGGCCCACCTGGAAGTGGAAGCCAACCACAGCTGAGAAGTTCAGGCCTCCTGAGCACCAAGAACTCAAGTCACCCCAAAGGTGCAAGTAGGCAGTGCTCAGCATAGCTCTGTTCCACGCAATCACTTCTGCACTCACAGGTGCACACAGGAAAGGCTTTGCTGCCCAGCCATGGCAGCAGAGCAGTCAGGAACTTGTCGATGCAGGTTGCTCTGAGCTGCCAGGCTCACAGAACCACTGCAGCATCCACCCAGCAGTAGGACAGCTGTGCAGGGCCCATCCTGACTCACAGATCCCATCTGCTAACAGCCCGCTGCTCTCAGCACTTTCCTCCATGCACCCCCAAGAGAGGAGCAGCTTCTCACTGCCCTCCTTGTGCTTGCAGACAGTACCAGCTCTCCTCCTTGGGTTTGCTCAATTACTGATGTCCTTCCCTAACGCACTGCACTGCACTTTTCTCTAAGCCTCTGACTTTAACTGTTCTGATGGTTGCTCCCCATCTTTGTGTAGGGACAAATGGAATTCTAGTTTTAGATGTTAGCCCACACAACCAGTTTCAATGCCCAGCCTGTTGTTTGTCCAGAACAGGAGCTCCCTCCGGCGGCCAGACACAGATACTCCAAGGTCTCAAACACAAGGAAGCCTTTCTGTTCTCTTTGAAGCTGAATAGCTCCTGTTCTGCTTTAAGAAATTAGCTTGATTCAAAAACCATATAAGAAATTCAGCTGCAACTGAATCAGAGCTGGACATCCACTAAAAGCAGCCAGGTTGACCTAGTCATGACTTGGGGTTTACGGGTAGGAAAAAAATCAAAGAGATTCTTGATCTTGCCACATGCCTCCCTGGACATTTGTGATTCAAGACAGTATCCTTCCATCCCTGTGGGTAACAGGTCCGGACGCAGAGTCTGAGCTGGCCAGGTGCCATGACTTGCCAGCAAGCAAGGCAGGCGATGTACAGACTGGGCTTTGGGCATGCATGCACCCTTGCTCCCTTTGTGAGGGCAGAGATGGCGCCCAAAGAGGCTGTGCAGCTGTAGGGCTTAGACCAGCCCCATCCGGGAACTCAAGAAAAGCCTTGCTGTTATGAGGGCAAAGAGACTGTGACTGACTATGCTCAAGAAACAGAATGCTTGTGGCAACAGCTCTGCTGCCTCATAGCTTAGCCTAGGTATGTCCATGTTTGCAGACATTTCACAGTCCAGTGCTTTTAGATTGTAAGTCCTGTAGTCTCCAGGAGACCAGATGTCCTGGTTTCAGTTAGGACAGAGTTAATTTTCTTCCTAGTAGCTGGTAGTGTGCTATGTTTTGGATTAGGAAGAGAAGAGTGCTGATAACATGCTGATGTTTTAATTGTTGCAGAGCAGTGCTTCCACCAAGCCAAGGACTTTTCAGCTTCTTGCTCTGTCCTGCCAGCGAGCAGGCTTGGGGGGCAGTAAGAGCTGGGAGGGGACTGCCCCAGGACAGCTGGCCCAAACTAGCCAAAGGGGTATTCCATACCATCTGGGGTCATGCTGAACAACAGATAGGGGTGGCTAGCCAGGGTGTGGGGGCCGGCTGTTTGGGGATAGGCTGGGCATCAGTCAGCGGGTGGTGAGCAATTGCATTGTGCATCACTTGTTTGTACACATTATTAGTAGTAGTACTATTATCATTATTGTTATTATTATTATCCTCTCTTAATAAACTGTCTTTATCTCAACTCACAAGCTCTACTTTCCCGTTTCTCTCCCCTATCCCAGAGAGGGAAGGGGGAGGGTGAACGAATGGCTGTGTGGTGTTTAGCTGCCATCTGGGTTAAACCACAACAGCAGATTACAGAGTCACAGAATGACAGAATCATCTAGGTTGGAAGAGATCTCCAAGATCACCTAGTCCGACCTCTGTCCTAACACTAACAAGTCCTCCACTAAACCATATCACTAAGCTCTACCTCTAAATGTCTTTTAAAGACCTCCAGGAATGGCAATAAAACCACTTCCCCAGGCAGCCCATTCCAATGCCTCACAACCCTCTCGGTAAAGTTTTTCCTAATATCCAACCTAACCCCCCCCCCCGGCACAACTTTAGCCCATTCCCCCCTGCCCTGTCGCCAGGCACACAGGAGAATAGACCAACCCCCACCTTGCTACAGTCTCCTTTAAGGTACTTACAAAGAGCAATAAGGTCGCCCCTGAGCCTCCTCTTCTCCAGGCTGAACAAACCCAGCTCCCTCAGACGCTCCTCGTAGGACTTGTTCTCCAGACCAGCTTCATCGCCCTTCTCTGGACTCGCTCGAGCACCTCCATGTCCTTCTTGTAGCGAGGGGTCCGAAACTGAACACAATACTCAAGGTGCAGCCTTACCAGAGCTGAGTACAGGGGGACAATCACTTCTCTAGCCCTGCTGGTCACACTGCTTCTTATACAAGCCAGGATGCTGTTGGCCTTCTTGGCCACCTGAGCACACTGCTGGCTCATATTCAGCTGACTATCAACCATCACTGCCAGGTCCTTCTCTGCCAGGCAGCTCTCCAACCACTCCTCTCCCAGCCTGTAGCTCTGCTTGGGGTTGTTGTGCACTTGGCCTTGTTGAACTTCATGCAGTTGACCTCAGCCCATCGGTGCAGCCTATCCAGATCCTCCTGCAGAGCCTTCCTACCCTCGAGCAGATCGACACACGCACCTAACTTGGTGTCATCTGCAAACTTACTGAGGGTGCACTCGATCCCCTCATCCAGATCATCGATAAAGATATTAAAGAGGACTGGCCCCAGTACTGAGTCCTGGGGTACTCCACTAGTGACTGGCCTCCAGCTGGATTTGACTCCATTCATCACAACTCTTTGGGCCTGGCTATCCAGCCACTTAATCACACAATGAAGCGTACGCCAGTCCAACCCACAAACTGGAGAATGCTGTGGGAAATGATGTCAAAAGCCTTACTGAAGTTAAGGTAGACCGCATCCACAGCCTTTCCCTCATCCACCAACCGCGTCACTTTGTCATAGAAGGAGATCAGGTTTGTCAAGCAGGACCTGCCTTTCATAAACCCATGCTGACTGGGCCTGATCACCTGGTTTCCCTGCAAGTGCCGCATGATGACACTCAAGATAATCTGCTCCATGAGCTTCCCTGGCACTGAGGTCAAACTGACAGGCCTGTAGTTCCCCAGGTCTACTCTCCTGCCTTTCTTGTAGATGGGCATCATGTTTGCTAGCCACCAGTCAACTGGGACCTCCCACAATAGCCAGGACTGCTGATAAATGATGGTAAGCAGGTTGGCCAGTTCCTCCGCCAGTTCCCTCAGTATCCTCGGGTGGATCCCATCTGGACCCATCGACTTGCGTACATCTAAGTGCTGTAGCAGGTCACTTTCCTCGCAGATTATGAGGGCCACATTCTTCTCCCCATCCGCTTCCACCAGCTCAGGGTACTGGGTATCCAGAGAACAACTGCTCTTGCTGCTAAAGACTGAGGCAAAGAAGGCATTAAGCACCTCAACCTTTTCCTCATCTCTTGTAACTAAGTTTCCCCCCGCATCCAGTAAAGGATGGAGATTCTCCTTAGTCCTCCTTTTCGTGTTGATTTATTTATAAAAACATTTTTGTTGTCTTTAACAGCAGTACCAGATTGAGCTCCAGGTGAGCTTTGGCCTTTCTAATTTTGACCCTGCACAGCCTTACAACATCCTTATAGTCTTCCTGAGTGGCTTGCTATCTTTTCCAACAGTCATAAACCCTCTTTTTTCCTAAGCTTTTGCCACAACTCTCTGTTCAGTCTGCTTCAACATTTACCAGAGGGACTGTCTCCAGGTGACTCCTGCACGCCACCTCTTTCCATCCTATTGGCAGTCTTTACTTTAACCACAGTGTGCACTTTGAGCTCTTGACTTTTATTACATTTGACATGTGCAATGCTCACACACAAACCACCTGAGAGTCTCAGGTCTCCAACATGCATGCACTGCACCACTGACTTATCTAAACTCCCTGGCAGTACTACAGACAACTCCCATGCAGCACAGGCACATCAGGAAAACAGGAAGGGGTGAAGACAGCAGCAGCAGGACACAGGCGTAGCACACTGTGCTGCACTGGCTACTCCACAATATCTCCGTACTTGTTCCTCCTCACAGGTGGTGCAACTCTCTCTGCGTCCTCTGGGCTGAGACTTTCTGCAATAGACAAGAACAAACTCCTTGTACCCCAGACAATCCCAGCATCTTTGGCAGGTGTGAGCAGAGAACCATAAAGCTCTGTTGAAGAGTTTGATGCCTCTTCAGCTTGGCCTAGCTTCAAGAGTTCATTGATGCCAATAGCAGATAGCAGAGGCAGCCATAAAAACCACCCAGCAGAGGCTGCTCTGGTGCCCTCTGCAGCCCTACCTTTCTCATGAGCAGCCTGGCTTAAGCACAAGCGTGGAGGGGTTTGCTAGCTCACAATCTTCTGCCCTATTCTTCCTCTTCTAGCAAACAAAACCTCCTCCACAATGTCCCTCATGAATCCACAGAACAGGCAGGCCAGCAAGCAGAAGTGAGCATACACTCTCCATACCACTGGCTGCACCCAAATGATGGGCCCAGAGAAGTGAGAGCTGTGAGAGTGGGGCAGGGCACTCTGGCTGTGCTAGCACTGCTGCTACCCCAGAGGGCTACTCCTGTCACATAAGAGAAGAGTCCCTTAACTGCAGGGTACCTCTGTGGGACTTTACCAGGGATTCTAAGAAAGATACAAATAGTCACCAGCTTAGAAGCAATGCAGGAACAGCAAAGAGCTGCAGCAGGCAAGACAAGCCCAGGTAAAGCAGCAAGGAGACATGAAATATACCTGTAGGTTGAGACAGCCCATCAGCCATGGTATGCTCCTGTGGGGACTTGCCCGTCTCCAGGTAAATCCAGAAGTCAGAGCATTTCTGTGTCTCTGCTTTGGTCACCATATAGCTGGCAAGGGATCCTGCAGCTGAAGAGACCAACATGCAGGCAGCTTCCAGAGAGCACTGGTAACAAGTGTGTTTGCAACTGCCTACAGGCAGTCCCTGAGCCTCCCAGGCACCCTTGGGGAGCTTGGGGAGCAGAAGGGTGGAATGAGTCAGGTCACAACGCCCCCCACATTAAGGGCAAACTGCCGTTCCACCTGCAAACACGGTCCCGGTCCCGCAAGCCGAGGCCGTGCTCCCTGCAGGGCCCAGCACTGCCAGCCTGCTCACAGCCGAGCCTGCAGCCACATCCCGGCAGCAGGCGCTAGGCAGGGCAAGGAGACTCAGGGCACTCACCCACGGACAGCAGCAGGTTGTACTGGAGGGCGTACGGCAGCTTCTTGTTCACCAGCTTCTGCACGGCGAAAGCGGCTCCGCTGCCTGCCAAAGCCCAGGGACCGCGAGCAGGATACCAGCCAAGGCCACCCGCCGCTGGGGGCCGAGTGCTGGGGCCTCCCCCGCCCGGCGGAGCCCGCCCCGGCCGTACCTGCCACGAAGGCGCCGATGCCCTTCATGAAGGCGTGGGACTGGCACGCCGCGTACTGCCGCAGCGCCTGCGGAGACACCGTCAGGGCACCAGCCCGGCCCCCCCCGCCCGGTCCCCGGCTCGCGGCCCCCCAGCCCCGCCAGGGAGGGCCGGCGCCTACCGGGTGCCTGGCGGCCACGCTCTCGTCCACCCGCTGCAGCCCCAGGTTCACCATGGCGGCGCCGCCCTCGCCGGCCGTGCGGGGCCCGGGGCCGGGCCCGCCCCTTCCGCGCCGCCGCCATGGCGGAGCCGCCGGGGCCTTTCTGCGTGCTGGGGGCCGGGCCGGGCCGGTACCTCTGCTACTGCTGCCCCGCGGCCGGCCCCGGCTCTGCCGGCACCGTCTGGTGAGCGCCGCGCCGGGCGGGGGAGCGGGCCGGGCCGGGCCGGGGCGGCTCGAGCCCCGTCTGAGCCGCTGCCCCCCGCAGTGTGACCGACGCGCTGGAGGTCTGGGCCGGGGAGCTCGGCGCCCGCCCGCCGCAGGGCCGCGTACGTAGCGGGGCTGGGGGCCGCGGGGGGGGGGCCGGGCCGGCGGGGTCCCGGGCCGCGCCGCAGGAGGTGCCCTCTCCCCGCAGGCGCCGCAGGGCGGGACGGGCCTGCCGGAGGACGGCGTCGCGAAGCTCAGGTGGGTGCTCGGCGGGACCCGGCGCCCTTTGCCGCGGGGCTCCGGGCTCCCGCCTCACCCCGGGCTCTTGCCCACGCAGGGAAGCCCTGCGGCGTGGGGCCGTTTCCCTGAGCCTGCAGGAGGGCAGGGCCACGCTGCAGCTGCAAGGGGAGGCCGGACACAGCACCCTTCATCTCTGCAAGCTGCCTGTTGCTGAGGCGAGGACCCAGCTCCAAGCGCTGATGTTTGGCTTGGCGACTTCCATCAAGGAGCTAGAAGAACGTCTCGAAGGTCTGTGTGGGGTTGTGGAACAGGGCAACGGGAGAAAGGAGATCAGCTTCCATCCACTGTCGTGGTACCATCTCTCTCCCACCTAAGGTTTCCCCCAAGTGAGCCAGTTCAGAGGACCAAGTAAGACGGCATTTAGGAGGCTGTTTTCATGGTCTCATCCCACATGACATCTCCTCATGAGCTATGGCTAAATTGGCCAGGAGAGATGAAAATGTGTGGACTGGGCAGCAGAGGTGCTACTTTCGTCTTCCTGCTTGGGCTGACCTGTTCTCAAAGCTGGCCAGGGCCTTCCCTGACCATCTTGGGCAGAAGAGATCCTGTATAGGACTGAAAGCAGCGTTGTGACAGTGTGCAGGAGCACAACCTTGCCCTAATGGCTGACAAAACACCATTGTTGCCTTACAGAGGCAAGTTTCCTTTACCGTGAGGGTGACAGAGCATTGGAACAGGCTGCTCAGAGAGCCTGTGGAGTCTCCATCTCTGGAGATATTCAAAACCCTACTGGATGTGATCCTGTGCAACATGCTGTAGGTGACCCTGCTTGTCAGGGAGGTTGGACTACATGATCTCCAGCTCTCCCTTCCAACCTCAACCATTCTGTGAAGGTCTTGGGGTAGCAGCACCCTAGATGGAAGTGGCTGGAAAGAGAATGTTGCTAGGTTTGGTTGTGGGCTGTGGAGGGGAGGGAACTTGCTGGGAAGCCCGGGATACATTAGCACATAATCTGATTCTCGTTCCTGTCTCAGCAGTGGTGGGCACACTGGGGTCTTCCTGCAGCCCTGAGAAGAATGCTTCCCAGAGCCAGCAGCTCTTCCTGCCAGGTAGGCAGTTACCATGGGTTGTGTTGCTTGTTTGCCTTCTCTTCTCCAGGAAGCTGCTGGCTCCTGTGTCTTTTTACTCTCCAGGAAACTCTGAGCCCCCTCTGCTTTGGCTGCTGTCACCCACCCTGCTCTTGGTGCCCTTCCCAGCACAGGAGGGGCCAGGGCTCAGCATGGTAGCTCTTGAGGTGCACTGTGCTCAGGTCCGATGCCTAGTATCACCAAGCAGGGTTGCTTGCTGGCCTCCAGGAGAAGGTCAGGCTTCACTGCTCTTCCATGGCAGTTCCGTGAGTCCCTGGAGCTTTCACATAGGAGACCAAGTATGGCCCCTCATCAGCCATGGCTTCTGGAGGCACATCCTGGGCACAGAGGGGCTTGCAGGGCTGCCAAAGCAACCAGCTGACCTTTGCTTTCCCTATCCTTCCTGTCTCTGACTGAGGCAGACCCCAGCCCAAGGAAGAACAGGGCTGCTGGCTCAGCTTTGTCAGCTAAGCGGAAGATCCCAGGAGAGTCTCTCATTAATCCTGGTTTCAAAAGGTAAGCGCTGTTCCACAGCCCAGTGCTGGGACTTGAGGTCCAGTGAACACCGGCGAGCTCCTGGCTGGCCTGTGACTCTCCTTCCATCGCCTTCTAGCAAGAAGGCACCATCTGGAGTGGACTTTGAAGACTCATGACCTGTGGTGTCCTGTCCCCCCGATGACAGCATTTTCAACCACGTGTGGCTGATAGAGGTTTTGCTGCCTCCTGGCCCTGCCAGGCTCCTTGCTGCAGGTGTGGATCATGGTCAACAAGGGAGATGGATGGGGCAAGCAGGACCCAGAGACCCGGAGGCAGTGCCTGGCAGGCCTGAGGGGGCAGCAGATCCTCAGCTGGTGCTGTGGCAGGGCCTTGGGGGGAGGGGGTAGACAGGGCAGGGGTGACAAAGTGGTGGCTTTTTTTACCTGCAGCTTCTTCCTGCTGAAAGGAGCCACCCCTTTACTCCACTCGCCATTAATTGGTGTGTTGTTTTTTTTAAATATCTTTGAAAGATATTTTTTTAAAGATCACCTGTGCTTAAGTTATTGCCAGTAAAGCTGTTTTTAACCAGTCTCTGGGGGCTTGTCCAGAGTGAGAGTGTATGTGTGTCATTTCCTTTTGCCCTTCCATTGCTCTGGAGCCATGTGGCCAATTTCAACTGAATCTAAGGAGTCAAGGGGTCAGAGGAGTTCACTTTCCTGACAGTTTTGTGCCAGTGGGCTGGTGGGTGACTGGTTAGAGCTTCTCTAGCCCCCTGGAGAGCTGGAAGTGTGGGCACAACCCTTGCTAGACTTGGAGGCCTGCGCAAAGTCCTGTGTGGGAGGAGAGCTGTTGGGGTCTGTCACTCCAGACACAGTTATCTTGCTTGCAAAGCCTTTATTGATCACCAGGTGCTCTGATACATGGCTTGGACTTTTCCTACTTCATCCCCATCCCTGTCCCAAATCTTCTCAAGAGAGCTTCCTACGAATGGGTCCTGGAGGGACAGTGCCCTCTGCTCCCCTTGCACAGGGCAATGGGGACAGAGGGCGAGGTCATCAGCATCACCAACAGCATTCCCACACCTCCATTCCCAGGGTTTTGCCATGGCTGTGCCAGTTCTCCTCACCCTGTGCTGCTCTTCACAGGCATCAGGTGGTGCAAGCTGTCCTGGCACAGCCCTGTCTTGGGTCCCTCATGTGGCTGGTGGCACAATGTGCCTCTGAGGGAGGCTGCAGGGATACCCTCTCTGCTCTGGGCTCTCTGCTCTAGGCAGACTTTTCTCTCCCCAAAATGAGGCTCGGCTCCTGCTGTTACCCTCAGCGTTGCCCAGCTCTGTTACAAGTGGTGCCCATGGCTGTACCTTTGCACCCATCTTTGTGCTTGAGGGATCACAGGGTAGGTCAAGAGTGTCCTGGCCAGGCAGGGAGGGTGACACAAGAAGCGAGAATGCATTTGCAGGTTCAGTGCAAGGCAGCTTGCTGATAGCACCTCAGGCAAGGGTGTCAGCTTGGGGAAATTTGGGTACCAGGGATGCAGCTCATGCTCTCTGCCCTCCCGAATGCAATTCAGGCAGGACAGTGGTGGTGGCAGTGGAACAGGGGCAGGCATTGGCCTGCTGCCTGACCCCATCCCTATGCCCATCTGGGTGTTTGCCCGGCTCACTACGGAGACCGGACCACAGAGCGATAGGCCTGAACTATCTCCTCACTGTTGGGGCAGGTGTATTTGAACTCCTTGGTTTCGCTGGCGTTGTTAAGGTAGCGCCACACACCGCGCAGGTCCTTGGGGATCCCGAAGTGGCGATAATGCTGGCAGACAATCTGCAGGCAGAAACAGCATGAGTTCTTGCCCAGCACTGTGTGCCTGTGATGTGCCAAGGAGGGTTTTGTGGCTGGTAGGTAGTGGCATTCACAGCCACATGGGTGACATAGCATGAGGGGACATCTGTGGCAGTGCACAGGATGGAGAGGTGGTACCTGGTGGGGGAGGCAGACGGGAGTGAAGTCTGCAGGAAGGCACCAAGCTGTGCAGGGGTCATGGGGAAGGGCGTGCCAGGCAGGCAGCTGGGGGGCATGGTGAATGGGGGAGAAGAGGGAACACGGGTGGGTGTAGGGGCGGAGAGTTGTTGCAGGCAGGTGATGGGCTGGCACCCAGGAGGAGGTGAGGGCATGGGGCAGGCAGTACAGAGACGCCAGGGCAAGTGGAAGGTCACAGCATGGGGATGCCTGTGCTCACCTGCACGATGTTGAGCTTGGGCAGCAGGTTGCAGTCAGCTAACGTGAGCTGGTCCCCGTCGAGGAAGCGGCGCTGGGAGATCCGGAGGTGGGGCTCACAGGCCAGCTCATACTCCAGGGGGGCACTCAGGTACTCATCCAGCTTCAGCAGGGCCCTCAGCAGGCTTCGCTGCAGTGCTGCAGGGTGGGCAGCAGCACGCTGGGTCAGGGCAGCACCCTGCTGCAGGCATGGGACCCGCAGCTTTGCTGAGCTCTCCCTGCCACGTAGCCTCCTCTGCCAGCCTGCCCTGGTGCCCACATTGTTCTTGCCTGGCCCAGGTTGGTCCCTCCCTGTTCTGCCAAGGGTACCCTGGCTCAGCTGTGCTGAACCACACTGGGGGTGGGGGGCTGGGGGTACCAGGACGCTGAGGGATGGGCAAGGAAGGGCTGGCCAGCCTCAGGGGTCTCAGCACCTGAGGGCCTGCCTGGGGTTCCCCAGTGTGGCACAGCACAGGTGGCCCCCCCACTTCCTCACCTTCATCCTGGGCGGGCACTGGGTTCTTAATGAAGGTGGAGAACTTGTGGAAGATGTCATTGCCAGCCAACCTTGACTCCTTGTACCGTGGGACCAGGCTGGGGAACCTGTGGGGATGTGGGCACAGCTATGGAAGGAGGCAGAGGCTGGCAGGCCCAGGTGCTGCCTGCCTGCTGCCCCTTTCTCAGCCTCCCCCACCACACTTTAACCACTTCCCCTTTCTGGGGCAGTGCTGGACACTGACATGGGGGGGGCCAGCCTGTCCTCCAGAAAGTCCTCGATGTTGACAGTGTCGGTCTTCGGGTCTCCGTTGTAGAGCAGAACGGGCAGCTGGGCACCTGGTGCAAAGTCCTTCAGCACGTCCAGTGCCCTGCAGGAGACAGGGATGGTTGCTGATGCCTACATTGCCCAGAGCTTTGTGGGGCACTGTGTTGTGTGCATGTCCAGGGCAAAATGGTGATGTGGTTCCCCCGAGGCTGCTCCTGCCCCACTGTGTGCCTGTGGCAGTTCTGCCCTGGAAAATGCCCACCACCCTCCCTCAGGGCAATGGTGGGCAGCCAGGGGGATAAAACAGACTTTACCCTTCATGCCTTTTCCCAAGGTGGTGGGGTCCTGCCTATACCCCTCAGAGCAGTGTGTGGGTACCACAGGGTGCCGCTCACCTCTTCACATCCACGGTGGTGAGGGTAAAGGGTACCCCTTTGAGCAGCAGCACCATGAAGAGCCGCTGGCAGAAAGGGCAGTGGCCCACACTCTCCCCGTCCTCGCTTGCCTGTGGGCAAAGACAGAGAGCTCAGCTACCCCAGCCCCACACTCCGGCAGTGGGTGCGGGCTGGGGCCTTGGCTGGCTGCGGGCCAGCGAGCAATACAGACAGCTTCTAGGGCCTGTTATGCTGGGCACAGTGCCAGTCCCTGGCCCCTGCCTGCTCATGGGGCCTCTGTGCCCCACCCCAGAGCAGCCTGCGTGGCACAGTAGGTGGTGGCCCACAGTGCTGGGTGGCAGGGGTTTGGCACAGCCACTAGCTTGGCACCTGGCTGTGGCAGGGGACAGCCCAGCAAGACAGGGGCTGTGTGGTGGCCGTAGGAGGTTTATGGCAATGCTGTTGGCCCTGCCACCCTCCAGGTGTGCCCTCAGGCAGGCCATGTCCTGCCCTGTACAGCTGGACAAACTGCCCTAGCCAGCTGGTGGCTAGGAAGGGCCCAGGAGGTGCAGGTGCAGGTATCGAGGCACTGCAGTGGCTGGGCTGGTGTGCAGGGGTCCCCTCTTCACCCAGATGTGTACACGCACACACAAAGGGTACCTGCAGTGGATGCAGGGTGGGAGAGGGAGTGTGATACCCCAGTCCAGCAGCCCTTGCTGAGCACCTATGCCTGCGGGGCAGGCAGCAGCACAGCGTGCTGGAGAAGATGCCAAGCTGCCTGCTACCTGCCTGGGAACCTGCAGGTGGACAGGGGGGTGTGCAGGGGTAGCTGAGCCACCCCAGCCCAGGGTACTGCCAGGGGTAGTAGCCAGAAGCATCCCTGCCCAGCCCACATTTTCCCCAACCTCCAAACGACCTCCACTCACCTTGACGAAGAGCTGGATTTGGGGTTTCTCAGCCATGCTGGGTGGTGGCTGCTGGTTGACTGGTGACTGTGCTGCAAGTGCCTGTGCTGGAGCTGCAGCCCCTCCCAGCCCACATTCCTCCCTGGGGTGCACCCGCTCCCACCCACGCCTGGCCCCACGGCATGGCTGGGGACGCCCTGCTGTGGGGCCCTGGCTGCCAGGGCTGCTGCCCAACAAGGGCAGCTCACAGCAGCACCCACTGCTCCTGCTCAGCACCTGGGGCGGCTGCATCCCTTGGGGCTTTGTGTCTGCCAGCACCCCCCCAGCCAGCCTCACCACCAGCCCTGGACAATGCCATGTGCTGGGTATGGCCCTGCATCCAGCTCCCTTTACCCACACCAGGCTCTTGCACCCCACCTGGGGCACTAGGAAGCCCATCTTCTGCCATTCCCCAGCCAGATCCCTCCCCAGGCACCACAGCCCTGGCAGCCCTGAGCTCCTGCCCACCTCCTTCCAGACACCACACAACCTTGCTGGCTTCAGTCATTATTTTTTATTTAAAACAATCATTATTTTCACATTTCATCTTTTTTTCTCTTGCTAGCAATGTACAGGCTCCTCCAGAGCATCTCCACCCATCGGTACACCCCACACTTGGGGCTGTGCATGGCACAGGTGCTGGCATCTGAGGATGTGTGGAGGGAGGCAAGGTGGGAAGCAGGGCCAAACTCAACAAAGCAAATAATGTTAAGGCAGCAGTCACCCCCACCTCGGGCAATGCTGCACCGCTCCAGCCCACTGCCATGGGCTGGAGCAACCACTTGTCTGTGCAACCACCCTCAGGGTGCCCAAGGGTCAAGGGCCGTCCTGCACCTGGGATGGGGAGGTCACTACGGCCACCCAGACTGCTAAGTGTGCCCTGGACACATTGTGCTAGGGGCACAAAAGCTTCTCTGACTGTCCAAGGACAGTGGCACAGCACCAGGTGGGCACAGATCTGCTGATGGGAGCACTGGGGTTCTCCTTGTCAGACGAGCCCCAGGAGGCACAGCAGCAGGACACGTGTGGGGTGAGGATGAAGCCCTGCCTGGCCAGAGCTGGCCACTGCAGCAGTGTCGGGCACCATGCCCCCTTGGGTGCCCAGAGAGGGCTGAGCTGTGCCACCTCCAAGGTGACACATGAAAGCCTGCAGGTGACACTGTCTCTCCATGGTGGCAGAGAGAGCTAACCTGGACTTTGCTTGTACCCCAGCACAGTGTGGTGCACTGCCTGCACCATCTGCACCACCCAGCGACCAGTTTCCTGTATGCCATAAAAAATATATGGTCTGAAAAATCTGAAAATAGAGCTTATCTCCCCCCAATTTTTCCCCTATTGAAAATACTGTATATTGTATCACAATCTATAGCAGTTGGCATACAGGAGTGCTGAGCCCTGGGAGAGGCATGGGCACAGCAGAGGGCAAGGTGGCACCTGGGTCTACGGGGCCTGGGGCTTAGCCCACACCTGTGCCAGGGAGACTGGAAAGGCCAGCAAGGCCTCCAGGATGGAGGCAGCCATGGATGGTTGCACCATACAGTATGGCAGCTCTGGACACACCAGGGTGCTGCAGACATCCCAGGGGTGGGTGGTCAGGGTTAGCATCATGAGCCTGGAGGTCACCCCTGCTTTGTCACAGCTGTGCGATGCTGAAAAGCAGTGGGCTGGGGGTGTCACAGCGGGCTGGGCACTGCCCCCAGGGGTGACACGGTGGCAAGACCCTCTGCAGAAAGGAGGGGCACTGCCACCTGAGGGGGTGCCTGCTGCCTGCCCCAGGTGACACGCAGGGTCACAGATGCTGGCCTCCATCCTTCCATCCCCAGCATTCCAGGCACCTCTGCCAGGCTGAACCAGTGCAGAGTCAGGCTGCCTTGTCCTCACACCTTGAGGCCACCTCCCCCCCCCAAACCCAAAAGCCATCCTGGGGTGCAGCAGTCCCCTCTCCCAGTGCCATCAGTGAACCAATAATTAGAATCCATTACAAATAGCTCCCACGCTGGGCCAGACTCTGAGCAATGAGTGCTAGGGCAAGGGAGAAAAGGATGGGTGACAGTAGAAAGATGGCACAGTTGCAGCGATGCCCTGTGCCTAATGCTCACTGAGGAAGCAGAGTGTGATGGCAGGCAGGAGGGCAAGGTGAGGGGTTCTGGGACATGGTTGGGGGCAGAGGGGAGAAACAGCTGGTGCCAGCATGTGAAATACCCTGTGAAATACCTCTCTGCCCCACCACGTGCCTCTCTGCATGGGCGCCAGTGCTGTGCCCCAGGGATAGCACTGAGTGCCCAGAGCGAGCAAGGAAAGGCTTGGCAGAGCCAGGGCAAGCACTGGTACCTGGCAGAGGCAGCCCTGGGCAAGGTAGCAAGCCCAGTGCTTGGCAGGGCCAAACCCCTCAGCTGGCAGAAGCACCAGCAGGGCTGAGTCCCTGTCTCCAGCAGGCTTGAGGTCACAAGTGATGTTCTGTCAGCAGTGCTGACAACAGAAATCAAAGAAGGGTGAAGCACTGGAGCTCCTGCCTCTGCAGTGCTGGGCCAATGAGCCCCCTGTGATGCCATGAGCAAGCGCCAAACCCGGCAGGTGATGGAAACGAGGAAAAAGCAGCAGTCCTTCCTCTGGCCATGCCAGGGCCAGGCCTGGGGTAGTGATGGGCCAGGGGTATCCCCATGGCCAGGATTCCCTTGGGGTGGATGCAAAAGTGGGTGTCCAAAGGCACCACTCTAAGAGGTCTCTTCCCTGCCAGCATGGGACACGCAGGGCTGGCGGCACTGTTGCAATGTAGTGTCCTGTTCACAGTCTCTGTCCGTGGCATGCACCAGCCTGGCAAGCTGGCAAGGACGGCAGCCCCTGCTGGTGCCATGTGGGGAGTTGCTCCAGAGCTGCAGGGGACAAAGGCCAGCTGGTGGCCATTGGTTCAGAGTCCATCCAGGCTGGTACCGTACCCACTGTGTCCTTTCCAGCAGCAGGGCTTGACCCCCTGGGGTTGTGGGGGCAGTTCCCTGCATCCCCATGCCGACTGCGTCCGCTCAACAGGGACAAAGGGAGAGGAGAGGCAAAAAGTATTTGGTGGCTTCACAGCCAGGGGATGTGGCTCCCCCCCTCAGTGTCTCAGCACAGCGTGTCCGTGTTGAATGAGAGCTGAGCCTGCGGACACAAGGACAGCAGGGCTCAGGGGCCAGGGCCAGGCAAGGGACTGCCAGCTCTGCCCAGCACACTGAGCTCTGGGGCACTGTGGGGGCCAGGACCTGTTGTGGACATTGGGGAGCCCCCACAGCCTTCTTTCCCACACAGCACCCTCCTGCCTGGCCCCTGCCCCACAGGGTCCCGTTTCCCCAGGATGAGGCTGCAGCACCTAGTACAATGCCAGGGCTTGGCCCCAATGCTCCATGATAGAGACATAGCTGGGACCCCGGTCACTGAGATACTGGGAGCACTTCTCACCCTCTCCTCCTCGAAGCTTATGAGGCCTTCATCATCAGTTTCCAGGTCCTCCTGCTCCTCCACCACCAAGGCCTGCAGCTCCGTGGGGGTTGCCCGTGGGCGCAGAAGGCTCAGCACATGTTCCAAGGGTGACTGCATTGCACAGCTAGGGCTTGTCTCCTGCTGCTCCAGGTTGTCACTTTGCTTCTTGGCAAAATTCACAAACACCTGGCAGGAAAAGGGTGAGAGGCTGCAAGAGACATGGCACAGAACCCTGCCCCAGGATGCCCCTAGCCTGACACTTCTGCCACCAGAGATGAGCCATGAGCACATCCCCGCCTCTGCATTCCCCCATGTTCCTGGCCTAGCACTTGCTGCTCTTGTACTGAAAGAGGCTTTTGCAGGCACTTGGACATGGTCACCTCCCTGGGCACAGTCACCCTCCCTGGGCATGAGCACCCTGCTTCTCACTCCATCTCAGGCCTCACATTGTCCAGTGTGGTCTGGCTGACAGAGTAGTCTTCAATGCCCAGCACATCCACCACCTGCTCCATTTTGCTGAAGACCTGTGCCAGTGAGATCTGGTCTGACTTGAGCTGGTACTGGGCCTTAGTGTGGTGCCGCTCCTGCAAAGGACACTGAGGTCACACCCCAAACCCCATTCCATCAACCCAGAGGGGGATCCCATGGAAGGGACAGCCCCTTGGGGGACAAAGGCTGCTTTCCACCATGACACATGGGCTGGCACGGATTGCACTGCCACCACTGGGATCTCACCTTGAGGATGGCCTCAGGAAAGTTGCGGTTGAAGAACCTCACCACCTCCTTGACGTTGAGGCTGGACTTTGTGCGCACTGTGATCATGTAGCCATCTCCAAACCTGCACAGGCATGAGGGACCCCATGAGACCCTACCTCCCCACCTGCACCTCTGTGGGGAAGGACTGATCCCATGGAAACCTGCCTGCTGGGGATGATACTCACCAGGCTGCCACTGCACCCACCAGGGCAGTTAGGTGCCAGTCCAGGCTGCCCTGATCCCCATGCCCACCCTCTAAAGCAGCAACCACACAGATGGTTGAAATCTTCATGCAGATGCCATGAAGAAACGAGCCATACACCCTGCCATTCAGGAACCAGCACCTCCTGGCATGTGGCACACACAGGATGCTGGACCCCTCACTAGGTTCTTACCTGTTTTTCAGATGCTGGATGCTGCCAAGACATTTGAGCCGCCCATTCACCATGATGGCCAGGCGGGTACAGAGCGCCTCACATTCCTCCATGCTGGGGAAACAGGACAGGTTTGAGCTGGGTGGCTAGAGGCCACACAGCATGGGCAGAGGTGCAATGTCTACCTGCAAGGGGCTGCAGGCTGGACATAAGTGGAGTCAAGTTCCTCAGGCCTTCACCCCTTGTGCCATGGCACCACCACCAGTGATGGGAGACAGCAAGAGGGTGTCCCAGGTTCCCTCCCTGTGTCCTTTGCCATACACTGTCCCCTGGAGTCCAAAGAGCCCCACTTCCACCCACCACCTGCCCACACAGCACATGAGGTGCCTGGAGGTGTCATGGGTGTAGCCCAAAGCCCCTCAGACCTGTGGGACGTGAGCACCACGGAGCGGCCTGTTTTGATGACATCCAGGATGAGGTTCCAGAGGAAGCGCCGTGCCTTGGGATCCATCCCCGTTGTTGGCTCATCCTATGGGACAGATGGCATGCTCAGACAAGGCAGCTCCTGGGGGAACCCCGCCACTCCCTGCCTTCCCATCGCATGGGCACAGCTCTGCTTCCCTGCCCCTTGGAACTCTTGTGGTAGAGCCAGTGGCAGACAGCTTCCACCCAGGGCCCTGTTTCACCCAGGATGGCTGCACACTAGCCTGGGTCCAGCCCCAGGGATATGGGACTGAGTGGGAGCACAGGTCAGTGATAGGGGTGGGTCAAGGACCCCACATGACAGGGTGTTGGGGTGGCCCGGGGCGCACCAGGAAGATGAAGGCTGGGTAGCCGATCAATGCGATGGCTGTGGACAGCTTCCTCTTGTTGCCTCCACTGTAGGTGCTGGCAGGCTTGTCAGCGTATTTGGTCAGCTCAAGCTTCTTCAGTGCCCACTTGACTACCTGCAAGGTGCAGAGGGCTGTGGTCCCCCTGCCAGGGCTCCAAATGCCCCTGGTCATGGGACACGCAGAGCTGGCAGCATGCAATGGGCAAGCAGCCAGGCCCCACAGCATGGACCAGCTGCCAAGCGATGTGCTGGGCAGGGGAGCCCCATGACAGCCCCTCGCACAGCCCTGTGTGTTGGTGGGGCCTGTAAGCACCTGTGCCCAACCCTGGCCCAGTGATGGGCACACTACTGGAGCAGCACTGTCCTTGGGCAGCAACTGGCAGAGTCATGAGGGCAGCAGTACCCGCTCAGGTCCCCACTGGCGGCTGGTGAAATTCTGTTCCCAGAGCAGCCCATGGCACAGCACCAGCCCTCAGACGCCCCACCAAAGCCCTACCCGCTCCTCATCTTTCCACGGGATGCCACGCAGGCGGGTGTAGAGCTCCAGGTGCTCCTGGGCTGTCAGCTCGTCGAAGAGCGCATCGAACTGTGGGCAGTAGCCCAAGCTCTGCTGCACCTGCAGGAGCTCCTTCAGGATGCTGCAGAAAGGACAGAGGGGCCACAGGGAGAAGGAATTACTGTCTGCCCACACACAATTTTTCCTTTTGAGAACACCTGTTGCTCATCCTCCTTTCACATGCCTTTATATTGTAGCATCTTATTCCAAGTAAACCGCAACTGGCAGCCCTGGCCAAGAGCCACGGTCACTTGCCACACCCCAGACAAGGGTCAGCCCAGCAGGACACAGGGCTGCAGTCCCACTCAGGCTTCTTTTTCCTGGGAGACCCCAAAGCAGGCCCCATCCCATCCAGTCAGGCTGTGCCCCTGTACCTGTGCCCATTAACGAAGGCCTCTCCTCCTGTGGTGCTCTCGTCCCCCGTCAACATCTTGAAGGTGGTCGTCTTTCCCGCACCATTGACACCCAGCAGCCCGAAGCACTCCCCAGGCCGCACACCCACGCACAGCCGATCCACGGCCAGGATGCGCCCAATCTTGCGGGACTTGTATACCTGGCAGAGCAGGGCAGGGGTGCTCAGCACGCTGCCCCGGCACCCTGACCCAGCCAACATCCCTTGGATGCCCCAGAGCATCTCCCCTGCCTGCAAGTCCAGGGCAGGCTGGGGTTGCTGTACCTTGGTGAGATTTTCAATCTTCAGCATGTCATTGTCAGCATCCCCACGCAGGACACGGTGCCGCTCATTGGCTACATCAATGTCATCTTCGATGGGCTTGGTGGAGACAGGAAGCCGCCTGCAGAAGGGTGCAAAGGGCAGGGTGGAGATGGGTGTGAGCAGAGGCCAAGCAAGCTGCCATCCTGCGCCCACGCAGGAGGCAGAGGCTAGGGACGGAGGGCCTCCCCAGTTCTGTGCCTGCTGGAGAGGCAGCCCTGGGCTAAGGGGTCCCAAAGCAAAACTCTGCCCCATTTAGAAAATCTGGGAAGGCTGTGCTCTGCTAGAAATACCCAGAGGCAGCTCTCAGCTGGGCATTGCCTGCTTGGCCCCACGCTCCCAGCCACACTCACTGGGGCTTCCGGAAGAAGTTGTATTGGCACATGATGGTGATGAAGAAGCCGACAAAGCCTTCAATTGTCATGGCGACAAGTCCACGCGTCACAATGTCCCATTCAAAAGGTGATTTCATTTTATCAAACTGCCCTGAGGGGGATGAAGAGAACAGAGCATCTGTGGGGATGCTGTCCCAAGAGGACATCCAGCCCATGTGGCCTCCTGCATGGCTGAACCCACAGCCCCAGTGCAACAGTGCCTCTCCAGGGCACCACAGAGGTAGCCTTGCCTCACAGGTTGTACAAAATCTAGAAATGACCTCTGGTAACAGCAGCAAATATTTTCAGTGGGAACTACTGCAGCAACCAGGTTCACACAATTTTCCACTCTGTGGCCTTGAAATGACCTCATAGCCCCCTTGACAGCATGTGGCAGCCCTGCCCATGGAGGCCAGCCCTGGCTGCAACCACATGGCAACACTACTGGACACACAGACACTCCCACCCTGTGTGCTCCCTCCCTACCACAGCACCCTTGAGAAAACAATAATGCGTTTTCCAGTCCAGAAGGCTGATTTTAACCTGTCCCACACAAGGAAAAAAACATTCAAACTGGAGATGACGCAGGCTATGTTCCTGGTCAGAGGCTTAGCAGCAAAACAGCCAGGTAGCAGCAGCCTTTATCTCAACACCACCTTTGCTGTACAACCTAAGCTGGCCTGCTACAAGATGACACTGTCTAGCTCCAGTGTCCCCTCCCCTGCCTTCTGTGCCTGCTGCCATAGCTGCCTGGGCTGGTTGGTGTTGCAGGCAGCAGGGCTGGTTACAACAAGGCTTTCCATTCACAATGTATTTGTTGTTGAATTCATCTTGCAACTTTTCAACCTCAGTGGGTAGGATCAACCCAACTGAGAATGCATACTGGATGAATGTGTCAGATTCCGCTTCTAAACACCCCCCATGATTCCAGCAGCACCCAAGTTAGATACAGAAGCTGCTGAGAAGTAGAGAGAAGCAAGAATATTTTGAGTCCAAGCTGAAGCTGCAATTGGCAAAAGGGTCATTTTGGATGGGCAATGCAGCCCTGCAAGCAAGAGACCACATCTAGAACAAAACAGCCCTTGCAGTTCCCATCCCTTGTATCACTGCACATCCACACCGTGGCCCCACTATGGGCAGTGTGTGATGGCAGCAGAAATGTACAATGCTGCCAGGGCTCACTACGTCCACTTTCTGTGCAGCTCATATTTGAGATGGCCCAAGAAACCATGCTCAGCATCACAGGTACCACAACATGCCTGACCCTCAACTGTGTCTCTTCCTGGGTCCCCTCTAGTTCACATCCCCTGGATTTTTGCTCCAGGTTGATCTGGGCCCTGGTTGAGCCCCACAGGGTGGTTTTAGGGGATGTGCTGGCACAGTGATCCACCCCTGGCCCAACCTGCCCTGGAGTAAGGGAGGGAGGGAGGAAAAGGCCATACCAATCTTGGCGTAGTACTCATTGATGTACTCATTGTAAGCCATCTCCATCAAGCCATGGCCCAGGTTGTAGTTAGGGAATACAAGGAAGCAGCTCTTCAGGTAGCTGTTCACCACCTTCAAATCCTGTGGAGATGGACAGACAGAACATGACTATCAGAAACACCTGTGAGGACTCTGAGCACACAGTACTGTGAGCCCGAGCAGACCTCATAGCTGACCCTGCTGTGAGCAGTAGCTTGGAGAAGAGACCTCTTGAGGTCTCGCTCAGCCTGAGCTGTCTCATGACCCAATTGCTGTCACCACCCTGGCAGCAAGCAGGCACCACCACCTGCCACATGGAGCCACAGGCTTTGTCACAGTGTGATGGCTCCTTGCACTGTGCCAGAGGCATCTCCCCTCTTATCAAGCTGAGGGAGGCATCTTCTCCCTTCCTGGTGGCCGCAGCCATGTGAACCCTGTACCTTGTCATGCTCAAAGAGCTGCAGCAGGAACGTGGCGACAGTGGCAGTGATGCCAATGAAGAGGTTGATGACGATGAGGAAGACGTAGGCAGAGCTGGGCACCTCAAACCAGAAGGAGGCAGGGTACATGATGGGGGTGATGGACCAGCTGGGGAGGCAAGCAACAGGAGTGCACATGAGCATGGTAGGACTGTAGCACCCACTGGAGAGCTCTGGGATTGCTCATCTCCCAGCCCCATCCTTCCTGGGGTCTCCCACCCCAGGGTTCACAGCCCACTAGCTACAGGAGCCACAGAACTGAAAGACAGGGGGACAGAAAGATCTGGGCTAGATCCTGCCTGCTTAGCCACAGTGCAAATGGGGCACCAGAAGGACCCACTGGTGCATCCTGACTTCACCCCTCCCTTGCTCACCCCATCTGACCAACATACCCATACAGCAGAAAGAGTGAGAGGACGGCTGGGAAGTTGGTGGGAGAGGTGTATGCCGGGAGGTCAAACACGAAAAGGATAATGATACAGCACGTGGCTGGTACCAGGTAGTTCAACTGCAGAAGACAGAAACTTCTTTAACTGCCTGTCCACTCAGCCCTGGGGGCTCAGCTGGTGAGGCCACATGCCCTGCTCACCATATCCCACACGTAGTTGGCCAACCAGTAGATGACAGGGTCGCAGCCGCTCACAAACTGCAGGTGTTTGGCCTTGGTGGCCTTTTCAGCCACCAAGAACACCACAAAGCTGGCAGGCACAAAGGACATGGCCACAATGATGAAGATGGCAATCACCACGTCTGTGCCTTGCAGACTGCAAGGAAGAGGAGAGCAGAGACATCATCACCCTCAGCTCCCCAACCTTGTGTGGGACAATCACTGTAGAGAGGACAGGGCATGGCACAAGGACCCCCCATGTCACAGCCTCCCAGTCAAACCCATGCAAACCACAGTGGGAAGCTCCCTCCCCTGCTACATGATGGCCACCCTCCCTCAAACCAGCTCCCTGGACATACAGGTAATCCAAGGACAGGCTGGCGCTCGTCTTGTTCATGGGATGGTTGGTGACCGTGATGCCTGCAGCAAAAAGAAACATAGGATTGTTTCTATCCTGGCTCAGGATAGAAAATGTTACCCCAGCCCCAGCCTGCCTGGTCCTAGTTCTCAGTGGGAGGAGTTTCCTTCCCTGTAGCCCAGAAGCAACACTGCTTTGGGGCCAAGACCTCCCTCTCATCAACTGGCAGACAGATAAGCCTGCAAGCCCAGGTGTCAGCAGCAGCACCTCAAGAGGTGCTGCCCCAGCCATACGCTGTCTAGCTTAGATCTCAAGCCACACATAAAGGTGTATGAACCCCCTGCCCCAACTGTGCACTAGCCTGCTTTGTCCAAGAGAGTACATGGCATTTTAGAACCTTGTTGGTCCAAGAGAGAATATGCACTTTAGAACCTTGTTGGACAATGCCCTAAAGCTGTTCCTGATATGCTTTTGTCCTTAAAACTCCTCCAGGCCCTCACCG
Source organism: Anas acuta (assembly GCF_963932015.1). Taxonomy (NCBI): domain Eukaryota; kingdom Metazoa; phylum Chordata; class Aves; order Anseriformes; family Anatidae; genus Anas; species Anas acuta. Next base: position 463,752 of record NC_088998.1, read on the forward strand.
TAGGCAGCAGGGTTGCCTTTGCTCTTGGGCAGGTTCGCTCGTAGGATGGCATTGTTGAGAGCATTGAGGTAGGTGGGCATGCTGTGGTAGCCCTTGTTGTTGTAGAAGACCTGGAGGAGCAGAAGAGTGGTGGGAAGTAGTAGGAGAGCTGGGCTCACACCAGATGTGTGGGGTGGGGTGGGGTGGCAACAGGGTGCCCCCCTGCTCATGGCTGTGAGAAGAGCAGGCCAATGCTGACTACAATGGGTCTGACCCATTGTGGTGGGAGCTCTGCAAAGTGCTCCATGTGGTTAAGAGCCCCACCAGATCTCTTGCCAGAGAGCACTGCTGTAGAGAAGTGGATAAGGGGCCTGGCTGCGCAGGCAGCACTGCCTTCCCCCTTCTCTACCTTGCCTGTGCCAGTGCTGCTGCTGCCCACCCATCTCCTGGCTACCTCAGGGCTCAGCTTGATCCTACCTGGGCTGTTCTCCGGACGGCAATCTTGCGCACCATGGCAGGAGCCCTGGCCCCAAAGGAGGCTGGGATGGATTTCTGGACATTGCCAAAGGTGAGTGCCCCGTACCTGTGGGACAAAGCACCCCCAAGAAGCTGTGACTGCTGTCCCCTGTGTCAAGGAGCAGGGCCACACTCCTGGCTCCCATCAGCACCCCTGGGGTCTCCCAGAGGCCCCAGCCCCACATCCTGCACTATGGCAGAGGGCAGAGCCCTCCCAGCCTCCCTCTTGCCTGTGCAGACGGAAGCGGTCCGAGGTGTAGAGCAGGTACTCGGAGACGTTGCGCCCCGTGATGTCTGCCAGGATGTCCCCCGTCACCACTTTCATCTGTGGGGGATGGCCTCCCACACCACTGGGGCATGAGAAACCAGTCCCCTGCATGGAGCATGTGCACTTGATAGGCTCATGGATGATCCGGGGCAGGGCAGGGGCTGAGGTGACGGTCTCTGTGGGGTAGAGGAGGCAGAGTCAAGCCCCAGCCAGCCCTGGCTGTGATGGCTGTGTGGGGCAACATGGGCACAGAGGGGGATGAGAGGAGCACATGGAGCAACCTCCCTCACCCTCAGCCAAGAGGTTCTGGCCAGGCAAGGAGGAGCCTCCCTGCTGCCCTTGTGTTAGCTCCTGCTGACCTCAGCCCAGTCTTTAAATGGCCCTTTGTGTCCCAGTGATATAAAGGGGCCAAGAGATGGACCCAGGAAAAACGTGGGAACACACAGGGAACAGAAATGGTTCAGAGACAGGGCATGAAGTGTGTCTGGAGAAAGCAATGCAATCATTCCACTGGCTGGGGACCAAGTACCCAACCCAAGTACCAAGATTCCCAATGGCATCATCAGCCCAGTAAGCTCCGCAAGGACTGCTGAGGCTGAATGGGAGCAGTGCTGCAAGGCTAGCATCAACCCTGATTCAGAAGTGCAGCCAAGCAATGCTCTGCTATCACCGAGCCAAACAGCACCCGATGGGCACTTTGAGGTGCCACTATAGCTGCTCCTGCAAGGAAGACACATTGCCCTGCCTGGAGTTGAAACCCCAGCCCAAACAGACCGATGCACTAAGTGCAGATGACACCTTTGATAGCAGAAGAGAAGATTGTGGAGTTCCAAGCATGCAGCAAGTCCTCATCCACTGAGATGGGGTAGTCGGAAGGAGCTGGGGATGGAGGCGGTGGCACGAAGTTGGAGAGCGGCAGGCCCTGAGTGAAGGAGTCGATGCACATAGCATCAAAGTACTTGGCTGCCAGCATCTTGGACTCATTGCTATTGAGGTTCAGGGTCTGCATGGGTTGGTCCAGTGTGTTGTTGAAGGCTGTCTTGAGCACACAGGTGGCCCCGATGCCAGAGGGCAGGTGGAAGGTGTTCACTAGCTGCTGGGGGCTGGCATCTGGAGACAGCCTGATGCTGCAGGGAGAGCAGCAGGTAAAAGGTACAAGAGGCATGAGACATGGAACATCCCACCTTGGCCTTCTTCTGGGCAAGTCCATGCAGCCTGAGTATGTGTAGTGGCTGAATGGGCACAGGCACCACAGCTGTACAGCCTTGGGTACCCACTCAGCCCAAGCCTGGCATGAGCCAAGCTGATGATCACAGCCAGCGTCAGGACTGGCACCTCTCCCAGAGAGGCCCCAGGGGAAAACGGAGGGTACTTTCTGCATGGGGCATTACACTGGCCAGGCTCTACTCCAAGCCCAAGCCAGCCCCAGTGCCAGACCAACTGTAAATTGCCCTCCCCAGTCCCATCACCCCATTGTGGTTCTGGGTACGGGAGTGAGATTGGGGTGCAGGATGGTGCTCTTGAGCAAGCAGCAGCTCTCACCGGTACTCACGCCGCTCCTCGTTGGCATAAGGAATGAAATTGCCCTTGGGCTGGGTGTAATTGTGGTACTGTGATGGCGAGAGGATGAGGGGTGGCAGGTCACCTGTGGAAACAAGGACAGGAACCTGTTTGTGGCCTCAGCACCCCTGCCCATGCAGCCCCATGCTCACAGGCAGGCTGAGCACCCAGAAGCCTTGTCCTTATCTCACTTGAGTCCCACCCCCAGCATCACCACCAGCCCAATAGGGGTAGGCAGAAAGGGCTAAGATGAGTCCCCAGCATCTGGGTCAGCAAGACCTGGCTGGTGTGAGGGCATCAGGGTGGGAAATGTGCCCTCACTCCAAGCTGCTGCCAATGCAGAGAGAGGATACCTGACCTGGTGCAGGGGCATGAGTCTGGGCCCTGGAGAGGGGACAGGGCAAGACCCCCTTGTCCTCCTCACCCCAATGGGACAAGGGCTTGCAGGTACCTATTTCAGGCACGGAGAGTGCCACAGTCATGGCCACGCAGACAAAGAAGGCAGGCAGAAGGATCTGAGAGAAGAGGGCCTTGGTGTTGCGCTTGGCACAGTGGAAGCGTTTTACAATCAGCCCGTGGAACTGGCGCAGCTTCAGCCATGAGCCCTCCAGCTTGAAGGTCCCCTGCCCAGCCAAGTCATGGTCCTCTGCCTCCACATCGGCCTCTTGGTCTGCAAGGAGGAGGTGGCAGGTAGGAGGATGTGAGCCACCTGCACAACTGCTCCTGCAGGGTCCCAGTGACCCCACACCTGCCTTAGCCTGTGGCCACACAGATGCTGAGCTATGCACAGCCACTCTGAGGGGCCACTGAGCTTTGGTGTTACCATGGCACGAAGCAAGGCAGCTGGCTGGCAGGTTTCTCTTGGCCCAAAATGGGAAATTGTTACAATGGTTTAAAAAACAAACAAACAAACAAATGTGGTGCTTTTTTGCAGACCCCCCCATCTTCCCATCAGTTCTAGCCAGCCCAGATGCTCCTGGATGGCAAGGGCCTAGTGCAGACAGGAAGAGGGGGGACAGGTTGTGGGTGTGGGGACCCAGCAAGGCAGTGAGTTTGGGGCTAGGACTTGGGAAGTCTGATTGCAGTGCAACACTGCTGCTGCTCTGCCTCCCACTGACCCAAATTCAGCAATACTCAGAGCAATACACAGACCTGGCAGGGGAAGAAGAGTGTCACAGCAATAAATTAATCATGACAAGAACTGGTGGGATAAACCAGAAAAGGATTTGTGAAATAAACAGTAGCCTTTGGGCTCCTGCCTGCATGCTCTGTGCTTGTGCAGTTTGAGCATCCAGGTAGGGACAGTCCTGAAACCATGTCAGCATCTGGAGAGTGAGCTGCTCTCTAGAAGATGACTCCATGCTGGAGGGATGGGCTGGCCAGCCAAGAGGAGAAAACCCAGCAGCTCAGCCACCATATCAGCGCACCCCATGCCACATTGTGCTGCCAGTCAACACAGTTGCTAGTGTGAGGAGTGTGTTAGTGGGAGTGAGTCTGCAGGTCAGCGCTTGCAGGATTCAAGAGAGACAAAGGGAAGGGCTAACACTGGCTGTGCCTCCACCTGTCGGTGAGCACAACAGTTCTGTGCCTCAGCACAGAATCCCTCATGCACATGACACCAGTTCAGGGGGTGCCAACCTTGGCTAGAAGCACCAGTTTCCAGCCATCCCACCCCAATCCTCTTCCCAGGCTGCAGGGCCTGTGCCTCCCTTTCTCTCTCTTTTACAGGCTCCCTGGACACATCATCTGTTGGAACACAGGCTCACTGTCACTGGGGGCTCAGCTGAGCCAGCATGATCCCCAGTACACCAGGGCATGGCCCCCTGGTGACGGCCAGCTCTGCCTTGGAGCAGCCATCCTCCCCATCCCAGAGCACCTCTATCATGGTGCACAAGCAGCACACCGCCACACGGCATTACAAACCTTGCAGACTGATGTTGTCAGGGTCCTGATGATTGTCAAACAATGGAGAGTAATCCCCAAAGAACTCAGAATAAGCCCCACCTTCGTCACCCCGCACGGAGCCCACCGAGGAGGCCGAGCGCAAGGACGCCTGCGACTGCGCCAGCTTGGAGCATGTCACCAGGTTGCTGAGCTCTACCTCGGGCTTCTCAGGCACGTCCACCTCAGCCAGGGGCTCCCCATTGGCCTCTGGCTTTGGGCCCAGCTCAGGGACAGGTGGCTGGAGGGCATCCTTCTTGGACTCCTTCATGTCTGGAAGGAGAAGGGGCACTGCTGCTGTCTGTGCCAGCCTTTGCTGTGCCTTGCACAGCAGAGCACAGATGTACTTTGCAAACCCAGATCAAAGCAGCTGATGGTTGCCCTTAAGCTGGGGCAGGCTCTGACAGAGGCCCCCCCTCCTCTTTGCAGAGGAGACTCCTGCTCCCATGCAAAAACCGAGGAGACACAAAGCCCACGTAAAGGCACACGGTGCCTTCACCTCACTCCCTGTGCCCCAGTGCCAACAGCACTGCCATGTGCCTCCTGCAGTCCATACCCACATCACTGTTCTCCAGGGACTGGTCCTCCTCAGACACCTTCAGGAAGACCTCCTCAAGTGTGGTGTCCATCAGCCCAAAACTGGTGAGGTCAAGTTCCTCCAGACTTTGCTCCAAGTGCTGTGGAAGGGAAACCATTGAATGAGAAGGGCAGGCGGCTCCAGCACTGCCACAGCACAGGGAAAACCCTCAGACACTCATCCAGTGAGTGCTGGTGCCAGGCAGGACAACAGCCCCATACCATTTGCTGTTGGCAGCTCTTTGGCAGGGCTGGAACAGGCCCAGTGCTGTGTCTTGCCCTTCTGGGACCAACTCCACATGGGCCCACATGCACATTTGTCCCCCCTTAAGCCTCATGAGATGCCATGCCCATCTGAGCTTGTCCTGCCCCTTCATGGTGATCCCCCATCCTTGCACTGTCAGCAAGGCAGGCAGCAGGGTTGTGGGTGGCTCAGGTACCTGGAAGAGCCTCTCAAAGCAGCCCTTCTTGACAGCCTCGCTTGGCAGGATGTAGGAGAGCTCAGTGTTGGTGTCCGAGATGAGGAGGCAGGAGGCCACGTATTTCTTGATAAACTGGGAGACGCGGGGCTCAGAGCAGGGGCTGACAGAAGAGTGGCCTAGAGGACTGTGGGGCTGGCCTGGCTCTGCAGCAGAGGGGCAGCACTGATCATCTCTTCTGGCCTTCTACCAGCAACCCCTGCCATCCACAGTACTCCCAGCACCTCAGGGGTTCCTTCTGCATCTATCACAGGGTGCTAGCAGCTTCTGGCTGCTCTGGCCATGCTTCCTGGCCTGGGTAGGTGCTCTGCCCTCAGCCCCACAGAGCACCACTGCCCACGCCAGACATCAGCAAGCAGCCCCTGGGCTGGACACCAGAATCAGCACCTGGAGGCAACACCTCCACGCAGGATCTAACTGGGGACCCAGAGAACCGAACAATGACACCTCTTGCATCACTACCCTGTCCCCCTGTCCCCTATGTGTGGCCTATGGGGACTTGAGGCAGGAGCATTTGGGTTTTGACCTCTTGCTCCTTTCCTGTGCACAAAAAGGGCTGGTCCCATCTACTAATCCTCTAAACCCAAGGTCCTTCTGGGCACACAGACCTGTGCTGTTTCTGGTGTCTGACTGCCTCTTCACCACCGTCAGCTTGTAGCCATCGCCATAGGTGCTCTTGAGGAAGAGTGGGGAACCACAGCACTTGAGTTTGCCATGGGAGATGATGGCAATGCGGTCGCCCAGCAGGTCAGCCTCATCCATGTGATGAGTGGACAGCAGGATGGTCCTCCCTGCCCGGTGGCACAGAGCATAAGGAGAGGGTCTGGGGCTACACCAAGGCTGCTGCAGCCCATGCCTGCCCTGCTTAGGTAAGGCACACTGCCTGGGGACATGGGGAAGGAGAGCACAGAGCTGGCCATGCCCCCGAGGGTCTCACAGGGACCCCTGGGTCACATGCAGAGGGGTCCAACTGCCACAGTGAGGGGTTTTCTCTGTGCTCCTAAGCCCAGGCTCTATTTTCTGCCCCACAGCAAGCTGTTCTCTCACTCTGGCAACCCAGGTGAATGCTGTCCTGGCTCACCTGGCTTGTACTTGAGGATGAGGTCCCAGATGGCCCTGCGTGCGTATGGGTCGACTCCAGCCGTGGGCTCGTCCAAGATCACAGCCCGTGACCCACCTACAAAGGCAATGGCCACTGACAGCTTCCTCTTCATGCCTCCTGAGAGGGTCTGCACCAGGGAATGGCGTTTGTTGGAGAGCTCCAGATCCTCAATCATCCTGAGGACAGTAAGAGAAGCATCAGGACTGCTGGGGCTGGCCTGTACCTGCAGCCAGCATCTGTGGGGAGCATCTCACTCCTCTTCCCCACGTGGTACCAGAGTCTCTTGGCAGTCAGGACAGCCCAGCTACAGCCAAGCTACGAAAGGATCTTATGCCAGCCCAATATCCCAAGTTTCCAAGAAGAGTTGGTGGAGCTGGTGTTGGGGTGATCCCTCTTGGGAAGGGAACCTGCTTCCACAAAAAGCACAGATGGGGGCAAAAGAAGTTGGGGGGTGCCTACTTGTCCATCTCCTTGCGGATCTCCTCCTCTGCCATGCTCTTGAGCTGTGAGTAGAACCAGAGGTGCTCCTCCACTGTCAGCTTGTCGAAGAGCACATTGTGCTGGGGACACATGCCCAGGTTTTTCCGGATCTCATCCATCTCTGTTCGGATATCGTGGCCATAGATGGTAGCGGAGCCCGAGGTCGGAGGGAACAAGCCAGTCAGGATGGACCTGGATGGATGGTGAAAAGGACATGGTAAGGAATGTCAAACGCAGTCCCCTGGCCCCAGTCCCAACCACCACCTCCCAGAGTATCTGCTGGGCCCTGGGCAGAGCAGTATCAGTAAAGGGCTGTGTGCTGGCTGTTGGTCCCCCTCTGTGTCACCCCTACATCCACACCACCTCCCTCTGAGGACAGCACCAGCAGCCATGGATCCCTGGAAGTACGGCCATGCAGCACCTTCCCAACCTACCAGAGCTGGCCAGGACACAGCCCCCGTCCACCCCAGCAAGAACTCACATGGTGGTGGTTTTGCCTGCACCATTGTGCCCCAGGAAGGACACCACCTGGTTCTCATAGAGGTTGAGGCTCAGCTTGTTCAGTGCCAGTTTCTTGTCTGTCTTGTAGACCTTGGTGAGCTTGTCAATGCAGACGACCAAGGGGAGGTGGGTTGGCTCCTCCTCAATTCCCCGTGTCTCCTCTGTCATGAGAACGGAGCAGTGAGGAGTCAGGGCTGGGCACTGAGCGGGGTTCCCAGGGGTGAATCTCCCCCACTCCATCCTGGAGTGACCGTGCTGGCTCCTGGCCCTTCCCCTCTGCATCTCAAACCTTCCCTGCCCTGAGTGATGGGCAGCAGTCCCTGGGAAGGATCCTGCCCTGGATTACAATCTGTCCTTCAGGACAAGGGTGCATGGGATGCACGGAATCCATGGTCACAGAGCCAGGGCCAAACCCTGAAGCCCTACCACCAACCTTCTGCACCCACCAGCTCACCCAGCCTCCTGCTCTCCATGGCGCAGGCCTGATCCTCTTCCATGATGCTGAGGCGGGTGGTATGTGACCAGGGCCAGGTCCACTCCCAGGTCTCCACTCTTCCATTTCCCAGCCAGTAGGACTTCTGGAACGGGAAGTACCAGGGCCGCGGCAGGCCAAACATGCCTGCAAGCACAACCCTGCTGCAGTCAGGGCCATCCCTGCACCTTATCTGCACAGAAGCCGTCTAAGGGCTAGGGCAGAACTGAGCACAAGCACAAGCACAAGCACAGGCACGGGCAGGGAGGTTTCCCCAGCCCAGGAACATCTCTGCAGGATGGGGCTGCCAATGCTTGGGGAAATGCTGCTGGGCTGTGCAGGGAAACAAAGCAAAACCGGGCCTGGCTCATGCTTGTTTTCCTAGAAAACCTAACAGAGTAGTTAAGACTCCTCAAATAGGCAGTAAGAGGGAGTAATACTCCAACTATGGATGCCACATTGGTCAGTAAACTGAGACACATGACTGAAGACCTCCTTGGAAATTGCCAGGGACAGGGAAGTCACCATTGGTACAGGCATATGGGCAGGTGTCCCCAGGAGGACACACACAGGAGACCCTGGAGGCATGCTGTGCTGAATCCACTTGTACCAAGGCTGAGCACAGCCAAGAAGCAGCAGCATCCCCAGTGGGGAGGCTCCTACAGGATCAGAAGTGCTCTAATGCTGTCCCTGTCCACCCTGCCTGCACGTACCCGGGTGCACAGCCTCAATGTACCACGTGAGCACCCCGTACACCACAGCATCTATGATAAGCATCATCATGGACAGCAGGAGGTTGAAGTCATCTCCTTCCACAGGCGACTGGCTGAAGGTGTGCCACTGGATGCCCACACCAGCCACCTCATACAGCGCAAAGTACTTGGAGCCCAGCCCAAAGGCCGTGGTGGACATGAGAGACTGCAGGGAGGAAGAGGAAAGGGGATGTCAAAGAGAACCACAGACCAGCTCTGGAGGAACAGGTTGGGCAAATTCCCATCTGGCTCTGCCCCACCCAGGCCCATGGACACCCAGGCTCCACCCTGGGAGGCACCAAACCATCTGGAGATGCTTCCAAATTCCCATGCCAAACCAGTTCACATGTGCATTGGTTTCCCTAGGGTTTGGTGACTTGTGTACGGGATGTGGGGAGCCCACGACTTAGTGGTAGCTGTCACCTGTGTAGGGGACATAGGGTACCTAGCACAAATCCTTGGCCAGGCACCTCCTGGTAGCCGCAGCCAACTCACCGCAATGCACTTCTCAAAGGCCGTGATCTTGTCATGCGCCACCTCCTCCCGGATGGCCACGTACATGTAGGGCACGTAGCTGAGGAAATAGATGATGCCTCCACAGGCAGAAGCCAGCTTGGCCTTGGAGTAGAGCACTGACACCAGGAAACTGTAGGGAAGACAGTGTCACCTCACCAGCCCCGCTGCAAGACAAAGGTGACCCCACAACCAGAGAAGCTCTGCCCCACCTGGGCATCCCCCTCTCCCACACCCAGCACCACCTTCCCCCCAGGGACGTGAATGCTGAGCTCCCCCTGCCAAGGATGGAGGGACCCTCCAGTGCCCAGCCCCAGATCCTGCTCCACCAGGGCTTTCCCCACACTGTCTGATTTCATTGGTGTTGAAGTGGTAAACTACCCTTCAAATAGGCTGGGGGGAACCTGTACTGCTCCACCAGCCTTTACCATACAGCTCCCAGCACCATCACCCCATGGCACAAGGACACCCTGCCAGGGACCTGGCACTGCTGGTACCCCCTGACTCCATGGAGGGAACCAGGCTGCTCACCAGAACATGATGGTGGCCACAGCATAGATGGCGAGAAAGAGCCAGATGATGAGGACGTCACTGTGCATCAGGACCTTGCCATATTTCAGGATTGCAGTGAGTGCTGTGACTGAGATGGAGAGCTGGACGAAGCCGGTGATGAACCAAGCCACCCAATGCACTGCATTGTTCAAGCCCATCATCTTCATGACCTGCAAGACTTGCATTGCTCAGCTAGGCTGTTCGCTACCCTGTGCATCTCTGAGCCTGTCACTTGCTGGGGTTGGGAGAGCAAAGGACAGCACCGAGGGGAGTGGCCAGACCACAGCACCCCAAGACAGGGTGACTGCAGGCTCAGCTGCCTCTAGCTCTAACCAGAGCTCATGACAGAGATGCTCAGGAAAAGCAGTTCATCCCAGAGACGAGCCATGGCAGAACCTTGGGATTGAGATCTGTGCCTGGGGCACCAGGATGTAGATGGAGCCAGGGGTTTGGCAGTGGGCTGCCCTACCCTGGCAGTGCCAGGCTGTGTCCCAGTATGTGGCAGGGCTTGGAGCAGCAGGGCCACAGGCTGAGCTGGGGTCAGTGCTCTCCCCACAGGCTGCCCTGGCTGCTGGCAGCAGTTCTCTGAGACACTGGCCAGCTCAGCCTGGCACTGTGCCTGGCAGCTTGAGCACACTCTCAATTTCTGCAGAGCTCTCCCCTTTGCAGGCAGCTCTGGGCCAAGCCGGGTCCTGGGCTGCTGCTGTCTAGGAATTGCTACAGGGTGACAGAGGGGTGACTTGGCAAGAGGGATGAGTCCCAGCACCTGGCATGCCCTGTGCAGCCAGGCAGCTAGACAGAGGAGACACCAGCTCCTCCTCACAGATCTCCCCCATCAACCCCACCTCTTTCAGGCGATGCTCCTTCTCGGTCACAATATGCTGGATCATCATGGCTACTGAGTAGACCCAGGAGATCACCATGCACAGGGGCATCATGTGCTCGATGACGAAGAGAAAGCTGGTGGGGTACAGGAAGAGAGGGGGGAGCTGGATGGTGGCACCACCACAGGAACTTGGGAAGGCCCTGGGGACAGGCCACAGGGCAGCAGAGCTGCTCTCCCACCACCTGGGGACTACTGCAGCCCTCAGCAGCTCCTCGATGATCTGCAAGAGGTACTGCTCCCATCTCTACTTGATACCTGAGAAATCTGAGACATGGGGAGGGGAGGCATTTTTCAGAGCTTCTCCAATGTGTCCATAGGAAAGCCTGCTGTCAGTTTATTAGGTCCCAGCAGGCAGGCCTGCAGCAGCTGCACAGACTTGGCCCGGTGCACTGCCTGCCTTGCTATGGACAGGACCCCCTGCATCTTCCTGCCCTAGAGGGCTGGTGGGTATTGGACTTCTCAAGGTACTTCATCCAGACCTTTGTGTTTAAGAACCACTAACAGATGCATGTGCCACCCATTTACCAAACTTCTCCTATTCCCCCAAGTAATCCAGTCTCTGAGACACAGAATCACAGAATCATCTAGGTTGGAAGAGACCTTCAAGATCACTGAGTTCAACCTCTGACCTAACACTAACCAGTCCTTCACTAAACCATATCACTAAACATCTAAACATCCGAACGTCTTTTAAAGACCTCCAGGGATGGTGACTCAACCACATCTCTGGGCATCCCATTCCAATGTCTAACAACCCTTTCAGTAAATAAGTTTTTCCTAATATCCAACCTAAACCTCCCCCGGCGCAACTTTAGCCCATTCCCCCTCGTCCTGTCACCATACCCTGCAGCCACGAGTTCCTCACTTGAACTATGAACTGAGGAAAAAAAATCCTTCCCCCGCTTGCTGCTTGCTTAGCTTGGTGGTCAAAGCCACAGGGCATAACTGGTTGCTCATCACTCCTGATGTCAGCAGCCCCCAGACTTGTCCCTGTTCCCCAGCTGAAGTGTCCTGGCCAATTTGGACTGCCCAACGGGCAGGAGAGAAGGTCATGCCCACATGGGTGTTACTCACTCGTCCCGGGTGTAACATGGGTATGGGAACATCTGCACATAGTTGCCAGGCTCCACCACATCATGGCCAACAAAAGTGTTGATGAGGGCACGCTCCATCATGTCTGGGGAGTAGGAGAGGCCAGGCTGAGTGGGCAGTATGGGCAGGGATGGGGAGCATGGTGGGGCAAGGAGCTGGTACTCACCCTGGATCCAGACAAAGCCATAGAGGAAGTAGAAGCGGCCACCAGTGTTGGGTCCGGGCCGCCAGTATGCACGCCGGATCTCGTTGGTCTTCTCCGTGAAGCTGGAGTTCTGCCTGATCTTGTACATGACATGCGGGGGCAGTGAGCCATCCCTGTTGGTCTGGAAGATCACACCTGTGGGCAGTGGAGAGGCGGAGAGCCTGGTGGCACTGCAGGAGATGGCCACACCGGCCAGCCCACAGTGACAGGCAGGGATGCGGGGATGGCCAGGACCCCGGGCTCAGCATGTAGCAGCAGAGGGCGAGACGAGGACTACAATGGCCAAGAATGGTGCTCATGTCCCTTTGTCACACTGACTACAGGCACCCGTGGTGGGCAAGCCAGGACAGTGGCAGGGAGTTGTGCTTGTAGGGGCTCAGCCAGGATCTATGCACAAAGCAGAGGGAGAAGCAAGGTACTCAAAGAGAGAGATGGCACACTTGATCCACTCATCCACCCAACACATGCACAAGGCAGCATGTCCCAAAGCCAGTGGCCCCAGGCCTGGGGGATGGCTTCAGCCATGGCTACAGGGACCCCTGCAAAGAAGCTGGTTCCCAAGGGACGTACTGGCAAAGACTGTGACGTTGTCCTGGTAGGCCTGGTTCAGTGTGTAGTTGACGATGCTTTCCTCATCTGGGAAGCCCTTGAAGATGTCCACACTGACCTGGTAGGAGGGGAAGGCCAGGCAGATCCCATCACACCTCATGGTTCTGGTCATGGACCCCTTACCCCCTCTATGGCATGTGCCCCCCACAGTGACCACAAAAGTGACCTGAACCCAGCAGATGGGCACCTCCACCGCTCACATTTCCCCCAAAGCTCGTGACACCAGAGAAGCCATCGTCTCCTCTCTAGGTCTCCCAACATATGGCCTGAAGGAGATCTGAGCAGATCTGACCCCTCTTTGGCCCTGCAGAGCCCAGCTGTTGGTGGTGGGTACTGCTCCAAGCGCCTGCATGTCCACAGATGGGTGCAGTCTCACCTTGGCCATGAAGTGGACCCAGCCACAGGCAGCATTATCAATAGTGTCCAGCTGCTGGAGCAGGACACTGGCATTGGGCAGTGAGAAGTTGCCATTGAGCAAGTTGCGGAGAAGGTCATTTTCGGAGACATTCAGGATCTCTGGGTGCTTGTGGAGGTCAGTGGTGAACTGCAACAGGGAGGAAGACATGGAGGACAGAAGCTGGGATACCCCTGCCACTCAGCACTGCCCTCCCTGTGGACACAGATGAGACCAACCCTTTCCTAATGCTCCTCCTGTGGACAGCAAGACAGCATCTGCCTTGCACAGGGCAAGAGCAGGGTAGGCATCCAAGTAGCACCTGAGCACTCTACGCGTAGAAGCTAAGGGGTGCCTGGGGGCAAGACACCCCTTTCCAGCCCATGGGGCAGTAACCTAAGGCAGGCTCAGTCCCCACAGCACTACCCTACCTGCTGGAGCCAGCGGATACGTCTCTGCAGCCTGCCCTCTTCCAGGTAGGCCCGGATCTCAGGTGATATGTTCAGCCATGCCTTGGCATAGTGGGTGACATTGCCCACAAAGGCAAAGGTCTCGTTGGCCTGTGGGGCAGAAGGTCATGCTGTGGGAAAATGCTGGGTTAACTGCTCTCCAGGACAGTGCTGCACTCCACCCTAGCAGCCATGGAGGTACCAGCCCACTGCCCTGCAGGTGCTTGCTGGCACCTGGATCCCTCCTGCCTGCTCAACTCCAGCCCCCCAGCCCTCCTGAGCTCCTTTGGGCATGGATGTCCCTTGTGGACTGGGCTAGTGGGAGAGGAAGCAAAATGGTCCTGGACTCTGCACCCTCATGAGCTGAAGCCCTCACCTTCAGAATGACCTTGTCCACTTCGGTACCCACAGGAGCGTAAAGAATTTTGGGGTTGCTGGTCATAAGATGTACGAGGAGTCCTAGGTTTCGCTGTTCCTTGCTGGTGAAACCCAGAGAGCTCATGTTGCCCTGCTTCAGTGCCTCAGGTTCAATTGTCCTGCAAACATAGTCCAGGCTGCAAACTCCACTCCAACCCCAGTATCCCTCCCTGCAGGCAGCCCTGTGGCAGATTTCCCACTGAATCCTATGCCAGTGAGGTGCTGCCACAGTGCTGCCTGGCGCGAGAAGTTTCCTGTGGCAGCGGCACAAGGACGTGGTGTGGCACCCACATCCTGCACACTCATTGAGGGACAATTCTGCCCCTTTACCGTTGGCAGAAGCAAGGTGGGCTCCCCTGCACCCTGCCCCAGGAAAGGAGCTCACAGCTCAGGCAGTTCCCTGGCCCCATTCTCCTCATGGGACTCCTACCGGTTGTTGCCACAGAGGATGGGTTGCAGACCAGCCCAAAGCTGCACAAAGGCTGAGAACTGCCCCTGGGGGTTGTCACCACCAGCCAGGTCCCCCCTGGCACCCTCCTCTTCCACCGTGGCATTGCTGGCTGTGGCATTAGCACTGGCCCAGCCAGTGCTGTTGGCGGTAGGTGGTGGAGCCTTGCTGGTGCAGGCTCCCCTGGGCAGGAGCCTGGCCAGTGCTGAGAGGATGTCCATGTCGTGGAGAACCTTCTCCATCTCCATGAGGTCCTCTAGGAGGGTGCGGAGCCGGTGTTGGGCTGCCGTGCTGTTCACCTCATCCAGTTGCAGCTGTGAAGACAAGCAGGCAAGAGGATTACTCACAGCCAGGGTGCTGAAGCAAAGGGGCCCTGCTCGCCCGCTGCCAAAAGAAGGGGATTAAGGGGGATTCCAAGTGATGACGTCCCCATTCTTGGTTAAAAGGTTGGAGCTGTGTCCCAGACTCATCATATTGCATCCACAGCAATCAGACAGTAGGAGCACAGCCAAGTACTGGCAGGGTCTTGCTGGGGAACCTGTGAGAAGTGTCTGCCAGACAAGGATGGAACGAGGAGGGGGACCTCAGACACAGCCTCAATAAGCTGTGCTCCCAAGGGCATTGTAGGCACCAGGGAAAGAAAGGTGCAGACCCTGCTGGGACACTCTGTGAGGATGCTATGGACACCCAGCATAGCGCTGCCCCTCATCACATCCAACAGGCAGTGCCAGAGTGGGTGCCAGCAGGGGGACGTCATCTGGGGTCACACTGGAGATGTGAGGACCATCCCCAGCAGGCCTTGGAGTTAGACAGGGGAGATGCCCATGTGGGGTAAGGAGGGGCCAGGCCATGTACTGAAGCATGTCACAGAAACCAGGGCTGGCAAAGCATCCCAATGCAGCCCCCAGCAGTTAGGGAAGAGCAGTTTGGGACACAGCCCTGCCCCATGGCTCACCCTACACCCCAGAGCCACAGCTGCCAGCCCCACTACTCGCCAGCTCCTGCAGCCATGCCCCAACCCCGTTCTGTTCTCACCCTGCTGATGATCTTGGGGACATCCAGCTGGTCCCGCAGCTCAGCAGCCAGCAGGGTGAAGCGCTCCTCGCGGGCTGCCCGGCTGCCATTGCACACCAGCGCCCGGTATGCCTGCAGCAGCGGCTGCTGGCTTGGGGCCACACGCAGGAGGCGGCGCAGCGTCCCAGAGCTATGCTCGCACGTCAGCTGCTCCAGCACTGGTGCTGTGAAGAGAACACCCTGCAGGGCAGGGAGCTGTGGCTGAGCTGCCCCATTGAGGGCACCGCAGCCATGCCCCTCCTCACCCCAGCCAGGCACTCACCTCCATCTCCGTGACAAAGGCCTGGGGGCTGTAGGAGCCTGAAGGTGCTGTGGTGGCACTGGCAAGGCCCAGGGCCTGAGAGAGCAGGCGGAGCAACGCTGGCCTCTGCAGGGCTGTGGAGGGGTTGCGCAGCGCGCTGTGGACCAGCCCTTCCCGCAGGCTTCTCCAGCTGCTGGGAAGGCTCTTCTAGGAGAGGACCAAAGAGGGTGTCTGGGAGTGTGGGGGCTCCCCAGTGTCTCCCTCCATCCCAAGCACATGTGAATGGCCCCACAGCACCCACATCCAGAGTTTTCACAGAGGGGAAAGAAAAAGGGGGCATGCAGATCTGGTGGAGCACCATCCTTGGCAGGGCATGAGGTTCAGTCCTCACAGCCAAGAGCATCCCAGGCCACAGGGGGTAATGTTTTCCTCCTCTCCTCCAGGCAATGCCACCACCCATTGCCATGGCAAACTGAGTTGTGGGCACTGGCCCACCTCAAAGCACTTGGGGAATCGGTGGCAGCACCACAATGGGAGCCAGGTGACCTTACTGTTGCTCTGAACATCCGAAAATGTCCCATCACATCCCCTCTGACTGGACAGATAACTCTAAACCATCCTGCATGCACGGCAGAGCTAGGCAGGCCAGTGCAGAGGGGATGTGGAGGACGAGCTGTGCCCCACCGCATCCCCTGCACGTTCCTCACCTCCAGCTGTGAGATCTTGTCACTGGGTCCAAACTGATCCCACAGGTCTTGTTCATGGACATTGTCTGGTGCCAAAGGAGAGGACCCAAACAACAGGTGATATACCTGCACCAGGGACGGGAAAAGGCTGCTGAGCATGCTAGGAGCAGAAGGACCCCACTGCCCAGCAGTGCCCTGGCATAGGGTAGGATGAGTCCCTGCTGGGTGCCCACTGGCCCCCACCCCATGGATCTGGCACTCAGGGCTCAGTCTGGGTTGGGACGCACTTGCCCGCTGCTGCAGTGCAGCACCCTGCAACCCCCATGCCATCACCCACCTCCCGCAGGTCAATGCTGGAGCCCAAGAGGAGCTCAGTCGTGTCGTTGGGGAGGGACAGGTTCTGCATGAGGAAGCGCTGCAGCTCACCCTGGTCCTTGGCTGCCCACCCCAGTGTGAAGCCAGACCCTGGCAAGGAGCAAAGCAGGAGGTCAGAGCAGCCCATGATCAGAGGGGACACAGCCTGGCCCCACGCATGGACATCTCATAGCATGCAGCCAGGAGGGGCAGTGGCAGGGCACTGCCACATTGCTGGGCACCCCGTGAAGAAACACCTCCATCCCTGGCAGGGCACAGCCTACCTGCTTGGCTGCTGAAGTGGGTCTCCATGGAGCTGGGCTCGCTGCTGCTGAGGGCCTCCAGGCGCCGACGCAGGGACTCCAGCTCCTCCTCCAGGCCCGGGTGGTCTGGGTCAAATAAGTTACTCTGCTCCACCACCTCACTGAGGTGCTCCAGGAGCTGTGTCACCCTGTAGGGAGCACAGCACTACTGCAGCTTCAGGGATGGAACACACATTGCCCAGGGGGAAGGGCCCCTCAGGAACTGCAGCACCCAGACAGCATGGCCTCATGCTGCTGCACTCGCCTGCACTGAGCCTAAACATGTGCCAGGGATGCAGAGTAGAGCTGCAGCACCTCCAGGTGTCCCCAGGGCCACCTCCTCCCAGCACAGTGCAAGGCACCTGGGATGCTGCAAGTGCAGGGGAGATGGGCTGAGATTTCCCCTGCTCCCGGGGGACAAGGGACTCTGCGCACAAATGCATCAGATGATGCGTGCTTCTGCACCTTCCCCAGGGGGATGTTGCCAGTGTGAGAACAGGCATGCTGTGCACATGTGCATGTGTGTACATGCATGCAGGCATGTGTGCATGCATGTGTACATATGTGCATGTCCATGTGTGTGTGCACATGGGCAGAACCAAGAACAGTGCAGCAAGAGTGACTCACGTGGAGTTGGAGTACTGCAGGAAGCCAAACTCATCACGCTGGCCATCGGGACACAGGGACTGCATGATAGGCAGGATCCCAGCCGAGGTGAGTGGGGCCGCCGTGTAGAAAGCTGGAGCCAGTGAGAGAGCACAGAAGAGGCAGGGGAAGGCAGGGGCAGGAAAAAGGAGAGGCAGGGGCCACCAGAGAGACAGACACTCAGTTCAGAGAGAAGCACTTGGTGCGCCCTGCGAGCCCCAGGGGACGTTGGACAGCCAAGGTCAGAAGTTTGCAGCCTTCCTGCATGGCCACCAAGCCTGTCCCTGCTGGCACCCCCTTGGGGCTGGGGGCAAATCATGCCCACCTCCACAGCCACCCCAGCTTGTGCCACCTTGCCTGTGCCCATTCCCCCCCCAGATGATGGTGGCCACTCAGCCCCAGGATGGCGCTGACTTCTGACACTTGCCCACTGGAGTGCCACCAACTTCCCCTGGCCTCTTGGCCGCCCTTGTTAGTAACCTCAGAGGCACTACTGCATTTCCAGAGGAAGAGAAGAAGGAAGAATACAACAGGGAGGAGCTGTCACTCACAGGCCAGGGCCCCTCTTGAGACCCATCCTCCTCCCCACCTGGCTGCCCCGACGTGAGACTGATGGAGGTGAGAAATGGAGACACGGTGAGGGGGGAGATGGAGAAAATGAGGAGCAGTGAGGAGGCAGAAAATGTTCACTCCCAGACAGGATTGAGCCCTCATCAGCCGCAGCCTTTCCCCCTCATTCCCTGGGCAGGGCAAGCACAGCAGCCTCCACGGATCCCTCCTGAAGGGGACCAAAGGCTGTCACTGGGCAGCACCTGGCAGGGCTGGGTGGGGTTAGCCCTTTACCCACCAGTGCCCCTGGTTAGAGGAGGGTCAGTGCTGTTAACACAGTTGTGACAGGAGAGCTGGTGAAGACGGGCTTCTGGGCACAAATGGGGACAGCCCAGGGCAGACATGGCCCGGCATAGATAGATGGGCCAACAGCCTGCTTGAGATGGGCTCCACGCTGGAAGCTGTGCCACGGTGAGGTGACAACACTAGCATCTGGGTGACTTCTTGCTGTCCTTCTGGTTCCTTCTGCTAGTGCTGTGTCCCAGCTCCGTCCCAGCTGCAAGGGACTGGGACAGGGACCTGGTGGCAGGGGACCAGAGATGCCTCCAGACTGGCTGCTTTGGGGACAGCCGGTGGGACACAGGCACAACTGGGCGATCATGAGCTGCGCTGGAGCCTGCAGGCAGCAGGGTTTGCCCCAGGAGAGAGGCAACAAGATGGGAGAGAGGGGCCTCTGCCAGGCCTGGCATGCTCTCTGTAGCCCAACCAGCCAAGGTCACAGCCATGAGTGGCCCCAGCACCTGCTAAACTCAGCCTCAGCAAGGAAAACACACTAGAGGCAGTGTCTGGAGCTGGCCTGGGCTGGTCAGCAACAGCGGGGGCCAGGGCCATGAGGGCCACAGGTGGCTGGCACAATGCAGGTAGTCAGGCAGGGCCACACTGCACTGCCCAAGCTCATCTTCACCAGCCAAGGAGGGAGAAGGAAGGCAACAGGTTACAGAGGTGCTAATTAGGCCAGAGTGAGCTGATCCAAACTGGTCTCTTTCTCCCCAAAAGATTTTGCTGGCAATGGCAGGGGAAGGGGAGAGGCACCCACCCATCCAACCAACTTACAGACTGGAGCATGCAGTAGAGGCATGGAGGGCAGGCGGGCAGGGGTGATGGTGGGAAAGAAAAAGAAAATGTGAGAGAAAAGAAAGAAAAACCAAACCAAAAAACACAACACAGAGCACATATCAGCACCAGGGCAGGAATCGGGGCAGCGCCGGCCACCCTCAGCTCATCCCCTATGCTCCTCAGCTGGGCTCTCCCTCACCAGCATGTGTTCAGATCACTGTCACACTGGGCCATGGCTACCAGCTGCCGGCGCCTCCCCTGGCTCTGCTGTGCTGCCCTGAGGCATCTGTCCCTCTACCCATGGAAGGCACCTGCCCAGGGAGGCATCTTCTGAGGCATCTTGCTGCCACACAAAGGCCAGACAAGCTCTGCACTGCTACCTCCTCCTGACAGCAGGGTACCCATGGAGCTCCAGCTGTGCATCTCCGGGACACCCTGAGCTCCTGCCCCATCAATTTTCTGGCCTCACCCTGGCCCCAGCAAGCCCCAGAGTCCCCCTGAAGCAATGAAAGGATCTGCACACAGAGCACATCCCCCTGTCCCTTCCCAGAGCCTTCCAGCTGCTCCCCTGGTGCTTGGGGGCACTGCAGCTCTCCCAGAACCACCCAGCCCCACCACCCCTCTGTCCCACGAATGCCTTGGGGCAGAGATAAGATGTCCCTGCTGATGGCATCTGAAGGCTGCTTGGTCCTGGCCAGCTCCAGGAAGCTCCCTTGGCAAAGAAGTCCTATTGCTCTCCGGCCCATCTTCTGCAACAGCACTTGTCTGCAGCCCCTCCCCTAACCTATGTCCCCAAAAGGCTCCTCTGGGTCCCTGCCAGCTATCAGAGTGTCCTCCTAAGCCTCAGGCTGTTCCTGGGGACAGCTGCTGGAAAAGCTCTCCAGTGCCTTGTGGGGGGAGGGGAGGGCCTAGACTGCCCCCAGGTATGCGTGTCCCAGGCACCACCAGATCACACTCACCTTCCTTCACAGGGATGGTTGGCTTCTTCTGTCGCAGTCCCAGGAGGATGAAGAAGAGCACCAGTGGGATGAAGATCTCAAAAGTCAGCACCCACTGCAGATGACACAAAGCAGAGGGACTATGACAGCCAGGGACAGGACCTCCACCAGGGAGAGGCATGAGCAGGATGAAGGTCCCTAGGGCAGCCCCTGCCCCATGCCCCAGTGCAGCGCAGCACTGTGCCCGTGTCTTCCAGGTGGATGGTGGCACCACAATGGCTGAGACACCTGAGGTTCTCCAGCTACTCCCTGCCCACACCCTGCCTGTTCCATTCTGCAGGGAGAGCATTGCCAGGGGCACCATGGGACAGAATGGGCCCATCAGACAGTGTGCTAGGGCATGAGCCCAGACCAGATGGGCCACCACAGCTGGAGCTGCCCAGGGCGGACAACAGCCCCAGGTCCTTGTGGCCTGTGAAGAGCCACAGGCACCCTCCTGGCAGTGCCTTCCCAGCCAGCAACTGCCTGGTCATGACATCCCCTTGTCCCTGCTGGGTCCCTGCGGTTGGCCTGGCATGCCCAGAATGCCCCTGCCCTGTGTGATTGCTCTGCTAGTGGAGCCGGGCCCCAAGGAGCTCCCCAGCCCCGTCTCACCTGTGAACCCAATGTAGGCAGCAGACTTCAACGCTGTCGGGGTGAGGAGACATTAGATCACGACCTGGCACCATCTCCATGAATGACTGGGGGCAGTGCAGGGGATCCCAACCTCCTTACAGCCCCTCTGTGCCTTCCCAGAAAGCAACAGTCGGACAGGATTTTCAACCAGCTGCATATGGCAAATTGCTGCAAATCCCCAGGAAACACTGACCCCAACAGCACAGGCAGCCCAGGCTGGGCTCCATCTTTGTGGCCCTCCTCTGGACCCACTCTGACAGCTCCACATCCTTCTTGTGCTGGGGTTTCCAGACCTGGACACAGTACTCCAAGAGGGGCCTCACAAGGGCAGAGTAGAGGGGCACAATCACCTCCCTCGACCTCCTGCCCACCCCTCTGTTGATGCAACCCAGAATGCAGTTGGCCTTCTGGGCTGCAAATGCACACTGCTGCATCATGTCGAGCTTTTTATCCACCAAAACCCCCAAATCATTCTCTGCAGAGCTGCTCTCAATGCGTTCTTCTCCCACTCTGTACTCATGTCTGGGATTGCCCTGTCCCAGGTGCAGCACCCTGCACTTTGACTTGTTGGTACCTTAAAGGAGGCTGTAGTGAGGTGGGGATTGCTCTATTCGCCCATGCGCCTGGCGATAGGATGAGGGGGAATGGGCTAAAGTTTTGCCAGGGGAGGTTTAGGTTGGATATTAGGAAAAACCTCTTTACTGAAAGGGTTGTGAGACATTGGAATGGGCTGCCCATGGAAGTGGTCATGTTACCATCCCTGGAGGTATTTAAAAGACATTTAGATGTAGAGCTTAGTGATATGGTTTAGTGTAGGACTGGTCAATGTTAGGTCATGGGTTGGACTAGGTGATTTTGGAGATCTCTTCCAACCTAAACAATTGTGTCATTCTGTGATTCTGCTGAACCTCATTAGGTTCACATGGGCCCACTTCTCTTGTTTGTCCAAGTCCCTTTGGATGGCATCCCTTCCTTCTATCGTATCAACTGCACCACTCAGCTTGGTGTCATCTGCACTCGATCCCACTGTCTCTGTCATTGATGTAAACGGTACTGGTCCCAGGACAGACCCCTGAGGTACACCACTCATCACCAGCTTCCACTTGGACATAGAGCCATTGAGCATCACTTTCTGGGTGTGACCTTCAAGCCAATTCCTTATCCACTGAACGGTCCACCCATCAAATCCATCTCTCTCCAATTTGGAGACCAGGATGCATGCCAAAGGCCTGGCAGAAGCTGAGGTAGATGACATCGATTGGTCTTCCTTTGTCAACTAACGCAGTCACTCCATCATAGAAAGCCACCAGACTGGTCAGGCACAAAAATGGGAAATGGTTTTGTTTTGTTTTTAATACAGGGTTTCAAAACAAAAGTGTCTGCCTGGAAAGACACAATCTGCAACAGGTGACAGCCAGGCCTTTCTGTCTCTGATGGCAACACCTCTTCACCAACATCAGCCATGGTCTGGAACTGCTCAGCTAAAAAATAATTCTGCCCAGCAAAGGGCAGTGAGCAGTGGGACCCCTCTGCCCGTACCCCATGCTGCTGCATGGCCATGACCAGGAGGGTCTGTGGGAAAGGCATGGATGCATCAATAGGTGCTGCACCCAAAGGTGCTGCTCAAGGGCCTCGCTGCAGCCCCAGCAAAGCTCCCTGCAAATCTTCCTCACTGCCCACTCCATGCTGGGAACCACTGATTTGGAGGGAAGAAGAGAATGGTGGAACAAGGGCTGGAAGGGACAGGGATGGGGGTGCTGCAGGAAGGAAGCCAGGCTGCCTGGGAGCGGTGCCAGGGTTGGGGGGGATCCCTGTCTGTGTGGCACCACTGGTCCCAGGCACCACCCCTGCTGTCACTGCCCCTGTGCCCACGCCTGCCCCCCTCCCCTGCCTGTTTACCAGGCACACAATCGTGCCTCTGTGCACACACGGGTGCGAGTCTGTCCTTCCACTACCACCCCCAACACCCCATGTTGCATCCGTACCAGGCAGGTCCCTCCTTTGGGGATTGTTTGGTCCGTGTTGGCAAAAGGAAGCGCCTGTTTGTTGTTGTGTGTGTTTTTTGTTTTTTCTTTTTTTTTTTTTTTTTTTCTTTAAAGCAGGTCATTGACCTCTTGCTTGGCTCCATCTCCAGGACAAACCAGAAATGAGACCGGGTAGCAAAGATATCCCCCATCCCTGACCTCGACCCCAGAGCAGTACTGGGCACCCCCTATGCACTGCCATGTCCCTCAATGCCAGGGCTGGGTGCCCCTGACACAGGCAGACGTGGTGGCAGAGCAGGGCTCACCAACCCACACCGCAGGGACTGATCCTGTCCTTTCAGCCCCAGGCTGCCCACACAGTGCGAAACACCTTGGGCAAGGGGTCAAGGCTGCCTCACACCCAGAGAGAGCAGACGTGGGTGCTCTCACCCCCAAGCCCAGCACATGCCCCGAACTCTGTCACCCAGCCCATCACGCAGAGGGTACTGCAATGCCACCCACACTCCAGCCTCATCTCCTCCAGACTCTCCCACCCACAGCTGGACACCGGGTCTCCCAGCATGCCTGCCCTAAGAGGGCAGGGGAAACAGCAACTGCTCCAAACTCTGCCCAGTCCTTCCCACAGCCACGGTATGTGCTAGAGTGCCTCTGCCCACCTACAGCGGGGCAGAGAGACATAGGCAGGCAAGGGGGCCTGCCCATGGGGAAGGAACCCTGTCCCAGCAGACCCTCAGTCCCCCACGGGGGTGGCACCCAGCAGGGCCACCTGCCACCAGAGCAGCCAGTGGACCCAGCGCCAGCAGGGGTCACCACCTATGGGTGTGGAACACTGGAGGACACAGCAAGAGCATTTTGGGATTGCACAGGACTTACTGTGGGAGAAAGCACAGACAGGGAAAGGCAAGGATCTGGTTGACCAGGAAGTGATACTACAAAAGACAGATGGATAAGGAGTAGAAATAGCTGTGCCCTTGTAAGCATGGCTGTTCAGTATACTTGCCCAGCCATGCCCCACACTGATCGGAAGATCTGGACTGCCTTCCTTCCCAGTTCCACTCTTGACTCTGCACTGGGTCAGCTCTGCATGTACTTGCACAAGTTCAGCACCAGGAGAGATGCAGGTCCCAGGGTCCCCTGTGCCTGGGTGCCAGCAATGGGGGAGGCCTGGCTGGGGCAGGTCCTGAGCCCCGCTGCTGGAGGGATCCAGCCCACAGATGCATACAAGCCCCTCCACATGCAGACATCCACCTCGATTAGCCAGAGGGCTGAACAGGATGAGACCACCACTGCTGGGTTTGCACAAACGTGGGGCACCTGCTCATGGTCCATGCAGCTGCGGGGGAATGTACACGTACACATGGCATATATACGGTGCACGTGCAGGCCAGGCCCATGTGCTCAGCCTCTCTCACACTCCTGGATCCAGCCTGAAGCTCCAAGCCAGGCAGGCACAGGGGCTGGCACAAGTGCTGCTCATATGGCACTGGCCAAGGCATGCAGCTCCCAGGGGAGGCCACACAGTGCCCTGGAACATGACACCCTGGCAGAGTAAGTGCAGGGGCAAGAGGAGGGCACCATGCTAGGGGAAGCACTGGACATAACCCATGGGACATGGCCCAGCAAGGGGCAAGAGCAAAGGGCCCGGCCTGGCACAGTGACCCCCACTGACAGGGCTGTGGTCCCCTGCCAGCCAGCACTCGGGACCAGTGCCACAGGTAGCTGAAGGACACACTGCAGCCAGAGGCTACCATGGGCTGTGAGGTCTTCATCTGCCAAGCAGACACTGGACCATGGACTTTGGCAGGACAGCTTCACTGGTGTCCCCAGCTGCCATGGGACATGTGGTTGTCTGCATGTCTGGATAGCTAAGCCAGATGCCCCCTGCAGCCAGGCCCAGGGCTGAGGCAGCTCTCTATGCCCACCGCTATCAGCCAGAAGTTCGCTCCATCTCTCCTGCCTGCTCCAAGAAATCTCCCTAAGCCCATGGCCACCACCTTCAGCCAGCACAGCCTAGCAGAGGTGCAGCCAGGAGCCTCCCCAGGCTGGGACCAGGCAGCTGCCTCTCAAACACTTTAACCCAAACCCTGTGGCAACTCCAGCAAGGTCTCCCCACCCCAGAACTACCATACCAGCACCCTCTCCAGCCCTGGTCTGTCACCAGGACATGGGGGGACGGCTGCTCTCCTGGCAGAAGCAAGGATATTTACTGGGCCTGATCCAGGCATAGTAGCACCACATTACATAGCTCAGTCAAGACTGGCCTGTGGTGAGCCCCTGTTCTGAACTTAAGAGGGAGGGGCAGGGTTTGCCCAACCTCTTCCCTGGGGAGGAGGAAGGGAACACAGCCCTGCAGCTGCCATTTCCCCACCAGTCTCTCCTGCAGGCCCCAGCACTGCCCACAAAGCAGAAGGTGACAGCCTGCAGGAGGCCCAGGGAACAGGGGTTCAACTCTTTGAGAATCTACACCCTAAGTTTAAAGACTAGTGAAAGTATTTTAAGTGTATTGCTGGCTCCAAACTTTAGCTGCAGCATCATCAAATACCTGCTTACTGCAAATATGGTCTTAGAGCTGAGAAGTACAAATGGGTTAAGTTGTGGTCCCTGTGAGAGAAGATTATCAGAGACCCCAGCATCCCAGCACAGCGTTTGGATCCACACAAACTCACAGTACCTAAGAGAGGATGCCAGGTGGAGCTCCCTGCCAGGCATGCTCCACATCCAGGGCCAGTTCTGTTGCGGCACCCCAGCAGGGATCCAGACACTGATACCCACTGGTGGTCACCACCTGGCTGAGCACCCCCAGTCCTGCTAGGACACCAAAAGGCCGTGTCTGGCCTGTGCCCTGACCCTTGGTGATTGCCCTCCAGCCTTGGTCTCTGTACCATGCTCCAGACAAAGCAGGGCCTGCTTCAAGCCATGGGGCCACCTGTAGTACAACCCTGGTCACACCAGGGCCACCAAACCCACCCCACTGGCCCATCCACTGGGCCTGGCTGCTGTTATCCCCTGCATCTAGTCGCAATTTCTTCTGGCCCAAATTGTGCCCATTGTCACTGGTCCCACAGACACCTCTTTCCACTCCTCAAAACCTGCCTCTGGCTTTGCCCAGCAGACAGGACTGGCACTGTTGGCTCAGGACAGCCTGGGGAAGCTGGAAGTCCTGATGTTTCTGGAGGACAAGGAAATCCCTGCCCGGGCTTGCCGAAGCCTCTCATGACCCCAAGAGGGGAGCCACAGGAGAACAAAGGACAGCTCCTCCCCTGTGCCAGCCCCACAGAATGGCTGAGGTCGGAAGGGACCTCTGAAGATCATCTAGTCCAACCGCCTTGCCAAGCAGGCACATTGCACAGGATGGCATCCAGACGGGTTTTGAATATCTCTGGAGAAGGAGACTCCACAACCTCTCCAGGCAACCTGTTCCAGTGCTCTGTCACCCTCACAGTAAAGAAGTGAGAGGGCACTGCTGTCACTGAGTGCCAGCAGGAAGGGTCCATCAGGACATGGCACCAGCGACAATGCTGGACCAGCTCCTGGGCTGGCCACAGCACTGCTCCCAGGTGGTGCTGAGAAGCGACACCCAAAGCCTCTACCCCTCCACCTCCTCTCTGCACTCAAACCAACACCTGCAGAGGGGGAGACCAGTTTAAGCCAACTCACAAGTAGTCCTGACAGCCCAGCACCACGTCTACTCCCCCTGAAGCACAAGCTCTGCCATGCACGGACCTTGGATGTGAACCCTGCTACACTTGGGAAGGCTGAGGCTCAGACACAACACAGCATCCAATGTTTTTGACTCCTTGTTGCTCCTCTGGAGCTTTGCACATGAAGAGGGAAGGAAATAATTCACAGCCCCTTGCTGCCCTCCAAACAGCACCTACAGCCCCTTGGAGAGTCCTACAGCATTCCCCCTGTACAGTGCCCCAGTGCTGCCTACTAAAAGTGTGCTGCCCTTCACAGCTCTGGCTCACGCAAAGCAGCACACAGTGAAACAGGTTCCACACACCCATACAAGCCCAGGACACATCCACCTTCCCACTGGCAAGAGGTGCCTGGCCTCAGCACAGGCTGGATAGTGCCAGCGCCTGCAGGGCCATGACCACACACCAGTATGGGGGAAGGCACTGCCACCCCTCTCTACTTTGTGGGAAGGGAGAGGCCGTGGAGCGAGGCAGAGCCCTGCGCACGCTCACAGCCCTGGCTGCAGGGGAGGAGCAGTGCAGCAGCTTATGCCGTGTCTGTGAATCGCTCTGCAACAGGTGCCCTTGCCAGGCCAGGCCTGGCCACACTGTCCCTATGCTGTTCCTGCACCACCCCTGCAGCAGTGTACGAGCAGCCTCCTGCTGTGGTGGTGATTCAGGGGGATGCTGCCTGGCAGCGCTGCGCCAGCACTAGCCCAGCCTGTGCGTGCCACCCCCGCCTCCCCAGCACCAGCTGCAAACAAAGAGGGGGGCAAAGAGCATCCTGAGTCAGTGCAGAGCCCAGCCTGATCAAACCCCGCCCAAGGCTGATCCCCGCTCTCATCTAGTGCTGGGAAGAAGCTTCTGGGAGCTCCTCGTCAGGAACTGGGTGCTGTGGCCCTAGGCCTGTGCACTGTGTCCTGGTACATGCATTGCTGCAGCAGGTCCCAAATGGCCAGGGTGAGGCACAGAAGCAGCTCCTGGAGTCTCAGCTGCTCTTTACTATTCCTCCAAAAGAGTCCTGCGCAGCCAGCACTTTCAAATAAAATGCAAAATAAAACACAACAGCACCCTTCCATCACTGGCACTTCAAAGCTGGGAACTCCAGTGACAACAAGCTTTCCTGTCCCAGACATGTTTGCACTGAAAGCAACCAGGAAAGATGGCCAAAGACACTTGGCTCTACCCTCACATGATGCCTGGGGTAACTTGAGAGTTCACCTGTTCACTTTACATCCTGTGTAGGTTTAATTACCTATTGACAGTTACCTGAGAGCCCATCCCTAAAGATACACACAGCTCTGCTCACCCCCAGTCCCAGCAGAGTCAAGGTGCCATAGGTCGTGGATTTTTCCTTCGCGCAAAGAAATCCTCAAACCTGCACCATTCAGGACTGCTGAGCATCTGCACCCGAGAACTGCCTGTGCTTGGGACAGGGGGAGCCCTGGCTTCACTCCATCCTGAGGTGATGCTGTTCTGCTCAAACCTCCAATGCGCCAGGGCTCCTGCCTCAAATTCTACCCTAGGAAGAATAAAAATCATAACCAAACTCCCAAATAGCCCCTAGAACAGATCAGCTACTCTGGGCAGTCATACTCCCACAGATAAGGCTCAAATCCTTACATGGGTACTATAACACAGCCAAGGTACAGTACCCAACTCAGCCACCACCCAGGAGCTTAGCAATACAGGTACTGTAGGTAAGATTGTCTGGTGATGTCCTTGCTCTTTGTCAGTTTTTTCCAAAGATGAAATGATGTTGAGCTCTGGTATGCTCCTGCCCTGTTTCCCCACTGCTTTTGTTCGTAGCCATGGATCCTGTGATTGGCCCAGCTTCTCTGCCTCCCTGCTGAGCCCACACATACTGCCACGTCTCAAGACCACAGCAAGGGTTTCTGACACCACCACTGCAGGATCAAGATTCCAGGACAAAGCAAGCCCCTCCCTGGGAAGGGCTGGGAAGCAGAGTCACAGAAGGCAGTGACATGTTGTACAGTGGGTCAGGACCCTCTCCCACGGCTGCCTGATAGCACAGCCACCCTGCACAGGGCTGGCACTTGCCACTGCTACATTCTCAAGTGGACAATCTGAGCTCTAAGAAAATGCAGAGCCTGAGGAAAAAGTTTGTTTCAAAACTGCTGCTGTACCTCATTAGAGTGCTAACCTAGCCACAGCCCCCAAGTCTGGGTGCCACGATGAAGGTGACTTTCTCAGGGCCACAAACAGTTCAGTGGCAGAGCAAGAGACTGGCCCCAGCTATCCTGAGCCCCAGAGCCCCAGTGCCTGCAGCAACGGGCTCTGCCAAGCACAAGGCATCTGCCTGGGAGATAAACCCTCCCTGTCCCCTGCCCTGCTGCCCCAGGGCTCCGGTCCAGGCATTACCAGGAAGGAAAGGACACTGTGGTTTGAGGCATGCACCCCAGTGCAGTGCCCCACACCAACAGTCAGCTGCCAGCAGAGCAAGGGCAGCCCAGGCACCATACTCCTTCCATGACAGCCCACCCATTCCCATCCCACCACCACCTCTGACTCCCCAGGGTGAACTTAAGCCAGGGAAGGGTCTTGTGCTCCTCCATGCTTTATCAACCCAGTCTGGTCCACTAACCTCTGCCTGGCACCACTGAGTCAGTCCAAGGGATTCAGGGGCTGGTTTCCCTTGGCGAGATGTCCAGCTCTGGATGGAGCCTGGGTAAGGGCAGCGTGCCTCCCCCCGTCCCCCCCAGAGCAAGCTGCAGGGATCCACATAGGTTGGGTTGACGATGCTGGATTTTGGCACAGACCTGACTCTGCCCTAGCTTGCCAGCACCAGCCAGCTCTCCTCCCAAGCTGCTGGGAGGGTACAGAGCTGCCTTGGGAGCAGGCAGGCTGTTGCCCTCATGCACAAGGGGAGCGCGAGGTGACCACAGTACTCAGATGCAGCAAGAGTTCAAGGAGGCAAGAGATCAGCTCAGGTGACACGCACAAGGCACCTGTGTCATCAGGACACAAACATCCAAGGGGCTGCACCAAATCCAGCCATTGACCATGCTCTGTGCTAGGGGCAGCTCTCTCTCTGGGATGGAGCTGCTGTTCTGCACCCTCATGTGGCATCACTGGGGGCAAGGCGGTGCCAGCCCTTCCCCTGCCCTGTTCAGATGATGGTCCCTGCACACAGAGGTGATTGGGCCTGGGCTCCTCACCCTCCTCCTTGCCTGCCCAGCAGCCTGGGAGCTGGCAGCCATACTGCAGCTTTCTCCACTGCACTCCTGCACTGCCTGCAGAGCTGAGGAGGCATGGAGAAATGGGTGCCCAAAAGATGCACACAGCCCCAGACTGTAAACCTGTCGGGCTTGGTGGCCAGGTCCAGGGCAGCTGTTGAGGGCCAGCAGATGCCAGGGGCAGCTGTCAAGAACCAACATAGTTGTGCCAGCCTGCTGGCCCTTGTGGGCAGGGATCTTTGACACACAGGGACGAGGCAGTCCCCAGCCACGATCATTTGGCTGCACTCAGTGCACAGGGTGGGGATGACTCAGCCGAGAGCATCACCCTCATCCACTGTGCAGGGGCTGCCCCGGTGGGCACTTGCCCATGGCACAGCCTCGGTCCGGTCCTGTCCATGCCCTCCCTGGCCTGGCACGCCCCCAGGAGTCTCCAGCACTCCATGTGTCAGGATGAAGTAGGGCCCAAGGCTCGCACACTGCTGGCAAAGGAGAACACACAGGATCAGGCCTGCAGGATATTTGGGAGGGGGAAGAGGAAAGAGAATCACCAGCTTGGGAGCAGCAGCTCGCTACCCTCCCCCATCCTCTAAAAATAACCAGCTCCCTCCATGCCCAGCACACCCCTCCCCCGGCCAGCCCACACCCTTCGTGATGGGGTTCGGGGTTCCTCCTTGGCCAGGACCTTCAGCAGCCCTTCCCCACCAGCACCTCACCTCCAGCCCTCCACATACACAGGCCCTACAGACCCGCACTCTGTGTGGCAGAAGCTGCCCCAGCACCCCCCATCACACCCCCATCTGCGTGGCAGGATTAGGCCAGCCCTCCCCTAGACGCACCAGGCAGAAGAGGCCAAGGAAGGATTAAACCAGTTTCTCAACCCCAGCACACACAAATGCACTCATCAGTATGGATGTGCACAACATGGGGGTTCAAGCCAGTTCCACCAGCAACCAGGTGGAGGTGGGAACCTGCCTCCTCTGCCACCTCTCCGGGAGCTGAGGAAGGGACAGAGCAAAGGCAAACATCTGTGACAGACCAGATTTCACAACCTCATGACCAAAAAGCAGGAGCAGCTCCCTCCAGCACCCTAGGAAGACACATCCCTGACCCACATACAATTTAAAAGCCTATTTATAGCATGCAGACATCATTGAGAACTTGGGAAGGCTTTACCACACCAGAGACACGGCCCTTGGGACCAGAAACAGAGCTTGCAAATGTCCAGTGCTTCTGGAGCCTGAGACAGGTCCAAGGTAGGGAGGAAGGAGCTGCACATGGTGGACATTTGGGCAGAGGGGAGAGAGTCTAGTCAGCAGCCCTGGACCCCTCATGCAGGCACTCATACACAGTGCCTGCTGCTGACAAGGGCTTGGACGACTCCCACAGGCACGTAGTGGGAGCAGGGACAGGCAAGAGACCTAACTGTTGCTGCTACGAAACATGCATCACTGAGCTGCCCAGCCTGTGCCAGAGCACTCAGAGATGCCAGCAGCCGGGCAAGGAGGGGTGTTTTTCAGCTGCTCTATGGGTTTATAAATAGACAGCATCCACACTTTCTCTTTCTGGTCCGCAAGGCAAGCGGACATCACTAGATCTCTGCATCCACCACCACATGCATTATTCATCTCCACAGCCTAACTGACAGGAAGAAAAGGGTTGCAGCAAGGGAACAGAGAGGACTGGCATGCAAAGGCGTCAAAAGCAGCCCCAAGCCCCGGGCAGCCTGGCTCCAGAGCGCACACACCGGCACGCAGGGATGCCGAGCCCCCACCCACACGCAGCCCCTCGGGGCTGCCCTCCCGCCCTCGCAGGTGGCCGGACGGGCACGGCGAGGACCCAGCCCCGCAGCGGGGAGGAGGCTCTCTCGGCCCCGCACCCCGAGCCTGCACCGGGAGGGGGCCGCGTCGCCTCGCTCCCCCGGGCAGGGCTCGGCCAGCCCGGCTTTCCCAGGACCGCAGAGCCGGCGATGCCGGCGCCCGCAGCGCCGACCCGGCCCCCACCGGCTGCCCGGGCGGAGCCGCCGCGGGGACCCCGGCGGGTTCTGGCCGGGGGCTGCCGCTCACCCCGCACCCCCCCCCAGCCCATCCAGGCCCTCGCCGACGCTCACCGGGCTGCGCCGCTTCAGCGTCACGTTCTTCCAGAGCAGGAGATGGAGCTGGTGCAGGAACCCCATGGCCGCGCCGCGCCGGCCCCGCCGCAGGGCGCTCCCCGGCTCCGCTCCGCCCCGCTCGGCACCGCAGCTCACCCGCCGCCCACCGCCATGCCCAGGCCGCCGCCGCCTTTGTCCGCAGCAGGCTCGGCTGCGCGGGGAGCGGCCCTGCCCCTGCCCCTCTCCGCTTCACGTCCTCGGCTCGACCGGCCCGGCCCGGCCCGGCCCAGCCCTGCCCGGCCTGGCCCGGCCCGGCCCTGCGCAGCGCCGCCCCCGTGCCGGGGCTGCCTGCCACCGCCTCCCCTTAAAGGCACCGCCGGGCCGCAGCCCCCGCCTGTCCGCCTCGAGGGTCCGGGGGGCGCCCCCCTGCGCCCGCCCCGAGATCCCTGCCGGCCCGGGGGGGGGGGGGGGTCCGCGGCCTGGAGAGGTCGAGCTGCGGCCCAGGGCGGCGGGGCCCGGGCCCCGGCGGGCCGAGCCGTCACGGAGCGGGACCGGCCGCTTGCCGAGGCAGCGCCGATGCCCCCTCAGCGCCGCGGCCCCCCACAGCGGGGTGGCTGTGCCGCTGCCGAGAGGCCTGCGGGGGGCTGGCGGGCCGGGCAGGGCGAGCGGTGCGCCCGCAGACCCCAGCTGCAGGGTGAGAGGGATCTGAGCTCCTGCGGGGCAGGAGAGGGGGTGAGGCCGGCGGTGAGCGTGCCGGCCAGCTCCTGGTAGGAAGGAGGGCCTGGGGAGTGGGTCCCACATCGGTTCACGAAACTCGTGGGTGCCCACTGTGCTGCCGCGGAGGAAGAAAACCATCGGTAGCCGGCTGCCCCTCACTGCAGCGGGTGCAGTTGTGCTGGGCTCAGAGGTAGGATTGTGGAAGGACATCCAAACACTTTGCAAGCCAGGTTGTGCCAAAGGGTGCGTGCTCATCATTTCTGCTTCTCAGGAAACCAAGGCACCCTTGGGTGCATGGCCAAGAAGGCCCAGAAGGACATGAGCAGAGCCGACCACAGCACCCCAGGCTTGCCCATGCTGTATGGCCTGGCCAGGAGGGGGACTCCTGCCCTAGGCAAAAAGATGCTCTGTCAGTGAGACTTACTGGTCCACAGGACCTCTACTGCTTATCTCCATTCTTACAGCTGTGGGGCAGTGGAAGGGTGGTAGAGCTGCTGTCCTGGCATTCAATAGCCCTTGTAAAATGCCCTGATGTCAGTTTTGAGAGTGGGGGTTACAAATCTCACAACAGTTTGCACCATTCCAGCGCTGTTCCTCCAGGCCAGACCTGCCTCAGGGGAGCCCATCACCAGGTGTGCATGGTGGGGCAGTGAGCCCTTTGCAGCCATGGTGCACATCTCACTCCAAGAAACGTTCAGGACGATGACCTTCCTTGGTACAGTGGAGAGGGAAAGATTATTTAGGGGTTTACATGGTGCAGTCTTCTCCTGATGGTTGTTTTTGTCACACAGCAGTGACCTGCTTCCCTGACGGGCCTGCTATGAGCCATGGCCTGGAGGGGCTGGCTGCGCAGGCTGCCTGCATGTGGGGCTGGCATTGGTGTCCCTGTGTGCTGGCTGCCCTCAGCCCAGCTGGCTGCTGGCTGCCCAGCTCCTGCCCAACCAATGTGTGGGCAAAAGGAGTGGTGGGCTGTCCACATCTGTTCTTGAAGGGGACCAGCCTGCCTGCAGCAAGCTCTGCCCCATCCCAGCTGACTCTGAGGCTGGGAAGGATGTCCTCAACACCAGCAGGTACTGAACCAGGCCAGCTCTGACCCTCGCCTCACTGTCCTGTTGATCCAACCAACCAGACAGACTTCCTTCCTTCCTTCCTTCCTTCCTTCCTTCCTTCCTTCCTTCCTTCCTTCCTTCCTTCCTTCCTTCCTTCCTTCCTTCCATACAGACAACCAGCCATCTATCCTTCCATCCCTCCCTTCCTCTCTCTTTACATTCCCCTGTTTTGTTTCATTTCTATCCTGTCCCTGCCTCTACCCAGCTCCCTCCTGGCCATCTGTACCCCCTTGCTCCGTCTGCTGTTGTTGCTTTCTTCAACCATCTTCTCTCTGTGCTGCTGTCAGGGTTAAGTGCAGCCAGAGCAGTGAATGACTTGGCTGCCCCAGCTCCAAGTTTTGTTGCTAAGGGTGACAGTGTTTCAGGCACTGCTCTGGAGCAGCTGCCTGGGCATGACAAAAGCTCCTGTTGTCCTGCCACAAAGTGCCATTATTCAGAAAACTTCTGGGCAAAACCTTGCATGGCATCTGCGTCAGGTGGGTGTCACCTCCCAGGGCCATTGGGCAGTGACCAAGGACAAAGGGACACCCAGGAGACACGGTGGTGGAAGGGCACTGGGTGCCAAGGTGCCCTGTGGAGGTTGGCTGTTCTGGAAGGGCAGCAGTGGGGCAGCCCCCAGGGAGCATGGGAGGCGGGCACCTGAGCTCCGTGGCATAGAAAGGTGCCAAAGTTGGGGATGTCGGGGCTGGTTCTGTGCCTTTTCACCGTTCTCCACTGGCTGGAGTCACAGAGCTGCCATGTTGGGATGCTACCAGGCTGACTAGCATTTCTCCTGCTTTAAAATCCCAGTGGTATTTGGTGTGTCCAGCAGCACCAAGACAGGCCATTGTGGTTCAGACAGTGGTCAGCCCAGGGACGAGGCCTTTGCTCCAACAGGGGCTTCTAGTTGGTCCCTGGGGAAGGAGGGATGTATGCACCCTCCTTCCCCCTGAGCATATACCCAGCTTCTCACTCTTCCTGAGAGACTGCAAGTGGTTTGTCCCTCACCCCACTCTTCATAAAACCCCACCCTGCTCAGCTCAGGGCAGGGGGCAGTAGTGTGGGTTACTAGTGGGGCTGTGGGGTATGGAGCAGTGCCCATGACCTGGTCTCTCACCTCCCTCCATTCCACTGCCTTGGGTCATGTTTTGGTGAGCTTCCCCAGTCTTCTGTTTGGCATGACTCCAAACACCAACAGCAGTGGGACAAGGGGCAGCACAGCCCCAGGGAACCTGGTTGCCCATCCCTCCTTGGACCTGGAGCCTGAGCACCTCTCACAGGGCTGCTCTTGCATCCATCTGCAGAGGGCAGCAACCACCCACCCGCAGTTCTCTGGGTGCTGCTGGCATTACCTGATGGTCCATGGCATGTCCACAGATGCTGGCTGCTCTCCACCCAACTGGGCAGAGCTGGCAGAGACCCCAGCTGCCAGCCTGGGTTTGAACGAGACAGCTCCAGCCTGGCACAGTCTCTGCCCCTGAGCTACCCCTGGGCATGTCCCTGGGCTGCTGGGAGAGGGTGCCTGCACACACCAGCCGCAAATTCCTGCCCCGGGGCTTCTAAAACCCTGCCTAGGGTAGCACCGTGGCTGACAGCTGATGTGGCTGTGGCCTTCCAGCAGCCTTCCAGGCCTTCCAGGACACAGCTCCTTCATCTCTGTCGTGTCCTGCATCCCTGGTGGAAACCTCATGGCCAATGTGGCATGGCCACCTGTGCCACACAGGGAACTGGGGAACAGGAGCACGGGCAATGCTGTCAGGGAGTGCTGCCAGCAGCGAATCAGACTGAGGCAGGCCAGCCTGGGAACAGTGCCCTGTGGGCTGTGCAGTGCCCAGTATCAGGGCTCTCAATCACACAGGGGAAGAAATGCAGAAAGGGAGTTGAGAAAAAATAACAGGAAACAGGACATAAGTCTGAGGAGGAAAAAATACCCAAACCCAGCACTGCAGTTGGCCTCAGAGGTCTCTGAGGGTGGCACTGAAACCGCAGAGCCCTGCTACGCCCCAGCACATTGGCAGAGCACTGCGGGCACAGTGCTGGCAGGGGCCCCATGGGAGTGGTCCTTGTCCCAGGAACTGGGCAGCCAGAGGGATGGAGAGGAGCAAGAGTGAAATGGGGGGTGCAGCCTCCAGGGCTGCTCAAGCACCCCAAGAGCCCCCAAGGAGTGGTTTAGGGGCAAAGAGCACAGTGGGACCTCACTCCCCTCTTCTCTTCATGCCATGCAATGCAAGTACATATCCACTTAGAGGACAGCACTACATGCCTTAGGGCTCTCCTCCCTGCCTCTATCTCAGTTTCCCCCTCTCTCTTCACTTTGCAAGGGCCTTAGGAGACAGGGGTGTGCCCAGGCAGCCATGCCAGCAAAGAAACAACCAGGCAGGTGGCCTCACCAGGACAGTGGCATGGCCAGACCCTAGGCATGGGCACAGCTCTCAGTGCAGGCGCAGTAAAGGCATGCATGTGCCCACTTCCTTCTTTGACAGAAAACATCCCAGCAAGGGCAGGTGCCCAGGCTTGGCAGAACAGAGGAGCTGCTGGTGTTGCTTTAGCTGACAGTTTCAAGATGAGTCAGTGGGAGCCAAAATCAGGCTGGCATCCTGTTTTCAACCTGGCTGCAGGGTGGCAGACAGGAGGCACACAGGGGAAGCTGAGGGCAGGGCCCTGCCTGCACACATCTCAGAGCAGGCAGGGCATTGGGTTGGAGCAGGAGTCTGCACGTGCTGAACCCCCAACACACACACACCTGCTCCTTCCCAGCACTGGCCAGGAGGGAATTGCCCCCAGCCCAGCCACAGCACAGGTGGTCCTGGTCATGGTGCCAGGCTAACGTTCTGGGCTTGTTCATAACCCTCTCGGCTCTGTCATGGGCCGAAGAAAATGCAAAGGCAGCAGCAGGTTTATTCCAAGATGAATGAGCATCTTGCTCTTCAGCTGCTTCTGGGTGATTTTGGAGAGAGTTGTGTGTGCCAGGAACCTGCAGCCAGACATGACAATCCTGATTTTCAAGAGTAAACAAAATAATAGTAACAATGTTCTAGTGGTCTCAGCAAAACAGTGTTTGCAGGATGTGCTTTGGCACAGCAACTGCCAGCCCTCAGAGCTGCCCATGGGCTCAGCCCAGCCCCTGCAGCCTCCCTCCCTGCCATGCTCTGCATGGGCACTACTCCGGCAGGCAGCTGCGGGCAGGAGCACAGTGGCCAAGGCAGCCTGCTGGGTACCAGACCCTGCCTACATCCTGCTCCACGTTGCTCATGCCCGAGGACGGGGCTGGGTGGCAGGGCTCAGACCAGACTGGGGGTCTTTCCCTGCTGTCCCCTCCTTGGTATCACCCTGTGACCCATCTCTGTCCCCTTGCACTCCTCTGCCACAGGGCTGGAGAAGACATGCCAGGGGGTGGGAGACCTGGGGACCTGCCTGGAGAAGGTGGCCAGTGTGGGCTTGCTTCTGCAAGTGCAGAAGTGCCTGCTTGCTTCTGAGGGCACCCGTGCTCCTTCCATCCACATGGTGGAGAGCACTGATGAGTCCCAGTGCAGGGACATAGGGACATTGGGCAAACCCCAAAACAGGGGCAGGTACCAGGAAAAGCCACAGCTCATCTGGGGCATTGGAGTTCTGGCTAGCAGCTGGGATGGCAGAGGTGCTTGGCAGACATGAGATATGATTTGTGCTTGCTTTCAAAGATGACCCCTTGGAAATCCCTTTGGGGAACTGAAACCCCACACAGGGCTACCTGTCTCTTCCACAAGGAGCTACGGTCCTGCCAGAGAGTCTGGAGAAAACTCAAGGACATAGGTCAAGATGTGTAGGCACAGAGAGATCTGCAAACATCTACCAGGGTGCAGCACACTGCCATGGGGCAGCACGGGACATGCACTGTGCAACAGGAGCCCATCCTGGCATGGGGCACCCCCCCAGCCATGTGAGAAAGAACCCAGCCATGGGGCACCCAGCTGTGGGTGATATTGCCACCCACATGGCACAGGGGAAGTGCTCAGTGTACTTTGACAGCAGCAGGAAGGACCTGCTGGGGGCTGGGACAAAGCAAAACCACAGAAAAGAGGAAGCCCTAAGTACTCCAGCCCAGAACCAGCAGCTGCCCCAGAGTACCTGCGTGGGCAGTCACCAGCCCTTTCTGTGCCGTGCTGCGCCGTGCTGTGCCGCGCCACACCGTGCCGAGCTGCTGTCCATTCCACAGTAAGTCTGCAGGCTGAGCCCACATGCCAGCACTGCTGTACAACATGGGGAGAGGGGGGCTAAGCAACGGGTTGGCTCCTGGTGCTGCCAGCCTGAGGATCTGCCCTTCCAGAACAATCTTTGAATGTGGGGCAGTGTCCCCACTGCTGGGGACTGGCAGGCAAAGGGGCCCGAAGCACCGGTGTCCTCATGCGTAGTGCAGGGAGCAGGCAGAGCTGTTTTTCCCTCTTCACATGATTTTTTTTTTTTTTTTCTGGAGCCTAAACTTAGCTCATGTATTTTAGCATGCCAGACGGAGCAGGCCAGAGCAGGGAAGGGATTTGCAAAAAGTAAAGCTGCTGCAAATCAGCTGGGAAAGCAGGACAACACCTTCCCCAAGCCTCCAAAATCACAGAGAAACCAGCACCCCCTGCCTGGCTGTTGGGCTGGGGCATCTAATTTGCTTTCAGAGGTTACCTTGAAAGGGAAACTGTCTTTTGTGCTGAACACTGTGGGTGACCTGCCAAAAATTTGGCTGCAACACATGCAGAAATGCAAACAGCCAAATGGATAGGGAAAGGAGCTGAGAGGGAGCTCCCTGTACACCCGGGGCTGTGCCCTGCAGCCCATTCCATGCCCGGCCACCTAGCATTGCCAAAGCATGGGAAAAAAAATCAGGCAGTGTCCAGCCGTGCAGTCCTTGGGACCAGCACTCATGGGGTTTTGAGCTGGTTGCTGGCACCTGGTGCAGCTGAATGTCGCCCCCCCCTTCCCCCCCATCTGCTCCTGCTGCTTTCCAGCGAGCAACTCTGACTCAGTTAAGAAGCAGAACCTTTGTCAAGGCCAGACACGGGCAGAAGGGCACTGCAGCGGAGTGAACGAAGGTGTAAATGCGCATCTCATGCTGGATGGTGGGTGACTGGGGTTCCCACATGCCTACAGGCTGAGCCCCGCCAGCTGGAGACCTACAGCAGCCCAGCTGTGGGGGAGCCAAATGCCTCTCTGCCCTGCCTGCTGGGGACTGGAAACCTGGGGCACCTGAAAATAAAGTATGGGTATATGCGGTGCCAAGACAACCAGCTTCCAGACCTGGTGTCTTCATGGCTGGGGAGAGCACCCCAAGCCCAGGGAGAGCACTCCAAGCCAGGTAGGAGCCCTGCCATCACTGCAGGAGGGTGCTGGGACAAGCGAGGCATGTTTCAGGCAGGACCCTGATCTGGCCCCGGGTGGGGTTTGGGACTTCCTGATTGCTCCCAAGGACACACCAATGGCTGATCCATGAATGGGTTCTGGGACGGAGCGTTGCTCTGGGGTGTGGGTTCACAGCATTTCCTGCAGTGACTCCCAGCCAGCTGTGAGGCAGGACTCGGGGTACTCCCTCACTCTTTGGCATGTGGCCCCAACTTGCAGCCCCCCAGAAAGAACATGTTCCTCCCAGGCTTTGCTGTGGCAAGGCTGGCTGCATTTCAAGCTCAAAATGCCCCCCCAGGCAAAGCGAGAAGTGTGGAATGGGACTGTGCCTCTTTGTCAGATGGGGAAACTGAGGCACAGAGCAAGTGACAAGGAAAGCATCCCTTGTGCATGCAATTGGGAGTAGTGTTCATCAGTTGTGACATGGGGACAGGTGGCTGCTGACTGTTGGCTCTGTACTCCCTCCCCATCTCCTTCAGCAATAGCACTGCTTGCCCCTAGAGACTGGGGTCACTGGGAACACATGAGGGAGCGTGATGCAAATGACAGCGATGCAAATGACAGCACCAGCTTGGTGTGACAGGGCTGCAACAGCTCCTGCCTCTTCCTACCCTGACAGGTAGCTTCAGGAAAAGTCCTTTTATCTGTTACATATGGGAGTTTCTGAGCTTAAAAGACAACACAAAAGGAAGAAAAAAAAAAAAAAAAAGGCCCAGAAAAAAAATGGAATCCACATGGTGAAAGCTGTGGGTCCCTCTGTGGCACCTGGGATGGCATGCAACTATCCCCTTGCTTGGCGGAGGTGCTGCCAACATCTCCAGCCTGCCCCAGGCCAGGGATCCCTGCTGGGTTGTGGCAGCGGGTGCATGGGTGGGACCCTGCAGGGTGGGCAGAGGTATACTGGGGCCTGGGGGCTCCTCCTGTGCCTGAGCCCTGTGGGGTTTGGGTGCCATGAAGGAAGTGCAAAGTTTTTCTCCAGCCACTCCAGCCCCAGCATCTCCTCATTCCTCCATGCTTCTGCCAGCCAGGTGGCTGGGCAAGCTGAGCTGATGGCCCTTGCTGGCTTCTTCTGTCCCAGGCACAGCCTCCAAGAAGGTGACACCACCAAGAAGGTGACACTACCAAGGTGACAGCCAGCCCTGCTGAGCACCGGCAGCATGTCCCGGGCATCACCACTGCCACGGCTGCCATGGGGCCGGCCCAGTATGAAGGCAGTGGTCACTGCTGGGTTGCTTGTCACCATGCTCTGGAACCTGAAGTGCTTCATCAACTCATCTAACATCTCTGGTAAAGCCCCCAAGCACACTAAGCCACTGGTGGTCCTAGTGTGGGAATGGCCTTCAAATCAGGTCCCAAACATCAGTGGGGACATTTGTTATGAGCTGTACAGCATTGAGGGATGCTGGCTCACCATGGAGCAGCAGCTCCTGCACCGGGCAGATGTGGTGGTGTTTCCTCACACCAGGCTCCAGCAGGGCAGGGACAAGCTGCCCCGGGAGAAGCCACCAGGGCAGAATTGGGTCTGGGTCTCCCTGGAGTCCCCCACAAACACTAAAGCATTAACAGGATGGAACCAGACATTCAACTGGGTGATGACCTACAGACAAGACTCAGACATCTTCATTCCCTATGGCAAGCTTGTGCCCAACCGGTCAGCCACCATGAACATCCCCATGAAGACCAACTTGGTATCTTGGGTTATTAGCAACTATCACAGGACTCAGAAAAGAGCTGAAGTCTACAAGAACCTGTCCAGGTACCTCCATGTGAACATATATGGGAAGGCAAGCAAAAATCCGCTTTGCAAAGACTGCCTTTTGCCAACGACATCCAAGTCCAAGTTTTACCTGGCCTTCGAGAACTCGATCCACCAGGACTACATCACTGAGAAGCTCTGGAGGAACTCCCTGATGGCTGGCACTGTGCCTGTGGTGCTGGGGCCTGCCCGGGCCAACTACGAGCAGTTCATCCCCGCGGATTCATTTATTCACGTTGATGACTTTAGTTCCCTGGCAGAGCTGGCCACCTTCCTGAAGACCATGAACTCCAGCCGTTACCAGCAGTTCTTTGTATGGCAGAAGAAGTACAGTGTGAAGCTCTATGCAGACTGGAGGGAGCGCATTTGTACCATCTGTGCCATGTACCCCAGCCTGCCCCAAGGCCGTGTCTATCCCAACCTGGAGAGCTGGTTCAACTCCTAGTGCAGAGCTGACACGTGCTGAGGGCACTCAGCACTGCCAGACATCGGGGATGCATTTGTGCAGAATATAGAAGTGGGAGGAGTGTGGGGCACCCTGCGACAGAACAGGATGCTGTGCAGGGAGGGATGTGAGACCTCTAATACTCGCCCTGTTGTTGCCTCACTGTTACCTTGAGCAACTCTGTGTGACTTAGCTTCCTGCAAAATGTGACTATCCCCCCATACTGACCTACCCCGCTATGGTGCTGGAATAACCAGAGGGTGCTTTGGAAATAAATGACACAGCTTTTCAGAGGCTTGGCCCATCTGTCAGGGCCTGGGAAGGGCTGAGGGCAGGCAAGGACAGCAGGAACCAGCAGCTCCCCAACCTTCCTTTCGTCCTCATGCCCTTGTAATCATGCTGTGCCCCCCTTCCCCCCCCCCCAGTACCTGGACAGTAAACCCGTGGTGGCAGAGGCCCTTGGCAATGTTTCTGGCTGGGTGACTGCAGCTTTGGGGGGGAGGGCGTTGAGAGGGAGGAGGGATGGGAGAGACATAGTCCCCTGAGACCTCAGGGCAAGAGGCTGCATCCTGCCAGGGACCCAGCATCCTGTAGCCAAGGACAAGCAGCTCACACATCGCACCAGCTCCCACAGCCTCCGTGCTGGCACAGCCCTGCAGAACCCATTTCCCCTGCCCCTGCTCTCTTGCTGCTGGTGCCCCTGTGCTGGCAGGACACCGGATGCTCTCAAGAGCAATCACAGCCTGCTCAGTGCAAGGCCGAGTCAGAGCAGGATGACTGTGGTTTTGCACTGCCGGCTGTATGTACTGCTGCGACAGGAAGCTGTTGAGATGGTGCTGTCCTGAACTTTGCAGCAAGCCAAGAGCAAACACCCCACACCAGTGTCCTTGGCACTGCCAGCCCCCACACACCCCGTGCCATGCACACACCACGTGCCCTGGGCACCCCCACACCAAGAGCATCCCACTCTGCACTGTGTTCACCCCCCTCTGTGGTCACTGCATGGCAAGCAGCCTGCACTGTGGGCACCCTGCAGCACACATACACTGCCTGGGAAGCTCCCTGCACTGCAGGCACCCTAACTCAAGAGCATCCTGCACTGCAGGCCCCCTGCTAGCACACACCCCCTGCATTGTGGGTACCTTGCACTGAAAGCACCCTGCCCTGTGGACACTGCACTTTTGAGGACCCTGCCCACTCTGCACCCTGTGCCACACACTCCTGACCATGCAAAGGGCATCCTGCTCTGTGGGTACCCGGCACCCTGGGCATGGGCAGCCCCTAGGCATGCCATGGGGAAGCACCCATCTGGGACTGGCAGCAGACATTGGGGCTAGGCAACAGAACTGGGCAGGAATGTGACTGCTCCATCCTTGCCTCACTTTCTGTGCAGACCCAAACCTCACCATGTCTCCTCAAGTCATTTACCTCCCCGTTACCAGGGACTCATTTTGTCATACATTTTGCCCAGTTTTCCTCACTGCAGCCCCCAAGACTACACAGCCTGAGCCCCACCACCCTGCCCAGCAGCACCCAGCAAGCTGCCGGCCACCCACTGGACCTGGTCGCATGGGTGATAACCCACAACAGAGGGGACAATCCTGCTTGCAGTGTGTGCTTTGTGAACACCCCCCACGCCCCAGCATCAGCCTGGTCCAGACCTGCCTCACGTGGCAGTTTGACAAGACATGCCACAATCTTCTGATTTCTGCAGCGTGGTTTCTCATTTTGTCTTCTGGATCAACTGAAAACTGAGCAGGAACATGTCACAACCCTGTCAGTGCTGCCTCACCTCCATGGCAGCACGGCCCCAACAAGCCTCAGCTGGCTGCATCACTTCTCCATCATCACACATTGCCATGAAGGCTCTGGGGCTGCAGGATCTGGGGGTCCCACAGCCTGCTCCCCGAGGAGTTCCTACCTGGCTGTGCAAACTGCAAATCTCTGCAGCAGATAATCAGATGGTTGAAACTTGCAGAGTCAAACCTAAGCAA
Organism: Anas acuta; assembly: GCF_963932015.1. Classification (NCBI taxonomy): domain Eukaryota; kingdom Metazoa; phylum Chordata; class Aves; order Anseriformes; family Anatidae; genus Anas; species Anas acuta. The sequence continues at coordinate 506,838 of NC_088998.1, forward strand.
TGCGACAGCCTTCCCAGGCAGAAATGGCACCTCTGTATGCAACCTATGGTCTAGTGTATCACAGACTGCCAGCCCCCATCACCCCCAGCTCACTCCCCCCTCCCCCCACCAGTGTGCCAGGCAAGAGCCAAGGGCATCTCTGGCCACAGAAGTTTGCAGCAGGCGCTGCGCCTGGCTGTGAGCCCCACGATTTGAATCCTGCTGTTAAATCAGGCTGTGGGCAAGGAGCCCGGGGCATCCAGGTACTAAGGAACAAGTGAGGACACAGGGGTGAGGGCAATGGGGTCCTGCATGTGTTTCCACCTCAGCCCTGTGTAGGATACCAAGGTGCTCTGAGAGCAGCAGGCAGCTCCTGCACAGCCCACGAGCACGAGGGTGCAGACCAGCCCTGAAAACCAAGAGAAAAACCATCATTAACTGGCAGCTGAGCTAAAAAGAGGGCTTTTCAGAGTTGGTTTCAATACAGATCTGGTCACTTCATTGCTTGTGCTTGGGGAGAACAACCCTTAGGGTGCAGACTGATGGCTGCAGCAAACCAGGCTGCACAGCCAAGGGTGCTGAGCAGTGAGTTGTCGCACCCAGGAAGTGCCTTGCTTCTCCCATTTGGCAGTCCCATGCACCTCCTGCTGGCATCACCCTGGCACAGCCTTGCTCCCGGCTGGCCCATGCCGTGGGGCTTCTTGGCCACCAGCACAGCCACCTGGCAGTGCTGAGGCTGTCCAGGATGCGCCTTGCCCAGGACTTGCATATTGCTCTTGCAAGCAGTGGTCAAGCAGCATACCCCAGCAAGCCCTTTCCTGTTCATGGACCCTGGAGGGACCCTTCACCTGAGACTCCCTTGGGCTTTTGCCTTTCCAAAAAGTAACTATGGAAAAAAATAGAAGCCCCACAGGGGTGGGAAGTGACCCCTGTGCACACTCCTGAACACATCTGCTTTTGCAGATGGGAAAGGAAATGGGCTGTGTGCCCTCACCAACCTCCAACCCAGTTCCTGGAGCTGGACACATTGCTCCACAAGCTGCCAGGCCCCTTGGTTACGAGCCGGATTGGATCCAGAGCAGCTCACGAGCCAGCACCCACTGACCTGAATTACCTCCAGCAGCACGAAGCAGTGGCTCAGCTGCAATTTAAATTCTGCTGTTCAGCAGAACTCCCGGCTGCAGTGTGGGCACCAGTTTGCTGTATCTCCAGCCACTGCAGGCAATGACAAGCTGGGTCTTTTAGATTGTGACAGCACCAACTCTCACAACCGAGTTCAGTGTAACCTCTCTGCCTGCTCAAGCCTTAGGCATAACAGGGAGCTCAGCCCCTCTTGGGTGCACCATCCAGCTGCTAGAGCAGCACAGCACAGCCCCTCCCCACACTCCCCATGTGCAGCCAGACCCAGAGTGACACAGCTGTGGTCTGAAGACAGTGACCACAGCAGGACCCAAGCAGGCACAGGACATAAAGGAGGCAAGGAAAGAGCTGACTAGCTCTCATGCCCCAAAGAACTGAGATTTATTTCACTGCCAGAGGGAATATGATTAAGGAAAAAAAAAATCATCAACTACAGCAGGCTCAAAGGCACGGGGTGCTAGCAGCATGGACAGGATAGCATCAGCCTCACTGTGGGCCCTGGGCTGGGATCCCTGCAGAATAGCCCCAGGGCAGCCCAGCTAGGGCTCTAGAGTGAAGAGGACCCAGAGGCTCTGGGGTGATGCTGCGAGAAGAGCCCTGGGCCCTGCCCTGCTGACCTGCCACAGGGGGCAGGCAGCAGGGTAACCCTCCTGTGTTGCCAGGACAAGCAGGGCTGGAGGCTGGGGCTGCTGAGGGCTCCCCCCACAGCATCATGCAATAGCCCTTGGCTCACCCCAGCCACCCGGAACAGTGGGCAGAGCCCATGCGGGGACCTCCCCTTCCCCGTGTGCAATGCCCCAGCCCTACTCTATATAACATGGAGGAGGCATCTGGGAAACTAGTGATCACTACAAAGAATTTTGCTTTTTAAAAACTAGAAATACAGCCAAAACCATTAGAAAAACAAAACAAAACAAAACAAAAAATACAAACAAAAAAACAAACCAAACCAAACAAACAAAAAAAAAAACTCCCCCCACCCCTAAAAAATTTTGAAATGCTTTTTTTCTGGTTCTCACAGGAGCAGCTTGGCAGGGGTCAGGCACAGGCAGCTCCACCCAGCCCCCAGGCACGCATGGCTTTGGCAGGTAACAGTGAGGGAGCTCTCCCCCACACCCCTGAAAGGCAGGAGGGTGCTGACCCTATGCAGAGGAGCTGCTGGGACCAGCTCCCCTCACGTAACTGGGAAGGACTGGGCCAGGAGACACGCTTGTCTCCTGGCCCTTCCTCAGCCCTTCAGGCCCCAAAAGCTGTAAAATAGCACAGCCACTGCCCAGACAAGCCCTGGGAGCAGGGCCAGAGCCATGCCCGTGCCTTGTCGGGGCAAGGGGAGGATGCTGCCCCTGGACAGATGGGCTGCAGTTGGGGCGCACTTCTGCCTGCCCTGGTTCAGTGGCTGCTGTTGTTCATGGAGAGCCCAGGCTGCAGAGCTTGAGGGAACATCTCAGCCTTGTGGAAGGGCGGCATGTAGACAGGAGGGGATGGTGCTAAGCTATAACCCTGGGACGTCACTGGGATGGGTAGGCCAGGGGGCACCAGGGACTGGTTCATGTCGTACATCACCCCCTCCGTCTCATTGCCAAAGGGCAGCAGCAGCCGCTTGCCTTTCTGACGCCGGTTGCAGAACCAGACCCGGACAACCTGTGAGGGAAGGGAGATAAGGCAAGGATGAGTGGTGCTCTGCAAGCCCAGGGACAGCGTGGCAACAAGACCCTTCTGCTGGTGGCACCTCCATGGCCCTGAAGCACCTGACCCCCTGCACGGCTCCTCCTGGGGCTCAGAACGGAGGGTCAGATGGTGGCAACCAGCTCCAGCCACCCTCCCACACCTTCTTCCAGTATCAAAACTGGCCTGATGTGGATGCTCAGGAACTGCAGGTGTTTGGAACCCCTGTCCCCCACCCTCCAAACCTACATCTTTGTCCAGGTTCAGGTCTTCAGCGATCTGGGAGATCTCCTGGGGACTGGGCTTCACACATTTGCGGAAGAAGCTCTCCAGCGTTCCCTTCACATTGGTCTCGATGCTGGTCCTGCGTTTTCTCTTCCGGGCTTGGGCCAGCACTTGCTCTGCATTGCACATCTGGAAGTGAGAGAGACCACACACTTGGTCACAGGTCCTGGCAATGTCCCCCCAGCCTCCGGACACACACACACACAGCTGGCTGCAGAGGTCTGGGAGGGATGGCAGGCTTTGTCCCTATGACCATCTGCCAGCACAGACTCTTTCTGATCACCAGTGCAGAGATGCAGTAAAAGCTCAGACTTCACTGCTGAGCTTCACCCCACTGCAACTGGGGTCATTCCCAGCATCCTACCGCTGATTCCCCACCTGCATGGGCAGAGGAGATGGACACATCTTTCTGCATTACATCCCATCCCTCCAGCCTGCCCTCAGGGAGCAGCGAGATGCATCTCCAGCTCATCCCAGACTCCATCAGTAGCCAGCTGCTCTGAGATGAGAGCTGCCCCTGCTGTCACATGGTGCACGTGGGGGAATTTGGGCTCCCACCTGACTGGCTGAAGGGTCTACTTAGCAGATCAGCAGTGGGCTGAGTACTCCCCTCCCTCTCGGGACCAAACCCATGGCTGTGAGAAAGGCAGTGAGCCACCGCCATGGCAAGGGAAGCCTGCTCCTCCCCTCCTCTCCCAAAAAGCATGTGTGCAGGGCAGGAGAGGCTGCAGCTCATCTGTCAGCACATAAACCAGACACCCTGCCCTGCCCAGCCCCATACCTCCTGCATGTTGTCTGTGTTCTCTGCTTCATTGAGCCAACGCTGTAGCAGTGGCTTCAGCTTGCACATGTTCTTGAAGCTGAGCTGGAGCGCTTCGAAGCGGCAGATGGTAGTCTGGCTGAACATCTTCCCTGCACGGGGAGGCAGGCGCTGTTATGCACAGCTCCCTGAGGGCAGCTGCCACCCCCAGCAGCCCCCCAGGGCTCCTCAGGGACCAGGCACCAGGAAGGGCATTTTCCCTGCTGGTTCAGCACTCAGAAACTCTTCAGAAACAGCTATTGTAAACCAGTTCATTGGTGTTAACAGCAGCTTTAGCAAATAGAGGCTGGTGCTGGCCACTGCTTTTGCAGGTTGTTATGTAGCAAAAATCTCTTTTGCCCAGGTGACCTATCCCCCCATGTTGCCCTTACCCCCCACTCAGGTATGGGAAGAGATGTGGAGAAAAGCTTACCATAGAGAGTGCCCAGAGCCAGCCCCACGTCAGCCTGTGTGAAACCCAGCATTATGCGCTTGTGTTTAAGGTCCTTGGCGAACTGCTCCAGCTCTTCTGAGGTTGGTGCATCCTGGCAGGGAAAAGCAAACTCAGAGGGAAAACTTGCACCCACCTGGGCTAGGACTGCAAAGAGCAGAGTCCCATCACTGGGGGGGGGGGGGGGCAGTACAGGCCTGGGATAGGGACGAGGGGTGGAGATCCCTTGGTAGCACTGATGCACACCTGCGGTTGCCACCTAGGGTTGATGGGGTAGTGGCAGAAAGGATTTTCCCCAACCCCCGAACAATGGACTCCACTGGGCTCTAGACCCCTAGTGCCCTCACCCCCCCCCCCCCCCCCCCCCCCCCCCCGCCTTGCTCCACACAGGAGCACATGGAAAAACCTCTGGCCCTTTTCTGGGACAGAATGCATGACGTGGAGCACCAGAGCCCCGAGGTGTGGGACACTCTGCCCTGAGGTGTGGGCAGCACGTCTCTTCTGCCTGGGCTCACACCCACAGCCTGACCAAGGGCACCACAGACCCACAGGCAGCTTTGGTGATGTCCCCAGCATCATTCCTCTACCATGCACCCCACAGCATGTCCCCTGGGATGCAGGGCAGGCACCAGCCCCTCTCCTGGCTGAGCCCAGTGAAGAAGAAATGACTCAGATAAAGTGAATTTTGAAAGAACATATGATTTGACTGGGTTTCAAGCACAATTTGCAACAGCCAGATTTCACTTTTGGAAAGCTGCTTACCTAAGTGATTCACTTCCTCCCTGCAGTACAGTCTTGAACAGCTGTAGTGGGCATTTTGCAATCTTTTCACCAATTTTCACATTTGCCGCATTTTTCATATTTTACATGCATGCCTCCTGCTGGCCAGTCTCAGCTTTTAATTGCTCAAGTACATCGGCAACAAGAAGCCCAAAGCATCCCTACCATGGGGCACTCCGAGCCTCTTAGGAGAGAACTGTTCCTTCTGCCTCAACACAGCACAGGACGTGAACTGCAGGGCGGGCAGGAGAGCTGTGCCGGCTGTGTAACACACACACCAGTACCCCACGGGCTGGGCTCCAACCTTACTTTGCCACTTACAGAGCAGCAACTCCGTGCAAAAACAAGAAACCCACACCAGAAAAATAAAAGCTCAGAAAAGCTTTGAAACAAACCACATCATCGTTGCTGCTAACCCCAGAGAGTGTTTGCTGGGAAGGATGCTTTTACATCATGCCACGAAAAAAAAAGAAATCCCCAAATACAACTGCCAGTCACGCTGCTAAATGAAGGTGTCTCCCCTCACCGGGGGCAGCCAGCAGGGCTGCTCTCGTCCCAGTGATGCCCGTGGGTGTCGTGAGTGGGCGCAGCCCCGCGGGGCGCGGTGTGGGGCAACCGCGTGCTCCCTCCCCGACCGCGATGGTTGGAGGTGGCCGCGGCGCCCGGGAGCTGAGCGGGGCAGAGCCCCGGGCCCGACCGCGTTGCGCTGCCCCCGGCTCCCGACCAAGCGGAGCCCCCTCTTCTACAGCAGGGGCTTGAGGGGCGCTGGGCGCGGCAGAGCGCCGCCCGCGGGGCCACGAAAGCGTCTTGGTTGCTCTGAAGCACCTCTCCAAAGGCCGAGCCCTTCTTCCCTCGCCCGCCTGTAGGGGTGAGACAGCCCTGCAGGCCTGCGTGGCTGCCCCCGGTCTCTGAACTGGGGGAAGAAGGCACGGGGCTGGCTCCGCGGGCAGAGAAATGCCCCCCGGCCCGGCTGGCTGCCACCCTGGAAGTCCCCTCCTTCATCAGCGCCTCCCTGACTCCACAGGGGTCACGGCCGCGCTGAGGGGAGTTTGCCAGGCACAGGACAGATTAACGGGTTCCCACCCTGGAGCCCCGACCTGAGAGCAGGTTTTCTGCCGTCCCATCCCCTGACCTCGGGCCGACCTCCGCAGCCGCTCCGCACGGCTACCCAGAACCTCTCTCTGCAGATGTTTCCTCGAAACGTTAAAAGACCTCAAAGGTGTACTTACGCCGCAAAGCTGCACTTGCGCAGGCCCCGAGGACAGAGGGAGCTGCGATGCCGGAACGAGAAGGCGCTGCCGGCAGTCGGAGCCCGGGGACCCGACGGCTGCAAAGCGCTCCCAACATCCCCGCCCGCCGGGGCCGGCCGGAGCCGCTCATTCCCAGCGGGACATGGGGACGGCGTCCCCGGTCCCGAGGACGACTCACCCACGTCCCGTTCCGATAACGCACTCCAAACCCGTCCCCGCCGACGGCCGTCCCGTCGACAGCTGCTTAGTCGGGACAGCGAGCCGCCCGTCCCGCGGCCGGGGACCGTCTACGAAGACTCGGAGCGCGCCGAGCACGCGGCGGGGCCGGGGCGGCGGGCGGGACGGGACGGGACGGGACGGGACAGCCGTCGGGGGGCGGCGGGGCCGGGACGCGCAGGGGAAGGGAGCGGGGTCTCACCTCGTCGCCGCTGTCGCTGGAGTGTCCGCCCTCGCTGGCGGCGCCGCTGGAGCTGCCGCTGCTGCCCAGGCTGGCGAGGCCGCCGGAGCCCGGCTGCAGGGCGGCGGGGCAGAGCCCGTGGCCGGGACCGGCGGGGAAAGGGGCGGCGGCGGCAGCGCTGGGGAAGGGCGCGGCGGCGGCGGCGGCGGCGGCGGCGGCGGCGTTGGGGGGCGCGGGTCCGGCCCACGGCGGGGCGGCCCAGGCGGGGCCGCAGCAGGGCGCGGCGGGCGGCGCGGCGCGGGCCTCGGGGGAGCCCTGGCGGCAGGGCCGGCCCGGGCGCGCCTCCGTCTTAGCGGGCGGCCCCGCGGCCGGGGGCAGCCAGGCGCGGGCCGCCGCGGCGTCGCGGCCGCCGTCGGGCTCGGCGGCGAAAGGGAAGAAGAGCTGCTGCGGGGCCGCGCCGTCGTAGCCGCCGCGCGGGAAAGGCGGGCCGCCGTCGGGCAGGAGGCCGAAGGGGGCGGCCGGCAGCCCCCCGTCCGGGCTGAACATGGTGGCCGCGGCCTAGGGCTCCATGCGGCGCCGACGGGGCTTCGGCTCGGCCCGGCCGCCGCGCTCAGGCCGGGCGCGGGCCGTCGGCCGTTGCCTCCATGCTGCGGCGCCGACGGGGCCACTGAAGGCGGCGGGGCCGAGCCGGGCCGGCCCGGACCGTATGGAAATGGGCCCCCGCCCCATTGGCCCCCGCGGCGCGGCCCCACCGCCGGTGGGTCGGGCGTGAACTTGATCCCTTTGAGCCTTGAGGAGGGGGCAGCGGCCCGGTGGAGCAGGCCCCCACGTGCTCGCTGCCGCTGCTCGCCGCCATCGGGGCGCCCGTGAAGGGGGACAGCGACGACCCCAGCCCCGCGGGCAGGGCCGTACCCTCAGCAGCTCCTCGCCGGGGGCTCGTCAAGTGCAAGGGCGGCTCCGGAGGGGGCTGCTTTGGGGACGGGGACAGCCGCAGTGGTGGGAGCAGAGGCCGGGGCAAGACTGAGGCTTTGGGGACGGGCAGCCACTGGGACACTGGTGCCTTCGTGCACCGTTTGTCCATCCCCTCCACCTCTGCAAGGATGTGGGAAACAGGATCCAAGTGGCAGCGCTTCCTGGGCAAGGCTGGGCATTCCCAGCTCCCTGACACCGTGGCGTGGCTCTGCTCTCCCTCACTGTGCAGTGGAAGGCTGTGCCACGGAGGCAGGCTAGAGGCCCCAGAGCTCTGGGTGTGCCTCTTGGGCTAATTGCAGCCTTCGCTATCGGGCTGATCTGCTCCACAATGGACGTGCTTGATATTTTCTCTATCTCAAGGGCTTTCCTTTCCTTGCAATGGAGTTATTGGGTCCCAGGTCAAGACATTTCCCCCTTTATTCCCTCCTCCCTGGCAGGAGCTTCCCAGGATGCTCCTCACAGCCTGCTCCTGATGGTCAGGCTCAAGCTGGGATGCACCTGCCCCATGGCAGCTGCTGGGGCCAGGCAGGGCCAGCCAGGCCTGGGACGTGCTGACCTGCTGACGGAGCTAGGGCAGGGGCAGCCTGATCCAATACCTTTCCCTGTTTATTAACCCGGATTACTGGGAGCTCTTGTTTAGCCTCTGCAGTCTCACACTTGAGCTATGCCAAGGAGATAGGCTTGAGGAGCACCCTCCCTATCACTGCATGCTGTGGCAGTGCTTCTGGCAGGCTGGTGATGAAAGCAGCTTGCTGCTGTTTTTTTGCTGCTGTTTTCTATGCATGGTGGCTGAGCAGGGGTAGCTGCCCAGGGCTAGCACCCACAGCACCAGTGGCAGCCCATAGCGCAGCACAGGGCCCTGCTACATGGGGGGAGTGGAACTGGAACCACCCCCTTCTAATGGTTTTAATATAAGTGAAAAAATGAAAAAGTGAGGTGGATTTTGGGCTCTTCCTGAGTCCTGCTGGTTTCACTGGGCATTTACCAACCTGCCCCAATCCTGCAGTTCTAGAAGAGGACAGCAGACAAGGAAAATGACCAGGAAAAACTTGAAGGATGCAGAAAGCTAGTTGGGAACATGGGCAATCCTGAGTGAGTACCGTGTCTGCAGGACCTGCCTGGGGTGAGAAACAACAGGTGAGAATCCTTCCCACCAGTGCCCTTCAGCCTCACCGCTGCCCCAGTCAGGGCTGCAGGTGCGTGTTTCAGCCCGGCGGGTCCCACAGGCAGGGCTGCGGAAGTCTCACTGCGGGACTCCAATCGCAGCCATCAGCCCTGGCTCCTCCGGGCTCCAGCTGCGGCCCCAGGGTTTCAGAAGATGCCTCGGCTGGGCAGTAACTCCTCTTCCCTTTGATTTATTGTTCCTGGGCCGGGCCCCCTCCTCCTGCCAACCTGATCTTTCTCTCCATCCCCCCAGGAAGCAGCCCAAGCCTGCTGCCCGCCAAGGCCTCAAACACATTCCTGCTCCCTTTCATATACAGGCGGAGGGGAAGGGAGACGTTGACTTTGAACTGGCCCTTTGTAGGAGCAGGGCCCATTGTGGCGGTGATGGTTTTAGCTGGGGGATGTGGAGCGAGTCAGTGGGGTTTCTCAGTGTCCCCTGTACATTTCAATAGGGTGATCTCTGGGGCTGCGTAAGGTGGGGGTCAGTGTGTGCCAGTGGCTCGAGCTCAGCATCTCTTTGCCCTTTCAGGGCAGATCCTCCTGCTCTGTCCCCAGGCTTGGGCTGCAGCCCATCCTGGCAGGCCAAGCTCTGTGATCAGCCAGAGATCACTGGGATCCCACTAGAAAAAGTTTACTGGAAAGAACTGTGCGTGTCCTCCCCAGCTCGGTAGGATAGTAGCAAGCTGGGGCAACAGAAATGCAGAAACATTTGTCTCTTTCCTTTGCTGGGTGTGCTGGTTTGGCACCGGTTTGCACTGGTTTGGAGACAGAAGATATTAAGAGAGTATGTGATCAAAGATGATGTTTTATTCACTGTCAATCCACAACACAGCTGTCAGTTCTGTGCTGGATGCTGCAGTTTCATGCTTAGTGCAACCAAGGCAGAGTCATATGGTAGGCTGCAGCCCTGTACTGGTGGGGATGCAGCACAGCTAGACCCAAACATCACCATTTACACACCAGAATCATCGTGTGTGTGTGTGTGTGTGTGTGTGTGTGTGTCTGTGTGTGTGTCTGTGTGTGTGTGTCTGTGTGTCTGTGTCTGTGTGTGTGTGTGTGAAGCACAGCTCCTCCATGCCACTGAAGTTTGCTTGGCTGCACCAGAAGAGGTGCCAGGGCCAGGCATGCAGGGCCAGGCAGGAGAGGGCTCTCAGAGATGGGGAGTCTGTGCCCTGGCCTATGCCTTTGGGAGGGGAATTGTGACTGAGGAGAAGCATGTGTCCCACAGTGGTAGCAACCTAGGAGGCACAGCTGGGGAGAGGCTGCAGCCTCACATGCGGGTGGTGGGTTCTCAGGCTGCTAGGGTAAGTGTTAGTGGGCTGGGACCTTTCTGAGCTGAGCTGTGCAGCAGCTCTGCCTTTGTGTGCCCACCCTGCTGCCTCTGCTCAGCAGGAGCCCCTGCTCCCTGGGCTCTGTAAGCTGCTTCAGTCTCGCTGACTCCAGGAGGACAGGCAGGAGGCTTGGTACTTACCAACCCAGCTGAAATGGAAGTCCTGGAGGATGGTTTGGTCCAGAGCTGTGCCTTCATCAAAGAGAACCCTGCAGTACAGAGCCTGGGGTATAATTTGGGTATCATCCACATCACTGCAGTACCCAAACCTGCCAGCCCTTCCTCCCTGCCTTTTTACAGGTGGGGAAATAGAAGCACAGGCAGACGGACTGAGCACAGACCCTGTACCTGGCCCTGGTCTTTTCTGGGATGTCTGCATCATGGAAGTGATGTCCCAGGACAAATGAATCCTCTGTGCCCAGTCATGCAGCGGAGGCATGACTTCCTGGGGGACATGGGGCACCTGCTACTATGGGGCCCTGAGTAAGGGGGTCTTCCCATTGTAATGGGCTACAGGAGGAGCGGCAGGCTCCTACTCAAAGCTAAGACTTCCCCCAAAACTGGGTGTGTTCTGAGAGGCAGTTGGCTCTGAGAGCAAAGGAAAGATGAATCTGGGGACCTTGGAGGGGGTGATCATGCAAGGGCTGTGTTTTCCTAGGGGTGAGCCCTGGTGGGGCTTGGTGAGCAGGGCAGTGCAAATGATGGCCCTGTGTGCAACTGGAGACCCCGGTGTCCCCCATACAGTGTGCACAGGTCAAGCACGCCAGGCTGAGACTTGGCTGGGGACCCAGCAAGTTTGGGGAGCCTGGCATGGTGGCAGGATGTGGGTAACGCTGGCCAGGTCCCCAGCCATGGGGTGGCCAGGACAGCCATGAGCAGGCACGAGCAAAGCACCCTGACAGTACTGGTGGTTCAGTGATGAGTCAGGGAGTGACCCGCCCAGGGCTGCACAATAGCACCCGACCCTGCAGCACCGAAACCTGGAGGAGACGAGATTCTATCAGTGTGAGGGGGCTGGCATGATCAAAGGGCTGGGAACTCCTATGGCTACACAATGGCTGGTGGGAGGGAGCACCGATAGCCCTTATCTGCCAGCCCCACTGAGGTGCGAAGGGCCCGGCCCTGGGGGGTGAGAGATTATCAGGATGGGAGGGTTTGCCCTGGGTGATTTAGGGCTGGGTGCAGGCAGACACAGCTGGGGGCTCCCACTCAACACCTCTCCAGGGAAATCTGTCCCAATGGAGTGGATGTTCTGGCAAACACATACATCTGAGAAGCAAGAAAGTAAAATGGTTCTTGCTGGATCTAGGAAAATCCCTGGGCATGGCCCAGAGAGTTGGCTCCCTGAGAGTTCTGCTGTTAGAGCAAGAGGGCAGGCAGTTACTCTTGCTCTCTCAGGGAAGGTTTTGGGATGGGGGAATGGCAGCTGCCCTCCCTGCCCCTGGCATCCCCTCCTCCCCAGAGGAGACCCCCCCACACACAAGGGTCCCAGCACAGGACCCACATCCAAGCACCTGCAACAGAGCAAAGCTGCAGCAGGGCACAGCCCGCCTAGCCCCACAGCACACACTCACATGGGTCTCAAACATGGTTGTTTAATAAAATTTCCTTTTAAAATAACTACAATCCATACAACAACAATGGTCTTGGGGAGAGGGGCAGCAACCCACATGTAACAGCACGGCGAAGAGAAAGGATCTTTGCAGTGATGACTGCTGCCATTGAGCCCTGTGGGGAGACAACCCTGCACCTCCACCATGCTAACACAGGGCCACACCACTGTCTCCGCCATGCCATACCTGCTGGGGGGTGGCTGCGCTGGCAACAGCTCCTGCACTTGCAACAGGCTTCCCTTGTGCAGCAGGTCATCGGTGGCTATGATGGTCCACACCAGGGGCTGGACATGAAAACATCTGCAAACTCATCCCAAGCCCTATGCTAGAGGGCTTGCAGCAGGGACACTCTGGGACTTGGAGCATCAGGCTCTGAGCAAGGATGTGCTTGCAGCGACTGGCAAGAGCACAACTCATCCCTCTCCTGCATGCTCCACCCAGACATACAGACATGGGCAGAGTGTTCAGATGGGGCTCTGGACCCTAAGATGGACTGGAGGAGACTGTCCTCTGCCATGATGGGATGTCTGGAGAGAGCAATGGGCCAGGGTATGTGGGGATGCTGCTAAGGACATGGGCTTCACTGGGCAAGGGTGTGGGTTTGGACAAGGGCAGGGGCCAGGGGAAATGCTGGCATGTGGAGGGAGCATTTTGGCTGCTCTTGCTCTGCACTGGGCAAAGCTATGCTTGCCCCACTGTTCTCACTCCAAAGGCTCTGTGTGGCTTGGGGAAGCAGTGCAGGACTTGCAGGACACATTGTGACTTGCTTACTGCTCCTGGCCATCTGTGTTCCTGCCCTTCTCTCTCCTTCCTCCTCCACAGCTACACAGGTTTAAAACCAAAATACTTAACCCCTTCTGATTGTTCACTGCATTGATGCCTGGGGTGAGATCCCAGCAAGGAGCAAGGGCCTCTAGGGAATCCTCCATCTCCAGTGGGCACAGCCAGGGCATGGGGTCCCTCAGGCCCTGTCACCTTACTGGGAGGGGGGTTAGGGTGTGCAGTGGCACCAGGACTGCCAGGGCCTGCATCCCAGGGCCTCTAAGTACCAGCCCCAAAGAGGAGACAGTGCTGGCCCAGGGACCCGGGCAGACCCCCTCCTCCTGGCCAGGCACCACAGTGTGGCCTCTGTGGCGGCTGAAGGAGCACCGCGGGGAGCAATGCCTACAACCTGCCTGAGCTCCCTCCTGCTCCTGCCTTTTGCTAACATGGCTGGGGAGGAGGGGACTGAGCAGGTCCTGGTGCCAGTCAGCGCTGAAGCTCCCAGAGATGCCATCAACTCCTAGGAAAGTTTCAGTCCCTCCTGGAGGGGCTTTCAGCAGTTTGGCCCCAGCTGCAGCTGACTGGCAGCACCCACTCCTCTGGGCTGTCCAGGCATCTTCAACACTGTCAGCCCTGAGCCTGCTCCCCAAATCCCTCTCTGATCGTCCCCAGCTGCATTGGGAAACAGCCCTTAGCCCTCCTCAAAGCACAACACAGAGGCAGCGCCATGGCCCCAATGTCACTGGCACTGATTGCCCTTGGGCGCCCTGCAGGGCTGGTGCGTTCCCCGGAGCTGGAGCAGCGAACAGATGGCAGGGACGCGATCACATCGGCAAAGAGGACAAGGACGCTGGAAACGGGGGCGACCCCCCCTCCCATAGCTGTTAGTGGGTGTTTATTGGGCAGGCGTCGAACAGTCTGGCAGAGGGACCTGTGCCCCTCGGCCCAGCATGGGCGCCTTGTGGCGCCTGGGCCGTGCCGTTCCGCACACAGTCCATAGCGAGCTTGGGTGTGGGAAGGGGGGGATGTTACTGGTGCAACTTGGGGTTTGGGGGGTGTAGGGACGAGTCGTCAAACAGCGGGTTCCTCACTTCCATTTCTCCAGTCTGCAGAGTGGGATGGAGGGGAAAAGCAGAAGGTCAGGGCTGTGCTGTGGGGCTGAGCCTCCCCATCCCATGGGGCTGGGCCTGGACCCTAGCCCCAGGGCACAGCCCAGCAGCACCCGAGGGTGGGAGGCCATGGCCCCCCAGCTGGAATCCTCTGGCCAACCCTGAACAGCGGTGGGGTGAGGTGCTGGGCTGTGGGCCCAGAAACCCGTACCACAATGTCCAGCAACCTGGCTGGCAGGAATGGGGTTCATTGCCCAGACTGCCATCAACTGCCCCTTAATGGGCCTGTAAAGATGTAATGATGACCCTTAATCTGGGCCCTGATGGCCGGGCTCTGCAGCCATTACCATGTGAAAGGCTCCTTCGGGGCCTCTTTGTGCTCTTTGTACCCAGGGCTGTTAGGAGCTGCCCTTCCCCAGGGTCCCCTTCGAGCTGAAGGGTCAGAAATGCCCCCTCCGGGTCTGAGAGGTCACAAGCCAACAGGATGAGCCACCCCTTCGCGTGCCGGTTGGAGTCTGGTGGCCTGTTGGGAGCTGACTGGGAGACAGGGAGAAGGCAGAGGGACTGGACCATTTCAGGGGCTGATGAAGGACGAGTTTAAAAGGCTCTTTGTGATGAGCCACACATCCTGGGCATCTGATTGAGCCCACCCCACAGGCACAGGGTCCCCCCAGTGCACCCTGCAGAGCTCACAGGTGCCCCAGCCATCCCGTGCCCACCTTACCGGAGCCAGCCCAGGGCACTCGTACACAGTGAAGTCTCCATCCTCGTTCTCCTCATCGGATGATGCCGAGTCTGGCACCTTGGGCTCCTCTTTATGCCTGTGGAGAGAGGTTGCAGAGAGACCACATGTCCTCATCACAGGCTATTGGGATCCTCAGCCTGTGGCATGGCTGTGGCAGCTCTGGAGCTGCTACAGCTTTGTTTCCAGGTAAAGGTTGCTTACTTCTCCATGGAGAGCATCTGCTGCTTTTGGTGCTGGTAGTGGTACATCTGGGCACTCTGAGCCAGCGTCTTGTCCCCAGGCTGCAGAGAGAGTGATGGCAGCTGTGAGGACAGGGCTCTGGAGAGTTCCGGGCCCACGGCAGCTACCTGGGGGGGGGCCTGCCACGTGGGGGGACATATGCCTGGCCCAAGCACCAAAATCCCTGCAGGAAGGGAGGTGGGCACCTTACCGAGATCTTGTCATAGGGGAGAGGGCTGGCCGTTCTCTCTGCTGAGTAGTCTGCTTTCTGTGCCAGCCTGACCTCCTTCTGCAGCCTGGCGATGGGAGAGGACAGCAATGTCAGGAGTAACTCACAGAGGGGAGCCAGTGGTCCTCCTGGGGGCCCCAGCCCTCCCACACAGATCCCTGTTCTCTGTGATGGTACCTGTGACCAGCTGCACACTTAGGCCAGGTGGCTCTGCCACTGTGTGGGGACCTGGTCACAGCCACCTCCATCCTGCAGGCCATGGGTACACAGGGAGCTGGAGATGAGCCACCAGTATGCCATGGGAGTCAGCACCCAGTACCAAAATGATGCTCACAGCATGTACCAGTGCTCTCAGGAGTCATGGTCTATGCCTGGCGTGGGGGTGTCCCACCACTGCCCTCCAGCACAGACCCTGGTGGAGATGGGCAGTGGCATGTCTGCAGTGGGACAGCTGTTACCTTTACTCCAAGACTTCCCCACGCCCTGGAGAACAGGGGAAACAAGCTCCCCAGGAACAAGGACACTGAAGGACTTGTCAGCACCAGCAGGTTTGTGCTTACCTGCACCAGCAGACTGCAGCCACAATCAGAGCAGAGATCCCAGCCACTGTGCACACCACGATCAGCCCTGTGGAGGGGACACTGGGGTGAGCCGCAGCTGTGCAGCGCCCACCCTGCATTGCCCAGAGCAGTGCAGAACCAGCGTGGCCACTGCCAGCCTATGTTTCCCAGGTGAGGGTGTGAGACCTCCCACATCTGTCTTGCAGGCCTTACCAAGCACCACGTCGTCATTCGAAGGGATGGGGGATGCCTCCACAGGATACTTCGTTGCTGCAGTGCTGGTAGAGGTGGAGAGGGTGGCAGCTGCCTTGCTGCCAGCTGGGCCCCTCCGCAGAAGCTCCTCTCTCAACCTGCTGGGCACTCGTTGTCTCCCAGTGGTGGCTGGGGTGGCTATGGGACAAAGCTGGGTGTGAGCAGAGCAGCATGCCTGGTGCCCAGCTGCACGCCTGAGAGGGATGTAGCTAGGGAAGGCCTGGCCCAAGTCACTCAGGGCCAGGAACTGGGGAAGCAGGGGACATCCCTGCGTGGGGAGGAACAGCAGCCTCCTCCAAAAGCAGGGCTGTGCAGCGCCTGGTGGCTCCAAGCTGGCACTGTTGTTCTGTCCCAGTCAGCCAGGGACTGGCAGGAAACTTGGGTGTGATTTCCTGCCCCATGAGCTCCCCAGTCCTGAGCAGGACTCTACTGACTGGAAGTAGCACTTACTCCTGGGCTTGCCATCCTGTAGTGCGTGGGGGCGAGTAGCGTCCTGCCTGGCCAGCACATCTGCCAGAAGATCAATTTCTTCCTCTAAGCTGGGAACAGACGTCCTCCCTACACCAAGAGAGACACGTGTGTGAAATGGATGCCCTGGGACAAGAGCCATGGAGTCACTCCTGTTATGTAGGATGAGAGCCCAGCCCAGAGACCACATCGAGCATCTGCCTGAGAAGGGGCTCACATTGCTATTTAGAGTCCATCCCCAATCCAATGTAGCTCTCTGGCACACTGATGGTCCCAAAGCTGAGAAAGCTCCTAACCACTCTTTGTAAAGTTTTCATGCCACAAACTCCAGAGGCTGCATGTCAGGGAGCAACCATCCACAGCCACCACCACCTTAATGGAGGAGCCCGTGGTCCCTGTGAAGTCCCGCAGGAGCAGTCAGCCGCCAGCACGTGCTGCTCAGGAGCCACCATGTGTCCCCCTCCATCACAGCGCAGAGCACAGGGACACAAGCCAGACTGCGAGAGGCACCTGGAAGCTGTTCCTCTGCTGTGGGGTGTGAGGGACAGCTCTGACAGGGGCAAGTCTCAGAACAGCTGCAGGCCCAGAACTACCAATTCAAGGCCAGTGAAGACACACCTGAATGCTGGCCTCAGTCCCAAACTTTCCTGTACACATCAGGGGTCTTGCAGTCACCCAGAGGGCTAGTGGCTGGGGGAGGCTGGGACCGTGCGTGCAGACCCCTGCTGCTGCGGCTTTGTGTTGCATAGGGCTGAGCTCCTCCTCACCTCCATGGGACTCACAGGTCACTCAGCCCCTGCCCAGGCAAGTGTTGTGCTCTGCTTCCTGACTGCCACAGGCTTCTCCAGTCCCATTAGCAATGGGGTAGTGGCCAGTTCCTCCCCTAGCCCCACGCCCTGTGCAGCGGGAACCACTAGGTATCCCCAAGGCCTTGGTGGGGATTTCACGGTGGGGCAGCCCTCAGCTATGTTAACCTGACTTGGTGAGGACCCGAGCCATGAGCAGTGTGCCACCCGCAGCATGGGGCACAGGCAGGTCCCTGCCAGCCTGGGGGTGCCCACCTGCAGGGTGATAACACAGACTGGCAGAGCAGGAGGGGAACCACCACCCCATGCTTGCAGTGCCAGGCAGAACGTATGCTCACGCATATGGCTTTTAACAGGATTAAACTCAACTTCAAAGCTAGAAGACATCCCTGCTCCTGCTGCCTCTGCCTCTCAATTGCTGCATTCAGGCTGTCCCCAGTGGGAAGCCCTGGAGGGTAAACCAAGACATACAAAGGCGACATGGTGCAGGCAGTTTCATTCCCAGATAATTCAAGGTTATAACAATTACAGCTCCTCTGGAATTTGTCATCGCTTTGAGTGTTTGGAAATAAACACTGATTCCCTCCTAGCCAGTCACAAAGACCCCTCTGCCGCCCCCGCCTACCCCTGTGACTCAGAGCTGCTGTCTGTCTGCCCAAGCCAAAAATCAGTTTTAAACAGAGACACCGCGGGTCAGACAACCTTAACCCACAGGAAATGAAACCATGGCCAGGGCTGGTGCACCTCAGAACAGGGAGGTTGTGTCTCTGCACCAACATGACCCATTTAACCTGTGCTCAGCCAAGGGAGGCAAAGCCCTCATCCTGCCTGTGCTAGCACTCGCCATCATACGTGGAACCTCACTTCGGTTGCTTTCTGGAATCATGTGCTTTGCCAGGTATCTCAGCACCTGCTTTAAACGTGCACGCAGAAGGCTCCAAAATTAGTATGAAGAGCCACTGATCTCCCTGCATCCCTCCACCCCAGCTCCCCAGGAACCTTCCAGCCCAGGGCCCAGTCCCTGTCCCCATCAAGGGATGCTGCAGCTGGAGCATTGCACATGCCCATTTTGCCTGGCTCGTACACCCAGATTTCCACTGCCAAGGCATTTTGCAAAGTAGCACAAGCTGTGAAGGCAACAGCATGAGGTTTGGGTTCGTGCCACCAGTGCCAGGATGAAGAGGTTAGCATTGCAGTGCCAAGGTGCTGACATGTGGCCAGGCTTCCCTGCCAGGAAGGGGCCAAGCCGGACAGCCCCTGCATACCATGGGGGCAGCCCTGTGCCCCGCAGGGACAGCCCTGTGTGGGCTCTCTGCCACATTTAGGACAAGGACTGTTTCCATTCCAACATCAGCTGTGCCAAGGGACTCCAGGGAACAGCCCTGCCTATGCAGTCCTGTGGTCACCTTCAGGCTTAGGGAATCTGGGCTGTTATTTGTGCCTCTGGTAACGGGGTGTGCAGCCCATGTCATAGTTGTGCTGTTGCCCTTTGCCTTGGGCAGATGCTAAAAAGAAAAAACAACAAAATGCTGGAAGAACCATAAAGAAAGGGATGAAAGCAGCTCCTAAGGTGCTCTGGGACACAGCGCTCAAACCCTTTCCAATGTTTAAAGTGGCACTAAAATCATTAAAGCAGATTTGCCATTTGCTCATTTTCAGATTTGCTAGGAGATTCCAGGTCAGGTGACTCACCTGCATTAACCAGTTTTATTTCTAAGTTCCCTTTCAGCTGCTAAAAATCCCCATACCCCTATTTCACTTGGTTTGAAATGAATACAGACCTTTTCATTTTTGGCCATTAAATTTTAAAAGCATTTAATTTTAATAGCAGCAGAGATTTTCCCCAGTGATAACCATGTCTACAGCATTTACAGGGCATGGCAAGCAACAGCATGGCACTGACGAAGGATCCCACTGGGCACTGAGAGCAGTAGAACTGCTGCAGTGAAGCCCCAGACCAGCAGCTGCTCCCCAGGTGGTGGAGCTGTAGTCCCAAACCTGCCCTGCTGCACTGGCACATTGGGGAGACCCCATGTAGGGCTTCAGAGACCCCACCTTCATCCCTGCCCACAGCTGGTGCCATGCAGTGGCCCTGCACCACAATTTGGGACAACCCTGTATGAGGGTGAAGGCAAACTTGGGGGCTGCCCTGTGTGTGGAAGTTCAGGGGGCTGGGATGCAGGGCAGTCTCTGGTAGAGTTTGCTGAAACTGAGGACTGAGCCTTGCTGAAGCCCAGGGGTGGAAACAGAGAGGCCAGGGAGATGCATGGGGGGTCATCAGAGAGAAGCATGGCCACAGCTGTCCCTAGCACCTGTGCCAGCAGCTGAAAGCAGCACCCACAGAGGAGGGCAACCAGGTACGCCCCCATGTTGCTGTCATTCCAAGGAGATACTTGCCATCCCATGCGCAGGCTGTCCTGCAAGCCAATACCTTGAGTTCCCCCAACGAAGCAGAGTGGGCACGCTGGGCAGGCAGCAGACATGCAGCACGCACCCAGGCACAGGGTGCACACCAGGCAAGCCCTGGGCTTGCACGGGGTGTGGGTGCCCTCTGATGGGGGCTGCCAGCACCTGCCTGCAGGCAGGCCCAGCCGGGCTGGCACGCAGTGCTGACAACCCCAGCCTGGGGCGCTCCCTGCCCGTGGTCTCCCGTGCATGACTCTGCAGCGCGCAGGGGTCTCACCGTGTAGGGTCTGGGTACAGCAGAGAGCAAGAAGGGACATGTGCAGTCTTCTGCTCCAGGTGGAGGAAACCTGGCATTGACAGTGTAAACATCCCAGCCCCCATGGGAAGTCATAAAATTTTTACAAATCCACTTATTCACACCATCTTGCTCCAGGTAAGCAGATGCCTTCCCAAGTGCAGGGCAGTGCAGCAAGTGGGGCTGGCATCCCCCCTTCCCCTCTTCCCAAAGCGCTTCCCCCAGCCTGGATGGGCTCAGCCCCATCTCTGCCAGACCCTGCCCTGCTGCAGGCTCTGTGCTGGTGGGGTTGCGCAGCAGCACGCAGCAGCAGGGACCTGACAGTACAAGCCACGTCTTGCAACCCTCAACACAAACCCACCGCAGCATGTTCAAACAGCACATGGATTCAGCCCTGCTCTTCCCACAGTGCACTGGCAATCATCTGGGGGCTCAGACCCCATCACAACCCCGAGGTGACCTTGGAGCAGGGAGTGCCAGTGAGGAGCAGGCAGTCTGCTGCAGGATGCTCCACAGAGAGTCCAGTGCACCCCATCTCACCTCTGTGCTGGTGCTGCGCTGGGCACACCAGGACGCCCATGCATGCCATCACCAATGGGAGGAACACGCGGCTCACGTGCATCATCCGCTTGAGACCCAAAGCAGCGCGTCTTGCCCTGAAAAGCCAAGCCAGCAGCACACACTGCTGCTCTCAGTGCCGGCCTGGCTGCCTGTGTGCATGAGTGGGTGCGCCAGGGAGAAGAGCCCTGGCTCCTGCCCACACTCCTGCCGGGAGCTGCAGCCAATCATGGGAATGGTGCTGCAGCGAGCACCGCAGCAGCTGGGATCCCAGGATCAGCGTCACTGGCAGTCGCAAGTGTCTCAAGGATGCCTAACCATTTAAAGGGGCTGCCCACACTGCGTGGGCAGCCCTTTTAAAGGTTTAGGCATCCTTGAGACATGGCAACCACCCTGTTTCCAAGCTGGCATTGTATCTTCCCCTCCACAATGCAGATATCACAGCTCCTCTGCATCCTTGCAGAATCTCCTGGCTGTACTGAGAGAGCTGGGAGCTGCTGCTTGCTGCCAGATGGAGATGGAGGGTCAGTGCCCAGGATGCAAAAGCAGCCACAGAATTGGTGCCTCCCTGCCACCCACTCTACAAAAGGTGCTTCAGGATGCTGCTGGTCCCCTGAATGCTAAAAGAGGATTTGGGAGGGTAATAGTTTTCTTCCACACCTTTGCTGCAATGCCAGGCTGGCCTGCTGCAAAGGGCTGAAGTGGGAGCCAGAAGTTGGTGGTGTTGCTTTAAACTGCAGCTGGAACAATGCTGGCAGCAAGGCCAGCAGAGGCACCTACAGGTTTACCCCCAAGGAAAGGATGCTGCTGCAGCCCTGCATCTCCTTACCAATGCTGGCACAGAGCAGGGTTGCTATGGAGATGTAGGCACATGTGCAGCCCTTCCTAGAGGGAAATTCACTCCCAAGACTTTACAGAACAAACCTCAGCCCTCTAGGAGAGCCGTTCAGCACCCCTGGAAGCAGAGTCTTTGTGTGGAATACCTACCTGTCTGTCGGACCCCTGCTTGCTGCTGAGCACCAAGCCCAGACCTCATCCCAGCACCTTCTCACAAGCACTTGTGTTTCAGCACAGTCCATCCCCTCTGACTGACAGCCAAAAGGCAGCACAGAGCCAGGGCCACTTTGCTTTGGTTTTCTTCCCTCTAATTTAAGGGGTGATCTTTCTACCAGGAGGTTGATGCAGGAGGTAGGAAGGATTGCCCCCTGCATGTCTGCATGCAGGAAGCACGGGCTGGGGAAGACATCTGCAGATAAAGACAGATGAGCCATGGGCTAGGGGCAGGGAGCAGAAACCTGTGCCAGGAGCCCTGTGCTTGAATGCTGCCCTGGAGGACTTGCCCTGCAATGGCTGGGTGCTGCCACCTGCCAGGTCCCCACAGCCTTCATGTCCACACAGGTCTCACTGCCTTAACAGCACTACAGCAGGACCCCAAAGGTGCTCAAATGCACAACAACCAGAACTCAAACCATCCCCCTGGATGACCCCATCCCTCCACAAGGCAGCATGGATTTGGGGGAGCTGGCTCTGGGTCCTGCTGCAGCTCAGCCCCATGCATTGGGCCCTGCCAAGGCACGGAGCAAGCCAGCAGTGGCACGGTCCCTGCACTTGTGGGACAACCAGGACCCCTGGCCCTCCCCATCTCCCCAAGGGAGCCCATGCAACCACCTGCTCAGCCTTCCACAAATCTGGGGCCATTCACTGGAGGCTCGCTCCCCTGAATATTTCATGGTACTGCTTGAAACACAAACACTGCCATAGATGGCTCTGACTTAGGAGGTGCATGAGCACTCATCCTCCCCACCTGCTTGCCTGTCTCCTGCACAGCCTGGCACCACTGCTGTGGTCTGTCCCAGGATGTGACAAGCTGCCCAGAAGATTTTGGGTGCTTCCCTGTCCCTGGGACTGCTATGAAGGGCCGTGTCACGCGCTGTTGTGCTGTGCCAGCAGGGATGTTGTGTAGCAAGCCCCACCATGCCCCAACCCCTTGGGCCAGTGCTGCAAGGTGCCACCATGTACAGCAGCTGGGTGCCAGGAGGGACCCTGGGCTCTGCTGGCCATTGAAAAGCCCCCAACCCTTTAGCAAGAAGGTTTGGGGGCTGAAGGAGTGAAAAGCAAGTGAAAAGGAGTGGCTGGAGGAACACACTGGTTTGCAGGGAACACTCTTGCCCCTGACTGCAGCAGCATGACAGTTCTGTTGCACAACAGTTGCTTCAGTGTGGCTCTGCCTCCACCCTGCATTTCCCAGGAAGTTTCTGTGTCACACCTGTGGCTCCAGGGACCTGTCCACAGGGCAACCACAGGCACCCAAAGTGCCTGGCAGGTAACTGCGGCTGCACAGCAGGATGCTGGTACCCAGTGATGCTCTGATAAAGCTGCCCTTCCTTCCTCTGTATTGTTCCCAGCTGCATTTCCAGCAGCACTTTCCATGGGCAGGGGTCCATCTCTGGTTGGGGAGCACTGCCACCCACCAAACTGCACTCACACATGCACCAGGTGCACAAGGGCCTGTGCAAAAGCATCTGGCACACAAAAGCCAAAACATGCCATGTGGCAGTGCCATAGCAGTGCAGAAGCCCCAATCGCATACCCAGATCATCCCCAGTGACACCTCCAAGCAAGCAGTATGCGTGGGCACTGCCAGGTCCTGGCTCCTTCCCAACACAAAGAGGCTGCTTGATTTTAGTAAAAGCAAAAATAATTGGTTGGAGATGTAGTTAGAGCTTTATTTTGCCTGTATATTGAATCTGCAAGAAAAGCCATGGGGGCAGTGGTGGGGACAGAACAGAAGCTTGAAGCTTTCCAAACCACACAGAGTCAAAGGTCACCCTAGACAACTCACATACCTGGCTCCACCTGCACAGGCTGTGCGGGAAGACGGGTGTCTCTGTGCCGTGGGCATGTTGGGCAGATCCAGGGTGCAGAGTGCTGCATGCAGCCACGCTGGGAGCACCTCCACGTGCCACAGCACAGGGCTGAATGGCACTGGGATTGGGCATCCACAGGTTCCTGCTCCCTGGGGATGCTGTCATCATCTCTGCCCTCTGCAGAGCAACTCAGGCTGTGCCACAGCCCCATGGTCTCTCCCAAAAGGAGCAGGGGGACAAGGCACCCTGCAGCCCGCAGTGCCCTGCGCACAGCTGGACAGGGCTCTCACCCAGCAGACTTCATGCTATTGACTCAAAGCCTCCACATGCAAATGCCAGGCTGTTAAAACGTCATCAGAAGAGATGGCAGCCCAAAGCAGATCCTTGTTTCCATCTCACTATGACAGCTGCTCTGTGAAGAACGGTCTCCCTTGCTGGCTCCACATGCAAATGGAGAGGCAGGGATGGAGCAGAATAGGGAGGGTCAAAGCAGCACAGGAAAGAGCAAAGGTGAACTCTGCCATGAGCTACCATGAGCTGCAGCACTAAAGAGCCCAGGCCAGACTGGGGGAGCCTTACCACACTCAGTGCCTATGGCACACAGGGGCCTGAACCACAGGCCAGTGTTACCAGGACAGTGTTACAAACCAAGGTGAACCAGGTATTTAAAATCCAAATGCCAGCACAGATCAGCTCTGGATTGGGTGACATGGTGGTTCTAGCTGTGGGCACCTGCTTGCATCAGGTCTGTACAAGGCTCTGTGCACCCAGAGCCACTACTCTGCTGCTGCATGGCCTGGGCCTCTGTGCCACCACCTCTGCTCCTCCAAAGAGCCCCCACCCAGCACAGGCAGCACGGGAGCATCCCTTTGTCCACCCAGGCCTCTTCTGCCCCTGGGCCCTCAGGTGGCACCCATGGGTCCTGGCAGGGCCCTGCAGCAGCTGTAGTTTCCAGCACTGCCATTTGTGCTGCTGCCAGCCCAGCCACTGTAGGCCTGAGTGGCTGGAGGAAGGTGTGGAGGGGAGGGCAGTGCTCTGCACACTTGCTGCCAGCTCCAAAACCACCCTGCACCTGCGGCAAGGTGGGGCTTGGGGCAACACAGCAGAGGTGAGGCTGCCCAGGTGCTGGCAGGGACATGGCTGCAATGCAGTGGGGGTGGCAGATGATGGGCAGCAGGGGTCAAAGGTGGGGTCACAGGCCAACAGATGCAGTCCCAGAGCTGGGGCCACAGGCAGGGACATGGGAACTTGCCCCCCACCAGGGCACGGGGTGGGTGTCCATAGGGCAGGCAGAGGCAGGCAGGGGTTGCAGGACGGGTGTATGGACGTACCGCTGAGTGAGAGCTTCTTCTGGACACATCGTCCCTTGTCATCCTCCAGGAACTGGGGCAGGCAGGGGCCGCAGGCACCTGAGCCTGGTGGGCAGAACTCCCGTCGCTGCAGGGTGCAGTCCAGGCTCCGGGGACATGGCTCTGCTGCAGGACAGGAAGACACACATCAGGCAGAGCAGAGGGGTTGGAGGTGCCCTTGGGCCAGGCACCTAGTTGGCTCGCAAGCTGTCCCTGACCAGCACTGCTGCCTTCACAAACCACAGCAATTAAGCATGTGTTCTAATGATCAATGCAAGCTGGCATCGAGGCAGAACTGGGCAGGTTCTGCTCCGCGTACACCGGGCACAGTGGGATGGGGGCAGCACAGCTGGCCTAGCCCTGCTCTTCACCTCGCCATGCCCAGATGTGCCCACCCGTGAGGCACTGTGTAGACACAGAAAGGTTGGCCTCACAGAGATGGATGCCTGGCTCAGAAAGGCACCGAGTCCCCAGCTGGCTCAGAGCAGCAGGGGGCACCCTGCCACTGCTCCTGGGTACCACCGCTGTGGAGGTGACCCTGCCGTTTCCCCCCAGTGCCACCAGCTTTCCATAGGGCCCTGCGGGAGAAGGGCCAGGCCCAGCTGCCCCCCAGCCTGGTTATGAGTCAGGCTCCCAGCACCATCCCACGCTTTGGGAGCCATTCCTGTCATCCCTTGCATCCCCAAAAGCACCCAGCTGCTAGGGCCATGCTAGGGAATGTGCCCCCTGCCTGCTTATGGGGATGGCAGTGCCAGGTCAGCCCTGGAGCAGCAGGGTGCTGACTTCAGGAGTACCCCATGAGAAGGGGAACACCAGCTTCTGGGGCTTTCCTTTGCGTCCCCATCCCTGCAGCATGTCCAGGACGAGCACAGGGCAGCCACTGCTGCACCCAGGCACAGCGCAGCAGAGGACTCTGACACAGGATAAAGGTGCCAGAGGTACCTGTGCCTGCATCACTGGAGGGCCACCAACAGCATCTCTGCCCCCCAGCGGGAGAGAGGCGCCAGGTGTGCTGTCACCCAAAGTGTCCTCGCCGTGGGGCTGTGTGGTTACCATGGCAGTGATGGCTGCTATGGCCCTGCACTGGCCTCCTGTTGCCCCCTCCACGCCCTGTGGGGCATCGCACTAATCGCTGTCAGGCTGGCAGAGCTGCCATCTCAATTTAACGAAGGACGGCAGAGCTGCCTTTGCTGCAATGGTTTATTGTGCAGGCGGTGTTTTCTCAACATCTCCAGTGAGGCCCCATTAGGACAGCAGCCTGATCCACTGAAGCCCAGTGCCGTGCGCACAGCAGCAATCTGGTGTGATTTGCTCAGGGTATGCTCCTGCACGCCACGGCTGGGAAGAGGCTGGAGGCACTTAATGCAGATAGTTTAAAAGCATTAGGAGCATGAGAAGCAAGTCATAGCTGCTTCCAGAGCTTGATAATTTCTTCATTAACAGAAGAAAGCAACAGCCAGACTGAAAAAACGAAGGACAGAAAGCAACAGGGGAATCAAAAGTTTCAGAAGGCACACCTCTGCGAGAAGGCAGCAGCGAACAGCTTGCCCCAGCTGCTAGGCACAGGCACAGAGCAGGCTTCTGGGTCACAGGGACCCCTGTGCCTGCAGCTGGCCCCTCAGACACAGCACAGGGCTTGGCCATGCAGAGCACTTGTGAGGTGAATTAATGTGCAATGGAAAAATAATTGGGTCTTTAAGCACAGGAGCTGGACTTGGCCTGTCTGCTGCTTGCCTGCCCTGGCCTCCCTCTCAAGGCCACATTCATTTGACTTAAAATCACACACACAAAAAAAAAATAAAAAAAATCAGCATCTTAAGTGTAGGAGGTTTCAGGGCAGCAGAGCCAGCAGCCTCGAGGATGGGGACACCCCGCATCCCTGCAGGGTGACACCCAGTCTGAAATTCAGGTGACTGCTTCCCACAAGGGCAATAGGAAGCCATGGTCCTGGCATCCTCAGCCAGTGCCCAGCAACCAGTTAAATAAAACTCAGCCTGCAATATATAAAAGGTCGTTATCTTTGTTTGAGGAACAAGCTGTGCCTGTGCAGCTGTCACGGGTTGGGATTAGGAGTGAGACAGACAGGCACTGATCTAATTAAGCTCCCGATGTTCAATCAATCACTGGTTAGTGAGCAGATATTGCCATGTGGGCACACTGTTGGGGATTGGGGTCCCTGTTCTGCTGTGACAGCTCTGGGGCCCCATGAGCCCTCTGAAACCCTGCCCTGTGCACCAGCAGACAGATGATGGGGCGCACCTCCTGTTGCAGGGTGAACTGCCAGGATAGGACCCTCTGTAGCACTCTGTGACAACCTGGCACTGGCTGAGCCCCCTGCACGTGGACCCTGAGGCAGATGCCCACGCTGGCAGCCTCAAGCATGCACACATACAGCACGCGCTTCCTGTGTGCACCGCAGTAACAGACGTGGCATGTCCCCATGGTCACACCTTGGCCTCAGGCACAGAGCCCAGGATGGGGTGGGGAGGTGAGGCCCAGGCTGGCCCCAGGGTACAGGGACTGCAAATTGCTGCAGCTCTCCTGGCCACAGCACCTTCCCAAATCCACAGCACCCCCTGTCATGGACACTGCACAGCCATGCAGCCTAGCCTGCAGGATGGTACAGGCCAGCTGCCAGACACGCAAGAGGAGCGTACCATAAAACAGTACCCAAAGCATGGCCCAGAACACCATGCCCAGATGTGCTGAGGAGGTCTGGGGGTGGGGGATGCTCCATCCAAGCCTCCTGTGCAGACAGAGCAGTGAGAGGCAGATCTGCCTCTAGCTCAGTGCAGCGTGAGCAAAGGCAGCACCTGACACTGGGCTTTGGGCTGGGACAAGGTGCCTGCCATGCTGGGGAAGGCTCCGTGGCTCCCCATAGACAGAGGCACATGCAGGAGCTGAGCCTGAGGACAGCCCTGCTGCCAGCCTGTGCAGGAGGGCCAAGCAAGCTGGCACAGCCAGTGTGGAAAAACAAACATCAGGGTGAACATTAGCTAAGAGCCTATGGGACTGGCCCTGTGCATGGGAGGAAACGCTGGTCTGAGAGCTGTGTACACACACACACACACACACACACACACACACACACACACACAGACACATACACACACACACACCTGCCGCACACACACACACACACCTGCCGCACACACACACCTGCCGCACTGTCCACCTCAGGCCAGTCTGAAGAGGTGCTGAGCTGCTGACACTTACGGCCCTGAGTAAAATGTTTTTTGACATTTGTGCCAAAACACAAATATGAAAAAAAAAAAATCAAGGAGGACATCCGGGTGACAATGGAACACAGGAAGTTCCCTTGGTGTTTAAGTCCAGCAGATAAAAGTTAACGTAAGAGGGAAATTAATTAGCACTGAAGGCTGGTATGAGCACTCACACTGTACACAGGTGACACCCAACCTCCCAGGCTAATGGGGCCCCAGCCCCAGCGGCAATGCCAGCAACGTGAGCATGCAGTGCATGCACTAGTGCATCAGCTATGGCAGCTGTGTGGTCAGGGGGGCTCTCACCTGCCTCCTGCCAGGAGCAAAGCCACCCCAGGGCCACAGGTGAGGAGGGAGAAGGATCCGGCCCTGCACAGAAGCAAAGTGAAGCCCCCAGCAGGCAACAGCTCCCACCCTGTGGCCTACCATGACCAAGCTGAGTCATGGCGACACTGCAAGGGGAGAGACTGGGACTCCCTGGGGACAGGGGGCAGGTCTTCGCTGCCACCAGAGCAGCATAGCTGCCTTCTCTTCACGTCCTGCAGGAGCCACTGTGCTGGGATGGTCACATCTGGAAAATGCAACCCGTGGCCTTGTCACTGCCTGGCTGGGCTGCCGGGGGTGCTGCTCACCTGCCAGGAATGGGGACTACTTTGATACAGCCCCTAGAGACCTGTCAGAGGCCAGGAGGCAGCTGCTTCCTGCTGGAAAACTGCCAGTGCCTCTGCAAACACAGCCCAGCAAGTTCTCAGCAGGTCACTCCTCCTCCTCCTCCCCCAGCCAGGTGACGTGGGAGCTGCTCTGAGTCTGCTCACAACCTGCCTCCCTCATCAGTGTTCCCAGCAATGCTGCTGTGAGCTGGCACCAGTCAGGGCTTTCCTCCCAGAGCCACCTCTGCAACCCGCTCTGATGGCTGAGCTGGCCCTGAGCAAGGGGGTGGGCAGCGCTGCTGCTCTGTGCCGCAGACCATCAAGTGCTGGTTCCCACTGCAGCACTGGTTTGTCCGCGCAAAAGGGGGAGAAATGGCACAGGAGCTCCCATCCGTCAATGCAGAGGCTAACACTGCTCCCAACCCTGCTCTGCTGGGCCATGCTGGAGGCTGCAAATAAATCAACTTGCAGCTTAAAGCACTTGCCTGCCTCCTTGTTTGGTGGGTTTGTTCAAGCAACACCACCACAGCACTGGGCTTCCCCAGCCTGCATGCCTCCATGAGTGGCTTGCCTCAGGGCTTTCAGCTTGTTTGAGTTTTGTCCTCTCCAGACAGGCAGGTGCAGAGGTCTGGCACAGGCTGTCCCCCGAGCCACAGCCAAGTGACAGCCCTGCAGGGCTGGGCAGCCACAGGTGGGAGAGGACACAGGATTTGTGCCAGCTGATGGCTGCCTGTGCCAGCCTTGCAGACATCGAGATGGGCTCCTGGAGCTGTGTCCCCCTCCAGATGTGTCAGCTCCAGGCCCAGTGACAAGGTGCAAAGGCCAGGGCAGAGATGGGCCCTGACTCCAACCCCCCAGGGTAGCACAGGGCAGGAGAAATGCACAGGGGACAGGCCACCTCTGCCTGCCTTGTTCCTGGGGTGGGCGCTGCAGCAAGGACACTCAGGGGCCTTGCAGCCCTCCTGCAAAACAAATCCCTCCCTGAAAGGCTCCCCTGTGTTTTCAGCCTGTAAGGGTGCACTCAGAGGCTCACCATGCTGCTCCTCAGGAATAAGCTGTAATGGACAAGGAGTGAGCACCCATGGGTGCTGTGGGAGCCCGGAGTGCCAACACGGAGAGTCAGAGCCAAACCCACCCAAGATGCTGGGGGGGATGCAAAACCTTCGCTATCCTCAAGCCACCTTGCCTTACTTCAGTTTTCACCAAGACCACATTACCTCAGAGCTGGTCCCTGCAGAGGCACCACTTGCCATGCCCTGGGGCATGTCTCGGCAGCATCCCTGACATGCTGGGAAGGGACTGAATCTGCAGTACAGGGCTGTAGCGAGTGTTCATCCTCCCTGAGGAGAGGGCTTTGGAGGAGTGGGAGAGGAGGATGGAGGATGGGGTGGAGATGGATGGGAGCAGTGCAGAGCGTGGAGTGGTGAGTTCCACACAGCACCTGCTTTGGACAACATATTTGGACAACATACTGCCAGAGCAGATCCTGACTACAAACACCTCAAAAACTCAATGAGCTCGTGTTCCCACTCCTCAGAACAGGGAAGGGGTAGCACCAGACATTCTCCCTGTGCTGAGCCGAAGGAGCAGTATTTCATTTAATTGCTACTAAAATACCTGACTGGACAGAAAAATTGCTATTCACCACCTTGGCAATTTGCCTGGCACATCAGGGAAACAGGAGCAGGATTAATGGGCATTGCAGGAAGGGGAGATGGCACTAGGATGGATGAAAACAGCTCCTGTGAACCACAGCTCCTGGCCCCACTGGCCCTGCTGACTAGGTGAAGCTGCTGCTTGCTTGGAGATACCAGGGCAGGGCTAGGAGGCAGCGGTGGACGGGGACCTGGGACCCTTCTTCCCTGCCCCGCAATTGCATTGCCTGCAGCAAGTGGGCTGGCAGCTGCCTGGGGGGCAGGACCCTGCTCTCCAGTGGCCACAGGGGACCACTGCTACCCTGAAGAGCCATGCATTTCTCATGGGAGTGGTCATCACGCCTAGGCACATGTCACACCTCACCCCTCCCAGAGCCACACAGGTCTATCTGCCAGGTGCATGGAATGAACTGGGGACACTGAGCCAAACAAGACCCCATCCTCCATCCTGTAGCCCTCTCCCTGCTTCCAGCGGATCCCTAGGCAGCTCCAGCCCCGTGGGGGCTACACAGCACCAGGAAGATCAGGCATCTCCTCCCCACCAGCTCTGCAGCACTGAGGCCTACCTCCAGCCACAAGTGATTTGCTTTACATATTCAGGAAGAGACTAAAAAAAAAAAAGAAAAAAAAAGGAGGAGAAGAAATAGATGTTACATGCAATTTACTTGGTGCAAGCCAAGCATCATGTATCATGTACTGCATGCAGGAGACATTCTCCAGTCAGACTGATGAGGTACTCTTGGTGTGGATGGAGTTAGGGGGGAGTTGAACTCCCCTACACTGGGGATACCAGGCTCACACTGGTGTCACCCCATGCCAAAAAGAACTTGCTGTACTCTGCAGCTTAGAACATCCACCTTTGTTCTGTTTTATCAGGCTTTGCTCAAGCAAATACCAATTTATTCATTTTCCTTTTTTTTTTCTGCGTGGACACTGAAGTTTGGGGGAGGGTAGACTGTCCCACAAGCTGCTGCCTGCAGGTGCTTCCCCCCGACAAAAACCCAGCAAGGGGCTGCCATGGATGTTCTCCTGATGCTGCCCAGCAGCAGCTCCATGCCCCAGGCCCCATGGCTCCAGCCAGCACAAGCAACAAGGCCCAAGTGCAGAGAGCAGTCAGGTGGGCAAGTCATAGGGCCCCACCCAGGGAGACCCACTCTTGCACCCTGTTATGCTCCAGGACAGCATCGTGCAGTGCTGCAGATTCTCACTGCGCTGGGGACTGCACCAGCATCGCAGGGGATGGGCATCCCTTGCACCACTGCTGCAGTTGCATGGCTTCACGGTGCTGAGCATGGGCCCTACCAAAGCCTCAAGCAACTGGACTTCAGTGGTCCCGCTCCTCTCCTCCCAGCACTGACCAGGCAGGCTCGGGCTGATGAGCAGGGCAGCCTGCTGTGCCACAGAGGCTGGAGAGGTACCAGGGCACAAAGAGCAGAACCTTAACCACTCTGTGGTGCTGTCGCTGCACCAGCTGCTGTGGGAAGGAAGCAGAGGTAAACCCATCCACCCTGACTGAGCACCCGAGGAGCTGCCAGACCAAGTGCAGGCATGGCCACAGCATAGAATCATCGAATACCCTGAGCTGGAAGGGACCCGTAAGGATCATCAAATCCAACTCCTGGCACCACACAGGTCTACCCAAAAGTTTAGACCATGTGACTAAGTGCACAGTCCAAATGCTTCTTAAATTCCAACAGGCTTGGTGCAGTGACTACTTCCCTGGGGAGCCCGTTCCAGTGTGCGACCACCCTGTCTGTGAAGAACCTCTTCCTGATGTCAAGTGTAGACTTCCCTGCCTCAGCTTGACACCATTGCTGTGGGTCCTGTCACTGGTGATTAAGGAGAGTAGGTCGGCGCCTGCCCCTCCACTCCCCCTCACGAGGAAGTTGTAGACCTCGATGAGATCTCCCCTCAGCCTCCTCTTCTCCAGGCTGAACAGGCCCAGTGACCTCAGCTGCTCCTCATACGTCTTCCCCTCTAGTCCGTTCACATCTTCGTCACCCTCCTCTGGACACTCTCCAACAGCTTAATGTCCTTTTTGTACTGTGGTGCCCAGAACTGCACACAGTACTCGAGGTGAGGCCGCACAGTGCGGAGCAGTGCAGGACAATCACCTCCCTCGACTGACTGGCAATGCCGTGCTTGATGCACCCCAGGGTATGGTTGGTCCTCCTGGCTGCCAGGGCACACTGCTGGCTCATATTCAACTTGCTGTCAGCCACAGCCCCCAGATCCCTCTCTGCAGGGCTGCTCTCCCGTGTCTCGTCGCCCAGTATTTATGTATAGCTGGGGTTGCCCCATCCCAGGTGCAGGACCCGGCACTTGCTCTTGTTAAACTTTATGCAGTTGGTGATAGCCCAGCTCTCTCTGCAAGGCCTTTCCACCCTCAGCCAAGTCCACAACTCCTCCAAGTTTGGTGTTGTCAGCAAATTTGTTCAGAACACCTTCTAGTCCTACATCCAAGTTGTTTATAAAAACATTGAAGACAGCTGGCCCTAAAATGGAACCTTGATGGACCCCACTAGTGACTACCAGCCTGATGTGGCTCCATTTACCACAACCCTTTGAACCCTACCTGTCAGCCAATTGCTCACCCATTGTATGATGTTTTTGTTTAGCTGTATGCTGGACATTTTGTCCAGTAGGATCCTATGCGAAACTGTGTCAAAAGCCTTGCTGAAGTCCAAAAAGATCACATCAGCTGTTTTCCCTTGATCAACTAGATGGGTGATCTTATCATAAAAGGAAATCAAATTTGTTAGGCATTTGTTCTCCATAATTTTACCAGGCACTGATGTGAGACTGACAGGCCTGTAATTGCCAGGGTAGTCTTTCTTGAAAATTGGCACAACATTTGCCAACTTCCAGTCTACTGGGACCTCTCCAGATTCCCAAGACAGTTGAAAAATAATTGAGAGAGGTCCTGCAACGACGTCAGCCAGCTCTTTGAGCACCCTGGGATTAATCCCATCCAGACCCATGGACTTGTATGGATCCAGGTGGAGCAGCAAATCCTGCACACATTCAGGGTTGGTTGGGAGTTTATCATTCCCACTGTCACGGTCCTCCAGCTCAGGGCACCCTGAGCAGGCACATTGTGCACATGAGTGTGCTTTGACTGCATGTGCCAGCACAGCTTCTAATAAATCCAGGAGCAGCAGGGCCATGGTTAAGCGCCACTGTGCCCACTGAGGCCAGATGCTTCCCTCCCACATCTTGCTTGCATCCCACACCTCCAGGAGACATTTGGAAGCCTTTAGTAAAGATGCATCAGGCACGATTTTGCTGATAAAACGCCCTCTGGCAGCTTGGAGGCAGCAGCACAGGCAGCTTCACTGCGTGTGGGGTGGTCAGTCCATCCTGCCCGCACTGTCTGACCCACATGCTGGCACTGGCCTCAGCATTCCCTACAGACCCTGAAGCCCTGCAGAAATGGGACCAGTGACATGACCAGTTATCAACAGGTCCCAGGGGACAGGCGGCACAAGCCCTATAGTACTGTAGCAGCAAAACCAACCCTTATGGGGCCCTGGGCAGGGAGCCCACCCATGCCAGTGCTCGACTGGACATGCATGGTGAAAGGCAAACGGAAAGGCCCGTGTCACCCTGTCCTGCCCTCGTTCAGCTGTCACACAGACTGCACCCACTCTGACTCAGCCCGCGGTGAGGTAGTGACAGAGCTGCAGGAGAGCTAGCCCTGTGGGGCTGGGGACACAGGGGGGCTTCCTGCAACCTGGGCAGGAGCTGGACCTGGCCCCAGCCCCAGGCCCTGAAGGAGGCACAGCCGTGTCCGGGGTCTGCCTGTGGAACACAGCACCCTGGGACTCCAGGGTGCTGCAGACAGTGTCAGAGCAGCAGAGGAACCACATGGAGATTTCCTTTGTTTTTTTATCCCCCAGGAGAGGCAGACAGCTCAAGCAAACCTCCTAATTTCCAGCCAGGAAGCCAAGAATTAGCGCTGCCGGCAGCCAGCCCCACGCCGGGTCACATTACTGGCAGACTACCGGGGCCTTTCTCTCTGATGGCTTAGCAGGCGGCTCGGAAATAATCCCTGGCAGACACAAGATGATGAGCTGCTCAAACCAGAGCTTCTCCTCCCACTGCCCCACGGCACACCAGAGCTGTCAGCCCTGAGCAGCACTCCCCAGCAGCCCCAGACTACAGAAATACCCCAGCCTCAGCCAGGTCCAGTCAGCACCCACGGTGCTGTCTGCATACAGGGCCAGGGCCACCTTCCCTACATTTTGGCCTTTGTTCACCTCCATCCCCCAGGAGGGAAACCAAGGCTTAGGAGCACGTCAGGAGCACCGTGATGGGCTGGGCTGGGCTGGCTGCCAGAAAAGCTCCCTGTTGGCACGTCACCCATGTGTCACCTGCCTGGGCTGGCAGGGCTCAGCCTGCAGAAAGCAAACCTCCCTCCTGCTGCTTGAGCGAGGGCTTTGCCTGCCCTGTCTGTATTGGAGAGGCCTCAGAAACGCTCTGCTGGGCACACTGGCAGGCAGCTGCTGCCTTACATTGTGCTGGACACAAAATGGAGCAACTGGGATCGCAGTGCTTCACTGATGGGAAGGGGCAGGACATTAAATATTACCTGCTCTTGGCTGCATTTTCTTCCTCGAATTCAAAGCAGACAATGGAAGGAAATGGAAAATGCCCATGTGGGAACAGGACACAACACAACACACTCCAGTAGCCCAAGTGCAGTCCTCAGACAGGAAACAAAACATTTGATCAGGGACTGTCAAAGCCTTTTGACATCCATTGTCCCAGAATCTCCAAAGGCCCCAGGCTCTGCTTTTGCAGAAGAAAGAACGGCCCCACATGTGTGCAAAGTAGCTCCTGGAGCTTCTTCCCTGACATGGGCCCGAACAAACAATGGCCTGGTGACCAGGGTGTGCCCGGCTCTAGCCCCGCACCACTCCTGTCAGGGTGCCCGGAGCACGCAGCGCTGCCTGGGCCAGGCACTGAGCTGCCCTCTGCAGTGTGAGCCCAGCTGTCCCTCCCAGAAATGGCCACTATGAACGCTCCCAGCACTTAACGGCCAGTTTCTTCTCTAATTGCAATTATCCTTAGTTCATGAAATGGCTAATTATAGGCTTGCTGCCTCTGTTCAGTGCTCTTATTACCCTTGCAATAGCTGTTGTAGATAAAACCACACTGGGCTCAGGCATTGCTGAGAGAGGTGATGTGGTCCTGAGGCCAGGCAGGTAGGGAGCAGTGCCCTCAGAGAGCAAGGACACGAGAGACAAATGCCCCGTTGGTGGCACCAGTGCCGGGGCCATGCCCTGGTGCAAGTGGGTCCAGGCAGCAGTGACCCTGAGGAGCACCTGAACTGGTCAGAGATCAGGGACCACGTGCATACTCCTGTAATTAATGCTCAGCAGAGGACTGATGGCAGCTCCTGTGGTCAGGGACCAAGAGCCTCACGCCTGGGGAAGGGCTGCCCTTCCTGTCCCCATCACCCATCCCACCCTGTGCCCCCTCCTGTCCCCAGTGCCCCTGCCATGCCATAAGCATGGAGCAGACATAAGCCGATTATGTCCCTTAATACTCTGATGGCCTAGAAAGGCAGTTTCAGGCAAATGTCTCAAACTCATCTTTGTGTTTGTGCTGAAGAGACTCGTGGAGAGGGGGAATCAGCTCAGCAGGGGCCTCAGCAGCACCAGCAGCCTCCTCCAGCAGAGCAGCCGTGGGATTATGCCAGGGTCTTGCTCCCAAAGAGCAGCACACTGAAACCAAGCCATCAAGGCTGCCCACAGACTCCAAAAGCTAAACCCAGGTCCAGAGCAGGGAGCTGAAGGCACGCAGTGCTTCTGCCCCAATGGCTGGGGCTTTGCCCTGCCCAGCCCAGCCCCAGGGTGCCCTGGCAGAATGCTGAGGAGTGTGCAGGGCTGTGAGTCCCCAGTGCCAAGGTCCCACTGCCCTGCAGACTGGCTGGGAGCAGCACCCGTGGGGCCCTGACTGGCCCTTTGGGACAGCACTTGGTGAAGTTGCACATTTAAGAGGCATCTCCCTGCATGGCCCCAGCCAGCGCCTCCCCATACCTTGGGATGTGGTGGATGCAAGATCCTGCCCTGGCTGAGGCAGGGTGCAAACATCATGTCCAGGAAGACACACTATGAGGGTCCCCTCAGCTACAGCAACAGGAGATGACAAAGCAATTTCTGGAGCAGGGACCGGGACCAGTGTGAGCACCAGTGTGTGGTGCTCACAGGACAACCCCAGCGCAGCTTGTCCTCATGCTCCTTCCTGCCTCCAAAGAGACATGTGGTCTCTGCAGCGTTTTGCCTCCTTTTTCATGGCAGGAGACCAGGTCTCACAAGGGTGGTATTTGCCTGCGCTGCGTGGAAGCCAAAAAGGGAGCAGGAGAGTCACGGCATCTCTTCCATAAAGCCCTCTCAAACCTCTGCCTTGGCAGTGAAGGGAGCTGGCTGCATCAGGAATTGCAGTGAGTGGGGGCATCAAGGAGATCAGGGGCGTCTTCCCACCCATTCCCCCTCCCCATGCCTGCAGACCCTTGCCCAACAATGCTCCCCAGAGCAGGCATCAATCCACAGAACCCTTAGGGTGCCTGAGCACCTCAGTTCCTGCTCCCCCTTTGCTACCACACCTGGGCAACCCAGGAGGAGTCATTTCTCACAGTAGGAGCAAACTGAGCATCCTAGCTCCCAGGGACACATGAAGACACACATGAACTACTGGGCTGCACCATTGTGTGCCAGAAGATATCTCAATGCTCAGCCTAGGGGGGTTAACCACAATGGGGTGGCTGCACACCGCAGGGATGGTCAGCAGTCCCCAGTCATACCAGGTTTTCAGTTGAAGTGCCATCCACAGTACAGGCATAGAGCTCCTCACCGCCAAGTGGGATAATTGACCTCTATGACCAAGATGACTCAGATGAACTTCTCTGAATCTCAAGAAAAAGCAGGGAAACCTGAAAG
Organism: Anas acuta; assembly: GCF_963932015.1. Taxonomy (NCBI): domain Eukaryota; kingdom Metazoa; phylum Chordata; class Aves; order Anseriformes; family Anatidae; genus Anas; species Anas acuta. The sequence goes on from NC_088998.1 coordinate 543,761, forward strand.
CCCCTGCTCTCTGCAAATGAACCCAGCTGCCAGACACAGCAACGCAGGGACCTGCAGGATGTGGGGACTCAGAGACCATGCCTTGCTCACCCACTGTGCAAGCTCCTGAGAAGCTCTCCAAGACAGAACCGTCACTTGCAAGGAGTGAGGAGACAGTGATGGGTGCAGAACTGGGCACAGGCTACAGCCCACCTTCTGCATGCTCCCAGTTTCATTGTTCAGGATCAGCTGATCCCACAGCCCCTGGGGAAGCCTGCAAGTGCCCAGCTCCTTGGCACTTCTCCACAGGCACAAGGAGGACAGTCCCCTAGGCCAGCAGCCTTCTGTGCCCTGACCCGACGGCAGCTCCCTCCCCACCAGGGTAATTGCAAAGCAGACAAATTAAAAACTGAGCAACTGACAAGCCTACCGTATGGTGAGCCATGAAGGCTTCACAGGGCAAAGAGCCAGGCAGATAACTCCTGCCTTGTTTTGTGCAGCACGAGACCTTGAGAGCTCCCTGCACCACCACAGAGCTGGGAAGCTGCTATCAGTAAGCATGTTTGTGCTCTCACCTCCATCCCCACAGAGATGGCACCAGGAGGAAAGGGAACAAGGAGCTTGCAAGTCACACCCATCCTCCCAGGAATGTTGGGCCAAATGGGTCACTTGGACCCGAAACGACCACTCATGCTTTGCTTAACAGCGTCTTTGGGCAACTCCTATGCAAGCTGCTGGCTGAAGCAGCAGGGCTTTTTTTTTTGGTCTTATTGAAAAGAGGTTCTCTCCTGCCATCTGATCTGGAAAATCTTTTTGTTTATAGTATTAATAGATCAATTCTGGCAAACAAATTTCTCAAGAAGGGGTGAGAAGTCTTAATCTTACTAACGCTCCAGGAAATGGAGCCAGAAAACTAGGTGAGGCAGCACAAGCATTTCTGCTAGAAGCTGTGCACACTGGATAAAGAGACACAGAAAAAAAAAAAAAGCCAAACAAAAGAGTACTGGCTGTACCACCTCCAAAGCCAGCTGCTGCCTCATCTCAGAACAGGCCCTCAGCACGACAAGGATGTAACTGTGCCACATGCCATCTGTGTCCTGTGAGACGCCATCTACTGCAGGAGCCTTTTGGTCACAGTGCAGGAGGCAGAAAAATCTGGGGAGATGTCAGCCTGTGCCTGAAGCAGCAATCTTGAAGCTGCAGAGCCGGGGGACACAGGTGTGACGGTCCTGGACCTTCCCCTGGCTCTCTCCTTGACAGGGTCTGGCACCACCCACACGGCATGGAGCAGGAGATGCTGCTGGGCCCTGCCATCCCCACCTCGCAGACATTTCCAGAGCAAGCGGAGCTTTACCCAATCCTCCCAAGAGGGGAAATTTAATAACGGAAAGAAACAGCCAACGCTTCCCCTTCCCAGCTGCACTTGAGGAAGAAGGCAGCAGCGCCCACAGAGTCCCCAGCTGGACACCAATCAGCTGTAACCTCCCCCACAGCAAGCAGGGGACAGGACCAGCAGAGGGGACAGGACAGGGCAGAGTAGAGACACTCTCCAAGGCTGCTCCAGAAGAAACTAACCCAGAGCTCTTGCTGCGTGCCCACATCCTGACCTCCCGGTTGCTGGGTGCCATGCAAAGCTGGCATCCTGGCAGTGGGATGCTGCTGTCAGCATTTCCAGGCTGTAAAATGACATTATTGGAAACAGTGCAAAGAAACTATCCCTAGCCTTTGCTTGGGGGAAAGCCAAAAACCAGCAGAGACTCAGGCTGAGTCTGAGGACACCATGCTGCAAAGCTGCTGCACTGCTGTGGAGAAACCTCATGGCAGGCACCTGCATCTGGCCAAGGCGCACACCCTCCCTGCAGCACTGGCAAGGGCAGGCAGCCACAGCCCAGAGCTAACACAGGGCACCACTGGCACACCTGCCCAGCCTGAGCACAACGCACTCAGCTCAGGCCTGAGCAGAAAATAAGAGCTTGAGTAGTGCCCCCCAAATTACACCCACTTGTGCTGAGAGAGTACAACAGCCCAGCTGACAATCCCTCTCAGCCTGCACTCACCTCATCTCAGGGAAGCTGCCCTCTGACGGGGCAGGGATGGGAGGGGAAACTGCACAGGTGACACCAGAGCAGCCCCCTCGAGAGGTCCCCCACCTGCATGGCTCTGCCAGCATGCCTGGCCTGCCCCAGGAAATGTTCCTTGGAGGATACCTCAGGAGGGTGAAGCTGCTGCCTTGAAGCCCACAGTAGTCTCAGATGAACCACCATGGCTTTGTAATGGTCTTAAATTCAGAGCCAGCAGATTATGCCAGATCACTGGTGTCTGACCAGAGCATCTGCAGAGCCACCCAGACCTCATTCCTCCTTCTGCAGCATGCATCATGGTCCCCAGGTGGCTCTGCTAACTGTGATAACCCTGCAGGGTGATACGGGGCTGCACCCAGCCCTGGCCTCCATGTGTGGAAATGCCACGCATGCAGCAACCACACGGAGGGCCTGCTTAGCCACCCCAGCACAGAAAGGTCTGAATGTTTTGAACCACTGGGAGATTTTCAAAAATTGCACCTCCCAGAGGGCCGGTGGGGGCCCAGTGGGGTCATGCCGGCACCAGCCCATGCTGCACTCCTGCCAGCATCCACCCCGTTGCCAGCAAGAACAGTGCCTGCCCATGAACAATGCTGGGAGCAAGGAGGCAAAGCCTGGCTCCAAGCACCCGAGTGCTTTCTGCAACCAGCGAGGCAGAAAGCATCTGCCAAGAGAAACACTCTGTCCCACACACAGGGACAGGGACACCGCCGGCTTGGGGTCCTGCCCATGGCAGCCCTGCACAGCCCAGCAGTGGGCACAGAGCGAGGGACAAGGTATGTGCCAAGGGCTGGACCTGCACACATCAAACCCCACGAAGATGCATGTTGTTCAGGGAGACGTGCCAAATGAAACTCCAAAACAAAGCAAAGCCCCCTTAAGAAAATAGAAAGCAGGCCAAATGCAGAGCTGCTGTGAGGGAAATGAAAGCTATGCATTTTCTCTTCCCCTGTAGAAAATCATAAATGCCTGCTGTCAGTATGTCAGCCCTGCAGAGTGGTGGTGCTTCTTGAGGAGAGTGGTTCTTCTGCCAGGTGAAGTAAACAGCAAGCTCCTGCGCTGTTGGTGTAGCAGAGGGCAGGCAGGCGACTTCTCTGTGCCTGGACTGACGCATCCCCATGATGGCTCGGTAAGATGGCTCAGTCATTAGAGCAGCTTTGTTTGTTTGTTTCTTTTTTCAATAAAGACACTCCACCACAGCAACAGCACAGTGTCTTCCCAGCTCCCTCATGCTCTGCTTGGCCCCACACAGTTCAGTTTCTGTTGCCAGTCTGGGAACAGTCCCTACACCTGCGGGCACCTCTGGCCTCAGGGCACAGCCTGCACCAAAGGTACCAGTTGTCAGGGCCTTGCCGGAGGTACCCAAAACCCAGCGGGGAATGCGATGTGCTGTGCTCCCCCTTGCTGAGCCCCATCCCCACACCTGGGCTTGCCCAGTGCCTGCAGCAGCTCAGCCAAGAGTGAGGGAGCAGAGGTAGTGGGGAACAAGCGGCTGAATTCACCCTGTCCTTGGGCTGGCTGTGCTTCAGCGCAACAGCGGGAGAAACAAGAGCCTGCAGGACACCACGGAGGAGACCAAGGGACATTTTCCATCTCATTCTCACACCTCGGGAAGGCACGGTCCATCGCTATGCACCTAACATGGGAACCCTGCAGGAGGACGCTGGGAACCCCTGACTCAAGCAGAGCTGCTTTGCCAGCTCCACCGCTCCCAAGGCATCCCTTCTGCAGCCCAGCACACCCCGGGGGGAGTGCACATCTCTCAGCTGTGCACCCACGGCTTCAGGCCACCGAGGTTTCCAAGCCAGGCACGGCGGAGCCCAGGTGTGTGGCACCCTGGGAAGCAGACACCAGCCTCACGAGGCGTCTCGACCCCGGCCCAGTGGGTTTCAGAGCTCGTCCACCCCAGGACCGCGAGAGGCCCGGCGGCACCTGCGGGCTGCTGGCTCCCCGCCCCGGCTTCGCACCGCCCGCTGCCCCTCGGGGGGGGGGAGCCACAGCCCCTGCCCCGTCCCAGGGCCCGCCCCGGCGGGGGGGGCACCGCTCCTCCGCGGGTGCCCGGCCCCCGGGGAAAGGGGGACGAAGCCGGCGGCCGGGTCCCCGGGGAGGGGGCAGGAGCAGGCCCGGCCAGAACGGCCCGGGGACCCCTGGGCACACGCAGCGCGGAGCCCCGAGGCGACGCGGACACGGACGCGTTGGCGGACCCGCAGCCAGGCCGCGGCGCGCACTCACCGGCGCGGGCGGCGCGGGGGCGGCAGGCCCCGAGGGCGGCGAGCAGCAGCAGCAGCAGCAGCGCTCCGCGGCGGGCCGCCACCATCCTCCAGCGGCGCGGGCGCGGGCGCGGGCGCGGGCGCGGGGCTGCGGGCGGTGGCGCCGGGCTCGGCGGGGCGGGGCGGGGCGGGGCGGTGCCCCCCCCCCCCGCGGGGCGGTGCTGGCTCCGTACCGCCCGCCGCCGGGCTCGGCCGGGCCGCGCCGCTCAGCGGACGGCGGCCGCGGGGCTCGGAGCGGCGCGGCCCGGCCGGGCGCTCTGCAGGGCGTGGGGCGGCCGGGCGGGGTCGGGCCCCTCGGTTCCATCACAGCTTGTCAGAAATGCGGTCCGCACGCAGGAGGAGAAGGCGTGTGGGGCGGAGATGCCGTGCTCACAGGGTGCCGGGAGCCGAACCCGGGAGCAGAGCTGAGGCAAAAGCAGCGGGTGTTGGGATTAAGTTCCTGCCCTGGCCCCTCAGAAACCACATGAAAGGGGGGCAAGGGGCTGTGAGATCCCGTGCATGGGGATGACAGAATCACAGCATGGCTGAGGCTGGAAGGCACCTCCGGGATCCTCTGGTCCAATCTGTGCCCCAGAAGGGCCTCCCAGAGCAAGGTGCCCAGGACTGTGTCCAATCCATTTCAGACATCCCACAACCTCCCTGGGCAGCCTGTGCCAGTGCCCTGTCACCTGCACAGCACAGAAGGGCTCAGAGAGAGCCAAGTCCCTGCTTCTGCCCTGCATTGTCCCTGTCACCAAGGGACAGAGAGGCCAAGCTCAGACTCAGGTGAAGACCCTGCCAGCTCCCCCCAGGTGCCTCCCCTGCCCTGTTCCATGCATTGCCAGAGCCAGTGCCCCTGGCTGCATGCCAGGACTGGCGTTCCCCAGGTGCGTGACAGTGCCATCTCCACAGCAGGGTCCAGTTGGGATCCCCTTGCCCACAGAACTGGGCAGGTCCCTGTGCTCCAAAACTGACCTGGCCCTGCCATGTCCTCCCAGCGCCTTACTCCTACACGGGACTCCAGAACTCCCTGACTACTGCTGTTTTCCCCTCTCTTTGCATGAAGGAAGGAAGAGGCCCTGCTTCCTGCTTATGTGACTTGGTTAATTGGAGTCTCCTAATTTCTATATTTCAAGCATTTAGCACTATGTAGGACTAAGCCTGAGGAGTTGCAGGCCAAGAAACATCTGGTGAGTGACAGCTACCCGTAATGACAGATGCTCTTGCACCCACCGGAGGCTCCACCAGTTCATTTGCTATTATCTCAACCTTGTTCCCTTTCCCTGCAGCAGGGTGTTTTGGGTCTGATCTGAAGAGGTCTGAGATGGGGTCTTCAGGGCAGCTCTGGGAGCACCCCCAGACTGGTACAGCAGGGACTGCAGGAGGCAGCACTTCTCCGGTGGGGTTAGAGAGCAGGGGATGGAGTCACCAACTAACCGGGAGCCACTGAGGTCATGGGATGGGAGGGGATGAGGTGCTGGCTACTGGTGGTGTGAGGAGCACAGGGACCAGGGCTGCAGTTACAAAGCTGATCTGGGCCATGAGTCTGCAGCGTGGCTGCAAAAACAGGGGCCAGGACATGGAAAAGTCACCACTGCCAAACGGCTGAGATCAGGCAATGGCTTTGTCCACAAGTAAACCCAGCAAGTGCCCAGCCAAGCATGGGAGTGCTGGGGCCAGGGCAGCCCCAAACAGGGGGATGCACAGGCTGCTCTGCAGGCATAGCACTTCAGGAGAGTGGTTTGTGGGGGCCAAGCAGGGATGGTAGCACAACTGCTCCCCTGCAGACTGAGAGCCCTCCTCAGCCCCTCGCCCCCTTCCCCCCCCGCCCCGGGAGGGGCCTGAGAGTGATGCTCTCTTGGGGGAGAAGAATGAGCTGCTGAGGCTGAACCCAACCTCAGGGGGTTGCAAGACCCTGTGCGGTGAAAGCCTGAACCTGGGCTGACCCCATGGCTGGCCCTGTTGTGGCAAGTGCTTGGACTGCAGACCCCCAAAGGTCTGTTCCTGCCCGGACTGGAACTGCCCTGTGATGCCCTGGTTCTGTTCCCAGTCTGTGGAGCAGTGCTTGCTGTTTGCGAGAGGCAGACTCCCAGCAGCGAGGCGGCCCCAGCTCCAAGGGCTTGTCCCATTGAAAGCAGCTGCTGGTTCCCAGCTTCTCAAAACTCAGATTGAGGCCACATCTGTTGCTATTGCTGAATTTCAGATCTTACAATTTACTTGGCTAAAAGCTTAAAAAAAAAAAAAAAAGAAAAAAAAAAGAAAATTGTATTTTCCAGCTTTTATATGGTGCTAAGTCTTTCCCCAGGAGCTTTTGGGCTGGGGTCAGTTTTGAGCTGATTGTGCATAGTTGTGCTGGGACTGGCTGTGCTCCCAGCTCAGGGTGGGTGGGCAGGAGGACACTGGGGCTCACCCAGCAACAGGATGGAATGGTTGGAGCTCTAAGTCACCTACTCTGATGGCAGGGTGCACTATTCTGGAAAGAAAACAAGGAATGAGGCCCACCTCCTTTCCCACAGAGAAAACTGAGGAGTAACGTGGCACACAGGAGAGCTGCTCAGCAGATGTATGGAGGGATGCACAAGGTAAAACTCCTGCAGACCCCAGTTTATCGCATTGTTTCTGCCTCACACCCTGTGTACTGCCTGCAAGGGCTGCACCTGCCCCAGCTCAGTGCATGGAGCATTCCAGGGCACCACCACCCTTCTTGACCCATTCTGCATTGCGTGAGCCATAGTTATCAGTGGTCTGCAGTGAAACAGCTGTGGGGAGGTGCCACCTTCCCCCATCCCACACCCCCACTTCAATGCTGCTGTGTGCAAGAGCCGAGTGCACAGGACCCCACTGGGCAGGGAGAATGTGGGGTCAGGTCTGCCTCTTGCTCTTACCGGTCTTGGGCAGTACAATCATCTGCTCCTCAGAAAGCCCCATCTGGCTCATGGTGTCTCTGAATTTCTTTAACATGTGGGGTTTCGCTTCAGCATCCCTACCTGCAGGGGACAGAGTGGTGGCTGCAGCCTGGCCAAAACTGTCCAAACCCTCCTCCTTCCAGGCATAGAGAGGCACATCTGGGTGCCGTGTTCGTGCCAGAGCAGACAGTCCAGACATCCCCAGAGTGACCAGGTGAAAACTTTCCTGCAGTTCCCATCCCACTTACTGAAGGGTCTGCCCCATACACCCCTTGCCTCCCCAGCTCTTGCTTTCTCCAAGACTTACTGTAGAGAAACAGCACTGAGATGATCCGCCCCTGGTACTCGCGGTCACTGAGGAGGAGGATGTGGTTGCTGTAGTCCGTATCTAGCAGCCTGCAGCTGGGGACATCTTCCTCTGCAGGAGAAAGCAGAGGGATACAGAGCTGGCAAGGAGAGAGCTCCATGCCCCCTTGCAGGAGGCAGGGAGATGGGAGAGGACTGTGAGCCATGGAGGGACACATTAGGTGTGGGATAGGGAGGGGTGAGCTCTGGGCATTGCCTCCCATTGGGCACAGGCTGAGCGTCCCCATGCCCAGGGCTGCCAGGGTTCCAGAAGTTGCCATGCAAGGCTGTGTGCAGCTTCTCACACATCTTGCCTGCCTCAGACCCATCTTGCACCCCCTCTGCCTCCCACACCCAAGCTTCTCCACCCTATACACCTGTACCCCTCCTCTGCACCCCCTACCCTCTGCTGTAACCCTCTCCAGCACACTTGTACACCCCTTATACACTCCCTGCCGTATCCTGTTCCTGAAGCTAGCACCACTCCCAGCCTGCATGGCTCCGGCTGCCACAGGCTTTGCTGAGCTGCTGCCATGCTCCCCTTTCTGCCTCCAGGGAGGCTCCCTGCACCTGCTTGCTGGCACAGCATGGGATCCCCATCACACCAGCCTCATCCCCAGTACTGCCTGTTCCACTCTCTGGCTGTGGGACGTGGTGGTGTCCAGCTCTCAGCCGGGCTGTCTCCATCTCAGGGTGTTCCCGTGGCCCCGGGACCAGCCAGGGCTGCATCCACCAAGAGTCAACAGTTCTTACCGTGGTTGTGAGAAGTGCCACTTCTTTCCTCAAGACCATCATCAGAGCTCCTAAACCCAGAAAAGCCTGAAGAAAGTCATTTATTTAGTCCTGAGAACAAAGAGTACTTTCAACATCCAATCCTGCAAGCTCTCACCCCTCCAGTGGGCCCTTGTGGTACTACGTTGCACCATGAGAGAGTCTGGGGCCCCCCAGCACTACACCCAATCTCTTGCTGGAAGGAGGTTAGGGCCCTCTCTGAGGATGCTCCTGAACAACCTCTCCCCAGATTAATCTCTTCTGGGACACCTGGTAATGTGGCTCCATTGTATGGTACAGAAAAAGGACCCTTAAATCCCAACCCTAGCATGATCAGTGGAGAATGCTGGCGAGCTGGAGGTGTGCGGGGCTGGGCTCTGGGACAGGGGAGATGGAGGTGTTCACAGGTCACCCAGGAGGCCTGGTGCAGACAGCCCAGGGACCTTTGCCATCACTCTGGGATCGGGGCATCTCCCAGAACCACCGCCAGGCCACAGCAGCTCCGTGGCTTGGTGGTGACAGGTGAGCTAGGCATGGGATCAGGGCCAGGCTGCGTGGCAGAGGTGTGCTGGGGGTCTGCTGAGTGGCACCAGCCCACAGTGAGGGCTGGGCTTGCCTGGGGAGAGGGGAAGGCATCACAGCATCTCCATTAAGGGACCTCCCTTGGCTACGGGGTCTATGCCAGCATCATCCTATGCTTTGTGACAGGGAATCCCTAGCTCCTGCTGGTCTGCTCTGCGGTGGTACATATTATTGCCTGCATGCGGGGCAATAGCCCAACTTGATGTCAGTGCCACAGAGGGTTCCTGTCCTGGGGATGACTTAAACCCTGCTGCTGGGTCAGGAACAGATCTCCCAACTCTGCCCTTGTGCTCCCCTGGTACTTACAGGAGTTTGTGTGTTGACTAGGTTGATCATTTTTTTTTAGGACCATCATCCTCTGCTCACATCCTTCAGGGCTGGGGAGCAAGCAAAGACCATCAGACTCTGGCTTATGGCATGCAACCCCCTCGGCTTTCCCAGTGCCCCTTTAGCTGGAGCAGCTCCACCACATTTCCTTTGGTCTCCTCAAAAAGTGGCTCAAGAGGTCATTTGGTTGCTCTAGCCCAAGTAGCTGCAGGGAGAGGCAGGAAGATGCAGCTGGGGCTTGAGCTGAGACAATTCCACTCAGAGACAAGGCACACCTAACAATGTCAGGGGTGGCTGGGCAGAAGCTGTCAAGAAAATGTTATGATTTTCATCCCTCATCATCCAACCAAGACTGGACTCCTTTCTAGGAGGAAGAGGTTCATCAATCTGATTTTTTTGGGGCTGACTGAAGAGGTAATGTGGGCTGTGTGGCACCCTCTAGTTAGTGCTAAAGAAAAGAAGAAATTAATTTTAAAGCATGTGAAGCCACATCATTCTTCTCCACTGGGAAGAAGCTTGGCTGAATTTGGCCTCTCTTTTTAGGCACACAGAATGACAAGTGAAGACAATCTTGCACTGGTAAAGATAGATTATATAGAAAAATGTTTAAATTTTCTTTGATTTAGTGACACTTCTCCAATCCCCTACACAGCCTGGTAGTGGAGCAAAGACAATAATCCTAAATCTTTGCTCTCACTGTTCACTTAGAGGTGCTTTACAAACACCCATGGATACACTGATTCTTTGGCTCCACCTGCAGCTAGAAGGAGCAAATCTCCCCCACCAGGCCAGAGGGTTTACTTGCACAGTTCCTTGCTCCATTTTTGCAAGACTAGGCTGTACTTTAAGTCTGAGTCAGCAGCAGGAGCAGATGTTGGACATCTCCTGTGTGGGCACATAACACAGTAGCCCCTCTAGTCTCACTTCTGTAGTCTCCAGCCACATGGCAGATGTTTCCATGTCCACTGTATTTTTCTACTTTTAGTTAATCACTGTTCAAGGTTGGAGGATGGAGGCCAGCTCTTGGAAACTCTGCTCCATGCACGCAAACAGCACACGTGTTAGCACATCAGGAAGCAATGACCTCCCCCAGGGGACCTATGCAGTTCTTCCTATGTTTTTTTAAGAACTCAAGAGCTAACTGAGAGGCTTTTTCAGAGCAAAAAGGAAAGGAGCCCATGGTGAAAGCCATAGCAAATGAGATTTTGCAGTGCAGCTTACCCAGAAATTAAAGTTGTTATGATTATTTCACCATTCTGTTGTGGTTTTACAGTGCTCACAGCCATCTTCGCATTTCTCTTGAAGTCCTCAATCCAGCTGGAGTGGGAAGCTATGGCAATGGTATGCCACTTCCCAGCAAGCTAGAGAGAATAGCTCTACACTCATTAATACAAAAAACAACGGGAGGTTCAGGGATAGAGCAGGAAGCCCCTAAAGCCTCCTCAGCTTAGGCTGCTGATGGGGTAGAAAAGCATTTCTTCTGCAATGCAGAGCAGTGGTCTGCCATAAAGAGCTAACCAGATGCAAAATCCACTAGGACAAACCCAGGTACTCAGTAATACTCACTAGCCATCTGACTGCCCCATGAGGGTGCTTAAGCACCCAGATGTTATGATTGTAAATGCCAGAAAGCCTGAGGGACTCTGACTCCCAGCAGGAGCTGGGGTCCTCACAGAAATGTGCAGGTGGGCTTTGTCTGATCTCTGCTCCCTTACGAAGGCTGTATCCAATCAAGGCAGCTTCCCCATCTTCCACCATGAGAAAATTCCCTCCAATGTCATTACCTTCTCTGCATCAAAATATTCCTTCTGAGGGATTTTTGCCTGGGCCTGCAGCACTGACAGAAGCATCAGCTCCAAGAGCAGGAACATGACCTTCATCTTCAGAGCTGGCCTCTTTCCAAGCACAACCTGGCAGCCATGCAGCACACCTGTGAGGACGTTGTGCTCCATGGGGACCTCCAAGCTTTTATGCTTGCACAGCTCCTCAGAGGCAGCAAGCAAACCTGTCTCTGGCCACACGCATGACGGCTGAAGACATTGCACAGATAACATCGGCAGCCGTGGCCTCAGCTGGCACTGTGTTTGTTTTTGCCTGCACCCGAACAGTGTGTTCCTGCCGGGCACAGGGCGATACGCTCAGCTCTGCGGCCAGGGGCAGGGAGAAGTGGGGAGGAATTCCCTGCCACTGACAGTGTCTGCGGGACCAAAGCAGGAAGCTCTGCAGAGTCATGCAGAGCCCCAAAAGGCACCTTCGGCACCTTTGGGTGCATCCCACCTAGTCCCATGGGCTTCAACTTGTCTGGTTTGCATATGTCATCCTGACTACATCCCTAAATCTTCCTTTGCTGTGGGTAAATCTCCACTCCCCCAGACTATTTTTGCTCAGATGCATTGTTCTAGAGCAGTGATCTCCACACTTTTTTAATCATACACCCCTCGCACTAAAAAGCTTTTGAGCACATACCTCCAATATAAATATAGTTATTTACAAATTACATACATGTAATACTACTGTACATTATAGAATATATTAAAAAATGGAAATTAAGAAAGGATGAGATAAAGATGATGTTTTAAAACAGTATTAAAATATTTTATTTATTAGTCGTACAAAAATATTTTCTTCCTTTACCCCAATGCATTGTCTTGCACACCCCTGGAGTGCACACACTCCACTTTGGAGACCATTGTTACAGAGAAAGCACAGATTTTTCCCAAATAAATAAGTATGATAAAAGGGAAATATATTTATTTTATCTTTTGTAGCAGACATTGGCCAAACATAGAGCACACTTAGGACTTGTGGTGCATGACCCTTCCCTGCCCCATGGGTTCTTCATCATCTTTTCCCTGTCTGTCACCTCAAGAGATGCATACTTGGCCAAATATGAGAATAGCTGTAACTGGCAGGAATAATTGTGAAAATGAACCCTCCTGGGTTTCAGCATCAGTAGCAAGGAGTGGATATCTGGCTCACATGTCCTGGGGACCATGGGTGAGAAGGAATATGCAATTCCCCTTTTATTGGCAAAGGAGCAGCCAATTTTGTATCTGTCCTGCAAACTGGATTCCCAAATTAGCTCTCCCTTGATGGTGTGCTCTGGGAGGGTGTGTCACATCCTTGCCTAAGCTGGATAAAGCACACTGGGTTCTGACTGGGAAACTCTTGGTTCCACCAGAGGAGGGGTTGCTTCCAATCACAGGAAACCATTTTTTCCCATAATTTCTGCTAAATAGGAGCCTTACAGAAGCTTGCAAAGAAATCACAGCCCAGCATTCGGCTGAGGTCCAAGAAGGATGTGAGGATGTTTCACTGTGCCTGTAGGCGTATCTTCTTGCACACAGTGAGATACGGTCACGGTGTTCTTCCACATCCCTTTATTTGTGGCCACCAGGCAACGCCTTCTCAGCTCTGTGTGGTGCCAAGAGCCCTGTGCACTCTTCCTGAAAGCACATCATGAACCAGAATAATCTGCTCTCCCAGGCATGTTCAGGTGCCACCTACACTCCTGCCTTGTCACCACCATTTTGCATGCGGAAGCAGATGTCTGTTCCTAGGATTGGCTTTGATTCCTGAAACTACAAAGATCAATCCCCTGACAATGGTTTTCCTACTTATACATATTTTATTGCATTAAGAGAAAGACATCCGGCTCTGCAGTGTCTGCAAGTCCAGCCCAGACAAGATTATCCACCACTTAGCAGGAGATGCTTACAGCAGGGCATTACTGCTGCACTTTGCAGTGTTTCACCTCAGAAAGAGCTTTGCTTAGGAATAAAAGCTCTTTCCAGGAAGCCTGACAAAACCTCAGTGCAGATAAATGATTAAAAAACAAACAAACAAAACAAAGCAAACAAACAATCAAACAAACAACAACAACAAGGATGACCAAGGACACCGTCACAACAAAGGCATTTTGTGGAGGTTCAGTACTGCTTCTCGACCTGGACAATACCTATTTCTTAGGAAAAAAGTTCACAGAATTGTTTTTTTTGGAAGAACTGTGACCAAGACCTAATGGTTTTATGGAATCCCCTCCTGGTCTATTCACATCTCCAGAGGTCACCCTTCTGCTTGCCACTGGTCCAAGAGAGCCCCACTGTCCCCCATCATCTTGGGTCATCAACAGCCAAGCTCCATGCATGGTGAAGGCAGAGGCTGTTCTGCAGCCCTGCCTGTGTCCTTGGTGGATCTCTGTGACAACGCTCTGTGCAGGGCTTTTCTGATGGCCCCCTGCACTTCATTATTTCTCAAGCTGTAAATGATGGGATTCAACATGGGGGTTATGACGGCGTACTGCAGGGCGAGGACCTTGCCCATCTCCTTGGAGGTGCTGGAGTGGGGCAGCAGATAGGCAATGGCCCCAGCACCAAAGAACAGGAACACGACAGTCAGGTGGGAGGTGCAGGTGGCAAAGGCCTTCTGCCCCCCTGCTCCCTTCTGGAGGACAGCCCAGAGGATGTGAACATACGACACGAGAGTAAGGAGGAAAGAGCCCATGGCAATAGTCCCAGCCAAAGCATACAGGACAGCCTTGTTGAAGCGAGCATTAGGGCTGCAGGACACATTCAGCAAGAAGGGTATCTCACAGAACAAGTGATTGATCACTTTGGACCCACAGAAGTGTAGGTGGGCTGTGAGAAAGGCCTGTATCAGAGATGAGAAGGAGCCACTCAGCCATGAAACAGCCACTAAACAGTGGCAAATCTTCTTGCTCATGAGCACTGCATAGTGAAGGGGGTGGCAGATGGCCAGGTACCGATCGTAGGCCATGGCAGCCAGGAGCACACACTCAGAGCCTCCAAAGCTAAGGAAGAAATAGATCTGTGTGATGCAGCCCGCAAAGGAAATGGTCTTCTGTGATGAGAAGGAATCCTTGAGGATCTTAGGGAGTGTGACAGAGGAGTAGCAGATATCCAGGAAGGAGAGGTGGCCCAGGAAGTAATACATGGGGGAGTGCAGGTGAGCATCCAGCCAGACGAGGTTCATTATGAGCAGGTTCCCCAGCAGAGTCACCAGGTAAATAAGCAAGAAACCCAGGCAGAGGGCCACCTGTGTGTTGTAAGTACTGGAAAACCCCAAGAGAAGGAATGAGGTGGGGCTGCTGAGATTTCCCCCCTGCAGGGATTCAGAACTCATCTACAGGGAGAGCAGGAGGACGTGAAGGACAGGTGGAAGCAGGGTGAGCACTCACCCCTGCCGTGGGATGTCTCCAGCCTTCTGCTCTGTTGTGTTGTGGGCTGAAGCCATGACACAGCCTCTGGCAACCCTCGCAACTCACATCGGGCTCCAGGGGCTCTGGGATGGGAAATGTCTATGGGGGAAGGTGATGAGTTTCAGCCCAGGGGGGTTCAGTCCTCAAGCCAACCCTGCAGGAGCCCACACCTGCACGGCCATGCCCATGTTCCCACTGCCCCGTAGCTGTTTCAGCTGGCACAGGGGCAACTCTGGCCCAGTGCTGCCAGTGGACTCTGGTAGAAACCTGACAGACCTGGCTGAAATGGTTCTAGCTCTTCAGGTACTTGTTTGAAGAGCCCATGGCACAGCAAAACCACTTCCCTGTGCCTCTGTCTGAGCTGGGGCAGGACCTGGTGATGAACGGGACAAAACTCTGCATCACCTGAAGAACACCTGAGAGCAGGGACATCACCACTGTAGTCCATAAGGATCCCAGGAACTGTTAAATGAGAACAAACAGGAGCAGTCCCTCTCTCCCCTTCAGGTTTCCTGGGCTGTACCTGGAGTGTGGTCTAAATATCCCCAAAAACATGGCAGGTTCGACTCTGCCTTGCTGAACTATTGCTGCCCTTCATAGCAGCAAGGTGTGTTTACATTTTTAATGAAAACATAGAAAGACCACGGACTGTGGGAGCACATCTCATCGTTCTGCTGGAAAAACAAAACAAAACAAAACAAACAAACAAAAACTTCAAATCAAAACCAAACCACCTTTAAAAGTTACAAAGACAGTGTCTGATTGCAAATACGGCACTGTAGTCTCATGAGCGCCTTGAGAAAGCACTGTAGGGAGGGAATTCTGAGAGATCACAGGACCAGAAAGGCATCTGAAGGTGATTGTGTTGTTCAAGTAGTTTGAGGGTGGCAAGGAAAAGCAGAGGCACCAGCCTGCAGGAAAAGGGAAAGACTCTGAATCTAATTAGAAACTGGAGTTCAGGGATACAGAAGATATTGAGTGCGAACCTAAATCTACTGAATTCTTAGGAAGAGCAGTAAGGAGACAATCAGTGATTTATGCTCAAACTTGCAAGAGGCAGTGTGTCACTGCTGGGGCTGACAGGGCAGTCACCAGGTTGTTGCAGAGGGAAGTGTGGGAGCATCTTCCAGGAGCGAGGAAGAGGTGGGTACCAGGCTGAGAAGGCTTGAGCTCCATCAAACAACATTGCAAGTTCTCTGCAAAAGACAACAAGGACATCCCCACAATGCTGGGGACGAGCTCCACAATGTGGAGATTCAGGGATGGGCTGTACGTTTGTCCTGGTACCCTGCAAATGGGCTGGATATGTACTTTGGGAGGGAGGGAGGTGCAGACAACCCAAGGTTTGGTCCCACAGGCAAGGCTGGAGCACTGGAACAACTGCGAGCTTCCATGTACATGCTCCTCCTAATGCAAGGAGGTGATCCATCAGGAGGGGAGAATCTTTCAGGGATCCAGGCTGGGAGAAATGACATATCAGGCTATGAACCACAAAGGGACTGGTGGCTGAAGAAAGGCATGTACTCTCCATGCTTTTTGTGGTATGTGCTGTTAAACAAGGGCAGAAAGCAGAGACAGAGGAAAGGGAAGCAGCTGTAGGGATAAGTAGCTTGTGTTCATGAAAGGACCTGCCTGACCAACCTCATTCTGGCTTGTATTAGGAACAGTGCAGCCAGCAGGACCAGGGGGGTGATCATCCCCTGTACTCTGCTCTGGTAAGGCCATACCTTGAGTGCTGTGTTCAGTTTTGGGCCCCTCACAACACAAAGGACATTGAGACCCGGAAACATGTCCAGAGAAGGGCTACGAAGCTAGTGAAGGGCCTGGAACACAAGTCCTGTAAGGAGCGGCTGAGGGAACTGTGGGTGTTCGGTCTGGAGAAGAGGAGGCTCAGGGGAGATCTTATTGCTCTCTGCAACTACCTGAAAGGAAGGTGAGCTGGAGGTCAGCCTCTTCTCACAGGTAACCAGTGATAGGACTACAGGGAATGGTCTCGAGTTGCACCAAGGGAGGTTTAGTTTGGAAATCAGGAGATATTTCTTCTCTGAAGGAGTGGTTACACATTGGAATGGGTTGCCCAGGGAGGTGGTGGCATCACCGTCCCAAGGCGTGTTTAAGGAAAGGTTGGACATGGTGATTAGGGACCTGCTGTAGTTGGTGACATTGGTAGTAGGGTGATGGTTGAACCAGATGATCTTGGAAGGCTTTTCCAACTTTAATGATTCTATGATAAGAGCAGGTGGGAAAATGGTACAGCCAAACAAAAGGCTGGTCTCTTCTGGCTCAGGAAGAGCAGATGATCCATAGGAAATAATACAAATGGTTGTGGCTTCAGGCAAAGCTGGTATGGAGCAGCTCAAACTGCTACATGGAGCATCCCATGACAACAGATATTCCTGGAGGTCAGTGAAACAGTTGGTGTAACCAGAGCAGACAATAGAGGATGCAGGAGGAGAGTGCAAGAAAGTGAGATGAGGAGGGTGGGTAACACAGCACAACACATTGAAAGGCACCATCAAAACATCTTCCTGGGTCCTAATCACCTTGGGAAGAAGGGAAAGGAAGGTCTGCCCTGACAGATCCCTCAACCAGACTGGGGCAAGAACAAAGCCACAAGAGAGAAATTCTGCCAGGAAGAATAACTCCTTGGAGAGGGGAGGCTGTAAATCACAGTCTTGTCTATAACGACCATTCCAGAAAGCCTAGAATCATAGAATATCCCAAGCTGGAAGGGACCCGTAAGGATCATCGAGTCCAACTCCTGGCACCACACAGGTCTACCCAAAAGTTTAGACCATGTGACTAAGTGCACGGTCCAAATGCTTCTTAAATTCCAACAGGCTTGGTGCAGTGACCACTTCCCTGGGGAGCCCGTTCCAGTATGCGACCACCCTGTCTGTGAAGAACCTCTTCCTGATGTCAAGCGTAGACTTCCCTGCCTCAGCTTGACACCATTGCTGTGGGTCCTGTCACTGGTGATTAAGGAGAGTAGGTCGGCGCCTGCCCCTCTACTCCCCCTCACGAGGAAGTTGTAGACCTCGATGAGGTCTCCCCTCAGCCTCCTCTTCTCCAGGCTGAACAGGCCCAGTGACCTCAGCTGCTCCTCATACGTCTTCCCCTCTAGTCCGTTCACATCTTCGTCACCCTCCTCTGGACACTCTCCAACAGCTTAACGTCCTTTTTGTACTGTGGTGCCCAGAACTGCACACAGTACTTGAGGTGAGGCCACACCAGTGCAGAGTAAAGCGGGACAATCACCTCCCTCGACTGACTGGCAATGCCGTGCTTGATGCACCCCAGGGTATGGTTGGCCCTCCTGGCTGCCAGGGCACACTGCTGATCAGGGCACACCCCTGGGTATGTCATCTCACATGTTTTTACCACGTCACAGCATGAAGTGAACTGATGGGGTTCTGGTACCTGAGTGGCTGGTAGAGCAGGGGTGTTGGACCAGCTGGCCTTCAGAGGTCCCTTCCAACCTCAATCATTCTGTGATTTTGTGATTCTAGCAAGCAAGCAATGTATGTGCACTGAGGAGGACATTTGGAATTAGTGGAAAGTCTGCAAGCAAAGAAAAGATCTCAAAATGCAACAAGAAAACTCTATAGTGAAAGACGAATGAGTGCAGGGAGACCATGAAAATGGTGTGCGGCCTTATGAGATTAATATACGTGCTTCAGCCATATATTTGAAGGAAAGGCAGCCCTATGGCACTTCTCAGTTCACCCAGACCCAGAATCGCCCAAACCCAGTTTTCCAGGAAGACAATTTATGGCAAAAGTGGGGTTGCAAGTGACAACATGAAGGTATGGGGACAGCAGCATCAAGCAGAGAGGAAAGTCCTCAGAGGTTTGTTGAATACCAGTGGGGCTGCAGGAAGGCTGCAACTGAATTTAGGAAGAATTAATGCCGCTTCTCCTTCAGTGAGTATGCAAAGCATTTTTGTGAGGAGAGCTACATCTGATAGGAGAATAAGAATCCAGCACTGGACATTTGCAAGGTTTTAGAGGAAAGAAAAGTTGAAGTTACAGTAAAATGTAACCCAGGCTTCCAAGGGGAGATTGTACCCAAAAACCCATCTGTCCAGCCCTTGGTTTCTCCAGCAGTGGGAATGGCACAATTGTCACTTTCCTGGATCTCAGAAAAAGATGTCTAAAATCCCATGTTAACCTTGAGAGGAACAGGGGTGAAGGGGCAAGGAGCAGTGGGGAAGCTCCTGGGAGACCTGGGGGGGATATGCTGGCCCCACTGAAGTTGTTCCAGAGCAGAGCACCATGCATTGCGATGTGCTGGGAAATGGGAAGCCATGAGCTGGGAGTTGCCGATGAGAACTAGCTGGGCACAGGAGCTCTGTGACTGTGGAGCAGTGTGCTGGCCCACAGGGATATCAGCAGGACACCCAGCAATCTGGCCAGCCCAGGATAATGACAAATCATGAGTGTGGCAGGGGAAGGCAAACTGGCTGTGGGGACAGGAGGAAAGCTTTCCAGTCTATGTGCGAAAATAGTGATGCTGAGATATGTTAGTGAGACCTTGCCAGGTGGTGCGTAGGGAGCTCGCTTGAGGAAGAGGGAACTGTTCTGCCATGGCACTATGCCTGCAGAAGGGAGAGCCCCTGGGGAGCACATGTTGCGATGCGGTCAGCCTGGAGCAGCAAAGCCCAGCAGGGAAGCAACTGCTGCATGGGGGAGCAGAGCCATTCGCTAGAGCATGCTGCTGTGGGTGGGCCTGGCACGGACAAGCCTGTGTCAGCTAACAGCTTAAACCCAATTTCAAAAATGATTTGTACTTTGGAATCACATCCTTAGTTCTAATGCACCAAGATTTGGACAAGGAGTCAAGGTGCCATGTGGTGCCTTCTCATACGGTTTAGACCCCACAGTGATTACATACCAGCGTAAATACAGGAGGAGTTTTGGTTCCTAAATGTTTGACACCAATTAAATCTTTTAATTTTACCTAAAATAAATATGCTCTGACTGTAAGTAGATGTCCACAGAGCCTTTAGTGTCAGTTTACTGAAGTGGAGGTAGAAAACTACATGCCTGGAAGTTAGCACAAAGACCAGAAACCCCCAGCTCTCTCCCTTGCATACCACGGCCCTCTGCCCCCCCCACACCTGGGAGCATACCCAGGCCTCCGGTCTCCCCAGAGGATCACCACAAACCAGCTTGGCTTCTCTGGCACTAGTTGGGATATAAGTGGCATCTTCGTTTCATTTTCCAGTAACTGTAGGGGTTTGCCATTACGTTTGCTGATCTAATAGCCATTAACTGGATGATCAGCCAGTCACTGGAAGTGTCTGTTTGCCTTTCTGTTAATTACATACCTTTTGATTTCCAATCAAATCTAATACAAGACAAGTGAGCTCAATATAGAAGCTGATCAGTGCTGCTCTTTGTAGAGCACACACCAACCCTATGGTCTTGCTGGGTTTGCAAAGCTACATCATGTCAAGACTGGGAGCAGACAGCAAGCACTGTGACATAAGCAAGTGACACATCTGCTCCCAGGCAGAGCCGTGTTTACAGGAGGGGCAGGGCTCGCCTGGTGCTGTGAGCAGGCGAGCTGCAGCGGTGTGAACTTTGAGACGTGTCCCAGGCCCCTGGGTACTCAACAAGCCACTGGGCCATGAGCAGCACTGAAAGGGCCTGCATCTGCCAGTCCTGGGAGAGGGCGACAGAGCAGAGCAGAGCTGGCCTTGCAGGGCTCTGCATGGGGTGAACGCCGGCCCTCCTCGACCCTACAGCTGTCCTGCCCTTGAGCAGTTCCCCCCACATCAGCTGGGGACATGCGAGGACCCAGTGCCTGTACAGCTTACCTTGAGAAGATGCTTCTTCTCCTCATGCCAGGTGTGTATGGTAGCAAAAGTGGTTTGGGATGCCAGGGTGAATTCAATATACCCCTTGGAGGCACATGGGAAAAGATCCCCTGTTACAGCAGAGTCTGTAATTGCTCATGCACAGCCCCTTGAGCCATTCCCGTTAGGATGTTGTGGGAGCAGGGAAGCACACTGCGAGTGAAGACAACAGAGTCCTGTGGGCAGTGTCAACCAAGAGCACCCCCATGAGGCAGCCCCAGCCCTCCAGAGGCTGGGCCTGGAGGCAGGTCTGAAGCTGTCTGAACGTCCCAGCAGCTGCATGCTCTCAAAGGGGTGGTCCTGTTGTGCGGCTGGGGTAGTGCTGTAGGCAATGCAGCCCAGTTGATTCAGAGACACCTGGGAGCAAGAGCTTGAGTCTGGGAACATGTCAGTTTTCCTCACTTTTTTTCCCTCACTTGTTTTCCTCACTTTTGCAACCAAGAATGTACTTCCTGGCCTTCTTGGATAACCTTGGTTTCTTCTAGACAAGCTGGTCTGGATTTAAGAGTGATATAGGGGGGGTCTAGCAAGTGCAAGGTGTGTTGTTTCTGTGCTCAAAGAAGCTGTTCAGAGACCTTTCACCTCTGAGAAGTTTGGGACTCTGGAAAGGAGGTTTCCCCCCAGATTCACCAGTCTTCAAAGGGCAGTGTGGGGCCTGAGAACATCCACATCTTTGAAGTTAGGGGAGTGATGGGGAAGCTGGCCAGGAACAGGAGCATCTCTCTCTGACACAGCACTTCTCCCTGCCCCAATGAATGCCCCAAACTGGACCTTGCTCTCCAGATGTGGTCTCACAAGTGTTCCTGGCCACTCTTTGCTAACCCAGAAGAGGATGCACTCGGCTGCCTTTCCTGCAATGGCACCCTGAAGACTGATGCTCATTTTGTTGATGCACAGGGCAAAGCTGCCATCTCACCCACAGGCCCATACTGCCCTGTTGCTTGCGGTTAACCTCTCAAGAGGCAGTACTTTGCATATGCCTTGGCTGAACACCAGGAGGTTTGTACTACCCCATTTTGGGGGGCTGCTGAGGTCTCTTTGAATGACAGCCCTATCTGCCAGAACAGCAGCCAGTCCCCAGAGCTTTGTTGTCCCCAAGATGCACATCATCATTGACAATGGACATTGCTTGGAGTGACACATCTTCACACATTTCAGGAGATGCTGGACCTGGCAGGTTGGGAAGTCCACAGTCATGTGGCTCACCACCCTCAGGTCACCCAACACTTTGCATCAGCTGTGTTGGGTCAGCTAGTCATAGAGCCAAGGTATAAAGTCACATCCTGAGATGATCCAAGTTGAAAATAGCTACGTGCTTTCAACAGTGCACCTGGAGGAAGCAGGAACACCCAAAGTCTGCCATTTTTTCTGTGCCAGTGTCTCATGAAGCTATGGCCCAAAAGGGCACCTTGCTGCCCCAGCAACAGTGAGTTTTTTCTTTACTTTTAACAGGTCTCAATTGGTGTCATTAAAAGTTTCTGAACTTCTGCAGTCTCAACTTCTGAAAAGGCTCCAAGGGCCTTGTTGTGCCACTTCAGTGCCTGGAGACAGGAGCTATATTTGCCCCTTCCCAAACTCAGGAACAAAAACAGTGTTTATTCTTCTGTTGGGCTTGGACCCAGCACAGAGGTGTCTTTAAGCAGTAATTAGCAATTTAGAGGTGACTCACCCCTCACCCATGAGATTTCAGATAGTTGCTGCCTATGCCACAGAGCCATTGCCCATCAAGGCAAGACCCCACAGGGGACAGACCTCAAGACCAGGGTGCTAAGGAAAGGCTCAGCTGGGCTGGCACCAGATCCCAGGTACAGTGGCAGCCCATCATCTCACTTCATGCAGTCCAAGATGGACAGACAAGATCTGACAAGATCATGCTGCAGTAGTGACTCCTGCTGCAACAACCATATTGCCAGCTGACAACAGCGGTGCCAGCACCAATTGCATGCAATGGGACATCCACAAGGTTCTAACACAGATCCTGAGCTTCAGGGGGAACCTGATTCATGGGGAATCAAAGTGCTCTTCTCAATACGGCGAGTGCTATGCTCAGAACCAGAGATGCTCCGATACATTTACATTTTATTTTTAAAAGGGGGAAAAAAGTAAAGTCAAAAGGGTTAAATGTCACACGTAGCACAGAGATTGTTTATCTTTGCTCTGAGCACTTAAGCTGTTATTAGAAAATACAAACCTTAAACAAAGTCATAAAGCGAAACCAGTGCATTAAAATCAATTTAAAGAAGCTTGTTGGAAATAAGAGAAATGTTCTTAAAATTGCATCCATGTGAAGACAGTAAAATGAACTCTAGGAAGTTGATTAGCAACAAAACAAGACAAGCAATGAAGACACCAAAACTTGTCCACTTGCCCTGAGGAATAACATCTGCACTTACATATAGTCTTTTCTTCAAAGGCTCCCAGAACAGGAATTGAACATTAGGATCTGTTTGACCAGTAGCTGGTCAGATTCAGATTGAATATACAAAGAAAATAAACTGATGGAAAAGCAAAGAAACTTGGCAACTGCCTTGGATGAGAAGGATCTTTGTTTGAACCCCAGCCTAAAAGATCTCTTTTAAAAACACATTAAAGGGTCTGTCTAATCAAAAGAGAAGTCCATTTCAGTAGTAAAACAAAGGAGATGGCATTTCCAGTCAAAATAAATCAAGTATGAATTTCAAACTTTTCTCTGTAGCATGTCATCTGCTGCTTATACTTGCATTTGGTACCACTGGTTTTCACCAGAAAGCTAGAGGAAGTAAATATTATGCCAGATTTTAAAGAGGTTCTCAGAAGTAAAGAGACTACAGATAAGTAGTCCTACTATGTAGAGCAGGCACATGCTTGTAAGAGCTGTAATACATGGCAGAACTAGTTAATGCATGGTCAAATTACGTCATAAGGGAGGTGGAATCCAACTTTTTCATGGGAAAGTCACACCCCACAAATATAATTTCTGGAGGAGTCAACAATATATGAGTATTGGACATTCCTTGGTAATCTGGGAAGGGTTTTTGTCAAAACCTGTGGGGTTAAACTGCCATAGATGGGGAGGAAGATCCTCACCTGCTAAATGAGTGGCTGAGAGAGAGAAAAACAGTCAGTTTTCCAGGGGATGAAGATCACCCCTGTAGCCTCATCAACACGTGCTAATGCACATGCTGGCTGGTGTGATACCAGGTGACCTAGAAAGGGCGCTAAACATGTTGGGGGCAAGGGCTGCCCCTTAGCAGGGCAGTAATGCTGAGGTCCCAGAGGAGCAAGTGTCAAGGCAGTGACACAGGACAGAGCTGTTTTGTCCCATCCCAGGGCTGGTTCTCAGCCTGCTGCTGCTACACAGAGAGCTCACCATGCTGACGGTGGATCATTAAAAATCTCACCCACATGCTGTAGGAGGTGAAAGTGGCAGATGCAGCATGAGGAGGAGGTGTTAGGTGTGAAGTGGGGAGCAGGAAAAGGCACTGTGCAACTCCAATGTCTCACTCACATCTTCAGGGCTGGGTGGAGGTCCAGATCCAGTCACTCAGCCTAAGCAGGGGAGGGAGAGAGAAGGATGAGAGGCACAGCACAGGTCACTCCAGCTGGGAAAGTGGGGAAGATCTGGATCAGCACAAAGAAGATGAATAGGGAAGCTACTCTCCACAGTACCAGCAAGCACTACAGCCATTGGCTGTGAAGTCTCCAGAAGAGCTTCTCACAAATGCAATGCTCAGCACCTCCTGGCTATTATGCACACGGGTCTCCCTTGCCCCACCACCACTCTGTTCTCTCCCCTGAGAGCCTTCCCCACCAGCTGGCACCTGGGCTGAGCTCCGCTGCACCAATCTTCTTCTCAGTACAGGGTGCTGCCAATGGCCCAGGACACCTTTAGACAAATTCATGGAACAAAGTCCCATGGAAGTCATTAACTATGTAACAGTATCTGGCAAGGCTTATTGTGAAAATAAAGTGGGGCAGGTATAACCTCCTTTTTGCCCGTCCCCTGTGCTTCTCTTCGCCCCTGTATCTGCCTGTAGCTGAAGGCAGGACCTGGGAGGGGATGCCTGGTGCCTCACAGCTGCTGTAGGTCATGGCAGGGCAGGGCAGGAGTTCTGCCCTGGCACCCAGCACCCCAGCTCCCAGCATGGAGCTGCCAGGATGCTCAGCACCCGACTGCTGAGCAGCACTGGGCTGGGGAGGACCTCATGGTGAAAGCTCCCTTGGTACAGCAATAGGCTAGATGAAGGCGGGGGGGGGATGCAGTATGGACACCCCACCCGTCTACCCCCACCCCCCACTCTGCATGGAGGGGTGTTGCACCCATGAGAGAGTTAAAAATGCAGCTTGTGTGCAGACCTGCTCTGGGTGGCCAGTCAGGCATGGAGAGAAAGCAGACAGGCGAAAGGGAAATGGAAAGCACCGGTGGCAGGGAGAAGTGATATCACCACTGTCTGCCTGGACAATGTCCACACATGGCAGGAAGGAAATATTTGGCTGGAACACGATGTGGAAACACCGGGACTCCCTGTCACACAGAGCCCTTGGCAAAGGGCGGTGCTAACTGCAGGATGTTGTGAACCACACGAACAAATGTACTGAAAACAAGCCTGAGGCAAAGCTACGTGTGGGAGCAGCATTCTAAGGAGCACAGCAGATAGCAAGTTGTTCCTGTCCAGGAACAGTTGTTCCTGTTTAGACTGGGCAGGGAGAAGTCCTGCTGGAAACACTGGGCTCCTTCCCAAAGGACGGAGATGAAACTGGCTTGGGAAGTCCCAGCAGGCTCCCTCACCCTGCCGCTGCTGGGACGCGACCAGCTCTCGCCCTGCTCAACACCAGGATCAAGAGGGGAAGTTTCCCAAATGTATTTTCCCTGTGGTGGGGAAGGAACAGCTGAGAATATCCTGATGGGCTCAGCACTCGGACAGAACTTGCTCAGCATTCTTCCTACCAGCACACAGCAAGGAGGCAGATTGTAGGCTGAAATGAAAGGCTGTGTTGCCGGCAAGGCTGGCCAGGAACAGGCAGTGTAGAAAGTCAAGTGGAGAGGATTTCTGCACTCTGCCACACCTCAATGCTTGAGTGAACATGAGATGCTGGCTCACAAGAGCTTTGCTGGGGGTATGGCTTGTCCTGGGTGGGTTGCTGTTTTTCATATGTGGATCTGGGGAGCTGAACAGAGCAGGAAATTCCAGCATGTGGAAGAACAGGATGAATCAGGGTTTCAGAAGTATGAATCCAAAGGAATATGGCCTATGGAGACAGGTCTACCGCCACCAGTTGATCTTTCAGGGTGGGCTGTCTGTGTCACTATCTCTCCAGAGCAGCCCTCAGTGGAGCACAGCCCGTGCACAAGCTCTACAGGGACGGCAGCATGGGGAGATGGCTCTCAAAGGATGGTGAGGTCCAGCCCTGTGTCTGGGACTTGAGGGAAGCCCAGAGTTTGACTAGGGTCATGCTGCTTCCAAAAGGGACCTGGACAAGCTAGATAAGTGGGGCCATGTGAACCTAAGGAGGTTCAAGAAGTCTAAGTGCAAGCTGCTGCATCTCGATCAGGGCAGTCCCAGACATGAGTACAGACTGCAAGAAAGCACTGTGGTGGCTTTACCCAGCTGGGCAGCTGAGCTTCACCACTCTCTTATTCTCTCCCTCCTCAAAGTAAAATGGAGAAAATGCAATGGAAAGGGCTCAAGGGTTGAGATAAGGACAGGGAGATCACTCATCAATTATCATCATGGGCAAAACAAGCTTGGCATAAGGAGATTAATATAATTTTTTATCTATTACTAGCAGACTAGAGCAGTGAAAAACAAAAACAAAACAAAACACCTTCCCCCATCCACCCTTTTTTCTATGTTCTCCCCCCAAGTGGCTCAGGGGAATGGGGGATGGGAACTGTGCTTCTCCACCGCCACTCCTACACCTTCACTCTCTGCCTTCACTCCCCTGCTCCACGTGGGGTCCCTCCCATGGGATGCCATCCTTCCCAAACTGATCCTGCATGGGCTTCCCACAGGCAGCAGCTCTTCAAGTACTGCTCCAATATGGGTCCACATCACGGGGTCCATCGCCCAGGAGCAAACTGCTCCAGCACAGGTTCCCCATGGGCAGCAGCTCCCCCCAGATCCCCTGCTCCTGTGGGGGCTCTCCATGGGCCACAGCCTCCTCCAGGCCACATCCACCTGCTTTTTCTGACGCTGCAGCTCAAAGGGGACCCTGGGGAAGAGCAGCCCCTAACAGCCCTAACAAAGAGCACAATGAGTACCCGAAGGAGCCTTTCACATGGTAATGGCTGCAGAGCCCAGCCATCAGGGCTCAGATTAGGCCTGCAAATCCAGGGGGGTTGGAACCAGATGATCTTTAAGGTCCCTTCCAACTCAAGCCATTCTGTGATTCTATGCTTTGGGGCTCACAGGGTCATGCTGCTTTTCTGGACTCGGATCCAGAGGCACACCTTCAGATATCCCCACTTCCCACCAGCCCTGGGAGCACTGCAGTCAGGGGGCTGAGAGGGCCTTGAGCCTTGTCCCTGCCCTGGCCCAGCCTGAGCTCATGCATGAGCTGGGCTTCAGATGACCAGGGGGCTGCAGTCACAGCAGGGTGAGCAGAGGAAAGGTCATTTGGCGAATGGACATGGCCACAGGTCCTCCACCCCTTGCCTCACCTCACCCTGGCTGTGGTCCTGCTCTAGGAGCCAGCCCAGCCCCTTGGGCTGCTGGGCTTCGAGAAGGCGCTTGCTTGGGTGAGCTCACTGCATTATCAGCCCCTGGTTGTTCTCCAACCACCAACCCCTTGAGGACAACAAGGGGCAGCACATCCCCAGACACTCCAGATTCTCCCCAGATGCCTACAACAAGCTTTTGGGGGTGGATTCTCTTTATTTGGTTGAAAAGGAGGGACCATGTACTGGAGAAGCAGGAGATGCATCAGAACCCTGAAGAGGGACAGCAGAGCAGCAGCCTGGAGCTTTGGCACATCGGTCTTGCCTTGCATGGGGAGCAGCAGCATTATCCAGTCATCCTGTGCCTCCTAGAATACAACCAGGAGAGGTGGGCTCAGTATTTAAGGTGGGGAGGCCAACAGAGTGGGCAGGGCAGGGCTCTCCACCAGGATCAGTGTTTCCTCTTCCAGCTCTCCCCAGGTCTGTAGGCTTCAGCCATCTCCAGGGATGGGTTTCTAGCATACTTCCGCAAATGAATGTGCACTGGTGTGGTGGGAATCATGTGCTAGGTCTGTCCAGTGGGCCAACAACCTCTACGTTTTGCATGGTGAGATATCAACCCAATTTCTTGCTAGTTTTGCTGATTCACCACAGTGAGTTCCCTTTGGTAAGAATCAGCGTTTTGGACCTTGCTGCTGGATGAGCTCAGCAGCTGTTTCTCCACTGAGCTGGTGGGTTTTGGTTCAGGTGTCCTTGCCCACTGTCAGGCAGCTGCATCTCCATCAGGGGGCCCTGTGCCCACTGCTGCAGAGCAGCTCCAAGAGAAATGGTCCTACCTGGGTGTGACTGTCAGCACACGTTCAAACAATGCGGTCCCCAGAGTAGCGCGAGGAGTTCATGGTGGCCCTCACTGGGGCACCAAGGGGGAAATTTTCAGGTGAGGACATTGCAAATGCTGTGTTGCACTGCAACAACTCACCTATGGTTCATCGACTCTGCATTCATCTGTGAAAATAAAGAGAAAGGCTGAGTGCAGGGCTGTGGTCTGGCTAGTCCCATTTAGCACCCACAGAAAGAGGCAGACAACCGGAGATGGACTTGAGTAAGGCAGAAGTCATGGCATGCCAATCCAGAGCACCCCTCACCACTGGCACTCTCCTGGCTGCCCACCCCATGCAGCAATGGCAACGACAGCCAAACAAGCCCCTGCAGCACATTCAGGTTTCCCATAAGGACTGAGCCAGTCTGAACACGGTGCTGGGCCATGCTCACCCTGGCTGGGCAGCATCTTGATCATCTCGTCGGTGAAGCTCTGCTCCTTGGCAAACCTTCTGAACAGTGCCATGACTGCGGGGCTCACCTCTTGTCTTCTGCCTGAAGTCAAGGACAGGAGTTAGGTGGGTGGAATGCATGATGACCCCCTGGGGGGCAGGAGGTGGTGGTGGAGTTCTCAGGGAGCAAGGGACCTCCAGCTGGGTGCCTGGGAATGTCATTCACCTTCCCATGGGCCAAGACAAAGCGTATGGGCTGGTACCAGTGTCCCCAAGCACCACAGCATCTCATCTCCTAGTTCCCATCTCCACAACTTCTGACCTTCCCTTGCAGCAGGACCCCCACTCTTTGCTCCATTTTGCCAAGAGTCTTATCTAAGGCTGTGGACTCCTGGCACAGAGCAGAAGCCTGAGACCCAGCCCCAAACTGTAGCCCCTTTCCCCTACTCCCCCTCTATGTGGGGCCAAGCAGCAGCACTGCCCCCCTCCTGCACCATAGCTAGCACATGGGCAGGGGTGATGCAAGGTGTCCCCAGGACCCCTGAGCCCTCATCCTGCCAGTCAGACTGGACACATACTGTAGAGCCTCAGCATGTGCAAGGTCTTCCCATCCTTCACCCTAGTTGCAAAGATTACTGCGTAGCTCTTGTAGTCTGTGTCCAACACCTGTGCCATTCTATCGCCTCCCTCTGAAAAAGAACATGGAGAAAAGTGAAAAATTAATTATGTTCCCCTGAGAGCTTCTGTAAGAACTGTAAGAGTGTGAATGCCTGTGAATGGAGCCAAGGGGCCTGACCTAGCCAGACTCTATTTCTGCTGCACCCCCACTCCTAGATTGTCCTCTTGGAAAGGCTCCTCCAAAAGCCTAGGGGAACCCACAGATGATGGCACAGCAGAGTGACCAGGGATGGCCACTGCAGGCGGCAGAGCAGCCTAACCAATATTGGACTAGCACTTGGGCTAGGGTCAGGGGAAACCACTGCTGCTTTTTCCCCTGGGAGCAACCATCCACAGTCCTGCTGCAGATTGATCCTGCATCAGCCAAGTGAGTGAGGGATGCACCCCTGCCCCTGCCAGGACCCTGTCCTCACTCACCTGAGACGTAGACTTCTCCTTCGTCACTGGTCTTCTTGAAGATTGTCTCCCGTCTCCTACACCCCTCTGGTCTGCAAGGCAGGGAAGGACACTTTGTCATGAATCCTCAAGGCATGCTCAGAGCCAGCTGGCTTTGTCCCTGCAAGAGGCTAGGGCATCACCGTGCCCAGCTGGTTCCCTGCCCTGGGACAATGGCTCTGGTGTTGTCTGATTCAGCCCCTGCCCAGGTCTTTTGTGGTGCTGGCTAGAAGTACCTGGATGCAGACCCAGGGAGAATCCTTCAGTAAAGCCCAAGGAGAAAAGCATCTGGCACTTACGTGACAGCTGCATATGAGACCTTCAGCTTGTCCGGCCCCAGGACAGAGAGGCTGGCCATCACCATCTTCAGCCTATCCTTCTCACGGAGGTAGAATTCAGAGTCGGAGGCCAGAGCAACGACGTACCATTTCCCTGCAATCTGCAGCATAGATGGGCTGTAAGTCCAGAGAACCAGGCAGGACCTGTCCCTTTTTGGGGGCCAAGTGGCCAGGACACCTGCAAACTCCCACAGCACCCAGGCCATGGCACCTGCATCCCATCCGGGCACCTGCAGCATCCCTGCTGGATCCTTCTGCTGGGGCTGGGTAACTGCCCTCACCTGTGTGTCCAGTGCTCATAGACAGCGGAGCCAGCAGTGGCTGCAGCATCCCCAGCCACTCCCAGCCTCTAAATACTGCTCCTGCCCCCACCCTGGTGACCAGAGACCACGCTTCCCTCCCCGGGGTGCTGCATGTCACCTCGCTCCTGTCCAGCCCTGCAGCTCCAGCCTCTGCACGCAGCAAGCAGAGTAGGGCCAGCCCCAGGCTCAGCACCACCGTCCTCATCTTGCGCAGCCTCCTGTAGCGTCACCGTGGGACGGGGAGCAGTCCCAGGGCTGTTGGCTTTATAGCGCTGTGCTGCCCCCGCCCCGCGCTGCGTGCTGCTGTTGGCCTGGGGCGAGGTGGTGGCTTGGGAGGGCTGAAACCATCCAAAGGTAAACAGCACCTTACAGAAGGAAGAAAGTGTTGCAAGCCCCAAGGCGGGATCTGAGTAGCAGGGTTGCAGGACCGCTATTGCACCACAGACAAAAACGAAGATTTTCCCGTATTTTACGTCTCTTGTGAAAGAACAAAAGTACTTCTTGTTTCCCTTGCCAGGAAGAGCAGGGAGGTCCTTCCCAGCACGTAGCCTGCGGGCAGCACTGTCACAGCAGTGACCCTGCCCCTGTCCCCAGGCTCGCCCAAGCCTGGGTGCCAGCACAGGGTGCCAGTGACACAGGTTCCTGTCACTGTCGAGCATCCCCTCCATGCCAGGGTGCACTGTGCCCAGGCTCCAAAGGGCTCCAGGGATCACAGCCCCAGGCGAGTCCGTGCTGCCTCCTCACAGCCCGGTGCCCAGGCACTGAGGGATTCCCTTTCCTTGGCCATTTGCTGGGGCCTGGGGCGGGAGGGGGGGAGGGGGGAGGAGGAGGAAGGAAGGGGGCAGGGGCTGCCTTCATGCTGCCGAAGGAGGGGGACTGGAGGCCCTTCCTCCCCTGGGGCTCATTGCAGCATGGCTGGAGGGCGCTGGCAGACACCTGTGGGGGTCTCTGAGCAGACATGGCACGGTCCCACTCCCACCTGGGCAGCTCTGAGTGCCCTGGGGCAGGGGCTGAGCAGGGACCTGGGTGACCTGGGGATGCGAAGCCCATAAGGATCCAGAGCCCATGCAGCAGGCTGCCTGCTCAACCCGCTCTGCTGGGCTGCCTGGTCAACACCGTTAGTTCATTCCCTGCCCAAATCCTCAGTGGTACCCCCAATGCACCTCCTTTCCTAGCCCCTGCGCGCACGCACACACACACACACCAGTCTCCACGCTGTGCTCTGCAAACCATGAAGCAAAGGAGCCCCCATACTGCCCTGTGGTTGGGTCCAGGGCAGCTGGGCTCAGGGTGTCTGGCAGCACCCTCAGTCCTGCCAACAAAAGCAATGAGTTCTGGGGCAGCTTCTGCACCTGTTTATTTCAGCAGGAGAGGTGTGCTCCTGGTATGGAGCAGCAGGTCTGGCAGAGGATGGGAAGGGGCACCAGGGCTGGGGGTGGGGGGGGGTAGCTGAGCCTGGACTCCACCAGCTCTGGAGGACACTGCTCTTGTGTCAGCCCCTCAGCTGCAGGAAGGCAGGACAGACAGACGAAGGGTTAGCAGGGACTGGGGGGCTGTTCAGCCCAGCTTCCCCTGGCCACGCTCATGCGAGAGCCTTGGTGCACTGATCTGTTAAACCGAAAGAGAGGCGTGAGTGTGCTCCCACATGGAGAGCCCCAGGCACCTGTGGAGCCTCCCGGTACAGAGGGAACATGCAGGACAACCCCTTCCCTGGCACTCACCCGACTGTGGCAGGATGGCCAGCATGTCCTCAGTCAGGCCCACAGTGTGGAAGAGCGCTTTAAACTTCTGCAGGAACTGGGGGCTCACATCTGGCTCCCTTGCTGCAGCCAGACACCCAAGGTGAGTGAGGGGGCCCAGCAGGCACAGGACAGCTGCCGGGTACCCCATGGCCATGCCAGGCTGGCAGCAAGGGGGTACAACCCCCACCTCAGATGAGTGAACCCCCCCCCAAGGCCGTGTACCCACCCACCCCGATCCAAGCAGAGCAGCTGACAGCTCTGGGGGTCTGCAGCCTGACCAAAACACTGCAGGCAAGGATCTGGGGGAAACCAGAGTAAACTGGTGGTGCAATGTTTCATTCACCCCAAGGTGAATTCCTGGGATGTGGCTCAGTGCCAGCACGCTGGGGTGCTGATGCGGTGGTGATGAGGAGCACCAACCCTGCCACCCACCACTGCCCATGGCCTGGCCCAGCCCAGCCCCGGGGTGCCCCTCCCCGCTGCGACACCCACTGTAGAGCTGCAGCGTGGTGCTGGGCTCCTGGCCGCGGTCCCTCAGGGTGTACACGATGGCGTAGTGCTTGTAGTCTGTATCCATCACGCGCAGGTCCGTTTTTTGTTGATTTTCTGAAAGGACCCCATCCAGTGCCTGGTCAGGTGACGCAACACAGGGCCCTGGCCCAAATGTGCCCCACCTGGGGTCTGGGAAGTGAACTGCTGCCTCTGAGCCAGCAGCTGGATGCAATTTGGCTGAGCTGCTGCTTGGTCGCAGCCTGACCCTCACCAAGTGATGCAGGCAGAGGGTCCAAGCCCACCTCCCACTGTCTCCTGGGCACGGAGGGGACCTGTGCCGCCTGCCCTGCATTTTTGGGGTCCCTCTGCCAACACTTACCTGTGCTGGTGTAGTGCCCTGCCTGCCCACTCTTCTGGAAGAGCAGCTCAACCTTTTTGCATTCTTCTGGCCTGGAAGGAGAAAATTGGAACAGCAAACAGAGCTCGCAGCCAGTGTGGTGGCAGGATGGTGTGGCAGGGCAGCGGGATCTGCGGGACTATGCTGCCCACCCAGCTGCAGCCACAGACTGGGCAGTGCCTGGCCCAAAGGGGACTCCACGAGCACCAAATTAATCTGCAGCAGAGCCAACCACAGCACCACAACAGAGCTGGGCACTCACAGGGGGAAGATAGCCTCCATAGCCAGGTGCCCCTCCGGCGTGAAGCTGATGGTGGCAATGGACGACTTCATCTTGTCCTTCATGCTCAGGAACACGGGGCAGTTGGAAATGGCAGCTGTGATGTGCCACCTCCCTGCAAACTGCAGCAAGCCATCACCAACAGGGTTCGGGAAAGATGTGGGGGACCTCCCACCTGCCACAGGGGACCTGTCACATGCCATGGGGATCTGCCTTCCCATCGTAGGACCTGACAGTCTGTGGTAGGGGAACTGCCTCCTGCTGTAGGGACCGGCCAAGACTAACATGGGGACCTGCCACCTGCTTGTGTTCAGAGCACTGCCTGTCCTGTGCTAGGGTGGTGGCATGGAGTCCTCCCCATATTCCCTGGGAAAGCTCCACATTTCTGGCACCATTGCAGCCCCAGGGTGTATCCCTGCAGTGGGGCCACCACTGGGAATGCCCAATGTGGCAGGAGATGGGCTAGAGTTGTCCAGGACTGACCTGGTTTTGCACAAGCATCCATGGCCTTGCAGCAACAGCCCTGGAGCAGACTCTGAGCTGGGACTGGGGGTGGTTGGGGGTGCCCAGGGGTGCCCAGGAACAGGGGGTGCCCAGGGACGCAGCACAGTCACCCTGCCCCAGCCCAGACAGGACTGGCCAGGTTGGCACCCTGTGCTGTTACCTTCCCCATGTTGAAGTCCAGCTGCACAGGGACCTCGGCACCTGCCCTCAGCAGGCAGAACAGGGCCAGCACCAGGCTCGGCAGCACTGTGGTCATCCTTGCTCCGGGGTCTGGATACGGGCTGGAGAGGCTACAGTCCTGCCTCTTCTAACACTCACCTTTATAGCCCCCACTGCTGGCAGCAGTCCCTGCCCACCCCCTTTATGCAACAGGTTACACAAGAGCACTGATAACTCGTACCCGTGTTAGGTGACAGCATTGGCCCCTTCCCAGTTTAATTACCCAGTCCCGACTGAATGCAGCCTTGTGTGAGACCCAGCACAGAGCATGTTCAGGACTGGGCAATGTCCTGTGCTGGTGGGATGTCCAGGGATGGGGACATGGGCACAGAGGGTTTCCTCACCACTCCCCTCCTGGCTGTCATGTTCTAGCCACAGGGTCTGGCTGTGTCAGGATGGATCCTGTCTCAAGGAGGAGGGCGGTTGGGCTGGGGCTTTAGCCTGGGATCAAGCTGTGGCCCAGTGCCCTTGGGAACAGACCCTGCTCCTGGGGAGGGTCCAGGATCATGGCTTGGGGACCGCTGGGGTGGCCAGGACTGAGCTACATCTGACATTCACAGACATTGCTCTGGTTCATATCTATCACCCCCTCTCCCTCCCCAGTTTTGGAGACACCCCCCCTCCCCCCAGTCACCCATTTCCCCATCCCCATGCTGCCAGCCTGCTCTCTGGAGGGGAAACTGGGGCAGAGAAGGCAGAAGAAGAACTGTCCAGGGTGATTGAGAGGGCAGATTGGAGCTGATCCCTGCAGCTGGTCCCAGCCCTGGGAGCCTTTCATCCCCAGACAGGACAAGTTTCATGGCCAGGCAGCACCCCACAAGCACACATGGAGTCTGAACCCAGCAGCCTCCCCCTGCTGCAGCCCCCTCCCCACAAGCCCAAGCAAGGGAGACCGCAGGAGAGCCCATCAGGGTGCCCCTCCACAATGATCCAGAAGACGTGTCCAAGGAGCTGGTGTTTTATATGGGCTTTAATGGGGGTGAGGGTACAGGCATGGGGTGCAAAGCCAGGAAGTGAAGGTGGATAGATACGATGCTGGGGAAAGGATGGGGCAGCCACCAGCTTGCAGCGCTCTTGGAGCTCCGGTCGGCAGCAGCTGGTGGGTCTGCCTGGAAGAGAAGGGAGGCGAGCATGGCTGAGCTGGCAGGCAGGGGGCATATGGGGTGCTGGTGGCCCTGGCAGCCCCACACTGAGGGGGCAGGCACCCACCATCCAGGGCCACCCCATGGGGATGTGGTAGGACCTGCCGCAGGGGGATGGGAGATATCCCAGCCAGAGGAGCTGGGCTGCGGCTGAGAAGCCAGATGGGCTGGAAGAGGCAGGGGTTCTGCAGGATGGCAAGGCTAAGGGCACCCCCAGCCCCCCCAGAACTGGTCTGAGCCCCAGCAAGGGCAGGACTCACCTAGGCAGCCTCTGCCATGCACTTGTCTGCAGAAGAAAGAAAAGC
This sequence comes from Anas acuta, assembly GCF_963932015.1. Lineage (NCBI taxonomy): Eukaryota > Metazoa > Chordata > Aves > Anseriformes > Anatidae > Anas > Anas acuta. The sequence continues at coordinate 578,821 of NC_088998.1, forward strand.
AGAGGTCAGCCCCTCCATGGGGTGGGGACAGCATCAGTACCTGGTGTGAGGCTCGCCCCAGCACACCCCTCTGAGGACCCCCACTTCTGTCCAGAGGCACTGGGAGCTGAACCAAGGTGCCCAGACATGTGGGCTCCCCTCTCCCCACTGCCCCCTCTGTTTCTGCCTGCTCTTACCTGTCTGAGGCAGGATGAGGATCTCTTCATCCGTCAGGCCCTGCTCCTTGGAGAACTGGGTGAACCTCTCCAGGCGCTCGGGACTGAGCTCCTTAGTCCGGCCTGCAGCCAAAAGCAGGGTGAGAGGTGGCCCCTGTCCCTTGCAGGATGGCCCCTGGGCATGGGAAATCCAGCAAGGACTTGGAAGGGGCCAAGGAAGGAGGACCCTACCCAGCCGTGCCATGGGCTGTCCTGCTGCCCCCTCCCATGGGACAGATCCCCACCAAAACACTCTGAGGGCCCCATCTGCCAAAGCACAGGGGGGCTGGCATGGGGGCTAGCAAGGACATACTGTAGAGCAGCACCATGGTGGAGGTGCCGGTGCTCTTGGAGATCCGGGTGGCCACCAAAGCGTACTCATCATAGTTGGTCTCCACCACGCGGATGTCGTGTTTGCTGCCCCAGCCTGCGAAGGATGGAATGAGCACATCTCAGCCCCCAGCACCGAGCCCAGACCCCACAGGGGAGCACAGACTCCTGCAGGGTATGAGCCGCCCTGAGGTGTCCTGGCTAGGGCAGGAGCACAGGCTGCATCCCAGCTCCATCCTGCCCTGCCAGAGGAGGTGCCAGGAGCCCCGCAGTGGGGTCGGATGCTCACGTGGGCTGGTGTAGCTGAACCGCCCAGGCTGCTCCGTCTTGATGTAAAGGCTGTTCTTCTTCTCACACTGGTCACCCCTGGGGAGCACAGCACAAGAATGTCAGCAGGGCTGGAGGAGGCGGGCGCTCAGCCCGTGCACAGCCCCAGGCATGGCACTGCTGCCCCCCTAGCGCCCACACATCAGCCCGGGAGCAGGGAGTGCCCAGAGCTGCCCCCATGTTCCCCTGCCGCCCGCTCGTACTTGGGGTAGGTGGAGTTGACTTCCAGGTTGCCATCTGCGGTGACAGTGATGACCGTGGTGCACATCTTCATCAGGTGCTTCTTGTCCTTGAACCAGTTGGAGCTGGAGGCCAGGCCAATGCTGTACCACCTCCCCGTGAGCTGCACATAACCTCCGCTCAGTGCTGGGCCAGGTGCCCCAGCCCAGGCCATCTCTGCCTTCCCTGCCAGCTTGGGCCTTGTGGCAGGACCGTGCCTGGAGTCCTCACCCCCCCAGGAGCTGCTACAGCCCTGAATGTCCACAAAGCCCAAGGTGAGCCCTGGTTAATGACATGCCTTTCACTGCCCACCACTCAGGGGTTTTCCTTCCCATTTGCCCTGGTGGAAGGACAGGACCACCCAGACCAGAAATGATGTTTGCATCTGTCCATGGCACAAGGAAGGGGTCAGGACCATGGTCCAGCCCAGACTGGGGCCAGCATGGACGTGCCTCCATCCCCATCACCTCCCTGGGGGGGCCATGCCCCCCAGCAGAGCACCCCTGAAGGACCTGGCAGCATGACCCCTCCTACAGCTCAGTGGGACCCCAGGGCTCTCCTTGCTGTGTCGTGCCCACTGTGGAGGGAGGAAGGGTCTTGCTGGCACCCTGAGCATGCCAGTACCCAGAGGCTGGGAGGGGAGAGGGGTGTGTAGGCTCCGCCAGCACAACAGCCTGTGTTTTAGGGGGTCCGGGACTTGGGTTGGGTGGGCTCTGCTGGGGAGGGAGATCCATGGCCCACCTCCACACTGCCTATCAAACTGAGCTTGCGTTCCTAAGACCCCCTCCAAAATTCCTCTGCATCTATGGACACCCCACAGCACAGGAGGCAGGCTGGCCCCACATTTGCTCTGTCCTACCCCACAGGCTGGATCCTGGATCCTGCATCCCTAACAGAGCCAGCAAACTGAGGCCCCCAGGGACAGGGGAAGAAGACATACCAGGTGCCCTCCCTCCTCCCTGTACCTGGAGAGGCTGGCCCTTAATCCATCAATAACCCCCTTTCTGCACATTTTTGGGGAGACGAGCGTCCCGCACGCCCCAGACCCCAAGCAGGTGAGGCTGGTCGGGCTGGGTCACCTTGTCCTGCTGGAAGTTGGCTTGCACTGGAATGTCGTCCTGCGCGTGCAGCGCCCCGAGCAGGGCCAGCCCCAGGATGCTGAGCAGTGTGGCTTGCATGTCCCCGGTGCCTGCTTTCCCCAAGCCGAGCCGAGCAGGAGCTGAGCTGAGCCGAGTGGGAGGTGCAGTCAGTGCTGGACTCTGCTGAGCCCCTATTTATGGGCAGGCAGTGCAGAGGTCCCGGGGGGCCTGTGCTTTGGGCAGGCCAGCCCATCTCCCCCTGTGCTGTTATGCAAGCAAGAGCAGGGGCAAGAGTTGAATCCAAAGGGCAGGCTGGGAACCTGCAAAAAATTCCCTCCTGTTGATATTACATGTTTGCCTTGGGATGCCAAAATGCTCCACAGCAAAAACTCAGCTTGCAGCCAGCTCACTGGCTGTCCCTGCCCCCAGAGCTGCAGAGTGCTGGGAATGGGGGGGAAGCGGTGCTGCCACCAGCACAGGCAGGGGGCTGGGGATGCCAAAGGGGCAGCACTGGGGGTCAGGGCTTCCTGGCTGCCCGCTTTGCAGAACTCAGACTTAGAGAGGTGCCCAAGCAAGGCAGAGGGAACACCAAGTACCTACTGAGTCCTGATCTGACCCGTGGGACTCATGGGCACCTTTGGGTGCTCCCATGGGACACCCTCCACCAAAATCCCAAATCCCTGCATCGCCTGAAACAGCATCTCTGTTGCCATGTGCCGGGGTGAGCCCCACCAGGGTGCAGCTATGGAGCATCCTGAGGGTATGCTGAGGGGTGCTGGGGGACACTGCAGCCAGCGGGGAGCCAGACCACAGTTGCCAGCTCCCCAGCCAACAGCACACAGCCAGAAGGCCGTGTCACCCCATGCCACCCTGCAGCCAAGAGGAAATGTGTACGGGACACCCCGAGCACTGCCAGCCCTTGTGCTGTGGGTCATCACTGGGTGTCAGCAGTGGTTCCCACGGGGCTGGGACAGGGCTGGCTGCACAGGACACAGCACCAGCCTGGCCGTGGTGCCCCAGGGCCATGGCTCTGGCAGGCGCTTGTGTTGCCAGCCTGCAGCTCTCCCTGCAGCATGGCCCTGCCAAGGATCTTTACATAAGGAGTGTGTTTTCACAACAGCTGTTTTTTCCCTCTCGGCAGCCCACCCTGCCTGACCGCCTGAGCACATTCCCATCCCCGCATCCAGCTGTGAGCCTGGCCTGCCCTGCACAACATGTGCTGGGAGCCAAGCTGGCCCCAGCTCTGTGGATTTAACAAACCAAAACAAAAGCGGATCTGAGTAGGACTGAACATCATGAGAGCAGGACAGAGCCGCTGCACGCCAGTCTCAGGCTCAGCCTTGGTATGAGCCCATCCTCAGCTGGTGTGGGTGCATGCCATGGACCCTTGGGGTGCTGGAAGGAGCTCTATCCATTGGGAAGCGGAGGCACGGAGCACTCACGTGGGTCTCCACTGTTCTGTGCTGTGCATGGACACAGAGCTGTCCTGATTCCCTGCCAGGGTAGTATGAGGGGACCAAGGGCCCCCCTCACTCAGCTCTTTTGTGGTGGCAAAGCTGGATGCTGGCCCATGGCAAGCCCAGGAGCACAGGGGCACTGACAGCAACATGAGACAGGCAAAGCTACAGGGCCTGGGCATTTGCACCCTATAAACAAGTTCACCCCAGGCACATGGGCTGGGCAGGAACTCCATTGCCGTGCCGTGTCTCCACCATGACACAGGCACTTCTGGGGAGCAGCCCTACAGCTGGGTACAGCGAGCTGTACCTGAGGGGCTGGGGACATCCAGACTGTGCGGTGCAGCAGCCTCAGAGGCAGCCGGGGGGGGGTCTGTACGCGCAGCTGGACACAGCTGCCCTACACGTGGGCAGCGGGGACAGTGGCTGGCTTCGGGTGAGTCACGCGGCAGCTCCTTACATAAGTCCCTGATAAACAACATGTGTTACCAGTTTCCACTAAGATTGCAAAATGCTGGTGCTGGGGGCGGGGTGCTGCTCCTACCCCAGGGGCTGCGGATCAGCCTGCTGGCGGGGGGTGTAGGGAAGGGGCTTTCCAGCTTCCTGTATCAGCAGAGATGGCCAGGAGCTGCTCTGGGGGCTGTGCCCCTTCCCCTCCAACCTCCCTGCCTGCACTGTGGTGGTTGGCACCACTCATCCAAACAGCCCTGACTAGGCTGCACATGTCAGGCTGGGGGGGTGGTCCTGTGCCCCCAGGATTAACCCTGCGGCCCTGGGCCAAGCTCCTGCAGAGAACAGTGGGCTCAAGGGATGCCCCCAGCCTGGCCATACAGTTCAGCCAGGCAATGCTATGGGTCTGGCTCAAAGGGCAGCAGCCCCTTGGGGACCGTGGTCCCCAGTGCAGGGGCATGGTTTGTTTTACTGCCCCAGTGACTCTGGGAAAGGGAAGGACTGCTGCAGGGTTGTGGTTTCCTTCCCTGGGGCCCCTGAGGAGAAGAGCTGATCCAGCACAGGTCCCCGGTGACCCCCAAGTCCTCCCAGCCTACAGCACCACGTGTGTTCCCCAGGCCATGCTGCCATGGGCTACTGGACAGTCTGGGCTTTTTCTCTCTCAGCCAGGCTGCACTACGGCACTGCGGAGTAAATCAGGAAAGGTCACTGTTCCTGCCTTAGTGTTGCATGGTTCAGCTGAGGTTCAGGGAAAGGACAAGGGGCTGTGGGGTCCTTGGGGACAGGCGGGAGCTACATGGCTCCCAGCACCACACTGACTCCGCCGAGGCCGTTAGCAGGGCGAAGCAGTGGCACCAGCAGGCTCAGCCCAGGGTGGAGGCAGTGCTGGGGCAATTGAGAGGTGACTTGCCTGTACACAGACCCTTTTCTTGTGTTTATTGGAGTCTTGCTGACTGCTCCAGGGCACTGGGGTGAAGGATGCAAAGCCATGGGGGGATGAAACAAGGTCAGGCAGGGGGGCTGCCAGTGCAGCTGGAGGAGCTGGGGTGCCCCAAGGGCTGCTGTACAGCAGCGAGGTCTGGCCAAGCCCCAGCTCATCCCTGCCTGTCCCTGTGGCTGTAGGCAGCTGGATGAGGTGAGGGATCAGTTCTGGGCATGTCCTGGCAACTCTGCCTCCATCTAGAGCTTCATTTCTGGAAGAGAAAGAGAAGTGCTGAGGGGCTGGAGGAGATGTTGGAGACCAGTGCCAGGGCTGGCGACTCACCTCAGCCCACCCAAGCACCAACAACCAGTGATAGAGCTATCCCCAGGGACACGAGCACTCACCCCAGATTGTCCCCATAATAGAATACCCCACCCCAGAGCCTCTCCCCATAAAATGCCAGCATAGACCCCACTAAACTCAGCCTGACCCGCAGAGGGGCCAAAATGGGCTTTGCTTCTCCAGGGTGCAGCCATCCTGGGTGATGTTCTGCCACCTCCTTGCCCCACACCAGGACAAGGAAGGACTCCCCATCCCATGTCAGACCAGCACTGCTAGGGCAAGACCACAGGGCTGTGGCAGCAGGGGGCTATGCAGCCTGTGCCAAGGCTGGTGCATGCCAGTGGCCAATGCATTGCCTGGGAACTGCAGCTCACCGTTGAGAACGTGGAACTCGTCTGCAGAGTCACAAAACCCTGCAAGAGAGAGAGCCTGAAGCCATCACCCTGCCCAGTCACAACAGCCACACACCCCAGGGACACCACAGGCTACAGTCCTGTCCTTGCATCCTTGTCCCCTGGGGAGAGCACGGTGTGGGGACAGGGCTGTATGTGACATGGGGACACAAGCTGCTCAGACACACATAGATGTGCCTCCCCTCCCCATGCTGGTGGTGCCAGACCCCAAACCCCAGTGCTGGACCCTCCTGGTGAAGCCATCCTCGCAGGTGCCCCTGCTCCTGGGTTACCACGTGGCACCCACCGTACGTGGGGAAGTAGTAGGTCACATCTTCACTCAGGCCCACAGCCCTGGCGCGCTGCTCGAACTTGTCCGCAATGGCATCGCTGACCTTGCTGCTCCGTCCTGCGTGGGGAGGGAAACACCACCACCAGTCTCACAGCCCTGCCTGTCCCTGCTGCCAAGCCCCTGCTCCCTGGGCCTCCCACAGCCAGGCTTGGGGCCAAAGGGATTTTCAGCTCAGAAAAGACGGCTACAAAGCCCCGCCACTATGAGAGCTGTTTCTGCTGGCATGCTGGGGAAAATCTGCAGCTTCCTGGGGTGAAATGGCCATTTGCCCGCCTGTGGAGCTGGTGCAGGCAGGCAGGGGGCCACAGGCAGTGAGTAGGCAGGCTGGCACCCCTGCATAGCCAAGCAAATGTGTCCACTCGCCTTGTGGGATCTGCCCCAGCCAGAACAGGGGTTGCTGCAGGGAGACTGCCTTTGCTCTCCCCCTTGCAGCATTTGGGGACAAAACTCTCCACGTGGGAACAGGATCCCAGCCCTGTGTCTGGGTCCTTGGCAGCTCTGCAGGGCATCCCTTGAACACAGCATGGTGTCCCACCCCTGTGCCACCCAGACCAGCTCCCTCAAGTCCCCTGGCAATCATGACCCCAATGGCTCATGTGTGCCGCATGTCATTCATCCCCCTCCCCCAGCACAGCATGGGGATCTGAAGAGGAAGCAGCCCCTTGACCCAAGCCCCCAGCAGTGTGACTGATGTGGGGAAGCACTGCCCTGCACGAGGCACAGGCATCCACGCTCCCCAGATGCCAGCTCACCATAGAGCTTGACGGAGATGCTCCGGCCCTTCTGGTAATAGAGGATGGCATAGCTGCTGTGGTCTGTCTCTGCCACCACCACGTCCACCTTGCTGCCGTAGCCGCGGCCTGGGGAGGTTCTGGTTAGCCCAGGCACCGTCCAAAACCCTCACGTCACCGCCAGAGGGCACAAAGGGTGCAAATCAGGGCTAGAGCAGGTACATCCCGGCTGGGCTTTTGTTCCTCACCAGCAGGCACCAGCCCACAGCACTGCCTGTGACAGCATGTGGCACTGGGACACTTTCAGACCCCAGAGGTGGCATGCAGGGAAGGCACCACGGGAGAGGACACCGGTGCCAAAGCCCTGCCAGGAGCAGGAGGGGTCCCAGCTCCGTGGTCTCCACGGCCTCCATGCCACCCCAGCCCAGTCCCTCTCACCCTTCAGGAAGAAGCGTCCACGCGCCCCAGCAGGGAGGTAGCGCTGCCTGATCTCCCAGCACATCCCATCCCTGTACGGAGAGAGAAGGATGTTGGTGCAGGATGGAGAGGTCCCTGCCCTTCCTGCTTTCCACGGCACACACTGGACGTGCTTTCTCCACTGAGGAGGAGATGGGAAAGGATGTCCGATAATCCACCAAGCCCCTCCCTGCAGCTCTGAGCCTGGCTCAGCCCATCAAACCCCGCTCAGCTGGGTCACCCCATGGCCAGGGAAGTGCCCACAGACATGGACCCACCAATCGTGGTGGCCTTCGAGAGCCAGTCCCTGACCAGGTGGCTGTTGAGAAACTGAATGCCTGCTTGGTGCCTCAGTTTCCCCAGGCTGGCTCCCTCCCACCCTGCCCAGCCTGGCCACCCCAAGCCAGTTTCAGGCCGGTGGCCACACCGCTTGCAGGCTGCCAGTCCCACCACAGCCAGGACTTCGGCACAAAACATCCCAGAGGAGATCCACCCCCCTGAATTGTTCCAGGCCGGCTCTCTCCCAGCCTGGAGCCCGTGGCCAGGCACTGGCCCTTCCCCAGCCTGCCTGCAACTATCCTGTCCCTGCTGCCATCCCCCCTGGAGCTGCCAGCATCACTCACAGCTTCCTGAAGGTGCTGACCACCAGGCTCTGCCCATCCGGGACAGCCACTGTCACCGCCGTGGCCTCCAGCTGGTAGCTGTGCTCTGCCAGGTAGCTGCAGCGGGAGGCCATGCCCACCAGGAACCAGCGCCCTGCCAGCTGCAAGGCACGGGGCTGGTGTCACCTGCCAGGCCAGCACCACGGGGTGCCACTGCCCCGCAGGCCTGAGCCCATCGTCCACGGCACCATCGCTCGGCACCTCTGCCGGCAGCTGCGCCCCGTGCCCCAGGCTGCAGAGGCGGCTGCGGGAGCCAGAGGTGCCGCGGGACGGCCCCCACCTGGGCCGGGGCTCCCCGTGAGCGCTGCCACCCCCACGCCTGCCCCACGGGGCGGCTCTGTGGGCACCCCTGGCCCCGGGGCGGGCGGCGCTCGGGGCCGAGCGGGGCGCCCCCGGCCTCACCTGGGGGAGGCTGAGGTGCTCCGCGACCGCCACCTTCTCCAGGGGGCTCTGGGGAGGGGGCGGCCGCCGGCCGTGCCCCCGCGGTGCGGCGAGGAGCAGGGCGAGGAGCAGCAGCGTGTGCGGGGCGGCCATGGCGCGGGCAGCGGCCGCTCTGCCGGGAAGCGGCGGGGCCGGGCGGGGGCCGGGCAGGGGCCGCGAGGGCACGGGGTCAGGGGGCACCGGGAGCCCGGCCAGGCCCACCGCGGCTGGCGGGGCCTCCCCGGGGGCGGCGGCAGGAGGGGGCAGGCAGGGGGAGGGAGGCAGGGGCGGGCACGGGGCTCCCGGGGGCGGCCGCAGCGCGGGGCTCCCGCCTCGACGGCCCCGGGCGGCCCCGCGGAGACCCGGGCCCGCGGGGGGCGGGGCTTGGTGCGGGAGGGGGCGGGGCTTGTGCTAGAGGGGGGCGGGGCTTTGAGGGAGGGGGCGGGGCTTCTGTATGGGGGCGGGGCTTTGAGGAGGGGGCGTGGCTTTGAGGAGGGGCGGGGCTTTCCGGGGGGCGGAGGTGCCGCACCGTGCCGGTTGGCCCTGCAGGGGGCGCGGTGCGTGGCGGCCGGACACCAGCGAGACGGCGGCCAGAGCGGCCGCGGGGCCGGGCGGAAGCGGCGCGCGAGGGAGGCGGGGCCGCGGCGAGCCGGGTCCCGGTGCGGGTCCGGCGGGGTCGCGGGGTGCCCGGGCCGCCCCGCTCCGCTCCGCCCCGGCCGTGGCGGCGGCAGGATGACACGATGGACGCGGGCGGCGGCCCCCTGCTCCCCGACAGCGTCCTGTTCGAGATCTTCCTGTACCTGGACCACGCCGACGTGCTGTCGGTGGGGCTCGTGTGCCAGCAGTGGCGCGCCGTGGCCCGCGACGAGTTCCTGTGGAAGGAGCTCTTCTACCGCTACTACCGCGTGTCCCGCGAGGTGCCCCGGCACCCAGGTGCGCCGCGGGGCTAAGGCCGGGACGGGCGAGGGGGGTGGGGGCCGGGCCGGGCCGAGCCGGGCCCACGGCGAGCGCCGCCGGTGCCTCCTGCTCGGGGCCTCGCGGCTCTGCCCCGCTCTCGTCCCGGGGCTGCTGGCGGCAGGCGCCAGCCGGGCCCGCTGCTTGCGGGGTGCGCCGGGAGAGGAGCGGGGCAGCAGCGGGGCGGGCGGGGGCTGAGGCGGGGGCTGAGCCACTGCGCTGGGGCAGGGCGGACCTGATCCTGGGCTCTGCTCGCAGTAGGAAAATGGCCCATCCATCAGCAGGCGGCACTGGCTGGGGAGAGCCCTCGGCAGTCTCGGTGAGGATGATCGCAGGTTTGCTCTCTGCTGCTGCTCTCTCTTGCTGAGGAGCAGGTGCTGAAGGCAGTTTGATCCCACCTAGGCAGGTAACGCAGTTCTGTCGCAACAGCTGAGACAGGTCCTGGGGTCAGGAGTTGTTGCCACCGAGCTGGGCCTGTCTGGGAATCAGAAATGCCCCTTCCCAGCGTGCTGCAGAGGCCCAGGAGGGCCGTGGCCCCCAGGATGTGTATCGTGCTCCCAGCATAGCCCATGGCAGAGAGAACCGGCTGCCTGCTCTCTGGCTACAGTTGCTACAGAAAGATAAGAAGCCAGGAGGATCAAGCAGCGAGGAACCTGTCTCCCTTCAGCAGGGAACACCAGTGCAAGAGAGCTGTGAGGAAGAATGGAGAAGTTGTGGATGTGACTGTGCAGGTTGCTTGGTTTTGCTTGTGCAGTCCCTGGAGCTCATTTGTATTGAAAATGTTATCTTTAGGTTTTATCTGAGGCTCTTTGGCCAGTCTCATTCGCTGCGTGTCTCTTGAATTGAGTAAGCTGACAGCTGCCTTGTGAACTGGGAGTGAACTAACTGGGAGTGAGCAGTCAGTGTAGCTCAGTAATGTGTTTGGGCACCTCCCAAGCTGTGGAAATCATTCTCGGGGGGATGATGGCAGGGTAGGTGGGCAGTCCCAGGAGCTGGGGAAACGTCTTGCAAGCCTGCCTGGCTTGAGCAACTCTGTGGTATGGTGAGTGACATCCAATGGCTCTCATAAGCATTGAGCTTGTTTGGCCAGATGGGATCTGTCCTGACTGCATCCCTGCTGGGTGTGCTGGGAGCAAGAGCCTCTGAGAGGGACGAAGCGCCCTGCCATGTGAGCAGTGGTGGGATGTGCTGGCAGCAAGCTGCTCCCTGCCCCAGGAGCAGGTGCCTCCTGGGGCTGCAGTGAGTTCCAAAAAAAAACTGTCCTGTTGAGTGTAACTAGGAAAGTTGGCCTTTATCCATATAAATGTCTAACTCCTTGCTTCCCTGGGATTTGCTGCTGCAAGAACTCTGTAGACTACCTTATTGGGCACTTCATTAAAGATCTTCCTCTTTATTTATCTCTTTGCTAGCAGTCAGTATGACTTCTCTGAGAGTATTCCAGGCTCCTCTACTGCAGTACTCTTCTTCTGCCCTGACATTTTGTATCTAGTTCCAGTTCTTCTCTTTTGTTTCCCCTATCTTTTGTCTCATGAAGATGTTCTTTTCTGGTCTCGTACGCCTTCTGAAACTTCTTTAATTCTGTGTCAGACAAGACACAGATAATCAGAGTGGAGCCCTGTGCCCTGAGGAACAACTTCCCTTTCATCACATGATAGAATTGTTTGCACTGTGCTGGAGCACGTCTGCAGTTCTGACTGCTGTTTCGTCATGAGCAAAGTTGTTGTTAGATAGCTAGTAGCTGTGCCCTGGATGTTTCTTGCAGTGACTGTAGTAGCTTGGAAAGTAGTGATATGGTGAGAAGTTGTGTGTTTGTTAGAAGAAAAGATTTTTCTTGTGGGGGAGAGTGGAGAAACTACTGAGAAAAATGTTAAGCTCTGCCAACACAACTGAAGCTGCAGGGACTGGAGCCACAGCGGAGCTCCTGGTATTGCTGGTGGCTGTGCTTTATTAAAGGCTGATTCTGCAGCTGCTGTGTTCAGCTCAGGTCTGTTGCTTCCCTGCCATTTGCATTCCTATCAAGCGTTCCTGCTTCTCTTCCAGCTGCTGTCTCCTGGTATGATGAGTTCCAGAGGCTCTACGACACCATCCCTTGCATTGAAGTGCAGGCTCTGAAGGAGCACAATGACCAGGTTTTGCACCTCAGCTTCTCCCACTCTGGCTGTCTGTTTGCCTCGTGCTCCAAAGACTGTACTGTTAAGGTAAGGAGGAAGCATCCCCTGTACAAAACTTTGTTTTGAGTTAGTAGGGTTCAGCTGTGAGAGTAGCATTCAGGAAGGCTGTGGGGAGGTGAGGTTTGACCAGGAGTCCCTGGACTTATTCCTTTTCCTGAAGGTGCTGAGTTCTCAATGCCACAGCAATAATGACTCTTTCAGTTGTAGCCTGGAAGGTGCTGCCTGGCTCTGGCTGCTTTCTAGGTGCAAACTGGTCCCGCCTTGGGTCTAACAGAGGTAATGACCTACTGCAGTCTTGCATGAGTGGTTGTCTTGAGAGAAGTCTCTCTCAACATGTTTAAACCCAGCTGTGGCGATAACTGTCATTGCCTGGCTGATAGAGAAGTTTGGAGAAGTCCTGCATTTAGCTGCTCTCCAAAGCTGCTGACCATTTTCCATCAAGGGAGCTGACAGGGAAACTGGGACTTGGAGGCGTTTACATACGGTCTTCAATAATTTTTTTGTTGCCTGGTGAAAGCTGGCAGGACAGGTGGAGTGGAACTGCCCTCTGGCTTCTTACAGCTTCCTGACTGTTCATTTATCTGTCTGTAGATCTGGAGCAATGAGCTGGACATCTCCCTGCAGCACAGCTCCAACATGAGGCCATACAATTGGAGCTACACTCAGTTCTCCCAGTTCAACTCTGATGACTCCCTTCTTCTGGTATCAGGTGTCTTTGTGGGGCCTCACAACTCCTCATCAGGAGAGATTGCCGTAATCAGCATGGGTAAATACTGTCTTTGCCTTCAGTGGGGCTTCCTGGAATATGTAAAGTGGTGGGAGCTGGGGCTTCTTTCTTCCACTTGCTCTTTGTAGGCTGCGGCCCTGACCTCTGCTTGTCCTGCCTTCCACCATCTGTGCAAAGAGGTCTAGATCGCAATTCCGTAGGGTAAACCTTCTGGATAGCCGTAGGGATAACTCTACTCAGATCATCATGTCATCACCTGAAAGTGCAGTGTGGTGTGTGTGTGTTCTCATTCAATTTCAGCTCTAAGTAAGAGTCTGGGCAAGGCAGGAGTTGTCCATGTTACCAATTGTCCTGAAGCCACCATTTCTGACTCAAGCAGTGCTAGTCTTGCCCTGAGGTCTCATGTGGTTTGAGGCACAGTCATTCTGTCCTGCTCTACCTTTTCTGTTGCAATTCTGTGAAACCCACTAAATCTAGCTGTATTGTCTCTTGCCATCTCTGTTACTGTCCCAAAACCAAGGACTGTTGCTAAAGGCACAGCTCTCTTGTCCGGAAAGGCCCTAAGTCATGGCATGGAAGGATGAGAGTATGCAATGTGTATGACTTGTTCTTGTCCTTGGGGTGTCTGCTTTGGGCCATGCTTGGAGAAGGGCTCTGTAGCTAGATTGCTCTATGGTCTGGCTCTATCTGGCTGTCCTTATGCTTTGTTTTCCCTGGTGCATGCATTCGCCACAAATCGCCATAGAAGAGAGAAATAATCTGCGTCCGTAGCAGTGCCTGGAGGCTGGATGGTGTTTGGGCAGTGTCTGCTCAGCTTTCAGTAAAGGTGCTGCATCAGTGCTGTAGGCTGAACCTTGAATCCACGTCCCATACCTTCTGCCATGGTTTCTCCAGGACCCTTGTCAGGAGCCACACCTCATGCTTGTTTCCCCTCCCTTCCAGAGAACTTCACTCTGCTTTCCAGGGTGAGGAATAAACCCTATGATGTGTTCGGCTGTTGGCTGAATGAAACCAACTTGATATCTGGCAATCTGCATCGGATTGGACGTATAACCTCCTGTTCTGTGCTCTGGCTGAACAATGCTTTCCAGGTAAGGTGCCTTTGTTCCAGCTCCACAGGCAGTGCAGCTTCCTGCTGGCTCTTGTGGGAGGAAAAGCTGATGAGTGGATGGGAGAGGGGAACAGTGGCTGAGTCCCCTTGTCTGCCCTGTTTATCTCCTCTGACTTGCCTTCTAAATATTGAGCTCCAGGCAATCCTGGCATGAAGTTTCTCCACGCTTGGTATTATGGTATGTGTTGCAATGTTCTTCCTCTATCCTCTGCTCCCATTAATTCCTGTTCCATTAATTGGGATGAAGACCTGAGTGGAGTGCCCTAGAGCATGTTTTGCTAAACAGGAGAACAGATGAACTGCAGCAAGGTTGCTGAGGTCCTCAAGGCTCCCATTATAAAGCTCAGCTTGGGGTGGCTGCAGCCTGGCATGTATCTGAGCAGTGACCATTCTCCTACTTGGCAGCTCATGGCATTGTTCCCTGGAGGTGGCTGGAAGGCTGGGTTCAGTCCTGCCTGCTACTACCGAGGTTTGTAGGCCAGGTGCTGTCTGTTATGCTGTGATGAGACTCAGAGATCAGTGTGTGCTGGTTCTAGACTGCTTGTTCATTTTTTTTTTGCTACTTGTACTGCTCAGACGTGCTGCTCCTCCGTCTTACCTCTGTCCCAGTGTCACAGCCACACATCCTGTCCTACTTTTTTTTTTTTTTTCAACACAAACCTTTGATGCTCGTCCTAGGTGAAATTCCCTGTGGTAGCAGGGATCCTTTCAAAAAATACTTCTCTGTGCTGCACTGACGTTACAGCATTAACTCATCCATCTCCAAGAGGCAAGGAAGGACCTTGCCCAATTTGATAGAAATATTGAAGTGTGGTTGCAGACAGCAGAAGCAGTTAGGTAGGAAGAGACTTGCTTATTTCTGGGAGCTGATAATCCATCTGATGCTGCTGAGGGGCACATGCAAACTCCAGGAGCACTGAAGTCCTCTCCTTCTGCTTTGTGTAGGCTAGAGGGATGGCGCTTCCCACTGCACCTGTTTATTACAGAGACCTGTTCCTGAAATTCTTGTAATGCCACAAGCAGTGCCAGCTAATGATCTCAGGCAGGAAGGTGGGAGCAAGGCTGCCTGGCCTCTGAGTTCCCAGCTCAGCTGTTGTCTGCCAGCAAAAGCCTGGCCCTGGCTTTTTGTTTCAGCAAGCCCACCTCCAAGATGGGAAGGAATATAGCAGAGCTGGCCAGCCTCTTGGGCCAGTGCTCATGGCAGTGCTTAGAGATGCCCAGAGAGCAGTGCTGAGAGGTGCCAATGCGTGACTGGTGGCTGCACCATGGGCTCAAGTTCAGGGCAACATCTCTTAGTTTGAGCAGAGGCTTTATGAGCAATGTTGTGGTGAACTGATTCCTGCTTACTTCTCTTATTTGCTCCCAGGGCGTAGAGTCTGAGAATGTGAATGTAGTGAAGAGACTGTTCAAAATCCAGAATCTGAACGCCAGCACTATCCGGACCGTGATGGTGGCTGACTGCAGCCGGTACGATTCCCCAGACCTGCTCCTGGACTATGAGGAGCAGCTGGCTGCCTCCTCCACCTGCCCAGTCTTTGATCTTGGCAGTGACAGTGAAGAAGAGGAGGCCAAGCCCAAGCAGACTCCAGAGCCAGCAATACAGGAATTGCCAGATGACGGGGGTGTGACAGCAGAGGACGGGCTACAGCAGTTCTTTGATGATATCATGGAGGGTCGTGTGAGGCCTGCCATGACTGAGACAGAGTTGGAGACCAAGGTGGCTGAGCTGTTCATACGCAACAGAACTAAACCACCTGAGGTGAACCTGCTCCCCACAGAGAGCAACAGCAAGACAAAATACTTAATCTTCACCACAGGATGCCTCACCTATTCTCCACATCAGATAGGTAAGGCTGTGGTATGAGCTCCAGGGCATGTCTGCCTTTGTAGGGGGGTGTGGGCTGCAGCTACAGTCCAAATCTGAATCTGGAAAAGACCTGTGTTAATTTGCCACTTGTTTGTGGTGACTGAGTTGCAGTTCTGCTCAGGCTGCCTTCTCAGTACAGTGCCAGAAGCTTTTGAGATGCCTTCAGTGACTGGAGAGAGTTCTCTCCCACAAGCACTTGCCTTGAGGTTGTTTTGTTGCTACCAGGCTTGACACTTGGTGATGCAAGAATGTCATGGTGAGGATTAAGCAGGAAATCAAGAATGATTTAACATTAATCACAAGTTGCACACCGGTGGGTGGGTGTGAAGGGCAGTGGTTGCCCTGATTGTGGGAGGGCCTCAATCCTAGCCTCCCTGTGGAGGTTGGAGAGGGCGTTGGAACACGGCTAGTCTGAACAGCTGGGAGTTCATGGATGTGCAGTTCCCCCAGCTCTGAGACTGAGCCCTGCCTGCCCGTGTCCTGCCTGCCTCCTGTGCAGCCCGGGGTGTACTGACCCTGTGCCACCTGGCCTTTCAGTGTTGGTGTGACCTGGGTGGTTGAAGCAGAACCAAAGGCTTGATGCAGGAGGGGTTTCACAGTGGATGATCAGCTGTTTGGATGGGTGTTTCCATGCCGAGTTGGAGCCAGGCTGCCTGCTAGCTCTTGGTGGGGTACCAGGGACAGTAACTGCAGCAAAATCCAAGAAAGAGCACTGCTGGAGACCTTTTTTTTGGGGTAGGACTTCCCTTGCTCATTCAGGGCACTCTTCCTGAGGCACTGGAACTGGGAGAGACTGAAGTTATAGTCTGCCTGCTTTTCAAAAAGCTCCTAAAGCCAGTTTAGTGGAAAGGACCAGACAGATCAGTAGAAATGGAAGGAGGGAAGGAAAGCTGCTTCCACACAAGAAGATTCTTCAGTAAAGCCAGGCAGTTTCAGTTCCTTTTGATGCTTGTGCAATTACGGCCTCTTTCCTGCTTCAGGCTCTTCTAACCCTCCTGTAACTTGGGCCTACACCAGCCCAGTAAGTCAGGGAAAGGCTGTTTCCAAAGCTGTAGACCACCTGGAGAAGAGTCACTTGGTCTTTGCCCGCCTAAGACAGGAATGCAGCCTGGACCGAGTGTAGCTGTGATGCTCTGTGCTCCTGTCCCTTGCTGGGGCTGCAGGCAGATGTGGTAGAGTTCAGCCTGGCCCTGTCCTGGCAGCACCGCGGCACAGCAGGTGGTCTGCCATGGCTCAGCCTCTGTGAGCAGGTTTGTGTGTCGCTGAACAAGCCTTTGTGCATTTGCTGCCTTCCCCTGAGGAGCTGGTGCTTGAAAGAGCTCGCTGTTACGCTGCCTCTCGCCAGTCTGCTGGGCTGGTGGTGCTGGAGGGAGCTGCGCTGCGGGTGCAGCTGGGCCCACTTCTGGGCATTGGCGCTATCTCACCTGATCTGCTGCACATGAGCACTTCTGCAGGAGGTCACTGTGAGTTACTGTCTCCCTTGTGCTGGTGGAAAGCTTGACTCATGGGCAAATCTGCCTGTTCTGTTGGCTCGTGCATGTGGAGATCACGTAGCTGAGTTTGGAACTGGGAGCTTAGTGACGCCCAAGTGAGGAAGAAGATGCTGGTGAGCAGTGACAGTTGGGTGGGAAAGGTGAAGGTCCTGGGCTGCCCAGGTTCAACTGTGTGATGTGAAAGGCCCCAGAGGGACAGTGTGGGGTAACCCCCGCCTTGTTCCCCTGGGGAAGGGAGCTACAGTTAAGGGTGGTTAGCAGTGAGTCCCTCGGAGGGGCAGTGGGTTGGTCTTCCAATTTCTTTTGGGCATCCAGGGAGAGCTGAGCCCATGTGTGCCCAAGAGCTCCTGAGGTTTGTGGGAGGCCTCCAGGAATCCGTTGCATATGGTCTGTGTTTTGGACCTCTGTCTGGAGCTGGAAGGGAGAGGACTTTACCCATCTCCTTTTGTCAGGAAGTTCAAAAACTGAGTCTAGTTCTGGCTTAAACCCTTGTTCTTGGAGCTTTCCAGGCTGACCCCCAGCTGTGCTTGACAGAGACAGGAGGAAACCCTGTGCAGCCAGTGCATCTCACGGGCCTTCTCCAGAGTGGGTACTGGAGGAGATGGCCACGGCCCAATGATTCACTGATTTACAATGGGGTGGGTAAGGAGAACCTTGCTGCAGCCAGGGTGCCTCCCAGGCCAGTGCAGCTTCCGAGGAGCACCATGGCCTGGCGGGAGGCTTGGGGCCAGGTGCGGTTGCACCCACTGGGTTGGCAGCTGGGCACTGGGCAGCTTGCTGCTTGGGGCTGAATGTGCCAGCGTGTCATTTGTATGCACTGTTCTGGCCAAAAGCACTGCTAGCGAGAGCCTGTGAGCAGCTGGCATGGACAGGAGCCGTCTGCCAGTCCCTCCCTTGGTCCCTGGCCATAAATGAGCCAGTTCTCCTTTCTTAGCAGCACAGAGGGAAGCCCCTTCTTGAAGTGTGGGGACTTCCATCAGCCCTGCTTATCTGTTGGCAGCACCCTGCTGAATTCCCTGATTCTCCTTTTTGTCCTCAAGGGATTAAAAGAATCTTGCCCCATCAGATGACAACTGCTGGGCCAGTGCTTGGGGAGGAGAGGCGCTCGGATGAGTTCTTTGACTCACTGGATCACGTCATTGACATCCATGGGCACATCATTGGCATGGGCCTCTCCCCTGACCACAGGTGAGCATGATGAGATGGGAGGCAAGCAGGGTAGGTGCTGCCTGCTGGTGTCATACACTGGAGGGTTTGGGTGACAGCTGTTTGGAGACTTTGGGGTGAATGGGAGAAAAATTACAGAGACTTCTCTGCATCAGGTTGGGGTGAGGTACTCTGCATTAGGGCAGGCTGCCCATGTACTGGCTGTGCAAAATGGTTAAAAAAAAAAGTCTCAGCAGCTGGGCCACCTCACTCAAATGCCTGCAGGCCGGGGTTGTCCCCAGGGACCTGTTTGTGTACATGCACATAGCTGACAGGACAGTGGTTACTTGTCTTCCCCTGAGTGCTGGCAGTGAATGAACTTCACCTTCTGGAGGATACGGTATGTGCTCTCAAAGAGCACGTGGCCCTGCTCTATTTATCCCAGACCTGGGAGCAGTTTCAGACCTTTGATGCTGGAGTGCTGCTGGCCTGGTGGCTCGAGCAGGGAGCCTGCACAGGCTACCTGCTACTAGGACCAATGCTTAGGTCCTAGTGCTGATGGGGTGTGTACATCTGAACATCTCCCCAGATTGAGGCAGGGGAAGTTTAGGCTTGACATCAGGAGGGGGTTCTTCACAGAGAGGGTGGTTGCACACTGAAACAGGCTCCCCAGGGAAGTGGTCACTGCACCGAGCCTGTCTGAATTTAAGAAGAGATTGGACTGTGCACTTAGTCACATGGTCTGAACTTTTGGGTAGACCTGTGCGGTGTCAAGAGTTGGACTTGATGATCCTTAAGGGTCCCTTCCAACTCAGGATATTCTATGATTCTATGATCTCAGCAGGAAATCTTTGCTCCCTCTGCACTGCTGAGCCCAGTTCAGGATTGGGACAGGCAAGGAGCCTTGGAAGAGCAGAGGAGCTGCCCCCAGCTTGCTCCTGAGACAGAGGGCTAGGCTGTCATCTTTGGAGTTGGTTTTAATGAGATGAAAGAGGCTCAACCTAGTCTCTAGGACCCATCACCACAGTTGTGGTGGCCCATTCCTTTCCAGGTGAGGCAGGAAATGGTTCATCACCCTGTTGCTGTGTTTCAGCCTGAATTTCAGAGAGCAAAACTGTGGGCTTTATAAGGACCAGGGCAACTGCTCATCCCCCTCCCTGCCTGCTTGTGCTGGGAAAAGGCTTTTACAGCTGGGGCTTCAGGAGCTTTGGAGTGTGTGTTGAGGCTCAGGATAACGTTTTTGCTCCTCTCCCCAAGATACCTGTATGTGAACAGCCGTGCCTGGCCTCGGGACTGCGTCATCTCTGACCCAATGCAGCCACCCCCCATCGCTGAGGAGATCGATCTTCATGTATTTGACCTGAAGACAATGAAGGAAGTGAAAAGAGCTCTCCGTGCACATCGGGCCTACACGCCCAATGAGGAGTGCTTCTTCATCTTCCTGGATGTCAGCAGAGACTTTGTGGCAAGGTGTGTGGTGATGGGGATGGGCAGGATCACACAAGGAGGGCCTTGTGTGTTGCACTGCTGGCTGGCTTGTGCAAGCAGGGCTGAAAACTTCTGCAAGCAGAGCAGGAAACGGGAGACTTGTAAAAAGCAGAGTGACAGAATCAAAGGGTGCTAATAAAGGTTGTCTGCTCTGGTCCTGTTGTGAAATCAGTGAGGAAAGAGGAAATTTTTGGCTGTGGCATGTTTGGTAGTGGGTGGTGATCTGCCCTCTTAGGAGCTGCAGGCAGCAGGTGCTGTAGGGTGAGTTGCAGGGATGGTCCTTACTGCAGCCCAGAACAAGGTGGGTTCACTGCAGGTGCCGTGGTGCAAGCCTGGCCATGGGTTCAGACACACAGCCTGACTGTTCACGTGCCTGTATTGCTTTGAAGGGCTTTTCTTGTTGCTGCTGGGAGGCCTCATTTCACTTCTGGGAATCCACCTCTGCCTATGGCATAGTCTGGGTTGCAGAGAGGATTTGCTTGCCCAGGTTGCATGCTGGTAGGTGATGGGACTGCAGATGGAGGCTGGGGCCTTTGGTTGGGTCAAAGCAGCTGCTGCCTCTGTGCAGAAGGAAGGGCGTGGGGGAAGCAGGTTATCAAGGCTGCCTGGGTGATGTCCTTACTGGTGTCTTGTCTGATGCAGTGGAGCAGAAGATCGCCATGGCTACATCTGGGACCGGCACTACAACATCTGCCTGGCCAAACTACAGCACGACAACGTGGTCAACTCAGTGGCCTTCAGCCCAGTGGAGCAGGAGCTGCTCCTGACAGCCAGTGATGACACAACTATCAAGGTGTGGCGCTCCCCTCGCACGGTGCGAATCCAGCAGGCCAGGAAGCCCAGGCCCAGGAAACTGCTCTTCTCCTGGCTCATGAACCAGAAAAGCTGAATCCAGGTTCACTTTCCCCTGCAGCTTTCTCACTGCAGCCACCTCTGGAGCTTGCAGAGCTTTGAGCCCTGCACAACAGAGACAAGCTCTGGGCACACCAATCCCATCAGCTGAGTCAGGAGGGACCCCAGTTGTGGGAACTGCTTCCTCCTCAGAGCATCCGATTCAAAGACAGAACGTAAGAGCTGAAGACCTGTTTCTGGGTATGGTGGGCAGCAGCCGGAGCTGGTCACTGCAGGGTAGCCTCCCCACAGCTTATCACAAACGCTGCTACTTGGTCACAGCTCTCTCTGAGTGAGCCTTGGCATCTGAGAACAGACTGAGGTGTGTCTCGAGGATTTCTGCTGTGTGGCCTGGGACGTGGCTGACCTCAGTCATGAGAGCTACTGGCTGCAGAGCACTTGGCAAAAGCAGCGGTACAGTGCTGTGCTGCCTTACTGCAGGACTCTTAATATACTAGTTTTATTAATGTTTGTTTGTCCCAAACCTCCATGGGTAACTCGTCTGGCTGCTGGGTGTGCTGAGTGCCTCCCCACACACAGTGTTAGGGCCATGGAGGGCAGCAAGGGCTGAAAAGGTGATGGCAGCAGGGGAGGCAGTGCTGGTGCAGGGCAGGAGGTGCCTGGCTGCTGTCTGTGGCGTTTGGTTAGCAACCAAATGGTGGTACCACCGGTTTCCAAATTTGAGTGGGGGAAGCTGGTGGTAACATGGCGCTGGCTTTGCCCCCACCTTCCTCTGCTCCATAGCAGTTAAATAAGCTATGGCATTGGTAACACGTTCATTCCAGAGGATCTGCTGACCCTTTCCAAGGCAGTAGCTGTGAGGATGGCTGATGTCACTTGGCTGTCTCATGGTCACTTCCCTCCTATGCTACTCAAACTGGCACTTTAGGTTTTCTTGGTATGTTCTCTGTGAATAGGTGTAGGCATCCACAGGTGAATGGGTGGAGGCACAGCCCTCTTGCCCAAAATGACATTTGAATAAGCTTCCTTCCACCTGGGTTGACTCCTCTTGGGTTCAGCGATCAGCTCCCTATGAAGACTCTTTTGAGGGCAGGAGCTGGCTTACTTTAAGCTATTTTGAACTCGTTGTTTACTCCGTTGTCCCCGAAGCTTTTCTCTCTCTAGCAGGTAGCCAAATGTTAAGAGTCTAAAATTAAGCTCCTAATCTTGTCTTGGCCTAGACAGCATGGGCCCACAGCTCCCAGGGCCAGCAGTGACCCCAAGAGCTGCAATTACTCCTGGGAGCTGGGTTCCTGGCAGAGTCTGGAAGGGAGCCAAACTCAGCATGGGCTGGAGGAGCAGCTTCGGATCTCTTCTGAGCATGGGAGTGCCTGGGCAGTTGTCTGTGCCACTCACAGCCTTGCGTTGCAAACGTTCTTCATGGAGGCAGTAGATACTGTCTTGATATGCACTGATGGCTTTAACAGCTCCTAAAGCCCTTGGCAAGAGGGTCTGTACCCTTCTTGCTCTGCCCCAGCAAGTGCCCATGGCTTTATCCAAAACCCCTGTACTCAGGTTTTCTGTCTTCGTAGGACTTCTAGAAACAAGGGAGTCCATTGTGTGCGTGTGTGTCTATGGGTGTGCACACAGGATCTGAATCCAGCTCTGTCCAATTACACATCAAAGGTACAGAGCCTCTACCTTCCTCCTCTCCTCCCCTAAGACAGTGAAATGTTTTTCCCCTTGGCTCAGTGTAGTAGTGAGCAAGGCACTGACGGTTTATGTTTGTACCAAGTTTTGCTCTTCACTATGGCATTGAATAAATATTCTGCTAAAGCATCTCTGCAATGTGAGTTTGTTTTTCCTAGTAGTTTTTTTTTCCCCTACTGAAGCCAGAAGCACAATACTGCTCTGTCTGCTGCAGCCCCTGCAAAAGTAGCTGTTGTTCCAGGACAGGACAGGAGCTAGACCAGTCACCAGCGTCCTCTTTCAGGCTTTCAACATTCAGCCGTTGCATCAGGCAGCACCTCTGTCTGCACGAATTGGGGCCAGCTGCCCTGTGAGAAACTTGCCCCTCCTGAGAGGGTACAGGCCCCTCCTGTAGTACCCATCGCTGCCTCTTCTGTGGCCGTGCAGGTAAAAGGACCTGGTCTAGTGCTACAGCTCCTGGGAGGTGCCCAGATCAGGCCTGCACTGCTGTGACTGTTGTAAGGTGCCCAGAATGAATTGAAGGCTGGAGCTTAGCACCCAGGAATTGATACAAAAAACAGCCTGGCCTAGAGGAATTTAACTGCTCTTTTATTGTCTATGCATAACACCTTCACTGTGCCCCTCCATACAGCTGGTCCCCTGGGTGGCTGCAGCTGGTCCCTGTAAAGCAGGCATAGCACCAACAGTGCCTGTTCCTAGCAGCCCTGCAGCCTCTTGGGCATTTGAATCTTCAGCAGCCAAGCCTGGGGATGGGTCTCTCCACTATGGAACCGTGTCCGTGCTTATTTTGAATCAGCAGGGTTGCAGCATTCCTGCAGAGAGCCAGCAGCTTGAGAATGCAGAGCACAAAAATAACCTCCAGCCCTGCCTGAGGCAGTCCTGGCCCTGCCCTTCCTTTTCCACCATGGGCAGTGTTGGAGCCACAGCCTTCCACAAGTTACACAAAACTCTTCAAACTGCTTTTATTAGTGGTTTTCACCATATGGCATCCTCGAGGAAAAACTTATTTCACATTGACAGGCTAAGGTGGTTGTTCTCCAATAGCTGTGGTCAAATAGTGAAACAAACAAACAAACAAAATCCAGCTGTGCTTGGCGATAAATGCCCATCTGCTAGCCAGCCTCAGCATCACACCCAGGGAAGACGTTACCCTCCTACCGCAGTGCATAGATCGCTGCAAATGGTACGCACTACAAATAACCCTGCAAACCCAAGAGCTAAAAAAAATGAAAAAGGGCCAGACAGCATTTTCAGCACCAGCCCTCCCTTTCCTCAGCCTTGTAGTAAGGGAAGGGAAACAACAGGGCAGGGCAAAGTTGCCAGCAGGCTCCTCTGCTTGTCAGCGCAGCCCAACACCCCCCCCCCAGCCTGTGCTCCTGCTGGGTGCCTTTCCTGGCGGCTGTGCTGCCAGGCACTACAGAGCCAGACCTGGTCCCCCCCACCCCCTCAGCCAGGGGTGCTGAGCAAATGCTCCATGAGCAAAGACACAGATTGCTCCAGATCAACACCCTCCCCCCCCCCCCCCCAAATAATACACAATTTCAACTCTAAACTATTAGTGCTGATTTTCCTCCCCCTCTCCAAGCAAAGTGTGGGCAGGGACACTCCTTGGGCAGCACAGGGCCTGGCCTCCTCCACAAAGCTCAGGCCTTGCTGTTGTTTTTTTTTTTGTTGTTGTTGTTTTTTCCTTCCTCTTAAGGCAACAGAGTGAGGGTACCAGTATCCCCCAGGACAAGCTCAAAGATGGTTTTCACAAAGCAGTGAGGCTGCAAGCAGCAGGTGCAAAAGCATTCCAGGCCTGCTGTGCTCCAGGCAGACATCCCACACGCTGACCATCAGCACTTGGGAAGAAATGGGCAGCCCCTGCCCAACCCACAGCCCTCGCCTCTCCACAAAGCAGGGGCTGCAGCAAGGGGCCAGGCAGCGCAAGGGCGTGCAGCCAGCACCACGAGTACTGCTTGAAGGAGGAGGTGCAGCCCTGAGCACTCCCCTGGCCAGCTCCCTGTGCTTTGGCTCAAGCCTGACTCAGATGGAGAGGGACCTGGGGTCACTTTTACTTCCAAACCCAAATTGCTCCCCTTACCTTCCACTGCCCTTACACAAAGCAGTGATCCCGCTAGCCCTAGATGGGCTCAGCGTGGTCCATCCAGGCTGCTGCTGGCTGCACCAGGCTGGGCAGGGGCAGCTGTGGGCCAGTGGGAGCTGGCTGGGGGCACTGCTGCTGGCCCAGCCTCCTGTCCCCTGCCAGCACAGCAAGATCTGCTCCAGGCCCCAGCCTCTGCACAGCTGCACTCTGGGCTAGGACTCAGCAGCTACTGCAGCAGGGATAAGATCTGCACCAGACTTCAAACAGGGGCTGAAAGGTCACCCCAGCACCCTTCCACAGGCAGGGAGAGCCACCCATGCTGAAGACGTGGCCCAGGCCTGGGCAAGTGGCTGCAGAAACGACAGTGTCAGCAGCAGGCAGCAGAGCGGAGCCTGGGGCTCCTCCACGGAGCACATGGCAGCGCCTCCAGGCTTCTGGCAGCTCCCAGCCAGGGGAAATTCACTCCCCCTGCAGAGCAATTGCATTCACAAGCACCAAGGGGGAAGGTCATTTCCCTCCAGACGGGCACAGCAGCCACTCTGCCTGCCCTCCGGGCCAGTGCAGGAGCTAGAGCTGACCCAGGCAAGTATAAGGGCTGGGGGGGGGGATGCTCAGCAGCCAGATAGCCAACCAAGCATCTCATGGGTCACGTTTAGGCAATGAGATTGGAAAGCACAGGGAGAAAAGGCAGCGGGCCTCGAGAGTCCAACCTGGCTAACAGTCAGTCCAGAGTTACATGTGGCCACCACGAAGCAACACCAGAGGGACTCATTAGCCATGATGGAGGGAAATGACAGCAGTTTCTTCTCCACGAAATACAGAGACCGTCTCTGGGGTACAGGTGCAGAACATTTGCTGCTCACAAGGAAACAGCGTGAGGAAACCAGAAACAGCAAGGGCAACAGCACAAGCTTCACTCAGGGACTTCTCCAGCCCCTTCCAGTCTGACCCTGGTGGCTGCAGGCCCTCCAAGAGGCTGAGGGAGCTTGCCCTGGTGACCAGGAGGCCCTGGGCAGGTGGTTTCCAGAGAGGAGGGCATGGCCAGGGCTTATGCCCACACCAGGAATGGTGCTGGGGCCCGCGAAGGTTGCCGTGTCCATACTGCCATAGCTGCCCCATGACCAGGGTTAAAGCAAGCTCGTGAGCATCTGTGTGTGCCTGAAGATAGCTTCCACCACTGCACCCACCTCCCTCCAACACAATACTGAGGGACAGGGTCCCACTAAAAGTCTGCCTGGGGCAGGCACAAGCGCTGCAGTCACCTCCTCTCCCCTGAGAGGAGGGGCAGGCTCCAGGGGACAGTCACTTTTGTTTTTCATCACAGGCAGCCCTGGTGCTGCCAGCCCATCCATTCCACACGCCCAGAGCACTCCCCCAGTCAAAAACCCAGCTACAGCTGGGCACAGGGTGCTGCTCCCCCTGTGCCACCTCAGTTCTTCCATGTGGATATCAGTGGCAAGAGAAGAGCAGCAAGCCAGGCAGCACCGCCCAAGCCCATCCTGGCAGACAAGTGCTGCAGCCTTCCTGACAGCGAGGCACAAACCAGCCCCTGCATGGGGCAGTGGTATTCCTTCAGCCAGCACTACGTTCAGGACCACAAAGATCTCTGACGAAAATCCCAGATGGATGAAGTGGTGCTCAGGCAGGCCAAATCCTTGTTTCACTACAGAGAGCTGAGGCCACACACTGAACTGGTAGAGCAAGATGCATTGCTTCTGCTGGGAAACC
Source organism: Anas acuta (assembly GCF_963932015.1). NCBI lineage: Eukaryota > Metazoa > Chordata > Aves > Anseriformes > Anatidae > Anas > Anas acuta. The sequence goes on from NC_088998.1 coordinate 604,466, forward strand.
AGCGTGGTGGCAGTTCAGATACCCAAGTCCCTGCAGGCGACCCCTGTACCATGCAAACTGTGAATGTCCACCCTAATTTCTTCTCGGGAAAAGTCTCTCTGACACCAGGGAAGAGGGTTCCCATCAGACACCTTGTTGCTGCTCAGCACAGAGAAGGTCCCTTTTTGTGAAGGGGCTAGGTATAGGCTTCTCCCCCTCTGCTTTCTGCCCCTTCCTCACTCGAAGACCTGCCTGCAGGGCAGCATGAGAGGGGGGTGCCCCACGAGGGCTGGCTCTGTGTTCACTGCTCCTGGAGGCGAGGAGGGCTAGAGGCCTGTGAGGTCAACGATGGCTTTAATAAAGATGGCATCATCACGGACATAGGAGTTCTTCGCTTCCATCATGGAGACGGGGCAGAACAGTGGGCACCCACTGGCAATGTTCATTTCCGTGATGGGTCGCTGGAAGGAGGAGGATGTCACATCAGGTCGGAAAGCATCAATGATGTGCTCCCGGTTGTTCTGATCCAAGAGCATCAGAGTTACCTGTGGAGAAATGTGACAAGACACAAGAACAGCTGAATAAAAAGGACAGTGAAACCCAGCCCAGTGATTTGCCCACATTAAACCTGTTAAACATTCACGTACAGATGCAACCATAAGCCACATTACACATCTACAAATCTGAAAAATGCCTGGAACTAGGGTCAGCACAGAATGTCACCTCTGACATTCTGCAGAAATGCTCCCCACATCCTGCCTTGTCACTGGAAACTTCTGTGTGGTAGCACAGGGCTGTCACTGACTGTGAAAGCCTAAAACTGGATGCCATGAAGCTTGCTACCAATACTCAACACAGCTATTTCATTAGGTTCCAGAGTATTCCCATCCCACTCAGGAAGAAGGTGGTCCTCTTTGTATCAGTAAGCCCTGGCTCAGCCTTCAAGCATTTTGCAACACCTGCAGGTCTAGGAACTGAGATCTGAACTTTTGATGCTGAGCAAGCATCAAAAGCACCAGCAGCAGCCACAGAACAGAGTCCAGAGATGACAATCTTCCCCAGTCCCATATTAGTGCAGAGGCTCCGCTTGCCCTCCAGACATGCTGTTCTCCTGCCACAGCCTTTGCTGTTTCACACGTCCTGCCCTGTAGCACACATGGTGCTTTCAGCACAACAGGGGAATCCCCAGGGTGGCTGATGTCAGTAGGCCGGACGGCTGGTGCCTCACAGCTCAGGAGGGCTCAGAGCTTCAGAGTGGCACATTGCTAGGCGTGGCAGGCTTCATCCCAAGCCTACCTTCTGGTTGAAAGGCCAGCGAAGAAGAGCATCATTGGGTCCTTTCATCACCACAAAGAACAGGGACAGATGAGTCCCACGCCCGGTGCCATCCCCGTTCAGGTAAACGCGCAGACACATCTTGTAGCCATACTTGCTTGTGTAGAAAGCTGTGGCAAAACAGACACAGTGAGGGTGAGAACCAACAAAGCCTATCACCAGCAGTTTCCTCTGAACTTCGAGGACTCTACGGTTTGGATCCTAGAAGAAACCAGGCTGGGATCTTAAAACAAAATGGATATGTTCCAGAAAGCTACCACAGACAGACAATGGTCAGATGTGATTGTAGACTGCCTTGGAAACAGCTAAGGCCAAGGCCCCCACAAGCCCCTCAACCCAGATGAGAAGCACAGTGCTGCAGCAGGGATCGCAGAAGCTGCCCATGAACAGTCTCTCCTCGCCCTCCTGCACTCCGAGGACACCTGAGGTTCCCCGGACACAGGTAGAGACGGAGCTCTGCCAGGTCCCTGTGCGATCCCCCCACACCCCACCACAGACCAACCCGTTGTGCTGCACACAGACAGCAAATGCCTTACGGTGACAGCTCACCACAGCAGCCCTGACAGGTAAGAGTAAAAAAAACGCAGAACACCTGAGCCGGGGCAGAGCGTGCATGGTTCTCACTGCACCCTCTTCGTAGCTAACTGCCTCTGACCAGAGCGGTGCTCCCAGATACTGGTCTCTTACTTTCAAACAATTCTACCAATGCCCGTGGTACCCTCCTGACTTCATGCAGGGCCTCAGAAGCGCGTACTGCCGCCAGCTGCCCCCTCGTAGCAACACAGGCCTGGGGCAGCTCAGCAGCACCCCGAGGTGACTGCCGCTGGTGCTTTGCATGTGACTTGGTGCATGTTTCTGAACGGGCACACTGGCAATGGTAGAGAGGCTGTGAACTTCCACGGGCCAGGCATAGAGGAGCAGAAAATCAGGACTTTGTCATGTGTGTCCGTACTGACGCCCCCAGCCTGCTTCCTCCGGGCAGCCCTCTCTCTATCTGCTTCCCCTACAGTGAGGGGCATTGGGGCAGAGCCATCTTCTGCTAGTCCAAGCAGCTCATCCTCACAGCCCACCACCCATCAGCCTGGGGCTTCTCAGCACTCCTGTGACCCTGCCAGTGTGCAGACAGGCAGGGGACTGGGGGAAGGACACCAGCGGGAGCACGCACACACACCAGGCCAGTGGACCAAAAGCAGCAGCAGGGACAGGATGCCCTGCTTCCCACCATCTGGGAGCAAAGGCAACGCACGTCAGAGGCAAAGGAGGATCCCAGCGAGCTGCCTGCTCCTGGCAGCCAGCAGCTGCCAAGCAGGAGCTTCACCAGGGGCTGCCCTGGATCCACCCTTACTGGGTGGATTTCTCTTCTGAACTCTCACAGTCTGGGCCTTTGCAAAATCCTGCAGCAATTGTTTTCTCCTGCCAATGCAATTGAGAGTGGTAACTGTACTTTCTTCTATTTGTTTTAAAATAGATCTCATGTGGTATCTCCTTGGTTTTATGTTTTAATACAAAACCAACAATTATACTCATTTCACTTTTTCATCCCATTCGTAGCTTCCTCCTCCCAGCTGTCTCTTTCCCAGGCTGATAATTACTAGACTATTATTTCACTTTGCAAGAGGAAAAAAACACCTCCACAAGTTTTTGGGTTTTGTTTAATAAAAAAAACAAACAAACAAAAAAAAACAACAACCAAGAAACATGTTTGTTTCTCAGCCTAGTTTTCTCAGGTAAAACAGCACAGGGAATGAAAATCTCTCATCTAAGCACCACAATCGAATACAGAAGGAAACAAGGCCTTGTACTTTGCTCTTTCAAGAAAGAAAAAAAAAAAAAAAAAAAAAAGAGTCCTGCCTCTTCCATAAACATCCTTGTGTGTTCGGCAGAGGCAACCTTTACCTTCTAGTCCCTCCAGCCACGTACAGTACTTTCACTAGCAGACTATCAACCAGCACCACAAAACAGTGGACCAAAAGGTATTGTTTTTCCTTTGATTAAGTGCTTTACAAAAAGAGCCGAGACTGGCATTTGCCTGCTTTCACTTCCCTGGAGATTTACTGGGCAGCACTACACCACTGCAGGATGGGGAGCAGGCTGCACAAAGTGCCAAGGAGGAGATCACAGGAAACATGAGATGCAGCTCCAGGAGGAGCTCAGCGTTCAGTGCACCATCAAGCAAACATCTGGACAGAAGAAATATGCATTCAAAGGTCTCAACACCCTCTTCCTCTTCCCCAGATCCTCCAGTCCACTCCTGCCCTCCAGCCAACTCCTGCTTATAGCCCTCCACCAGCTGACTTGGTTCTTCACCCTAGGAAAGAATCCCTGTCCCCCAGTGACAACACCAGGTTGTATCAGCTCATGGAGGGTGCAGGAAGCCCAGCACAGTGAGCAGTGGAAGCTGGTGGCCAGAGGCCAGAAGGACGAGCTGTCAGCTCGGTCCAGACTCTGCCTCAAAACTGCAGCCTCAGGAGATGCTGAGGTCAAGAAGCTCTTGAGCATCATGCAGGAAACAGGATGCAAGATTTAAGGCCCTATCTCTAAGCCAAACAAAACAGATTTGAACCTGATTTATACATGCTAACAAGGAAGGAAGTGCTGCCTTTCTAGAACAGAGAACAGGGGTTTTCCACAGCTGTCACTGACTTTTAAAAGGAAATGCTAATTGCATGCACACAGTTTCAGTAGCAGTTTAGCTTAGTTCCCCTGAAAAGGGGGAATCCTTTTCTCCTTCAGTTTTTCATGAAAAATGACCTATACAGCCTTCACCCAGAAAAGATTTTTTAAATAGCTTTAAAAATGCAATTGTTTTTATGTCCTGGTCCAGCAACAACCTGATTTGTCATTATACCAGGAAGCAGGTACAGCATACATGCTCTTGGCTCACGTGCAAGTGGACATTTTGAAAAAGTTCTTCAACATGCTTAGATCTAAGCGATTCCTACTCAGGGAAACACAAACTCACCTCCTCAGCTGTTTCTTTGTGAGGCAAGCACCCCACCAAGCAATGAACTGTGTGCAGAGATGGTTTCATCTCACAGCTACAATCCTGAGAAATGCTTTCATAAGCAAACAAGCTAGATAACAACAAATTCTTTAAAGAGATTTTTCTTTTTTTTAAAAAAAACAGAAGCAACAAGGCTGGGCAAGTTCCACAAGGAGAGTCCCCTCCTGGAATAGATGCTCAAGCACTTCCCTGTGTATGGGATGGGCTTTATTTAGACACTGTCTTTTGCAACTTCATGCTTTGTGCTCTAAAACGTATTTCTTCCCTCGCTTAACCAGTTTATTACTTGTTTTACTGTCTCTGGGTATTTTCACTGTAACTGAATGCAGAGCTATTCTGGAACTATGATGTTTACCCTTTCCATTATGAGAAATTAAAAAGGTCTTCTGCGATAAGCACAGCACTTATTTAGCCCATTGCTTTTAAAATAGAAATAAAAAACTAAGTGGTTCAGATTCCCCTGGGAAAGAGGGAGAGAACAGAATTACATCTGAATGGCTAAGTATGTCACTTGCAAAGGTCACCATTACAAATCCCACACCCAGCTGAAGCACAAAAGGCTTTTGCTATTTTTCAGGCAATAACCTGGAGAGAAGATCGCAGGAGAGCGGCCTGTTATCGCCTCCTGGCGCTTCCTGGCAAAGTCTGTTATCTTCCAGATGAAAACACCATCGTAGGTGGAAGCTTCCATGCTGCGGATCTTTTCTTCCATCTCAGCCATGGCAAGATCTTTGAGCCCAATGCTCCTTTCCAGCTGCCGAACCTGCTCGGTGGGACACATGGTGCAGCCTGGTTAGACACGCGTTCTGCTGTGAGACCTAAGAAAGCCAGCAGCCACCAGAATCCCCTTCACGTCTGATCTTTAGTGACAGACATTCTCCAGAAGCGACAAAGGGCCACAGGCAGGAGAAGATTAATACCATAAGCCAATTCACCAGAAGTTCCTTTTGTGTCCTGCCGTTCTGAAGACCACACATTAATGCTGTGTCTGAACTGGAAACTTTCTTGCAGTGAATGGAAAAATCCTCTCATTGAGCAGTTCCAGTATATAACGACCCAAAAGGTGAGGATGGGGGGGAAAAAAAAGACACCTTTGTGACAAAACTAGACTGAGAAACAGAAGAACGTACACAGAGCCAAGAAGGTCTCACCATAGTTAATTGCTGCTAGGTAGCAGGGTTACATCTGTATTGGCAGATCTCATGCTGAGAGAGCAAAGATTAGCTATGAACTGCAAAATTCCCAGTCACCAAAACACAAGGGCAGCATGCAGCTGGGACAGTACTGGAGCACAGCGGCCAGGGCAGCTTCTTCTCTCTAGACCATGCTACGTACAATGCATCAGTGATGTAGCATTGATGACTAGGCTCCTTATGAAAGGTTTGGAAAGTGGTAAAGCCCACAAATTCCACAAGATTCAGTGAAATGCTGGGTACTTTGTCTCTCATTGGAAAACCTAAGAACATCTCAGTGTGCACATCATTTCCTTACTAAGAGAGACCTGAATACTTTCTGCATGTCAGTTTGATTCCCATATTTTCCAGGAAGCTTTTGAGGGTTGGGTATGGGCACAAACAATATTTTAGTTCTATCTTCAGATTTATGGAGATTGAGGACTACATGGTGAAGTTTTGCTAACTAATAACATAGGAAGTAAACTGAAAAAGCTCTGCTCAGAGTGCTGGAAAGCCCTACCCAGTGGTTACATACCTTGTTACTCAGAGATTCAATTTTTTCCTGGTCTAATCGATGTTGCCGACTATAGGCTTCCGTTGTTAGAGACACTCTTTCCACCTCCCGGTTGAGCACGCAGACAATGTTCTCAAAGGTCATTGTTTTCTTCTCAAGGGCCTCACATCTTCCCAAGAGCTCCAGAGACTTGGAAAGCTCCATGGATTTGGAGAGCTCTGACTCTGAGCACAGAGAGTTTGCTGCCAGTAGTGGGGAGTTACTTTGTGATGAGGAAAGGACAGGAAAATGCTTTAGGTCTCCAGACCCACTCTTGAGGCTAAGCACAAAGCTCAGTAGCATGTACAGATGCTCCGCCAGACACTTGGTTTCATGTTCTGGTAGCCTTTCATTTTCCACCTACACGAAGAGAAATACATCCCATTCAACAAGCTCAAGCTATTTTGTCACCATCCACAGAAAAATATCCTCCTCGAGGCCACAACATTAGCTTTTAATTATAAAGGGAAAAAAAAAACAACAACAACAACAAAGAAAAATAGTTTTAAAAAAAATGTGGTGTTAGTTGGTGGATTTTTTTTTAAAGAAAAGCTGCAATCATATATAATGATGGATGCTTAACATTTCCTCAGCTGCAGACACTGTTGTACTTTGTCTTCTTCCATTCCTTTGCAGAAGGGCTCAGATATACTTAATGACACCAAAGGAAAAACCCTCACATAATCCCCCTGAGAATGGATTTATATTAACATCACCAGTAAGAGCTACAAAAACTAAGTCACATGGAGAAACATTGCCTTGTTCAAGCTCTAGCAGGAGAATAAGACACTGTACACTCAGTTCTAAGCTTACAGCTGTCAGTGACATGACCACCAGGAGCCTCAAAGTACTCAGTGCGTTTCTCAAGAAGGTTTCCTTCTGTGTTAAGTTCATTTTCTGGTACCCAAAGTCCAGACAGCAGATGATGTTGGGCTGCATTTGCAAAGGGTTTAAAACAACAATTTGTTCAAATAGCTGAATACAAAGATCTGCAGAAGTCTGGGGTACAGTGGTCTGGAGGTTTTAACACTGAACCAAAAAACAAGTCCCTAAGATACACATGAACAGACAAACCCTTACCATCTCAGCACATCCAACAACCTTAAATCTACAAGGCACTTTACATTTGCCACAAGTCTTCACGTGGTCCTGAAACTAGAAAAGAAAGAAGATAGCGTTAGACAGATCTTATGTGACCCAAGTAACTCCCCTTCTGTTTCACTGAGGTCTAGGAAACTGAAAACAAAGTAAAGATCAACCAAGCCATCACTAATCACTAGCTTCCAAAGTGTATGGTTAAACCTGGACGCTGCCCACCATTAGTTAGGATTGCCACTGTAATTTAAACAGAGCACTGACATCTGCAAGGAAGTTTTATTTTTCTCTAGGACTAGGAGGTCCCACCTCTCACCTACACACACCGGTAAGAAAAAGAAGATAGCACAGATACACATTACGGATGCTGAGCATCGAGCTTCATTGAAGAAGAGGAGGGATGAAGAACAACCTTATGAAATAGGTATCCATTTACACGTGCACAATTCATGTAACCCTGGTGGGGATGTGCCACAGTTTGATATTTTTACTTCCAACTAAGCATTATAAATCTGAGAACAAAGCTTTCTGATGGTCCCGCCTGAGTATTTATAGCAACTACTGCAGATCCACCTCTGCAAGGGAAGGTCCTCTGCTGCATCCAGTACCTATTTGCTGGAGTACGTAGGCACACTACACCTCGGCCACCTCACATCCAGCAGCTGTCATGAAGAACGGAGGCTGAGGCTGGATATTTCTACAGAAAAGCGCCAATAATCCTCTAGCCTACAAGATGACTCCTTTGGGTTCCCACACAATGTGTGACTAATGCTAACAAGCACTGGCACACCATCATCTTGTTTTTGATATATCTCATCATTAGATATCAGTGGTGTATTCTGAACAACAGCTTCATTCCACATTTGACACCTACGTTTGCCACAACAGATATCAACTGAAACTGTTTTTAAACCACGTTTAAAAAAACTTCTAGATCCATCTGGCTTGTTTAATGAGTCAGGTTACTCAGTTATATGCTGCAGGACTAGGGCTACAATTTCTGCAGTTAACAGAAGTTTGGAAAAAGATAAAAGAGGGAGTTATCTTTTAAACAAAAAATAGATCATGTATGGGAATCTTACAGGCATAAGCCTACTCTTTGCTGGGCTCCAGCATCAGCCTGCAGACAAGCAGATCATCATCTGAAGATCACAGCACAAAGTCCTTTATTACGCTGGCTATTTTGAAGAACTCTTTACTCATCTTTTTGATGCTTCTATGTCCCCTGCCCTGCTACAAAGGTCTTTTGCAACTGCACTATTAAAAATATTTGCCCACAGCAGGCAGGACAGTTTCAGATGAATGTGTTTTTTGAAGATGTTTTCCAAAACTCTGATTTTCAGACTTTTGTGCCTTGCACCGGGAGCCAGCAGCATAGATGCCCTACTAGATACAGATTCATTTACACGATTAATTAAATTTTTTTTTTTAGCTGGAGATGGCATTGCTTCCCAAGATTTCACTAGCGGTAAAGATAGTCGCTTTACATATGAAAAAGCTACCCTTTAAGCCCACAAGTGTGCTTTTCCTATGGAAGTTCTGTACCTACACATGGTAAATTCAGAAGTCATAGGAGGATTATGTTAGCAGTATTAACACTGAACTACAAGTGCTGACTAGACACCTTTCCCAACACCCTACCAGTATTTTCAACCTTATGGAAAAGTTGGATTTGTACAAAATGCTGACACCTAGTTGTTCTCCCCACTCCACTTTCCAACAGTCCAACAGTTTTCCTCCGAGCCCTGAGAAGCTCTGGTTGTAGTCACCCAGGACCCCAGACGCCATCGCACAGAGCTCCCCAGCAGTCAGATACCTTCTCTCTTGGAATCTTTTTCTTCCCACAGCCTTCACACGTCAATGGAAACTTAGGGCAGACTTCATCGTGAGCCTGTAAAAGAATCAACAGGAGACTATTTGGTCCTCTAAATAAAGGCCCCAATAAGGTTACTAACATGAATACAGCTCAACAGGCGCAGTTCTGTATTACATGAGGGCTGTCCTCAACCAACTTATCTCGAATTTTGGTCATGCTGGAAAGTCTTTTTGCTGACTCATTTCTGCAATCACCAGGCTACCAGAATTTTGGGTGCTTATATAGCCTTCCAGGTCTCAGCCTCAATTTAAGAAGTTGCTATAATAATTTTGAAAGAAAAAAAAATCAAATTACTATTTTGATGGACAAGATAATCAACAGGAAGCTCAATTTATGGCTTTGGCAGGAAAATACACGTTCAAGCAGGTTAAGTGAAGTAAGACACTATCTCAGCAAGATAATTTGAATAATTTTTCCACTGTAATGGTTATCAGTCAGCTGAAGTATGAACCCATCGCCTGTCATGTGCTGAGCTGAACTGATAGAATCTTCACATTTGGATCAGTTCAACAGAAAATCATTTTTTAACCAGAAAGAAAAAATAGTTCAAAACAATTTCACTTAACAGTCCCTGCACATAAGCACCCACACCTGTAGCAAGAGCTCACGACTTGTTTTGTGGCCAGAGAAGGTGAATAAATGATCGTGGCAATGTGATACGCTGTCCTCTGCAGATCCTAGGGTCAGCAATACCAGCTAAAATGGGACTGATGGAACATGCCTCTGCTTTCTGTATTATTTCCATACTACTTAAACCTTCTCTTTATACACCACCCAGTTGAAACAAGTGATACATTTTGTTTTTCTAATTAGGGAACCAGAAAGCATGTCTTGCTTTTCTATCCAAGGTTACGTGAACTTTGACACATCATTATAAATGCCATTAACATGTAGTTCAAAATTCAGATTAAAAGATAAGCATATTTAACTATACCCCTGTGATAGTAACAGAAAAAAATATTAAATACTTATAAACTAGTTATCTGAAACTAAGTGCTTTGAAAACTTGGTCACATTTATTCTTTATTAAAACAAGTTATTCTCGGAGGGGGGAGGGACATGGACAAACTGTTCTGTACTGTTACCACATCAGAAACTGGAAAGTGAAACCTATTAGTGGCTCAGGTTTGGCTTGTTAGTTACTCTCTCCTTTTTATACTTTAAATGAGTAATCAGAGTCAGAAGTATCCCTGCTCTGTCCCTGGAAGAGTGACTTCCCAGTCTCTGCATCTCAACTGGATGCACATGGACAGCCTGGATTAGCACCTGCAGAGGAAGCCTGAGGCAAAGCACATTCCTTCATCCCCCTTGCACAGAGGGGTTGAACCCTTTCTTCTACCCACCTCCTGCTCTCATTTTCTAGAAGCACCAGATAGCATCTTCCCCATGACCCACAAAATGCTGGCATGAGAACAGACGCTATGGTCTGGCTGGAGGAGACGTCACTGCAGATACAACTATTTAAGAAGGGGGTATTTAAAACTTGCCTTCTCCTGTGCAAGCTGCTATGTGTGAAATTATCACCTCCTCACAAATCAGCCTCTCCTTGCTCTCCCCTCTCCCCACCTCCCTGCTATTCTAACACACCACGTAGCATTTACCTCCCATTTTGATGCCAAGTTGCACCACGATAATAACATACCACATACATGCAAATCTGAGATGTGCACTGAGCTCACAGTCCGAGAAGGAAAGCATTAATTAAACAGCACTGCACAGCTAAACTGCACATGCAACTGGTCTGTGTGTAAATTGCTTAAGGCACCCAGAAACATGTGCTCCAGCCAGCACAGATCCAAATCTCTCGACAAACATTTTTATATGAAGAGTTTAGGGCTCCTCTGGAATCCCCTACTTCTAACTCCTGTCCCTGCCCCTTCCCCACAGGTGCCAGAGGAAGGTGCCCACACAGAGAGGAGTGGATCTGCTCAAAGACACCCACCCCACCCAGCAGCTGGGGCAGGGGCTGGTACACAAGCCTGAACCGCAGCACTCCACTCCCTCAGGAATGGGGCAATCCTCCTGTTTACAGCTCTCCCAAACCCACATCCATGAGCTTTGCTGCAGCAAAGACAGGCAACTCTGACAGTTAGGCATTCGCTACAAATATTTTAGGCAGCTTTGGAAAGCCATCACTGCAAACATGCTAGGTAAGAGCAAAGTTGTTTTTTCACTGTGAACCTGCAATGAAAATCAAGTTAGATAGGGGCAGGAGAGGGGAGATGACAATAAAAGAATTAAAGCAGAGCTGAAAGACCACAGCCTGACTCAGACCGTTAGGGCTATTTCTCCAGCTACCTCAGCACTGACTTCACCCACCAGTTGGAAACCAAGGCTCAGACTCTCCTTCAGGTCAGGCCCCAGCATTCAACAGCAGCGGGGAAAAAACGTGGGCAGAGTTCACAGTCTCCATAGTAACACCCCCTTCCCACTCAACTAAAACCAAAAACCTCTGGGTGATCTTGCAAACTGGACTTCCCTCCCTAGAAATAAACAGCAAGACAACCCAGTGACACTGATGTACAACACACCAGTTACATCTCCATCAGAACAGGTGATTAGGAGACCACCTGAGAGACTGGAAAAATCAGGTATCACCACCTTTGGAAGGAGCACGATAACGTGTGAGCATCTGCTCATGGTGCACATGCTTGCAGGTGACCATTGCAGCTGCTCGGCACAGTAACACCTACCCCTACTCCTCTCCAGAGCAGCACAAGTGGGCTGCAACAGAGACATCCAGCACTCTTCCCCTTGCCTCTGGGTCTCATACGACTATGCCTGCCTGTGTGCGTGCTGTAACTCTCGTACCTTAATATCTGGAAAGTAGAAAAGCGATTTGCAGTATTTGCAGTTGAGGTTTCTCTCGGGGCACTCCCGCTCAGAGTGGCGCTCCTTGTCATTCAGTGTGATCATTCCCTTACATGCCTGGCACTCAATCAGCAGGAACGGGCAGTTCCCCTCATGGCAGCTCTGTGACAACAAGAGCAGCACATTTCAATACAGCTGTACAGAAAAGCGCAGACACACAGAGGCAAAGAAGCTGGGTTTAGTAACAGCAGCTGACCCCTGGAGGATGTAACGATCATCTGCTAAGGAATGCCAGGATGAGCTGCTCTGCTGAGCCTGTGTAAATAAGACAAAAGGGAAAACTGCAGTTTAATCTGATTGCTGCTCTGTGTCTCAAAGCTTTGCTAAACCTGAACTACAGAGGAGGTAACTGATGAAAATTATTATCTCTGCATCATGGTGACAGAAAAGGATGCGCATCTACCCTTGGCTGCCCTGCTCATAAGCTGGCATATTACCACAAACCTGTTTTTATGGAGGTTTTTCACCTGTACTAGGAAATCCATCAGCATGACACAACGCTTCCCCTCTGGCTAAGAGACAAGGCAAGCAGCAGAGAGTAGCAACCAGCAGCTGCAAGATATCTTTGCTGGAGCCTCCCTCCCAACCCCCCAGGGTTATGGGCACAGAGCAGGGTGGCCAGGGATACCGGATACACAGAAGGACAGGCTTGGTGTAGGCTATACTACTTGGCTCTTTTGCAAAGTCTCCCACAGGTGGACATCGCTCAGTGAGAGCCAGTAGCACCCTCAGAGCACGAAAACAGCAACAAGAAGCATACACAAAGCTGAAAGGCTTGGCAGCAGGGCGGGCGCACCTAAGAGGAAGGAAAATTAACAGGAATGCAGAGGAAAAACAGCTGTAGGGGAAGTGGCACAACAGAGCACTGCCAGAGCTTTCAACAGTCACAAGCCCAGATGCTAGCACGCGGGCCTTTGGCATCTTAGCCTGGGCACAAGGAAAAGGGTGAGCCCACAGCTTTGTAGAGAAAACACTGAAAATGGGTCTCCAGGACCCAGTCTGTGATTCACAGTGCCAGGGGAAAGGGAGCTTTCTGAGAACATCACACCAGTAAATGCCAGACACAAACGGCTCCCTTTGCTCAGACACACTGCTGAGAGAACAAGGAAGTCCACTTGACATCACAACTAATTAAACCTCAAAGAAACTATCAAAACCACAGATTAAGTCAACACCAGTACCACTCAGAGCTCTGAACTAGAGTTAAGCATGCACGTCAGCGAGGGAACTGGGAACCATCACAGCCTTTACTCTGCCGTCCAAAGCCTCAGCCTTCATCTGAGTTGAATACAAAAATTGGCAGAAATGATGTCATGGGTTTCACAGAGCCTTGCTCACTTCTGGTTTCAGAATGAGGACCTCAGTTGCAGAAGAACTTTTGCTTTCAGCATTCTGTTTTTTTATTAATCAGCTTTTAGGACTGATTAAACAGACGTTTGATTTAGGCTTTCTTTGAAAGAATTCAAGGCTGCGTTTCTTGCACTGAAGGAGCTTGTAAAGCAATAGCAGGGTTTGAAGAAAGTTGAAGGCACAAGAAACTTCTGAAAGCAGCAGCAGGTTTTCTAACGTATCCTATGACAGACTGTCTTTTCCTACTTGCTTTGAACTATGCAAGTACCAGTCTCTGGGATACTCAAGGACGCTTTCTTCAAATTCTTGTGTTTTGCAATCTGCACCATCCCAGAGGAATGACTTTGGCAGGGAGATTCTAGTCTGAAATGGAGAGGCTGGGACTCAGAACAATCTAGAAAAGCCCAAGCCTGAACCTGACCTGGTGTCGGTGTAATCTGCTCCTGGGTGGAGGTGCAGACACTGCCCAGAGCATGTGCAAGGCTGTCAGTCAGAGCTGCTGCATCGCTGCACCCCTGCTGCAGGTATGGTCAGCATGGCTTTGAAACAAAAAGACTAAATCCGATTGCCAAGGAATTTACGAATTACTGCACTGGGCTGTTACAAGTCTTGGTAAACTGTTGTTTGACAAATAGTGAGGTTCAAAGGAATTGGAACATGTGATCCAGAGATAACTCCAGGCTACAATTACCAGTTACAGGCGCATGAAAAGATCGTCAAGATGTTCTGTTCATATCTAACAAGGTCACTGCTTAACAGCAAACCGTCACCGGGGATTGGATTCCAATCATGCCGCCATGCTAACGATGCCAGGCACTGGCACATTCATAGCACTACTTTGAATTCACCGCCAATATGCAGTTCTGGCAGCCAAATTGCCATTAATTAGCAGCAGGAAAGCCTGCAGTATTTGACAGCTCTGCTCTAAGTATACTAAAAACACTGACCATGCCAACCGATTTCCAGACCATGACCACACACGAGATCTCCCCCATCCTTTAAGCAGTATTTTCACCAGCACGCAAAGCTTCACCTTGATCTCTCACATCAAAACTGACAGCTCAGGCTGAAATCTCACTGGTTAAGGGCATGGTTAAGACAGGTGATATTCTACAGGACACAGGTGGTGAGCAAAGGCAGCGCAGACACTGTTCCTCTCAGCCGAGGCTGTGCCTAGCAGAGCGAAGGCACAGGCCTTGCACAGAAGGGCTGCTACAGCACAAGGCCAAGAACAGTACGGGCACTCACAGAAGGGCACAATTTGGCTTTTGCAAACTGTAGAAGTCAAGCCCATGGTGAGCAGCTTGATCTCAAACCCAATCACTTTATCGAAAAAGCTGAAACTGCCTCTACCCTTTAAACAAGGGTGCACGCATGATCATGGCTTTGGCACCTGCCTGATGTCTGGAATCCAAGGAATTCCTGTCTCCAAAAGCTGTGTTCAAACTGAGGCTTCCAAGGGGCTTTATATCAAGGCTTCACTGGGACACATTACCCTCCTCAGCTTCAAAGTAAGCAAGTTACAGCTCTTTGTTTTCAAAGGGGCAGATGTTAAGCCTGTTAATTGGGTGGGCCACCACAACAAGGCTGAGCTGCTTCTCGGGGCGAGCACGGAGAGCAGACCCTCTGCTGGTGGGGCTTTCCAGTCCCCTCCCACGCGCTCTCTCGGGCACTCCCCGTGGCTTACCTCCCACCACGCAGCTTGGACGGGAAGCTGCCTAACGTCTGGGCAGCCAGCCACAGAAACTCAACTTCAGGGACTGCAAGGGAGGCCAGATTTTGTTTGTGGACCTCAGCTCCAGCTCTAGAAAGTAAAGGTGTATCGAGCCCTTTTTGCTAAAACAGGAGGTCCTTTATATCATCTTTATCTGCAAGTACTGTAGAAAATGGATCCTCCCAGGAGAAAGGGATCTGGGCCTGGAGGATACTGCTGAACAGGCTAGAGCTGGCTGCAAATGACCCTTCAAGACCACACTGTAACTTGAAGCCAAAATCTTCAAAAAAGACAAACACCATTCCTGATTTTATAAGGAACTCTGGTTACTCTGGCACAGCATCACCAAGTATGCTTGCCACAACACTTAAAAAGCTGTACCTATATAGGTAACACTGCTATAAAATATTTAACATTACTTTTCTGAGGCAACAGCAACCGGGCAAAGTAGTTTCAAAGATCAGCAGCTCTGTTCCAAACAACACACAAAAACCTGAAGCTGAAGTTGAAAACCACCAACAGAAGCTATTAGGGTGTTCTTAGGGACACGGCTGGAAAGAAGGGTCATAAAGCATCATGAAGGAGGAGACTCCCAGCTCAGGGCCCCCAGAAACATTTTCAAGGAAGGACAGATTTCCCTACACAAAGCGTTCCAGGTGTCCTTCATCACCTCCCAGGGAACTGTAGGAGCACAGGAGAGGAAGGAATTCCCAGGTACCGAGTCTTCCTGATCCCAGGAAACCATGGAGCCCTGGAGGGGCTGCAGGCACGCTCTCCAACACCACGGGCTTTGGAGTACTAGCACTTAAGTTCTGGGTTTTGCATCTTCCACAGCCTTTTAGGTTTTGATTAAAGGGAACTCTTCAAAATCAAGGTGACAATTTACTACAAGGAAAACACATTCTCCAGCTTGGGTAAGGACAGACTATCACCACGGGTGACAGTCAGACTAGATGAGCTTATGTTTTACCAGCACTCCCCCCCAGTGAATTAATATTTAACTCAGCTAAAATACAGCCACCAGGATTAAACTTAAGACTGTAGTTTTCCTCCTTACACAACTTATACAATGTAGTTTCCTTACGTCTCAAATAATTCTGTACTTTGTAAGAAATTAAGCTAAAAGCTCTGAAGTTCTAAATGAGAACAACACAGCTGACCACATAACACCCCTCTGCAGCCCTCTCCTCCCATCCCAGCCCCTCCTGCTTGGCCTGCGGGTGCTGAAGCTGCCTGTTGGGCTGACCTGCCGGACGCGATGCCCACCTCACTTGGCCAGGGCGGCAACGAGGGCTGAGCAGCCACCAGGCAGCACGCCAGACCTGCAGGTACTGCAGGCGGGGGCGAGGACAGGGAGCCAGGGGTGGGGAAGGTGAAAATAAAAGGCATGTGAGAACTGGAGACATTTTGATAAAATGGTAGAGAGGCAACCAGAGAAAAAGAAACACTCATCAGTGCTGAGGAATGAGAGGACTTAAGGCCTCCACCTCCAACAGAGGTGTTTGCATTGTTTCCTCAAACTCCCTCTACCTGGATATCACAGGATGTTTTCTTGGTCTTAGAATGGGCTACTTTTAGTTTCTGCAACCCTCCTCAGATTTTCCACCTAAATCTAAAGGCTTCTGCCCACAGCCTGCCGTCCTTTATGTACATTCAGGCAGACTTATCAGGAAACCAAGATTCCTTTATCAGGAATCAAGAAAATATGAAAAGAGGTTAGAGATTAAAAGGAAAAACCCCTCCAGTCCCACCATAAAATACTTTATCCAAACGCTACTAAATATTTACAACTGCATCCAGCAGTCAGAAAAATGCATTTGTAAAGCCAGACATGTTCTAAGCACGTAAATATTTTGTATGCTTTGCACAACTTTAAGCAGAAGTGCAAGTCATGTCCAAGCAGATTTCACTCTTTCAGTTTTGTATGTCCCTTTGAGACTTGAACTTTGGGAGCCTGGACAGAAAGCAAAACCGAGATTAAATAACTTATTTATTTAAAGTTGAACATATAGAACTTTTCAGCTACAGAGCATTTTTTTTTCCTTGCTCCTAACTCTGATAACATTAGCAAACCAGAAGTGACAGTATTTCTTGATTTGTAAGAGAACAGCAGCCACATAAGTCTCTCAGTACCAATACTGCACAATTTTTAAATGAGCAAACAATGATTTAGCTCTTAGGGACTTTCCATGTCCTGTCGGAAATAGCACAGCAAGGGACTTTCCATAGTGGGAGCGTGAGCTGCTGCAGGACGTTACACACATTTCTGGCTACAGATGCAACTGTACAGCATGAGGCAAACTGCAAAGATGAGCTGACACCAAACCAACGCAAAGCTAGTAAGTCTACCCATAAGTCACGGTTTAACATCAGTTCACATATGCTAGAGGCTCCAGGCTAATGCGTTTGTCTGACAGCTCCTTTCCCCGGTACTCCTCAGCCACAAATACCCCCACCTCCCCAGCTCCCGACCACACGAGGACAGCCAGGCTCGGTGAAATGCCACAGCTGTTTTGCAGGCAGCTGGGAGGAGAGGTAATACCAGCCTGACCCTGCCTCCCCTCACCAGCTCCCTGCCAAGAATTAGCTTTTCCAGGGAGGGCCCAAAACAACGTTTCCCTTGCTAGCACAGTCTGCACTGTGCTCAGCAGCAGGGGCAAAGACCCCCAGGACAGACCGAGCTGCACTGCCAGCATCCCAGCCCCACGCTAACGATGGCTGTAGCAGCTGAGCATGGCACCACGGAGCCGCAGCCCAAGAACTCCAGAGTAGCCCAGAGTGGCATCTCTTGGAAACACTTCTCTAGCAAAACATTTCTCAGGACCTTTTGAAGATTACACAGAGAGTGAAAAACAAAGTGCAGCCTTATCAGCTCAGACTCTCTTAAAACAGTTGTGCACAAGAACCCAAAGCACTATATGCACACACCCTTGCAAGAAGAGAGACTTAGCTTGTTGCCTCTTTCACTTTTCTCTTTCAAGTACTGGCTGGACCCAAGCCTGCTTTTGACCACATTAAGAACCTTTGGCATCTGATGATTTTTTTGCTGCACCCTGAAGAACTTATCTTCAAGACTTCTTTTAAATCCAGGAGAAAAAAATCGGAAGAGGTCATCAGTCCTTTCCATCAGTCACAGCACCCTGACGTTAGCACTGCAAGCTGCTGACAAATGTCATTTGGTTTAGGCTAATGGAGATCAGCTCACTACAATGACCATTTTGAACACTGCAGCAGGCACGAGAACTGTGCATTAAAAGCACTCCTCAGTTTTCTCTGCCGTGCCGGTGTTAAGCTTTTAACCTGACATTTCTTCAGCCATATGCACACACACCATGTGCCACTTGCAGATCTAAGAAAAATGGGTTCAAAGCAGAAGCATTTAACATCCTACTACCTTTTGGACAGCACTGTAGTGTGAAAAAGTTGAAAGCTTGTTGAAAGCTTTTCAACAAGAACACAAGGAAGCACAGGTGCAGGACACCCCTCTGTTCCCAGGCTCAGCAAGCCAAGCAGAATACTCAAGCACAACCCACAGTTGTGCTATCTCTTCCTTGCAAAGGCATTGCTAAGAGAATCCAAACTGAGCTTAAACCTTTTCCTGATACACATCTCAGCCACTACCAAAGCTCCACAAACAACAGGGCAACAATCTTTTTACCTCAGGCTAGTGCTGGAGGGAAAAAAATGTTGATTCCTCTTATGTCAGGCTCTTCACATTCTTCCATTCCAGTATGGATGACAAAACTATCCTTCAGGAGCACCAAAACTTCACAGGTGAATAAACGTTGCTCCTAACTGCCAACACATTTTAACAATGCCATCTCCATAGCAGTGTTGACTTGTTGGAAAGCACAGAGAAGCGTGTGGTTCTCTGCAGTTGTCAGAACACAATTCTCATGTGGCACATTAGCTGTATACATGCTAAGGACCAAATAAATGCCCTGTGCCATCTGAAGAAGGCCTGAATTAAAGAGCTGATGTGCTCC
The DNA here is from genome assembly GCF_963932015.1 of Anas acuta. Lineage (NCBI taxonomy): Eukaryota > Metazoa > Chordata > Aves > Anseriformes > Anatidae > Anas > Anas acuta. Next base: position 623,404 of record NC_088998.1, read on the forward strand.
CCAGGAAGAACAGGGCAAAATAATTCCAAAGAAGAGTAGAAAGCCATTCTGTCCAATGGTCTGGTAGTCCAGAGCAACTCAGAGTGATGTGTGGCAAGACAGTGAACGATGCCCAAATTCACTGTCCATCTTCTGCAGATACTACATGGCACTGTAGCAGCCAGAAGCAGCTGGCTGGAAACCGGATCACAGACAGGCCACTTTCCCCAAGCTCACAGGTTGGAAATAGGTTGTAGGTTCACATAGCACAGCAAACTTAACGCTGTCGTTATGTGGCACAATTTCTTGACAGCTGTTCCACCATCACTGTCAGCATCAGCAGAAAGTAGAAACACCTGAGTTTCCCCTAACATTGCACATACACAGAGGAAAGAAAGAACACACAGACATCAAAAGCCTTCCTTTGATATTTACCTCGTATTCCTTAATAGTCCCCTTCCACGTGCAACCATCATTAATACAGACAGCAGGCAGACTTTCCACCTCCCGACGAGCTGCGTTGTCTGGGAAAGCCTGCAACGGAAAAAACAAATCAACCACAGAAATTATTGAGGGGTTGCAGTCTTGATCCAGTCTCTTCATTCCTTATTATCAATTCTTAAAAAAAAAAAAAAAAAAAAAAAAAAAAAAAAAAGACTCCTCCCAAGCCAGTTGCCACATTACATCCTCAAAGGTGTGCTAATGGCAAACAAACCTTTATTACAGCTTTTAAGTAGGCCACTGCTATATTAACATAACCTGGATTTTAGAAGCTGTGGAGTCCCCCATATTCATCGTAATTCTCACTACTTAAGAGAACGTTTCCTAAAAATAAGGGAATCTCAGAATTTGTGCTTTAAACAGAAACCACAAATGGTATTAACAACATCAGTGAGCTTACTTTAAAAAAACAAACAACAAAACATGCAATTTTACTTACTGAGCTTGTTTCCAAAACAGAAATTCCTTCTTCATATATCCCTTCCTGAATACAGCTTGCACACTTTTGAGGTCCAGAACTAGCAGATAAAAAAATAAACATGTAAAAAAATGAGGCCAATTGCTATAATAAATAATAGTAGATTCCCAGTAACTTAACAAAAGGAAAGAATTTTCTTATTCTAAAGACAATACATCGAGCCTTTGCTCAAGTGTATTTTGGACACCCAATGCCAATATTTTCTTGTCTTATGATTAACTGTTCTACTCAATTTCATTCAAAGGCAAAAGAGAGATAAAGCACAAACTTTTCTGAAAGTCAGTGTGCTTAATTTTCCTCACACGTGCCACCATCACTTTTAGGAAGTTCCTCCAGTAGCTTTGATGAAGACTGAAGGACACTTCAGTGATCCACCTGCACTGATCCACCAAAACTGCAAAAAACAACCCAGGAGACTCTGGAAAAATTAACTTTGAATCAACCCCCGGAACAACAAAAGCAAGTCAGAGCTTACACACTCCCTTAAAGAAGGGGCCTGATGCAGACTCTCAAAGATTAAACACAGCTCCTTCACTGAGATAGCCCTGAAAATAACGACTTTCATCTCTTTTGTTTTTTACTTCTGCTTACTTTTAAGCACTTTGTTTTTAGACTGAAGGCACAGAAGTTACCTTATGATTTTCTTCAGACAATAAGAACAGTAGCGATGTCCACACTGAGCTTGAAATGGCCTCCTCAGGATGTTCTTGCAATCCGAACAGAGGTATTTGACCTCCAGTTTAGTTCCCAGTATCGCCCTTGAAAATCCAGGCTGGTTTAGATCCAAAGAGCCTGGTGGAGTAGAGTTTGCTGCTGCCATGTGAACAAAGAATTCCGTCTGTATATCCAGAGCCTGAAAACAGAAATATTTGTCCCTGTTTGCCTGTCCCCGCCTGACGCTGATTTCTCACGCACTCTCCCAGCAGCGCCCAGCCCGGGGGCCGGCAGCGGGCACAGCGCTGGGAGCCGCGAGCTCGCCCCCGCCTCGGCAGGAGCGAGGCAGCGCCCCCGGAGCGCGGAGAGGCGGCGGGGAGGCCCCGAGCCCAGCTCCCCGGGACGCGGCCCCGCCGGAGGAGCCGGGGCTCCCGGCCCCAGCGCTGCCGCCGCACCGGGAAGGGCCGGGCGGCCCGGGGGGGGGAAGGGGGGGAGCAGCGAGCCCAGGGAACGCCGCGGCCCGGCGGGCGGAGCGGCGGCCCCAGCGGCCCAGGGTCGCGCCGCGCGGGGCAGGGCAGGGCCGGGCCCCGCCGCCCGCCTCCCCCCGGCCCAGGGCCGCCCCCCGCGGCCCGGCACTCACCGGCCCGTCCGCCCGCGCCCCGCACCGGAAGCGGCCCCGGGCCCCGCCCCGCCGGAACGGCGCCGACCCGGACCCGGACCCGGAGCCGCCGGCGGGGCGGGACGGGGGCCGCGGCGCGGAGCCCCGGAGCCCCGTCCCCGTCCCGCCGCCCGCCCACCTGCACGCAGGGCGCCGCCGCCCGCCGCTCATCCCGGCCCGCTGCAGCCGCCCGCCGCTCGGGCATCGGCAGCGAGAGGCGGCCGGGGCGGATCCTGCCGGGCTCCGAGGCGCTGAGTTCCGCGCCGGGGCGCTGCCTGCGGGGGGAACGCGGCGCCGCTGAAGGCCGCGGCAGCAGACGCTCGGCGTTCCCAGCCCGCAGCCCCCTGCAGCCCGCCCACGGGGCTCGGCTCCCCGCCCCGGAGCCCCACGGGGGCAGGGAGCCGCGGGGGACTGACCCGAAGCCCCCCCCGAGGGCTGCGGGACACGGGGCGGTCTCGTTCTCACCACGCAGGGGAATTCAGTCGACACCGGGGAAATCCTCCTTGGTCAGCACCAGGCGGAACCGGCTCGGTGCTACCCTCTAAAGGAATGCCCAGAGGCCCCGGCACAGTCAAGGTGTTTCTCCCAGATAGTCCTGGCTGCGAGGACAGCCCAGGCCTGGAGGTTAGGGCAGCTCCCCGTGCAGCCCTACACGACGTTGAGGGCTGAGCTGGTTACCGGTGAGTTTGGGGAGCCACCAGCTCCTCTACATTGCCCCACTGACTGGAGCAAGCACGTGCCCTGCCAGTCCCTCCAGCACCCGCACACATCTGCATGTGGCTCAGACATGTGCTACGGTGAGGTGCGAGCTGCAGGGCTGGTGGAAACCCTCCTGGGGACTCCTGTGGAGGACTGGGGCCACGTGCTGGGCACTGAACTGCCACCTGCCCAGCTCTCTGTGGACGGCAGAGCTGCGCTGGTGGTGAGCTGCAGCCCACGGTAGAAGCCAGATAGACAAGGGCAGATGTTGATCACGATGTGAGGAAGGGAGAAAACCTGGGGAGTAAGGATGAATGTTTCTGGTGAGTACGGAAAGCAGAGCCTGCTGTGCTCCCATCCACTTCACAGGGCCAAGGCTGCCCCATGCGTTCAAATGCATGCATGGATGCCACGCACCCCAACCCCAGGCAGCAGGCTGACATGAAGTTACCAACTACCCCACAACACGTTGGCATCCAGCACTAGCAGGGCTCCTAGTATGCGGCTAGTATGCGGCTCCTCTCGTGATGTCTCAGCTGCCCCATGCCACTCCAGAAGCGTGCACAGAGGCAGGGAGATGCAGCCCCACAGCACCATCCTGGGCTGGCTGCGGTCACCCCTGAGCATGACCAGAAAAAGGCACAAGAGCCCTTGGAAGACATGGTATGCACGAGACAGAAGAGAGCTGGTGGGGACACACCAGAGGACACCTCAGAGGGAGGGCAAAGCCTAGGAAAACTGACATTCGGCAGAAACTTCACAGCTCACCCCATCTCTGGGTGTAAGCCCTGGGTCTCACCTGGTGTAAAGTGGGAGGGCTCTGCTGAGGTCAAGGCCACGAGCTGTGTCCCCGTGCACGCGACAGCACTGGGAATTTGCACTATGCTGTTCCTCCAGGGCAAGCACCGCTTTGTGCACTCACTGGCACTGCTTCAGTTCTTCTGTTGCAACGTTCCTTTTCTTGCCACAGCCGCACTTGTCTGGGAAGTGCAAGTGTAAAAAACTCCACATTGCTAAAGTTCTTCACCAGTTTGTGTAATCCGGTGAAGAAAATCCCCTTCTCCATTTCCTGTACAAAATGTGACTCTGACAGGAGTGCTGAGGGCAGGACATGTTGAAATTGATTCCTGTAGAGAAGGAACTTATCAGCAATGCCTTACCTGGGCTGCTGGCCCAAGAGGGGACCCAGCCAGGACTGCTCCAAATAAACTCGCTGCTGCAGTGCTCCGTTTGCCACCACGTGGCCAGAAGCAGAGCTTTGCAATAGGGAGCACCCCCCCCGGCATTCCCCAACGCGCTCCTCCCCGCGCCTCCTGGCCCGCAGGAGCCCAGCCTGATGCAATGAGGGAGCAGCGGGAAGGGGAAAGCCCCGAGCACCGACACGGCCCCGACTTCTGAGCAGTGCCCAGCCCGGCCCCTGTCTGGAAATCAGCTGCTGCCGCCGGGCTCCGCGGTGGCGACAACCCCTGAAAGTACCGCCGGGGGGTTTTCAGCCGCCCCCCCCCGCACCCCGTGTTTCAGAAGCGGTGACTGGCACCGCGGGGGCTTCCCGGCCGCCCCGCACGGCTCTGCGGATGACTCAGACGGAGCTCAGGGATTTTATCACACCGCAGCCGAAAGAGCACGGCGCTGCCGCACCGCCGGGGGCCCGCGGGCTCCCCCCTGCCGCGCGGGGCCCGGCCCGGCCCGGCCCGGCCCAGCCCGGCCCCCGGGAGGTGCCGCTGCGGCCGCCGCCGCCCCTCGTCCCCCCCCCCGCCGCACGGGCGGAGCCCGCTTCCGCCCCCCCCCTCGGGCGAGGCTATTGGCTGGTAATGCGACTTCGGCCAATCACTGCTTGGCACCGAGTTGATTGGCAGTTACAGTAGCCTCTCAGAGCGCACAGCTGGATGCGTGCTCGCCTCCAGCTCGGGGTGCGTTAGCCAATGAGATCCGCGACCGCGTTGATCGTTGGGGTTTTGTGCCTATGAGCAGCGATGACGTCACACCTGCCAGTGCAGCGCTGTTTTTACCGAAGCCCATTGCGGCCCCCAGCCCCGCCCCCTGCGCTCGTCCCGCCCCCCTGCCCGGACTGGCCGCTCTCCCTGACGGACGTGAGCCCGGCCCTATCGGCGGGCGCGGCGCCTCGGGGGGGCGGGCGGAGGGCTCGTGCCCCGCCCACTCGTTGCCGGGGGCGGCGCGGCCGGGGCGGCGGGTGCGGGGTGCGGCGGCGGAGCCATGGCGGAGAGCGACTGGGACACGGTGACGGTGCTGCGCAAGAAGGGCCCCAGCGCGGCACAGGCCAAGTCCAAGCAGGTCGGCGGGGCGGCGGCGCGGCCCGGAGCTGACCCGTGGCGGGGCACGGAACCGGCACCGGGCGGGGCGGGGCGGGGGCGCCCCCGCGGCCTCAGGGGGCCCGAGGGGCGCGGGCCCCGGCTGCGGCCCGGCCGCCCCCCTCGCCCCCCCCCCCCCCCGCCCCGCCGCGGCCCGGCTGATGCAAGGCTTGGGGCGGGGCCTCCCGGCGCCGGGGCCTCGCGGGGGCGGCTCTGCCCGGGCCCCCCCCGCCGACCGCGGCCGCTTTGCTCCCGCAGGCGATCCTGGCAGCGCAGCGGCGGGGCGAGGACGTGGAGACCTCCAAGAAGTGTGAGTGCGGCCCCCCCGCAGCTCTCCCGGCACGGCGCGGCCCCTCCCCGCAGCCCGGCGTCACGCGGGCAGGAGGCCGGGCGCGGGGCCGGCTGCTGCGGGAGCGGCCCGGGCTGGCGGCGGTGTGCGCGGCGCTGCCTTCCTTCAGGCAGAGATATTAACACGTAATCGCGCTCTTTAAGCGCCTAAACGAGGAAATCGCGAGTTTGAGGGCTCCAAAGCCCTCCAAAGAGCCTTCGCAATCGCACGGCTCAGGTTAAACTCCCCGTGCCCAGTTATTTCTTTTGTTGATAACATGCACTTAACACTCTCGGTAACTGTTCTTTTTTCTTGTAGTGTAGCAGTTAAAAAATTCTGTTTGCTGTCTGATACAAGTCAGATGCCGTATGGAAAAGATGATGATGCTTGTAAACAAATAAACAAATGACCCTTGAACAGGGTTTAGTCAGCTTTTTTGAGACACTGGATTTCAGGGGCTGGTGTTAGAGAATGGACTCAAGCTATAACTAAAATATTCTGACTACCTGAGGTAAAGCAACAGCATATTTTTGAACCTCAGGATTTCTGCAAAGTTAAATAGTGTTACAATTTAATTCTAAACAGCATCAGAAAATTGACTAAAAGCTAGTTCAGTGCTGCCTTGTAACTGAGCAAGCAAGGTACAAGTTCCAATACTAAATCCTCCCAGCTGTAGCAAAAACTTCTATGTATGGAGTGAAATTTGAATATTAAAACCCCAAGCAAGTGCAAAAATTTGCATAGCTGGAATGAAACTCAGATATGAAGTAAAGAAAGGGTAGGGCTCTGAATGACTGTTTAGACATCAGCATTTAATAGGATTAAGATAACATTTTCCCTGAGCTGCAGCAGGCAGGCAAGATCTGGTTGAGGTCTGTGCTGATGTTGGCACGTTAAATTGTTGAAAACTTCCTGGGATCCTGGGCAGCTGGGTGTTCAGAAAAACTGCTTTGATATTTTTTGGCACAGCTCTGAGCCTTACTTTGTTTGTTCTTTTATTCTTGTTGTTGTTGCTTTGAATGATAGGGGCAGCAGGCCAAAACAAACAACACTTTATTACAAAGAACACAGCCAAGCTCGACCGAGAAACAGAAGAGCTGCACCATGACAGAGTTCCCCTGGAGGTGGGCAAAGTAATCCAGCAGGGTCGGCAGAGCAAGGGCATGACGCAGAAAGACTTGGCCACAGTAAGTATTGCCTAGTGCTCTCTGGGAATTAATATAGGTAGGCACCTTGAGGCAGGTGAAGATGGATCTTTTCCTGTATCTCCATGGGTATCATGAGCAGGAAGTTTGAATATAGCATCTCTGTTGTCTGACCTCCGAGAGAATTGAGTTACGTAGGCTTAGGGGGTTATTTGTGCAGCTGTTACAGCCAGTGAGCTGGTAAGAGGCTTCGCCATCAACTCAGTGTGGATGTGAGTTCTTTTGTACTGTGTACAGAAGTCCATTGCTTTACTAATGAGCAGCAGTATTTAGTGTTTTTCCTCCTGGCAGGCTAAGAGAAGTCTGTCCAGGATGAGTGTTGCCCTCACTGTGGCACTCAAATAGTGAAGGGAGGTGATAGAGGGATGATGGAGGAAGCCTGGAAGTAGGCACTTTGTCTTCTGATCCTGGCATAATTAGAGGATGCATCTTTTCTATGTGAGTACTGGGGGGCTGGTTCTGAACATCTACTGTGTATGGAGCCAATGTTTGAGACACGTAATGTCTTTTCAGAAAATCAATGAAAAACCACAAGTTATTGCTGACTACGAATCAGGAAGAGCAATCCCCAATAATCAGGTTATGGGCAAGATTGAAAGAGCCATTGGTAAGTCAAATAGACTTCAAAAATAATGACAGTGTTTTCAGTTTTCTCAATGCCTCAACGTTTCAGTAAGAGATGTTTTTGTTTAAGTTGTTTACACCTACAGTCAGGAACAAGTGCTGACTGTAGGCTGTTATGGTTGCTGTGTCATTAAACTGTGTGCTTTTAAGATCTGGAACTGAGAACTCACAGCTCTTACTTGCCTTTGTTTTCCATCTTTGTGGGTGTCTCTTTGCCCCAGGGACCTCTCTTGTATACATTCCCTCCCAAAATCTGTGATATGCTATGTCCCTAGAAGGTCTGATGGTAACTCAGGAAAGTATCTTGCCACCACTAGAGTTAATGTGGGTCTCCTACACCTGTTCAAATACCAATTTCTAGGAACACAGTCAATGCACAAGCAAAATTAGAGTCTTTTCTGTAACTTTCTGATGCTGCTACAAACTGAAGTAGGATTCTTCCTAAACCTGGCTCCCCTGCCTTCTTTTCTGGACACTCTCTTCTTTAGAGGTGAATGATCAAGTGCACAGCAGCTGATGGTTGTTTCCTTTGTCTTATTCCAGGCCTTAAACTGCGTGGGAAGGATATTGGAAAACCACTCGAAACTGGCCCCAAAGGGAAGTGACAACAAAGCCTCGAAATCAGTTTGTTCAGACTGATCTCGTCTGGCTGGTTCTCCTTAGCCACCAGAATCTCTCTTCGTATTGCCAAGCTGAACAAGAGGGTTTCAGACTTGCTTTGGGGGGGGGAAATCTGCAGAATCTGTACCTGCTGTAAAAAGGCAACCTTAAAGAAGCGTTTGTCCTGATTTTGTTTTTCCTTCCTCCTTTCCAGAGATTGAAGAACTAAACCCAAAAAAATACTGCATCTAATTTGCCACAAAACATGTGTGTCTTGGTGTTTAGAAGCAGCTAATGTTAAGACACTTGGGGTGGCCTGAAATGTGATAATTTAATTGGAACAATTTTTGGGAAGGGTGGGATATATTATATATAAATAATTTGGGAGAGTTGAGGGTTGATCAGTGTCTGCATTTGAAATGATGACTCAGTCACTGCATTGCAATGACGTTTTTTCTTTGTTCCTTCCAGCCTGTTTTAAAGAGATCTATAATAAAGTTTGATACCCTTCAGTTGCATGGGGTAGTTGCTTCATGCTTACCAGCTGGTAGTAAGTTTTTGTTGTTGGCTATGACTGGTGCACTTCTTCTGGAAGTGCAGTGGGACTACCTGGAGCATCTAGGGTAACAGGTGGTGGTCACAGCCTTCCTAGCCGCTCTGCTTCTTTCCTTGTTGCAGCTTTGGCTTACATCCCAGAGATTAAATCAATACTGTGTTTTTATCTTGTATGGAGAAGGTGAATAGAGTCTTTGGCATCGTACAAAGCAAGACCACTGCAGAGACAGTGGGGCATTTATATGAAGCCAGAGCCCACCTTATATCCTCTTTTTACCCTTCTTGTTGAGTGCTGCCAGGATGGGAGCTGTGGTGGAGCTTTAAGGATTCTGCTCAACATGACTGTGTGGCATGACTGTCCTTAAGTTGGATAGAGCTGAAGGGAGAATTAATTGTCTGTAGAAGGACAAGAGGAAAAGCAGGCTTCTGCCACAAATCACGTAAGTGGCATGCTATGTTCCCTTCAGCCAAGCTGTGGCAGTTTAAAGAGACTGGGCTTGCTAATGAACTGTTTACCTCCACAGAGGCTGAAGTGGTTTGTTGTTGCATTTATTTGGCAGACTTGGCAAGGGCTTGCTTGAGGTGATAGTATTAAATTGTTCTGTAAGCTTGGGGAGGGGGGCATTTAAATTTTAAATTGTTATTTAGATGCAAATTATGAGGAGTCCTCAAAACAAGTATGGGCCATCCTGTGAGGGGTGAGTGCCTATACAGCTGGGGCCGAGCTGTTGGCTGCTGGCAGGTGTGCTGTGTGGTGCTGCCCACCCTGCTCCCTGCCCGACTGCCTCCACCCAAAGCCCCCGCAGCCCTGCCTTGCTGGCCAGGCACTTCTGTGCCCTGGGAGCTGACAGGTTGTGCTCTTCTTCTTAATCCTGGGAGAGGGAAGCCGCTTTTGTTGGACGCAAGCACCCGTCCCTGGAGGGGTGCAGGATGGTGCACTCTGCCCCCTTCCACCTGAGAAATGGGCAACTGCCAGGACGCTGCAAGGGGTCCTGCAAGGACGACTGGTCCTGGCCCAAGAAACCCCTGCTCCCTGGGTCTGTCAATGCACAGGCACGTCACGGTGTCTCAGTTGTTACAGAAAGCTCATGTTACAAAAGACAGCAGTGCTTTTCCCGAGCGCAGCATTGGAGGTAGTGGAGGAAGCATCTGTGCTGTGTCCCTGGGGCTGGTGCCCGCTGCAGCTCCGCAGTGTGAGATGTTGGACAGCGAGGGCGCCTGGAGCTGGGCAAGGCTGTGAGCTGGACGGAGCGGGGGGTTTGCTGGAAGGATGCTCTGCCCCATGTGTGCCTCGCAGGCATGAAGAGGTGAAAAGTGTTGGCTTATTAATTCAATCTTCATCCCTCTCTTTCTGCACTGGCGGTATAATGACCTTGTCCTGTAAAGAAGGCTCAATGTGAGCTGGGTCCAGTAAGTGTAGGCTGTCTAATAGGAAATCCAAGGACTTCCAGGTTGTGGAGGGGATAACCCATACACCAGCACACGTGAACCCCAGCAGACAAAACTGCCCAGTGAGTCTGGGTGGGCTTCTTGTCTTTTGAGATCAGCCTTGGTATGGCTGCAAGAGATCAGTGGCTCTGCTGGGGACAGCGTGGCACCAAGCTCATCAAAAGAAACTGAATGTAGTTTAAGCTCTAGGTTTGAAGCTCCTGGCTACAAGAGGTTGAGCAATGTTTGCATGACCCACTCTCCAGCAGGGCCCTGGGGAGGAGGATTGCAGCCTCAGCTGTTTCTGTAGCAAACACCTGATCACAGCAGCAAAATATCTAGGTCAGCCCTACAGCTCTAGGGTCACTCATTTGCCAGTGACCAGATAAGTTGCTGAGCCCTTTGCACTTCTCTGATGCGTTAGCAGATTGCAGGCTCACTAGGTGCCTGCTAGAATTTGCTGAGCTTTTTAAGAAAGGCTGTTTTTGCTGTTGGGGGCAGCTGGGCAAATGGGATAGTCCTGCACCCTCATCCTGAGGGCCAGGGCTGCTCCTTACATCTCGAAAAGTGATGTTGTCGAAGCCCTGCGGAGTGCTGCTCTCTGCTGACATCCTGTTCCCCTGTCCTCTCCTCTTCAGCAAGTACCAGCCACTGGCCACTGCCAGTGCCAGGATGATGATGACCAGCAGAATGCTGAGCACCACTTCTGCCACAAAGCCACGGGAAGACTTCTCTGCAAGGGAAAGGAGATGCTGCCAGTCTCAAACACCACTGGGAAGAGCTGGCTTGAGCTGCGGCCAAAATGCCAGCACCCTGGGTGGCGCAGGATTCACATTCCCCCATTACACTGTGCCAAAGGCAGCCTGCATCCAGCCTCTGCAGCTGGAAGGACTTGTGGCCAGAGGGAACCCTCCCTGCCACACAAAGCTGTCTCATACCAGCACCCTGCCCAGCTGCCATGGGGAGGGTCAAATCCCCTTCTCTGAGGCTGGAAGCAGCTGTGTGCAAGCTGTTTGTGCCCCTTGTGCTCTGGGGGCTTGTGGAGGCCACAATCCCAAAGAACACAAGATACTGTTGTTTGGGGCAGCCTCACACCTTTCCCCTGTGTGTCCGGGCTGGAATCACAGCCTCCAGTGGTACTGTACTCAATATCATCTAGTGCCACGGTCCCCTCTATTGGCCATATCCGCGTGGTGATCTCAAAGATAATCTGCAAGAGAAGACAGGTTGTTGGGCGTGATGCACAGGGAGAGCAACCAGCAACCTGGGATGGCACCCAGCGTGGCCCCACTCACCTGGAACTCACTGGGGCTCTGCACAGGCACTGTGCCGTTCTGCCAGCCCCGGCTTGAGTGTCCTGCCATGGTCCAGGCTGTGCGCTGCCCTGATGCACTCTGCAGCCTCACCCGCAGCTCCCCGTCAGCTAAAACGTGTGGGGTGTGAGGGGTGTACCCCTGTATCAACGATGGCTCAAAGCTCACAAGAGCAGCCAGCCCCTCCTATCTGTGCCACCCTCTGCTGTGACAGCAGCACCCAGCAAGACACACACACACGCACACACACCCTGGTAGGGAGGGGGTTTGCAGCCCCGTGGCTGAGCCCCCAGCCCCCCTCCCCCCTCCCACGGGCTGAAGCCATCCTCTGCAGAAGGACAGCACCTTCTGCTCAGCCTGCTGGGGCAGCACTTACAGAGGTGCTCTGGGATGTCCATGTGGTACCAGAAGCGCAGGCAGGAATCGGCAGTGGCAGGCAGGTGCTGGCTCTTCAGCTGGGCAGTGGTGCCCCCTGCCCCCAGCACGCGGGTGTCAAAGTGCACATAGTGACCTGGAGGGGCAGGGACAGAGTGCAGGGTGGCCCCTGTCCTGCAGCCCTCCCAGTGCCTCCTGCTCCCCATGCTCCTGAGACATGCCCTGAGAACTGAACCCCCAGTCCTGCTTCTTGCTGCCTTTGGGACCAAGCCATGCGGATGCCATGGAGCCCACCATGTATAGGGCTGGGGCCCACAGTGGAGCAGTGCTGTCATGTGGGTGGGCATCTGCCCCTCATGGGGTCTGTTCTGCCTGGTCTCATACCAGTCCAAGCCTGGGGCAAGGACAGAGCTGACAAGGGCACAGCTTTTAGGGCTGGGATGAAGTGGAGGGGACATACATGGGTGACCTCCTCCATCCCCAGCTCCTCCTGACCCTCCCAGCCGTGCCAGGGCACCCTTGGTTGGGTGGGAGCTTAGTGGTGTCTCCTACCATTTTTTGTGCCCAGAGTGTGATCCTGCTCAGGGCCGGGGTATTTGGCCAGGGGAACCCCACTTTTCCAGCCCCAGGCGAAGCTGTGCAGGTGCTCATCCACAGGGCTGCTCCAGCCACACATGTCCAGCTCGAAGTCACAGGATACTGTAGGAAATGAGGGCTGAGATGCATGCACCACTAGATGGATGGTGGATGGGATGGGCTGTCCCTATCCCCACAGCCACATGTCCCCATGGGGTGCCTCAGACCCCAGCCTGGCCATGCTGCTGCCAGGGAATGGGCTCCTACCTGGCTCAGGGCAGGCTCCATCCGACACATGCAGGTCATCCAGCGCGATGTACCCATGGTCACCCCCGGCTCCTACCACTTCAAATATTGCCTGTGGGGAGGTGGGGAGTGGGGACACAAAGGTTGGCAGCTGCCATGGTGCAGGCAGTGTGCTGGAGCAGTGTACCCATCGTCACCCTGCTTCCTCCTGCAGCTTCAACCCTGCTGGGAGGTGCCCTGGGCCCTGTCTCACCTTCCAGTCCCCATCCGCCTGGACAGTGGCTTGGCTGCGGTGCCAGGTGTCCCCTTCCATTGTGCTCATGCTGAACAGCTTCCTCAACACCCCGCTGTCCTCCACAAGGATGCTGAGAGACCCTGCCCAGGGACCCACCGCGAGGCTGGATGCATGCTGTACTGTGGCATGGTGCATAGCAAGCACTTGGCCCCCTGGTGCCTACCCATCAGGAGCTGCCCCACAGGACCCAAGCATCCTGTGCTGACCTGCGGTACTTGGCACGGGGCACATGGGGCTCACCTGGGTCTCCAGTGCTCAGCTGGTACCAGAAGGCCAGGCACTGGGCAGGTGCAGAGGGCTGGTATGGCGCAGAGGTGAGGGTCGCCTTGTGCCCCATGGGCAGGGAGCCCTTGCTGGTGCTCACCACCATGTAATGCCCTGGTGAGAGAGAAGCCCCTATGCTGTGACACTTCCCCTCCCCGCCCTTGCCCGGCCCTGCTGAGGGTCACTAGGGAGCCCTGGAGTTGGGAAAATGGGTTTGAGGAGCCCTGAGGTTGGGGAGTGCTGTACTCAGTGCTTCTGTTATGCTGAAGCAGCAGCACAGTCACGGTCTAGGGGATGGAGGGGGACTAAGCCCTGTGGCCATGCAGGCAGCAGAGGTGAGCAGGGCAGCTCCTCAGACCCCATGAAGCCGTGGCCCCGCTACCTGCAGCAGTGCCGGTGGTGTGGTCAGCTGAGGGGCCAGCGATGGTGCCGGTGCTGTTGCTCTGCCGCAGCCATGTCGGCTGCGTGCTGCCCGTCAGCCCACAGGTGTCTGCCTCAAAGGAGCAGGAGAGCTCGGCTCCACAGGTGCCCTCTGTCACCAGCAGGTCATCCAGCGCTGCATCACCCACAAAGCCGTCCCGCAGGGCCTCGAAGGCCAGCTGCCACCAGGGGCAAGACAGCAGCTTCAGAGGGGCCCGGCCTGTGCCCCACAGCACAGGGACCCCCGCACAGCACAGCCCCACGCCGCCAGGCACCCGCAGGCCTCACTCACTCGGTAGCGTTGCTGTCCCGTGGCAGGGAGCGTTGCCAGTCCCCGGTGCCAGAGACTGCCCTGGGTCCCCCGCTGGGTCCACAGCACCGTCTCCTCTGCTCCCTCCAGCTGCAGCTTGAGGTTCAGGGTGCCTGGGCAGAGGGGAACATTGAGGAGTCGGCCCCAGTGCCCAGGCTCACTGCAGCACTGCACAGCCCCAGGTGCCCTGTCCTGCACCCCACCGGGACCCTGCACTCAGCAATATCCAGGCTGGAGCATCCTAGTGAGGATGCGGAGGGCCACGTACCGATCTGTGGGCCAGCCAGGCGGTACCAGAAGGTGAGGCAGCGTGGGGTGGCGGCAGGCTCCTGGTCGTAGGTGATGAGCTGTGCACGCTGACCACGGCTCCATGGTGCCGAGGGGTTCGCGGCCAGAAAATAGCCTGAGCATCAAGAACAGCCAGGGTGGATGGGGCACAGGCATGGGAGCTCTATGCTGCACCCACCTGTCCTGCCCTCACTGTCAGGGCCTCATCATGCCCCCAGTCCTAGGTCTGGGTGCCCCTGGGCTGCCTTGGCTGAGCCCGTACCATATGCAGGGGGACTCAGTGCTGCTCAGGGTGTGCAGGGCACATCCCACCCTGGGGACAGGGGGCTGCAGGGTCCCCCCAGTTGGCCAGGCCCCCAGGAGAGGAGCTGACCCCTTACCAGAACCAGTGGTGTGGTCAGAGCCCTGCCCCTGCCCTGTGCTGTGGACCCACTGGAAGTCGCTGGCCTGATCCTGGTACCAGCCACACAGGCCTGTCTCGAAGTTGCAGGGCAGCTCTGGCCAGAGAGAGGTGACCATGGTGAGGATAAAGAACCCCAAAAGCAAACAGCTACCCCAAATGTCCCTTTACCCAGCCCAGCACAGCTGCTCCCCCTGCCCCACTCCCCAGTTTCGCCCCATGCTCCTGGGGGTGGCAAATGTCAGGGGGCAGGATGTGTGCTCTGGGCCAAGGGCTCACATGGCTGCGGCCCTGTCCCTGGGGGGGGGACGACAGGTGAGGATCACCTGGCAGCCCCCAGGCAGCAGCACCCACCTCCCAGTGGCTTGGTGGCTCTGAGCAGGGTCCTCTCCTGCCCACCATACCCAGAGGCACCTGCATGCTCTGACATACCTGCGGCCCCTGGGGGCACCACATTGGGGTCACACTGCACAAATGTCACATTGTCAATGGCAGCGTCTGCTTGGTCCTGCAGGTCCACCAGCCCCAGCAGCTCGACCTGGGGGTGGCTGCGATGAGCCCCAGGCTGCTGGTGGCACCAGCACTGCCTGGGCTGCCACTGGCCAGGCTGGTTGTACCTGGAAGGGCCGGGCCCTCTCTCCCAGCAGGATGTGGACATGTCCCCAGGCCATGCTGCCGTGACCCCGCACGTGCCAGGCCAGGTGGGTCATGCCTGTGGTGTGGTCCACGACGCTGACAGCGAGGAAGCCTGGGCATGAGAAATGGTGCTGGGGACACAGGTAACCCACATGGCCATCACCCAGCCAGCCTGCAGCTGCAGGGAACGGGGACACCCCCAGCTCCAGGCAGCATGATGGGGGACAGCAGGGCTGGGAAAGACAACAGTGTCTTACAGTTGACCCCAGGCAAGGCAGGGGCTACCTTGGGGGCCGCTCTGGAGGCGGTAGCTCATCTCCATGCTGCAGGCCAGGCCAGAGGGGCCCAGCAGAGGCGTGCGTGCCTTTGCAGGAGCCACCATTTGTCCTTCTCCTTCCTGGAGGGCCAGGAAAGCCCCTGGACAAGGAAACAGCCTGAGGGGTTGGGGCAGAGCCACAACAGAGCACCCCCAGCCAAAGCACCCTGCTTCTAGCACCCTGCCTGGGCACACCACCCCAACCCCCTCCCACAGTGGCTTCCATCTGTCTGAACAGGAGGAGGAACAGGGGCAGGGGGGTCTGCACCCTGGGAGCCCCCATGGTGCTGGGGACCAACGAGCACCATTTCAAGCAGTGGAAATGGCCTCACCTGCTCCCGCAAGGGCAATGGCTCCGGGCTCGGTGGCCCTCTGTATGGCCCAGCGCAGCCGGCCCACACTGACATCATGCCAACCCCCGTCCCCTTCCTCAAAGGTGGTGGCTCCTGCAAAACCAAGCGATCATTGCTGTGGTACCATGGAGCTTCCCAGGTTGCCCCAGACCAAACTGGGGGTGCCCTGGGCCCCCTTGCCCCAGCCTCACTGTGACTCTGGGCATGGGGAGCTGGATGCCCAGCTTCTGCCCACAGACTCACCACAGAGTTTCTCATCGGAGCCATCAGTGCACGTCTTGGCAAAGTCACAGGCCAGCTCGCTGCTGATGCAGCTCCCATCATCGCAGGTGAACTCCCCGGCCATGCAGGTGCTGGCACGGTCCTGGCGTGGCAGCACCGTTGGAGATGGATCTGATGGTGAAAGCCCCAGGCTGGAGTGCAGTACTGGCAGGGTGTGAGGCCAGACCTGGGTCCAGGCATTGTCCCAGCGTTGCCCCTTCCAGCTGTAGCCCCACCAGGTGTCCCCTGGCAGCACAGCCCAGCCATGGCAGCACAGTCCTGTGCTGGCACAACCCTACTGGTCTGTCCCCACAGACAGTCAACTCTGGCCCCAAGCATCTCCCTAGTTCCATATGTCCCCCAGCCCTGCCTTGGTGCTGCCTCCAAACAAAAGGGACCTGGTAGTTGTCAGTGGTCTCTGTGTGTGATATGGCTGAGTAAGGAGGATTTGGGGCAGGGGTGTCACAGGTGCAGGACCAGGATACCAGGCACTCCAGGCTGTGGTACCCAGGGCAAGTGCTTGCTACATTGTGCCCAGGATGGCCACCATGATAAGTAGAAGACAGGCAGACCCTGAAGCAAGTCCTCTAGTGATGGTGACATGGCCAGAAGGCACCTGGGAGCCACAGCCCACATCCAAGCTCACCCATATGTGGAGTACAGCCTGGAGACAGGATCAGGTCGTCGATGGCCACAGTCCCTCCACTTCTGGCCACCCCCTTGATCAGCACCTGCAGGGGAGCACCATGCCAGCAGGTCAGCACAGGGTCTTACACAGCACAGAGGGGCTGTGTGACACTGCTGGGAAAGGGGGGACACTGGGGAGCCATGGGATGGGGGACACCCAGCCCCTCTGATCGGCTAGCACTCGCACCCCCAAGGAAGGGATCCACAGGAGCAAAGGTGATGCTGTGTCTGCAAGGGGTGCATGGGGTGGGATGGCGAGGCGTGGGCAATGGTGCTGCCCTTATACGTGCGCCATGGCCTGTGGCTGCCCAGGGTTGCCTCCAGAGTGCCCTCCACAGGCAACTGGGAGAGGGTCGGGTCATATGGGTGGCCATGGGGGACAGCAGATGGGCTGGGGGAAGATGTTGGGTGACATGGGGTGTGTGAAGAATCAGGATGGTCCCTGGGTTTGGGGGCATTTGGAAGTGGGGGACACAGGGGACACGAGAATGGTATTTGCCACCACCAGGAGGCCCAGCTCTGGCCTCTGGTTCCCAGTCCATATACTACCCCAGGTCCCATGGGTGCATACTGAGGGCCCACAGATCAGCCAACCTGCTTGGCGGCAGCCCCTTGCCCTGTGGAGCAGGTGGAGGCTGCCCTGGGGTCGGGTTTTCAGGGCTGAGGTAGTGTCACAGCAAGGTCCCTGGGCACAGTGAGGCTCTGGGTACCCAACTCACCCAGTACAGCCCCAGCCCACCTTGAAGCTCTCTGTCACATTGAAGTCCACTCTCTCCCGGACCCAGCAGTTGCCCGTGTCCCCTGTCCTCTGTCTCACCAGTTGCTCAGTGGAGTCGGTCATGTAGGAGATGCTGAGGCTGTTGGTGGCTGAGCCATGGAGGTGGCAGTACAGCACAAGCTGGAGCCGGGGAGTGGTGGTGAGCAAGCCCTGAGAGCTGAGAAGGAGCACAGAGCCCCCACACCCCATGGGATGCTCACAAAGGTGGGGCTGGAGAAGCTCAGTGCTCCCAGCAGGTGCTGGGGATGCCACCAACCACCCCCAAACCTGCTGTTCTCCCCAGGCTAAGGGCCAAGGCAGACCTGGTCCCATGTGGTGCTCCCTGCAAACAGGGAACCCATTCCTCACCACTGGCATGCCCATGGGACTGCTGTCCCCTGCCCTGCACTCATGCACCCACAGTGACTCACGTAGCAGGAGCCGTTGGAGGAGATGATGGAAGTGCTCAGGCTGGCCGTGCTGCTGGACCCCGCAGCTGAGGCACTGCTGATATGGAGGAAATGGCCTGTGGGAGACACAGAGATGGAGCCAAGTGGTTCCAGGCATGCAGGTACAAACGCAGAAGGAGCAGGTGTGGAAGCAGAGGCTGGGGAGGCTGGGACCAACAGGCAGCACGTAGAGTGCCCTGTACAACCATTCCCAGCTTGTGCCCCATGCCGCCCTGGCCCTGCCATCAGAACTTTCAATTTGGTTCCCCTGGTGTTCACCAAGGAGCTGTTTTCCTGCCAAGGCACAAAACAGAAGAAAACCAGAGGGCCCAGGAGAAGACAGCCTGTGCTGCCAGGAGCAGCAAGCTGCTTATCAGCGCTGACTTGCTGCAAGGTTTTCCAGCCATGCTTGCAAAACTTCTCCCAAGGGAGCCATCAGGTGTTTGCTGTTTACAGAGGCTGTTTTCCCAGTGCAGCCTCAAGCTGAGCCTAAGCATGCTGTTATCGCAGGGGCCAGAGGGCACTTCCGTGCTGGGGCCAGCGACACCAAGGCTGGCAGGTGGCTGGATTCCCCAGTGTGACATCCCAAGGGCTGTGATGGGGCTCATAGGAGATCCCACTACCCAACATGTACCTGCTGCGCTGTTTGTGCTGTGGTCCCGGGTGGGGATGCCGTATGTGGCACCCAAGTTCATGCTTGTGTTCCTCTCCCATGTCATCTGTCCAGCCTCCACCCAGCTGCAGAAATCACTCTCAAAGGAGCAGTTGTTGAAGTTCCCTGTGGGGGGAGCGAGAGCAGTGACACACAGATGGGGGCCCAGCGCTGCCCAGGCTGGGAGGCCCCATGGCTGTCTGTGTTGATGTTTCCCCATGACAAAGCCTGCTGGGTGAATTAGTCCTGCAGCTGTAAAGCTCCAGGGCAGTGCTGGAACAGCCCTGTGCCATCCCATGGCCCCACAGGGTCAGACCCTCTGCCCATCCATGCCCTCCCCCCACCCCCCTGGGGCTAGAGATGCTCACGGCAATGCTGCACAGTCTCATCTGAGCTGTCCCCGCAGTCGTCAGTGCCATCGCAGAAGCGGTTCGGTGCCAGGCAGGAGCCCTGGCTGCATCTGCTCTCCTCCCCGCAGACCTGCTGCCCGGGTGCTGGGGCTGTGGGACATGGTGTCAGCACCTTGCTGGCCCCCACAGGGAGCTCAGAACCCCACTGTGCTGTGCTCCCCACTCTGTCTTTCCCTGGGTTGCTCTCTCCATCCAAGGTATGGCTTCTCTCTGCGCTCTGTGTGCCCTCTCTGGGGCAAGTGACCCCTGAGACACCCTGGGCAGTGGGAGAGCTCGCATAGAGCACAAAGGCTGAACCACCACCCTGGGGTGCCATCCTGCATCATCCCAGCCACCACAAGACTCACTCTGCAAGCCACAGTTCCTGAAGACAATGTCATCGAGTGCCAGCACTGCCCCACACGCGGGTGGCTGCGTCAGGGCGAAGGTGAGCTGCAACAAGAGGTGAGGGCTGGGTGAACTGATCTGGCCCAAGCCACCGGTGCAGCCCCTGCTCCCGGTGCAGCCCATGGAGGCCAGCCAGACCCCAGCACCCTCCAGCCCTAACTCTTCACCTGGAACTGCTCCGTGATCCGGCCCGTGTACGCCACCAGCTGGTGCCAGCCCTCAGCTCCGTGCTGGGGGCTCTGCCACAGCTCCACCACCTTGTCCCTGGATGCCATGGTCAGGCGCAGCGTCGGACATGCTGTCTGGCTGAGCCCTGCAGGGAGTCCCAAGATGTGGCCTTTGGCAGTGGGCACCCCGGGGTGACCGTGGGATGACTCAGATCCTGACAGCTCTGGGGACCGAAGCAGGGTCCTTCCAGCTCTGCTTGCGGGGCATGGAAGAGGCGAGTAGGATGGCTGGGACCCAGCTCAAGGTGTCAATGGCTCTGTCCACCACTGCCCCCATGGTTGTTTCCCTGCCCTGGTACTAGTTGTGGGCACCCAGCTGCACTCACTGCTTCCAGAGAGGTGGTACGAGGCCCAGATCTCGCACGTGGCAGCCACGTCCTGCATCACGGGTGACCTGAGCCAGGCGGTAGCTGTGGCTTTTGCTGGTGGGGACACTGTCACCATGAACCACCCTGGGGAGGGCAGAGCAGATCAAGAGGCTCCAGAGCTGCAGTCAGCATCACTCCTGTGGGCGATGCCCTTGCACCTGCCAGGACAGGAGTCCTGGCAACCTCAGGGCACCCTCAGCCCAGAGGGGCAGTGCTGTGGGTGCCCACAGAGCAGCTCCCACTTACCCCTGTCTGTGCCCACAGTGTGGTCTGAGTGGAGCCCCGTGCCCCATTTGTCCAGGCTGGCCTGGCCCCGCACCCATCTGTAAGCTGTGGTGCTCACGTCCTGCCAGCCGCAGTCACCTTCCTCGAAATCACAGGTGAAGGGGGTGCCCAGCACAGTTGAGACCCCCAGGTACCCTGGGGACAGGGGGGTAGAGGTCAGAGCAGGGATGGGTCCACCCCAGGGAGCTGCCGTGCCCCCAGCTCCATCGCCCGTTCACCAGGCACCCACCACACTGGTTCTCATCAGAGCAGTCACTGCAATAGCACACAAAGTTGCAGAGGTGCTCGGCCGTGCTGCTGCAGCTGTTGACAACAGTGGCCCTGCTGGAGAGGATGGCCCCATCTGTGAGAGAGAGGAAGGGGCTGAAAAACCTTGTGGAGGAGCCAAGTATGGGGCCACAGCAGGGGACACCTGTGCAGGATCCTCAGTTTGGGACCCTGCTGGTTGGGACCACTGGGCTCCTGGCAGCATTGTTCCTTGGATGGAACCCTCCACTGCCTGGGTGGGCTGGCAGCTAGGGCAGGGGTTTCGCCAGGGCCTGGAGAAAAGCAAAATCCCCCAAAGTCTGGGGTCCTGCCCTATCCCTGCCCACTCACACCCACCCTCAAGGTGGTTTGCATCTCCCACGACCACCACCACTGCCTATCAGGGCCACGGCATTGGCCCTGCCACCCTGCCACTGAAATGTGAGCACTTCCTCATCATGCTGAGGAAAGCTATCATAAACCCAGCCTGACACTGACTTGTCCCTAGCAGCTCCAGCATTTGCTTGCCCCAGAGATTCCCTGTTTGACCTCCATGACCCTGACAGAGGGGTACCCCCCAGCCCCCCAAGCTGGGAAAGCTGCAGCAGTGCTTGGGAGAGGAGGGGGAGGGCAGTGAGCCCAACTCCCATGGGGCAGGGATGGACGGGACCAGAAGTTCTGTGGCCCCTTCGTGTCCCAAAGTGCGACCCAAGGCATGGCCCCCATGTGGGAAAGCAACTCACCCAGCAGCAGCAGGGCTGCAAGGAGCAGGAGCCCAGACATCTCAGCCTCCGGGATACGATGAGGGCAGAAAGGAGGCAGGTGAGGCAGGGGCTGGGGGAGGCCACGCTGTGAGCCCCAGGCTGGAATCTGTTCCTCAGGACCTGCTGCACTCTGGACTTCAGCCCCGCTGTTATCTGTGCCGCTGTACAGCGCAATTGCATCAGGTGTAGTAAAACAAGGGGCTTGACTCTGAGTGTGAGTGAGGACACATGGAGGCGAGAACAACATCCTCACGAGGGGGAGTGGAGGGGCAGGCGCCGACCTATTCTCTGCAATCACCAGTGATAGGACCCACAGCAATGGTGTCAAGCTGAGGCAGGGAAGTCTACGCTTGACATCAGGAAGAGGTTCTTCACAGACAGGGTGGTCGCACACTGGAACGGGCTCCCCAGGGAAGTGGTCACTGCACCAAGCCTGTTGGAATTTAAGAAGCATTTGGACTGTGCACTTAGTCACATGGTCTAAACTTTTGGGTAGACCTGTGTGGTGCCAGGAGCTGGACTTGATGATCCTTATGGGTCCCTTCCAACTCGGGGTATTCGATGATTCTATGAGAAACCCTGTGCCCTCCATGGAGCAGCCACCTCAGTCAGGGCACCCTGTGTGCCACTCCCTCAGGCTGTGGGCAGGATCCCTGCTGAGCCCAGGAAGGCACCGAGCTGAGCGGGAGCTGCCGATGGGCCCCGGGCAAAGGAGGCATCAGGCTGTGGGGCTCCCCCAGGCAGAGCATCTCCCGCAGGGCTGAGCCCTCCCCTCCACTCAGCACTGGGGAGAAATGTGCACATACTCCAGCTGGGGCTGGAGGTGATGAAGGCACTGCAGCATCTTTCGCAGGAGGAAAGGCTGCAAGAGGTGTAGCTGCTCAGCCTGGAGAAGGCTCAGCATGGTGGGGGTGGAGACAAGGCAGCCAGGCTCTTCTCAGAACAGGGTGCCCTGGAAGAGACAGAACTATGAGAGCAAACTCTAATACATGAAATGCCATGTGAGTTTAAGAAAAAAATTGTTTATGGTGAGGGCCATCAAAACCAGAAGAGGCTGCCCAGGCAGGTTACAGAGTCTCCATCTGCAGGAATGCTCAAAACCCCTCTGGGTACAGCCCTTAGCAGTCCCCTACAGCTGACCCTGCCTGAGCAGGGGTCGCACTAGGCTATCTCTGCAGGTGCCTCCAACCTCAGCAATTCAGGGGCTTGAAGGGAAGCTGTGCTCCTCCATCCTATTCACGCCCTCCTCCTGAAGGAATGCAAGACACAGACTCCTGATGGTTCTTGAAGGACTTTTGCCCTTTTTGCCTTCTTCACTACTACATTATACTTTCCCCATAGCCCCACATGCCTGAGTCTGTCGTACAATTGGTTAGAGACTCTCAGACATGCCTGGAGCCAGCCAGCAATTGGCCACTGCCCAAAGCTCACCTTATCACTGTAGCCAATTTACTTTATCTCAATGTTGCTCAAGTTTTTGTTTCTGCCGTTTGTTTCCTCATTATCTCTAATTCAGGGACATGTGAAACATCACAGAGCCACCTCTCAATTCCTTTCCCACACCCTTCCAGGTTTTGATGTCTAACAGCCATTCATGTGCAGGGCATTGGACCCTGTGACCCACGACTGCTGGGTGATATCACCCAGGCCCTGCAGAGAGCAGAGCTCTTCACATAGAATCACAAAGAATAGCTGAGGCTGGAAGCACCTCTGGGTCCCTCTGGTCCAACGCTTGCTCCAGCAGGGCCACCCAGAGCAGGGTGCTCAGCACCATGTCCATGCAGCTTTGGAGACTCCACAACATTTCCGGGCAGCCTGTGCCAGTGCCCCACCACCTGCATGGCACAGAAGGGTGGTCTGGTGCTCAGAGAGAGCCTCCTGTGCTCCAGTTTGTGCCCACTGCCTCTTGTCCTGGCACTGGGCACCACTGACAAGAGCCTGCCTCTGTCTTCATGGCATCCTCCCTCCAGGTATCTATACACATTGATGAGACCCCTCCGAGTCTCCTTTTCTCCAGGCTGAACTGTACCAGGCTCTCCCCATAGGAGAGGTTGTCCAGTTCCTTGTTTGTCTTAGGATGATCTTCCGTCTTGAGCGGGCCCAGTGCATGCCCTGGGAACCTGGGCTTGGTTCCTGGTGTTCTCCCCCTCCTACCCCCCCCTCCACCCCCCAACTTGTATGATGGCAGGTTTGGACACCATCCTCCCCAGGAGACAGCTCCAGCCCTGAGCCACCAGCCATGCAGTGGGCCCTGCAACAACGCTGGGAGCACCCCCAGCCCAGCCCACGATGCCCATCCATCATTGCACACTTTTTCCTATTGCACATGAGAAGTTTGAAGCAGGACATGGGGCACAGGGACTGAATGTCAGGTCTCACTAACACTGCACATCTCCTCTATAGGACCCTCCTGACCAGGAAGGAATCAACTGAGCTGCTTTTCCAGGGCACTGCGCCACTGTGCTCCAGATCTGAATGTCAATGTCTTCCTTGCTTATAAAATGTGAGCAGGACTCTGTTCCTCATCTCTGATCATGTTTGATCCTTTCCTTGTGAGGGTGGCAAGACCCTGACTTAGAGGGACGCTTTATCAGGGAATGAAGGACAAGTTTAATGACATTAAACTAAAAAGGGTATACTTTTATATTTAGAAATAAGGAAGAAATTTTTTATTCTGAGGGTGGTGAGGCACAGGAACAGGCTGCACAGAGAAGCTGTGGGTGCCCCATCCCTGGAGGTGTTCAAGGCCAGGTTGGATGGGGCTGGGGGCAGCCTGAGCTGGTGGTAGGGGGGTTGGGCCTAGATGGGCTTTAGGGTCCGTTCCAACCCATACCATTCTGTGCTTCTAATTTCTGTCCACGTCACACACATCCCCTGAAAGCACAAACTGAGGAAGGCAGGGAGCCACACAGACAGCAGTCAGGATGCAGCTGGGCGCATACGTGCTGAAGACCAGTACTAAATGCTCAGTCACAGCCTGGCCTTCACCACCAACCTCAGTCCAGCAGAGGGACTACACGCACACAGCAGCACAGCTGAGTTAAACAGTGGCTGGGGTCAGGCCAAAGGCTTGCCTGGGAAGGTAAGGTTTCTCCAGCCCTGCCTTTGTACGAGACAGCCAGAGGGCATCCCGCCCCTTGAGCTCTCCTACCACCAAAGCCTCCAGCAGCTTTTCCCAGCCTTTCACCACCCCCCATCCTCCTCACTGTGGAACTACAAGCAGAGTGCCTCTGGAAGAGCAAGCTGGGAAATGTTGAGGAGCAGGAGCCAGCGCTGGCTGCCCTTGAACTCAAGGAGGATGCTCCATCTCCAGGTGTCCTGCCTGGCTAGGAACAGGACATGTTCTTCCAAACCACACTCCCTGGCAGCTATGCCCTCAGTGTCTCAGAAGCTAGGAACAGAATATGAAGATAGATGTGCTCCATGGGCCACTGCTATCGCAGTGCTCCTTCTGCCTAGGGAGTCTGCGTGCCTGCTCTGCCCTTCCCTTACTCAGTCATGGAAATCTGTTGCCTTCTCCAAGAGGTTCCCTCACAGCTCTCTTTCTGGCCTGTTTTGCTCAGTATCCTCAGGGCTGGAGGACAGGCACTATTTTCACAGCCCACCCCATATGTCTCAGCTGCTCCCAAGGCTAATCCTGACATGCACCCTGCTGCCTCCTAGATGCTGCTTCCAGATCTCTGTAGAGATGGAAACGCAGGGGCTCATTCCCACTGTGAAGAATGGCAGGCCCAGTTACTCCCCAGACATGCAGGAACAAGCTGAGCCATGAACACACAGATGAGCAGGGCCAGTGGTGCTCCCCAACATGTTTAATCCTCATATACACGTGGGACAAATCCGTGCTGGGGGGAGGCCAGGGCTGAGTGCCCACCGGCTTCAACCAGGTAAGGACTTAAACTGTAGGGCTTTGCAGCTCTGTGGCAGGGAGATGGGAAGAGTCCATGGTACATGGGAAGTCCAGTGACGGTGGAGATGGGCAAGTTCCCCTGGAGGATGGAAGCTCGTCAGTGCAGTGAATTCAATGCCAAGGAAAACACAGTGGAGCCCAGAGTGCTGCTGAGCACAGGGCCCCTGCTGCCATTTCCCAAGTGCTGGAGGTGGCCCCACCAGCTCCAGGCTGGTGCCAGTGCTGCTGCCCCACCAGATCACGTCAATAGCCTTCGTCTGCCCAAGTGATCTCGTAGTCCGGATACTTTGCTTTCAGCTTCTCTGTAGTCACCGAGTGCTTTGCTCGCCCAAAGCCCTGGAAGAGGAAGGAGAATCCAAAAGTAAAGCAGGCATGTTTATCGCTATAACAGCTTATCAAGTAGCTGAGACACCTCAAAGCAACTGGATGCTCTGAGAGAAACCTACAGCCATGGAAGATGCCACTGATTCCCTGTCTGTGAAAGGCTCGTTGGCTCCGATCAGTATGTGACACCGGCTGAAACTCTGTGCAGCTCAGCCTGGGGCTGGCTGATGGGCAGCACGGCGCCCGCCCAGGCACTGTGCCACCTCACCGTTCCAGAGCCATCCTGGGTGCTGGGTGCTGGCAGAGCCAGAGCTGCCATCACTGACACCATTCTCAGGGTACACAGGTGCACGGCCTCCACCCTGAGCCCCTCGGGACCCACTCAGGAAGCGGAAACGGATCTGTGGAGGCAGCTGAGCACTGTCTGGCCAAGGTGGCCCTGGCGCGGAGCCACAGGGTAGAAAACGTGGCTCCTGCAGGCACCCCCAGTTCAGCACGCACTCATTTGTGGTGCCTGCGCCTCGGCTCAGTGCTCCCCCTTTCAGCTGCTGCCTCATTTCACGCGGCAGGACCAGCACGGCCATTTGTGCTGCCTCAGCGGCAGCCATTAGAAAGGAGGAGCCACATCCACGGGAAGCTCCTCGGTGCCGGCGT
The DNA here is from genome assembly GCF_963932015.1 of Anas acuta. Taxonomy (NCBI): domain Eukaryota; kingdom Metazoa; phylum Chordata; class Aves; order Anseriformes; family Anatidae; genus Anas; species Anas acuta. The sequence goes on from NC_088998.1 coordinate 649,595, forward strand.
GCCCGTGTCAGGGATGCCCCGGCTGGGCTCAGAGCCGGGCACCTCCGGAGCCTGGCGCCGCCGGGCGGGGCCACTCACCACCGAGTATCCGTAGACGTGGATCTTCTTCTGCTCCTGCTGGTGGGAGATGCGGCCGCCCCCCAGGCACTCGCAGTCGAAGCCCTGCCGCTCCAGCTCCGCCGCCGCCTTGTCGTATATATCGGCTGCGGGGACAGCGGGCCGCGGGGTCAGGCGGCCGGGGGCCCGGCGCGGGGGCCGGGGCAGCGCCCGTTCCCGCTACCGGCACCGCGGGGCTCCGGGCGGGGCGGGATGGAGCTGCTGGAGCCCGCCTGCGGGGACCCCGGCCCGGCCCGGCCCGGCCCGGCCCGACCCCCGCCCCGCCCGCCCGCCGCCGCCGCCGCCCCTCACCGTGGTACTCGGCCCAGCCGTGGCCCCGCACCACCTCCTTCGCGGCCGCGGCGGTGCCGGCGTGGCGGGGGCGCACCCTGAGCAGCACGTACTTGAAGACGCCGCCGCCGTCGATCTCCACGTCCGCCACGCGCCCCAGCGCCGCCGCCGCCGCCTCCGCCGCCATCGCTCCCGGGCCGCCGCCAGCCCCCGCCCCGCGGCCCCGCCCGTTCCGCCCGTTGCGGGCGGGGCTCCTCGGGTGGGGCGGCCCGGCCCCGGCCCCGCCCCCCCCCCCCCTCCCCGGCCGGTCCGTGGAGCCCCGCGGGCCGCCGGCAGCGCCCTGGGATCCCCCTCGGGCTCGGGGGGCTCCTCCCGGTGCCGCAGCGGGGCCCTGGGACCTGCCCCCCCGCCCCCCGGGGACGGACGTGTCCCGGAGCTCCGGGCTGGGGCTGGGGCCCTGGGCAGGCGCGGAGAGGCCCCGGCCGCCGCACCTGGAGACCTGCAGGGTCCCGCGGGGCACCGAGCGGCAGCAGCGGTGCCCGGTGCCCCGCGGGAAGCCCCGGCTCCTGCCTCCCCCCTCCCGCAGCTGCCCCGGCCCAGCAGCCGGCAGCTCTGCGAGCAGCCCCCGGCAGCGCGGCCCCAGCAGCCAGAGGGTGCCCGTCCCACCGCACCGACGGGAAACGCCTGTCTACGGGAGGGGATAACCGGGGGCCGGGGGGGGGCCTCGCGCCACGTTCACATGATGTCATCCAGGAGGTTGGGGCTGGCCACCCAGTCCAAGGTGCGGGGCTCGGAGGCGGCCATGATCATGCACATGAACTGTTTGCCTGTCCTCTTGTCGATGGGGTAGATGGTGGTGGGGGTGAAGCGCTTGTTGCTCTCCACGAAGTCGCAGAGCTGCTCGTAGACGGCGGGGAACTCGTGCCGCAGGAATACGCCGCGGATGCGCAGCTCTCGCTGGATGTTGATGAAGCAGACCTCCCGCGCCTTGCGGCCCTCCTCGCCCTCCTTGTCGATGTCTGCTGTGCCGGGCGGTGGCGTCAGGATCAAGGTCTCCATGTCCCGCTCCTTCTTCGGGATCTTCTTCTCGGGGCTGGAGGAGGCTAAGGCCACCTTGGCATATTTCCTGACCGTTGGCACCTGCATCTTCGGAGACGGCCTCTCTGGCACTTTCTGCGCCACAGCCACAGTTACATTCAAGAGGAAACATTCATCAGGGTCATACTGGTTGCCAGTCTCCCGCAGCTCCCGGGCATAGTCCCCCAGGTTGTCCGAGTAGCTGTCCAGCTCCCGCAGGGACAGGTAGGTAGGGGACATGAGCAGGCTCTCCAGGCCAAACTGGAGGAAGTTCTCAGCCGAGCCCGAGTTGGGGAAGCCCAGGAAGAGCACGCCGCGGCCTCGGGACAGGTAGCCCACCTTGGCGATGCGTGAGAAGGCCTTGTGCACCTCCGTGTTCTCCCGGCAGAACTGCAGCACGTGGCGGCAGACGCTGCCCACACGCCCATAGACGCAGCTTTCCTTGTGTGTGTCCCAGTCCTCGCGGCGGCAGTGCCGGGAGCAGTAGTACGTGTAGCAGCTGTGGCACGACTTGAAGTAGAGGCAGGCGTTGAACATGGTCTCCGTCCGCCGGCACTTGGCATTCGAGCACATCATCATGTCGTCCTCCTCTGCGCTCAGGTCAGGCGAGCAGTTCTCCAGCGGCTTCTCAAAGGTGCCGCTGGCTGGCGGGGAGGGCTGGGGGCGCGGGGTGCTACCAAAGGAGCTGGGACCCGGTTGCTCCTTTGTAGGCCGGAGCCCCTCAGGCACTCCAGGAGGGACCTTCCTCCCCTCGCTCCGCCGGGGTGGCCCCGGGGTACTGCTGCTCAGGAGCTTCTTGAGCTGCTCAGCAATGCTGTCCCTGTCCCCAGCATGGTGGCCCGGTGCCGGCTTGTAGTCGATAACGAGGTCGGTGATGAGCTCGTCCAGCTGCTCCAGACTACGCTGGCGTGCTGAGCCACTCTCCTTGGAGACAGGCTGTGGGGCGTAGGGCACAGCGTAGGGCGTCTGCTCCCGCCCCGCATCCAGCACATCCCAGCTGGCCGAGCGCCTCTCGCTCCTGCCCAGCCCGTTGGCACGGATGTCATTGTCAGTGATGGTGATCTCTGGTGTGACGTACCAGGAGCGGCCCAGGGGGCCACGGCTGCCATCAGCATGCATGCGCTCGAGGATGGAGCTTTCTGAGAGGGACAGGGCAGCGTAGCGCTTGGGTGAGCTTGACAGGTTGATCACCACTGGCTGCCGGCGCTCATCAGGGGATAAGGCACGGTGCTGCTCCTGGGCAAGTAGGTTCTCGTAGCTGCGCCCACGCTGCAGGGCGTCCTCCCTGCGTGCTGCAGGTGCCAGGATGTTGTCCCAGGATTTGGAGTAGTGCTGGCTGTCCCGGGCCAGCCGCGGGGGGTTAGTGCTGTAGCTGGCGTGCCAGGAGGACAGCATGGCCTCACGCCCGGCTGGCTGTGGGGCAAAGCGCGACACCTGCAAGCTCTGGTAAGGCAGCGTGCTCCGCTCGGGGCAGTACCAATCGCCAAAGTGCAAGGGCTGGGTGCTGCGGGGAGGGGGGCATGTCCGTGAAAGCATCTCCCGCTCACGGTACTTCCCGTAGTCCTCAGCGTAGAAGACCCTGGCTGAGGAGCCGAGGGCTGGGTATGTCCGGGCATCTTCAGCATAGACGGTTTTGATGGGGGTGCCACGGGGCGCGTAGAAGCGGGGCTCCTCTCCATAGTAGGCATGGGTGGGTGCCTCCTGCACGGGGAAGCCCCGTGCCTCCTCCACATACAACGTCCGGGGTGGCACCGTGTGGACAGCGGCTTTGGCTGGGTCCTCTGCATAAAAGTGCTGCGGGGGGCCATGGCGCCCGGGGTAGGGGTAACTGGCATAGCCTGAGCTCCGCAGGGGCACAGCGGGGCTGGGGCACCGCACTGGTTCCTCCGCGTAGAAGAACTTGGTGGGGACGCTGGGGGCTGAGAAGGTCATGCAGCCCCTCTCAGGGTACTCCCTGAAGTCCCGTGAGGATGGCACCGGCACCGTCTGGTATGCCAGCGCCCGGGGGTCAGCCTCGTAGAACTCAGCAGGGTAGGGCAGGATCGGGGGCTCCCCACTGTAGGAGTCACTTGGAGTGGGTGTGCGGGACACGGACACCTGCCTGCTCCCTGGCACTGCCAGGCTGCGGGCAGCCCCAGGCGTGCGGGGCCAGCGCGGTGGCTCTGGCCTGCTGTGTGTGGCCCGCAGGCTGCGAGCGGTGTGCACCAGCACTGCCTCGTCTGGCTTGATATCCACCCGGCACTTGACGTGGGGGCTGGTGCCCACCTTGGTGCTCAGCCCCTCCTCAAAGCAGTTGCTGCCCACGCAGAGCGGGGAGATGCGGCTGACGCTGCTGCGCTGTGGCTGCAGCTTGATGGGGTGCACCTCGTTGGCCAGCGCCCGCAGGGGTACGTGGCTGTCACGGCGCGGTGAAGGCTCGGTGCGGGACGTCTCCCGCACCACCCGCAGGGCCTCCCGCCCACGCCGGGCTGGTGGTGGTGACGCTGTGACAGTGATGGGCACTGGCGTGAAGGTGGACTTCACCCGTGGCGCACTCTTGGACCGGGCTCGTCTCTTTGGCTCACCCCGGGAAGCTTCCCTGGCCGGCGGGGGGGCCCTGCCACCGTAGGGGTCCGGCTTCAGAGGCACGCGCCTGCCTGGCAGCCCCGGCGCAGGCTCGGGAGTGCCGGGATGTGGGCAGGGGCGCTCCATGGCTGGGGGCGTGCCCAGCTGCTCGTCCAGCGACTCAAGGAAGTCAAAGCTCCTGCAGTGACGTTTGTTGAAGGGCTGCGGCTCGCGGGGCAGGGAGGAGGACATGGAGGCATCACATCGTGGCAGGGGCTGGCAGACGATCGAATCCCCAGGGGCTGTGGAGGCCACCTTTATGTCTTGGTACACCGTAGACACCAGGATATCAGGTGGGTCCGTTCGTGTCATCTTAAAAGTGACACTTCTATCACCAGTCCCCTTCAGATGGCCTCAGAGGAAGGCAGCTGGCCCTGCAAGAGAACAGACAAGGTCCCTAAATCCTGTCGAGGATCTCAGGGGCCACGACAGCTCAGGATAAAGCCCCACAGCCCTTGGCTCGGGGAATTTCAGCCACCTCTTCAGAGCTGGGAGATCAGGGGTGTCTCAGCCTCCGCTGCTGCTTTTAGAAGGCTGCTCCCCGCTGCGGGGAGAAGCAGAAAAACACCAGGCGGAGAAGTTTGCAATCCAGAGCACAAATAAAGGACCAAATGCCATAGCACCTGCGGGTGCACCTGGGAAGAAAGAGCTTTGTGGCACTGCTGTACCAGCTCACTGTAGGGAGAGGAGGCTGCTGACCTCCGTGCCCCAGCTTTTGTGGCCAGGGAACAGTACATGGGGACCATCCTGCAGCATCACAATAAAGCTCAGAACAGTGGTTGGGGGACTCAGTAAGGGGCGGGTCTGTAGCAGATGGGAAATGTGTACCTGGCATCCCACCATGACCATCCAAGCAGCCAGGGGGGTCTGCCTGGACTGCACACCCTTGTCCCAACACACGATGCACCCAATCCCAGCACTGTGGGCAGCACAGCACAGCCAGCAGCATCACTCAGGGACAGGCACTGTGAGCACTCACCACACCCTCTGCCACTTCCCCACCAGCCATGGCTCGGAGCACCCCTGGGCTACCTGTGCACCTGAGACTCCTGCCAATAATCCAGCTCTGGAGGGGCTGTGCTCGCTCAGTGCCCTCCAGCTTTGTCTTCTCCCATGTCCCAGGCTGTCCTGAACCAGGTCATGTCTCTGCTGGTGGGCTGTAGCTCCTGTGTCTACACAGGACACAGGATCCAGTGCACACCAGGCACCAGCACAGTGCCTGTGGTGCTGCGAGCTGCTGCCTGCTGTGGGATGATCTTCCCAGCTGGGGGGGCAGAGTCCCCCACCACACATGTGACGAGGAGGCACATCAGCATGATCCTGACACCCCCAAAGTGACCAGGGAAGAAGACAAGGTCCCAGAGGATCTGGTGGGTTTTGCAGGGATGTTCATTGCAAGACCACTGAAAAATGTCTGCAGACTGTAACTGGTACCGAGTGTGCTTACAGCCAGCTTTGCCCACAGTGGGGCCACCCAACCATCTTTAACACTCACAAAATTTTTTTGGCCACCTGGCCAGGAGGCATGGAAGCATAAGTGTGTTCGAGCAGCTCCAGGAAACAGCAAAGCTGCATGGCAAAGGCCATCAAAATGTGTTTTGCTTTGAACAGAAGCAGAGGACCACAGGGAATGTATTTCAGGGAGAAAAGGAACAGACTTTATTTGTCAAGCAGTAGTATCAACTAAGCAGAGATGTGGCAGAGGCCTTGGCTTCCTCGTAGCCTTCATTTCCCACTTGGATAAACCCCTGTCTTGTCCTGAAGTCGGGGGACATGGATGCTAGGTAAGGGGTGAATCTGGGGGGGCTGGGGGGGGAAGGCAGCAGGGGACATGTCCCTGGGGGGAATGAGGAGCCCAGTGGCCAGGGAGAGATTGAGGCCAGTCTGGGAAAGGTCAGGAGGTGCCTTTGGGAGGGCCCCAGGGCACAGGGAAGCAGCACCCCCCTGCTGTGGTGATGCCAGCAGTGGCATTGGGGAGCCCATCCCCATGGTGTCAGGGCAGCTCACGGGCAGGGGATCGTGGCCTGCGGGCCAGGGTCCTACCTGGTCCGGCCGCAGCAGGGACTGGGTGGGTGGGCTGAGCTGGCCGAGGGCCCTGTGGTGGCTCCATCCCAGCACTGCAAAATAAAAGAGGCACGTGAGGGTCCCGGGAACTCTGGCCATGAGGGCGGGCAGTTGCTGGGGCTGTGGGGCAGAGGGGGCAGTGAGGTGGATCCTTCAACCACAGCCAGCCCCAGCCCTGGTGAGCCACTGCCTGCTCCCCCATGCACTGGGGCCACGGGCACTGCATTATACAGTGGGGCACGTGTAGGGGGGACACATGTTACACCTGCTCTGATTACACTGCAGGGGCACGTCCCCTCCCTGTCTGCCCCAGCAGCATCCCCTGCCTGCAAAGCCTTGTGAGGCCGTGCTGGTGGGGGAACCTGGGGACAGCAGCGGTTCAGTGCCGCCCAGGGTTGCTATGGTTTCCCCCAATTATTCCTCCTCTGCAAGGATAGCGTGGGTGCATGGGGAGGCTGGTGGGGCGGCTGCGCAGTGGGGGGCCAGGGGGAGCCAGGGCTTTGCAGCATCGCACGGGGAGCACCTGCAGCTTTGCGTGCTGGGGTCAGAGATGGGATGGTGATGCTGAGGCCATCTGTCGCAGGGACAGACACCGGTGTCACACAGGCCACCCTGCTCAGGTGGTGCTCAGCAGGGCCCCTGAGGAGGGCCTGAGCCATGGGGACAGCCGAGTTGGCAGGACTGTTCAGGCACCAAGTGCCTAGGGGTGAGCAGGGTCATTTCCATCCTCCCACATCCTGCATATCCCCAGCACCACTGCCCTTGGGAAGCTCCCAAAACAGGATTGCTCCCCACATGTGGCATGAATGGGTGGTACAGGGGCTGTGCAGTGCCAGTGTCTGTGCCCACTGCACTGCCCGGGCACCACAAGTGCTGCTGCTCCCTGCTTGCGTCCTTCCCCATGCCCACAGAGAGCGTGCTGGTGGTGGGCACAGCACTGAGCATCGCCACACACTGCCCCACACACATTGCCAGTGCGTGCTCTGTGTGTGCTATCTGGGCATTGCTCCACACCCGGCCTGCTGAGCATGCTGAAGTGCGCTGCATGGGTGCCCTGTTCGGGGTACACAGCCAGCACGCCCCCTGCCTGTGCTATGAGCAAGCTGCCTGCATGTGCACTGCATCGAGCACACTCCGGCTGCACCACCGCACACAGCGCGAGCACGCTGCTGGCGCACGCTGCGCTGCACTGAGCTCACTGCCTGTGCATGGCCCTGTGGCTGCTGCCAGCACGCTGGCAGCATCCACGGCCTCAGGTGCACTGTGTGTGTGCATGCATCAAAATGTGGCCCAGGAACCCTCTGCACTGCAAGTACAGGGCTTGTGCAAACCATGCTGGACACACCACCAGTGTGCTGCCTCCTGTGCACACTGAGCACAGCCCAGGCCTGCATGCTGCATGCACGCATCAGGAGGGTGCTGACAGGCAGTGCTGCCTGCATGCTCTGCCCTGGGCATTGCCAGTGCACAGGTTCCCCAGTGAGGGAACCCACTGCCCCCGGCCCCCATGCACATGTCAATTACACAGTGCTCTCTGGCCCCTCCATTTCCCTGTGCCCCTGCCCCCAGCTCCTGTGCCCAAGGCACCCCCCCCACAGCCCCTCTCTGGAACCTGTAGCTCCCTGCCCCAGCACCCATGGGTGCCCCTGCACTCCCTGACCCACCTGCATGGCCTGGAGGGGGGAGGGGTGTCACCCTGCTGGAGCATGGGGACTCGGCCCCAGTGCAGGGCAGTGCCCCAAGCCTCAGCTCTGGTATCTGGATATGGCGCGAGTGACACCTGCCGGGCAGGGGCCAGGACCCCTCTGGCCACCCCGGTGTCCCCCGCCTGCCCAGCCCCCAGACCTAGCCCCGTTCCCTCTTGCAGGGGAGGGTGCTGGGGGCTCCCACCCTGGGGGGGCATCTGCAGATAGGCATGGCCGAGGGAGCCGGGGGCGTCGGGAAGCATCGCCGGGGCCGGTGTCCCCCCCGCAGCCGCTGTCACCCGCGTGGCTTTCAGGGCCCGGGCCAGGGTCCGGGGTGGCTGCGTGGGGCGGGCGCCCCGGCGGGGCTGGGGGACGCGGCCGGGAGGCTCCGGGGCTGCCCCAGGCGCTGCCGCCGCCGCTCCCCGGCGGCCCCAGGGCGGTGGCCCCGGGCACCCCCGCGCTGCGCTCCGGCGTCCGGGCGGCTCCGGGCCCGCTGGGCCGCGCGGGGCGCTGAGCTCGGCCCCGGGCGAGATGGGCACTGCCGTGGGGTGGGATGGGGGCACGGGGACGGGATGCGATGGGGTGGGAAGCCCCGGGGGGACGGGATGCGGATGGGGACGGGGCTGTCCTGGAAGGGGGCTGGAGATGCGATGGGATGAGGAGGGCGGGGGGGCCGGGCTGCGCTGCCCCGGAGGGGACGGGGGATGGAATGGGGATGTGGGGCACGGGAGAAGCGTGGGGGGATGCGATCGGATGGGATGGGATGGACCAAGGGGGGCGCAAGGAGACGGTCCCGGGGATGCTGAAGGCCCCGAACCTCCCCCCCCCCCCCCCCCGCTCTGTCCCCTCTTTACCTGCTCCGCACCCGCGGCCTCGGCGGCCCCCCTGCTCCATCCCCACCGCCGCGCTACACTCGGGCCGCCACCGCCCTGGTGGCCATGGTCCGGCACGGCACGGCACGGCACGGCACGGCACGGCACGGCACGGCACGGCACGGCACGGCACGGCACGGCACGGCACGGCACGGCACGGCACGGCACGGCACGGCACGGCACGGCACGGCGCTCCGCCGCGGCCGCCCGGCTCCGCTGCTTGTTTTCGCATAAATACGGCAGGCGGAGTTACCGGCCGGGGCCGGGCCGGGCCGGACAGGGGCCACCCCCCGGCACCGCCCCCCCCGCCCCCCGCCCGGCCCCGGTTCGGTTCGGTTCGGCTCGGCTCAGCCCGGCCCCATCCCCATCCCCATCCCCATCCCCATCCCCATCCCCATCCCCATCCCCATCCCCATCCCCGTCCCCGTCCCCATCCCCGTCCCCATCCCCGTCCCCGTCCCCATCCCCATCCCCATCCCCATCCCCATCCCCATCCCCATCCCCATCCTTTCCCCGGCGCGACGGGGCTGCCTCTGCCCGCGGCGGCCGGAGCCCCGGGGGGGGGGGGGCACTCAGGTGACACCGCGGCAGGCGCTGAGACGGGCGGGCACCGTGCCCGAGGGCTGCCAGCGCACGACGGCCGCAGCGGGCGGGCCCTGGCTCAGTGACCCCCTTCCCTCCCCGGCGGGAGGCCCTGGCCAGCGGCCCTGGCGCTGGGGACCCGCCGGGGTGGCCTGGGGGTCGCAGGCAGGTCCGAGCCCGGCGCCGCGGGCCTGGTGCCTGCACGCGTCTCTGCACAGCAGCTGCTTTCATGGGATTTGCTGCATTTCAAAATCCTCCACAGGAAAGATCCGTCCTCCCTCTGCTGCGGCACCGCAAGCATCCCTCTGCACTCTCGTGTGTCTGCGGCGAGCGGAGGAACACCAGAGTCAGTGCCGTGCCAGCAGCGTGCCCGCACACCCATGTGCACGCACACACACGCTCAGGCACACGCGCACATGGGGTGCACTCGGAGCGGGAGCGCTGTCGGCTGCCGTGGCACGGTGCCCGCTGCAGGGAGCAGCGACGGGCACGGGCAGTGCCAGTGACTGAGTGCTTGCAGTTGTGCTCAGGTCTGGAAACTGACTCATGGTGACCCAGTGCAGATGTCCTTTCATGTGGTCTCCGGGACTGTGGTGGTGGTGCACAGGGACGGACAGATGGATGGATGGGCCCCTCACCTTCCCCCACTGCTGCTGAGCACCCAGGGGACAGGGGGTCCGGGGATACACCTCCTGGCTGTACCCAGCACCTGTCTGTGCTGGTGGTGGCATTGCTGTGACTCCCTGCAGAAATGTGCCATGGGCACTTTGCCCCTGTGCTCCCAGGGGTGCTGTGGGGACAGCTGAGAGAGCTGAGCCCCAGGAATTCATTGCACAGATGAGCAGGGCGCAACGGCTGCAGATGCTGAGGGGCAGCTCTTGTGCGCTGCACAGGTGAGCAAAGCCCATTCTCAATGCAGGGCATCGGGGCCCGGGGCCCTGTCACTCCCCCTCAGCGTTTCCATTTTCTTCCCTGCGGGACACAGCGCTCATTTCGGCTGCTCCTGCTGCCCAGCTCCCAGCCCTGCAGCCCCTGCGGCCCCCGCTGCGCTGCTCCATCTGCTCCCCACCTGCCACCAGCCCTGCGCCAGCCAGCCCCATGCCTGAGCTGAGCCCTGATGAGGCTCGCTACACTGCCGCTGCTGCACGTGGGTGCTTGGGCCAGGCCAGCTTGCAGCTCGGGGGGGGCTCAGCACCCCACACAGCCACGGGGATGGGTGTAAATCTGCAGCTGCAAAGGGAAGGCAGGACAAGCAAGGCAGTGCTGGCTGGGAGCCAGCCAGAAAGCAAAGGGGTAAAATCCATGTAAATCACCCAAAAGATGCGGGAGACCAAATGCTGTGGGGAACACATAGAGTCCTGATGCAGGGGATGCTGCTGCCAGGCAGGTGCCGAGATGCCTGCACCAAGGGCACAGGGTCTGCATCCCCTGCAGTGCCACCTCTGTCCCTGCAGCTGTGGATTTGGGTGACACCTGCAAGGGCCAGGGTGGGTGGGAGTTCACAGTGGCTGTCACCCGTTCAGAGCCCCACGCTTTAGGGCTGTCACAGAGCCTTAGCTGCCCAAGGGCAATGGGGCTCAGTGGCGGTGAGCAGGCTGGACTGTGTCCCCATGTGCCCTGTGGTGAGGGGCAGTGGGACTGTCTCCTCCCCCCATGTGGCTGCTGTTTCAGGTTGGGAAATGCAGGGGGCTGTGACCAGCTGTTCCCTTGGCCACCTCAGGTAGGACCAACATTGTTTTTGGGGGTAGGGGGCTCACCCTAACCTGTACAGCCTGTGGGGAGGGGGGCATCACACCAGGCCTCCCCAAGGACCAGTCCACTGGGACCAACATGATGCAAAGCCCATAGGGCTGGTCCCTGCTGTGCCCCCTCTCCCACAGTGCTGTGGGACATAGGATATCTGGAGACATTTTTTCTATTTCCAGCCTCCCTGAACTGCCCCATTTACCCTGACTCTGCTGAGGGAGCTGCTGCTTGCAGGGGTCAATCCCCACTGCCCCGCAGTGTGCCGGACCCCTCCAGCCTCCACCTGCACCTGCGGGTTCATCAAGATGTCCCCGTGCTGAGTGCCACCAGGTCATCTCACCATGCATGGGGACAGCTGACCCAGCCTGCTGTGCTGGAGACATGGGACAACATGGGGAGCTGGGAACATGGGAGGGGGCAGGCGTGGGGACAGACAGGCAGTGCCCATGGGTCACCTGCCAGCCCTGAGGGCCACCCCTCCCACTGGGGCTGCCACAGAGCCGGGCACCTCCTTGCTGCCATCCTGCTGGCCCTGGTGCTGCGGCCACCGAGTCCCGCCACACCCCCAGCTCTCCTGCTCACTTTCATCAGTGCCTTCCTCTGACCGGCACAGCCCCGCAGGTGACAAGGGAGTGACTGCAAAAACAGGGTGACCTAGCAGAGGCAGCCCCATCTCTGGATGGCAGGAAATGGAAAAATCTCAAAGGTTTTGGGCTTGGCTGGATTCACAACCTGCTGCCTGGCTTCAAGCCCAGCTCCCTCCCAGCTTGTGCTAGAGATGCAATATCCAGTTTGCTCAGGGCAGCACCCGCCACGGCAACAGCCCCTGAGGCCCCTTGGTGCTGAGCACCACAGCTTGGGGCAGGAGCTGGAGCACCAAGTGGGTGCCCTGAGGTGCTGACCCAGGGGGGAATCAGGTGAGTGGTGCAGGACAGCCCCCAGATCTCCTGCTGGGATGGGAGCTCTCTGGGTCCCAGCCTCCGGCACTGACTGACACGACGCAAGGGGGGACATGGAGTGTGGACATGAGGAGAGGACAGCTCTGGCCATGCCAGTGCTGGGCAACGTCACAGCTAGAAAGACCTTCCTGGGCATTTGTGAAATGCTGCTGTATTCTACCAGGATGGCCCAAGACTAACCGAGGAAGTGAGCACAGTCAGTGAGGGAGCATCCTGCAGCAAGGTGGCTTTTCTGGAAGCCCTCTGGTGTCAGGCTGGCAGCGGGACTGGGGCACTGGGTGTGTTGGAGCCAGGGGAACCCAGCATGGCCAGGTCTGAGGGAGCAAAGGGAACTGGCACTGCAGCGAGGCTCAGAAAGAAATGGGAGAAAAAATAATTTGAAAGGAATTATACATAGAAGTGGCTTCCATCTCTGTCTTGAGCACTGGCAAGACAGTGCATGCCCACCAGCATGGATGTACCTTGTGCTGAAGCTGCAGACCCACCAGCTGTGATGGACCGGGCAGCCAGGCCAGTACAGGTCACACCCCAGGATCTGTTCAGCGGGATGTGACAGGCTGGCATAAGCTACGTGGTAGGCAGGTCCCCAAAACGCCCAGCCTGGGGAGATCAGGGCCAAGCCTCCCTCCCACAGGCTGCCTTTGCAAGCCCAGGGAACAAGGCAGGTGAATCCAACCCTGTGGATGTTTGGGGCTGCCCCGGACAGCGTGTGAGCAATGTGGCAGATCCCCACATCACCTGGACTGGCAGCTCAGATATTCCCATGAGTTGTGCCAGGAAGGGCCGCACAGCCCCAAATGCATGGCTGCACAATGAGAGGATGCGAGCAGCCCCTGTGTGGGCCAAGCAGCTCAGCACAGGGACTGCAATTGGAAATGACAGCGCTGTGTAGGCAGCCGCAAGCCTGGCCCCGGGGACACCGGTGAGATAGAGCCTGGCGTCAGGGTGATTGCACTCACAGGGTGATCGGTGAGAAACGGGGCCAGGGCATGACTCCAATCAAGCACGAGAGGCTCCAGCAAGGTGGGCGTGGAGATGGTTTCTGGGTCATGGCAGAAGGGTACTTGCTCTCCCAAACATGGCAGAAGCATCCGCACAACCCCAGCGCTCAGCCTGCGGGAGCGGGTCAGGTTTCTGTACTGAGCATTCAGAGGTGATGCAGGGTCTGTGCTGTAGCCAGGACACCTGGTATGGCCTTGGACCAGCCTGGGACTTGCCTCGCACTTGCCAACACCACCAACACTGCTTTGTTTATTTTAGCAAATCCATTCCCTGATCCCCCTGAAGCCCATGGCTGTGGTACCAGCACAGCTGGGGCTGGGTAAGGCTGGCGGCTTAGGCACCGCTGTTGGGTGCTTTTCAGAGATTGGTCAAAGAGAAAATTTTTAAAGGCTCTGTTCAGTTCTTGCTGGTTCTCTGCAACTTTCAGGGCTTGTGTTTCTCCAGGTCACTGAACATGACCTCAGGACCCGGAGAATGTGACCACAAGAGCTGCCTGCAGTGCTCAGGTGCCCTAGAGCTGGTGAGACCGGTGGCAGCTGCCAGTCCCTGGCACTGTGTGATCCTGGGCTGCTCGCTGTCCACGAGTGCTGCCGACACTGCAGCGGCATCCAGCACAGTGAGGGCTCCAGCACCAGGGCAACAGCATGGGGATAGGGGCTGCAGCACGCCCTGCCATAGCCACCCCATGGGAAATGGAGCCATGGGCATCCAGTGCTGTGCCCCTGTGGGCCCAGGGGACAGTGGGTCCGGGGGCCTGTGTGTGATTCATGCACGGTACCGGGAAGGTACCAGGTGTGCTATGCACTGCTCGTCTCCCTCCCACACTGCTGAATTTACAGCAGGGATTAATATTTGATACCCTCCCTTCACTCCAAGCTAATTTTTCCCCGTCACCATCCTCGCTGCATGGGCAGCCAAGCAGGGCAGTGCGTTGAAGCCCACTGGGGACTGCAGCAGCCTTGGTGGGGCCAGCACAGCTTGGGGCTGGCAGCCTTCATGTCCCCTGCCCCATCCACAGGTGGGGGTGAGGGGGAGAGGGGCACAGGCAGGCTTGGGAAAATAGGGTTCCACGTTTGCTCACACCCCCTGGCAAGGGGCACAGGGAAGGCTCTCTCTCCACCACCTCTCGGCAGGCATCACCACCACAAGCTGCTGGGAAATTCCATTTTCCATGGCAATGTGGGGATGCCCTGGCCAGGACGGGACCCCTGCCCACTGCCCTGCCTGCCTGGCCCCTTGCTGATGCTCACTGGGCCCTGAGCCTCCAGTCTGGGGGTGACGCTTGAGTAAGGAACAGCCAAGCCCTGCCGCAGAAGCAAGGAGCTGGGAGCTGTTGGGCCTGGGCTGGCTGTGGTGGGGCTCTCCCCTCCTCCAGCCTCTCTCTTCTTCCCATTGTCTCCCTTCCCTAGCTGACACAAGGGAGAAGCCAGTCCTGCTGCCTGCCTCAGGGTCTAGGGACGGAGCTGGAGCCTGCCTTGCAGCCCATCTGGGTGCCCTCAGCCCTGCAGGCAAGGAGTTCAGTGCAGCCCCAGCAGGCGGTGGGAGCTGGGTCCTGGCTGAGCGTGCAGCAGCAGCGCACCCAGGGCCTTGCTCCAGCCCTCCCAAGTGCCACATGCCAGCATCCGCTGCTCATTACCCTCCTGAGACATCAGTTGCCCACCAGCCTCTGCTGTGATGGATGAACCAACCCCTTGTGCTGGGCTGGTGTCCCCTAAACGGGGCAGTGCTCAAGGCAGCAAGGCCGGGGGGAAGCCCCCTGTCCAACTCCTCTCGCTGGAACTGTTTTCTGCTGACAGTACAAGGGGTGTTTCTCCTAGCAGCTCCGGGGAGAAGCCTGCTCTTCTCCCAGCCGGCTGGCTCCTTCCTGCTGGCAGCCTGCACATGCCAGCACAGTCTCTGTCTGCATCTGCCTCCCAGGCCAAACCTCACGTACAGGCGGAGCTCCCGTGCTGACATGCTGCCCACCCGCACATGCCCACCTGGAGCAGGACAAGGGCACAGGGGGGCTGCACACCAGGAAGGTGGAACTGAGGAGAGCGGCACCTCCCAGGTCATCCCTGCCACCTGGGAACACAACAGCCTCCTCCTCCCATCTCACCTCTGCTGCCAGAGGAGGCCACGCTGCCAGCCTCCCCTCCTTGTTCCCAATGTCAGTCAGAGCCAACCAATACTTGGAGGTAACTACAAGTTCATGGGTTTGCAGGCTGGGTTGCGGCCCAACACAGCATCCTTCATACGGTTCTCAGCACAGCGTATGTGTAGACAAATAAAACCTCCTGATTCAACGTCCTGGCTTCCTGCAGGCTGCTCCACACCTGAACCTTTGTCAGCTACTTCACATCTCCTCACTTGGCCAAGGTCTGCCCAAGCCTGTAGGGCCCATGGGGCTCCAGTGCGACAGCTCTCTCCAGGCACCAGGGGATTGTTTCTCTTTGCTCAGCAACCTCTCTGTAAAGTGGCTGAAGGACAGGTCTGGATACTCACTGTGAGCCATCCTAGGGCCAAGCACACGTTGGAAGCCTGAGGTGCTGAAGGCTTGTTTTGGAGGCAAAACCACAAGTTAAAAAGGCTCCACCACTTGTCCTGGTATCTTTAAGCACCAGACTGAGCCAACTCTGGATTAATTACATTATGCTGTGATGAAGGCTGTTGCTAGGTTACAGCAACTGGTCCCTAAGCCCATCCTACTGCAGGATTTCCTCAGAATCATTCATTTGTGAGCTCAGGGGCATCCCAGAAGGACAGGCAAGCACTAGGATCTCACAAGGAGCAGGGCCCTCAACTGCAGGGAAGCTGCAGACAGCACAGTCATCGCACATCTTGTCCCCAGCCTAGCCACCTGCCTGCCCCGTCCTGCACCAGCTCCTGTCACACTCCGGCTGTTTGTCCAGTCCCGCAGCACCTCCAGGAGCCTGTATGGCTCTCTGCAGAGCAGGCTTCCTCAAAAGGCACCTGCAAGTTCCCACATTCATTTCGCATCCTGATAATACCTGATCTTCGATAACCTTTTCATGTACCCACCCAAGGCCTTGGCAAGCCAAGGGAAAACATGCAATGACCTTATGGGAGCAGCAGAAATAGGGTGAAACTGAATCCCCCAAAGTGCAGAATCATTGCACTCCTTGCACTTGGCTCATCATAAATCAAAGGGAATGATGAAGACCCAGTACACCAGTCAGCCAACTGCTAGCTGTGAGTCTGCCACAAGAAACAGCTGTGAATAAAGCCAGCACCATCCCAGGATGCAGCAGGAGATGCATTATATGGGAAACATTAAGTACAAGCCCTGGCACGACCTCATCTGGACTGGCACAGCCTCAGAAAGATGAACTCAGAGTGGAGCTGGTGCCAAGGACAGCCGCTAGAATGGCTGGGGGACAGCTTGTGCGGCAGAAGAGAGGCAGAGCTGGGATGAGAGGCAGAGCTGGGATACGAGCCCTGTCTGCACAGGACTGAGGTGGAGCAGTATTTAAACAACAGTGCTGGCAAAGGAACAAATAAGCAGAAATTGGCCCGGAATAAAATTGGATGGCAATTATCAGACAGCTCCTAAACCTCAAGGCAGAAGACTGACGTACAGCTTCCTACACGGGTGCTGGAAACTGAGCTGTTTTGGAGATGGTTGGAACTGCCATGACCAGTCCATCTGTCCTTGTGGTAATTTTCTACCTGGTATTTTGACAAAGGGATGGAGGAAGGCACAGGTTGGGTATGGAGAAACCTGGTCCTTTCAGCACAGACTGTGCCACACAGGGCCAGGTACATGGCTTGACAGCAGTGATAAGCAGCTTGATTCACTTGCAGGGATGAATTTTGTGACAGATTAACACGAGCAAGAGCTTTAGCAAGCAGGGATGGCCACCTGTTCTAAGGAGACTTGGGCCATCAGAAGGATGCTGTGAACATGCTGCCTTTGCACCAGATGAATCCGCAAGGAGACGATGTACAGCCACAGAGGAGTCAGACAGCTTCAGGCCATTCAGATGCAGGTGAGCTAGAAGGTCCTGCCAAAACTGGCTCCCAGCTGGAGAGCCACAGCGAAGTCTGCACACAAGGCACACTGCAAAGCCTGCAGAGATCAGAACATCAGCCTGCTCTCAGAGTACAACTTCACTTGTGTCTTGCCACAACAGCTGCATCAAGTCATATGCCAGAGACAGCCACCAGTGACAGGAACTGCGAACCGTAGCATAATGTTACCATTCCAGGGATGGGGATACCAAGGAACCCTCCCCAAAATAAATGCTGGGCACATAACTCCCATTCACATCTCAGATTAGCAGCACAGCACCAGCTATCCCAGGTAACTATAACCCTGTTCACAAAGCAGATATCCAGCCTCCCCCAGATGCCAAGTCCCCTCTCCTCCTGGGCCGGTGAGGCAGCCCAATGCTCAATGCTTCAAGCAAATGGAGGTTGCAGCTGTGACTTAGCAGCTGAGTGATCCTGGCTGGGAAGATACAGTGGGTGGGAACAGGACCTTGTAGTTACCTCTCATGACTTATCATGGATGGTTTGGCTTCAGATGGGCACAGTGGAAGCCGAGATTTAACTGTACCATGTCAGAGCACCCCATGGGATCTCAGTCCCACAGCAGTATGGAGGCAGGGGAGCAGGCAGTGCAGCTTTCAGACGTGTGCCTACAGTAGTAGCCCTCGAGGCCAGGGCTGCCCTTGCTGTACTTGAGAACCAGGCCCTTCAAACCGTCAGATTACACAAATTTGCACTTCTCCCTCCTGCTGCTCTTTACCAAATGAGACTTTATACAACATGCAGCTCTGGCCAGAGTTAATCATAAGAAATCGCAGCTCCTCAGTCTTAAGGTCTTGATTTTTTTTTTGGATGACTGATAAACCCAAACAGATAAAAACACACACTGGTAACTCTAGAGATACTCACAGGATCTATTTATATCAATGTGATCCTGCAGAAGCTTCCCTACAGTTACAGGCACGTACACATACTTCTTATATTTAGCTTTTTTGAAAGACTGGGCATGGGTGAGCCCAATTCAGACAAGGTCTATTTCTTTCTCTCCTCACTCACGCTTGCCAGCGCTGGATTACACCTTACTCTGTAGCTTTAACTAGTTCAGCATTTTCTGGAAAAGGGATAAATCTAAGTCTAAAAAATGCCTTTTTGCTGCTATTCTTCTCCACACTCCCACTTTACCCACTACATAGGATTTCTCTGGCCTTGCTGTCAAAGCCAAAATATGCCACATGCCCTCCTTGGTCTCTAGTGTAAGTAAAGAGAGCTCCCATATCTGCTTCTTTTAAAGGAGAATTTTGGATCAAAATGATTCATCTTTGCTTGTTTTTGTCTCAGTTCCTTGTGTTGACAATGAACCTGAGCTGCAGGGAGTGTAAAGGCTCCTACTGGTAGTCAAATCTGGCCCAGGTGAAAAACAAACCAATGCCAACATAAACATTTCTAGGGGGCTCAGCGCTTGTTCAACCTTCTGCTAACCCATGAGCTGCATTCTCAAGAAGGCTGAGCTGAACAAAAATGCCTTCTCCTTTACGTGCTGTATGAAACAACAGCTCTCTCAGGACAGACCTCAGCTTTGGGAAAAAAAAAAAAATCATGGTTTTTAAGTTCAACTCTTTCTGAATGATTTTTAATTTAGCACCCCTTTCCAAAAAGTGTGAGAATGCAAAAACATGAGGATGTGACAGAGGGCTGTCCTTTTGTGAAAGAATCCTGGAGGGACAAGCAGCTCATGGGCCTGGGCAGACACACCTGCAGTGGAGAAGAAGATGTACAGAGGCAGTTGTACAACAGAGCTTTATAGTCAGAATGGATTTTTTTTGATGCAAAATGGAACATGACCCAAAATCTTTACAGAACAGAAGCGCTTTCAGGAACACAGCCAGCTGAAGCTTGAACGCCTGCCTGTCTTCTCACAAGAGAGGCCACAAACTTTGGTTGCGTCAACTTTTTCCTCTCCAGGCGTGCAGAGTTTGAATTGTCCCATGCAAATTCCCCACAGTGTCACAAAAAATGTAGTAATGTTCAGAGAAATAGTGAATGCTAATGGAAAACAGACCTGAACAATATACTGCTCATGCAGCAAACTTAGTTCATTTTATAGGGAAACAGTTATATGTGCATTTTGGGGGCTGGGGAGAAGAAAAAGAAAAATAGAACAGATAACTGCCTGCTGTTCAAGACAACTCCGAAGTGGACAATGGATCAAAAGAACACCTTGCTTTGTGGGGATGTAGTAGCAAATCCCAGCTTGGATACCACGGCTAACAATTCACAACAGAAAGGGGAGGGAGAACAAAACCAGACCTCAGATCAACCTGGATGCAACAGGCTAATGGAATGCACAGAACCTGGAGGGAGCTTCACTGTCCAAGCTGCAAAAGGGACCCAGAACCAAAACAGAAGTGGGTATGGAGAGCTAACAAACTCCACCAAACATGGTGGTGACTCACTGAGACACAGGCAAGTGTGAACAGCTGGCCTGTAGTGCCTATCCAACTGCAGCCTGCACTGCTGAAGAGGCACCAATCCACAAGTTCAAAGCAAAAATTAAGACTTCCCAAACTCATGGGATAGGAGGAGGCTCTCCAGTTGGGGCAGGGAAGGGCAGCACGCTGGCTGTTGGGAGGCTTGGCCCAGTAAACACAGCTGCGATATTGACAAATTGGACCAGGAAAGGTCATCTGAGCTACAGTGGTTGTTCCTCTCAGTGTAGAGAGGCGGTTGGTGCTGTACAGCCTGACTGTAAAATGCCTGAGAAGCAAATGCCTTGCCATGCTAACGCTGCTCTGTAGACAGTTCTGAAGCTCTGGATATCTTCATTTCCATGAGAGTCATGTCCCTGAGAGGTACCAAAAGGAGGGGATTCTAGTGTATGCAAATTCAAGGGTGGGAAATGCAGAAAAGCACTGTTTTTTCCCTCTCTTCTTCAAGTTAGCTTTGCACTTTGCATTGTTTTCCCAAACTGCATAGCAGTTTACATGTAGTGTCTGAGACACTGGGGCCACGGAAATCAATGGGGCTTCATGAATTCCAACAGCAACACCAGTGAGTGCTAATTAAGCTGCTGTGCAGAAAGGTCCCTTTCAAAGGACTCCAAAATCACACACACGCTCTCTCTCTGGTCCTGTGGCTGCTGTTTTATAGAGCTGTATCATAGCATGATCTGCTTGATTTAAAGCATCGACTGCTGGGTGGAGCAATGGCCAATACCACCTTTCTCATTAAAAAATAGGAAGAATAAAAAGTTAAAGACTTGAGACAGGCGAGCACAATTGCATTCATGCAGCATGTTTTGTTGCACTCCTCTTAATAAGACAGGAACTTCAGGTGTGCAGGAGTGGCATATAACAGGGGTGGAGCTGGAAGCAGGTCCCTTTCACCCCCACACCCTGCCAGCTACCAAACAGGGCATCTCTGGAAGGAGACAAAATGACAGCCTGGAAGTGGGCCTGGGAACCATGCCCTAAACCTTCCCCTTACTCAAGTACATCTCAGCTGCATTTTCTTTGTGTAACGAACACACCAGAACAGCACACACAGATGTAAAGCTTTTGTTCTGCCAGATCTGTTTTGAGTGAATACATGGCAAAAAGCTTTACACATCTGCATCTGTCCTGGTGTGACCTGTAAGAAAAGATGGAGACAACCACAACAGAAGAGTCCGCTGCATGTACAGGTAGCCAGCCTACAGCTCCTCATAGTCCCCACCTCCTCGTGGCTTGCTCATGCTGGCTCCTCCTCCAAGAAAAGCCTCCAGTTCATCTATCTCATTGTTTTTCTCCTTGCTTCTCTTCTTCTTTTTCTTTTTCTCCTCTTTGCTCTCCTCCTTCTCTTTGCTCTTCTTGTGTTTGCTTTTCTTTTTCACAGACTTTTCCTCTTCCTGCAAAATGAGAAAATTGTAATTAGTAAATCCTCTGAGCATGCCAGTAACCCAGCATATATCACCCTGAAACTTGGCTCTGATGGGAACCTTACTTAGGGAGAAGCATCTACCACCAAGGCTGGCTGGGACCCTTCTGTGAGTTTGGACAGAAGAGAAGAAAGACCATCTGTTTTTTATGTAGCAATGGTCTGTCAGGCAGTTTGTGCCTGACAATACCACATTACTGGACAAGCAGAAATGTCACAGATGAAGCCTCCTGCAGACTTCCCTCACTGTCTCTGAGATTAGCTCTGACTGGGATCACCCTCTGTTTGGAAAAAGCCATGGTGCTATAACATACTCCAATCAGCAGAGATGCCTTGCTCTAGTTAATTCTTCATTTTACAAACTCACACACTGCCTTTTTAAAAGCCAACTGTTCTAAAAGTTTGCTTTTAAGCTGCAAAGTGGTTAATGGTCTGCAGAGCCCATGGAGCACAGCTCTGGCTGCAGGATGCCAGAATGGAAGGCAGTCCACCCAGTGCACAGAGCACACTGTAGGTAGCTACCCCTTTCCTTGGCTGCTAAACAGTATCACTGAATCACAGAATCGTCTAGGTTGGAAGAGACCTCCAAGACCATCGAGTCCAACCTCTGACCTAACACCAACCAGTCCTCACTAAACCATATCACTAAGCTCTACATCTACATGTCCTTTAAAGACCTCCAGGGATGGTGACTCAGCCACTTCCCTGGGCAGCCTGTTCCAATGTCTCACAACCCTTTTGGTAAAGAAGTTTTTCCTAATATCCAACCTAAACCTCCCCTGGTGCAACTTTAGCCTGTTCCCCCTCATCCTGTTGCCAGGCACATGGGAGAACAGGCCAACCCCCACCTCGCTACAGCCGCCTTTAATGTGCCTATGATATATGGCAGATCAACTCTGAGGAATTAAATAGTACCTCTTTGCTTTTCTTTTTCTTCTTCTTTTTCTCCTTAGAAGCATGTTTATCTGTTCGAATAAACAAACAAACAAAAAATATTGTTTTAAATCATCACAAACCACAAGCCATGTGATTCTGCCCTGACCTATTTCTCAGAACAAAATGCTGTCCTGAAGCCACATGCAAAGGCAATCCTTATTTCTCCGGACAAACTGTGACTCCTTAGAAACTAACACAGGTTCCAGCAACAGGTCCTAATTTGACTAGATGTAGCTAGTTTAATTATGACCATTATATTGTCTATCTTATTTTGTGTTATGAACATCTGGGTCTTCACTGTATCACAGCCACTGAAGAAACAAATACAGGGACCAGACCTGCAAACTGGTCTAAAGGCCAAACTGGGCACCAGACTATTTATTCCCGAACTGAAGAAGAGCTACTGGGAACAATTTGCCTCTGGCCACTTAATACTTGAAGGCATATGGAAATCCCATTGGAGCAGACTAGCAAACTAGCACTGGTTGTTCAAGCTGCGTATGGAAATTATGTCACCCTGAGGCCAAAGTGCCACTGTTGCAGTTCTGCTCTACATCAGTGGCTATTTTCACTGCGTCAAATGAGCCCCAGAACCTATCATTGTCAAAACATTTGTCCCAGGCTATCGTGTCTGATAGCTCAGCCACTGATTTGACTGCTGAACTTCCACTGACTTTGCATAGACTCCTTGAACAGCGGAGTACTTATTTGGCTTTACATAGGAGGCTTTGTAGCTGCACCACTTTTCACAAGGTGGTATTTGATACCTATGTAGTCTTTCCCTCAGTTGATATGTAAATTCAAGTCAGCCATTGAGAACCCTAATTGCTGGTCAAGCTCCAACTGACTGGATTACCAAGGTATGTTTTTATACTTATCCCAGAGACAGGAGATAGGAGGAACCCACACTGGATTATTAGAAGTGCTAAATGGAAGTTTAATTATTGACCTCGGCCTCTGCAGATACACTTCTACCTATTCCTAGTTGTGCTGCTCAGCAACAAAAAATCACAAGCCAATGAAACCATCACTGCCTGTAATACCTTACTTATACTTCTGTAATACCTTTTCAATGATAAACCTCACTTAGGTCACTTCTGTCTCCCCTTAAATTTTTAACTTTTCATCTTTCTGGGTGACATCAGGGACAGATGCTTTGCAGTAATGCCAAGAGAGCAGAAATCATTTGCACAACTGAAATTTGTTCCCTCAGAAGACTGAGGGAAAATAAAAAGCCCAAGGAGTGCTTAGGTTATAACCAGAAACTCACCCCAACTTTCCCCAAAGTAGAAGAGGAAACTGGCAGGGTAAGTCCAAACATTTTGCTCACATTGATCCAAATTCTCGAGGAGGTGGACAGTGCAATGCTGAGCATCAGTTCCCAGGCATGCAAAGTTAAACAGGAAGCCTTACAGAAGCAGCTCGTGAAAGATGTGCTCCTGCTTCCAGCTGGGACAGAAATAATACATGGCATATGCCATGCATGAGGCAAGTTCTCCCAACCCCCATGGGGAAAAACATAAAGTTATTTATGTTGTGTTAAACCACATTAAAGACTCACACAGGGCACTGCATGAAGTTGCATGGTATTTTATTTAGCGCAAATTGGTTTGCTTACACCCTGGAACCACTTTGGGAAAAACAAGACACCTGAAAAACAAAATCAGCAAGAGTGGAAATGTGGTGTGACCATTACCTTCTTCACTGCTCTCCTTGGGACCAGTTTCTTCCAAACCCAAACCAAAGAGATCTGAGTCATTTTTCAGTTTAAAGGAGTGGACTGTTGATTTCACAGGCTGGGGTGGCTTTGCCAACGAGGCATCATCATCAGATATTTCAGAGAGATCTTCCCGGACAGGGAATTCATCCTAGAGACAACAAGAAAAGACCAACAACGCAGACAGGTCTTTCAAACAAAAATCTCTAAATATTTTGTATACAGAGATGTCAGCATGTGCGGAGGAGGGAAGGAAATGGTAGCTGAACTGAGCTGTTATTGCCTGAAAATCAATGACTATGATACTGTAAGCTCTATTTATTTCTTGCTACGGTAAAATGGCTAGATAGCATTGATCCTGGAAAGCACACTCTGACAACTTATCATTCATGACACCAAAATCAAAGACTCAACTGTGTTAGCCCAACAGCACCAGCCTTTACTTGCCCTGGTGAGGCACCTCTGTTTTGGGGAAAATCAAATCTAAATAGCTGAAAACAACTCCAGATTTGACAAACAAAACCTTCCTGTGTAGCTCTGGGGGGTCTTGCACACCAGAGGCAACATGCAGCAGGGCCAAGAAAGCAGTCTGTGTTTGCAGAATAAATCTGTTCATCAAGTCAAAAGGGAATGTGCTCTCAGTGAAAATTTTCCTCTTCAATGTGGGCAGAATGCTGCAGAGACTAGGTATTACCCCACAAATCCTTTGCTTCTCTGCACAATGGGAGTGGAAATGAAGTTCAGTATTCTTCTGTACATGCAACTAATCCTCTTCAGAATTTAACCTTTTCTTTATATCCTCCAAACTGACCACAAACACCTCACTCTGCTGACGATTTAGGCAGTGTGTTCCCCTCCTCCTTGCTTAATGGTGGTGTTTTTACTGCTTCACCTTACCAGTACACCTTGTACTTGAAAAGCATTCATAAGTTCTGGAGCATCTCCCTAACACTGTTGCAACAGCAAGTTCTCTCACAAATCCCATTTCTCATCATCATTTGTTACATGTACCATCACAGTTACAAAAAGTAAACTTACTCCAAATAGTTTTGCTTTTATATTAAGATGCCAGGAAAAGCAGGTACTAAAACACTAAACGAATGGAAAATTACTTTATAAAAAACAGCATGACCCATACCAAACAGTGAAAGAAACTGGGACAGCTGTATTTACTGCAGGTTTGTGGAATGATGCAAACATATAAAACACTCCCAAAAAACAGCTGGCCTAGACACTTGGGGTACCTGGGGTACCTCAGAACAGCAACTGTCCATCCCAAATCATGACTTTCGGTTCCTACAGAGATTGTTCTGCTGGCTGTGAGTGCAGATCACTGAAATCACCAGTACCTAGACTCACAGCAGCAAATTCTTATGAGCACAGAGAAGATGCTTGCATTATCTTGGTCTATAACACACAAGTCTAGGGACAGGAGCCGAAGGGACTCCTGCTCACATATATCATAGCCATTTTACAGCTAGCCTGGCTATAATGGAAAGGTTGCCCCTCTTCTTGGGTAGATTTTCCTACTTCTGTAAGGAGCTTTGCCAAGCAAATTTGGTATGGCCTTTTGATTGCTGCATTGACTCTAAGGAGCTCACTTTTTCTCTCTCTCTAGCATGCACATGCTTCTACATATTAAACTTCATGTGAAAATCCACCAGCTTAGTATTTCATACTTTCCACACTACTTGACCGACCACACTCTGGATTTACTGAGAATAAACAGCACATTAAAATCTGTGAGCACAAACCTTGTTGCTGCATGGTTTCACCAATCACAGCGTTAGTGGGTTTGTGCTTAAATCAATTTCTTCAGGTTGCTTAGCACCTGACTTGCTGTGACTGCTGCTGAGAGACTGGCAGAGCAGATGAAAGCTCTGCTCAGTGAGATGCCTCAACACTTCAAGCTCAACTCTGCAGCAGTGCACGGTGATTCTTGCATATTATTTACCATTTTCTTCCTCTGGCTGTCAGATTCCTCACTTTCAAAGTCTGGGTCATCCATAACAAATGAGAGCATTTGAGTAGCTATTGGTCCCTCTTGATCACTGTCAGACTCCTCAGGCTTTTCCTCTTTGACCACTTTCTGTTTGAGAGCATGTCCTTTGCTTTGGGAAGTGGTCTTTGGGGCCTGGACTGCTGCTGGGGTGGTGGCAGCAGCTGGTGTACTAGTGTTGAGCTTGCTGCTGCTGTTTCTTTCAGACACAGAATGTGGAGGTAAACTGTCAGGAGGCTTCAGGTCAGTTGCTTTGGTCAGTACTGCTTCACTCTGTGGTTTCACAGAATTTCTGGAAGACCTGAGAAGAAAAAAACAAGTTGATAGAGCCTGTCCACACAACCATTCTGTGATTCTGTGAAGCAAAGCACAACGACCAATTAATAGCTGAACATGCCTCAAGGGCTTCAATGTGCATCTCAACAGGAGATGTAAGAGATGTAGCTCATCCTGTGTGTGTCTGTATGTGCGTTTGAACACAAAACACTCAGATGGTGAAAGTATTTCTGGCAGTAAGTCAAATGCTGAATGTTCTCATGTCTCTGAGAATGCTGATGTAAAGGTGCCTGCATTGGTGGGCCAAATCCAATCATCCTACCCACAGTGTATGATATGTGGAGAATATGATTCAGTTCATCGTTCTCCAGCACAGGATGTGGTGAATGACTTCCACTCCCACTGCAAGACTTGATACCTCTGTCCTCCTCACACTGCTATTAACAGACTTTCAGGAGCTCGGTTACAGTCTCTTGTTCAAACTTGAGAAAAAGGCTGGGCCATCCCCAAACAGAAATGTACCAGTGACCAAAGGAACACAGTGCTCAAAAGCACACTACAATACAGCTGCATCACACCTAAAGTAACAACAGCTACTAGTACCACAACCCCCCTCAGAAGATGCTGCATAAAGCAGTTCCAGCTCAAGTAAATCCAGATTCAACTTAAAGATGAAGGAATGGGCTCCAGAGATACCATGATTCCACAGAGCTGCACAAAAGTCAATGGCAGGACTGAGAAGAAGCCCAAGTTTGCCAGCACAATCCCACACTTCAGGATATGTTTCATACCTTTTTTTTTCATGTTCTGTGTCAATGCTTTCATCAGGTATGGGTATGACCTTAGAGTCCTTAACCTCTTCCTCCTCCTCACTGGACAGGGTGATATTCTTGCTGGGCACTCGCTCTGTTGCCAGCACGGGTCTGCTGGGGATTTTGTCATCCAGGTCTAGATCGTCTTGGAAACCTGCGACCATAGGGTTCCCCCCAGGTGCCTCTCCATCACTGCAAAGTAGACAATGATTAGACATAGCACCCTGAAGACACGGTAGGAAAGACATGCCTCCCCTTGAAAGCACAGTGCCACTTGCCATGCTTTTATAGCCAATTTCAGGCCTACCTTTCCCCTGTCCAGGGCAGTTCTGCTGCTGTCTTCCTATTGTGTGCCCCCAGCCTACTGCCCCATTCACGCTGGACCTGCTCCCTGTAGGCTACAAGGGTGACACAAGCCCAGCACCAAAACACGTCACAGAAGGATGTCACACAGTGGTTTTTACTAATCAAGGCTAAGATGAGTAAGCTTTAGTGCTGTAGAGCAGCCTGTTTGTTCAACAGGGCCTCTAACAGAACATCCCTGGTCTAACATACAAGGATCAGCCAATTGAAAAGTGGGAACCACCTGTCCTGATGCCCACATCCTGTAATGAAGCCTGATCATACACTGCCACTACTATGGAAATTCACTTGCAGCTATTAGCTTCTTGGAATGATTTCTGTTTCTCTGGTGTTCCCTGAAGCAGGCAGCTATTCAGACACCATAACCACGCTTTAACATTTCCCAAAATAAATTAACCTAAGGACACACTTTTAGAGCTAAGAGTCTGCCAGGCTCCATGAATATGATACAGCTATGTATTCAGAGTCATTTTGATAGAGCTTCACAGCTGAAATTACCAGCTGAAAGGTTCTTGTCTGGATTTCCCCAGGACTCAACAATTTTAATACTTTCTCATGGATTTACTCAGGTCAGGAATATAGATATTTTTCAGTCTCAGCTGATGAACCTTTGTGTTACCTTCCCCCATTCTATTTGCTTTATCTGCAACAGATACTCAGTTTCTTCCTGACAATCTACTGTGTATGATACCCACTCCACCGTCCTTTTGACTTGATAAGGACTGTACAAACACAGCATTTATTTTTACGCAGAGATTTTAGAGTCATGAAAGGAACCACCAAAAACTACAATCTTCAATCTGGCAGATGGTGCCAGCAGACAGCCAGCACAAAGACACAGTGGAGGATGCTGTGCTGATGGGATAAGAAATGCCAAGGCCTAACACAGTCCACCTGACTAGTACTCAACTGGGCTCTTCTTATGGCCAGGTACTTTTTACACGTTAGTTTTAAAGAATAGTGCAGCATTTGTGACAACAGTGTAGCATTTGTGACATAAGGGGCACTATGCTTATCACAACTAGCACAGTGACTACAACTACTGCTTGTCTGGGTAACAGCATTAAGAGCAGGACTAACATCCGTTCCCTCCTGCTTTCTATGTTGAGTCCTGAAATGCACCTCTGCTTTCAGGACTCAGAGCTCAGCTCCCAGCTAAACAGAAGCAGGCTGCTTAAGAACCCCTTCATTATTAACACTGCTGCTCTCATACTGAGCCAGAAAGGAGGGACACAGCCTGTCCCACACAAAGGAAAAGAAAATTGCTGTTCAAAGCAGCCTCCAAGTGAGAGATTTCTGAGGTATGTAAAACACTGGCAGTGTTTTCTCTAGAAATGTGTTGAAAAGAAAATGGAATCACACCTTAAAAAACAGGAGCATATTATCTTGAACAAGTGACACTGTATTTCTGTAACATGTCACCACTCTATTAAGCATAAGACTGTTCCTATTGCCACTGTCCTTCGACTGCACACCATACTCGACTTGCAGCTTCTAAAGCATTCCCAGTTTGAAGAGAACGTCTACGCGTGTACACACACACATGCAAAGTGGGTCATCTCCCTTTGCAGTGAATACACTGCCTCCCTGTATAACTTCCACACAAATCATTAAGCGACAGCTTAAGAGCAAAGCAAAGAAGTGAATATATGTCAGGAAAATCACTGCTGCAGTATAAACAAGGCCTGACAATGCAAAATTAGTACCAGCTTGTGGTCCTGAGATTCCAGCTGGAAGGAAGTCAGAGCATGCAAAAACAAGCATATTGCACCACTCTTGCCAACACCTGATACACTG
Source organism: Anas acuta (assembly GCF_963932015.1). Classification (NCBI taxonomy): domain Eukaryota; kingdom Metazoa; phylum Chordata; class Aves; order Anseriformes; family Anatidae; genus Anas; species Anas acuta. The sequence continues at coordinate 678,375 of NC_088998.1, forward strand.
CCAAGCCTGCATTAGTGTTGAGCCAACATGTTTGCAGGCACAGGTACCCACCAAAAATGACTATGCTCATGGAGGTCTGTATGAGTTACTGACCAAAGAGTGCATCAGGGTTTCCTCAGAGTGAGCCCTTCATCATGTGCGTGGAACAGCCCCTGGTGATGAAACAAATCCTGCTGCAGTCTGAGCATATGCTCTCAAACCTCACTTGACAAGTATCCCACCAGCCCTGCTGTACAGCTAGTGGATCCAGCCCCACCAGGAGCCATCAGAAGCCTTTTGCCACATTATTTTTTGAGGCTAGAGAAAGAGGAAAACAGGGTGAGCCTGCATGGCTACATTCCAGGAGATGGGGGTCTTCTAGTGTGCACCAAACAGTGCCCTCAGGTCTCCTTGCTTTGTCTAGCACAACTGAATACCACTATGTATAAAACAGAGGTGATACAATCAAAGAACCAATTAGAAGTCCTTTAGATACAAGACGTCTAATCAATGCTTATGATAAATATCTAGTGACATGGAGAAAACTCAACAGCAATTCTGTTAGAATCAGCATAAACTTGCTTTCAAATAGACACCTGCAGCTTACTCATGGACCCAGGACAGCCTGAGCCAGCAAGAGGGAAGGGGACAGTCCAGAGTCAGACTAGATCCTCTGATGCAGTCACATACACACCGGCTCTTGAGTATCAAGCTAAAAAGCAGCAAAATAAGTTCTGAAGAAGCAAACTGGAATAATTGCACTGCCTTCCTAATCAACTGCTAAGGAAACTGATTTGGTGAGTTCTTTTTACTGCAGGCTGGAGAACCATAAATGCCATTAAACAAAGTGCAGGACTCCATTAATCTCTTAAGATCTGCACTGGGATTTGGCTATAAGAACACCAAGAGACATCAGTACATGTTGAAAGTCTGAGCAGTTGTCTGATCATTGGGCAAGAAGTTCTTTGTTTCAGAGGCATGAGCTCTTTCCTTGCTGCTAGCATGCTTCAGAAAAAAAAACATTTTTTCTAACATCACTGCTCTGTGTCATCTCTTGCTCCATTGTTTAGCGAGCTGTTATGGAATACAAAATGAGAGAAGTTCACATAACATCACTGAAAACAATAACCCTGAATTCCCAATGTAACTAAAGTGTATGAGAAATACCAAAATTTACAACCTCTTCTTGAAGCTTAGAAAGGAAAAGCAAGCAAGTTCTTATACATGGAAGCAAGCACAACACTGAGTTCAGGACACGGTTCAGTTACACACCATCCTGCTTCTAATAACAAGTAACTACTTCTGCTTCACGTATGAAATGCACTGTACACTAAGGGCTTCTTATATGAGCTAACTGAAAGACTCCTGCTTACAGACAATAAGAAAATATATCTTATTCAGGTAAGAGAATTAAGTCGAGGAATATTTAACACAAAGCCCATTTTCCTGCTCTGTCTTACACGGTTCTTCAGTTTAGGAGATTACACTCGGTCCTAACACACCCAGAAGAAATGCTGGCAAGCTGTGTAAGCTTAACACTCAGATCTCTGCTTTAAAATGTTCAGGAAACATGAATGCATCTCTCTAGAACGTTCTTAGGCTTTGTTCCTCACTCAGATTCAAGGGGGATGCAACTTCTAGTATGTCTGTTTTTTAAAATCAGTGACATCTCTATTAGGTTTCAGCGGTTTCACAGAACTGTTGTGTTCTTTAGGTCCGAGATAAATATCTGCAGCAGCAGATTTTGTTGCAACTACAATAATCTACTTATTGCAGTAGAGGATAATTATTAGGGAATGTGCTTACAGAACTCTTATGCTGCTCCTGTGCACTGTGGGGTTTTAAGTGGGATCCTCAATCAAATCTGTTATTGCAGGTGACGGACAGAATCACTTAGTGCAGCTCTGAATTTCAGCATGCCTGGTTTGTTATGGTAGGCCCTTTTTGGCAAGTAACAGAACGTAAAATTGACAGACAACCAAGAAAACTGTGCAAACTATGTAAGAAATCAGAGCAAGACATGGATGCCATGCTGCAGAGAAGTGTCAAGCACCTGAAATCTCAGGGATGTGCTGCAAGGTCTTCTCCCACGGAAACAGAGCTATTCTAATAGTAGATGATTACCACTGTTCATCAAAAGATGAAGCTGTGAATGAGTGTTCTCTCTGTGCCCAGGGGAAGCCCAAAGGTAACTCTCTTTTTGCCCCAACCAGCTTGTATGCCTGGAAGGCTACCAAGACTGGGGACAGAACACAGAAGGGCTTCATAACAGTTGAGAATGCGACAACTCTACTGGCAAGGAGCAGAGCTCATTACACAACTGCTTGAGATGTTTGGGTTTTGTACACCTATTTGCTTCCAATAACTGATGCTTATTAGAAGAGAAGCCTGTGCTAAAGATCCAGCGTCCTTCCCACAGAAAGAACTGCAGCTAAAAAGCTCTAAGGGCACTCCAGGACCCAGTCCTTCAGCAAACCCCAAGAAGGTCAGGCTTGGCTCTCCTGACATCTCTTTGTTGAACTTCTTATGGTCGCTAGTGGGGTCCCTCAAGGCTCCGTTTTAGGGCCAGTCCTCTTCAATGTCTTTATAAATGATTTGGATGTAGGACTAGAAGGTGTTCTGAGCAAGTTTGCCGACAACACCAAACTTGGAGGAGTTGTGGACTCGGCTGAGGGTGGAAAGGCCTTGCAGAAAGACCTGGACAGATTGGAGAGCTGGGCGATCACCAACTGCATAAAGTTTAACAAGAGCAAGTGCCGGGTCCTGCACCTGGGATGGGGCAACTCTGGCTATAGACTGGGCGACGAGACACGGGAGAGCAGCCCTGCAGAGAGGGATCTGGGGGCTGTGGCTGACAGCAAGTTGAATATGAGCCAGCAGTGTGCCCTGGCAGCCAGGAGGGCCAACCGTATCCTGGGGTGCATCAAGCACGGCATTGATAGTCAGTCGAGGGAGGTGATTGTCCTGCACTGCTCCGCACTGTGCGGCCTCACCTCGAGTACTGTGTGCAGTTCTGGGCACCACAGTACAAAAAGGACGTTAAGCTGTTGGAGAGTGTCCAGAGGAGGGTGACGAAGATGTGAACGGACTAGAGGGGAAGACGTATGAGGAGCAGCTGAGGTCACTGGGCCTGTTCAGCCTGGAGAAGAGGAGGCTGAAGGGGGACCTCATCGAGGTCTACAACTTCCTTGTGAGGGGGAGTAGAGAGGCAGGTGACCTATTCTCTGTAAACACCAGTGATAGGACCCTGGTGTTAAGCTGAGGCAGGGAAGTCTACGCTTGACATCAGGAAGAGGCTCTTCACAGACAGGGTGGTCGCACACTGGAACAGGCTCCCCAGGGAAGTGGTCACTGCACCAAGCCTGTCTGAATTTAAGAAGCGTTTGGACTGTGCACTTAGTCACATGGTCTAAACTGTCCAACTCCTGTCACCTGCATGGTGCCAGGAGTTGGACTTGATGATCCTTATGGGTCCTTTCCAACTTGGGATATTCTGTGATTCTATGATAAAAATAACCCAGCTTGGCCATAGCTGCAAGCAAGATACTTTGTAGGCCAGCATGTTTCTAGCAACTACTGTTTTTTTTCTTATTTTTTTTTAAATTTTAAACAAAAAACATCTACATATGTGTTCTACTGTCATAAGGGATGGTGATTCAGGCTGACCTGCATTAGGCAGGCACTGAGCTTCACACACAGCACTGATTTCATGTTGTTGTGGTTGAACCAAAGAACACTGAATCATAACAAATATGTCAAAAGATGCAGAATCCAGATTCACAGACAAGCTGTGTAAGTGTTTAATTACTCTCTTAGTTAATCCAGTGGTGATGACAAGAGGCAGCAGGCAGAGACTATTCTAAGCAGATGGATATAGAGCCTGAGAGTACTCCTGGGTCACCTCTCAAATGACAGCCTGCTTTCAGACAGCTTTGCTGAACATCCTCTTGTCAGAGCAGCTTGGTATACCACAATCCCTTTCTTAGATAAAAAAAAAAAAAATCTAGGAGAAAAAAATAATAAATAATAATAATTAAAAAAATAAAATCCAGCCTCCATAAGCTCAGCTCTCTCCCATTTGAAGGATACTGGGAAGGGACATTAGAAATGGACAGAGGAACAAGAAGGCCTTCCCTAAGGCTTTTCTGGAATCTGCAGGCAAGCATAGAGAGACATTTCCAAAGGAGCACAGCCATCTCCATCCTTCCTTCCAGAATCCTGCTGAGCCATGGAGTGCCCCCAAGAGTCCTCCAAAAACCACAGTCCTCCTCATAATGCCTCCAAAATGGCAGTATCAGGCCATGAAGGAACCTGTCCATTCTTCGGGCCTCTGCAGCGGCAAGTTGTTCAATAGGCAAAACAGAAAAATCCTGCAAAGTGCACCAAGTTCCATAAGGAAAATACCTCAAACGTTTCATCACATTGGTTAGAACGGAAACCCTTCCCGATAAAAAGCAACCCATGGGTTTATCACTGGTCATGAAATGAAGACAGCAAAACCAGGAAGGTGATAACTAGCTTTCACTGCCATTCCCCTGATTCCCAGGAAGTAGTGTGTATCATTAAAAGGGAGACAGTAACAGACAGAAAGGAATAGGGGCAGCTAATTGCTCTGCAGTCCCTTTCTGAACAGTTGTAATGGGTTAGCTAGGCCTGAGCAATTATTCAGATTGCACATCCTGGTACATCCCTGTCTTGCTCTTGCTCCACCCTCTTTCCCTTACCTTTCACTATCAATACAGTGTTTAGTCTGTAGTTTCCCTTTGTCCTTCTGTGGAACTGGGTCTTCTAGAAAGCTGTGATCCAGGCTGTCATCAGGAACAAAGTCCTCCACACTCTGTACTTTTGTAGGGGCTTCAGGACGGGAAGGAGGAGTAGCAGCAGCATCTGTATTAGCAACAGTAGTTGTAAAACACTGAGTTCACCACAAGCAAGACAGAAGTTTGATTTTTACATATCTATCCTGTCCAGGGCCCCTTCAGCACACAGATAACAGCCACAAAGCAGGACCTCAGCTATGCAGCAACGGAAGAGGAAAGCTATGAACAGGATACAGAAACCAGTCCAGAATCTCACATGAAGTCATTCACAGACCTCGTGCAGCCACTGTGGTTTACAAAGCACAAGGTTGATCCAGCCTCCTAGATGAGTCTGAAAATCTCTTTAGAATGGTAGCTGATTCTGCTGTACAGTGAATACCACAACTGACTATACCACAACCAGATTTTTGTACTTACACTGTATGCATCACTCCTGTGTTATGTCCCTTCATTATTCTTTCACCTTTTCCAGACTGTTCAGTTCACTCATTCAGTTCCTCTTGCTTTTTAAACTGTATCTGTCAAAGGCAGGATTGTTCATACTGTGCTTTTAAATGCCCTATGTTACCAAAAGCTCTTGAGCTTTTGCAAATAAAAATAAAGCTACTGCAAATAAAGATTTGCTTTAACACAAATTATGTGTAGACACACCTTTACCTATCATCAGGGTATCGGGACAAAAGACACTTGAAGTCTAGAGAGATTAATATTTTCAGATTTGCAGTATTAAACCTTTTTCTTCCGCCTGGACTGCACTTCACACCTAGGCTCTTTTGGGTGAGCAAGCTTTCTATATGAATATAGATTTTGCCCTAATAGCACATCTTTCAGTTTACTTCTGCATATGAAAAACAGTCTTACTAATGTCACTGATTGTCTTTGGTCTAAGAAAAAACTCAGCCAAAAGAATTAGTGCTGCAAGACTTCAATGTAAAGATTAAATAACAGCTCCCACAGAAAACACCAAGTATTACTTTGTGATAGTGATTTTCAACTGCTTTCCAATTAGCTAGTCCCTAGGCATGTTCCTGTAGAGTTGCAGACCCTTGGCACACTACATAAATATAACAACAACAGATCACTTTTCTCCTTGCTGCTTTTTGCAACCCTCCTAAAAAGCACTCCAGAGACCCTAGGACTGCAGGCCACAAGCCTAAAGAGGTCTTGAGCTGGATTTGGTGGTAGACCACTAGCCTTTTTTATACATATCAATATGACCAATTTTTTTGCCAACAAGGCATTTCTAACATTTTCTCCTCTTTAATTGTTTGTTTCTGGATAGGAAGAGTCATAAACAAACTGGAATGGGTGTACTGTGTCATACCTGGTAACAGATTCAGGATGCAGAACACTGTGTACAAATCTAAAACTGAAAGATTTCAACATCTGAAACTGCAAATCATGTTCCCAGCACCTCCTCCTTTCTTTCTGTGGGTGTTTTGAGAGTACTGTGAGCTCTAGGGATTGACAGTTTGAGAGGGAAGGTATTTCCAAAGGGTGATTCAAACCATGTCACGCTAATAATTTTTAGGCAGTGCCAGCTCTGCAACTCCAGTCAGCTTCACTAACAAAGTGAATGTGACAGGCAAATTAAGGTCCAGATCAGTAAAAAAGAATGCAGCAAACCTCTCAATGCTTCTGCCCTGCAACTTCATCTAGCCAGGGTTTGGACTGAATGCTGTGCCACTCTGCTCCATTGTTTACTAGTGCTAAGGAAGAAATCAAGACCGTCTGAGGAGGAGAGCAGCCCATCTTCAAAGGAGCTTATTTCCCTGGAGGGGAATCCATTGCAGAGCCTGGACTTACGTGATCGTTTCTGGCTGAATAACCTTTAAAACCAGCACTCTGCTGCTTGCTGTTAACACACAGGAGCCCCTTTCAGCTGCCAGACTTCTGTGAAGACAGTGCTTCAAATAGCTTCTCTGATGATTTTTCTTGCTATTCAAGAGGTGTATGTGCTCCTGCTAGGAAGCTGACAATTATTTTATTAGTGTCCCCTGGGTGCTTAGTACCTTCCTCATGAAGCACACTACAGCCCCTGTCCAGCTGGCTGAACAGCCCCTGTCCAAGTCCAACACAGAGACAAACAAAAACGCTGATCAGGAGAAAACAAGCAAGTGACCATGTAGCTCTCCTTGGATGCGTTGCACAAAAACAGGGGCTAGGTTTCTCAGACAACTGTTTGCTTGGCCTCTCACTGTGGAAAAGCAGAAAAGAAAACAGAGAAACACCCATGGGTGACACCCTGTCTAGACATACCTGGCTGGGGAGGAGAGGGGTCTGGCGCAGGAGATGTCCCAAAAAGACGTGAAATGATGCTGCGCTTCGGAGGTGGGGCTGCAGCTGGAGGTGCTGGAGTGGTGGTAGCTGGTAGAGGCGTATGCGGCTGCTGAGCCTCAGGTGCAGGCACTGGTGAAAAAGATGAGGGGGGTTCAGGAGAGATGGCAGAGCTTGTGGAAAGAGGCTGTGGTGGCTGTGGGGTGCCAGGGCTGGAACTGCCTGTCGATGTGGAACTTGGAGGTACTATGGGTGACTGGGAACCAGAGGAAGGGCTTTGCCCATTAGTTGTTGGTGGTGACGTGTGTCCTCGACTTCGGGCTTCCATCATTTCAAGGAAGCTGCAGGAAGATAAATTACAAATATAAGTAATGGAGAAAACATGCTCAACAGAGTACAATGCTGTGCTGCTTTGACTACATGCTGAGCTGGGAGGGTACAGGCCTGCTTTCAGAGCTGCCACAACTCCCTGGGTCATGATAAATCTGGTTCACCCATGTGCACTAAAGTCACACGATCTGCATGATAGTGTGGAGAATCCCAACCTGTTCTGCACTGCAGGATGAAACCTACGTTTGTAATGCTGCTGGGAACGCCCTGGACAGATAGACTATAACAATGTGCCAGGGCTTGAAACTCAACCTTAAGTCAGTACTTGGACATATGCCTCTAAGGGAGTAAGTGCTACAGGAATGGCACATTTCTACATTCTGCAGAAGAGATCAAAGTGTTCAGGAAATCTTAAATACTATGAAAACATCTTCTTTCAGCCAAGAATGGATTTGTGAGGAGAATCCTTGAATTTAAAAACAAACAAAAAAAAACACACACCAAAAAAAAACAAAAACAAACAAAAAAAACCAGCTATCCAGAGGCTCAGAGGACTGACTGCAATTATTCTCACAACATGCAGATATATGTGCAGTCTCTTCCCTTGTACACACACGCCATGTGTGGGAGCCACTTGAACCAAGCAGCAGATGCTCTGAAGCAAACTGCGGTCCTGGTTGGATTCCTGACTCAAAGAGCATTAAAGCCTGAACCATCAGAAAGGGTAAAACGCTACATCCTTTCGAAAAATGAAACCAAGTCTGATCCTGCTGCAGCCTCCTGCAGCCCATTTGGTTAACGGTCTTTTCACAAGCTTGATGAAATGAAAAGGCTTTTTCTATAGAATGGTCTCAAAGTAAGATCTGTTACGTGTAGCACGTCAAAGATATACAGATAGGATACCTGAAGTGTATCATGTATAAAATCTATCAAGTGTCATTGTCTTGCTTCCTTTCATTGAGCCTAATAAACTCATGTGCCCAGAGGCTCTAGGTCCAACTGCTTCTGCAAGACAGATTTAGTTGTGCTCCAGGCAATGAATATGTTGAAATGGAGACATGCTCTCAGAGCACGACCTTGTCCTGCAGGGAGTTCAGACAGACAGGCACCTTCACTGGAATGATTTTTAAGCACAAGCCAACATTATGGGCTAAAAGATTCTACAACTTCCTTGAGATATTTTCTATTTTAAGGAGGAACCCAATACATGTTTATGAAACAAATTAATATACTTTATGTCCACAAGATGTCTGGAGCCCTAGTGAAAAACCCCAGGACGCTGCTAGTTAAAACAGAAAAAACAGCTAAAGAGAGGATAAAGGGCAGCACTAAAAAGTGGTATTTGATAGGAAAGAAGTCCTTGGTAGAGTTCCTCAAGAGATAGCCTTGAGATGCATTTTAGTATTTCAGTAAGTGGTACAAAGTCCATAGATATGTTCATGAAGTTGCAAGTAGTTCATCGATATAGAAGACAGGGACAAGACAGAGAAAGAACTGGATGACTGTGAAAAGCAGAAATGTGAAGGAATTCAACAATGCAAAGGAAATAGTCATCTGCTCAAAGACTAGGGAACAGGTCTTCTTGCTCCAAGTTCACCACGTCTGCATGGCTAGGAAAGATTTGCCTTGCTCGTTCCAGAAGACCAGGCCAGAAGACTACAAAAACAGTGATGCCTGTGAGGAGCAGGATAGTAGCCAGGCCGTCACATGGCCCGTTCTCTGCCTCTCCCCTGAGACTGCTGTCAAGGCAGCTAAATTAGTGTTGTGCTAACCTATCTGATGCTTCCACCAGGATCTTGAGCAAGGCTTACATGTTTATTCTACCTATGCTGAGTACAACAAAACAAGCTTCCATCAGAACTGCAATCAGAGCATGCAACAAAGCATCCATTCCAGTATCCTCCCTCCCAAGGGACTCGTAGCTGGGGTGAGCTGTGCAACAACACAACCTGCTGAAAATGATGCATGGATTTGTCACATGACAAACAGAAAACACAAAGGATTTTAACTCTTGCACGTACAAGTACAGATGTCTCTGTGGAGACAGTATCCAGGTTTGTTTGGAAGGTGCACAATGCATCATGCACAGACCGCAAGACTCTAACAGTGTATTTTCAATGCATGTCTTTCACTGTGCTGTGGGACCGAGGAATTACACATCACTCCTTTCTTGACAAGGTATCCCCCATGGCAGATTATGCACTGCATTTGTGGTGAAGGAAAGATAAACCACGGAAGGGTACCTGTAATTCAGCCCTTATCCAAATAAGTGAATGCTCTGAACCCACAAAATTGCTGCGGCGTAAAAACTATCCAAGATGCTTCCCTGCACAGGATGTGCAGCTCTGCAAATCTACACCAGAAACATTGAGTGATAAATTCCATCAGCTCACCCCTCCAAGCTTGGATTCAGGGCTCCTGATGAGCTGAAGGCAGGATGGCTGAATAGTTCTGCTTCATGGTACTGATGCCTTCTCCCAAGTCCTGCTCAGGGTTAAAGACATACCTCCCAACTGTGGAGAGAAATGAATGCCAACTGATCTACATGCACCCCTATTCCTGTTTATAGCAACAGTGCTCCCAGCTGGAAGGCCTGCAAGCTTGGTAACTGCTACAGCCAGCATCCGAGGTACTGATGCCAGTTCTGCTTGCCCTCTTGGCTGAGCTGAGCTTTCTGGCTATGAGCAGCTCTGCCAGCCTGTGTGAGCACCTAACTCACCAAGGCTACATGCAAACAGAACTGAACAACTACTGCATTATTGATCACAACACTGTCCCGCAATCAAGGCAGCTGGGTGACTCAGGTAGGGTCTATTAAGACTATTGTGTACTGAAGACTGTGGAACAGGATCCTGTATGAAGTACATACAAAGAGCATATGTAGTCATTAGAGGATAAAGAATATTGAGCTTGAAGAGTATTTAAAGCTGGTCCCAATGAAGTGCACGACACTCTTTACAATATCAGGCTATTGAAGATTTACTGTACTTTGTTCTGTCAAAGCTACCCAGTTTGGAAACAACCTGCTTTGTTCTGGGCAAGTGGCCATCTCCAGAGGGAGGGAGGGCTGTGAATACCACCTGTTTCTCCTACAGAAACACACGCATTTTAAGAGCTGGAGGGAAAAAATGCTACACGATTGAAGTGTAAAGACTGTCATTCTTCCCTCCAGCTCAGCTAGTCTGGGGAGTAGCACACATGCAAGCTCCCTTCTGCACCTGCTCCTATGCCTTGCTCATCTGAAGGGCATAAGAACAAGACACAGCAAGATTATTTTTAGTAGAAAGGTACAACTGATTATTTGGGGACAGCATGACACCGGCTCTTACTCCATCCAGCACAGCACCAAGGACAGTTCTGGCACGTGCTCTTCATGTCACCTTCCTTATCCTAAACTAGACACATGGGCCAAACTCTCTTGTGTGCCATGACAATAGAGAAATAAGCATGGTCTGATACCGGTTTTACATGTGCTGCATAACGCACCTATGCTGAGCTTTCATATTCATATCTTCTTCTGTAGAAGAGGTGGGTGGAAAAACAGCATACGTGAAAATGCTGCCAGCAAGTTCTCAGTAATTTCCAGGGTGGAGGTGTCTAAGCATCCTCCACACTTCAAAAATACTACATAATGCATGAATACTTTCTCTGACTTTATACACCCTCTTCAGAGGCACGATCATGGCTGTTTTAGGAACACAGCAGGCCAAACTTGTCACGTCTCTTTTTTCTCAAATTCTATACAATCTGGCTATTGTGTTCCTTGTTGCATCCTTTTTGGCAGTCCTTTGCAAATGGCCTCACTTGAGATCTTACTGCTAAACAAGCAGTTTCATATTCATACTAGATTTTGTAGACCATTGATGCACAATTGATACACTCATGCTGTGACCTGCATACACTTGTTCTCATTTTAGAGATAGCAAATGTGCCATGTAAGTTCAGATGGGTTATCTGTCCACACCCACGTGGGCTCCTTGTTTGCATTTCAATCCTTCCATTTCAGGCTGAATAACAAGTCCGTATCCTCAAAATCCCTGAATAATTCACTTGGTGTTGGGACTGTTCACAAGAGGAGACTTCTATGCAGTTTTAAAGATGAACATGATCTGCAGGAACAAAAACTCATCAGGGCCTGAGGTTAGTATTGCTCTGTGCACAGAACAAACTAAAAAAGGGTACAAAAGGACTCAGTCCTAAAATTGTCAGTGTTTGTATTCATTTACTATTGAACACAAGAGCAGCCTGAAGCTTTTTGGGACCTTGTTCTGTTTTGTGATCAACTTTTCAAATGGATTTCATATGGCAAGAAATACTATAGCTCATTTTATTAATTGTGAAAATGAAGATTAATAAAGCCTGTGACATCAATTTCATTGGCTTTATTGCATAGAAGGTTAGATTTCCACTTGTTATGGTTCCTGAATGTGAAATTAGTTGTCAGCAGAAGCTGGACTGAAGCTGGCTGTCCAGGCCTGATGTTCCATCCCTCCCCTGATGTTCCTCAGGTTTTCCATTTGACACAAAACTAATGGAGCAGGACAATGCCCCTCTACATCATTCTGGATACACTTCACTTTCTCCAGTTCTCTGGCAAGATCCATGATGATAGGACCAAGTGAGATTACTTCTTAATGCAGCCACACAAAAAAAGTGACCTAGAGTCCCATTTAGTACACACTGGCTCCTGATCTGATAGGAACAGTGACTCACAGCAAGCTGAGACGATAAAGGTAAGGGAAGGAGAAAAAAAAACAAAAGCGGGTTTACTTTCCTAACTGGTACTGTGCGCTTCAGCCTTTGGCCAGTGAGATTCCAGACCTGTATTTCAATACTGCTGGAGATACTGGAGAGCATCTGTAGCAGCAAGATCTCCTGTCAGACATTTGGCACTACTCTGTACCATGGTTGTTGTAAACTTAAGGCCTGTGCTCGATGCATGAAAAACAAGCCAGCAAATAAAACCCAAAACCCCAACAAATGACTTTGTAGTAAATAAAGCTGTCTAATACAGGAAGCATGTTTCCCAAAATAAGAGTCCTCATTAGGAGAGAGCAAATGTCTTTCTACAGTCACTGTTTCATCATCTTCTGACAGGACAGTAGCACCTGGCTCTCCAGGATTACCTGACAGTGCAGATGCCAGTTGTACGGCAGCACTGAGGAAGCATCTAGGAGTTCCATCACTTGGCAGACAGACTCTACCACTACTAAAGTTGTACCCCAGATCATACAATATCTCAAATAATCTGCAGTTCAGTCTCTTTGAATATATTTTTGCAAAGCCTGACTAAAAGTTTGCTTGAGAGCTCTTAAACACCAACAGTAAAGTGATCTGAGAATTTATTTTTTTCACCTCAATTGTTCATAAATTGGATTTCAGATGCTTATAAATCAAACAATCACATAGTGGTTTATAGATAGTTTCCTGAAGTTTCTCAAAACTGATTGTGAGAGAAGATGGGACTTCTCACAACAAAAAACTTCAGTATTCCTTTTAAATAATTTATATTAATCTCAGGGAAAAAAAAAAAAAAGGTAATTCAAGGATAATTGAATCCTTAACCCTTGAAATAAAATTATGTCCTTTAATATTAAAAAGAAAATATTAGAAAAAAAATCCAGCAAAACATAAAAGTTCATCAAAACCACAGATTAGATTTACTTAACTTCTAAAAGCATTTCAACTAGTTCCTAAAAAAAATATGCAGGAAGAGCTTCCATAATTTCCTAAAAATACTTCTCCATGTGCATCTGCATTCAGTGAGGGAACAGACATGCTGTAACTGAACAAACAATGTATAAAAAGTTTCCTTTGTGAGAGGAGATAAGATGGACACAACATGGAAAAAACTGAGCATATTACAAATTCAGATGTCAGGAAAGTGATTGCTGTTTTGTAAGAATTCAGAAACTGAAAAAAGGCTGAAATGTATTTTTAGCTGTATTGAGAATGTAAATTTTTACACACCACAGGGAAAGCACCAGAGCAAACGGTGTGGCAGGCAGACTAAGCAGAGGGAAAGAGCTGGAAGCCTCTAAACATGCATTACACAGGCAAAGCTCGGCCAGCAACTGCCAAGGGATCGCTTACATAAGCTGCATGAGGCAGTGTTGTGTGCCACCTCGTGTTTTCTTTGGGATACACATTTTAGAGCAATGACGTTTTGTCCTCAGGTACCCAGACACAGCAGGATGAAGAGTTCTTGTGCTCCTTCTGTTCTCACTGATCCAAATTTAGCATCTGTCATTGTGACAGAGCAGCTACCAGACATGCACAGGGGTGAATGAAATCATTGAGACAAGCACTGCCACATTGTAGGCTCCACTGCCTGATTTTATGTCAGCACAAGATGGTGAACGTAAGGAAAGCAGGAACTGCCTCAGGTGAGGTGATGCAGCAGCCCCACTGCACCCAAGGCCTGCAGCCCCCAGTGCCTGTGGACACCTTCCCCTTGCTAAGCAACTTGTGGTGACTGACAGCAACACTCTAAGTACCATCTAAATCCAAGTAGCCAACACAAGGGTGGCACATCTGCTAAGGGTCAACAAGTTAAACTGCATGAATACATGTGATGCAACAAGAAAGTGTCAAAGTAAAACACATCAGGTGCTCATTTTGACAACAACCACAGTAGCATGATAAACATAGTAATCTCAAAACCAGAGGATGGGCATCTGTCAAGCAGGGATGCGAGACCTTCCCAAGCCCTATTCAAGAGCACTGAAGACCTGCCTAACTAGCAAACCTAAAGACCTGCCTACTTAGCAAACCCTGATTCCCACCAGGTACTGCCGATGTGTCTACAGATACTCCACTCACCAGCTTAAGCAGCTTACCAAGAATCAGAACTTTACCCAAATCTGTGTTCCTTCCCATATGAGTGTGCTTATTTCTTTAAATCAGGACCTGGGCTTAAGGACTCAAGGTCAGGAACTGAAGAACTCCTGAAGGGATATAAAATATACATGTATATTTGTAGGGAGAGTATCCTTCCAACTCTGTGATAGAAGTAACCCCTTGCAGCTTATGTGCTTCAGAGGTGCCTCTGAAACAGACCTTTCATATCCAGCTGAGGCACAGAGAAAAACCTCAAAAATCCTCAAATAGCACTCTATTTTAGTCACTGTGGTCGAAGTAGATGGGCATGACATGGCCTTGTGCTTTTTTTTTTTTGGGGGAGGGGGGGGGGGGGGGGGGGGAAATCAGTGGCTCAATCCAGGAAGCATCCACAGATATTTTGAGGACCTTTCTGTAAAGAAGCATTAGTTTCTGAAAGCAAAGAACATTGGTGTGAGTATGCTGACAAGCTTGCAGTAGCTGAATTGAATTTGTCCAGCTGCATGAAAAATCAGCTTGTTTGGTAAACCAGAATTCTAGGAAAAAGTCTTGCTTTTAATTTCCAAGCAACTCCTCTTCTCAGAGTTATCAGAGCTAAGGTATTTCTTTCACCCTGTTAAGACAGATATTCAACATAATAATGCAATTAGTCGTTTACAGTTCAAGCCCTCCCCAGCAGCTGAACAGCAGTCCCTTGCTACAGCACTCTGTTCTGAAGCACAGGAGAGGGGCAGCTACTCTGCCTGTCTGGGCTGTGGGCATCTTTGAAGTATTTCAGGTGCACAGACCCCAACTCCTGTTCTTCCTGTGCTCACAAGCTGGTTTGGTAAAACAACAGGGAACTGACATATGGGCCAAATGGTTATTCTGGCTTTGGAGTACCTGCAGGTGGCCCAAGAACTTCTACAGAGATGAAGCTTGCTACTACAGACTGCACTGAAAGCTCTTTTGAGGTTGTAAAAAGCAATAACATGCCTTTTGACTTGGTAGTGTGTACTGCCTGGACCAGTTAGGCCTTAGGATTCTAGATTCTGCCACATTGCAAATGATACCTTTTTTAGTAATCACTGTGTGTCTGCATGAGTAAGTGCTACAGAAAGAGTACTCTCTTGCAGTGGAAGCACCCCAGTATTATAAAATGTTGTATGCTGGTGCGGTTACACTGGATGGGATGATCTAACGCAACATCTATCACTGGAACTAGGTCCTCCCATCCCGCATCTGCCAGACCCATCTCTTGTTGCATCTCTTGTTGCTTCCATTAAGCTCTGGTGTTGAGCAGATGTTTCTCACAGCAAGCCCTCACGCCACTCATGTGGCAAAAGCTAATCCAGAAGTAGGTATTGGTAGATGTCAGTTTTCTGCTTCATTTGTGATCTGATTTGTGATTTGAATTGGTTCATGTGAGGGTCCAGTAAATACTAAAGCTGGTACAAGGGTGACAAGTGAATAGGTAGCAACATCTTCTTGTGTAAGCTTGGCACAGCTCTGCCAAGTCCTGATTCTTTTAAGTATTTTCCCATTACTGATACAGTATAAAAAACACTGGAAAATACTCCGACGGAACAGCCCACATAGCCCAGTCCTTTGAGTAGGGATGTCAAGAGAATTGCTGAAGGCATGAAGAAGCTATCCATTCCCTAAGGAAACAAATGAGGTGAATACTCTGGAAACAGTACTGCTTTGTGTGTATACAGACTATTCCAATGCTCTCACAAAGAGAAATACGCTGACCAAGTTTATGGAACTTGAAACTTGGTCTAAAAATGCTTATCAAAATGGCTGTGCATGAATATTTCATAATCATTGATTCTAACTTACAGCTAAAGATGCCTGTAAAGAATCTCTTTCCAATTCATTCTGAGGTTGACTTGACTTGCATGTTACAGTAATGAAGACCTTGCAATAGAAATTCATGGAAAATGTGCCAGCAATATAAAAATCTGAAGAGATTCCATCTCACTGTGCTACAGATATATTGGCTTTGCAGGGCTAACTCTGGAAAATGCTCATTTCAAGCACCAAGAGAACAGATGAGGCAGTGAATAAACACAAGGCAGGAACTAGTCACTGTTTCAAACCAGAAATGTGCTGAGGAGACTAGAAGTATTCAAAGTGAACAACAGTATTGTAGCTATTAATTTCTGCCTATCCCAAGATATGCAGTACACAGGAATGCAACAGCCAGAAGAAAAGGAATCAACTTGTGTGCTGAGCATTAGAGAAGTGGAAAATAACCCCTTTCTCCATTAGAGGCTGCAACATATTTATCTATAATCTCTTTACCACGTGCTGCCTCAAGTTGTACCGCTCAACTCCACCTCCACTGCCCTCCCACAGATCACATGCTTGTAGGAACCAGACCCTTTGACAGGGATCCCAAAGTGCATGCTTTATTTCAGGAGATGCCACTTAAAGTAACATTTTGCAAGATCCAAAGAAATGCCAAATGTCACGCACAACACTTCAGTCTGACCACATGCCATAGCTGGGGCTGCCCAACATTTGTATGACACCTAGACTGCAACAAAACAGTTAGAAAAGATGGCTCAATGACATACAGTTCGTAGTTTTGATCTTCTGTCTCTTGCTGCACTGACAGCTCCTCCAAAGTTGCATCAATATCCAGCTGATTCGTCTCCAGCTGCCGTAGCAATGTCTCCCGCTGAAGAAAGGAAAACAAGCTGGGTCTGAGCAGGAAGGGTCATTGTAACAGATCTCTGTGTGCTCACAGGGTGCAGTGAGATCTGGTGTCACCACTCTACCCACAGCAATGAATTAAACAGGAGCTTTGGACCATTTCATGGTGTTCAGTTTAAATACAGAAGCATAATGGGAAACAGAAGTGGTAGCAAAAGTATGTTAATCCAGAAAGTCTGACTGTAAGAAAGCAATCTGTTCTGAGAGCTAAACTGTATCAGATACAGGATCACTAGTTGCATTTGAAGAACAGTATCAAATTCTGTGCAAAACAGTTGTACAACCAGTTCATAAATAAGCCCTTCTGGGAGCAGGACTCAGTGCAAAAACTCACTTTTTTTTTTTTTTTAATGTTGGGGCAGATGAGCAACCACAGCCTGTTAGCTCAGTGAAATTTTAGAAGCTATGGCCCTTCTGCCTTCAGTTGCTATTCTGCAGATGGGGGACAAACACACCTGAGTTCATTTCAAATGTGAAATACAGCAAGTAGGCTTCGCTTATGTAAAATATGTAAGTTTTTTAATTCGGTCCTTCCCTTTCTACATTTCCAACAGATTTCTGCTGAAACAGATTTTCACTGCTGAACAGAGCCAAACCATGAGTGCTGCTAGTTATGCCTCTGTGAGAGAAATTTAAGAAAGAAAAACAAAACAAACAAGCAAAAAAAACCAAAACACAACAACACTGCACAACAGCAGCTGGGAGAGAGGAGTGAGAAGCAGCCCTGCAGCCCCCAAGGGCCGTGCAGCAGGAGGCAGGAGGTGCTCCAGGCACGCAGCAGCAGTTCCCCTGCGGCCTGTGCAGGGAGAGGCCCCTGGTGGAGCAGGCTGTCCCCCTGCACCCATGGGTCCCACATGGAGCAGATCTCCACGCTGCAGCCCATGGAGGAGCCCCCGGTGGAGCAGGTAGATGTGGCCTGGAGGAGGTGTGCTGGAGCAGTTTGCTCTTGACAGAGGGACCCCGTGGTACAGACCCGTATTGGAGCAGTTCTTGAAGAGCTGCTGCCTGTTGGAAGCCCACACAGAATCAGTTTGGGAAGGACGGCATCCTGCGAGAGGGATCCTGTGCTGCAGAGTGACCATGAAGGAGAAGCAGAGATGAAGTGTCAGGGACTGACTGCAGCCCCCATTCCCCTGTGCCACTTGGGGGGAGGATGTAGAAGGGGGGGGGGGAGTTTTAGCTTCTCACTGTTCTAGTCTGCTAGGGATAGGTAATAAATTACATTAATCTCCCTATGCTGAGTTTGTTTTATCCACAACAATAACTCAAGTGATCTCCCTACTCGTATCTCAACCCTTGAGTCCTTTCCAATGCATTTTTTCCCCACCCCTTTCCCTTTGAGGAGGGGGAGTGAGAGCAGTCATGGTGGAGTTCAGCTGCCCAGCAGGGTAGAACTACCACACCAGGTAATTTTTATTCATCATATAACTATATGCAGATGGAAATTTGAGTTCAATTAAAACGTATACAAAGAACTATGAAGTTATCAGTTAACTTGAAATTCATTCATTGTGGTATAGACAAAGTTTCAGTAAAACATGCTATACATTTAAACTCGGTACACTAAACAGAACAGTACTAATCTGTACTAAGTGACTTTAAATGCTTGTATGGTTCCTGCATCCTTCAAGATTTTGGAAGTAACAAATTTCATCCTTTTGTATTATTCGTAGACTACAAGCAAAAATCAGGCCAAAAAAAGAGGAAACTATTCTGCTTACTTGTCCTCTTTCCTAACAGAAGTGAAATAAATGATGATCTAATTAACTGAATAAACAGATACAGAGGGAACACTGCTCTCCAGTGCTTATCTTATGCACTTAGGTAAGGGCTTTTATTAAACAAGTGATTTGACTTTCCTCATACTTTAGAAGGAAGACATACACCTGAGTTTTTATCTATCTCAATTTTCACAGATCACAGTAAATTCAGAACTTAGATTTAATCGAGAGAAATTTGCATCTAACTTTGTAAAAAGATAATTACTAATAATGGACTTCTAAATGCAAAAAATCTATTTTACCATGCTGGTATTAAAATATTAAAGAAGTAGATTATTTTTAGCAACGACCCAAAAGGAGGGAATAAATCATGTGCTGCAGACCAATGCTTTGGCTGAATGCCACTTTCAAGTGCTTCCTGGGAAACGGCAATTTCAGCTGTCTGCAATATTCTGTCACCTTCCAGTGCAGCACTCTGAAGGCCTGGGTGACCTGATCCTATTAGCAAATTATGTGGGCCACCAGCAGTTCCTACAGCTACACTGCATTCTCCAATTTGAGAATCCTTCCCCTGGAAAGGACCCGATAAATAATCAAAGAGCCCAGGCTGCTAGATGGAACTTGCTCCTTACTGGGGGGTTGAATTTCACCCACCACTTTCTTTATGAAAGATGCATAAAGGTAAACTGAACACAGGAACGTGCAACTTAAAACCAATGCACTAGATGCCAACACCACTAAAGGACATAGAGGAATGCCATACGTGGCCGAACAGCTCCACTTCCCCTGGAGAGCTGTGGGAGATCAGGTTGAGGAACGGAGAAACCTTGGAAGCTGACTGAGACCAATTAACTGGTATGTGCATTTAATTTTTGGCAGAATTCCTCTCCTTTTACCTACTTTGCTCCAAAGTACCAGGGAACTTACTCCTTTCTAGAGCCTCTGTCAAGTCTCTCTGAAGGTACAAACAGTACCTTTAGGAATTAAGTCTAGTTGTGACTTTCCTGCAAATTTAAACATCATGTTGCACTGCTTGGTAATAAGGCCTGCGGGAGCAAGCCCTGGCTCCCAGCACACTCAAAGGCAAGAGTATCAGATGCCAACCAGGAGCAGCAAATGCCCAGAGCCAGCAAACCAGCAGCTACTGTGGAACAGCACAAAACTCTTCTAATAAACCTGCAGCAGAAACACAAACGGCACAGGAAAAAGTGTGGCATGTCTTGCCTGAAGGTTGACATCAAGTAAAGTCCCAAAGCTTGGGTGGCAGCAACCAAAGGCCTCTGAATCTGCGGTGTCACCTGCCTCCTCACAGAATGGCCAGGCCAGGAATCTCCCTCACACCAGGGAGGAAGGAAAAATGACCATCTTCATATGGGATCCTACACTGTGATTTTTATCAGAATGCATGGAAATACAGCTGCCTGCAATCCACATATGAGCACGTAACTACAGGAACATGTTTTTGTACTGCTTTTTTTTAAAGGAAAAGCCAAGAAGCACCACTCTGGCAGCATAGAGAAAACCTTCCAACAGGCACAGCCAGCTTTCTCAACTACCACCTCCTATGTCAAGATGCAAAGAACAGTGCAAACATTTTGTTTACATGCACTCATCTGAATCTTCCCTTTCACATTTTAGAAACTAAGCTGTTCATGGAGAAGTCTTTTCATCATGTTTGTTTCTGAAGTGTTGAATTGCTTAATTACATTTAACAAAACAATAAAAAAGAACAAAAACAACACCACCACAGGATTAGAGAGTCTAATAACCAAGGTCAACCCACATGCAGCACCTGTACCTTGGTTTCTGCACTACCCCCAGTGCCATCCCATGCCCACTGAACTGGAAATAAATGGGGGCTGGTCACCCCACTTCCCTCACCTCTCCTAACAACTGTCACTGACATCTTCAAATAGCTAAAGGCCATATCAGATTTATTTCTATTTCCCTGAGGACCAAGATCCGAACAAGAAGTTCTCTGGCTTTGAGGCTAATTACCTTATATAAGTGTCCTAATTACTTTCAGATTAATAGATCATATTTACTTATACAGAGTACATTTCAATGAAAGGTTCCCTAAGACTCTCATCCTAAAGCTGCTTCCATGTAAACCCTAGTGCTACAAACACTTTGATATTTCCTGCTTACAATCGTATTTAGGAAAATCATTGCATATAGTGGCCATTAACAGTATCATATGAGCAATTTTCAGACACAAATCTAGCAGGAAGCCCATGCTAATGTCTTTGTCTCTTAACAACATTATTTGAGAAGAAGGGAGATCTATAAAAGTAACCTGGAAACTAATTATTCTGCATGATTTCCACAAGACATCACTTTACTGTAGAAACCAAGGTTATAAAAACAAACACGTAACCAACACACCATGCTTGAAGATTTTAGTCTTCTCTAGTGAGCAGCAAATCGGGTTTTAATCTCAGATTTTTAATACAGTTTTGAGGAAAAGTTGTATTTTAGTTATTTTACTGGGTTTCTGTACATTTAGTTTTCTTATCCTGGTTCTTTCTAATGCATCTGCTCTGCAGACTTGGGATGTGGTAACACCCACTAACATATATAAGCTTATTCTGAACTAGCAATTCAGCTTGGATTATTTGTGTAAAAATATACACAGACATTTCACCTGCTGGTAAAAGATCATCAAGATCAATTGTCTGAATTTCTCCAAGCAGAAGAAAACTGTGATACAACTTCATATGCACCCCCAGAAGCAGTAAGTCGCTGACCCCAAAGGACCCCTGTATGATGACATCAAAGGGTCCTCTTCTAAAGGACCATGGATGTGAATTTCACCCTTCCCATTCAGCCTTTACCTTTCCTCTTAGAAGGAAAAGGAGGCTCAACTATGACAGAGATTTGAGCCTTCTACCTGCTTGCACTGGATCCAAGCAGATCAGTTACTGTTCATCTCAGGACAAAGATTTTCAGCAAACACGTGGTATGAACTGAAGAGTTCAGAGACAAGACTTTTCTCATTCAAGTTTTAACTTACTGACTGACAACACAATTTAAATACAAAGTGTAACAACTATGCATATGTAACATTTTTAGTAATTACAACACTGGATGCAGTTTTCTTTGCAGTGATATTCACCTTGGAGCCTTTCTACGCAGGTAAGCGTTTTTGAATGAAAGAGCAAATATGAGCACTTTTGCAAACAGAGACATTTAAGTCACAGGCACCAATAGACTAATAAAATTCTGTTAACTACACTGTTACAAAAACAGAAGTTTATTCAGGATCCGTTAACAACAAAATATCCTGCATATAAAATCATATTCCCACCTTAGAGAAAAATGAACTCTGTCCCACCCACCCTGAACATCATGGAAATACCATCTCTCTTACCTGCAGCTGCAAGAAGGGAATGTTGAAGAACTTGTGCAGGTACTTGAGTCCAAAGCTGTTCTTCATGGAAGACTCAGCATAGCGAAAATATGAGGAGCCAGGAGGCCTGTCTCAACCAGATATGCAAAGAGGAAATAAAACTTTGTATAAAACACATACATACACACAGATGAGGTACTTGCTAAATTCCATTCTGTGAACCAGCCCCTCAGCCCTCAAATGGAGGCTGGCATGTCATTCTGCTAGTGACTTGTTATTTTGTTTACAGGAAAATTCAGACTTTGTTCCTCCTGAAGGTGGCAAAAAAGCTGGATGCAGCAGTTATGTTGCATTGTCACAGTGCTGCTAGACTAGGAGATACTGCATCAGGACACTGAGCTATTGGTTCACTAAGCTGGGGGTTTGTAGATGTACAAGCTATTAATTTCTCACTGAAGGTTTTATTTTAAAACCACAAATAGACCTATATTAAGTCACCAACTCAAGCATCAAAACTGGGCATTAAACTCTAAGACATATATAGAGATAAATTTGAAAAGAAATGATTATATTATGGAATCCAGCCTTAAAACTGGCACATTTCTGTACACCTGACACAGTAACAGACAAGCAAGAGACCAAGAAAATTAAAAATTGCTTTAAAAACATAAAACTGTGTTGAAAGTACAATCTATTAACACCTGACCAACACGTAAAATTTTATATACAGGGCTCTGAGGTTCTCTGTTATATGGGAAAACTTTGCCTGTCTGGAAAGGGTGGAGTACGATCTAGCTGTACCCAGAAAACGCTGTGCGGAGATGCTATGAGAGGAAGAGGGAGAAACACAGCTACACTAGCTGGCTTTCTTGTAGCAGAATTACGTGGAGTAGAAAACAGTTGCGTTGCAGGGAGAGAATTCTTTCACAAGGTAAGGAGTAACCAGAAAGGAAATGACCTCTTGGTAATAGTACTCCTGAAAGGTACATGCAGGCATGCAGTCATTGCTTCCAAGAATCTGCTAACAATCTGCTCAGTATGGGCTGCTAGATCAAAGGAGAAAGAGTCCCTCATGAAAACTGAAACTTCTTTGTGAGACTCTTAAGAGTCACCGAAGCCTAGAAGCTAAGCAGAGGGTTGGAGGATGAACGTGACACAGATCTGAAACACAGCAGCAAGTTATCTATGGGTGATGACAGAGCAGCTGAAGTCTGCTCCCCTTGTCTGGTGACCATGGTGCCATCCCCAGTTACCTGTTCAGATTGTCAATGAAGTCCCGCACATCACCAGGTAGAATGACGCGGTGCTCCCCCATGTCTCTGTAATTCCCAAGCACGCAAACTGGAACGTGAGTTGGCACTTTAGGAAGCTCCCTCAGAATATAGTTAAATGTCCTTCACCAAAGGAAAGACAGACACAGGCAAGTGAGGGTGAAACACCATTCTGTGAGCAGTTTCATGCACAAACCACAGAAAAAAATACAAAGTTTTTTTTTCCCCAAATCCCTCCAATACTGTGGCTTCACCCTCCCTCTAATGTATTAACTGTAAATATGTTTGTATCATTTTTTACTCAAAAATGACGTGACAAGTTCAATAATCCACTTCCACCAGAGACCACACATCTCTTCAAGTAATGTTTCTCTTAGTCCTATAAAACTGTGTGAGGTCACCAGATGAAAAACATTCCCTAACTTATGCTGGCAATGGTCTCACTGAACCATATAAAACCTTTACACGTAAGCTTGCAAAACTTGCAAAAACTCTTACTACCTCCCCTTTTAAATCTGTCTTCCACGTGACTCTCCCCCTTCTCCTCAGGTGAGCAAAATGGACAGCTCATTATTTCTATACATTAATGCAGCTCAGAGCATCCAAATAATCCTTACTAATACCCGTCTTCCTGGGAATTTCTTGCTATCTTTCCGTTTTCCCTTGTGCTCTGTAAAGCGGTATGTTTATAACACGTCCAGCATATTTTGCACCCGTGACAGCGTTAATTATCAAGCCTCAGATACCAGCATATCAGAAACTGCAGTCCAGAAGCCCACAGGGAGACTGTTTGAAACAAACCCAGGAGTGGAGTATATTAAAAGACATGCCAGAAGATAAAGCTATTATTTTAAAGGATACAAGCTTGCTTTGACTCATTAGGCTGCATATCAGCTCTAGAGACCATCTGGGAATCAAGAGGTCTAGAAGTCACTTGCTTCCATTAAAAATGTGAGAATCACATAGCACGTGCTGCTGAAGGTGTCTTACCACTGTTTGGTAATGTCAAACATCATCACTACACCATTGCAGTTTTTATAAACATCCAGAAACTCTGCATCCAGAGCCATTTCTGACTCTGCCTGGGAAAATAAAGGCAAAAGAAGCAGTAAATAACTTGACTCGACTTCAGGATCATAGAGAACACAACTGACACAGTGCTGAACAGGCAAACTAACATTAACAGCCACTATAAAAAAATATCCACGGATTTCATGTCATCATTAAAAAACGTACTTGGTGGGTCACAGCTTCCACTGCCCACAGGACCAGGGTATGAAGCACCCAGCAGTCTCAGGAAAAAAAAAAAAAGACTGACAGCAAATGCTATATAAAACTCACTTGCTCCTCTTTCCACTGTGCCCCCAAATTGTGTACTGGCAAGGTAAGTCCATATAAGCTACAAGACAGAGTACAGAGAACTTGGCTCCTGTATTACATCTCTTCGTCAACACAAATACTGGTAAAACCAGGATGTAGTTTCAACTGACTTTCTTCCATGCAGAGCTAAAACAATGTATTAGTAGCCAATTTGGTTTTCACCAAATTTAGACTGCACTCTGCAAAACACAGTGTGCTAGTCAGAACTGAACCTGTAAGGCTCCTGCTGCAATTTGGTACCAATAGAACAATTCTCACTCCTATTTCCAGGAGTGAAAAATGCACACACATTTGCAAAGAAGCAGCTGTGACATCTGTTCTCAGAGGTCTTTTCACATAAGAGAACATTTTTAAAGAAAATCTTTCCAATTTGATCACACAGATTGAGCAAGATTGGCACCCTGGTGAAACAGCTAACTCTTCACTGCCCTGACTCATCCATAACCGAGTGCATATCACTAACACCAGATTTTGCATCAATTTCAAGCAGTTTTCAAGTGGTTATTGAGGAAGTACCAAAACCTGCCCATGTGCTGAGTCCCAAATGGCAATGACACACAAACAGGAGTAATAAAACTCTTTAAGAGCCGTAGCAGTGATCATGCGATCTTTGCCTTTAAATTTACTTTTCTCAAGAATAACATCACATAGCTTTTTAAAGAGATACTACAGAAGTGCATCAGTAGCCCAAACATGGTTTGGGAAACACGGGATTACGGTTTCCCATATGGCACTCTGTTCTACTGCAGTAGATCCAAAGGATGCACATTTGTGCAAGAGCCTCAAGGAAGCAACTCTTATTTACTTTTGCACACCAGGTGGCACTTCTATTGCCCCTGCATCCTCTACATTTCAAAGAGTGCTAAAAGGTAATTGTTGGACCAGTTTTAAGGAGCAGCCAGAGACGCTGGCTGTTAAGTGATTTATTCAATGTTTCATGAGAAGTCAATTACCAAAAGACTTCCTGACACTGACTGCGTGAAAACAGGTACAAAGCAAAGACATAAACAGCTGGGGTGGGCTCATTCCCAAAAGACAGAACTGAAAACAGCAGGAAAATTGTGAGAAGGGCACAACAGGGATAAAAAGCACAGGCAAAAGAACATCAGAGATCACAGTGTCCCTTATTCACCCTCTAATGCAGCATTAAAGCAGAAACAAATACAGAACTTAATTCTCCATAGACCAAACAAAGGTGAACAAGATGCCTCCTGCTAAGAGGCAGATGTCAGCATTCAAGGTGACTCACCTCCTGGGGGTCATTTTCCAGTTTCAAACCATCTCCTCGTTTTTTGCATTTTCCTTAAAAAGAATTGTAAAACAAACAAACAAAACAAAAAAATTATTACACTGGGCAGAGAACTCCAGGACAGGGTCTGTAAATCCCTATGAAATCACAGCATTGACCTTAAAGCAGATTAAAATTCTACCATATGCCTGGAGAACAAGGAGGGGTGGGACAGGCATGCCTTGCTAAAGAATACCAGCTGGTCTAATTCAAAGATGAACAGGAAAAAAGTCTGTAGCAGCTTAAACCACACTCTTCACAGCATAAAGTTACAATGACTGAATATTACATGTTTCTGCATACTCCCTGACCACAAAGTGAGCTGCTCTTGCTTTAGCGTTGAAGGAGCAAAAGATCACAGGGCTGCTACAACTGGACTGCACAACCACATACTCAGCTTTCTGAGACGCTATGATGTCGTTGTACTATTACACTTACTATTACCTGAAGGAAGCAATATTGGAAATAAATGTGATCCCATATCCCATTAGGTGCTTGGGGCTGCCTTGTGACCGAAAAAAGAGTGGCTGGCAACTGAGATTTTAACAGCCAAACACAGAACTTAGACAAGGGAAAATACAAGTAAAATCGAATAACTGCGGTGAGGGGGCTGAAGAAGCAGAATAAAATCAGCCTATATATGCACACAATGTTACAGTTGGATGGGTCAGATCTGGACATCACCACAGAAGTGAAGAAAGGAAATCC
Source organism: Anas acuta (assembly GCF_963932015.1). Taxonomy (NCBI): domain Eukaryota; kingdom Metazoa; phylum Chordata; class Aves; order Anseriformes; family Anatidae; genus Anas; species Anas acuta. The sequence goes on from NC_088998.1 coordinate 705,038, forward strand.
TCAAGAGGCATGCACTCAAAGCCATGTACTCTAGAGACACGCACACAAGAATAAGCTACAGAACAGACAAAGTTCTGATTAACCTCATAGGAAAGTAAAAGAGGCAGTCTACACATGTGGAGAAGATGCTAGAAAACTACTGTAAAGACTTCCATCATCTCATTGCCATAATCCCATCTTGAGGGATCTATACATTTCTCTCCAACTCACCTGCTTCCAATAAGGCAGATACTAAATTGCGGCCCTTATACTTAAAGGCCAGATCCCTTAAGACTTCTTTCTTTTCTGACAACTTCAATAAGCACTGAATACACTTACAGGCTGACTTTTAAAGTGCCACTGGCATTTGACTCAGCATCACCAGAAAATGAGTCAGTGTTTTAAATCTTAGGTTTCCTGACATTTTGCAGTAACATCAGTTATACTGTAATCACATTTACAAATCTTAAAGCCCGGGACCACAGTGGGCAAAGAAGATGATGTATCAGTAACTAGCAGAGTGGCCGCTGTCTAACATGATCTTCTGGTGTAGACAGTTGTCACTACCTGTTGCTGTGAATCTCAATATGCAAGAGCAAGCACATGTTCTTTCACCTAGCGCTGAAGAAATTTAGAGAAGACACAAACCATGAAAAAACTGTCCTTGGCCCCCAGGTGTTATTCAAATTAGTTACATACAGCAGCTTCCAGAGTTTTATCAAATGAACAGCACTGCACAGTAAATAACCCTGCAAAGTCTAGAGAGTTATGTTTTTCAGATATCAAGTATCTTCCAGATGTTAAAGACAGTAATTAACAACTGTACTTCTGAATCAACTTTGTCCCAGTCTAAACAGTGATGAGTTAACTAAAACATAATGGTATGGCAGAGACTAGAATTTCTAGAAATTCACCCTGTCATTGACAACAGCAATGTTTGGCAGCTTGGATGCACCCACAAAACACTCCCATCATCTCTTAAGATTTTGCAATGTGGGGCAAAACCAGCTTCCATTAGCTACTCAACTCAACTGATGAAATGAACTATCAACTGACTAATTGTAAAATTTGTGGTTCTGCCAAATACTGCACATGACAACAGGGAAAGTGTTTCTTTCTTCTGCCATGCATGTCAAGGAAAGGTAGTTATGAAATACAAAGTTCTAATTTTGTAGTGCTTCCCTACTTAAACCCAAATGAAGAAAATTTGGAATAGAAAAAATCACCCCATCCAACACTCTCACCAGGTACTATTATAGAACTGTGCACACAGATGTCAGGATACACCCCCTCTGAACTCAGCGTTCGGCTACTGAAATCAATGCTAGTTGGTAGCGCTAATTATGAAGTTGATACACTTCTCTTAAACAACTTTGCAAACTACATTTGGTAAATATTGGTCATCTGTATTACCTGTTAGCTGTTAAGCAACTAGTGTCAGCTAAGAAAACAAGAGTTTGGGACATTTTTCTGAATGGAAAACTCTGTGGGACAATGTTCAACAGGCCTTGCACATCAGCTCTGCATGTGCTACAAGATACAGGAGATTGCAGGCGCAACACCATGACAGTGCATCTGGGAGATGCTGCTGCACATCAGTACAAAATGCAGACATTTTTAAAATATTTGCAGCCCTAGTAGCGTCTTAATTTGCCATCTGAAAGTAGTAGAAATATTAATTCCAATCTTTCCCCATTCCTGAAGTTCATCTCCCTTGGGATACAAGTATGGGTTCTGATTTTTCCCAGTGCAACTGAAGCTGTGGGATGTCTAGGACACGTATACTTCCCCCTTGAATTAATTAATTTCAAGTCAGTGGAACTCATGGAGATTCTCTGAATGTCAAAGCATCACCACTTCTCTAGTTACTGCTAAATTGTGCTGGGAATGAACTGAATTTCTCACGTTAAAACAGAAGTCCAAGTAACCACAAATACCCATCTAGACCTCTTCACAGTTCACAAATCTCTCTCATCCTTAACATCCAAGTTGTCTTTCTATCCTGAACATATTTAAGACTGATGCTTAAGAATGAATATGACTTGTACACCTCTCCCTGCTTAGGGCTTCAAGATGTGCCAAGAGGAATGAGTAACACACGTGATGCTCCTCACTGCTGTAAAGGAGGTCATCTATAAAGGAGTAACAGAGCTGAAAAGCACGTGAATGTACATATTCATGCAGAGTGCCTATTTTTGGAACCAAAATTGCAAGATGAGCCAGAGAAGGGCATGGTGTATTTCATGTATGTACATTTGAGGCTGTAAAGCCAAGTGTACAAAGATGACCATGTGGTTATAGGAACAAAGTCCTGTGCTTAAGGTTGCATTGATGTGTGATCTAGGAGCCTCAGTTAGAAAACAACGGTGTTCATATGGTGATTGCTCAGCTTCTCTAACTGGCACAATGACTGCTCCTTCTTTGCAGGCCTATCAGCAACACTAAAAACAAATAAGCTTCCAGCAGTGCCTTTAAGTCTACAGAACAGTTCCTCTGGATACCAGAAGACTGGATTCATGGCCAGAACGTGACAACCACTGCACCTCTGTGTACCATCAGATTTGTTGCAGGATAGCAAGGATTCAGTAAAACTTGCCAACTAATGTTGTCCACAGTCAGGGAGAGACGTTTCTGTACATTATTCCAAAATACACATTTCTAAAATGTTTGCATCTCCAGCATCATCTAATGACACCAGAAAATAACAGAAATATTCATTCTGACCTTTCCCCATTCTTGCAGCACACCTGGCAGGAGAGTGAAGGGGAAGGGAGAGGAAATCAATCTCCAATATTGGGTGAAAGGGTTAATGCTATTCTGCTGGCACAGAAAAAAATATGACTTGATCCCCTCAGTTCAGGTATGGAAAAAGACACAGAAACCAGACTAGCAGAAGTTACATGAGAGAAGATCAGAATTGGTCTTGAATCATCAGAATTTCAAGCAACTTCTTTGCATGCAGGATCTGTTACAGCTTTACAACCTGCAGCAGTTACACAACTTGCTGCAAAGCCAGAAAGATGAGTCAGGACTGACTTTTACTGATAGATATCTTCCCTGTTCTTTTACTTCCAAGGGCAGCAAAGGAGACTGTAGTTACTACACATATTGGATAAAATTCAATACAATCCAGAGCTGGGGGCAAACCCTACTTGTTAAAAGAGTTTAACAAATGGCATCATTACACAAATGAGCTCTCTGAGCAGGCCTATGGAGAACCCAGCAGGCTGCAGATAACTACTCCTGTGAGTCTGCACATTTAAAAAAAAAATAATCAGAGAGTCAAGAAAAATGTAAGAGAAGCAGTACAGTGTAATAACTGCCATTCTCTCTTGCTTCAATGCATGAACTGTCCTCACAGACTCTAAGCTTTCACAACAAACCTTTTCCCCTTACTTGCAAATTGACATCTTTATGCTAAACAAATGGCACCGATTCACCACCATTCATCAGCCAGGCAGGACCAACAATGCTACTTCCTGCATTCCTAACACAGACTGGAGGGAAAAAAAAAACAACAAACACATTGCTGAACTAACAAGGACAGGGAGGCACAATGTTGGTAAGCGCTGGGAAAAATGCAAAATAGTAAAACCACAACATTTAACTCAGTGCAAAAACGTACAAGAAGCTTTTCAGGGTGCAGCTTACTGAGTTTCCCCATACTCTCCTGTACATACTCACACTGAGACATAAAGAATGGCAGTACTGCATAACTGAGAAGAAGCTGAAGCTGCTTTATAAGACTAAAGTTGAACACTGAAGTTTATGGATACATCCTTTAGACAGACAGTCTAGGAACATCCCTGCATCAGGCTTTCAATACAGGTTTTTTAACATCTAAATTTAAATAGAGGTCTCTTAATTTTCTGTATCAAGGAACAGTTGTTCCAAGACGGGAAAAGTGGAAAAAAAATTTGGCCTGGAAAACTGTGCATGTCAAAATGCATGCTCAGAAAATGCACTTCTGGCAGTTTAAAATCCAGCCTGATAAACGCAGCGTTCTGCACATCTCTAAGTATGCATGTTAGCCAGGGTCTTGTAGGCAAAGGAAAAAAAGGAGGATTGGTTCTCATCAGCACTATTCTGCAGCAGCACTGGATAGAAGTCTACTGTCTAGATTGGCGTTGCTCTCACCAAAAGCATCACGCAGGAGGATTTTTTGTCCTAAGCATACAAAAGAAAGAATAAAAATGTCATGTAATAACATTTTGATGATGCTTACATATGAGCCAGTTTTTAATGGTTAACCTGCACACTTTGCTGAAGTTGCATTTATCAAGAAACTGCAATGCTACAGCAATGGGAAAGGATTTGATTTTATTGTATCACGATACTCTGAAGTTTTACACTGCACTGATTGAGTACATTTAACGATATAAAAATGCACATCTGTGGTCCATAAGTAGAGATCTGAACAGAATGGGTTTCATCTCGAAAATAAATAGAGTCTCTTCAGATTTCTAATACATGTTCCACAGCCAGAAATGAAAGCAGTACCAGAAGAGCTGTTATCAACATCTGCTCATATCAAATCCAATCCATCTTGCCAAAAAAATGACAAGTCTCTAGTTTAGAAGATGACTCTGCTCTGAGAAGCTATTCACAGAAATAAATGCTGGAGCCACATGATTCCCAAATTAACTGTCAATCTATTCATACTGAAGCTGCAAGGCTGAGAGAAAACAGATGTTTTGCTTAAGATTCCAGCCCTGTGCATATTATCCCAGGATCTGAAAGCCAACTTGTCATCAGTTTGACTTCAGCAATACCTCTGACTTAAGTAAGGTTTTTGCCTACTCTGTGAAAGACCAGGGTTTAAAAGAATAAAATAATAAAGCTACCAGGGCTTTCATTTAAAGTGACTGGCTCAAGTTTAAGCTACAGGCTCTGCTCTGTTAAGCATATGAACTACAGATGCTATCTTAATTACCTTTTTGTTTTGCTCTTTTCAATATCATTTAGATAACATGAAAAAATTACTTTCTCCCTTTCCCGCTCCCTATTGTATCTATCCTATTATTTTTTGGTGTTAATGCATGTGTAAGTTGCACATGTGGTACATCAGAGGTAGAACACCTTGGATGTAGGTCTACTGAGGGAACGTGTCAGGAGTCAAACCATAAGAGTTTGAAATTTCAATCACTGTTGTCAATAAATTTGAGGGAGGGAAGCACACAAAGAACAGACTTGCAGAGCATAAGACGCTCCCCTGTAAAGCTGCTTTCATGATCCTACTCACACTTTAAACAATGAGCCTGTCTGGTACAGGAGACCTCTCAAAAGCCAAACAAAACGTGAATTTGGGGCTACAGAATGGGCTTTAGGATTTATATCTGAGCTCCCAACCCACTGTAGTAACAGATTCCATTGCATTCAGGTTGTGCCTTCACATATGTCTACCATTTATTTAAGAAAATAGAACTTCATACACTGGTAAAAATTGAAAACTAATGAAAAATACCTTTTATACATTGTAACACTTTCATTGGCTAAGCATTTAGGACAGATTTAAGTAATCAGTTTCTCTTTCATCCTTTCCTCCTGCATACATTATTCACTGCAGGTAACATTTTACCAATTTAACAATACCATTCCTTTATAAAAGCAGCTTGGCAAGAATTTTATAAACAGAACAAAGAACTCAGTACCTGTGTATAAATATATATAAAACTATAAAGGAGAGAATATGAAGTTTATAGTAAAATTCAGAGTCTGATTACACTAAGCAGCAGACTATTCCATCTGTCACACAGCACATGAAACAACTGCTTCTAAATACTGGATTTTATCTAAAGTTCAAATTGCAAATAATGGGCTCTAGCATAGGAGACTCTTCTTTCCCTTCTGTATTTTTCCAGGAAAATCAATGTATTTCAAAAAAAATAAATACAAACCTTTTTCTAAATAAATTAGAAGTAAATGGTACTTTTGATTCCATATAAATTCTTCATTAAAATTGAGAAAAAACAGAATCTCCAATAGAAAAGAACTTATGAATCTTACCTTTGTCAACTACATCCCATACTTCAACTTTAACAATATCATCAGTGGCTAAAAGCACAAAAAAAAAAAGACAGCGTCAAAAAAATCGGTTCAGCAAAATGAGCAACGCTCAACCCTTACCACACAGAGTCTAACCCAAAACTAGTACTGTCAAAGTAGATCAAAGTCAAAAGAAAACTAATTCTGGAGATTAAAAAACAAAACAAAACAAAACAAAAAAACTAAACACACACAACTAACACAAGACCTACTTTGGAAGGAACAGGCTGTAATCCAATACTGCGATATCTAAAAAATTTCTTAAAGATTCTTACTCGTATGACAGATTTCCTTCACATTTTATCAGAGATTTAAAATGTGTTATAAATATTTCATATGCATTTTTTATAGCATACAGAGGTTCTCATGTTTTTTCAGAAAAAATATAAATTTAATTTGAATAATGTCTGGTCTGAAAGCAAGGCATACAGCTGAAAAACGAAGGAATACACACATTTAAAGAAAATCCATCTTACTAAGGCCATTTTCACGTAAATGTTACAAAGAGTGCAGGCAGTCCAGCAGCCACAGAAATCCATTCTCTCTGCAAATTTCAAGTTGCACTCTATGAAAAATAAGGTATTACTGCAGCTTGTTAAGACGTAAAACTGCTAAAATCAGTAAATAATGGGCAGCAAGGTAGATTTGAGTTGCTAAAATTTGAAGCAAGACAAACAAAATTCTCACTAGAAAGACACTATGGCAAATACTGACAGCTAGCAGTTAAACTTTCAGTTGGCATGAGGGATGGGTAGCTTTGGTTAGAAATATATATTTCTCCTTTGTAAGACTGGTCATTCAGTAGGCTGTATTGTCCTTTATGATCTGTAAATCATAAAGAGGGATCTGGGGGTCGTGGTAGACAGCAAGTTGAATATGAGCCAGCAGTGTGCCCTGGCAGCCAGGAGGGCCAACCGTATCCTGGGGTGCATCAAGCACGGCATTGATAGTCAGTCGAGGGAGGTGATTGTCCCGCTTTACTCTGCACTGGTGTGGCCTCACCTCGAGTACTGTGTGCAGTTCTGGGCACCACAGTATAAAAAGGACATGAAACTGTTGGAGAGTGTCCAGAGGAGGGCTACGAAGATGGTGAAAGGCCTGGAGGGGAAGACGTACGAGGAACGGCTGAGGGCACTGGGCCTGTTCAGCCTGGAGAAGAGGAGGCTGAGGGGAGACCTCATCGCAGTCTACAACTTCCTCGTAAGGGGGTGTCGAGAGGCAGGAGACCTTTTCTCCATTAACACCAGCGACAGGACCCGCGGGAACGGGGTTAAGCTGAGGCAGGGGAAATTTAGGCTTGACATCAGGAAGAGGTTCTTCACAGAGAGGGTGGTTGCACACTGGAACAGGCTCCCCAGGGAAGTGGTCACTGCACCGAGCCTGACTGAATTTAAGAAGAGATTGGACTGTGCACTTAGTCACATGGTCTGAACTTGGGTAGACCTGTGCGGTGTCAAGAGTTGGACTTGATGATCCTTAAGGGTCCCTTCCAACTCAGGATATTCTATGATTCTATGATTCTATGATATTGAATCTGAATAAGCAGTCTGATCTTCACAAAGTTCCAAAACACAGTTACTTTTGGAAATGCTACAAAGTAAAGGTTGGACTTGGAGCAGCTCTGAACTTAAAGCAGCGGAACATGAAGATGATGGTGTCTGAGAGCAGAAAATAATCACATAGCATGGCAAGAGAATTTAGCTAAGCGCCATTGTCCAGCTGGGAAACATTTCCCCTACAGAATTCACTGTTGGCTTAACTTAAAGGTTTCAAAATATTGTAAATACAGATTTTGAATGATTGTAAAGCTTGATCCTCTGCTTCTGGAGCAATATCCCTTCTTATTTTTATGTATAAAGGTCAATCAGCAGCCTGTCTTTTTCCTCATAGCAACTCTCACTTACCTTCCCATTTGCTAGCAAGGAGGCATGGTACAAGATGAGGAGGCATGCCCGGGGTCAGCCCAGCCAGTACACCACAGGCCCAAATGGTGCCGAAAACACAACAGGCATACAGCAGCCTGCAGCCTTACACCCTCTGCCCAAACCATAACACTCCCCAAATTCAGTCTGGCCCCATATATTTCTACAAACCAACAAATCGGGTAGGGCTCAAGTCCAAATACTCGTGATTACTCGCCCAGCTGTATGAGCAGCTCTTTACACCCCAGACTGTGCATGAGGTTGCTCTCACTGGGGCATGGGATGCCTGAGGCCACGGTGCATGCGGGGTGTGCAGCCAGGCAGCGGGTGCTCAAGCACAGATCACCTATTTGAGTTCTGCCCCTAAGTTCATACCTGACAGCTGGGACTGGCAGTGCTGCTGCTGCCCTAAAAGAACGAGGGACAGACAGACGTGCCAAGTCAATCTTGGTGCCTTTCAACAGTCAAGACACTCTGCAAAGGGACTGAACATGCTTTCCCTTCTCAGGCAGCAAACCTTTCAGGGGTGCAGCAGGCATCCAGAAGGCAGTTTGATTTTTCCAGCAGCTCCACATGCAGCAGCACGTAAGCACTAAGAAGAGGTTTTTCCCAAGAAGTTGGAAAACCATTCCAAAATAGTCCGCTGGGGTGCCACACAGTGCTCTCCTAGGCCTGGTACCTAGTACTGGGACTTTGCTCCCAAGCTCCAGAGAACCCCACCTCCTTATGCTAACGTCAATGGACCTTCAGTAATGTTCTCCTGGTGGGTAATGAAATCCTGCTGAGCAGCAGCACTCCTAGATAGCTGAGGAGTTGAATTGTTTGACTAGGAAAGATCTCTCTATATCCTTTTATCTGAGGGGAAGTGTAGAACTTAGCTAAGAAACTACCTACACAAGATGTAAGAAAATTGTTTTCCATGTTGGTGGTGTTTTTGTTTTTTTTTTTTTTGTTTTTTTGTTTTTTTTTTCCCCTGTTAGCACCAGTGCTTCTGCTGGCCAGTAGCCAGTAAGTTCTTCCTTTTCATCACCAGCTTCATTCCTGATTATCCTGAACACACAAGAGGATAATTACTTTAGTGTTGCTTTGCTGACTTTTTTTTATGACTCACACAGCAGTAGGAGCAGCATTTCACCCTAATGGATTCTGAAGGCATGTCGCAGGAAGAAGAGTGCCAATACATCATTTTAATTCTATAATTTGGATCAGCACAAGCCATAGATCAAAACACTCAAATTTTTCTACTCTGTTGCTATTTCGCTAAGTACTTTGTAGCCAGTGGCACATTAAGGCACTGTTCTCACAGAACATGGGGAAGAGGTGAGAAGACTCAATTGCAAGTGTTTATTTAAAAATAAGAATCATTGTTTTACGGGTGGGTTCATATTTACTCTCACACAATTACATGACTCATTTCATATTCTTTGGATCACAAATCATACAGAGCAGAGCAACTCTGCAATTCCACACATCCATCTATATGGCACTCAAAGCATTGGAACAGAAGTATTTGTTAATTTTTATTTCGGACTCCCTTTTTGAGGCTGACAAAATGAGAATAAAATTAAATGACTCCCATACCCTAAAAAAAACATACATTAGAGTCGGGAATGGTAATTCCTTACTTAGATACAAAAAATTCTGTAACAGATACAACTGTTATACAACTGTCACAGAAAAGTGATTTCGTTCACTCCAAGTAGGAACAAGCATTGTAAGAATCCTTGAATATTTGACAGTGATATGATTAACATCTGTAAATATTTGCTGCCAACTACCTCATAACGTTTATTCAAGATAGCTTAAGAGCATGATCACAGGAAAAACAAAGTGTATTTTTCCTCTACAGATGAACTTAGCTAACAGGTCAGTAATTAGATCTGAGCCAATCTCTCAGAGCATGCACATCACCTATGGAACATTCTCTGAGCACGGAATGTACCTTGTGTATTTTTTTTAAAAAAGGAGGTTATTTTTACAAGTATTAAGGTCAGTAAAGAATTTCCTACTGGAAATTATTAGTAAAAAATAATATGGTGTTTTATCGAGTGAAATAAACACAAATGAAAGGCACAATTTCATGTACAGTCTTCCAGCAAATTGCAACAGCTTGACAACACTTGGCCTTGAGAAAAGTTCATTGCCATACGTACACATTGCTGCCAAATCTAACCAGGAAGCTCTATAAAGATGCATCCCATAAATACTAGAATTAAGAACTAGAAATGACCTGCGGTTACCAACTGACAATAAAAGCCATCCTCATGTGTAGCTGTTTTCTACCCTGGGACCACATCCATGTTGAACAAGCCAGTGCGTAAGTCTCAGCTCACTAAAAGGCAATACAGACCCTAAAATATGCAGAAACACATAAGGTGAATGGATCTTTCTATACAAGAAGCAGCCTTCAAACATCTTTTTGCATGTAACTGTTCACAAACACAAAAAGAATTAGGCATGAATAAGCCTCTTAGAAATCAAAAGCTGTATTTACAAACAGTACTAATATTACTGACATTGATTAGAGAGGAAACTAAAACTCAGAGGGTTTTACCTGTGGTAATGCAGAAAACCACAATTAACATTCAGTGCAATCTTTAGACTTAGACATCTAAAAATAAAGTATTCTGTGTCTCAGTCTGGTCTAAGTCTATTTAGGCTAAAGTAATTTTGATTTTAGAGATAGCTTCCATCATCCAAACAATTCATAAGCTCTACATTCACACATCAATAACCAATGTATTGATATGCTGGAAGAGAAGAGTATGAGTGTGGGGGAAGGATGGCACAGCTGAAATGCAATATGCCAGACATTTCGATGGAGATGGATACCACTGCATGAACACTGCAGATCTGTCAACACCTTGCAAGAGTAGATAGGCAGAACATCCATAACATTGTACCCAACATAAAGGTACTTTCATGAAGAAATGCAGAAGCTAACGAGCACACATTTGCAGCATGGCCATACAGCAGGTCCCTACCAAAGAATCTGAACACCTGTGACATCAGGCTTAGCTCAACATCAGATTGTGAATGTGAGAGAAAACCACTGCTGGACTGAGCAAGGACCTGTTTTTCTCCCCCATCCATGGCAGAGTGCAGCTATCCATCTGTGGTGGTTTTACTCGGGTGGACAGCTGAGCTCCACCACAGCCGCTCTCTCACTCCCCCTCCTCAAAGGAAAAGAGGGAGAAAAATACGATGCAAACAGCTCAGGGGTTGAGATAAGGACAGGGAGATCGCTAAATAATTATCATGATGGGCAAAACAGACTCAGAGTAGGGAGAAAGTAAAATTTATTGCCCGTTACTAACAAGCTAGAAAAGTGAGAAACAAAGGAAAGAAACCAAAAACACCTCCTCCCCCTGAGCAGTGCAGGGGAATGGGGGTTGTGGTCAGCCTATAGCACTTAGTCTCTGCCGCTCCTTCTCAATTGCCCTCTTAGAATCATAGAATCATTAGGGTTGGAAAAGCCCTCCAAGATCATCTGGTCCAACCACCCCCCTACCACCAATGTCACCCACTAAGCCATGTCCCTCAGCACCACGTCCAAACTTTCCTTGAACACCCCCAGGGATGGTGACAGCACCACCTCCCTGGGCAGCCCGTTCCAATGCCTGACTGCTCTTTCTGAGAAGAAATGTCTCCTAATTTCCAACTTACACCTCCCCTGGCACAACTTGAGGCCATTCCCTCTAGTCCTATTGTTAGGTATCTGTGAGAAGAGGCCAACCATCAGTTCCCCACAACTTCCTTTCAGGTAGTTGTAGAGAGTAATAAGGTTTCATCCCCCAAAACCAACTAGTTTACACTACCTTTTGTAGCCCCTACATCAAAGTGAGCGCTGTATTGTGAAGGACAGACGTATCCTACCTGAAACAGCCCCTAAAAAGCTGCTGCCCTGAACAAGCGGAGGGCAAAGGACCGAGGGGTCCTTCCCAGAGTACCAGCCCTACAAAAGCACTTACTCCATCCCTTTTCTTCCCCCACAGCAGGCCAGCACCATTGATACCTTACACACTGAGCAATACAGGCAGCAGCTCTCCCCAGGCCCCCTGCTCCTGTGTGAGCTCCTCTCCATGGGCTGCAGCTCCAGCCCACAATTTGCTCTGGCAGGGTTCCTCTGCAGGCTGCAGCCTCCTCCAGGCCACATCCACCTGCTCCACTGTGGTGTCCTCCACATGCTGCAGTGTGGAAACGTTCTACCATGGCACACCACAGGCTGCAGGCGGACAGTCTGCTTTACCATGGCTCTCTCCACAGGCCGCAGGAAACTTCTGCTCCAGCACCTGGAGCACCTCCTGCCCTCCTTCTGCACTGACCTTGGTGTCTGCAAGGCTGTTTCTCCTTGCTCTCCTCTCTCTCCCAGCTACTATTCTGCAGCAGTTTTGTTTTTGTTTATGTTTCCCCCTCCTCCCCCTTTCTTAGATGTGCTCTCACAGAGGCACAAACAACATCGCTTATTGGCTCAGCTCTGGGCAGCAGCAGCCCCCTTACCTAACATGGGGCAGCTTCTGGATTTTTCTCGCAGAAGCCACCCCTATGGTCCCCTGCTACTATAACCTTTCCATGTAAACACACTATACTACCCTTATAAACCTTTTCCACCTGTGTCAAGAAGGCAGCCAGTCTTCACAAGAGCATGAGAATCTCCAGAACTGCAGTTACCAGCTCCCTGTAAACATACAACAGCAGAATCGACCTTCTCTCCTTGCACTGACACCTACAAAGCCAATAGGGATTGTGAGAATAATGTCCCTAGGCAGATGGCCTGTCAACACACCCTGGGGCTCCACGATCATTAACATGAGACTTTGGCATGATGGCATCATCCAGCAAACACAAATTTTATTGCTAAATTAGACAAAATGGTGGGTTTTTTTATTGGTAAATTAGACAAAGCACCTGATGTTGTGCGCCTCTACTGTATGCTTTTATTTTATGTATAAGGAGACAGAGCAACTGCTTCAGAAAAAGAGGCAAAGTGGTGTGGATAAACTATATCTGATAGTAACAAACTGCTGACTTTTTTTTCAAAGCAACATCAGTCTTACAGAGCAAATTCATGCTTAGTAGTGCATGCCCCAAGGCTGTGGCATTTTTGATCAGGAATCTAAAAGCTTGACTTTAACACCCTCTGGAACCATAGTCTGATGCAATTTCAGTGCCTGCAGTGTCTTCTCCAGGCTAGATGCAGGGCTTTTAGAGCCACTTTACACTGCCAGAGCAGATGGGAAAGAAAAAAAAAAAATCACACCTCATCTCTCAAAAAAGCTACTGGTAAGATACTTCCATGTTTCAGTAAGTCAGCCTAGAGCTATTAGTACTACAACCATTTTTAAAACATCGTCATCACCAGTTAAGGGATGCTCTCTACATTTTAATCAGTGAAAGACTAGTTTACATCAAACTCTTCACTTGTACACAACAATGTAACACCAAGCAGGTTTAGCCTCAGAGACAGATTTTCATAATAAACCTGTTTCCATTAGCAAGTCAAGCGTATCACAAATACTTCAAATCTTTTGGATCACCTACTAAAAACCTTCCTAGAACTGCAACTTTCAAAGGTCTATTTTTTATCTCTTATATAGTTTGATTAAAATTATTGAAAATATGACTGAGAAACTGTGAATAATAAATTAAAATAAGATCAATGAGAGCTCACTTTATCTCCCAAGCATACACAGAAGAAGCAAATAAGGCTGCAGTGGAATTTCTGCCCCCAAGACATAGACCCGCTGTCCCATGACAGTGGCTCCTTCCACCCCCTTTCATCTTACTTTTGTAATTCCAGTGGATGCTGGTGACTTGGATCTCCTGAGTTGGAATATATTCCTCAATAAACTTCTTTCCCTGCAGTCGGTGCCAGAGTGTGGTTTTCCCAGTGTTCCTGTCCCCTCGGATAACAATTTTCACTGGGGAAAAGAGCAAGCAGATAAATAAAGTTGATTAAAAGCAAATCAAAGAATGCTGTGACGAGCCTGTTAACTTTTTGTGAGCATTATTCAGATGTAATTAGTTCTCCCATATTACACAGGCATGATGGGTTTTGTTAAAAAGCATGAGACTGTCATTAAAATTAGTGTTTATTCAGCTACTCACACTAGCTCAGCAAGAAGAGCCAACATCAAGATTGAAACTTCAGAATCTGCACAAGCTAGCTAAGTTGCTGCTCTTTTTGCCCTCCTGCATTTTTTCACCTGTAACCAGCCCTCTCTCATACCCTCTCTCTTTGCAAGCCTTTTATGTCAGGTTGCTTCTTCAATCACCTCCTCTACCATTCACATTTCTCCTTAAACACTTCTCATTCCTTGCAGAAATAATCACTTCCTAGAGCCAGTTGCCCCAAGTCAGCAAAAGCCCAAGGACCAGTTCTTAGCTGAGCTGAATTAGGCAGTGTCCCCTGTCCAGAGGTGTCAGTCTGGCACTGGTGCAAAAGTTCTTGCGGATGCTGTAGGAGAGCTGAGAGGCAGCTTCTGCTGAAGCCCTGACCATTTCTGCCAAAGGGACGAGGCAGTTAACGACACGAGGGTCTTACCTGAAATCACCACTGATAAATTCATCAAGCTGCCTCTGTTGATTGCCACAGTTCGAGTCAACTTAGATCACAATAAATCTACTTTACATGCACTAGAAACAAGCTAGGCTGAACCAAAACAAGCACACCGCTCTGGGGACATAATCAGCTTCAATAACAGAAATAAAAACAAGAAAAACTGAATCTCTGTTGCTCCCCTCTGTGGCAGGAGCTAGGTCTTAAACATTTTTAAGGCACAAACGTGCTGATGGCACTCAGCAAAGGCATTCTTAAAAATTGTGGTCTTAGGTACATAAGAACAGCTCCACTTCCACTGGCCTGCCTCAGGCCCAGCTGCCTAGGCCACCAGGCTGACCTAGCATGCCGCACACCCCTGCCTACTGCAAGGACCATCAGTCCATGCAAAATGCATTCAAGCCCACCCTGAGTAAAGAAGTGTCCAAAATATCTTGTCTTGCTGCAGGGCAAACAACGCATCTGCAGAGAGCATCGCCTGTACTGCTACCATAACCTGTACACAACCCAGCAAAGCAACTTCTTTAGCAACTAACACCATCGACTTCCACAGGCTACCCTAACATTATCTTGTTCTATCTGAAAATGGAATATGTTGTTTTCTAAATCTTCTGTTACATTATGGGACTTTTGTTTTTAAATACCATCTTTGTTTTAAGTGGTACAAGCCTACTGAGAATGATAAGCTGACTTGAACAGGACCAGAATTTTTATGCTTGCATCTGATACACAGGAGCTATTATCCACTAAAAAATGGGCCACTCAGAGACATCTAACGGCAGATTCAGGTGATTAGCATTACGTTACGCATCATCATTTGGGCAAGGGAATCTCAGACTGAAGGCTGCCTTCTGTTGTAACTCAGGAGTTACTGCAGGCATTTCAGAGAAAAATTTAAGAGTAACAGTGCCTGGAGTCTGTGGAAGAGGTTTGTCTGGTGAAATTCTGTGCTGCAGTTCTGCTATGCTATGGTTGCTGTTCTGCTCCCACCCACTAAGAGGTGTTGCTGTTTATTCTTTTACAAAAAGTTGCTTATTAAAATAGCAAAAGGGTAATTAAGATACAAAGAACAAAATATTTATAGAATGACTTCTTATACAGGTACCAAAGCATCTCTGTAGAGACAACAAACCATTTCCTGCATTTCCCATTGCCCTGTGTGTTTTTTTTTTTCATTCTTACAGATGGGGAAACAACCAAAGGAGGATTCCTTTGATATTTCTTAATGAATGAAATGCAGCAAGTCCATGCCACACAAAGAATAAGATCGTTTGTCCCCTTTAGAACCTGAACCTTTCAAAATGCTCTCACTGCCTACCTTAGAGAGATATTTAAAAAATCAGCTTCCTCTAAAAAGTACAGCACAAGACATTGACACAGTGAGTTTTAAGGGACAAGCAGACCCTTCCTCAGTCAGGCTGCTCTCAAGGTGCGCTTTCAGGACACCCACAGATGTCTCAGCTGTGAGCTCTTCCCCAGAAGGGGTCATCCCCAACTCCCCAGTTTTCCTATCGCTAACGCTTATGCAACTTATCAACTTATGCAGCCATTGTTGAGTTGGATCAAGAAACTGAACTGGCTGAAAACTAACCCTCATATTATTCATTTTCAGCACGCTCAGTTTCTTCCTCTAGCTCAAGTGCACAGCTGCATGAGCAGCAGGAGCAGTGCCGGCATGGCTGGGGGGGCAAGAAGATCACCCTCACCCCCCAGCAGCTACACTGAGACCAGCTTATGGTGCCTGTAGCAGCATGTGCTCCATTTGAACATGTCCAATGGCCCTTTTCAGGTTCAGTATTTTCTGTGTTAGGAACTCTCTCCTCCTACATAGTGTGTTAGTTTTCACCACTTTTTGTTCATTTGTTTGCTTCTGATGATTGGAAAAGTGTTTAAAAATAAAGCAGGAAGAAGGCAGGTCGTATAGATCATTTTCAGCAAAACAAAATCAGTATCTGAGACTTTGGATGGGGCAGGTCTACTCAATAACAGACATCTGCAAGACAGGAAGAGCTGAATGAGCTTCAGGGCACAGCCAGCCAGGTAAACCACAGGCCCAGGCTGTGTCTGAATGTGACAAGACCAGCAATTATGGGTGAGGTTAGTACTGTTACCTGTGGGATGTACACAGTTGCTACCTTATTTTGATTTCTAGTTAAACCAGTACTTACTGCAAACAGCCACAGCCTTGTAGCAAAGACAGCAGAATTATCTGTGGGAAAAAGGGTAGGGATTTGGAATAGATAAAAACGTGAGGAAAAAAATGAACAGATCACTTCTCATTCATTTTGTCACTGTGTCAGAAAAAATACAGGGATTTTAATTCTGCAAATGGGGAAACAGAAGCAGAGCAGCAAGGACACAGGCCTACAGACCGACTCAGGACTGGAAATTCCCAGCACTGCCCATATTCCTTCAGTATGCTGCAAAAGCTAAGGACTTCAGATCCCAGAGCAAAAATCCCTGAATATCTCTGCTAATAATCCCTGTATGAAGGGTCATAACCTTATTCTCATGAAGATGTTAGAGGCTGTGACTACAAGGCTGTAATTGGAACACTAAAAGCTAGTTCTGCCACAAAAAGAATCAGACATGATCTACAGACACCCCCAAGCATAACTCCTGGGGAGAAAAGGCCAGACAGCAGTCAAAGCAAGTTTCCCACACGTTACACAAACACCTGTGACAGCAGTAGGAAAAAAAAAAAGAGAGAAGGTGGGAAGCAGCTGGAAGAGACAAGGTATTTCTTCTGGAAACAGTAATGAGTGAAAATATTTAACAAAACTACAATCAGAAGTTGGGAAGTACTATGCTAAAACAACACAAAGAATGTAAGGACTACAATGCTCACAATAAGGATGCACCATACTCATTAAGTTTTGTCTTTTAAAGCATGTTTTAGACAGACGAGTAATAAGAGGAGGGACCAGGGCAATTCTTGGAGCTACTGACTATGATAGCTCAGCAGCACTGCATGTTTACGCCAGGGTGATGCCCACAGGGAGGACAGCAGCGGGTTTTATTGGGTGGCATGCACGTTAGACACATCTTTCAGAATAAAGCCCAGAGCAGAAGGTGCACTTCTGGGAAATGGGACCACTGGATTGAAAATACAGCACTTCCACGTCTCCTGTCACCAGTCATCAGTCTGCAATTCCCAAGAAGCCTTCTCATCCATGTAGCCCAGCCAGAGCCACTCATTTCACCCTTCTTTGGTCAGCACTGCCTTATGTAAACTTCCATGTTTGAATAACCTGGAACTGGTAATTCCTTCTGTAATTTGTCTTGTAATTTGTTTAAACCAGCACCGTTTCCAAAGGAACGAGATCCACCTCTGCCTCTCTATACCGAGCCTGTTCACTCAGGCCTTTGTTACTCTCCTGGGGCCAGCACAGCTCGCTGAACAGCAGCAGCCCTGGTCCAAGTGCAAAGCTAGCCCAACCAGAAAAAAAGAACAAGTTTTTACAAAAATTGGTTCTCCATGCCGGGAACCACAATGTCACATAAACAACCAAGCCATTAAAACCAAAACTGGTACAGACCCACTTCATTTTCATAATTTCTCTGTACCTTACGGAACTCTGGTGTTATTTGGGCTATAGTATGTAAAAACAGAAAAGCTCCATCCAGACGATAAAGGGAGCCAATAAGGAGTGTATGCCGGGAATGACATATGAAAACACTTTTGTTTCAAATTAGGATGCCCCATGCAGAAAAAGTGATTGCTGACGAGGGCTGTTAGTGGCCTTTGCTCTCACCAGAAATTTAAACCTACCCACTCTGCAACTTTCTTCCTTTTGAAAACTTACCTGAGTGGGAGGGAGACCATCAACGCAAATCTGTTGACTGAGGCTGTTTGGTTATGAAACCTACTTGACAGCCATGAAAGCTGGCACAGCCCAGCCCGCCCCAAATCCCACAGGAAAGAGGCATCAAAAACCATGTGATAAGGCCCAGGTCCCAGCCATTTGCTGCCACTTTATCAGCAAGCGTTTTCAGCACACTTATATTTCTGGTAAGTAAATGGGCTACGCTTCACAATCAATAATGGACTGTGGAAACAAGGAAGTATTTCTGTGGAACCAGTCATGACTGCACCCTTTGGTTTAGGGTTATGCAATTCCAGGGAAAAGGAAGAGTTTTAAAGACCCGTGTTAAAGATGGCTACAAAATGAATTTTGTACCCCCCTCTGTTCAATTCCACATTTCCTAAGAAAGGAGCATTGATAATACAAAGGATATGCAGCTCTCCCCTTTGCTTAGCAATGGCCCTTGCAACGCCCATACCCTCACCATGCTGGAACTCACCCTACTGATCCAATGCCATGGCTATGAGGGTGCTTCGAAATTCTTTCATAACCCTGCCCGTATCTCCTACGAACATTATATAACTGTGATACAGGGAAGAGTTACTATGGAGATTGGAAAGCTTCCCTTAAGGCAGGGACAGAAAGATGTGGTTTTATTCTTGATATAAAACCAGTGATTAGAACACAAATCTTGATGAGACCATGCTCAAAAGAAAAAGCTTTCCAGAGGCTTTTGGTAATGAGACAAAAAGAAACAAAGCTACAGTTGGTGGCTTAGCTGTTTGCATTTTTGGCCCTGCTCTATTAATGACAAGCAGGTACACATCCACAAAGGTTAGGTGGCAATGCAGTTTGTCAGCACCTAATGAAGAGCTGTCCCTTTTTACTGTTGTGCCAGCAGGATGCAGCTGATCTGTACCGCATGCAGCACAAACGTTTGCTGTTGAAACATCAACTCCTTTCTCTTACATAATTCACAAGTTGATATAAGCAACCTGGTCTCAAACATTTCCCACTGAAGCACAAGGATATGTTCTGGTCTGTGGGCTCTGCTAAGCCTCTGCAGAGATCAATAGTCTTCAACCAGATCTCCAGGTATGCTTTGAACGGTGCAGTGCTGTATGCCAAGGTGCAATAGTTTCATCTTCACCCCTCATCTCTCACTAGAAATTATGTCCCTTAACAATGTGTTTTTCTTGTCATATTCACAATTGCTTGCTAAGACACTCATTTTCTAAATTAAGGACTTCTGGAATATCTACCACATGTGTTCTGGGTAAATGCAGCAAACGCTCTCCCCAGCAAAGCTGAGAGCTTCCAAAACTTATCAGATTAAAAGCACAGTCAATAGTGACAACACTAAAAAAAAAAAAACAAAAAACAACACACCAAACCCTTGATGTGCTAATCTCTCCCTTCATTTACAATTTCAAATTAAGATACAGCACAAATTCTATTCCTCCATCACGTGTGCCTGCTCAGAAATTATTCAGTGCCACATTTACAAATCAGTCTCATTCCAAACTGCCACTCTCTCAGCTTCTTGCAGCCTGACTCCAGAGCGTGCCCATTCCCGCAGACGAGCTGATACTCGCAGCACTCTGTGGATGCAGATCTATTTTCAGCGCGAATGACAACTACTGTCCCCATCCCACTATTGTTACTTTGGGATGTGTTTCACATACTTACAGTGCCTTCCTGAAATACTGTATTAAGAGTAACCTTTACTGAGCTTCAGCAGAAAAAACAAAACTCTGAGCTTCAATACTGAAAGGGAAGAATTCTGAAAATGTTTCCTGAGAAAAGAGCAGGTGTATCAGTTGCAGAAACATAATCAGAATTAGATTATTTACCAAGGACACATAAAGGCATATACCACTCACCTTTTATTAAAGTCTGGCAGTGCAGAGCTTTTCAGCAGACCCTTATCATACAGCCGCTAGAGCTTAATTATAAATACCATTACCCTGGGCTGCAGGGAAGGTCACCCACACGCTCTTGATACTTTAACTGGCGGTAACCCATTTACAAAGAGCTCTCCCTGTGTCACAGTCAGCGTTAGGCATGCAGCCGTTCGGTACACCTCCCGCTGCCCGAGGACACCGCAGGTTCCCAAGTGCCACACCGACACCTAAAAGGTTGCCATCCTTCCTCTTCCCCCAGTTCTGCACGCTCTAAGGTTTAACTGCCAGCTTGGCTTTCGGCTGACTACCGGCAAAAGAGCCACCACGCCAACAGCGCCAGCGGGGGCCCTGGCCGCGGATGGGGCGGCCCCAGGGGGCTGCCCCCGACAGACCCCGGGGCCGGGCTGCGACTCACTGTTATACTGGACTCCCTTGGCAAACCTCCTCTGCAGAGCCTGGTTCATGGACTGCAGCCCCGCGGGGATGTTCTTGTCTCTGACCGCAGCCTGGTCCGAGCCCACCAGCTTCTTCAGGGCCGAGAACATCGTTCTGCTCCCGCGCCTCCGCCACCGCCGCCAGGAAGAAGGCCGCCGCTCCGGGGCTCAGGGGCAGGGCGGCCCCGGGGGGGGCATAAGGAGGGGAGGGCAAGGGCAGGGCACGGCTCGCGGGGCCCTCAGAGCTCGGCCGGGGCCGCTCGGGCCATGAGGGGCGTCCCGGGCGCGGCGGGGCGGGGGGGGCGCGGCCCGGCACGGCCCGGCCCGGGGGGGGGCGACGCGGCGGGGAAGGGGCTCGGCCGGGCCCCGCCGTCAGCCGGGCAGGGGGCGCTAACCGGGCATGGCCCGGGGCGGCGGGCAGGGCACGGGAAGGGGCGGGCGGGCTCCTGCGAGGGGCTCAGGGGGGTGGGGGGGGCCGGGCCGCGTCTCAGCCCCTATGGGCGCCGCGGCTCGGGGCCGGGCGCGGGCCTGCCGCCGCCATCTTGCCTCTTCCGCCTCGCCGCCAGGGACGGAGCGCGCGCGGCGCCTGCTACGGAGGCCGGCGGGGACCGGCGGGGCCGGGGGGGCGGGGCGGGGGCTGGCCCCGCGCACACCGGGACCCCTCCGCCCCCGCCCCCCGCCCCCTCCGCCCCTCGCACTGCTCCGTCTCCCTCCGAGCCCCCCGTGACCACTGCAGGGGCCCTGGTCCTGCCCCGTGACCCCCCCCCGCCTCCCTGTGACCCCCCCCGTGCCCCCGAAGTCCCCTCCTGGGACCCCCCCCGTCTGCTCCGCCCCCCCCAGCCCTCTCCCACAGCCCCTCCAGAACCCCCAGCCCTCCCCGTGATCGTTCCCCGTCCCTCCCAGCCTCTCGTGAGCCCGCAGCCCCCCACCCCGTGCCCCCCATCTCCAGTTCCCAGCTGAGGCCCAGGGGTGCCAGCAAGGCTCTGGGCTCTGAGCACCCCCAGTGCTGGGCTCCCCCTCACGTGTGCCAGGGCCCCCAGTGTCCTGGGGGGGCACAACCCACAGGGTCTGCTCACACCAAGGATGAGGCTCAGACTGCACAGCGAGAGAGCCTCACCAAAACCCGTGGTGCCACCGTGCCCCATCTGTGAGATGCAGCACTGATTATTCACCCTCAGGGAGGAACAGGTGCCTGGCCCCCCCGTGCTGCTTCCTTCCCGTCTGCCCCCACCCAGCAGGACGTCAGAGCCCCTGGCTGCCCCTGTTGGCACCCCTGCACCATGCAGGTGGTGGGCAGCAGGACTGAGGCAGGGACAGGGGCTTAGCAGACAGCACCCAGCAGCCCTGCCAGGAGGGACACCACAGGGGAGGCCAGTGAGGACTCAACAGCATCCTCTGCCGCTCATCGCCGGCTCTGGGATGGACACTAGGCTTGTTGGTTACTTTAAAGACATTTACTGTTGAAGACATCTCCTGCACCACCAGGAGCTCATGCGAGGCCCTTGTTCCAGTGCTCGGTGCTCGTCTTCCACCCACATCAGTTTGACAGATGCAGAAACTCCTCATCCTCTGCAAGCAGAGCAGTGTGCAGTATGACAGGCAGACCCACAGACCCCATCCTCACACCCCGCCATGCCCCACAGACAGGTGGCAATGGTTGATGCTTCCTGCTTTGTCACTTTGTCCCTGCTGTCAGTGATAAGGGAAGCAGTCTGGACTCTCTGTACATCCCTTTGCTGTCCAGGGATGTTACTTCATATCCCACCTCAGTGGCATTAATACACTTTATACTGGTGACAAGATAATAAAAGATGGGTTCTGTCCTGAGACCCATTACTTTGTCCCCATTCCCCATCTGCTGGGCTCCCACCCAGCTCCTGCTGCTTGCCGTTATCAGTATCAGGCTCATGCAGGGCTGTGGCTGAACGTCCCTGAGCTCACTCTCTTCTGCAGTAAGATCTCCCCTGCTACACTGATGAAAATGAGAATGCTTGTCCATCTGTCCTGGGGGCAGAGCAGGCCTTTAGATTCTCCAAAAGGGTTTCAATATGGAAACCCTTGTGCTGACTAGATCTGGAGGCTCTGGAGGGCATCGCATGGAGGGTACACTCTGGGTGCACCCAGGGTCCCTATTTGGTGTCAGGGTCCCTTTACCCCTTCAAATTTTTCAGCTGCTACTCCCACTGACATTTCTGCCACCTCCACTGCTCCCGACTGCACTCTGGCCTCCTCGGGGCCTTTCCCCCTGTTACCACAAACATTTTTAAGTTCAACAGCCTTGGTGCATCTGCAGCCTATACACACATTCCCCATGTGTGATGCTGTCTGTAGATTGATGATCTTTTCCTTGGTCCGTCAGAGGACTGGACCCAGGACAGACCCACTCCAGCTGCCGGCAGACCCAGTGCTCCCGGATGCAGTCTGGAGCAGACAAGATGTGCAGGCAGTGCCCGCCCGCTTGCTGCCCCAGCCCCTGACACACTGCAGTGCCGTACCTGCCAGTGGAGGAGCCCCGCAGTACTCCTTGCACTCCTTCTCCGAGTAGAACTGGTTCCCATTGCCCTTGCAGCCTCCGTAGCTGAACTTGATGCACTTGCCCTGAGCCGCATCAAAGGCCCAGCGCAGCACTGGCTTCTGGCAGGGCCCCTGGACGATGGGCAGCCTGCAGGCAGCTGCAGGGAGAGGGGGCTGCGGCAGGCCAGCAGGACCAGGACCCCCGTGGACACACAGGGCTCGGGGTTGCACGCAGTCCCCTCTGGGGCTGGGGTGAAGGCCTCACCTCACCCACCCTCCACATCCCTTCACCCCCTGCCCAGCCCCATGCCTGCTCACCCTCAGTCCGGCACGCCTGCAAGCAGCCCTTCTCTGAGTAGAAGTTGTTGCCATTGCCCAGGCAGCCACCATAGAGGAAGGTCTCGCAGGCCATGGAAGAAACATTGTAGAAGAAGCGGGAGAGCATCCCGCTGCAGGGCCCAGGGTCCCGGCTCAGCCGGCATGCATCTGCAGGTGAGCACAACACGCGTTGTGGCAGGACAAGGGGGCGCAGGGATGCCTGCCACAGCCCCTCTGCCAGGACCCACCTTCCTTGTTGCCAACATATGGGGGCAAGGGTCCCGCGGCTGAGCCCTCCTCAGGTGGCAGCACTGCTCTCCGCGCCCTCTGCTCCGGGATAAAGAAGCACAAAGCTGCTGTCAGCCCTGCCTGCCCTTCTGCCTCTGGTGACAAGCTCCCCTAGTGCCCCCATACATCATTCATCGGCCTGGGGTCAGTCATGGCCTTCTGAGCCCTGTGCTCATCCCAGACATGGGACAGAATCATGCATTTTGGGTAAAGACACCCAAAGTGCCCTGGCCATGCCCTATGCCGGGCTGAGGACATGTCTCTGCTCCCACTGACACAGGGTGTTGCAATCTCCAGATGTATCTATCCTCAGCTGGACTGTTTCTCCTATGAAGTCCCATCCCCTCTTGAAAAAACTTTTAAACTCAACACTACAAGACTGGGACGTGCTGGATGACAGCAGCTGGAGCATTAGTAGGGCAATGAGCTGCCTCCCCCACTGGGGAAGGGAGTCTTCAGCCCAGCTGGAGCACTCAGGAGGCAGGCAAAGGGCACAGAGACACCAGGCTTCATGTGCTGCAACTTCTACCCTACAAAAGAATCAGAGTAGGAAAGGGACATTGCTTTCTACTTGGAAGTGAGCCCTAGCAACACCTGATGCACCTGTGACCCCTGTCCTTGCAGCCTTTGCCCTGTCCTTGCAGGCAAAGCCCATTCCCATCCTTAATTCATTCCAGGAGGTCCTGGCTGGAGCACTCACCTCAGGGGCAGTGGCAGTCTCCTGGGGGACACATTCACCTGGCCCAGATGACAGAAGAGAAGATCAGCAGCTTGAGAGGGGTGGTCCCCTTTCTACCTCATCCCAACAAAGCTGTCATCTCTCCTCCCTCCATCCTGGCCCTCCCTTCTTCTCCCCAACCTTGCAGACCAAGAAGGAGCAGCCTCAGCACACCATCACGTCAGGGGCACAGGCAGCAGAAGAGGCACATGCCTTGCATGCATTACCTTTGTTGACCAGGATGAAGATGGAGTCCGCAGGGATGCCCATCTCCAGAGCCAGCTGCCGGAAGGCATCGGTGAGGTCCTCCCGCAGCTCTGGGCTTCTCCCTGGCAAGGGCAAGGAACAGGCTGTCAGCAGGGTCAGCAGTGGCAAGAGTCTGTGTGGAGCCCCCAGCAGCCACAGACCTGCAGAGCCCAGGCAGCTGCAGGCCCAGTACAAGTCCTACCAACCTCTCCTCCATTATTCTTGACCAGAGTTGGTCAAGGGCTTGGTTAACATTGTTTACATGTCTCCCAGTCATGAAAGACAGCATCTCCTGCAACTTCAGGATCTGGGTTTCCCAAGCAAATCTTGTTCATCCCAAATAACACTCTGGTTTGAATTGTGTGATGTGGCTCTAAAAGTGAGCCATAAAACTCAACCTCTTTGGTGTCAAAGATGAGCTGACTCAAGGCACCACCTCCAAAGCCACACTCAAGTCCCTCAAAGACAAGCAAAGAGTGGTGTTACTGAGCCCACCTAAAGGCCTACTTGCCCACAGTGCCATAGCCAGACATACCATATAGCTTCAGTGTGGTGGTTGGACCATAACTACTTGTCTTCTTCATCAGAATGACTGCGTATTCTTCATAGTTGGTGCGAAGCACATAGGACTTGATAGACACATCCCATTCTAGGTGAGACAGCAATACAGGGGACATCATTCCTGCCCCTCAGGAAGGAACAGGTATAGACGACAGTGACAGAGCTGGGGGGTGAAATCAAGCAGCTAATTCAGGAAATTATGAAATTATTAGGAGGCAGGCACAACCCTGACACGCTTTCACCTCACCAGCCTCTTATTAGTTGAGGGGACTGTAATCCAAAGTTTGCAGACAACTGAGATACCATCAATGCTCCTTAAATGTGGCTGGTGGGAGCCTGTCCCAGATTGGGACCCTGGGGATGAGACAGATCTGCTGGAATATCTCATAGTCCTGTACCTATGCAGGCAGCTCTGAAACAGTTTCCCTAAGACCCTCTTTCCTTGTCTGGAAACAACCCACGCTACAGAGTAACCTCCTCTCCCTGAGCCCTGCTCCCTTGAACCACTTCCCCAGCCACCAGCTGTATCCTTTGAGGCCTGGCACTGATTCACATCCTGTGAGCACACAGCAGCTCTTAGGGCTCAGCAGGCCAGCAGTGAGCCCAACTTACTAGGATTATAGTAGGTGTATTTGCCAGGGGTGCTGGTCTTCTGGTACTCTCCTGAGATGTGAGTGCAGTCACCTTGCCTGGATGAAGGAGTAAAAGAATAAACATCTTCAGGTCATCTCTTTTCCTATTTATCTTGTGAAAACTGTGCCTGGAGCAACCAGATTGCCCATGGCACAGGATCCCTGAAATCCCTGAGCACCCACAGCACTGCTCGTACCGCAACCTGGTGCTGATTGTGCTGATCTGGTCGGCACTGGGGCCAGGGCCCAGCACCAGTGTGCCCATGTTGAACTTCTCCTTGTAGTTCTTCATCCACTTGCAGGTGGTGCCAATGGCTACATCGTACCATTTCCCATACATCTGTGGGGAAAAGAAAAGGACATATCTGCCACACACCTCCTCCACCAAGGTAGGATATCCCATGGCTTTCTGCAAAGCTGAAATATTCACAACCAAGAAGCCAACTGGTGAGCTATGGTGAAAGGTGCTGGGGTCAGAGCTGCCATAGGAAAGTGACCAGCACTCAGCAGGATTTCCAACTCAGTGGTCACCCATCTTCCACAGCTTCCCAGGCTTCTGTGCTTGGATCTCTGACAGCATTCGAGAGCTGTCTGTCAGAAGAGGTGGCAGCCCAGATGTCCCAGCTTTACAGCAGTTTCATGCTGAACTGCTGGGGAAGCGAGGGTCAGAGCTGGACTCCTGTTGCCCACGTGTGCTTACCACTGGGCAGGATACTGGCCCCTTCTCCCCTCCATTTCTGTCACTTTTACATGGGGGACAGGCAGTCCCTGGGAACAGAGTGGGGTCCCCATGCCCTGGGCAGTGTCTGTGTGTCTCCTGTTCACCAGGAAGGGCGGCTGGTACCCAGCGGAGCCTAGACCCATGTGCATGTTGGGTATGCAGAGCTGGGCAGGGGACAGAGGTGCCTGCAGGAGACCTGGGGGGGGGGGGCTGGAGGGGGCAGGCTGCATCCCACACACATTCTGGGGCTTCTGGTGTGCCCTGCCACAGCAAGGCACCTTAGTCTGGACAGATGAACAGACTGGGATTCATCTGCCCTGCCTGTGTGTTTGCTGGGGTGAGGCCATCCCAAGGGCTGAATCCCCCCCAGACCAGCACCCAGGGAGATCTGCGCTGCCAGCACCAGCCCTGCACAACCCATTATGGGAAATGTCACCCTTCTTGCTAGAGAAAAATGAAATAGCTTTCTCCCATCCCTACTACCCCCGATATCCAGGGACCGCAAGCCGCTGTTACCCGCTCAGCTTCAAAATTCTCCTGCACTTGGATGTCTTCATCCTGGTCCCCAATGGGGGTTCCGCTGGCCATGGCGAAGAGGAGGAGAGAAAGGAGACCCCAAAACATTGTGTCTGGTGGCTTCAGAGTGCTGCTAAGTGCCACCGCGCTGGAGGGATCCGTGTTTCTGCACTGTCCTCACTGCGCAGCCGCGTGACCTTCAGACCTCAGAGAACAGGGCCAGCGGGGCAGCCAGCCTGGCGGGGGCCGGGCAGGTAGACGTGGGGGCAGCTCCTGGCCCTGCAGACCTGGCCATGTGGCCTGAGCTCACCATGGCCCAAGCAGCACAGAGCCAAACATCCATGAGAGCTCCTCACCTCACCTGTTCCTACACCACCTCTTGGCCCACGCACAGACCAGGACCTGTCTTATTCTATGTTATGATTTGTATTCCTGCCCTGGGATCCTATAAGGAGCCGGGATGGTGCCCGCAGTGCTGGACTAACCTGACCCTGCAGAGAGAGGACCGAGAGGTCCCCAGCACGCATCACGAGCTCCTCGCTCCTCAGCAGTGCCCACAGGGAGCGGAGCCCAGCAGCCAGATCCCCTCCTGGCAGCAGGGCTGAGACTCTCCCTGGGGGTCCCAAGCGGGTGGCCAAGGCCTGGGGCGGGCGGGGTGGCACCCACCCTGCGCTGAGGGGCCTGGGGCCCGGCACGCATGGGTGGCACGGGCCCAGCGTCTGTCCCCACGACTGTTTGCCTTCTCAGGATGATTAACTGAAACCAAACAGCCGGAGGAAATGGCAAACAGAGCAAAGGGCAGGAGCCCCTCTTGCAGCCGGCCGGTATCTCAATATTTGCAGAGAAGGCCGAGAGCTGCAGGCACGCTTGCAGCAGCCGGCCGGACTTTCACCCCCTCCTCCTGCCGTCCCCAGGGCAGCGCTCGTCGGGCCCAGCAGGTGGCGGCACCGGGCGGGCAGCTCCGCCCGGCCGAACCCCCCGGCCCCCTCCGGGCCGCCCTCGGGAGCAGGCCGAGCCCTGGCCGTGCGGTGGCCGGACCGAGCCCGCCTCGTCGCGCGTCCCTCTAGGGGAGCCCGTCCGTGCCCCGCTGCCCCCGGCCCTGCCGCCGCTAGGTGGCAGCCGGCGGCCAGGAAAAGCCGCGGCGCCGCCGGGCCCCGGGGCGGCCTCGCGAAGCCAGGAGCGGGGCCGGGAGGCGCGGGCGAGGCAGGGCCGCAGCGCGTGGCCGCGGGCAGGCTCCGTGCTCGCCGCTCTGCCCCGCCGCGGGCACGGCCGGCACCGCCCGCGTCCCGTCACGCTGCGGGCCCGGGGCGCAGCCAGGCCCCGCGGGTACCGCGCGGCTGCGAAAGGCGGGGAGCAGCACAACCGGCTGCGAAACCCAGCTCCTGCACATCACCAGCCCTGTGCCCGGAAAGGCTGGGGATGCAGTGCAGCTCGCCAGCCCCATGCTCTCCTCCAAAAATATGCTCCCTGTCCCTGTCCCTGTCCCTGTCCCCAGGGCTGTGGCCATGTTTGCACCAGGACTACTGAATGGAGGGGGATGGAGAAGCCCCACATGCTGCCGAGTGCAGGGCTGCGGTGGCAGCCTCGGCAGGGCACAGCTCTCCAGGCCCAGGGGTGCACGGACCCAGCATCAGGGGCCCCATGCTGGCACCAGCAGGCTGCCCTGGGGCAGCCGCGGCTCCAGCACTGGGGGCAGGAGGTGCCCACGGGGCCCTCCGGCAGGGCTCGGGGCCACAGGGACCCTGCGGGATCCGTGGGGTATGGGCTGCTGCCAGCTGGCAAGGAAGGGCGGCCAGCATGTTGGTTTCAGACCAGTTTGGACAGAAACCAAACGCAGGGAGAAACTGCCATGAAATTCCTGCGGAACAACCCCCCAACCTCACTGCTCTGACTCAAACCTCCCTTTTATACCCACTCAGTTTCAGGCCCCTCTCCTGCAGGCACTGCAGGTGTCCCAACTCTCCTGTGGCTGTCTGGGGGTTTGTGGAACATCAGACAGACTCTGCAGGGTAAAGGCCACCAAGATTCAGTGTTCATCACTGGAAAAATGAGACACTAAGAGCCTGACTCCACTTCTCTCCTGCTCTCCAGCATCTACCATGATGGAGATGCCCCCTCAAACCATTAGAGGGGGCATCCCTGCCTCATCCTTCCACTGTCCCTTTGCAAACCAGTTGTTCACTGAGCTCATCCAGTCCCTTTCTGAACTTGCCAGTGTTATCTGGCTCCCCTACTCCCTGTGGCAACAAGCCCTTGAAGTTCAAAACCTGCTATATAATGAAGTTTTTTTTTTTTTATTTTCAACCTATCTCCCGCCAGCACTCCTTACTCCAAGGACTGCTGGAGTGTTACAGTTTCATGCTCAGCTTGTCCACCACCCTCATGATTTTGCAGGCCTCAGTCATATCTGCTCTTGGCTCTCCTCTCTCAAGGCAGGAGGTCTCAGCTTTTCCAGTCCCCTATCATACAACAGGCAATACATCTCATCAGTTGTTACAAAGCAGGTCCAGAGAAAGCTGACTACTCATTTCCTTGTTCAGCTGTGGAAACAGGAGCTCAAGCACACAGCACCCAAGGTAAGTCTTTCCAAGATTTTCTACAGTGTCAAAACACTTGCCATCTTGTTCCCAAGACTTTGCTGATTACACAGCAGTCAGTGATGATTACCAGGTCAGTGATGATTACCAGGTCAGTGATGGCTCCCAGCTCTGCTTCTGAGTCTAACCACCTGTCCTGAGCTCCATGCCAATGCCTTGCTCTGATCACTTCTCCCTTGAAGCATCACCTTCATTTCTCTACACCAAAACTTACCTCCTACCTCTTCGTCCTTGTTTTTGTGAGGTCTTTTTGAAACTCCTTGCCACGAACAGTATTTTGCTATCCAGAAGTCCCCAGTATCGTCTGTGAACTTGAAGGTTATCCTGTTCACTGCCTTATCCAGGGGATGGATGAAGATGTCAGATATAAAACCAGCCCTAGAGCTGCCCCCTGGGGGACTCAGTGTCCTCCATCCTGAGGAGTGGCTGTTCAGCCCTACGTGTTGCTTCTGATTCTTCAACCACCTTTGAGTTCACAGAACAGCCATTCTGCTCCCACAGGAGGTTTGTTTCTTTAATAATCTCTGGTGTGGTGCACCATCAGAATTTTTCTGAAAATCCAGTCTGGTGATGCCTTCTGGATCCTCTCTGGGACAAGGAGGATCACATGTTCCCCTTGCAGAAAGGGACCACATGCTCAGCATAGACCTACCTTCTGCATAGATTCTGCTTTCTAACTAGTAATAGAGCAAAAAGAGTCTACAGTTTTTAGCTCTCAGCATCCTCTTTACAGAGGTAAATGTTTCACCATCCACCAGCCTGCTGCCTGGCTGTAAGACAAGGTATCATGCTGTAGCCAGCACCTCCATGGTTTAACATTTGTGTTCCTCCTGGGTATGAGCCATCTGTCTGGGATGACAGTTCATCCCACCAGTCTGGGCCTTCCTCTGTGTTTACTTCAAATTGTTCTGGCAATTGTCCTCTGAGCAACGGCTGCAGTAAGTGTGCCAGGCCTGGAAATCTCCTCACCACCTTTGTCCAAGAAAGAAAAACACTGGGCTGCTTCTCCTTGTGGCCTTACCACTCCAAAGGTCTCCTTACATCCTGGGCATCTCCCCAGCCCCTAGCTGTTTTTCTGCTCTTAATGGATTAAGGGATATTCTTCAGCCATAACATCTTTTCTTGCACATTCATTTTTAGATTTTTAGTCTTTTGATTTCAGCTGATGTGCCACATTTTGTGGTCTTTCCCTCTCCTAGGCAAGATTTCTGTTTCTGAAACATCGGCATTTTCTGTAGCACCACCATTTAACTCTCACAGAACCGGGAAGGGGATTAGTCCTTCATTTTCCTTCTGAATTGTGGCACATTTTACCCAAGCTTCTCAGGCATGTGTAATACCCTCCATCTATCTCTAGGACCTTGAGATTTGGGGATGGGATATTGGGTAGTATTCCTGAATTCTACATAGTTCCTTTTCCTGAACTTCTTATGGGGTATACCTCTATCTCACCGCACTGTTAAACCTGGTAGCGCTGTGTTTTTCAGTATGGTGCAGTTCCCCCAGCATCTCTTCAGCCAGGTCCCAAACACTCAAGATCCAGCCCAGAACAGCATCTTTTCTTGTGGGTTATAGGTTCAAGGGGCTTCATTTGCTGCATCCACAAACTGTATCTCTACATCTTGTCTTATGAAGCCATTCTGTACATGGGGGGAGTGATGTCCCACCGTAAACATCCCACCTTGCATGTTCTCTGGAATCACTTCGTATTTCTAGATATCTTACCATTCTCATCATGTTCAATCTGAATTTTACATTATTTTTTTTTTTTAGTCTGGGATTTTCACCTATAAGGATTCCTTTATGCACTCTTTCCCTGCTATATTTTGAGTAGCTTCACACTACATAAACCACCTCCCATCTGTACCCCTCCTCTGTCACTCCTATGAAGCTGGCAGTCAGGACACCACTTGTTGGTTAGCCTCCTTCTACCAGGTCTCTCTTGGCCCATTGCAGGATGCTGCTGAGTGATGTCAAGTTCTTTGTTTCCTCTTATGCTTCCAGCACCACTATGAAAGCATTTGCAGTTCTGCCCTGGCTCCCAGGTCAGTCTCTGGCAGTGTCAGGGGTCATCAGCCTGCATTTCTGCTTCGTGCCCTTGTCCATATGCTCTCAACACCCTGGGCCTGGTTTGTCTCCCAGGTGCCTTTTTGTCTCCCAGACATGGTTGTGTTCCTGTCTACCTCTACCCAGGCTGTGGCCTGAGGAAGATCTCTGCTTGCATTTGATCAGGACTGGTCAAGTTACGTTTTTAAAACAGCTGCAGTTACGGCTTTAAAATAACATCTGCCAGGAAGGGAGTGGGGCTTCAGGCACATGCTGAACCTGGGCTGGGTTTTGGAGGGTGGTGTGTCCTGCACCACTCTGCCCTGAGCAGCGTGGGCTGCAAATGCTCTCCACTGTGCTCCACAACCTTGTCCTTGTCCTCTTCCTCATCCTCTTTGGCCTCATCCTCATCCTTCTTCTCCTTTTCCTCTTCCTCCATGCCCATTGGCTGCTCCTTAGCTCAGGGGCTCTGCTCCTACCCCGAGATTTTTAGGTCCCAAAGCAGGCATCTCTCCTGCTTTGGAGGCTGGCCGACCCTGCCAGGTGCTGCCTGCAGCACCTTGCACTGGGCTTGCCAGTGGCATGCCAGCCAAGAGGGTATGTATAGGGTGGGTGAGGTGATGGGTCATGAGCCATGGTATCACATAAACCCGGGGATGCTGCCTTGTGTGCTATTGGTCACAGAATGCTTGGAAGCACATTATGGGCTGAGGATGAGCTGCAGGTTGAGAGCAGATAGAACCACCAGCATGGCCAGTGTATCTCTGACACTCTTCAGATAGGAGAGTTTGAGTCTTCAGCAAAGGGAGCGCAAAGGCTGAACCAGATACCTCCCAGATTGCTCCTGATGAGTACAGGCTGGGACTGGCCCCAGCTCCGTCCTGGGCACTTGTGTCTTGCTTTCGGAATGCCCCCGGTATCCACCACCCATCAGATGGATGGCAGCCATGGACCTGCCAGTGCAGAGCTCAGTTGCCAATTGGTGGCATGTGTCCCATGGCCCACGGTGGCCCATGTCTCCATGCTGGTGCTCACCCACATCTAGGTGCATGGGACAGCAAGTGGAAGAGCAAGAGGGCTGCTGGGGTAGCAGGTTTCCTCAAGCCCCTAGCCCTGAGGCTGCACACATGCCCTCCAGGACATCACTGGGGCTGTCTGCAGGGGCAGTGGGGCATGCACTGTTCTATGGGGCATCCTGCCTGCGCACCCTGGGGGGCTGTCATCCATCTGACTGGGGCGGTGGTAATGGGAGCAGGATCTCAGGGTGGTGGTGACAAGGCTTTGCCTTGGTCTGGAAGGTGTTGCAGCATGCTTGGTCCACGGTGGCAACATGCTGCTGTGTCCGCCCACGTGGGTGCCCACTCGCTGTGTCCCTGGCTGGAAGAATCATCCCAGACATCTCCATGCCCAGAGATCTGGGGACATCTGTCCATCTGCCTGCATGCATGTCTGCACAGGCCCTTCCCCTGCTGGTGGCCGTGGGGCTGTCCCCTCCACCTCCAGCCCTGGGGGTCCTCACCAGGCATGCCCGGGGGTGAAGCACCCCTGTCCCCACCACGGCGTGGCCCCAGCTGTGCAGATGGCTCCTCCACCGCGCCGGGTCGCAGCCTCCACCCTCACGTGCGGAGCTTTTTGTGTCCCTCCTGGCTGTGCGCTGGCCTCGCCCCATCCGTCCCCTCCCCACCACCGCCCGCGCCCCCCTCGCAGCCCCCACCAGAGCCAGCCACACACACAAGTGAACTTTTCTGCGTTTTCCAGCAATTAAAAAGAATAAAGCAACAGTTGTCTCCAGGCAGGGCATGGATCCTGGTGACCCTGATTTTCTGTGTGGCTGGGCAGGGTGAATGGGGCTATTGAGACCCTGATGACTGGCATCTCCACTCCAGGATTGTCTCCCCGTCCAAGTCCCCCTCCCCGCGCTCTCCTCCTCCCCACCTCCTCCCCGCTTTTAATTTCCTTCCTGGAGAGAGCTGCTCATCCCCTTCCCATTGGACGAAGGCCTGAAAGGGAATGGAGGAGACAAGGGAAGGATTAAAGACACTCTGCTTAGGAGCAGGCAGCCTGAATACGAGATGCACCGGCTGGGAAAGAATGGGGGCTTAGTGGGGCACCAGATCAGACCCGCCCCGCCGCATTCAGCCCACTGCATTCCTGCATTGCTAAGCAGGGCCCTTTCTCCCCAGCCAGCCCGCGGAGCCCGCCCCAGCCCCCTGCCCCACCTGCCGCCACAGGTAGACCTGCGTGGAGGTCTTGCCCCACCGGGGCACCCGCGAGTCCCCGGGGTCGGGCAGCCCAGCCTGGGCCGCTGTGTCCTGAGGCAGCCCTGCAGGGATGAGGAGGCAGCTGGAAGCCTGCAGCAGCTCTTCGGCAAGCCTGGAGGCAAGGCGGGGTGATTTAGGTCTCCAGCAGGTTCACAGAGATGGCTCGCACCCCAGCAGAGCAATGGGCCCCATCTTGCAAGGTTGGAGTCTGTAGCAAGCTCCACCATTTCAGTGTTCAGAGAAAGGCTGGAGCTTGAGCTGGTGTGTGAGGTGGACAATTGCCCTCCTGGAGAAGGGCTGGGGTGTTTGCAGCCACAGCTTCAGCATCAGAGGTGGTGGTGCCCCACTGCCCATCAACCACATCCTCTCAGCTGTAGAAGACCCCCCAAAAAAACAACATGTATTCTTTGTCCTTCTCAGTACTTCCCATGGCTATGCAGTCTGAGGTGGTTTGCATTCATCGCTCCCACATCTAGCCATCAGCATGTGCATGATGGACTTGTCCTGCTCTGGTCGTCAGACTACTCCAAGGACTGGTCTAAAGCAGGGTGGATTTTGCTGCTGGGGCTGGTCCTTAGGAGGGGCTGGAGCTGAGTGAGATGGTGGGGCATGGACTCAGGGTCACAGTAGCAGTAATGGGACTGCAAGGGTACCTGTTACTGACCAAACCCATGGGAAGTCACCCAGGAGCAGGAATGTGCTGTCACATCTAAGGCTTTCCATGCCTCTTGCACCCTCAACACCTACTTGAGCCTCCAGGTGTCTCGTGTTAGGCAAGGAGCTCTGTGCGGGTGGAAGTGAACCACCTGGTTTGGAAAGTACAGGATTGGTGCCTGTCTCTGTCCAAGTCAAGGCTGGTTCAGTGATGGCAAAGCTGGAGCAACACATCATGCTCTGCTTTGTCAGTGTGCTGGATTGGGACTTCATGCTTGCATACAGGGGTTGCCAATGGTAGTATGGAAACACCTCTGTCCTTCATTAACTGCGAGTTTGAGGCTGAAACTTTCTGGATGGAGCTGGTTTCCTTCACAGGATGGGAAGGCTGTTCTTGGAAACTTCTCTGAGTCCCAGCTGACATGCATACCAGAGCGCTCTGTTTTCTGGTGAAGTACATTCCAGGTGGAGCCCAGCAAGATGCCTCCAGGCCAAGAAGCTGGAGATCTGCAGTGTGGAACAAGAACAAGGTGGGTCAGCAAAGCCTGACAGCCTCAAAGCATCAGCTCTGAAGGCATCCCAGGGATCCCATGCTGCTAGGAGCACCCCAGGGAGCACCCTGAGGAGCCCAAGCACCACCTCAGATGGACAGTCCAGAGCTGGAGCTGAATACCACTCCACTGACCAAGCTGCACATGCTGGGTCCCAGTTATTGCTGCCTCCCCATGATTTAAACACACTTTTCAATATTTGGCACTAAAAGCCCCAAGTGCTGGTGTCCTATGACTGTATCAGAAACTTGTGACTAAAGAAGAACATTAAATCCTTCTAGAGCTGCATCTCCATTTCTGTCCTAGAAAAGAGATGAGAAAAATGTTTGTGCTCATCTATTCCTCCTCCAGGGAAGAGCCACATCCCTTCAGGTGCCACCAGACTCAACAGCTATAGAACCCACCTACACGGTCATCTGCGTAGGAGCACAGTGGGACCTGCAAATCCCCCCACAGAAAACAGTCATTCACCCCTGCTGTATGAGGCTGTGTGTGGTGTGTGGTTGCCCCATTTGATCCCCGATGGCTCCCATAAACAGGCTGTGACTTGTGGGGAGCAGTGGGGTCCCTGTCCTGGGCTGTGGTGGGAGAACCCCAGTGTGACCCCACAGCCTGGATTTGGCTCAGCTCCAGAGGTGGACTTGGCTCACCTCATGCTATTGCACAGTGGTAAGAGGAGATCCTCTGCATAGCACACGCACCACAGCTGTGCCATGCAGAGGATCGTCCTCACCAAAATGGGCAGGCAGCAGCCAGCAGCAATCAGAGGTCCACAGGGACCTGGGGACACTTGTGGTCCTTCAGGCAAAGGCTGGATGTACTTGAGAGGGGCTGCGGTGGGGGCCCATGTGTTTCTCTTACTAGGGGTATGAGGGCTGAGGTCTTTGCACGATAAAACTGCTCTGACTCCAGGGCAAAATGGGCAAAACAGGTACAGACCCACCAATTTTGGCATGAGGGCTCTCTGTTATCAGCATGAGGCTCCTGGCTGGCTGGGTGAGCACCAGCTGTGGTCAGGCAGAGGTGGTGGGGGCTGGTAGGCACCTCATGGTGGTCATCGGCTCTGCCTGGCCTCTCCTTCCTCAACCATCCTCCAAGACCTCCTGCCCTTTGGGATCGGCTGTGGGACATCACCTGGGTGTTCCCTGCCCTGTCACTGCCTTCACACTGCCCAGCGCTATCCCTGCTGACAGTCCGGAGACACGGGGGGGTTCCCACCTCCTAAATGGCCCCAACCCCCCCCACTTCACCTGACGGAGGAGCCCAGCTGGGGATGCCAAGCTGTGACACTGGTGGAAGGACAGCCTCCCCCTGCCCAGTGCCCGGGGCCCTTTTGTCTCTCCAATGCCTCGAGTGGCAGCTCCCCAGCTGGCCGCAGCCGCGGGGCCTGCGCAGCGTGGTGGGTGCGAGGCCTTCCCTGCGCCGGCCTGCGTGGAGAGGGACCACGGGGCTTTCTCTTTAATGCAATGCTATGAATACTCGGGGTCTTTCTGCTCGCTGTTTAATGGATTTGAATGTGAAAAGGTGGTGGAATTGGGAAGAGGGGAAGGGGGGGGGGAGGCCAGGCCTCTTTGTTCGGGGATGCTGCTCCAGCCCGGGATTTATTTAGCATTTGGAGGGCTCGGGGTCTTTCTCTCCTCCCCAGCCACTGCAAAGGCTCTCTCCCTTTTCTGCCTCATGCTTATTAGCATAGCAGCTGCTCTCTGAGAGGGGCTAGTCAAGAGAAAAGGATAGAGGCGTCCGGGAAATGAATAGGAGGGAAAAAAATAGCTTAAAAGGACAGGGGCTTTGAATGGGGGGGGGGGGGGGGGGGGGGTTGGAGCCGTGAGTGGAAAAGGGGACGGGGGGAGGCTCAGCTGAAAATGTGAGCAGGGTGAAATGCGAGGACCTGCTAGGGACAGCCGTGTGTGCGGGTGCTGTGCTGGGTCTGGGTCTGCTGCAAGACCCTGCTGCTCTCCATGGGGCATGGGATGGAGCAGCAGGGGAAGCCTCCACAGTATGCTGCAAACCTGTCCCTGGCAGAGCCTTCTGGCCACTCAGACCAAGTACTTTAGGCATCAGTGAAAGAAATCAGATGTGCAGGAGCACTACACCACTCTTGCATGCATGTTGCCTTGCTCTAGGTAGAGCCTGGTATAATAAGATGTCCCATCAAGAGCTCCCCAGCAAACAGGGCTGTGCAGGCAGGAATCTGGTCCTGTGCAGAAAAGCCGGGAAAGGTGTAGGCATATTCAGAATCCATCTGTGAAACTGCATCATGTATAACATTGCTTTTGACTGTGAATCAGTGAGAAGCGTTTTCCCATCTGGAAAAACAAAACAAAACAAAACAAAACAAAAACAAAAACAAAAACAAAAACAAAAAAAAAGAAATGAGACTGCAGTGCACTCCTGGGGTGAAAGGTGCCATTTCCAGGCAGTGGCTCTTCTCAGTTGTAGCATTCATTTAAAGGAAGAATTGTAGAATTCATTCAGGCCCCATGCAAAGGCTCAGCTTTGCACTGTCCAGTGCCCCACTGATGCTTTGCAGAGCTGACAGCCATTTGCCAACATCGCCAAGCAGGGCTGTACATACCTGCCTGGCTTGTTAACCCAGCTCTGCTCCATGCAGTGCGGGAGCCTGACGGCTCCCTCACATCAACATCCAAGGCTGCCGGGTCCCCAGCATCCTCCACACCTGGGCAGGGCTGGTGCCAATGGGGTGCATATCCAGCCTGCCTGGGTGCAGCATGGGGCTGGTTGGTGTTGGGCTGGACCAGGGACAAAGATGGACTTAGAGAGCAGGTGTCAGTGTTGGCTGTGGCGCTGTGGGCTGGCACAGCCGTGCTGGAGAAGCTGCAGTGAACAGCTGATGTCCAGGTGTCTGTGCCACTCTGTGCATCCATGGGCTGCCAGAGCTGCTGCCCAGGTCAGGCGGGGAGTGCCAATGGCGCAGAAAGGGGAGGCCCCTTCTGAGGAACCTCTTCCTAAAAAGCTGCAGCCAGAGAATGGCATCGTGTGTTGGATTCAGGTCAAATGAAGAGTTTCCAGCACAAGCAGTTGTCCCAGCAACAGTCCAAGCAAATTGTCCGCCATCCTGCCACTCACCCAACTGCCCAGCTTTCCCTCTGTCCATTCCTCCACCCATCCCTATCTCCATCCTCAGCCATTCTCCTGTCCCCCTGTCTCCATCCCTCATCTTCTATCTCTTCATTCATTCCCATGAATCCTTTTATCCCTATACATTTATCCCTCCATCCTTTGTCCCTCCAACTGTCTCCGGCCATCCCTCCTGTAATCCCTTAATCTGGGCAGTGTTCTCCACCTACAGACCCAATCCCCAACCACTGTCCTCCCCGGAGCACACCAAACCAGGATGCTTCCCTGCTTGGGCATTTCATTAGTCAGCAAGAGAAACCTGAAAACACAAAGCAACCTGTAAATGCAATGTAAAACTACATTACACCCAAATCTGTTTCTTTGTGAGACTCAGAGGTCACCTCTCCCTAGTGAGCAGCTGGAGAGTTGCTGAGAAGAGATGTTCCTCCTGCCCACATGACATGGTGATGCAGTGTCATCCCCTGGGATGCCGGCTGCCGTAAAGGAGAAGTGGGGGCCACCCATGCGCTGCCCTGCCAGACCTTGTCACAGGCCTGGGAGCACTCCTGGGACAACACAGCCCACAAGCATGGAGGTCTTCAGAGTGCCAGTGATTTTAGGGCACAGAGGCTTGCAGGGATCTCACTGCAGGAATGGCATGGCCAGCTTTAGCCACAGCCCAGGAGGGACCTGGACCTTCACAGCCAAACGTGGCTCAGTCCCAGTACCCAACACCACAGAGGCTTTGGGTCACAGTAAAATGGGTTGAAACAAAAGCATCCTGTGGAACATAGGGTCCCATCTGATGTGCTCTGGACCTCTGACACTGCTGACAGCAGTTTGCTGTGACCACCCTACCACCCACTTTATGCTCATGCCAAGGGGTTTCACCCCACTCGTGGGGATCCAGTGAAGAAGGCATCAAGAAGTAGCAAAATGTTTCAGCTGGAAGGGAGAAGAGCCTGTCCAGCCAGACTGAGCTGCCGTCTCCTCCCCGGCACTGAACAGTAGTCAATTGTGATTTTTAAAAAGGTAACTCCTATTCGGATCTCCAGGCTGTGGCATTATCATAGTCATACAAATGCCAACAAAGCATCTATTTAAAATGTACTGAATTTTGATTACAGCCCGTCCCCTCTCGCTCACTCACTCGCTGTCTTTCTTTCTCATTCATTACTTACTGTGTTAAGCTCCCTGAAATTCAAATAAAATCCCACCTCCTTCCCCCCATCCATATGCGTTGTTCGATTCAGCTCTGATGTCTGGGCTTGACGAATGAAGGGGAATATAACAGAAGACAAAGCTGTCAAACTTCTCTGGGCTGTGTTGACTTCCCATCACCCCTGTGGACGGAGGGGAGACCGATCCATCTGTTTTGGAGTCAGTAGCACAAACAAAAGCAAAAGACAATGGCAGGAAGCACTTGGAAGTTCAAATTCTTTCTTTGGTTTCTCTTGGAACAACAGAACCTACGTAATGTGGCCAGCGGACAATAACATGCAGCCAGGGACACACAAAAATGCCAGAAGAATGTGCTTACGACACGAAATGTTCCAATATTTTTGTTTTATTGGAACAAAAATAGAAAAGGAAAAAAAAAAAAAAAAAAAAAAGAAAGCCTTTGGAGTTCCTAGATTTCTTGGACTGGGTTTCTTTAGAGAGTGCTGCAAAGCGGGGCAGCTCTGGGTGCTGCAGCAGGGCCAGCAGTGGGGCTGAGGGCTCAGCCCAGAGTTGAGCACCGCCAGCCCCACTCTGTCCCTGTCCCCATACATAGCTCCACTGCACCCTTGGCCTCGGCGCTTCCCCTCTGCTCGGGGCCACCTGGGCGGCTGTGCACATGCGAGCCCAGGGCACAGTGTGGCTTCGCGGGTGCTGGGCTGGCAGCCAGGGGCATGCAATTTGTATTCACTGACCAGCCAAAATCTCCTGCAAAGGGGCTCCTGGAGGCCCCAGCCCACTCCATGGGAAGAGATTTACACAGAAATGCTGCATTTCCTTGGGAAACAGTCTTTTTGCTCATGGTTTGCACAGCCCGGCTGGCCAAAAGACACAGGAAAAGGTGCATGATAAAAAGCCCCGGGTTTCTCTCCACAGCAATAAAATAGCACCTGAATGATTTATTTTTATTTTTATTTTATTTTTTTTATCAGCAGTACTGTCTCAAACAGAGGCACTGTTGGAGATGGCAAGGCAGGCAGGGGAATGGGTATATGCGTGTCTCACTGCAGGGGCTGCCCCAGCACCTGACTTGTGCAGAGCAAAGCAGTGCCCACAGTCATAGCTATGACCCCACTTCAGGTTTTGCTCTGTCAATCCGGTACCAGCAAAGAACACTCACATCTAAGCTGCTACATAGTACCTTAAAGCTCACCCTGTCCAGTGGGCTCTGTGCCTCCAGAAACTACCTGGGAGCAGAAAGATATTAGGGTTTGCCTGTTAGGGTGGCTCAGAACATTTTGAATCCTGCCAGCAGCACTCCAGCACCAGGAGGGCTTCAATGTTTTGGTGGTGCCTTACCTGGGTGGGTCCCTGTCCCTTGCCCATGTCACACAGCACCCAAGTGGCACCAAACTGGTTCAGGAAGGCTGACATTTGCAGGACATTGCTTTTGGAGTCCCCAAGAGCCTGTACCCAACATCAGGCTGGGCATGGCACATGTTTCTAGACGATTTCTGGACATTGCCAGAGCTGTTACAATTACCTATATGGAAAGAGCATGGTCCCTAAATTAACCTGGTGTTGGAGGCTTGCTGCGCCCTGCCCCCAATGATACAGGCATGGGGCTGCTGCTGTTTTTCCCACTTCCCTGTGCAGCTGAATCCTGCCCCAGGTGCCTCCAAAGGTGCAGGGCTCAGTCTGCCCTGGTCTACGGGAGAAGACTGGGGACACCTTTGGTGATGCTGCCTCTCATCCCACGGGGGGCTGCTGGAGTCAACGCTGGTCTGATGGCAGTGCCTGGATGCCGATGGCCCCATTGTCACA
This sequence comes from Anas acuta, assembly GCF_963932015.1. Taxonomy (NCBI): domain Eukaryota; kingdom Metazoa; phylum Chordata; class Aves; order Anseriformes; family Anatidae; genus Anas; species Anas acuta. Next base: position 746,370 of record NC_088998.1, read on the forward strand.
GCCCAGAGGCCCAGCATAGGCTGGGAGGCAACCAGGCCACCTCACCCACCTCACCGAGGGCAGTAAAGAAGCCTAGGAGGGTTTCCAGATACTTAACCTGCCAGGCTGAGGCTACAGACCCCAAAACCACTGATCCAGGGGAGCCAATGCAAGCTGGGGCACAGGGAGCTCATGCCTCACTCCCCCAGGGCAGGGGCTGCTTTTGAGGCCCAAACCCCAAGCACTTGGCCTGGCTGTACCCTGAGCCAACACCCTCAGCTACTACTGAGGCTAGGATGGAGAAACCATCAGAGCCCCGGACACACAGTCCCCAACCCACCAGCCCCGCAAGTGTTCTTCAGGGATCAGCAAATCCCAGGTGCAGCGCTGCCAGTGCAGGTCACAGTCACCTTGTGGGCCCCAAGGAGAACACAGCAGCTTAAAGGGAGAGCCAGGAACCCATCACCCCCATCACAGCTGCCACACAACCCCATGCATGGGAAAGAAACAAAAGACATTTTTTTTTATAAAAAGATCAATGAAAAATTTATTTATAAATTTCGCACTCTGGGGCTACATGTCTATATCATACACTCAGGAATATGCTGTACTGTACAGACTTTATCCAGTTAGAAATGATCATATAGTGACCCACATACAGCTTCAATATAAGCCTAAAAATTCTTAACATTAATTAACATAATTAAAAAAGGTATTCGCATCTAAAGAAAAATCTACAGAAAAACTCCTTTCTGGAGCAATCTGTGCATCAGCTTCAATGTCTGCTTATTTCACTGACATTATCAATATATTCTTCTTACAAAAATAATAATAATAATTAAAAAGATGACTGCCATAAGGTGACCAGTCATGCACGAAAGAGCCTCCCCCACCTGCCTCTTTTCTTGTACTCCCCGTTTTGGCGTGAAGGGTCAGCAGCACTATGAGCCAACAAGGGGGGCGGGGGGACCCTCATTTCAATTTGAATCAATCTGCATCCCTTTTACTTCTCAAGATAAAGAGAGACGGGGTGTGGGGGTTGCATAGAAAATTGAAACTCTAGGGACTAAGAAGGGCAGCAGCTTTTCAGTAAAATACAAAGGGATGTAAAAATACATCAACTCACAATTTCAGAGCAAACCCCCTTCCCCGACATACAATTTCCAAAATCTCAGCGTGTCTAAAGCTCCAGGAAGCTGGAAAGGAACAATACTTTTCTTAAACTCACTCAGCAATTCACACAGGAGATTCACAGTCTTAATAGGTATTTTATAAAAATATAAATATGGGTTACATCATGTTGTCTTTACAACACTGGACAGAGCTCCCTTTAGACTGGGTTTATAACCAAGATTTCTTTTTAAAAATCCATCTAGAACTTGGCTTTAAAATACACTTTTTTAATATTATGTCATAAATGTTATGACATTTCAATGTGGCAAATCCATTTAGTCAAAAAATGTGCAACCATCTGGTAACAACAATAAAACCTCGCTAGAAAAGATATTGTTCCCACCCTGTAACTATTACACAGAAGCACCAGTGGAAGTGCTGGACACCACCTTCAAGGCTCACAGAAAAGACTTCAGCTAAGCAGTTCCTTGCAAGTTACAGCATTGACAGTAGACACTTGCAACAGGGATTTTTTCCTTTTTCTTCTTTGAATCTGGAGCTTTTTACTTATCCCAAATTGTTGAAGTGGAAGAAACAAAAACTGCAGGTGAAACCATCAGAGACAAAGCAGAATATTCAGTGCAATGGGAAATAATAATGGCAGACTCAAGGCTTTAGTTTTGAGACTAGGAAAAAAAGCATATTTCCCAAACCATATTTTGAAACACTCACCACCAGCTTCAAACAAAAACCAGGCTCACAAACTTCACCCACAAATATATACACATACATGATAAATAGTTAAGACACAACCCAAAAAAAACAGCAGGTAACTATTTTTAATTGTAATGGTTTGGATAAAGGGAGTAAGAGAGGAAAGAGCAGGGAGATGGCAGTGATATGGTTGGTTTTAGTGCAGACAAACAGAAGAGGGATGAAAGACCAGGGGGAGAGAGGAGACTTCTGAAATTTTCCGCATTTTCCAAATGGATGTTCTTGTGCCATAGCAATAAAAAGCAGCATTGCGATTATACGTGCAGTCACTTCAAAATGCGACTTAGGGTGGCTTTCTCTTCTTCCTCCCTTTCTTTTATAAATATATATATACTTAGACATATATATATAGTATAAAAGGCAGGTGACTCTACATACATCAAGTGAATCATTCTGCATTGAGAAGTGTTATCCAAGTTTCACCAAAAGAAAAAAGTTCCCAAACTATTTCTCAGTAGTTTTCAGGCATCTCTCTAGGCAGCAGAGAGCGCTCGCGCCCCTTTTCTGTGCAAAAGCAAATCCTCTGCCTCTAGAGTTTATTTCACTTTTTTTTTTTTTAATATGAAAAAAAGTTCAGGGTTTACTAATCCTCCCTTCACACACAAAACCAGAAGGAAGGATTCAACGTCTTTTCCTGTGATCTCACGTGTGCTGAATGGATTCAAGAATCGGCTGAGGATGCAGACTTTCTTCGGACACCCACAAAAAAGAGAAAAAAACAGAAAACCCAGCACACACACAAAAAGCAATCAGGCAGGGCGAGAAAACCAAGTCTGTCATATTCCAATGGAGTTGCCTCAAAAAAAAAAAAAAAAACAAAACAGAACAAAAAATGAAACCGAGCAGTAGGAAGACACTGGGCGAAGCCTGCCGGAGGAGACGCGCGTCCCCCTCCGGGGCAGGGACGGGGCCGGCGGCTGCCGGGAGCCACCTGCCCGGCCGCTGGCGCCGACTCCCGGCGTGGTCGGAGCTGGCTCGGGGGAAAGCACCGCCCGGCGACGTGGGTGCATCTGGGGAGGTGTTGAAATGAATTCGTTTCTGAGCCAGAATACTTTAAAATCGAGGGACAGGCCACCACGGGTGTTAGAGGAGAGGGGAGAAAGGATTAAATATTACCGGGGAGGGAGGGGCGGGGGGAGGGGGGGGAAACAACCGTTTTAAAGCATCTGACCAGATGTCAAACTGAAACCGTGAATACTGTGAGTGCAGCCGAGGTAGATGGAAAAAAAAATTACAGTAGGAAAACAACCCTTGGAAGAAAAACAAAATTAGAAGCAGGTAAATGGCGGTGTGTTTGTTTGTTTGCTTTCAGTAAATCTTTGCGGGGCCCCAAATTTCTTTGCCAAAAAACAAACAAACAAAAAACACACACACAAAAAAAAAAAACAATCAAAAAAAAAACAACCAAACCACAAAAACCACGGAGTCCGAGCAGCTTTGACATGTCAGGAAGGCGGCGGGGCGGCCCCGCGGCATCACCGGGCGCCGGCGGAGTATTTGGCCTTGGTGATCAGGTAGAGGACGATGTCCTGGTGGCCCCCGAAGGCGGCGATGTGCAGCGCGCTCCAGCCGTCGCGGTTGGCCAGGCGGATGTCGGCGCCGAACTTGACGAGCAGCTTGACGAGCTCCAGGTTGCCGTCGATGACGGACTGGTGCAGCGCCGTCTGCCCCTCGGGCCCGAAGGAGTTCACGTTGAACTCGCAGTTCGTCATGTTCTGCAGCAGCGACTGCAGCTCCTTGGTGTTGCCGCGCCGCACCGCCTCCTGGAAGACGCGCTGGCTCGGCGGCGCCGCGCACGGCGACACCTCGCTCTGGCTCATGCTGCCGCCGGCCCCGCTCGCCTCACGCCCCGCATGGACGGCGCCGCCGCCGCCGCCTGGGCCGGGCCGGGCCGCCGCTACCCCGCGCGGCCGGGCATGCGGGGCCGGGCTGCGGCGGGTCCTGGCCGCCGCTCCGCGCTGCTCCGCGCCGCTCCGCGCCCCGCAGCCGCCGCCGCCGCCGCCGCCGCCGCGCCCGGGCCTCTCTGGAGCGGAGCCGGCCCCGCGCCGCGCCTTTTACCCCCCCTTTTATTTGCATAACAATAGCACGGCCCGGCGGGACGGGGGCGGGGCGCGCCGCCAGCTCGCCCATTGGAGCGGCCGCGCGGGGGGGCGGGGAGAGCCCTTCCCCCACTGCCGAGCTGCGGGGGGGAGGGGCTGGCCCGGGGCTCCCCCGGCCCGGAACGGCCCGGACCCGACCCGACCCCCCCGCGGGCACGGCCCGGCCCCGTGCCTCCGGGCTGCAGCCGGCTCGGCTCGGCCCGGCTCGGCCCGGAGTAACCCGGCCCGGCGGCACGGAGCCTTCCCTCGCTTATCCCGCTTTGTTGGGCCCGGCCCGGCCCGGCCCGGCTCAGCACGGCACAGCGCAGCCCGGCTCTGCTCGGCCCGGCTCTGCTCGGCTCGGCCCGGCCCGGCTCAGCACAGCCCGGCCCGCCTCGCTTTGCCCCGGCTCGGCTCGGCGCGGCCGTGCTGGCCGCAGGCAGGGGGCACCAGCGGCCGAGGCGGGGGCTCCGTGCCGAGCCTGCGGGAGCTGCGCGAGGATTTGCGGGGCCGGGAGCGGGAGCGGGGTGCGGGCAGACGCGGGGCGCCCCTGCCGCGGGCTCCGCTGGGTGCAGCCGGCCCCGGGAGGCTCCGTGCCGCTCACTCGGTCCCTGGGGTCTCCCGGTGCGGGAGCGCTGTGCGGTGCGGCCGCTGCGGGGAGGCAGGAGCGTGGACACAAAATCAGCTCATCGAGCCAAAACGTGCAGGCGAGGCCGGTGCTGGGGCACTCGGGGCCTCCCGCCTGCTGCCCCCAGCCTCGTGCACTGCTGGGGACCGAGGATGGTGCACCACGGCGCTGGGAAGGATGGAGCCCCCCCGGCGCCCATTTGGCCCGGGGAAGGACAAATGGCAAAGGCTGGTGCAAAGCAGAGACCCTTCCCCGGGACCCCGCGCCCCCCGGGACAGCACATCCGCCTCCGTGGGGCGTTTGGTCGGCTGGAGCAGGGCGGGAAGCGCGTGAGGAGAGGAAGGAGCGGGCCATAAAACACGGCGATGGCAGCCCCGTGCTGTGCCAAGGGCCCCCGCAGCTGGCCAGCAGATACCAGCACGCCGGCTCTCACCTGGCCTTGCTGGCATGTTGCTTTGGGGGTGGAAAGGGACAAATCAGCCAGCTGCCAAATTCTGCCCAGATCAAGTGAGAGCTCGTGGATGGATTGCACTGTGAGCTCGGGGCATGAGCTGCCCCATGGTGTTTTCCCGTGGCTTTTCCCTGGGGCTGGGCGGACTGGGGCTGGTGCTCTGCTCGTTCCCTCACTGGGTCTGGCTTGTCTGTCGGAGGCAGGTGACCCAGGCTGATGGGGGCTGCGAGGCAGCAGCGATGTCACGGGCTCACCCAGCCAGTGAAAGCAGCTCTTGGCTTGGCAGCAGAAGTCAAGGCCAGCACTGAAGTGAGCACGGCCCTGCCTGACTCCGATGTAAGGGACCGACAGCTTCCATAAGGGACCACTCCTCTAGGTCTGTTCTTTGCAGCCAGTTCTTCCCCAACCCTATCCCCATTTCAAACCCCATTCCATGCCTGTGCCCACCCCCATCTCTGTCACCATCCCATCCCCATCCCTATCCCATCTCCATCTCAACCGCATCCTCATTCCCATCTTCATCCCATTCCCATACCATCCCCCTGTATCACCCCCACATCATGCCCAGCTCAATCCCTCTCCCACTCCCACTTCCATTTCCATCCCATCCCATTCCCATCTTAATCCCCATTTCCATGCCCATCCTAATCCCTGTCTCAAATCTATCACCATCCCATCCTCAGTCCTATCTCCACTCCACACCATTTGATTTCCTCTATCCAGAGCTCTCCCAGTGACATCTTTTGAATGCGAGTGCATCGAGGTGCATCGCTCTATATAAAGGTGCCATATGGAAGTGCAACACAAAACTGAGGGTTTTGATGTGATCACAGCTGAGGTGGTGGTGCTGGGACAGCACAGTAGCTGCTGCTGCAGTAGGGCTGCAGCCCCCCCCCCTTTTTGGTGTCCTGTGTCCCTTTTCTCAGGATATCTCCCATACCACTGGGATGTGGAGCCCCCACAGCACTGGCAGGCACACCTCACTGCTGCATGCATGGCCCTGGTGGGCACCACCATCCCCTGGCACAGGACACAGTGGTGGCCTCAGGGCTTTTGAGTCAGATCTGTCCCATGACAGCAGTGAGGAGACTTCCCCCTCCCTCCCCCCTCCAAGGATGGAGGCAGTGGCCCTGCCCCACATCGCCCCAGCTGTGGTGGCAGCGGGGGACACGAGTGGCAATCCTTGGCCTCCTCTATCTGGGGTGAATGGAGGGACGTGCCTGGAGCCGCTACGGTTCACAGGGGATTGTGGCTGCCCCGCACCCCGAGCTGCACTGAGGTCCTGTCACAGCCTGGCAAAGTGAGTGGCCCCGGCAGCGCAACCCCCAGGGAAGGCTGGAGCTGCATGGCCGTGGAAGCTGCCCCACCCAAGAGCCCAGCAAAGGGAAAGCATCTGCTCGTGAGGCTGCTTCTGCCTGAGTTGAACGGTGCCGCGGCTGCAATGGCAGGATTGTGACACCCAGGACACTTGGCTTGCAGTTGTGGACCAGGGTCACTAAACAAGGGTCACCATCCCCTGGGGTGCCTGCAGCTGGTGTCCGTCTGTCCCCACCGCGAGGGCTGTGGTCCCCCAGCTCCAGCACCACGGGGCTCCCTCCTCTCCACTCTGAGCAGAGGATGTCTGGTGTGGGGTCTCTGCTGGCGCCAGCTCACCCTGTCCTTTCCACTCCTAAATATCCCAGGGCAGCTGATTTGGTGCAAACTGGCTTAGCATCTGCTATGGGCCAAATCCTGCAAGTTGTCAGTGCTCTAGCACTTTAGTGAGCCGTGGGATACTGAGAATTGCTCACACCTCCCGGTCTGGGACTCGGCCAGAGCTACGTCCTCACAAGCAGCTCTGCATTTGCCAGTGACACTGGTGAGAAAAATAACAACCCGGGCAGGGACCCAGTCATGCAAATATCCCTCTTTGGCAGGTGGGGGCAGGACTCTGCCTGGGAACGGGGCCAGGGAAAGAGGAAAAATAAAAAAAAAAAAAAGAAAAAGGCAATTTTGAAAGCGTGCATTTCAGCTCCAATTTGTGTTTTGGTTTTGTAACCGGAGACGAGCCGGGTGCATTGCTGCGGCCCTCAGCAAGCCAGGCCAGCCTTCTGACACCGCTTTGGGTTTCAGGTGGCCAGACGGGCCACGGCGAGTGTGCTGGAAGGCCCCGAGAGGCATTCCTCTTCACCCAGCACTCAGCAGTGCCTTGCAAAACCAGTAGTCCCACCCTGTGATTTATCTGCTCCTTTCTGAGAACAGGGGAAGCCGCAGAGAGCGCCGGCGCTGCTGCTGGTTGGGGGAGGAGGGGAGAAGCAGCCCGGTGCTGTAACGCATTTAGCGAACGGTCACGCAGAGAAACGCAGAGGCGTGAGACGTGACGACTGAATTTCCCCCTGCTTAGGAGAGTCTGGGGCGAGATGGGCAGGGACTGCTGCCTCCCCTCCATTTGCTTTCCTGGTGGCACTGCAGGCTCAGAACCGCCACACCAGGCTCAGCACTATGGGCTGGGTACGCTGGAGCCCTCTCCAAAAATGCCGAGCAGGCAGTGCCCATCCTTCGGGCGAGGCGGACAGGCAGCGAGAGTCCAGCCACCCCCGGAGGCCTCCTTGAAGGGAGTCGGAGAGCCAGGGGGACGGATCCGGGGCAGGCGGCGAGGGGGCGTGCCCCCACTTAATTCATTAAAATGTGTCGGAGAGCGTGGGAAAGACCAGAGCTTTTCTTCCCAGCACAGAGACCCAGCAAAAGGCGCGCGCAAGAGAGAAATCAGCCTGCGCACACTCTCGGCTTGCTGCGAGCTGGGAGGAAGCTCAAAGGCAGTGCAGGAACTGCCGCAGCCCAGGGCTGGCCAGGCTGGTGTTGTGTCCCCATCGTGGGTCACCAGAGCCACAGCTCTGCCAGCGCTCCCTGCCTGGCTGAGAGGACGTGGGGAGGGAAGGGAGCCCTGTGCTGGGTGCTGAGGCTGCTTGTTTGCAGCGTGGTTTTGGGAACATTCTCCCTCCCATAGCTGCATCTTTGGAAGCCCGGGTGGGAGGAGGAGAGCCCTTCCCGGGGAGGCTGCTTCCCAAACCTGGGAGGGAGCTGCAGGGAAGAGAGTGCTCAGGGAATTGCCGCGAATCCTCCTCTGCTCACAGCAGGAGCATGTGGGGCGATGGCTTTGGGAGCAGCCTCGCACCCATACCAGCTGGGTAACATGGGCACATCACACACTGTCAGCCTTCAACACCCAAAAAGTGCCCCAGGCTGGGCCAATCCCTCTGCCAGTACTGCAGGCAGGGAGATCTTGAAGAAGCTGAGGTTTGCAGAGGAAACTTTGGCTTGTGTGGCAAGGACAAGTGTGCAGGTCCCCTGCAGCTGCTGCAGTTCAGTGACTGGGAAGCCTGGGGACAAGAGAAGGATCCAGGCATCCTGGGTCCCCCTGGGACACCCACACCATGGGGGGCATCGCAGGGATGTGTGCTGGGGACCTGCTGCTTCCCATGGGTGGCAGCTGGGATGCTCCACATGGTTCCTCCCACCCAGCCCATGATAAACAGGGTCTAAAACCTGAGCACATCTCGAGCATGGTCACAGTCCCATGTGTGCTCATTGTCTTTGGGGGGGTGCACCCAGGGAGCAGCCCTGCAAGGTGGCCCTATGCAGCAGGACCTTGATGCCCCTCAGGGTCTGCAGTGACTTGTACAGGGCTGTGCAGACTCGTCTGTTCCACTCTGGCTTGGCCTTCAGCCCATGCAGTGGTTTCAATCCCTGTCTTATCAGCCTTCCTCAGTGCTGGGTCTTATCCTGCTGGGAATGCTGCAGCACTTACGATGTCCAAACCCCGCCTAAAGCCTACAGCCTCCACATATCTGACAGCAGGAAAATGCTGTTCAGGCAAACAGCCACCAAATTTGACACACTCGGAGGTGGAGAGCTGCTGCTGCTCCTGCCCTTGGCTGCACACAGGGCTCTCCAGCTGCTGGCCCTGCGGGCCACCCCGTGGCATTGCCTTGGCTGATGTCCCTGCTGCAGCTGCGCATGCTCGAACCAAACTGTGCTTGAGACCGTGTCTCCAGAGACAGCCGTCACTCTGCGTGCCTGCTCCTTTGCAGTGGATGCAAGTATCAGGGGCCATCAGCACACAGCTCCCACCACTCCGTTCCACCAGGAGATGTGGTACAGCCTGTTGAGCCTGGCATGGGCACCCAGTGACTGCTCTGTGGGGACATTTCTAGGGTCAGGGCAGGCTCAGGGGTGACACAGCTGTAACTCTCTGCAGGACATAGAGTGAGACACGCTAGAGGATGGGAGTTCATTTGCCTGAAAGTCATGCCCACATATTGGCAGGCTGATGAGAAAGGACTGGTCCCAGGCTATTTCCCAGGGAGCAGACATCTTCCTGATGCAAATATCCCTCTCACATGGCACTGACACTTCTCCCCTCTGCTGCCCCCCAGCCAGAGCTGCCCCCAGCCCGTGGGAGCAGCATTTCAGCAGCACAGGGCAGCAAAATGCCCTGAGCCTGCAGCCAACCTCAGGCTCGCCAAGGCTGGGTCTGTGCCCAGAAATGTGCTGGTTTGTTTGAAAACGGCAGCCGAGCAACTGGGAGCTCGGTCAGAGCATCTGGCTCCGCAGCGCCCGCTTGGAGGGAGCCTCGGCCCTGAGGATGAGTGGCTCAGCCCCAGCCCTCATCCTGCCGTGTGCTGGGATGGACTGACCCTGGCTGAAGCCATGAAATCACACCAGGGAAAGCGGAGCTGATTCCTCTGAGCTGGTCAAACATGTGGCAAGGTTTCCGATCCAGATTACACAAGGAAGGAAGTTTGCTCGGAAGGGGATGGGGATAAGGTGGGGGAGAAGGGAGGGAAGCACATTCCTGCCTGATGAGGAACAATGTTGATATATTCATTTGTAAACTAAAACTGGCCCAAGTGCCAAACACCTTGTCCCCATCAAACTCCGAAGGATATGTGAGAAATACACAAGGCGAGGAGAGGAACTGGGCTGATATCCGATGCAGCGTGTGAGTTCCTGGGGCTCTGTGGGGCCGTGGCAGTTGGAGCCACCCCAGAACTGAACAGAAAAGCCCGGGGTCAGGGCTGGCAGCACTCATGGGCCATCTGGTGGCTGCTCCTGCACCCCAAAATGCTCCTGGCCCCGGGGGAGGGGGGAGTGCCGGCATTCCCACTCCCAGCAGGTGCAGAAGGACTCGGGCGTTTCAGCAGGAGATGCTGAAACAGGTGAACACTTTCTGAGATGCTGCTAAATGCCACCAAGGAAACCACATTTTTTCCAGTGTTCTCATCCAGCCTAGGCCCTTCTTTGACAGCACAAAAAAAACCAACAACATTCTTCCTCAGCACCACTTTATGACAGCATTCTCCATGATCATGACATGCAGTGCAGAGGCAGATCTGGGGTGTACGTGCAGTGTCCCGGGGATCGGGCGGCTTTTGGCACGTCCAGGCCACCCAGAGCCTGTATCCCTGCAGGGGCTGCCTGAGCTGCCCTTCAAACACATGATCAAACAGCCCCATAAAAACATGAAGGACACATTACTGCCCTAATAAATGTTAAACATTAGTATGGCACAGACAATGGGATTTATTTTTTTATTTTTTTAAAGAAACCAGATAGGGAAACAATATTGCAGGCTGATTAAAAAGCTGGTTTAATTCTCTTTGATGTGTATCCACCATTGAAAACCGGACAATTTATTACTTCCTGGATGCTGCTCAAGGCTGGTCTGACTTGGAGTTTGATGTTGACTGTGTCTATGCCTGGAGATAACCTTGCTGCACAGATGGCATCTCCACATCCTCCTCTTCAAGCAGCAGAAGGGAGAGGTGCTGTAGCTGAGCACACATGGGTATACCTGGGTCTCAGCCACTGCCTCACATCCCCTGGAGTGCTGAGCTGGAGCAGACCCACGGGAGTCATTTTGTGCCATGCCCACATGCAAAGACTGCCCTGGGCTGCTCCTGGCCAAAACCAGATCCTGCTGTGGTGAAACTGACTGCCAGGGTGGAGGCATCAGGGTGATGAACTTCTAGAGGTGCCCAGGAGGCAATCCTGCTGTCCCCAGTGACCAGAGGGGCCCCTTCCAGAGAGCTGTGTGGCCAGGAGCCATCTCCAGGGCTAGGGACAGGGTCAGCTGCTCTGCTGTCCCTCCAGCCAGCTGTCTTCAGTGCAAAGGTCAGGTAGACAGGCATGAAGCCATGGCTCAGAAAAATCCAGTAAACAAAGCACCAAAATGCCCACAATCTGTCTGAAAACATAACTCGTTAGGCTCAGCGCTCATAGGTGCAGCTCCAGCCTCCTCACTGCCGTCTGGGGATGGGATGACTCAGGTGTTTGTATGACTCAGAAATTTCCCCCTACCTTGGTCCAGTGGGGTTCACGTCATTACACAATTACCCACGAGGGGGTAGATGTGTTGCTCACCACTGAGGCTGGGGACGGTCTTGCTGTATTCCGTTCCCATTTTCTGCCCTCATGGAGCAAACCCCAAGAGCCTCCTTGAACTGTAGCAGGATGCTGACATGTGCAAGTCTGCATAGAGATGCTGTTGCCTTGTGGGTGAAGCACAAGCTTTGTCCTCCCTCTGCTCTAAGGATTCTCCACAGAGTCCCTACGCCTCCAGAGGAGCTGCAGGGTCTGGTTGCCCAGAAGGACATGGCATGAGCTAGGAGCATTCGTGGAGGAGGTGGCTTGTGTTGCTGAGCTGATGACTGTTCTGCAGAGTACTGGCATCAGAAGTGGGTGAGCATAAAGATATGACCAGTGCTACGCCATTTCTGGGTATCAAATACAACTCTTGGACCCACAGGGACAAATGGAGAAACCCCAAAACAGCTCAGCTGTTCAGATCCATCAGGTTGAAGCTGTCAGCACAGCAGCCCAAGGCTGAGAGCAGCAGGACATCCTCAAGGGGGTGGATGTGGATCAGGGATGACCCAGGTGGGTGCTGGGGGTGCCTCAGTGGTGACCCTGTTTGCAACTTTCCCAGATCTCCTTCCTGCCTATGGGAAAGGGATGGAGAGGGAAAGGTCTGATCAAGAGCCAGTGCTTCAGAGCTGGAGGCAAAGGTGGATGAGAGAACATGGATGATGGTCCATGCTGCTGGGAGTGCAGCTGGCACACTGAGAGCATCTCTGTCTGTGTGTGTCCCTGTCCAGGCAAGGCCACAGTCCTGCCACAGCACCAGGGACAACTCAGGTTGGAGGAACCTCAACTGCTCAGAGTGAACACAATTGCTTTGAATGCTGTCTTTGGGAATAGGGGACAGGCATTTTTCAACCATCTGCCAGCAACATCTAGGAGGAACACCTCTTATCATAGGTAATGTCATCTGCAGGGAGGGGGGTGATGCCTGAGGTTGTGGTGTCATTGGCACAGTAACAAAACCACGCAGACTTTCCCAAGGGGTAGATGATCACTTCCTAGTGCACAAAGCCCTGTGCTGACAGGGTATTCAATACTGGAGCTCATACGGAAGGCCCAGGACGAGTTCCTTTTGTCCCAATGATGGCGACTGGCCCAGGCCATGGAAAAACAGGTTATTTGTCTCCAGCTCACAGTATCATCACCCATGAGTGCATATTTGGTCCCTCCACTAACTGATTTTCCAGCACTAGAAGCCCTGCAAACAGTTGCCAGTGCACCAGGCCAGGAGTGCCCATTAAAGATGTCAGTTTAACAAAACAGCTTCTTCTTGGCTGCCACTGCCTGGTCCCAAACTTGTATCAGAAACAGGCAAAAATGACCTCGGGTTAAAAGGGAAGATGAAATTCCAATTCCAGATAAAGAGGGAATTAAGAAAAATGCACTACCACCTAGAGAGAGCTCAGGGCTGGAAAACCAGGAAATGAAACACAATTCCTTTAGGTTATGCAAAATATGTAGGCAACTGAGTGGGGAAACTGAAAGAATCAATGGATAAATGATGATGACTGAGAACAAGGCAGCTTAATCCCATAGGAGAAATAATCCCCTATGCACCGCATGGCTTGAGGTGTTGATGCACGTGTGGGGAGGGTTGCTTGTGCCAGCCTCCAGCAGCCGACCTGCCTGGTGCGGTTACAGGAGGAGCCACCAGCAGCTGCAGAAGGGCACGTTTCAGAAAGGAGGCAATGGGGTGGCTGGGAGCGGAGCTTTTGCTAAAACAGGATGGTTTTGGTCAGGGAACCCTGGTGGGCAGCACCATGGCAGCCCCACTCCCCTCTGCTGTCTTCTAATTGGGACTGGGGCAAAACGGCTGCATCATGGCAATGCAAAGGGGATGGGAATGGAAATGTCAGCAGCCGGGGGAAGCCCCTGATACTGATGCTGAGCTGTGGTGGCAGGAGCTCACTGGGGTGGCATGTCCAGCATGCTGCTGTGCAGCAGGGACTGCCAAGAAGAGATGTTAGGTGCCTGTGCTAATGTCACAGCAGGAGCTCATGGAAAGAGGGGTGAAAGAAGTGTTTTTGTGAGGCAAGAGGGAGTTGCCTTGGGCCCCTTTGCCACAGGGCTCAGGTGGGGATCAAGAAGTGCTGGGTGAAATGTTCCTGCGGAGAAGGAGCCCTCCCCACCGCATGGCCAAGAGCACTCAGAGAGGGAAAGCAAGTCAACATTTCAGAGTAAGCTGCCTGGGCAGGCATTTCACCGGTCTGTAAATGTCACACTTAAACCAAGAGCCCCTCGGGCCCTGTTAGCAATAACATCAGTGCCTGGTAGTTAACTAGGATTAGGGGAGGAATGTTGCAAATGCTCCTCTGTTACTGGGTGGAGTGCACTTAGCCTGTCCATGGGACAGGAGATGCCAGCCAACAGTACCCAGAGTTACAGGACCAAGCTGTGAGGGCTCCTCACCTCACTGCTGCTGCGACCTGGGAGCCTGTCTCCTCCACTGACCCCTGCAGCCTCCTTTGGACACCGGGTGGTCCCGCTGGCAGCCCCGTCTCCTGGTGATGGAGGGACCACAGGCTGTACTGCCACTCCTGTGTATGTCACGCAGAGCCCTGGGCATGGGGGCTACTTGATGGAGCTGCCCAGGGCTGACAGAGCTGGCCAGGTGTCTTGCACCCACAGGAGCTCCCTCTGGAGCCATCCTGCTCTGCTGGGGTGCAGAGTGATGCAGGTGCCAGAGGGCATCTTGGTGTACCCACAGGGGTTTTTGGTGGCTGCCCAGCATTGCTCAGCACCCCCAGCCTGTGCCCACCCAGTGTGTCCGTGGAACAGCTTGGAGAGCCTCAGGTGATGGGGCCAGGGCAAGAGGGAGACTGGGGACAGATGGTGGCATCATGCAGAGCCATGTGGAATGAGTCCCACAGCCTGGGGAGCGTGCTGGGTACCAGAGAAGCTTTCTCAATGTGCTGCTGTTAGGGATGCTGCTCCTGGCTCCCAGCACCTGGCAGGAAGGCACAGAACAGGGTGCTGCCCCCCTTCCCCCCCATTGACCTCCTCATGGAGAGCAGCATGTGGCTCAGCTGGATGGGGACACACCTCACTGGTGTAAGGGTGCTGCAGACCAATGGGTGCCACAGAGTCAGCAGCACCCACATGGCATTTTGGAGAGCTCAGCCACCCTCTTGCCATGCCCAGCCTGGAGGGAGGCGGAAATAAAGCTGAACATCCCTTCCCCAGATGCTTCTGATTTAATGCTGTCATGGAGTCCATGTTGCAAACCACCAAAACCATCACTCTGTCACTGCAAATAGGACAGCGCCCTCCACCGTGGACCCCAAAATGTGAGCACACCTTCTAGCCTCGCCCCCCCCAAACCAAAGCCCACTCCATGCAAACCTGCTCAGGATATCTGGGGAGTGCATCCCCATGGTCCCTGTTCCACTGCCAAGCTGTCCTGTGCCCCATGTCCCCCTCAGCTCAGCTTGTAGATGCTCTGCTCATCCCCCGTGATAACAAGAACATCCTTAAACTGAGAGACAACACGTCCAAAATGGGACCCTTCCCAGAACACTTTCCCACAGCGGGTGCAGCAGTAGAAGTCAGTGAGCTCAGCTTTGTCCAGCACCCCAGGGGGGATGGCAGCAACCTGCAGGGTCGTGCCCTCCTCCAGTCCCACAGCTGTCCCACATGGATCTGTCCGCTCCAGCCACTCGCTCTCTGTGGTCTCGGTGCGCTGGGCAGCATCACAGGTCCGGCTGGACTTCTCCTCGCACAGTGTGGAGCAGCCTGCAGGGACAGGAGACAGCAGATAAACAATCATCCACCAGTGTGACGAGCGAGGTCTGTGCTCAGCCACAGAAACAACCCTCACTGAGGAGCTGCTATTCCCTCAGGGCTGCAACCTGGGGAAGAGCACCCCATGAATTCGGGAGGTGATTACCAGCACCAGCACCAGATTGCCTGCCCTGAGCATGGCACCAGTGCAGCCTCCTGTTCCCAGCAGCTCCTCCACCATGTCCTGCTGCTGCTGGAGACCAGCCTTGGTGGTATTCCAGGCTGGGGGACTGCACCAGTGACTGTGTAGCTGTATGGGGTGCAGTGGTTTTGCCTCCCTGATGCATGTCAGGCAATGCTGCTCTCTGAGATGGGCTGTTCTCCCACGAGGCAGCTGCATTGCTGGGCATGCAAATGGCAAAGAGGCCCTTACTGCTGTTATGGTTAAAAATACACCATTAACAGCTGTCAGCGCTGCTCATGACCCCCGTAAGCTCTCCTGCTCTGCCTGGGTGTACTGGGCACTGGGGTATGTGTGACATCCCCTTCCACTGCACCACCCTGGCCCCCCTGGGCAGGGTCACTGCAGGGCACTGCGTGGGGACACGTCCCATGTGCTGTCCCTGCATGCCCTGACTGTGTTCCTGCCGAGCTGGTGGATTGCTGCCATCACAACCAAAGTGCCACAAAACCCACAGCGTTTTTGGCAGCTCGGTGAAGGCTCTCACCGCTCGTGTCCCCGCAGCCGGGGCATGGCGGGTCACTGGATCCGGGCAGCGGAAGCGAGGGCTGAGCTGACTCCCATCCATCAGGATGCCTGGCAGCCGGGAACATGGGGCAGGCTGCACTCACTGCTCTGGGATGACTCATTTTGGCAGGGGGGATTCGTCCTGCCCAGCATCAATTAAGACAATAAAAGGAAAAGGCATCTTGCAGCTCTCCAGCCACATCTCTGGGGCTTCCAACCTGCCCCTTTTGAGGATCAGAAATGACTTAGTTGGGGGCCAGCCACACTGGAGGGGGCACCAGTGGTCCTGGCTGGCTTGTCCCTGCATACCAACACACCAGGAATTTTGGTGGGAGAAAGCAAGGCTAAATGGCTACCCTATAATGGCCACCCTGTCCCATCAGAGCCACCCTATACAGTCTCCCTGAAAATGAAAAAAGCCAAACAATCAAAAAAAAAACAACAGTTTTTCATTTTCTACAAATTTTCACATCTGGTGAAACATCTGGCTGTTCTAAGATCCTCGAGTTGCTTGGAGTGAGGATAGTGTGTGTGTGTGGGAATCCTCATTCCTGGGGGCTTCTCCAAGACAGAGTTCACCAGTGGGAGGCTGGGGAGGGAGTGCAGCTCTCATCCCATCCCTGCCTCCCCCTAGCCCATGTGTCCTGATGGCACGGGAGCCCTCAGCCAGGCCACACAGGGACCAGCTCTCTGGGAAGGCCAAGCCATGGGATGTGCCCCAAGCACGTAGACCAGTCACCCTGGATAACCCTGGGCAGTCACTTGCTTTCCTTCAGTCTCAGTTCATAACATGCAGACAAAAATATACTCTTTTCCTCTATTCTATTCATGGTGCCTGCTCTGTTCTTAAGCACCAAAACTGTATTGGCCTCCATGACCCCAATGGGATGGATCCAACCATAATCGCAGTGACAGTGACAGCAGCCAGCACTGATGCTGCATGAAAACCTTCCCACACCACGGATGCCCCTTCCCAACCTTGCAGCATCTCAGCCCCAGCTGCATGAGGGCACAGTCAGCCTCGATGCCCTTGGCAATCTGCACTCCCTTTGGGCATGCTCCATCCATCCACCCTGGTGCTGCCTGCAGCAGAATCCCCCTGGCTCTTGCCAGTGGGCGAAGCAAATCAGAGACCTCTCCTTCCCTGCTAGTTCCCCAGACACCCCAGTCTCACCCCCCTGGTAGGTGGCTTGTGAGAAAGAGGCAGGCAGGGAGGAAAAGTTCGTCCCTTAAGAGCCCAGGAAAGAGAAAGGCTGTCATAGTCATCCAGTGCTGTGCCTTACACCCGCACCAGCCCCCTCCTAATTGTAGTGCTTCAAAGGGTTGAAAAAGCTACATCACTTCAAAGTAACCATTTTTGAATAGGAGCTTGTAAAACCTCCTCTCCCCCTCCCACCAAATTCTTTGCAGGGCTTTTGAAGATGCCTGTGCTCCCCTCACCGCAGTGAAAGGGCTGCTGGGCACCAGGCGCAGGGTGCTGGCCAGGCAGTGTCCACCAGGAAAACCATGGTGTGAAAAGGGCAGATCCTTGGGGAAAAAAAAAAAAAAAAAAAAAAAAACAAAACAAAACAATTTTTTCCTGGGAAAAAGGGACATTTTTGGAAGGAGGGAGTTCTTTCTCCCCATGCAGTGTTGCTCCAGTGGGGCCACACTGCAGATCACCCCGACACTGTACCCTGAGCCCCAAGCAGGGGCTGAGTCCGTCAGAGATGGAGCAAATGGCACGTGGGGGGAGCGTGGGGCCAGGGGGACGGATGTGTCCTTCCAGCATGCTGGGGGGGGGGGGGGCGGGTGTCAGCTCTGTGGTTTCATGAAATCTGTGACAGTTTGCACCAGAGGCTAGATTCCCACTGCAACTCTGCAGAGGAGAAATGAAAGCAATTCCTTACCAAATCAATTAGAAACACCTCTTGGGAACTAATAATCCCATTATAAAACATCTTGAAAATAAAAAGCTCTTTTGCTTCTCGCTCACCTCTCCCCCTCATGCCCTGCTCACCCAGGGATGACAGAGCCAGGCTTCACCTCAGGCCCTGTGTGCAGCTTGGGGTGCCACAAGAGAAGGACACCAGCCTCCTAGACAGCCTCCAAGGGAAGACTACAGGGATGGTGAAGGGTCTGGAGGGGAAGGCATGTGAGGAGCTGAGGGCCCTCGGTTTGTTCAGCCCCAAGCAGAACAGGCTGAGGGGAGGCCTCATGGCGGCCTGCAGCTCCCTCACAAGGGGAGCAGAGGGGCAGGCGCTGAGCTCTGCTCCCTGGGGACAGCGACAGGACCCGAGGGAACGGCATGGAGCTGGGACAGGGGAGGGTCAGGCTGGGGGTTAGGGAAAAGTTTTGCACCCAGAGGTGGTCGGGCACTGAACAGGCTGCCCAGGGATGTGGGCACGACACTGAGCCTTACAAAGTTCAAGAAGCATTTGGACAATGTTCAGACACATTGTCTGATTTTTTTGGGTGGTCCTGTGTGGAACCGGGGTTGGACCTGATGATCTTTGTGGGTCCCTTCCAACTCAGGATTTTCTATGGTTCTGTGACTTTATGACCCCAAAATAAACACAAAGCACAGCTGTAGCTCCCCCACAACAACACCTCACCTGAGAAATCCTCGCAGAGAACATGGCTGTGCCTGGGGGAGCAAGGATGCTGTAGGACCCCAGTTTTGCTTATTTCTGCATCAGTTCCACCTGGCTGAGCAAGGCCACCCTCAGCAGTTGGAGCCAGCTCCCTGCAGCCCAGAGACATGCTCATTGCAGGAACCCTGCCTCCTGCCCCAGCCACTGCCATGGACTCCAGGGCCCCAGGACGGAGGTGGTGGCATGAGCCCACTGGCATGTGAGAGACCCCCTTCTGTCAGACCCACTGCAAGGCCATGTCTTGTGCCTTGGGGCACAGCATGGGTGCTGGTGCCCTAAAACCAGTGGCAGCTTCACCCAGGGGGATGTGGAGCCAGTGGGGTGCCCCAGGTAGGGCACAGCATGCAGGGACCCTGTGGCCTCAGACTCAGGTGCTGCAATGGAGGGGGGTGGTCTTGTTCCAGAGACCCAAGAAAAGGGCTGCATGCTCTGCTGAGAGATCCTGCCCACAGCCCAGGGACTCTGAACCCGCTGGGAGGCATGGGGGCATGGGGTGGGGCATGTGCACCCCCCAAACAGAGAGGCCACCAGGGCTGTGGGGTTGTATTCCAAGCCCACCATGACAGTGGCACTAGTGCCCTGCAGTCCCGATGTCTGCACTGAGACACTCCCTCTTCCCCCCACTGCGAGACGGGGGCACAGGAGAGCCTGGGAAGCTGGGATGGAGCAGGATCAAACCCAGTGTGAAGCTGTGCCTGTTCCCTTTTCTCAGACCATGCAGCCCTGGTTTGGCTGCAAACAACCTGTCCCCCCGTGTGGGTGCCCTGGGAACCCTCAGGGCTTCAGTGTCAGAGCACCAATGGGTAATGTCCCCTCCGTACCCCCCCCCTCCCCAGCTGCCTGTTCCTACACTGTATCCTGCCTCCAGGACCTGTTTCCAGCCTGGGTCCTTCTGTGTCACCTAGGCAGATCCTTCACCACAGCCTCCTGCCCCAGCCCAAGAGACTTGGGGCTCCAGCAGTGCTTGTGCAAGCTGAACCCTTCCCACAGCCCCACAGCCGCACCCAGCTGTCATCGTGCACACACACGGGAGACTCGTCCATAATTAGGCAATTAAGGATTAGGTGTTTTGGAGAAAGCGCACGCTGTAAAGACTTTGCACAAGTCTGAAAGCAGACCTGGGAGCATTCTTGGAGTACAAAGGTGCATGGGAAACCTCGCCGTGGTAAGAGATTGAACCTGATAAGAGGAGTTACGAGCCTGAGAAACACACTCGATTGCAGGGCGCTGAAGATGCCTGGTTATCTTTTCCTCCTCACTAAGTCAGATAAGCAAAGGACAAAGGACTTGGGATTGTGCAACCTGGGCTGCAGAGGCCTGGCCATGTTCTTGAGACGTTCCCAGGGCGGTGGCGGGAGGATGAGCTCAAGGCAAGGGGCACCTTCAGTTGCTATAATCTCTG
The DNA here is from genome assembly GCF_963932015.1 of Anas acuta. Taxonomy (NCBI): domain Eukaryota; kingdom Metazoa; phylum Chordata; class Aves; order Anseriformes; family Anatidae; genus Anas; species Anas acuta. The sequence continues at coordinate 766,298 of NC_088998.1, forward strand.
CATGCCACCATGGGAACAAACCCCACCAGTTCTGCACTCCAAAGCTGGTGGCCAGGCTGGAGCAAATCTTTGTGTGGCCCCAGCACATGTCCCCACCGCAGCCTCTGCTCCCAACTCTGTGTGGCAGCTCTGCAGTCCCATCCCTGCCCCATATGTAGGTAGAAGTGAGAAAGACTCCTACACCCCACTGCACGCTGGGGAATGAGCTCCTGGTTGCTTGGTCTGAGCTGGGAAGCCCCCCAGCCCATGGGTGCAGGCCCTTAAAGACTGGTGTCCTTCCCTGCCCAAGACTGTAGAGCAGCTGGACACATGCAAGGTGTGTTGGCCACCTCCACATGCCAGTTTTGGTGCTATGGATGAGGCAGCAGGGATGCATGGGATTCTCCACGAGTGTGAGAGCCGTTGTGGGACAGCAAAGCACAGGGACTGCATGCCTTCCCACGTGCCAGTCAGACTAGCCTGATGCAAAGCCAAATGTTGCAGATCAGGGAAGCAGATCATAAAAAAAGCACATCCATCCTCAGGGCTTTAGACACAAGGTGTGCTGTGGTGCATCGGAGCACCAGGCTGAGGAAAGGGATCTGGCCAGCCCATGCCCACCTACACCCAGGTGCGGCACTGTGCTGGCTCAGCCCTGGCTGGGAGCTGCTGTGCTCCTTCCCTGCTCACTGCAGTCTTGCAGCTCTTCCTCTGCCTGCCTGCACACCCCACACAGCCCTTGCTGGAGCTGAGGGCAGGGGAGGAAACCCTGAGTTATGGCTTCAGGGTTGGGGGGAGAAAGCAGATGCCCTAGCCCATCTGCTTGGAGCCCCACCAAGCCCATGCCATCCTGCCTCACTGCGGGGGCACTTCATGGCTGCTCCTCCAGCAGCACATAGGGATGCACATATCCTCCTGCACCTGCAGGTTGCATGAAGGAGGGGCGGTACAGGTGTTGAGTACCAGCCCTGCCATGCTTTTGGCTCTCCAGGATGCTGCTTCAGGATACCCAACCCCCCTGCTCTGCTCCTCCACCTCTCTCCATCCTGGAGTGGCAGTGAGGACCTGTCCAGCAACCAGCATCGCGTGCAGCAGGAACAAGGGCTTCCCAAGGCAGCAAGGGCTGATGGGGTCAGACTGCTCCAGTCTGCATGTGGAGGAGCTGGAGAGGGTTTTTAAGCAGAAATTGGCCAGAGGCTGTACAAAGACAATGCTGTGGGGTTGGCTCATTATGTGATTTTTCCTGGTAGAGCATCCAGTTGCTATCAGTTCTTCCCTCATGCAGCAGTGACACGTGGCAGCACACAAACACCCGAGGAGACTGGCATACCTAGTTAGCAGCACAGCTCCAAGCAAAGCTGTAATGGTTGTTTTTGTGTTTTATGAAATATTTCAGATGGAATGGGGCAATTTCATGATCACAGAATCACACAGAATGTCTAGGTTGGAAGAGACCTCAAGATCATCGAGTCCAACCTCTAACCTAACACTAACAGTCCCCACTAAACCATATCCCTAAGCTCTACATCTAAACGTCTTTTGAAGACTTCCAGGGATGGTGACTCCACCACCTCCCTGGGCAGCCTGTTCCAGTGCCTAACAACCCTTTCAGTAAAGAAGTTCTTCAATGATGAAAGAAGCCTATTCTGTTTGTCAAATCCTAACCTGCTCTAGAGGGCTACATCCTTTCCTTGCCTTTCCCAGGGACCAGATTACATCTGGCAGAGTATCCCCAAGTGCCAGGGCACTGTGCCAGCCAGTTATACCACACTGACTAAGCAAGAAGCTTCCCTTGGCTGGACGAGAGCCTGTGACACATCCCATCCACCTGGGTCATTCAGGAGCCCGTATGCTGCCAACAGCCTCCAGCCACATCACATCTTGCCTGTGCCATGTGGGGACCTGTAGCACTGTCACCTCTTGCTTCCCCATCCTCAGCCTGCTCCAGGCACAGAGCCTGCCTTCCTCACCCCCCCCTAAAAAAAAAAAAAAAGCAAAGAAAAAAAAAAAAGCTGTTCTGGGCACCCCATTGGGAAAAAGGCATCACAGGGCAAAGCTGTTTGGGCTTGAAACAGTTTCCAGCAGTTCCATCCAAGCTCTTATGCAGGGAAAGTATGGCTGTGTCAGGGGGAAGGTTCCCTGCAACCTAGGTGCAAGGTTTCTTGCCAAGGCTTGGGATGCTGGACAAGCATCTGCCCATGGGCCAAGGGGATAAATCTGAACTGATGAGGCCCAGGCCAGAGCTGAGCCTGGGGGTGCACTGGGCCAGCCAAGGGCAGAGCAGTTCCCCTCCACCCACTCCCACCAGATGGAAAATGCAACAGAGATTGGAAAATGATTGTTATTTTTCTCATGAACTCTTGCTGTCTGGCCTGTCCCACTGCTGCCATTTTTCCCACCACCTGCCTGACAGTGGCACATCATCATCACATCCTTTCTCTGCTTCTCTTCCCCAAAACTTGATACAAAGTGGGCCATTCCAGGGACAGCCTACTTCAGTTCATGCTGATGCTCTCAATCCCAGCAGCACCCAAGCAGAGTCTGAATAGAAACAGAAATCCCAGTATGGCAAGACACAGGGAACCTCCTGTCAGTTCCATGGGATCGCTGCTCTAGGCTTGGTGAGATCCACACTTTGTGCCCACCTGGCTGCTCCTGGGCACAGACACAGCCCAGGTGAATCAGCTTTTGTTTTGCAACTCCACTGCAGCAAAAGAGCACCCCCACAAGGATGCTGTGGTGTTTTCTTTGCCACTGACTGCTCTGTGGTGAAGGATTCTCCTTGGCGTGGTTATGCCTGGCATGGTGCTCCTGCCTGGTGCAGCAGCATGGGGTCCCTGCTGACCCCATCCCTCTGCAGCAGGGGAACCATGAGAGGCTGCATGGCACAGGGAGGTGTGGGGGTCTTGCAGACATGGTGTAAAGGCTGGAGCAGTGGGGGGGGGGGGGCACAGAGGTGTTGTGGAGGAGCAGAGATGCTGTGTGAGCCCCCCAGGTGCCATCAACCCCTCTGAAGGGGGATGGGGAAAATGATCACACGCCTGAATGCAAACCACAGCATTGCTATTTCCCATACTCCAGAACTGGCTGAACAGGCCTGGCTGGTCCCTGGGTACACACAAACAGTGAGTGCCCTCACCAGAGAAACCATGGAGAGGATGCCCTGGCCTTTCGGGTAGTGCAGTGCTCCCAGGCTGCTGGCGCCATGCGAAAACTCACCACGTCCCTCATCCTCTGGGCCACGTGTGTTACCCCTGGCAAAGCTGCAGCCACCCAGCAGCACACAGTGGCCTGTGCCTTGCCCAGCTTGAGAAAATGGGAAAACTGAGGCATGCTGACAGGCAGTACAAGGGTTGGCAGCAGACCCAGGCTCGAGGGGTGCAGTGGGGTGAGCACACGTTTCCCAAGCATTCATCATGACACCAAACTACGCTCCCCGTGCCAGTAGCAGCACTTAACTCATTCTGCCTGCAGCCTGACCTAGTTTAACAGCTTCTGTGAAGGTGAGAAAGGCACTGTGTTGCACATTAGCAACCACTGGCAGCGTGGAGGCATTTTGCAGCCCCAGCCGTGTTTCCCAAGTCAGGCAGCAATGGCCTCAGGCTGACACTTGAGCCACCACTGGCATCTCACCCACCCCACACCTTCCCATGCAAAACCCAGCCGTGCTCCTGCTGGGCAATGCAGCTCTTCTGCAGGGGCTGCTGGGGGCAATGTCTGTGCTCAGACGTGCACGAGCGTGGCCAAGGAGGAGCCTGGGAGAGCTCAGCAGGTCCACATCTGGACCCGGCCACAGCCTGGTGCCAGGGTCCCCATTCCCTATCGGAGGGACCCAGCCCACGTGGGTGTGCGCAGTCCTGGGTTGGCTGCAGGACCCTGGTCTCTGACCGCCCCACCCAGCCCCTGCTGCCCGCACTCGTACTTGTGCCGCCGTCCCCCGCTGAGTGCTTGCTGCCCTCCACCAGCTGCCTCATCCTCTCCTTTGGGACCTTCAGGTACTTGTTGCAGTTGCACACCTGGGAAAAGAGGGAGGGAAGGTGGTGAGATGGTGGCTGGGACATCTACAGCCCAGGAAACTACCTCCAGCACACAGCCCCATCACTGGGCACTCGCACTCACGTGCATGGGGAAACCGAGGCACAGCCTGTCCCATTGAGTGGGGGTCGCACAATGGAAGTGGACAAAAACTCTGGGATGTACAAGCCACAAGATCCTCCATCCCAGAGGTGCCATATCTTTAAGTTGGGTAAAGCCACACCTGTCCTACATGATGCCTGAAAACACCAGAAACTGAGGTTTGCCTTGAAATATCAAGCAGACACCCAAAGGCTGAGCTGCGGGTTCACGACTTGTTCTCTTGCATCTCACTAAAGCTTTGTAGGATGGCTGCGGACCCTGAGATGTGTTGAGGTCTTGGCTTGCCCTGTTCGGCCACCTGGGCTGCAGCCACAGCCAGGCCCATGCAGCACCTGACTCCTGGTTTACCTTGGGAGGCTCCAACCATCTGGCCAGGGTTGTCCCTGCCAGGCTTCTCAGGCAGAGCTCAGGGTACAGCTGGCAGCCAGATGTGCTCGGCCTTCCCTTACCCTCCCTGAGAGCATTTTAAGGCAGTGGAAACCAGCAGGATGATTGCTGGGATGTGCTGCAACACCTTTTGTTTGCTATTTGTTTTAAGGGTCTGTTTGTTTTTTTTTTTTTTTGCTTGCAGAGCGTTTTGGGCATGTTGCACGCAAGGAAAGCAGTGAGACAGGTGCATAACTTCACCAACCAGAACAAGTTCCCTGCCTGGGGGTTTGCTCCAAAGCCTGTTGAAACCAGAAAAACTTTCCACCGCCTGAGCGGGCACCGGCGCGGGCCCTCAGCAGCTCTGCGTGTTTGTGGTGTGTTGGCTGGAACAGCGCTAGGGTCACGGGGAGGTGCAAAGATGCCCCTGCTTCCCACACACTGTCTCAGTAAGGGTGATTTGTTTGAAAATGAGCTTGCCACAATGTCCCGGCAGCTCTGCCCCGCAGCAGGAGGAGGGATTTCTACCTGCAGCCTCTGCAGCACCTGCTAAACCAACACTCGGTCTCCAGCCTGGGCTATGAGAAGATGCCAGGCTCTGGTCCTTGAAGGCAGAGCCTGAGGTGGGCACAGCCCCGCTGTAGCTGTGCAGTGGGGGCCACATATCCCAGCTGCGTCCTCCTAGCCCTGTGTGGCCTCAGCTCAGCAGAGCTTCTGCCCCTTCCCTGCAGCCTCCACGGCAGCAGCGTGGCCCCAGCATTCTCCTTGCCTGGCAGAGGAGAGCATTTGCAGCCCCCTGGACACTGCTGGGGGTGGAGAGGAGGAGGAGAGGGGGTGCCTGGATGGGCTGAAGGCAGCAGCCAGCCTGCCTGCGTGTTATGCTGCTTGGTGCTCAAAGCCTGAACCCCTGCTCCAGCCTGGCAGAGCATGATCAAAACAAATGGAGATGGATGTGGTGCTGTTTTGAAAGCACCCGAGTGACTTGGGAGCCTCTGCATCACCCCCAAAAGCTAATTTTGCAAAACTCCCCTCATTTGCATGACTGTGAGCATCAGGCATCTCCTGCTTTTTCTAATGTGGTTCAGATGCTTGCACCCTTCTCCTGCTCCCCAGTCCTGCTTTTTCTCACTCACTCTGGGAGAGCAGCAGATGCTGATGTATCCCAAGGACCCCTGTCCTGGAGCAGCATGTGGCCCCAGCCTGCCCGGCTCCATGCCAAAACCAGGCGCCCTCTGGGCTCTCATGTTATAAGTCATGTACCCAGAGGAAGTGAAACTATGAAACCCCAGGAAAGTAGAAAGAAGATCTCAACTGAGAGAACTTCAGTTGAGAGAAGCTCAGCTGAGGGGCCAGATCAACATTTTGGGTTATCAGATCACAAAGCAGATGTCACTTCAAATTTCACTGCCAACATCACATGAGGGAAGGTGACATGATAACAGGTGGAGACAGCCCGATACCGTCTGATCTGATCATCTTAGGCTTTGACTGCCTGGACTAGGCAGAGCTGGAGATCTCATGGTTCGCATTCATTCCTCTGCCTCCTGCCTTCCCTCTTCCTTCTCCAACTCTGCCCTGGCTCAGCTGTGCCTGTGAGCCATCCCTTGAAAGATGAAAGATAAAAGGGGAACAGGGGCATGGATGGATCCAGGGATGGGCAGAGAAGGGAGAGACAGACCACATCCTTTTCCTTGAACAAGTGTCACCTGCTGCCCTGGGACTGCACAACCTCAGAGCTTCTGCACAGTGGAGCTGACCTGATGCTGATGCTGCAGGACAGGACCATCCCTCTGGGGCTCTAGGAGTTCACAGCCTGCACAGGCCAGACCTGCAGGGCTGCCTCACCACCAGAGCTGTCCTGCTGCAGCCTCTAGCTTCAGGAGTTTTGGCTGCAGCTCCCACCTGCTCTGTGCTTCTGCTCTGCATTGCCTTGTCCCTGCTTCCTGAGGTCTGCTGTTGCCTTGTCACACCAAGTGCAGTGCACAAGAAGCTGCTTTCATACACTGCTGCTCTCCAGGGTGCTTCCTTCCCTGTGATGGGATTCCTAGCTGACACTGAAAAAGGGAACAACTAGTTCTGCCCCTCCAGAGCCACCCAAAGTCTTTGCGTGGCTGCAAGGGGCCAGAACATGTGAGGATGGCCGGGTTCTGTTTCATGCAGCCTATCATTGCAATGTGGGTGTGCTGGGCATGGGGCATGGGGCCCTCATTCCCTCAGGTGCACAGGGTGACCTCAGGCAAATTTCTCTGCTTTCCTGAAATCCAGCATCCTTGCAACCCAGGTGCAATCCACCCCTCAGAGCCATGGCTTGACTGCCACCTTGGCTGCCTAGGGTGGCCGTGCATTTCACACTCACTTGGGCTCCTAGATGCTCTGCTATGTGCCTTTTGCCATCTCCAAAGCCTCCGGGCCTTTACCACCCTCAGCTTGCCAAAGCACAGGGCAGGCTCCAGAGCTTGATAAGCCACTTAGCAGCAGTGCCAATTAGCTGTAATAAAAATTGCAGTTAATTTTTTTTTAATTCCTTGCCAAAATGAGACTATAGAAATGAAGGGAGCAGGGCAGTCTGCCACCTAGATAATGCCAGGCTGACTGGGTGCCATGCAGGGGCTGGTGGTGGCCTTAGGCTTGGTGCGGTTCCTGCATCCCAGTTTCACCACACAGGGGTTTGGAGCAGTTCCTGTGAGTGGCTGGTGCACAGGACAGCTGGGGAGAGCCTCTGTGATGGGGAAGGGATGGGTTTTTCCTCCTTGGTTTGGTCTCCCCAGACCCATTGTGATTAGCCGTTGCCCCAAACAGCAGTGCACACATACAAACAAAACTCTTCACAGAGGTGAGACAGCAGGGCCCCGGCAGCACCTGAGGATGCTGTTGGGGTGTGAGCTGGGGCGACACTGCACCAGGAAGGGACACTGCATCTCCACCCCACAGCTTGGGGCACCTGAAGCAAAGGGGTGAGTTCTGCCCAGGAGAAGGGGGCTGGATGGCTGCAGCCCCCACCATCCCCACAGGGTCTGAAAGCCCCCATGCTCTGTCACACAGAGGGTGCCTGTCTCCGTGGGTGCCCGGAGCCATGTGTCCCGGCACAGCCCGCGAGCACACCTCCGAGGAGGAGCAGCTAGTGCTTTCTCACGCTAGGGCAGCCCTTGCCAGCACACGCTTAGTCACTGGTAAATCCCAGCTGAGATCTGCTCTGCCCGCTGTGAAACAGATCTTGGCTGCACCCCTGCTGAAGCAATCCTGGCGCTCGGGAGCCATGGCGGGTGCACTTTCCCACGGCAGACCGGCTTCTAGCGCCCCGTGTGAATCAGCCCTGTCGCAGGCAGTGCGAGCAGGGCCAGTGCTGGGTGCCCAGTGTGGTGCACGTGCAGGTGCATGGGCACTGGTGCTGCTGGTGCCAGCTGGGCAGAGCCGGGCACGCACTTCCCAGCTCCCGTTGCTGTGCCATGGCTTGGCCGCCCATTCAGCTCCATGCCAAATGCAGGCTTTTTTGGGTGGCTGGGATGGCTGCGATCTGCCTCTGCTTCCCTGGGCTTTGCTCGCTGTGTCCATGTCAGGGGTGAGGAGTGGATCTGCTCCATCTCAGCTCAACCTGTTTTCCTCAGTATGGTCCCTCACTGTTGTCCCCTCTCCCTGCTCCCATCTGCCCACTGGAGCTGTATCCTGGTGCAGGCACCATCACCTCCACAGCTCCTGCCCCACTGTTCCCGCATCTGCTGCGCCCACAGCAGCAGGTGTGCCAACTCCCACCCCAAGAGCTATGACACCAAGAGCCACCACCAAGAACTATGACATGGGGAGAAGGGGTGATGCCAGTGGCCCCAGACCAAGAAGACATCACAGCGAGTCAGTGCCGATGGATCCCTGTGCTGGGTCAGCCGCAGCCCCAACAGCATGAGCTGCCCTGGCTCCCCCTGGCTCTCCCTGCCTTCACAGGACAAGGAGGACAAGGCATCAAGGTGTCTTTTGCAATGCTGGGTTGTCTGGTGGCGTTTTTGTTTAGGGCAAGATCCCTGCCTCTCCCACCCCCTGGGGGGGATTTCACTGGCAGTGACGCACAAACTCAAGGGACTGGATGCTCCAGCCTGGAGCTCCTGGGTATCTCAGCATCCTGTCCTCACTCTGGGCCTCCACCTTTTCCTTAAGCTCAGAGATAACATAGGTTCAACAGACAACAGGAACCAAACTTTCTGGCACTCCAGAAGGGCCCTGAGAGCCATTGTGAGCTTGGCTGAAGAGGCAGGTGTGAGCCCAGCTGGAAGTTCAGAGGCTGGTGCCCAGCAACTGGAAGGTGTGGTGCAGGATGGAGAGGAGCCAGTCTTGCTCGTTCCTTTGATATCCTTGAACTCTGCATCACTCAAGTGCTCTGAGAGTTATCCTGGTGGTGCTGATCTTTGCCCAGAAGAATTGTCCCCAAAATAGTCTCCAGGCCTGCAGGTCTTCTCCCATTCACCCTGCTGACACACGGCACCAGGCCAGTATCACTCATAAGTGCTGAAGGCTCTTTTCAATACTGTTTTTGCTGGTGAGATGCAACTCTTTGCCTGGAGAGCTTCTGGCTTAGGAAATCCTCAATATATCAACATCAGCTGTAAAGGACAATACTGGTAGTGCCCAGAGTGAACTATCCGGGGCAACTGAGGGCAGCTCATGTCAAGACAATTCCCTGGGCGTCTTCTGCTCGCCATATCACAGGACTACTCAACAGCCACCTGCAGTAATATCTCTTTTCCTACTCACCGCCTACCCTCTTCCCTTCCTTTCTTTCCCTCTCTCTGAGATGGATATCATGTGGTGAAAGGGCCACTCCTCCGGATGGAGGTTGCAACTCTCATTCTGGTTGTGAAACCAGAGTCCTTAAGTAAAGTTTCTTTCAGGGATGTATTGAGAAAAGAAAACTTGCCATAATGGGCATGCAGGTTGCTCAGGCCCAGCCAGCTCTCAGCAGCATTGGTTGCTCATGTGTGGCCTCCAAGCCCTGCTACACAGACATGTCTGCCTCTTTGGGACCCCCTGCCCATGACCCAAAGCAGGGAGGGCCCAGAAAGGAGGGGGATGGTGGGAAGGACAGTAAAAGAAAATCAGTAACAAGCACTGGCAAATTCCAAGCAGAAATTCCGAGTCAGGTTTCATTATCTCCTGCTCATGTCCCCAGCTTCTTCTTGCTGCAGCCACAGCTTTGACCTTCAGACACTCCCTTCCTCCTCTCCCAAACGGGGGGGCTGGATTCTCCTCTGACCTGCAGCAAGTCCAAGGCCCATGCATGAAGTGTGCAAACCTCAGCAATCCGACCTGGAGGTACTCCCCACACCCCTGCAGGTGCAAAGGCTACCTCCAGGCACAGCATGATCCAGGCCCTTGGGACAGCTGCACCTCCCAGAGGAGCTTCAGAAAGCACTGGGCTGGGCTGCTTCCCCTCCCTTTTGTGCCAAGAGCTTTTCTTATTGACCTCATCACCAGCACCCCAGGAATCTTAGTGGTGCATGTTGCTGCTCCTGCTCTGGTACAGATGGTCTAACGTCTTGCCTTGAGTGCCAACAAACCCACTGAAGCAGCAGAGCTGGCGCGGGTGTGTGAGCCCAGTGCCTTGGGGGAGTGGTTGCTTTCAGTGCACCAGTCTTCTTCAGCCTCCACTGAAACCCGAGCAGCGCCAGCTGCCAGCAAAGCAGCAAGAGCCATGCCAGGAGATGAACCGTGGTGACTACATGGGACTGCAGCCTCAGCATCATTCAACAGTACTGGTATGGTCCTGTGAACTAAGTGATGGGCTGCCAGTGGAAACACAGGGCTGCCGGTGGGTCCCTGGGATCACACAGGGGCATTTTGGTTCACATAGAGGGAAGGGCTCTGTTTATTGAATCATTAACATCACTTCCCTCATCGCCAGCCAGGTACTCTGAGAGGTCTCTTAGGCAAGTGCTGACCTAGCCCAACCCTGCTAAGCTGGTAAGATGACATGGGATCCCATGCCAGCCTGGTATGGCGTTCCCACTGCTTTCTCTGCTCCCGCTTTGCTATTAGTCATCTGTTTCTGGAAGGTTTCTCATGCATAATAAAGTGTTTCAACACTTGCATAAGCCAGCTCTTCTCATCAGGAGTGACCCGCTGCATTTCCCAATGCTTTCCCTAGGCAGTCCTTCTGAGTGCCATGAAATACAGAGTTAAAACACAAAGTTTTCTATCCCCCTCGGAGGCAAAAGGTGTGGGAAATCGAACAGATAAGAATGCCTTTAATTAGTATCATTTGCATAAGCTCTGGGAAAGGCTCACCTGACAGCTAGAAGGGCCTCATTTGTCTGGGAGCACAAAACAAGAACCACGGGCACTGAAACGGGCAGATTAGCGGAGCTGACAAGATTGGGGAGATAGCACCAACAGAGGTCAGCCCTGGGGAGAGGAAAAGCGGCCAGGGCTGACACAGCCCTGGCAGGCACCACTCCAGTGGGGTGCCCCTGTTGAGGCTCCCTTTTTGGGGCAGCCCCCTCTCTCATCCCAGTGAGAGCAGGACATGGCTTTGTTTGGATGGTAGGGGTCCGTCAGCTCCTCCAGAGAAGGAGAGGGAAGCTCCCCTGCAGTGGAGAAGCACAAACAAGTCCCCGGGTGATACAGGGAAGATGGGAGAGTGGGCTCAGCATCCAGCAGGGATGGGGCCAGGGTTTTGCCTGCAGCACCCTGATCCCTCCAGTTCTGCCCTGAGCTCCCAGGCACCTTGGCATAGGAGCCATATCAGAATCATAGTATCATTAAGGTTGGAAAAGACCTCCAAGATCATCTGGTCCAACTATCCCCCTAACACCTACACATCTCCCTGTACGCACTCACACCTTCCTTCACACAAGCATGTGATGATCCTTAAGGGTCCCTTCCAACTCAGGATATTCTATGATTCTATGATTCTATGTGCTTCTTTTGGACCTGAGGTGCCCTCTGCATTGGCTGAGCATCAGAGGGGCTGTCCCTGCAGTGAGAGCAGCTCTGGGTGCCATGCTGTGCTGTTCTATGCCATGCTGTGCCATGCTGTGCCATGCCATGCTGTGCCAGCTGCAGCGCCTACCCATCAGACATGCTCACTCCTCTCTGCGCACACGTGCTCACAGCTGCAGGTCCCTAACCACAAACCCCATCCCGCTGCTGCTTCACCGTCGCACTGCCTGGGGTAGTCAGCACTGCACTGTGGGCGATTAATCGTCAGCGACACCGAAAACCCTTTTCATTACCTCAAGGCCTTTGCAATGATGAGAATCTTACCCAACATTGCACCTAAACCCACATGCAAAGCTGAATTTCCCAGGGGAAAAAAAAAAAAAAAAAAGTAAGATGCTCAACCCCTCGCTAATGCTGTGTACAGTCATATGCATCCCCCCCCCCCGCCCTGGTCCCTCCATCTCTTGCAGCTGTCTCAAGTCTGCTTTGCTCATTTTTCCTCCTGACTAGCTGGGCTGCAAGCTCTGGAGATGGGGGCTGAGCCCCTCTGAAAAACTTGAGCTGCAGCAGCACCCTTGACCCAACCTTAACCGTAGCCGTAAGCCCTGTTTATACAGCATCCAGCACAATGGGGTGCTGCTCTGGGACAGGCTCCTAGGGGTTACAACAAGTTTAATAACAAAGCCAAACCAGTAATAACCGCCTTATAATGAGGCTGCTCGGCATCCCCAGTGCCTTTATTTCAGGGTGAGCTCCACACCAGGAGCTCCTGGGGCCAGCAGGCAAGCCATTCCTTCCCACCCTCGCCCTGCCCGACCGCTGGTGCCTCAGTTCCTCCAGCCCTATGCCAGCATGCTGCCTTCTGCCTGCATAAATGAACTTCCCTGTTTTATAGCCACCTCTGGGCAATGGTGAGCCCCTCCTGAGTGTGCAAATGTGCATCCCGCAGCCATCAGCATACCTCCTGTAGGTCCGGTTCTGAGCCATCTCAACAGAGCCTGTGCCATAACAGGAGAAGGGTTACCTTGCCCAGCTCTCCACAGTGCACCTAATTGCTGGTCCTCTCATCAAGCTACAGAGTTTTATCTAGTTGCATATGAGATCTCAGCTCTTGGCCTGAGGATGTTCAAGGCTGGTGGATGCAAGTGCTGGAAAAAAGCAACCCAACTCAAGCTCTCAGATTGCCTGAGCTCTGGACACAGAGAAAGGGTCTTGTCCCACCAGCTCGTATTAGAAAGGATCTCAACTGAAATCTAAAATACAGGTGGAAATCTGTCTAAAAAGTATCCTCTAGACCTTCAGGAGCATTTGATTTTGGGACCAGGAGCAAGTCCCGGAGATGCATTTTCCGACAATGAAAGTCAGAGCCTAGAAACTGCAAAGGGCAAAAGCTCTTCTTTCTACACACAAGACCACCACTCAGACCACTAACAGTCACTCACGGCATTGTTCTTAGTTACCTGACTGCACACTGGCCCTACTGGAATCTGTTTTCTGCCTGATTCGGGTGCCACAAAAACTTAACACTGCAAGCAGAGGCTATGTACCTGCACCTTCCTCCCAGGGTAGGGGTTCACAGAGTTGGATGTGCAGCCATCCTCAAGGCTCTGTCCTGTTCTCCAGGTGCGAGGCAAGCTTTAGGAAATTATATTTATTATGTATTAAGACAACAGCTATCCTTCTTCCTGCTTGTCCTGGCTTCCCCTGGCAGCTGTCCCTCCTCTGCACAGCTGGGCTCATGGGGTCATCTGAATAACATTGCCAGAGGGTTTCTCTCCATACTCCACAATGAGCCTTCCAAGTCATATCTGTCTAAAATCCGTGCCCCAGAAAGGTCTCTGCTTTTCTCCAGAGCAGTTTTCAACCCTGTGCAAAGGGCTGAGGCCACCCTGGGCCAGGTGCTCTATTGCTCCTCTCCTCTGTGGCCAGGTGGCTCACAACCTCCCCACCTCACCCACTCCCTGCTGCCTCCCACGGGCCCCTGTGATGGGTGCAGCAGCCAAGGCAGAGCTGGGTGGTGATGGTGGTGGCCGGGAAAGCTGGGCTCATGTTTCAACTATTTTTATCTGGGAACCAAAGCCTGCCCATGGTGCAATCTGGAGGCCCCCAAGGGACACACTGCCTTCCCACCTGGCCAGATACCATCAGCTCGCTACCTGCCTTCCCTGTCAGGGTGCCAAACCTCCTGGGAGAGGGCAGCATCTTCCAAGGCACCCAGGTATCTCCTTCCATGGTGGGGGCAGGGGCTGGCATTCGACACCAGGGGCACCTCATCATACCCAAATGCCTGGGGGCACCAGGGCAGCTCGTGCCCACACTCACCCCACCACCAGCAGTGCTAGCAGTGTCCCTGTTCAAGCTTGGCCACAATGCCACGCTGTGCACCTCTACAGGACAGCACTGGCCCAAGAGGGCCACGATTCACCCCCTGCCCAGAAGCTGTGGTTGAAAGGCAGAGGGATGATTTTGGTCTGGAAAGGTAATAGTGAAGTGACCAGTGGCAGCATCATGGCAAGGAGCCAGGAGCAGTGTGACAGCAGCCACCCCAAACAGCCCATCTGGTCACTGGCTTAGCACACGCGTGTGGCTCTGCCATCCCACTGCACAGCGCGGAACACCAGCACGGAGCTGGGACCTGTGACAGATCTGTAGGTTTTTGTTTAAAGAGCAACAAAACAGATTTAGTTAACATGGCTGCAGAAAAATGGAACATTCAGCATCTTGAGCCCAAGGAGCTTGCTCAGCTTGCAGGCTGTGCCAGGCAGGGACCCAAGCCAGGACCTGGGTGCCTCAACCTAGGAGCAGTCACCCTGACACAGGAACACCATTTTGGAATGGCGTTACAACACTGACAGCCTCAGAGCATAGCCCACAGTGTCCATGATGGGCACCAGCGGACTGGGACACCTTCCTCCCCCAGCCAGCAGCAGTACCTGCTGCTTTAATTGGGGTGAGAATAGAAGCTGCAGCAGAAAATGGGAATTAAAAAAAAAAAAAAAAAGCGTGAGAAAGGAAATCTGAGCAAGGCCTGGAGCAATCTAACCAATCCAGCGGAAACAATAGCCCAGGAAGAAAAACCAGTTCCTACACATAAGGTAGAATAGGCTGGGAACGGCTGGAGGAGGGGACGGGAAGGCTAACCCCGTGCGCTCCTGGCTTGCAAAACAACCCAGCCTTCAGAGCCTGTGGGCTGCCAGGGCTGTGCTGCCCTTCCTGCAGCACCCAGGCAGCACGGGGAGACGCAGCCCCAGTGTCTGGGACCCTGCGGGGCTGTATCCTGCACTGTGTGGCTCCGGGTGAGGGAGAGAGGGACTGCTCCCAGCCAGGTCTGCAGCCTGGAATAGCGGGGTTGGTGGGAAAACCCCATTCCTTCACTGGGCCATCTTGTACCCACGGGGTGGGACAGAGCAACTCATGGCATCACTCCTCCAGCTCAGGTTTGGCAGGGCTCAGCCCAGACTCTAGGTTTAACCCAGATGGGATTAGCACCCAGTCTGAGATTAGCCCCAAGGATGGGATTAGCCCCAAGGCAAGCTCACCCCAAACCTGGGCTCAGCCCAGTAAGCAGCAGGTCCTGGACAGGTGCCTGGAGGGCAGCGGGTGCTGCTGTGCCACAGGGGTTCTGGTGTCCCCGGGGGGTGGGAAGCTGTTCCTTACACCTGCCCATGGGGCAGCACAGACCTGTCTGGGCACCACACCGCAAACATGGCCCTTTGGGGAAAGAGCATGGATACAGCTTCCTTCCATCCTCCCCATGTCCCATGGCACAGGGCTGGCAGGTTTAGTGGCTGCTGATGAAAACATACAGGGACACAGATGAAGGATGCAGGCACCTCACTGCTAGGGCAACCTCTGTCCATCTGTCCCTCCCAGCTGGCCTGGCTCATGCCCACCCTTGCTACCCAGCCCAGCTCAGCAGCCTGGCACGCAGCAGGGCAGGCAGAGCAGTTCCAGCACGGGCCAGGCCTGTCCCCTGCCCTGACACAGAAGGGGGGATGGATGTGGCCCCTTGCAGCCTGGTTGGGAGTCCCTTACCAAGACCACGGATGGGCTGGACAGTTCCGATTTTGAAGCAGAAGCTTAATTGCTGTAATAACAAACCCACCATCAGGACCTGCACTGAACTGCAGGCACTTCCTTGCACCTGAGGATTTATGTTCTACACAGCCCTGCTGCTCCGCAGGACCACAGGCCATTCTCCCAGCCAGCTGCGCTGGGTCCATCCTCCTGGTCCTGCACCTCGGAGCCCTGCTGGGGATGCAGGGCTCGTTCCCAGCCTGTGCTTCATGCACTGATGGAGCAGTCCCCATCCCACTGAGCTCCAGTAGCCTCACGAGGCAGCGGTGCTCTCAGCCTGCCCTGGGACTTGGCCTTGTTTGGTGCACACAGGAGGAGCCAAAGAGAGCAAGGGCAAAGCCGTTCCCAGCACATTTTTCTGCTTTGACACACTTGCAAGCCTTCTCAGGCTGCAGCTGGGTTCCCAGCACGCTGTCTTGCCTTTCCAGCCTGCTCCCCTCAGCGAACAGCACATGGGGCCCTGGATTCCCCGAATATCTGGCAGGGAGCAGCACAGGACAACTGCACAGTGCAGGCAGCGGTTCTCAGCTCAAGGTGCAGGCAGGGCTGTCTGCATGGCCTGGGGCTGCCCCGGGTCCCTCCACTGAACCAGACCTCGCAGCTGGTTCAGGATCAGCTCTGTGGGTTGGGAGCCCGTAAAAATCAGCTGTGGTGCAAGTGCACAGGACATGTGTTGTGATGAGCCCTGGACACCCGACAAGCAAAGCCAGCCTTTAGTTTAACAATGAAATAAAGATCCTGAGGCGGAGATACCACATTTGCAACACCGTTGGGCCCTTTGGGCAGCTTGCCAGCAGCCTGGTGGAGTCACGCACTTTGCATCTTGTTTTGCATGTTCCCGTCCACAAGGTCCAGGCAAGGAATAAACCCTGCCAGGCTTGGTTCATGCATGGCCTGGAGCCGCTCATGGGTGTGTGACCCATGTGGTGGTGAAGCTGGGGCTCCTCTCCCTGAGCACAGCCCCTTACAGCAAGGCAGGACCATGAGTAGAAGGACCAACCCCCGACGGAGCTTTTGCCTTCTGCTTCCATCACTTCCAACCTGGTTCCCCCAGTCTGGTCCCCCAGCACCTCTCTTGTGCAGCCAGACAGGGAGAGGTCATGGCAGTGCCTGGCACCCTGCACCCAGCACCTTGCACCCAGCTCAGGGCTGCTCCCTTGTGTGCAGCCTGGAACAGCCCCAGCTGCAAGAAACCTGCTACAGGGGCAAAGCCCTGCGAGTCCTGCTAGCACTCCTGACAGCTATCTCCTCTCAGAGCAAAGTCCACCCAGCCCTTTTGATTCTTTCTCTTATTAAGGATAGGATAGGATAGGATAGGATAGGATAGGATAGGATAGGATAGGATAGGATAGGATAGGATACAGTTGAATAGTTTGGTTGGAAAGAACCTCCAAAGATCATCTAGCCCAACTGCCTGACCAGTTCAGAGCTAACCAAAAGTTAAAGGATGTTATTAAGGGCACTATCCAAATGCCTTGAATACAGGCATAGGGTATCAACCACTGTGTTAGCAAGCCTGTTCCAGTGACTGATCTCCTTCACAGTAAAGAAATTTTTGCTTATGTCCAGTCTGAACCTCCCCTGGCTTTGTGCTGTTCCTGCACCTCCTGTTAACAGTTACCAGGGAGCAGAGACCAGCACCTCCTTTTCCACTTCCCCTTTTTTTTCCCAACCAAATGATTTGCTTCATTTTTTTTACTTCTGAGGAACATTCCAGCAGGCAGCAGCCTGCCACCAGCCCTATAAAAGCAAATGCAAACCTGTGCCCCATGATCAGCCCTATATCAAAAAAGCTCTTAAGGAAGCCCATTTCTGGCGCACTCAGTGAAGGTGATAATACAATGAGCTGAGCTTGGGCAGCTTCTCAGCTGGTCGCTGCAGAGACCTCAGTGCAGACCGTGGTCCAGTTCAGAGCTCCAGCTCAGAGCTCCAGCCAGGGCTCTGCTCACTTGCATGAGATGGCCACAACAATCCAGCCCAAACTGCAGCCCAGCAGATGACGAGAGGTTGCAGCACTGCAGAAGAAAGCACACCCGCACACAGGTGGAAAATGGTTAGTGGAGAAACAAACTCATGAAAGCAGATTTGACATTTTGCAGAACAGAAGGGGAAGGAGCAATGCTGGGGATGGAGGGGAAATAACCTAACGCCGGCCTCCCACTGGTGGAGGAGGTTTCTATTTTGCCTCTCAGCTCTGTGTGATGTTTCGCAGCTCAGCCTGAGTGTGTTTGCACCCAAGCACCCCCTGCTCCCAACGAGGAGGCAGAAATGCTGCTCCATGACGATGCGATGGCACCACTCCTGCAGCAGCTGCCTGCCCTGGCCAGCCTCGCAGCGCTGCTGTGCTCTGCATGAGCACAAGTGCTCCTCCAGCGTAGCTCCTCCACTAGGCCAAGGACAGGGATTGCCCTGTCCTCGTTGGGCAACCTCCGGCAGCAGCTGGCAGGCCTTGGGCAGAGCCTGCCTGTCCCAGCAGTGTGATTCCTCCCCTCGGGCTGGCCTGGTATGCTCTAGTGTGCTCCAGAAACCATCGCCACCTGGGCACAAAGGCCAGATCCTGCACATCTGGACACAGTAGAAAAGGGCTGCAATACCCTCGTGTGGCCAAGGAAAGCTCTAGGAACAAGCTGCAGTTCAGGACATTCTGATGGGCTGGCAGGGAATTTGCAGTCCTCACACAGGGGAGCCACCCAGGGACGCCCCCAGTCTCTGCCTTCCTGGGCACACAGGTGTCACCAGGTGGGTGAACGTGGTGGCACCCTGGGCAGCTGGAACTGCTTGGCACCTCCAGACAATTAAACCTTAACTCCCATCTCAGAGCCTACCACAACGGGCAGCTTTCCCAGACTGGCAGGTGGGAAGAAGGAGCAAATATTTGCCTTTGCAAATGCAATTGTTGCCATTACTATTATTATGAAGCAGGAACATGAGCTATCTCTCACGTAATCTCTCGGAGCCTGGAGCAGGGACATGGGCTGGCCACCACGCTGCCCAGGCAGATTCCCTTCTCCTGAGGTCACTATTTGTCACTGCACTGTCCTCTGGGTCTCTCTTGGTGACCTTTTTTTCCCCCCTCTCACTGACCAAAAGGGACCTGCATCAGCTCTCTGCTTATACCCTGGGGAGCTGCTTCCAGTGCTGGGCACCCCAATCCCTTCCCCTGTGTCCTGGCTGGGAGCCCAGGGGCTCCTGGAGCTTAACCAAGAGAAATTTCAGACAGCAGCCCTTCTGAACTGTTGTTCATCTCCAGAATCCTGGGGGGAAGATGTGGGGGAGCCAGAAGCTGGGAGCTTTGGGCAAAAAAGTGGGTTTCTCAAGACAGCTTTTACATCCTGCTTTATCCAAGCAGGAACATTTTCCCCTCCCTGATGGCACTGCTCCAGTGCTTCAGGCTGGCTTGGCTGCATGTCCCATGCCAGCTCCCATGCCAGCTCCCATGCCAGTGGTGACACTGCAGCATCAGCCCAGACAAATGGATCTATGATGCATGCAGCCAGGCAAACACTTAAAGTCTCAGTTCCCTGAGGTTGCAGGCAGCACGACACACTCCAGAAGCAGGAAACAGGTCCCAAATAGGATTTGGTGCCACCAAACCCTGATCAGCAACACTTGCCAGCAAGAAGGGCTGCAGCCAAGCAGGGCCAGATACTTGGGGCTCCTTGTCCTGCTTTCTCTGTGGCTGCACCCTCCTCAGGTCTGCCCTGCAGCTGTGACCCGCCAGTGCCCACCCCATCCTGCCTGGAATCATCTCAACCCGTCCCTCCCTGTGGCATCAGGGCTGCTCTCTGATCAGGGCTTCTTTCCTTGGGCCCAGTACAGATACAGCTTAGCAACACAGCCGCTTCCTGGATGTTCCAGATGTAGAGGGCCACCGTGTCACCAGAGCTCCCAGGAGAAGACCAGGCCTACCCTCATGCCATCCTAACAGCCTCTGCTGATGGAGATGCCCAACATCCCCAGTCATTGCTCTCCTCACAGCTCAAGATTTAATGAATCTTCCCAGATGTGAGTCAGGACGTGTTCTTGCCCTCATGGAGAGCACAAAAATCCCATACATCCCTGCATTTGCTCTGTGAGCTCAAACAATAGCCACATTTGTAGGGGAGAAGTCATTCTCATTACAAATCCCACTTCTCTCCCAGGGCCAGCAGGGCCAGGAAGGATTCCTGACAAATGCCTTGCCAAGGTGCAGGCATCTGGGTGCAGGGGATGGGGTGGGAAACCAGGGTTGCCCAGAGGCTCCAAAAGCCCCTGCCAGGGCAGGCAAGGCTGAGAGCACTCTGGGATCCCAGCTGCTCTGAGGAGCAATGGTAACACCCAAGACCACATTCCTGATCCATTCTGGCAGCACCCTTCTCTCTAGACAGCTCTGAGGGACTGGGGAAAAAACCTGCGCCACCCAACAGTCTCTGACATGGTCTCATGGTTCCTTCTGGTTTCTTGCAGCTCCATCCAGTTAGGAAAGTCATCAGCTGTATGAAGATGTTTTGATTGTGTTTTCCAAAGCAGGCACAATTGACAGGACAGCTAAAGAATCCCCTGGGATCTCCTGGCAGGTAGGTATTTCATAGAATCACATAATGGCTTGGGTTGGAAGGGATCTTAAATCCCACCCAGTTCCAACTCCTGCCATGGGCAGGGTCCCTAAAACCAGCCCAGGCTGCCCCCAGCCCCATCCAGCCTGGCCTTAGGCACTGACAGGGGCACCCACAGCTCCTCTGGGCAGCCTGGGCCAAGGCCTCAACGCCTGCTGAGTAAGGATTTTCTTCCTCATATCTAATCTAAATCTACCCTCTTTTAATTTAAAGCCATTACCCCATGTCCTGTCACTGCACTCCCTGACAAAGAGTCCCTCCTCAGCTTTCTTGTAGCCCCCTTTAGGCAGGCCACTGTAAGGTCACCCCAGAGCCTTCCCTTCTCCATGCTGAACAACCCAAACTCACTCAGCCTGTCTCTGTAGGAAAGGTGCTCCAATCCCTTGATCATCTCTGTGGCCTCCTCTGGACTCATTCTAATACTTCCCTGTCCTTCTTGTGCTGGGGACACCAGAGCTGAACTCAGGGCTCCAAGTGAGGTCTCATAAAAGCAGAGGAAAGGGAGACAATCACCTCCCTTGCCCTGCTGGCCACACTGCTTCAATTGGAAAAAGGCCTTCCCCTGCACGGGAAGTCAAGGAATCTTTGCAACACAACTTCCATCCCACATACTGCTGAGTGCGGATGAGCCTCCAGGTCCAAAGGTGTATGGGTACAGCTGTAGGACACAGTGAATAACAGTGTACAGACCAGGTGCTACAAAGGGGCCCTGAACCTATTGAGAGGCCTTTGGTGGAACAAAGGCGGAAAAAGTGGGGGGTTCAGTGAGAAGCAGGCTGCTGCCAAGCACTGCTGGAAAGCTTTAATGATGCACTGTGATGGTTGCGAGCCTGGACTCTGGAAACATTCTCAGCACAGAGGAGCTCATGGGCAGCACCGCTTCTTTGGGAACAAACACATGCAGCTTATCTAGAGGGACACCACCAGCTCCTGCGGGACTTCTAAAGGATTGCCCAAAACAGTTACAGAAAGAGGCCCATGCAAGCTGGTAAGTGGGACCTTCAAGTGGAAAGCGTATGGGAGCAGCCTGGGGGATGAGCCACTGCAGGGCTCTGTCTGTGCAAGAACCCCAGGAGGTCTCTTCAAGGATATATTACACTGGTTCCTGGCATTTCCAGCCCAACACCTTCAGATGTGGCAACATGACTCCAGCAAACACACATTAGTGGTGTGTGAGGACAGCCCAGTATACAGACAGGCTGAGGGGATGATCCTGGGGTGTCCCCCACACCTCCATATCTTCTCACCACAGCAGCTGGCACCCAGGGAGCTAGCACAGCACACTTGTGTCACACCAAAAAAAGGTTAAAAAAATAAGACACGGATTAACTCGTGGCATTTTTTAAGCTTTCTTTGTTTACAAGGGATTTGCTGTCTATGGTTTCAGTGAAAAACTGGAGGAGAGAAAGCCAGGAGAGGGGGACAGATAGAGAGAGGAGTGGAGTAGCCCCTCCACACTTGCCTGTTCTCACTCTTTCACTGAAAAACATTGCATCAGCAAGCAAGAGCCTGCAAAACTTTAATTTCACCTCACAAAAACATACCTGTGAGTGGAAAGTGCTGTTGGGTTCTTTGTGGAGGCCCGGTCAGGGAAGGAAGGTGTATGCTCCACTCCATTCCGCACATTCTTCCCTGCCCCTATGACACGGTGGTGGGGTCACCCTGGCCAGGATGGCCGCCGGGGTCAGGGGTGAGGGACAGGGGCAGGAGGGGCCGGCAGTGCAGTCCTGTGGCCCTGCTGGCTCTGGGCAGGGTTGGGGTCTTTGATTCTTGGTGTGAAAGGGACTGAGGTCTGGCTCCCTGCTGAGGTCTGCTCTAAGACATGAAACCTCACATCTGTTCGGGCAGCTCCCAGCATCTTCAGAAACAATCAGATGAAGGTCACTAAGCAATGCTGTGTCCCTGTGTGCCATCCTGCTGTGGGTTGCACCCTAGCATCCTGCCACATGCATGGCCATCACCTTGTGTCCCCATGGCGACCTGCTAGGCCACACACCGGACCCTGCTTCAGAGCAGGAAACTTCAGGCTTGTCTGGACATCCAAGCACAGCTGGTGACACGTCCTCTCTGCCAGACACTACTCTGAAACAGCAGTCCAGAAACCAGGGAGCAGAGCGGGGCGACCTATATGCTGCCCCATCACCATCCCCTGCATGATCCCTGCAGGGATTAATGAGCTCTGGACACTCTGTGCTCCCATCCCCGTGCCGGCTCCCTCCCAGGCACATGCAGGAGGGCACGGCGCCAGCAGCTGATGGGAAAGTTCAGGGTCAGGGCGAGCCGCAGGGAGAGGCACATAAAGGACTCATTGTGCCGCAGGTCTCCCTCGGCTGTGCATGTACAGGGCGAGCAGTTAAAAAACAAAACGCAGCCCAGAAATATGACAAGACACCTTTTTCCCAGGCTGCTGTTAAACTCTAATTAAACATTTCAGCACACTCGAGCAAGGGAATGTCTGCTTCTCAGGCCCAGGCTATCTCAGCTGGAAAACATCTCCTTTGGTGCAAACAGGCTCATGCAGCATGACCCAGAAAGATGCTCCTCAGCCCAGGGGCAATGCGAACACATAGGGCTGGGTGGGCAACCTGTTCCCAGCAAACTGGTGCAGGCTGGGGCCATGTGCTTCTCTCTTCTCGGGGGATGGAGAGCAGCGCAGCCCACACCACCCGTTTTCCAAGCATATGGCTGTCCCAGGTGCAATGGAGAGCCAGGCTCAGGGCCAGCCCTGAAACCAGCCTCTAGGACCCTCAAATCACCCACTGATTAAAAGGGACTGTGAATCTACCCCATCCCTATCTGCCTGGTGCCTTATGCAAGGTCAGTGCCCTATAACCCCATACTTAATGTCATGACCTACAGGAACCATAAGCTCAAGAGCTCCATCTTCAAAAAGAGCAGCTTTTTGACCTCACAACTCCTATTTCAGTACACAGCTGTATTTATAGTACATTTCAGATAATAGCTGTGCATCACAGGGAGGAAAGGAAGGGAATGCCACCAGCTTCATGTCACTGATGAACTGAGACATGGGAACCCTTCAAACCCTTCTTGCTTTCAGAACCAGGCAAGACCAGAGCTGGCATCTTGTGATTTCAAATAATGAAGAACAAACAAAATAGCACAGGAGATCAGAGAAACAAATCCAAGTGTTGCAGGGAGCGAGGAGGGACTGCTGGAGCTCCTCAACCACAGTCGCTAAGCAGAGGGGCAGAAGTGTGAACATCTGCCCCTCTGCAGATCACCTTGGTGCCTAGAACTGGGGTGGAGACGGTGAGCCGACAAAGTGTGATGCCAGTCAAGCACTGCAGGAGCCTTCCTCTAGAGAAAGAAGAGCAACCCCAGGGGATGAGCCACTGCAGGGCTGTGTCCCTGCAAGGAAAACCCCAGGAGGTCTCTTCAAGGCATGGGATGGGGACCCACAGTGGGAGGCAGGTACTGTGTCAGCGTGGGACTCAGTCTGACATCCTTCAGAGCCTGGCAGTGGCTTCCTTAAGTCTCTTCAGGAGCTAAAAGCTGAGCCCACTTTAAATCCCACATCTTGGATGTGCTGTTATGGGAGCTGAACACTTGCTCCTGCTGTGCTGTGCCACTCCTGAAGCCACCACTGCTACCCCACAATGGGGCTTGTAGAGTGTTCCTTCAGGGCTTGGCTGCCTGTGGGGCTATCAGGGTAGTGACGGGAGCTCTGTTGTCCCCCCAAAATAAGCCTTGACCAAAACTGATGTGCTTTGGGATCTGGACATAGAGGAGGGAGAGCAGCAGTACCTCTGCAGGGGCTGCCCTTCCTCAAGCTCTGGGGCTGCCCCTAAAGCTGCCTTGAGGCTACACAGGGCAGGCCCCAGCTGGGGACCCACACCAGGGGCCTGAGAGAGCAGGATTGCCATTTGGTGTTCCAGAGTCTGATCCAGACCCAGGGAGCTGAGCTGCTGACACCAGGTACATGCTGCAGTTGATGTTGTTTTGCAGTGTAATTCGCTGCACCTGAGCACAGGGCTGGAGCAGCAAACCATGCTTGGGGTCACTGACATTTTGGGAGCTGGTGGTTTCCCACACTGAACCATAGAATGGCTTGGGTTGGAAGGGACCTTAAAGATCATATAGTCCCAACCCCCCTGCCATAGGCAGGGATGCCACCCACTAGTTCAGGTTTGCCAGGGCCCCATCCAACCTGGCCTTGAACACCTCCAGGGATGGGGCCTCATGTGCAGCCTCAGCATAAGAAACAAACCCTGTGGAGATAGAGAAGCCGAGAAAAGTGTCATGACTCGCTGCATGATACACCACTGGCTTTTGCTTGCCAGACCTCCAGTCCAGATCAGCATCACAAGACAGTGCTGTGCACACTGGCATGGGCTGTAGGTCCACCACTGCTCACAGATGGCCCCATCATAAAGCCATGCCACTGGCTGATGCTCTTGACACTCAGGGAAGGGTGACAATGAGTCTATGATTTCTGAAATTGCTAGGTAGTGGGAAAGTGTGTCCTGAAAGGCTCTGATTGCAGTGACAGCCTGGGTGAGGACACTTGTAATTTGGCATCCCATGGGGATGGAATTTGACAGAACTGGTCTCTCCTGCTCTGAGGACATTCCAGCACCCTGTGTAGGCAGTCTGAATTAAACTCCCTCAAAAAATACAGCATCTGGGGGGTTATCCATCTCAGGCCACTTCGGTTGGAAAACACCAATGCGCTGCTCTGCAGCAGGCTCCAAATGCACTTCCATCTCTCCCTGCTGCTCCCAGGCAGGCAATCACCTGTGAAGCCTCACCCAGGCACCTGGGCTGCCCTTGCAGGGAGCTGTTACCTCGGGAGAGCAGGAAAACTGAGCTGTGTCCACAGCCCACTGGGATGGCACATAGCTGACAAGGCTCCAGCAGGACACAGCTGGAGGTGTCCTCAGGCTGGCACGCACCTGTGGGACTCATCCCCCTCCTGTCCATGCTGCTGCAGCAGGACAACAGGATTTTAGGAAGAAATCTTGCTTTTCCTAGGGAAACCAAGGCCAGGCAGCGGTGACCTTAAATGTTCTTAGCCAGGGTTGTGCTGCTGTCAGGCTTTGCAGGACACGTCCATCCCCAGGCCCCGGTCCACTAAGGATGCACTGGGCTGCTCCAACAGTCCTGGTCTTGGCCAGTGTACCCCAGCTGGAAGGCAGCAAGGGAGGCAGTGGCCATGGGGACCATGCTGACCCCAGCCACTGTGATCCACAGCCTTCCTGTGCTCCCCACAGCAACTGTGTTTGGGGAGTTTTTCAGAAATTTTGACACTATGAGCCGGTGATATGGGGCTTGATCCAGACTTCTTGGCCAGTTCTTTTCCAGGATGCTCCCACTGGAAAGAAGCATGTGCTGCTGGGATGGAGTGGAGAGTGAGTGGGAAGCTGGGACAAAGGAGCTGCAATGTGCTTGTCCCTTGTCCTCCACTGCTTTGGGCAAGGAAAGGGACACCAGCTGTGGAGGGAAAAGGTTCCCAGGGTGAAGGTGTTAAATGCCCTTCTCCCATGCTGCTGTCACCTCACAGTCCCCAGGGTGTGAGAATCAGTCTCTATTATCCCCTCATTAGGAACTAGCATACTGTACTAACCTTTTCACATGAAAGCTACAGTCTGTTCACCAACAAAAGCCAATGTTTCGTTCCCAGGAGTAGAAAAAAAAAACAACCCAACAAGCACTAAGCAGGGGTTGGGGGCCAGACACCCCTGTGGAGCTGTGGGGACTGTGGTGAGCATACACGGGGGGACAGGGCTTCATGAACAAGGGTAGCTAGTGCTCACGGTGTCACCTTGCCTGTCCCCCAGCACAGAATTCATGGGGTTGTGGGTATGGGTGCAGGGGGGTTTGCATTGCAAAGAGCCCTGCTCTGTCCCTGAGGGAGGGGACCCCAGGTGGCAGAGCCCCTCAGGCCACCAGTGTGACCACAGCTCCCCCAGGCTCCCCCTGTGCAGTCTGCATGGCTCGTGCTCATTTCTTCCTGCCCCACTGACCACGTTGGGACCTGCACACTCTGAAATCCCCCCTCTCCTTCGGGCTTCCTCTAAGGTGGGTGGGCTGGGCTGTGACCATGTTGGACCATGCGAGCTGCTGCCCTTCCCACCCCAGCCGCTCTGCAGCCGTTCTCAGCAGGGCTGTGGGAGCATCACCAGCTTGTGCAACCCCCGGGGACACCGGCTGGCAGTGCTGGAGGCCCCAGCTCAGCACTGAGAGCAGCTGGGCTGTCAGGAGCACTGAGCGTGGATGGCGGCCCCCTTCATCTGCCTTCCTCGGGTGCTGGCAGGCATTGCCTGATTTGAACAGTTGGGGCAACATTCTCCTTTCTCAGGCTGCTAGTTAAATGAGACCTGCCTAGGGCAGAAATCTGAGCTTCTGCCCATTGCAGCTTCTTGATGCTGAGCTAAATGAGACCCTAGAGGAGAGATGTTGAAATGAAAGGAGTTTTCCTGGTTTCTTCACTGTGAAAGTATCTGATCACCTACCCCACTATTTTGATGGGGACCTTTGTCAGCTCAGGGAAATGGTCTTGGGAGGTGCCCACAGCAAGTGCTGAAGGCCTGAGCAGGCTTCAGCAGCACAACCCATGGTGTTTCACGCTGGAGACACAAATCTGCTTCCCTGCTTCACTGGGAGACCCCACAAGTTCCTGATTAATTTGTAGCTTTGCAGACTCAACCAACAAAATGTGTCTGATGAGGACAGCAGGAGAAAGCAGGGATGCATCATCATTTTTCTGCTTTTTTTCTTTTTTTTTCTTTTTTCTTTTTTTTCCCCTATTGTTTCTTTCCCTGCCTGCATCCAGCTGCACCTGTTCTGGAGCTGGCTGTGAAGGCAGCTCCCTCCCTGCCCTGACTGCCTGCCTGTCCCCTAGGGGTGAGAGATTTTCCAGGTCCCTCAACTATCTGCTGGCCCCTTCCCAGAGCCCCAGTGTCGGGTGGGGTTGGGGTGACCCCCTACTCCTCCAGACTACAGCATTGCCTGCAACCAGATGGGCACCACAGCTCCACTGCAGAGAGGCAGGTGGGTTTTGCATTGCATGCATTTATCAGATCCGGGCCAAGACCACCATCCGTTTCACACAGGCTGCCAGCAAGTCAATGACAGCTTCCAGAGGTTTTGCTGCTGCCATGTGATGCTGTGAAGAGCTGCCAGTGCTGCATCCTGCTTGGAAAAGGAATTAAACCCAGTGAAGTATCTTGGTGCTGCCTGGCTGTGCTCCCTGCAATGTTCAGCCCAGGGCTGGACCAAGGCACCCATGGCTGCTCTCCTGTGCCTGCAGAGCCACGCTTTTAGAAAGTTTCTTCTGTTCTCAGTTGCCGCAGTCAGATTTGGGTCATCAGGTTTGATCTGAAGGTGCCAGAGGACAGGAATTCAAACAAAAGCATGATAAATGCAGGCTGTCTCCTGGTACATTTCTGGGCTGGTTTCAAGGAGCTTTTCATTCACTCCAGTGCAAAATGTGTCTCCTAGGCTGGGCCATGTGGCAGGAGGTCAGCTCGCACAGGTGCCCGGGTGTTTGCAGCAGCAAGGACAGTTCCTGCCCACTGTGCTTGCACAGAGCACAGCAGCATTGCTGCATGAACATGTCCATGGGGCAGAGGGCAGCATGCAGGCCAGTTATCATCCATGCTTCATAGTTCAGAAGCACCTTTGAGACACAACTTGAAGCAGGGCCATAGAAGTAAAACTTTGTGCAAGGTGAGATGTGATCCTTACCCAGAGGCTGACACGGACAAGGCAGGATGAGAAGGTGCTGGTGTGGAGAAGAGGTGCAGAGCTGAGCCAGGGGCACAGCCAGAAGCCCCATCCTCCCAGCCATTGAACCTGGGTGTCCTGCTGCTAGCCAAATTGCAAAGTTCCCAGAAATGCTGATGCTCCCCAGGGAGGCAGAGTAGAGGTGATCTCACTGCTGCTGTGAATGAGGATGGGCTTGTCCAACACCTTAGCTCCAGCTGGGCTCCCCACCACTTGTCCCCACCACTGTACTTGGAGCCTGCTTGAGTCCAGCGTGGAAAATGCACAGTGGCATCTGAGCAAGCTCACTTGCTCCCAGGCAAGGCAGAGGCCCCAAACCTGCTGGGAGACCTGGACTCCAGCCAGGAGACAAAAATGGAGAATTCATTTTAGAGGTTTGTCACAGATCTTCTGCTTCCCCAGCCTGAAGTCTGCCTGAATGTGATCACTTCAAACAGGTTAAGAACCAACCAAGCAAATCTAAGGCAATGAAAATTAATTCCATATGCAACACTGTAAGCTGAAAAAAGTGAATGCTTCCTGCACCCTCCCCCTCACTTTTTCAGTTCAGTTCATGCAATGAGCACATCATAGTCCTGGTCTTGCAGACTCCAAGCCAGAGACTCAAAGCCTTTTCGGCTCCATTAGCATCCCTGCTGAATACTCTTTGCTGGTCCCCAGAGCCCTGATGATCCCCACTTGAGATGTCAGAAGACTCAGTGCCCTTTTCTGTCCTCTGCTCATGGCCATTGCTGGTCAGGGCCCCTGTCTAGTATCAGACTGTCAGAAGCCCCGGCAGATCTGCTGAGCCCTCAGATGCACAGGGACGGGGTTGGTGGATAATACCCCTGCCTGAGCCGCCTGGGGCCAGCAGCCTGGATCCTCACTCTGGGAGCCCTGTGCGGGGATGCAGCGCGATGAAGGGGGTGGAAGCCTCTCCTGCTCAGCCCCATTTCATGGGCACCTGAAAGGCTGAAGCTTCTCAGAGCGACAGCCCAGTTCGTTGCACAAAGCTTTCGCATACAAAAGTGATGCACAGAAATGAAAAATGGGCTGTAATTGGATACCTACGTAACTCCCTAGATTTTAGGGGGAAGCAGTTTGTGGTTTGGACTTCAAGGCTGCACCCCAAAGTCCGAGGCAAGTCTAAGTCCAACTCTGAAGTTCCCAGTCTTTTGGGGGACAGAGTGTGTGCACATGTGCCAGTGCACTGGCCTCTAGTCCCAGTGCTCTGTATGAGATGTTAGGGAAAACCACACAAATGCAGGAGGTTACTGTGACCTTTGAAGCAGAGCATCCTTGACAGCCTGGAAGACACCCACTCAGTGTGTGCTGAACCTAAATCCCTTCAGAATTGCTGCTCCTCCAGCTTTTGTTCAGGCCAAATGATTACACATAATAAAAGGGGACCCATGTTGGTGCTGTCTGTGCCCTGCTAAATCACACACTATGAGTGGAAATGGCAGAGGAGACACTGAAACATCTAGCCTGAAAAGCCAGGCTGATGCAAGCAGCACAGCTTGCTCAGGTAGCTGGAGGATGGCTCCATGCTCTCTCCATGCCAGACGCAGCCTATTGCTGTCCCACAGCTGCCAGCTCAGCTCTTTGCTGCAAGACGGAATCTACCATTCCTCTTATATCACCAGCAACACTGGGAGTGCTGCAATATAATAAACACTGGCCCTACATTCTTAAAAGGCAGATTTTGCAACATCCTCCTTTGAGGAGTGGTTTAAGAGCAGCAGTAAATTTGGCCTCTTCTAGAAGTGGGGGGAAAAATAAAGAATAAAATAAAAATGGGGTCATTTCCTTGGGAAAATCCTTATGAAAGAGTGGATCCTAGCACAAGCAGCAGCCTTTTTGGCCAGTATGGGGACAGCACAGCCCTGACCTGATGTGCCCCACTGAGCTGCCCCACTCCTGCTCTGGCCTGGGGACAACAGGACAAGCCCAGTCCCATGGGAGTGTGCATGGCACATGGGGTGTGCCAGTGTGGCCCTGGGCAGTGCAGGCACTGTCAAGTCATCAGGGACGGATGAGGCTGTCCTGTCCTCTGCAGCACCAAACTGTCCTACATCAAGACTGAGCTTCTCCTGCTCTCCTCCTGGGATATGCTCCCAGGCCTTCACCAACTGACCCCAGTGCTCCCAGACTCGCAACATGCTGCTGCAGATAGGCAGCCCCACCCCAGAATGCTGGCTACGCATTTCTGGCCAGCTCCGAAGGGTGCAGAGACATGTCTGAAATTCTGCAGGGGGTGTCTCAGTGGGGAAGGGTTCAGGGACCCTGGACTCTCCCAGGCTCAAATCTCATGTTTCCTGCTGGCATCCTAACCAAAGCAGCATTCAGCCAAGCATTACCCGTTCTCTGGGAAAAGCAGCAAGGTTTTCTCACCATCAGCGCGGAACTATAAATCAATCCAAATTGCCCAGAAAACTCCACACCCCTTGAGGCTGGGCTGGTTACGTGGGGAGGCATACCACTCTGCCTGAAGCTGCATGAAGCCTGGAGGGCTGCCACTCCCCTCCCATGGGCTGGTAGAAGTAAAAAGACACAAGAATGAGTGGGTGCCTTCCCCTTCCCTCTTTCAGCATACTTGCCAGCCTTGGCAAGTGCCCTCCCAGAGTCACTAGAAGTGCTGTAGATACTCAGGAGTCACACACTCCGCATTTCCTGGGTTTTGCCCCAAAGGAATTATGGAAAAAAACTCCAGTGAGAAGCTCAAGCCTGTGTTTGGAGGCTGCCAGGCAGCCCTTAAGCTGCAGGAACCACTTCTGCACCTGAAAACTCTGGGCTGAGCTAATGGGAGCATGGCATGGCATGGAACTGAACAGCATGCCATGGCTGCAGGCGCTGACTCAGGCTTCTCTCCACCTTCTTGCCCATGAGCATGCCCAACAAAGCCAGAGCTCCCCCTACCCCAGGCTCAGACAGGATCACAGCAGAAGCTGGGGCAAAGGGGGGGGATGGCGGAGGTCTAAGCAGAGAATTACGTTTTTTCTGTTAAGGTAAAAAAAGCTGGGTATTGCTGTTTGGGCTCCCCACAGTACAGCCCTGCAACAGCCAGTGCTGTCAGGGACAGAGCTGTCCCCATCACATTGCAGCTGGGTCCAACCGTAGTGGCTTCAGGGCAGGAGAAGCTGGGGCAGTCACTGGTGTGACAGGGACAGAGGCAGGACTGTGCCCACAGCTCAGCCCTGAGGTCCAGACCTGTGGTGGCAAACCCGAGATGGCCAGGGCTCAGGAGCACAGGGCTGAGCAGCACGGGGCTTTCCTTGCACGCCACACCGGGATGCTGTGACATGGGGATGCTCTTGCTCAGGGACAGGAGCTGCAGAGACTGGGGGTGCCACGTTTTGCCTTGTTGGTGTCTCTCTCCTCCCAGCTGAGCCACCCAGCCTTGTCCTACCACATGGGCCTCACCATGGCCAAAACTTCATCCAGGGGCCAGCTGAGGCCATGACACTGTAGCAGCACTGCAGCGCCTGTCTCTGCACAGCTGGGTGGCCGCCAGATTGGCATCTCCCCCTGGGGCCGGTGGCAGGGAGGGGGCTTGGCGCTGGCCGCCTGCTTGGGGCAGCTCTGCCTGGGAAAGCTCGGCGGCGGAGATGAGAGGGAAGCCAACTGCTGGGCCTCCCACCCCTCCTGGCCTCTCCCTGCCGACTCTTTCATCTCCGAGCGCGTTGCTCTTTCATCTTGCCCAGCCCATAGAGGTGTGAACAGCGCAGGGTCCCCACCAGCAGCCGTGCCGCAGGCAGCACCCAAATGGCCGCAGCTCGGCACTGTGGCACCAGCGCTGTGGGGCCTGGGCTGGGCTGCAGGGCCCAGCTGGCTCTGTGCTCGGCCTGCCATTGCCACACGCCAATGTGGTGAGGCCAGGCCTGAGCATGGTCTTGTTCATGTTTGTTTGAACTTGGCGTAACTCGGCTCATCTTTGTTCCTCTATGCAGGGAGATAGCAGTCAAGGTCAGAGTCCAGGCGGGATATGGTGGGCACTGAGCTGCAGGGGTTCCCTGACCCCCCAGGGCGGTGCTGGGGCCCTGACACACATCCAGGACTTAACTCGTGACCAGCCACAGAATTGCCCCCTTGCACAATTCTGCTTCAGCTTTTCCTTTACATGCTGGTTTAAAGGTGACAGTTCTTCATACCATGGGCTGCAGAGAAGTCACTAACTCTGAAAACCTGCCATATCCCTAAAAAAATCAATCCCAAATTCTCTCACATTTCTCTGCACTAAAGGGAAAAAAAAAAAAAAAAAAGTAAGAGCAGCAGAGAGAACAGCAAATGGATGCTCTGTGCAGTGGGAGGCTTTGCTGGAAGAGGCTGGCTGGTGACACCACCAGCAACTCCAACATGAAAAATCCTATAAATCATGATCACAACATAAATTGGGTCATCTGGGATAGGGAGATGGCTAAAGGACTGTGAATCTTTACACGTAGCATTAAACAAGATTGGTACAGACTGCAAAGAGTGCCACAGGGTAGTGTGATAAGCTAGGAGAGAATGAGACCAAGGAAGAGAAAGAAAAAGAGAAAAAGAGAGAAGGAGAAGGAGAAGAAGGAGAAGGAGGAAGCAGCAGGTTCATCCCAAGTATCCAGGCCCAGGACTCTTGTGAGATGTTGGCTGCACCTCCAAGCCGCCCATGGTCCTTCTAGCAGCCTGGGTCTGAGATCCACTCTGGGCGGGCTGTGCACCAGCACTGATAAGGAGCAGTGCCTGCGCTGTCAGGGAGCACAATAAAAGCTTTTGCTTTACTTCCCCCAACTGTGTCTGGCTCATACCTGCATGAGGAATGGGGCAAAGCAGGAGCAGCAGAGCATTGCCACTCATCCCTGAAGGTACCCTGTCTCTGCTGGCCCCTTCAGGGTCCTGGCCTGGACACACACGGGCTCTGGTGGCTCCCACCCTGCCGAGCTGAGGGAGCAGAAAACAAACCCAGTAAAACAGATGAAGAGTCTGCTGCTGGCTTAGCTCCCTGCACTGCGGTCAGTGGCCAGGCACAGCGTGGGTGCACAGTGCTGGAAAGCCACGCTTCACATTTGCCACATCATATAACTGCACCCAGAAAGCCAGTGACTAACACCAGAGTTCACACACCACCAAATGCTTCTTCTGCTAAAAGCCAAAGGGACAAGTCACATGAATGGTGCCACTTGTGGGGCAGGGAAGAGGCTCTGAAGCAAAAGCCACACCAAGAGGAGGGGGCTGCAGAGCAGCCACAGCCCCCAGCTGTGTCCTGGGTCACAGAAAGCAATGGTCAGGAGACTGAGAAACCTCCAGCGGGATGGCAGGGAAAAAGCAGTCCAGCACATTTGGTGATGGGGAGCAGCCAGCAGCGGGGTCGGTGAGATGGCTGGGGAGTGCCCACGTGCGTGCAGGGACAGTGCCTGGGAAGCCATGTGCCCCTGCAATGCAAACTATTCGCGCAAGTAACATGGCCATGTCTGAGCAGAAAGCACCCACCTTGTCCTTCCCATCTGACATCCCTCATACCTATGGACAGCGAGAGGATTTGGGTAAGCTTTCACCATGTGCCTTCACAAATCCTAATGGGGTATCATAGACCCTGTTTTCAAGTCTGTTTTCTGGCTGATCAAATGTTGAGTATCAGTTAAAAGGAAGCGATTAGCACCTGTTGTTTATTGAACTGTTTTATAGTCTTACAGAAACCAGAAGGTTAATATCCGTCTAAATTTAATCTTGCCCTGTAAAACGGTCACGAAACTCAGCCCAGCAAGACCTAATAGTCTGCCTCAATGCGTAACGACGTTCCCAGCCTGCCTTCCCCCTCCAAACCCGGCCACTCTGGCTGTTCTCCTTTTCTCTCATTTACTATTTATCCTTCTAATTAGTTAATTTACTTGAGCAATTTATTTTCCCTCATGCTGGGATGCATGGCACCAGGGCTGCTAAAGCTGGGTCAGGGACACACTGGCTCCAGGCTCAGCACCCCACTGCAGCCACCCGTAAGGTTTGGCCCCAGGAGTCACAGTGGTGCAAGGCAGCCCCTCTTCCCTACAAGTGCCCAAGGCCGGGCTGGATAGGGCTTTGGGCAGCTTGGGCTGGTGGGAGGAGTGCCTGCCCATGGCAGGGGTTGGAATTACATGGGCTTTAAGGTCACTTTCAACCCAAACCATCCCGTGGTCCTATGATTCTTTCGGTCTTAATAACTCAGGCAACGAAATATAATCTTCTGTAACACAGGGATGTTTGCCCTTGGTGCACATGTGCCTTGGGGGCTTTAATCACACAGGGGGAATGTAGCAAGTGTGTGCATCCTGCCCTGTCCCGTCCCAGTGATGGAGGGGATGCTGCAGGGAATGGGTGCAGGGGTGTCAGGGCAGCGCCAGGCACAGGGGCTGCAGGGCTGTGCCACCCCTGTTTGTTTCACTCTGGCAATCTGGATCCTACCTACTTAATAAACCCTGCTGGAAGGACAGTGCAGCGTCAGGCCTGTTGTTGAGTGCACAGGAAACAGCTGTATTCGATTAGGAAGGGCTAATTTGATGGCTCTGATAGCCTGGGAATAATAATAAAAAAAAAATCTGTTGCAGAACTATATATTTTCTACAGAAAAATCAAACAGAAAATAAACACCCCATCACAAAACAGAAGGTGGCTGGCAGGATCCTTTCAGCAGGCCTGTAGGGGTGGGACAGGCAGTGATGACACTTGCTGGGTGGCTCATTCAGCTCCCCAGAGGGGGCTAAGCCTGGCTCTGGGGAGTGCCCTGTAGGGTTCTACAGGCAGGATGGTGCATGCTGGGCTAAGGGAGGGTGCAGAAGATGCCTTTGCAGCAGGTTTGGCCACCCAAGGGGCAGTGATTGGAAGGAGCACTCTCACCCAGAGAATCCATGGGGTGCTGGGAGCTGCCCCTCTGTGCTGCCGTGTGTGCACCAGTGGTGCAAGGCAACACAGTGGCATGCAGGACATGACTATCGGGGCTGCCCCCTCCCCAGCTCCCTCTGTCCCTGTGGGCACCTGCAAGAGAAGAGGAGGAGTTGGGGGATCAGGTTGTTAGAAGTAGCCTGGGGAACATGGTTGGTTTGGCTTGGGGAAGGAATGAGCTGACTGAGGGGTGATGTGTCTGAAACCATCCCATCTGCTCCAAGCAACAGGACCAGGAAAGTGCCTCTGTCCCTGTCCCTCTCCCCATCCTCGCCCCATGGCCACATGCTCCCAGGCTCAACAGGAACACCCCAGTCTTGCTGTGTGTTGATCCAGCCATGCTGGTGGCATGAGGTGCCATGGGACCTTGCCCTGGGCATGCACGGGGCTGCGGTGGCATTTTGGGAAAGGGCCCACAGATGCAGACAGGTGGTGATGGGCTCCTTCCACCCCCCTGGGAGAACCAAGGTGACACATGCTGAAATCCTGCTTCTCAGAAGCCATTTCCCTTTTTTTCACATCTCTTTGAAAAAAATTGGCCTTTGCCCAGCCCTAACTGAGCTAAGCTGCCCTTCCAGCTCCTAGACTCCCAAGTGGCCTCCAGGACTATTTATGCTGCTGCCCACACAGATTTCCCAGGAAGAACAACATGCAGCCTCGGTGAGGCACGGAGCAGCTTGGGCTTTCGGTAAGAGTCCCAGTCCCCACTGTCCCACTTGTGCTGCTTCATTTCTCCAGGGTAATCCTAGAGTGCAGACAAAGCTTTTGTTTTTCATTCCTGAGTTCTTGACGTGGTGGAGTGCAGACAGAGCGCAGTCAGCAGCAAGCATGGTCACCGCTCTCACCCTTCTGCCTCCCTGCTGGAAGCCTCAACACAAAGGCTTTGGGTCACACTGGGATGCAGCCATTCAGACCATTCAACTGCAGCATGTTGGAGATTTGGGCTGGCTCTGGAGTCACACGTCCCTGACAGTCCCTGTGGAGACCCTGCAGAGTGAGGGGATGAAAGCCATAGCCTCTTGCTGTGGCTCGGCACAAGTCCCAGGCACCTGGGGGGGCACTCTTGGTGCTCTGTTCATTTTTGGAGTCAAGAGACGTGCAAAGCCTTGGAATGAAAAAGCCAGTTTGCAGGGTTTAAAGTCCTCACTGCCAGCTCACAGGGGAAAGCTGGAGGAGGGATGGAGGGATTTTCCCATCAGGCTCCATCCCTGACATGCTGCATGGCTCCAGATGCTCCGTGATGCTGTAGCAAGCCTGGGTGCCAGATGCAACGCAGCTGAGCTTCATTTAGCCTGTCAGAGCAGCTTTGCTGAACACCACGTAGTATTTCATCAGGGAAATTCCCTGCCCGTCCTTTTCCCAAAAAGAGGCTGCAGCAGGAACGGATCTGAGGTGTGTGACAGACCCAGCTCCGCACCACCCCAGACCCTTCTCCCTCCTCTCACAGGGTGTCCAGATGGATACTAAAACTGTGTTGGCAAACAGGTGCTGGAGGTTGAGGGAAATGCTCCAACTGTCTGCAGGTGCCCAGATATAGTAAGAGCATGCACACACAGACATCCCTGGGTTCCTGTGGGATATGTGGCTGAAGGTGGGGAGTGTGCTCGCTTCCAACAGCAGTTTCCTGACATGAATTTTGGAACGGCCCTGCCTCAGCACCTCTGTTTGGGAAATTTACTGATAATGCTGGGGCTGAGATAAAGAAAAATGCCCTCAAAGTTCTCTCCCCAAACCCAAGATGCCAGATCTGCCAGCAGCCCCAATGCCATGAGTGCAGAGCACCCCGGCGTGTCCCTGAACACCCATCCTTGTGTGCCCACACTGGGCCAGCTCCAGTGGCACAATGGTTCCCACGTAACCCCGAGAGCAGCAGAGTGAAAGGGGGGCCCTCGTGCGCCTGACAATAGCGCTTTCCTTCCCCATCAATGGCAGCGAGATGCACGCTGGGCTGACACGGAACTGTGCACAACAAAAGCCAGTGTCCGAACAAATCTTCTCAGGCACTGGGTCCCCCGGGTGACCCAGGGTTAGCCCGGACTTTTGCTCCCACCCGGCCCTCCGGAGCAGGAATGTCCCTCTGCGCTGCGCCATGGCTGGTTCCCACGCTTCCAACCTGCTTTGCTATTTATCAGCACCGAGCCTCTAATCCCCTTTGTGAAAGTCTGATTCAAGCTCAGCACAATGTGGCAAAAAGGGAGGGGGGGAGGGAAAGAGGGAGGGGAAACAGTCCCAAAGAATGAAAATCAAACCCTCTACCTTTCCTCCGCAGATTCCCTGGGGATTCCTCAGCTCCTGGCTGCAAGTGGCAGGGAGGCAGCCCCAGCAGGCAGGGCTCCCGCGGGGCATGATGGTGAGAGTAAGTGTGCACACAGAGCGATTGCTGGTGTCCCCTCGTAGGCTGATTGGGATCCAGGGCTCCGCCACCGCACTCCTGCAGCAGCCTCATCCATCGCCATGGGACACCCGAACAGGGATGGAGCTGTGCAGTGAAATGGGTGTGCATGGGGAAACCAAATACCTGGTGTGCATCCCCTCCTGCTCCAGCCTCCCTTCCTAACAAACCCTCCTGGGCACGCTTCAGCACAGAGAGCCAACATGACTCCATGCCCACGGCAGCCAAAGCAGGGTGCAGGGGTGGTGGGAGCCCCATGCCGGGTGCTGGCTCCATCCTCACATGGGCTGGCCCCCGTGTCTGGCTCCTGTTTGCTTTAATGGAGGATTTGCAAGCCCCTTTCCAAGGCAACTCTGGAACAAAACAGTTTCCAAAGGCTGTGCTACTTACAAATGAGGGTTTTCAAGCCTTTGTCCTAAATCCAATGCTGTTTTCTTTGCAATCGGCAAAGAAAAAAAGTAAAAGAAGAAGAGACGACCTCAAATGCTAATCTTGTTAGGTTAAACTGTTCTCTAAACAGATGGAGGTACAAGGCAATGGGATTTTTGTCTTTTCGAGGAAGGGGTTAGATTTGTAGGGCACCAGGGGTCATTCCGGGCAAACTTGCAGCTTTGGTCTTTGTGTCCCAAGAGTGAGTAGAAATTGAAGCAATGACAAATGCTCTGAGCTGGGCTGGTGAGGTGGGAGTGGAGAGCTCGGAGATTTTCCCTTCTCAGGACTACGCTCCCCAAGACTCGCTCCAGGCTCTGGCATCAGCAAGGGCTGGCACAAGGCACAGCCCCACAAAGAGGGCACGTGCAGCAGGCAGCAAGGTGCAGGCTGCTCCCTGCCCTGCTGCTCCCTGCTGCTGCAGCCCATGGACAGCCCCAAGGAAAACTCCCAAAGCCACCCTAGGGCTCTACTGGCACTTGTCCCATCTGGGGAGGATGCTGGGGACTGCAGCCTCCGCAAGGCCACCAGCAGGACATGCAACGTCCGCTGGGCTCTGCTCCAAGCCTGACTTCATGTGAGTGCTGTATGGCTGCGGTATGCCAGGAAGTTCTGTGCATGCAGCTGTGAAGGGGAGCTGTGCCCACGAGCCCCTCAGGGATGTGATCTCAGGCACCTGGTGGGGCAGCCCCCAGGGCAGTGCCAAGGCGGCTGCAGTGTGGGAGCAGCTGGTGGGGACCAGCACTTTTGCTTGGGTCTGGGAAGGAGCTGTGCAAACACTGCCATGCACTGGGGACAGACTGGTTTTGGGATTAATCCAAACTACATCCCTACCAGCATCATCCTCAGCCACAGGCAGGAGGACGCGTGACCCACCAGAGCTGCATCACGAGCCAAGGTCCTAAATGTCCTCAACGGCAGAGGAACATGGAGCTGGCACCACATGCTTACAATGCACCATGCCACTCATCCCTGCACACTTCCATCACTAAGAACTCCTGGGAGCACTGAGAACACTGTGCACTTCTGCTGCTGGCAGTTTTGGGGACGTTCAGACCCCCTGTGGACTACAACACAATGGGGCTGAGCACAGTGATGCCAGGCATGCACCGAAAAGAGCAGGGGGAGAATAGCAGCTTCACACCTTGCTGTCTTTCTGTCTGTCTATCACCTCCCTGGCAGAGGACAAGCAGGGAGGGAGCTGGAGGCACAGAACTGGCACTAGCCTTCGCCTAGCCACTGCCAGCACTGGGGCAAGGCCACCGCTCTCTGGTGACAGGCTGACTGCAGCCCATGCTGGGGCTTCTCGCTCTGAGACCCAATGCAAAACTGGAGGCAGGGTGAGAGCACCAGCGTGGGTGCTCACACCACCGCGGGTGCTGATGCTTGCTTGGGTGTTAACGCCAGCCTGGGAGCTTCTGTCATGCCCATGATGCTGTGAATGAGGCTGCCTCTGTTCTGGCACACAGGGGAGGCACAGTGGGACCCAGCCTGTGCCACTGTCACGGGCAGAGGTGACCTGGCTCCCTAAGCAGCTGCCATCATCTACTTAGAGACCAATGCCAGTCAAGTGACTCCAGCTGGCTTGCTGTGTATCTGCAGGTACAAGACCTTTCTCAAGCTTTTGAGAAAGGAAGGACATGAAAGCCTGGGAAGTGGAGGCTCTGAGGAGATGGAGTGTGGTGTGACCCCAGCCTGTGTCCAGGCAGAGCTGGTGGGAGCATGGGCCCATCTCTGCCATTCCAGGGCACCCGCAGGGCTCTGATTTGGGCACTGAATGCTACAAGGAGGTGTTGGCGCTTGCTTTCCCACTACCTATCTCTGCCTGCCTTCCCCTGAGCACTGCTGGGCTGTCAGCGGGGCACCCCTGGTAAACCAGCCCAGGCCACACACAGCAGGAATGAAAACACAAAAGTATGAAAAATCAGTCACCTCCCCCCCCCCCCCCCCCCCAACCGGATCCAACAAACAGGCAGCCAGAAACAGGGAAATGCCCAGTGGGCGAAACCCTCTGGGGTCTACCACAAACAGGATCCGCTCCCAAGCGAGCAGGAGGATGTGGGGAAGGAAAGGGAGGAGGTCCTGAGCCTGGTCACAGGAAGGCCAGCGGGGGGAGGCGGGACAGCCTCCATGGCCCCTGCGAGGAGGTGGAGGCAGATGCAAAGCCAGATGCCCCCAGGCACCCACACAAGCTCTGTTTTAAAAACCTAGACTCTCCTGGTGCCGAACCACAGGGCAACCACATGCCAGAGTTACTGAGGTTGGTGTGAAACTCCTTTTGTCTTGTTTTGAAAGAAAGGCGAAAAAAGGAGAGGGTGCTGGTCTGTTTTTCTGGGGAAGGGGCTGGGACATGGTCCCCTGAGTGCTACCAGTCAGGCTGAGCGTCATCCAGACCCAGCAGCAGAGCAAAACCCAGTGGGAAAAGCCAGCATTTGCAAATTGAAGGCTTTTGCATGGCCCTGACCTCACCCAGAAGGGTCTGGTGGAGCTGACTGGGACAAAGTTGTGAGGAAGGTTTATGCCCCATCCCAGTGAGCACAGGAATCCCCACGGCCATGGGCATTCTCTCAGGTGCTCTCACCTGCAAACAGAAACCTTCCTCTTCCTTACGCGCTGCAGAACAGAACACACCAAACACCTAATTCCTCCCTTTGGCTACAGCCACATCCTCCCCAAAGTGCTGTGCGGTGGTTAGCACAAGCTGAGGGCCACGGTGTGGCACTGGGAGCTGCTCCCCTTCATCCCTGTACCCAGGGGCTGCAGCAACCACAGCCACATGAATTGCTCGGAGGCCGCAGCCGTCTGACTTCGTCGCTGCAATGCAAGCGCTTTCTCAGCGGGTGCCTTCATGCCCCCCTGCCTTGTGTCAGGAAGGCGGCCAGCACAGCATGGTCCAGGCTGGGAATTTGCCGTCATCTCTCCTCCCCCCCAGCATTCAAAACAAACAGGAGATGTGAAAACGTAGTGTCCAGAAAAATGTGCGAACAAGGAAACAAAAAGGCGAAGCGGCTGGAGTGCCAAGAAGCTCGGCTGGGGGCCTGCGGGGCCGTGACAATAAATAAATAGCAGTTGGTGCGTGTGTGTATTTGTCATCCCGCGGCAGCCCACTGCTGGGCTCAGTGCTGCAGAGGGACACGCTGACAAGCAAGATGGCACTGATGCAAGCAAAGGGACAAAACAAGCAAGGAGAAGGAGTTCAGGTACCTGTGGCACTCAGGCAAGG
Organism: Anas acuta; assembly: GCF_963932015.1. Taxonomy (NCBI): domain Eukaryota; kingdom Metazoa; phylum Chordata; class Aves; order Anseriformes; family Anatidae; genus Anas; species Anas acuta. The sequence goes on from NC_088998.1 coordinate 807,039, forward strand.
ATTTTTGCTCAGACTTGGTGCCCCAGCTATTCCAATCCCCATACCTAGGGCTAACACCCAGACACTGGTGTCCCCAGCAAGCTGCAGTGCTGCCCACCCCCTGGGGATGCGCACATGGAGTCACTGAGCAGTGGCAAGGAGCAAGGCAGAGTCACGCTGTGGCTGCTGTGCTGTGACACCCGCCTGGAGCAAAAGGCAAGTGGCACACCACGCTCTGCATTCATGCTCTGTTCTGCAGCCGTGGAGACCCCAGTGCTTGAACTGACCCAGGCAAGGTGCTCAGCTGCGTGTCCCCTGTGGGACCCTTTCTTCACCCATGGGCAGCTGCCAGCTGAGGACTGAACCATCAGCATTTAGGTACTCCAGGGACCAAGACTGTTTATTTTTAGCTGAGGGGGAATAGCTCAGATGGGGGCACCTGACTTTTCCAAGTGTACCAGATGGTGAGATGAACCCTTCCCCCAGATTGCAGACCCACTGTGGAAATGGTTCCTCAAAAGCAGGGCCTGTAGTGGGACGACGATGCCAAGAAGAGCCAACAAGGGTGCTGGCATCTGTCAGCCCCTGTTGTAGGTCCTGATGGGCAGCCGGACCCATCAGTGTACCAGCAGCCCTCGTGCACACAGCTGTCTCTCACCCCTGACACCCTAGGTATGTTTTCCGCCCCTTACCCAATGCACAACCCCAGCACATGCATTTCCTGCTCTTCACTGTCTTTATTCACCCTCTATTCCCATCAACCTATGCCTAAGCATGTTTTTCCAGCCATAGGCATTCTGCAGACGCTCTGAAGCTGGAACAAACACTCTGATGGAAAAGGGGAGATTTCTGCACCATCAGATGCAGAGCAGGCTTCAAAGCTCCCTCCTGTCAAAAGGCATTTAGAAAATGTTCTGGAAGAGGGACTGGAGTTACGCCCACTACAGAGTGAGAGCCAAACCAACAATCAGAACCACCATGGACACAGGATTTGTGCTGCTTTAAAGACAGCATCAGGGTTTTCAAATAGTCTTTCACTCCATGTGAGCTGCCAGAGGCCATGGAGATGATGGACTTGTGAACAAGCCCAAACCAGGTGTGGCTTCTTCCACGTGGTAAACGTCCATCCCCTCTGTTATCTTTAACAAACAGCACTGACTTCTTCCCTGACCCAGAGAAAGAAAATACCTTGTCTTTTAAAATTTATTATTTTTTGTTCTATGAACATTTTCCCAGAGGAGAAAGCAGAAATGCCACACCTCCCATGCAAAACAGCACCATAAATGTCTCCCACCTCTTTGCAATGCCAGAAAGGAAAATGCCATCACCCCAACCACTGGGGAATGTCACATGCCAGTTGGGACCAAACTTGCTGTCCCGGGAAGTGTGCACTTAGCAATATTGCAGAGCTCTGAAAAGCCAGGGCTGGTGGCTCCTGAGAACATGAGTCCAGGTAAGGCACTGGGTGAACATCTTCTGGTTCAGTGATTTTAGACCTAATTCATGGCAGAGCATAAGTGTGTGCTGTGTAGGTGATACCTGGAGACTTCCACACCTGCAAAGCCTGGACCAGTCCTGCTGACCCGCGGTGCTCCACCACGGCACACCCAACCTGCTGCAAGAGGCCCAAAGCTCACCAGGGTTTGGGTGCCCCCAGGGTTGCTCTGCCCTGCTTGGTGGAACTGGAGCTGGCAGGCCACCCAGCGCGCAGCAGGACCCCAGCCCTGTCTTGCTGTAGCCATACATAGTGGTCTTGATGAATAGCTGCAAAGCCCCAAACACATCTCTGAAAGTCTCCCCTGCTCTAAGACTGCTCGTGAGGTTGCAGTGCTCTGGCTACAACCCCTGTTCCATCCTGGTGGTCAGCAGGGCACATTGGGGCTAACTGTGGTGGTCCTGGCACGTCTGTGACCCCCAGCGAGGCCCCAGCACAGGACTGGCTGCCCTGCCCCACACATAGCATGGCCACCGTGGGTCTGCAATGGGGCTGCTGTCCCTACAGGTTCACCTGGTAGCACAGGCCACCTGGGAAGTAGCTCCTTTCATCAAATGTGCTTGCAAAATCTTTCTTTGAGTTGCCTTAATCATAGACAAACCCTGAAATTTTGAAGAGAACATTTTTCTGCTCTGTTCTTCTTCTGCTCTGCTCTTTTCTGCTCCTTTTAGTCTTCAGACTGTCATGATTTGGGGAATGAGGGTGAGTACTCGGTCCTTGGTAGAGCCTGAATCCTGGCCCAAATGAGAAACCCACCCTGTAAGCTGCATTTCCCTCCCTCCTCAGCCACAGATCTAGCTGCCCAGCTTACAGGGCAATCAAGGTGCCTGTTTACCTTGAACAATTTCTGATGTTAAATCACAAAAATGGCCCTGCTGGTCCACCTGTGGATTGACTTAAACCAGCAGGAGGTTGGGTACCTACCTGCCTTGGCATCAAAGTGCTTCTAGAAAAGCAAAGACCCCTTCCCCCAGCACAGCTGGTGGCAGCTCTAGCCTCTTCACCTGTTCTCATCCCCAAAATACCCTGTGGTGGCCAGGTGATAATTCCTCATGGCTGCTTCAGCCCAGGCCTCTGCACTGGCCCTGGGAACCATGAACCTAGGAACTGCAGGGCTAATCCGGGCCAAGGGTAAGCTCAGGACCCCCAACTATGTTGTAGAGGCTGCAAGAGAGCAGCACGCAGCTGATGCCCTGCTCCCCCAGGCAGGTGTCACCTGAGCCCCCGATTTAGTTTTCTGTTCTGGGAGATACTCCCAAGAGGAAAATAATGTTACAGGCAAGAAGGGTGCTTCTCTTCCTGCTTTTTCTGAGCACAGAGAAGAAAGTTGTTTTGTTTATTGAGGAATAAAAGGCAATTCAAAAGACTCATGTGAGAAGTTCCCCGTTCTTTCTCCAAAAACAAACACTAACCGCGAGCTTGTGTAGCTTGTGTACTCAGCCACAAGACTTCATGGAAACAGCTGAAGGGAGAAACCTTGCTTTCCACCAGGGAGGTGTGAAGCCCAAGGACCAGCAGGCAGATGGGAAGGATTTTCCTTGGGCTCCAGGTGCTGTGCAGGGAGGTGCTGGGAGCAGTGGTGTGGTCAACACCTTCCCACAGAGCGCACTGGGCAGCTTCTGCTCTGCAGTTACCCCACAAGCTGCCACAGAACATCGGAAGAGGTTTAAAGAGAGCTGGAAAATGCTTCTCCCAGGGCCACAATCTCAATGTAAGCAAACTTAAAACTGGAGGTATACCTGCTGAATTCAAAGCAGAGGAGACTGTCTGGAAAATAAGGTGAGTTTTTATGTGCTGTGAGCTCATCTATCTTGTAAGAGGAAGCTGCCGGGTTGGGAAAAATGCTCAGCTGTCAGAAGAGGAAAGAAATATTGGAAAGAACCTCCTGAAATTAGAAATCACTTTGATGGCAACTATAAACACTTTACTTGGGTCAACAAATAAAACAGCCAGGCTGTCTGCTCTATCTGCACAAACGAAACCCCAAACTGCAAAATTGCCTGGTTACTGGTCCTGTGCTCTCTACCGCCTGGAGCTGAGTTCCCATCTCTGACCTCTCCATTAACCTTCTCCATGGATATGCCAATGGTCCTGGATGACGATTCTCACCCTGGGGCATTCCCTGCCTGAATGAATCATCTTGACCAGCTACCACTATTGCCAAAGAAAGGGCTTTGCTACTTAGAGTAGTCCAGTAACTTCCTAGATAATATTTATTTCAGATCCATCAGTTCCTCATTGACTTTTCCACTTAGTGAGGGCACCACAAGGACATAACTATCAATGCACCAGCAATTGCATGTGATGTTTCATATTGAGGAAGCTTGAGAAAGACTGCCAACACTCCAGGAAGTCTGTAATCTTTCTATGTACAGTCAGATCTTCCTCACAGAAGCAAAAAGAGCGTTTTGGTGTATTTATGTATCTCCCACAGCCCACCACGGAGAAGCCTTTGTCAGGGTGGTGGAGCTACAGCCTATGGAGAACCAGGCTCCTCCCCACAAAGCTGCGCTTTGAGATGAAGCCCCGGGGGGGACATGCTGTACAGCTGTTTTAAGTGACTTCCCCAGCCTGGGTCCTTACAGAGACAACTTCGCCATGCAGAGAGCTTCCACAAGCTCTGCAGAGCAGCCGGCTGCCTACCACGCTATGGAGGCATGTGCTCAGGGGGAGGCTGTGTGGGACAGACCCGGAGGTGGCTGGGAGTGCTCTGAGCATGCAAAACATTCCCTTCTCCTTCGTGACAGACCCAACTTCTTATTTCTGGCTGTGGAACAGAACAGTAAGGGACTTTCTGGCTGTGGCTGGGTAATGACAAAGCACCGAGTGTAAGCATCCTGCAATACTCCTGCTTCATCCTGGCCAACAGAGCCAGGCTGTGCAAGGCAGTGCATCCTGGCAAGCAGTGCGCTGGCAAGGTGCTGTGCTTGGGACACCACGGTCTGCTCCCAGGGAGAGCTGGGGACACCAGCAGTGCACGAGGCTTGTACAGCACTGCCACAATTCTGCCCTCACTGTCTTGACGAGACCAAAGACAAATTCTGAGGGTTTTCAAGGTCTCCCTGCATCATGGCAGGGATGAGAGACGCACAGAGGGCAGAGCAGGCTGCAATCCCCATATGTTCCTAAGTGCAAGCAGAGCCTGCTAAATAAATACAATATTCAGAGGTAGAAGGGTAAAAAATAAAAAGAATAAACTATATCCTAGGCATATAAGACATGGAACACAAATTCATGGACAGAACACAGAGGAGTTGAAGAGCAGCTGTACTCAGATTGCACCCATAGAAAAGCAAGAAAAGAGCATGAGGAGCAGTGCAGGAGGGGCTGAGGTGCCCACATAATGTCTTTTCATGTGGGCAGAAACAAGCGAGGATGGGATCAGGTAGGTCTGCAGCCCTCCCCAGTCCTCTCCCTGCCTCAGAATTCATTCTTGCTGGGATGGAAGCTGCCAAATCTTCCCACATACTTGCTGCTACTGAAGAGTATAAGATGGAAGAGCTGACACCAGAAACATCCGCAGCGATGGGCTCTGCTGACAGCCCTGTGTGAACACTGTCACAGGAGCCTATCTTTAGTGGAATAAATAATATTAAAAAAAAAAGTGATATTTTTTGTTTTAAATTCATTCATCTCATTCCAGACATCTAGGACATCTTTTCACAGAGACTTCTGATGTTGAGATTTTCTCTTTAAAGCTGGTTGAAAACCAAGATGGGTTCCCAGGAAACTTGTTAAGGGTAAAAACTATCATTTATAACCCTGAAAACTGGCTGAAGGACTAAGAATTTAAGTTAGAGCCTATCTGTGGGGTGTTTCCCTCTGCAGTGTATTCAGGGGAAAAAATGAGCAAAAGCCATCCCACACACTGGTTTGGAGATGGGCAGGGGGCTCAGGGACCCTGCTTGGCACCAGCAGTCCTCATGGTTCCTGACACCAGCAAAGGTCCCCCCTAATTTCCACCCTCAAGGCTCAGCCCCTGCTGCGTTGGCCCCCACATGGGAGAGCCACTGCATAAAAATAAAGCAAAAACCCAAAGAGTCCATAGACATGCTGGTTGCCACTGTTTTTATCTGGTGTGAGAAAATCTTCCTGCAGCACAAACCAGCTCAAAGCCCAGAGGCGTCACCAGCCAAGCAGTTTTGGGTGGTGGAAGGGTGGTAACCCTGCTCCCCAGCCCCCAGAGCAGGCAGGCTCCCTGCCTGAGACTGGGGCACCAAAGAGTCAAAAACAAACAAACAGTTTGAGTTAATGGGGCGGCAGTTATTTTTGGCCTAGAGGGAGTTCACACAGTGTGTGTTGTTTTAGTAAATAACTGCAAATGGAGCTTGCGGTGCGAGGAGCGGGATGGGAACCGACGCGCTCCGGCAGCAGGGAAGAGCTGCGCCTTGTCGCACCGGTGCTAACAGGAAACCAGCCGCCTCCCCTGCCTTAGCACCTCTCCGTACTGACACTTTTATTGTCACCACATCCTTCGGCAGCCACATCAGAGAGAAGCCGGGGTGTGGGGGGGGGCTGGGACCCGCTGCGTTTCACCGTGGGAAGGCGGCTTTGAGGCTGTGCTCCAGCAGTGAGGGGAAAGCGCAGCCCCGTGCCCTGCCCAGGAGGCACCCATGAGGAGAAGCTGTGGCTCAGGCTGCCACAGTGACCTGGGCTATGCTGAAGTTGTCACCATACCTGGGGACAGGACAGAGCAGATGGATGCAGGACCGGCTGTGGAGTCCACTCTGCACCATCTTTGCCCCCAGTGTGCATTCGTGGTCACAGCTCTGCTGCTTCCCGAGCACCCCCAAAACACCATGCACCAGCACCCGCTGCGCTTGGCCAGCATCTGCACTGCCCTGCACTGATGGACCTCAGAAAAAGGTGGTCTCCAATGGAGCCACGTCCTGCAGGAGAGCCAGGGCTCCCTAACAGACTGGAGCCTTTACATGTGCTGAGATGCAAAAAATAAGCACATCCTTCACGTTTTGTTTTTTTTTTTTTTTTTTTTGTAAAGAGTGATTATACTCTTGGGTGTCTGCGATAGGGATCCCAGGTGCCTGCAGAAGATTTTAGTGGCACTGGCTGTGTTGGCCTGACTCCGTAAAATAGATGCGAGGCTTTTCACAAGCAGAATGCACAACCCATCAGGAAAAAAACGTAAAATCAAGCAACACATCATCTCTGCAAGAGAAGGATGGTTAGAAAAGGCCTCCTTGCACTGTAATCGTAGAGTCATAAAACTTGGAAATAAAACACAGCCTGCGTCCACAGCCTGAACAGAAGCAGGGGATGAGGATGAACTGCAAGGCTGCAGTGGGAGCATCAGGCTCACATGTGAGTTTTTTCACTGCCGCTGGTGACATTTGCTGGGGGAAATGCTCCCAGTCCCAGCAGCTGCAGTGCGAGGGTGCAGGGTAACTGGGGGGGGGGGGCAGTGTCTGCACAGCTGCCAGCGCCGTGCCCAGCCTGCACCATGCTGAGTGCCTGGCTTGCAGCAGGAGCCACTGGCACAAACCTCCACTTAGGAATAAAACACACCTAGGAGCTTGCTGGGGAGCCACCAGGTTTGGGCAAAAAATAAAATCAGACAATAAAATCACTGCCACTTCAGCAAGGAGAGGGGAAAATTAACCAGGTTTCCCAGCTCCAAGCCCCAGGACCATTGGGATTTAAAACTCTTGGAGCATCTCATATATACAGCACCCAGATGCCAAAGCTCTGGGTCTTTTCACTCAATGTCTTATATTTTTTCTCCAGGTCAGTAGGTGTAAGCAGGTAACTGAAAGGCAGCAAAGCTGAGTAAACCAGAGGCCCCTTGTAAATCTGTGACTGGCAGCAAGGTGCCTTGGAGGAGGGAGAGGAATGGGTTATTGACAGCCCAAGGATGCTGCCTGGATGGAGAGGAGCAGACACCATTCTGGACCAGCTGCAACACCTCATCTCCTCCACATGCTCAGGGTGTGATGACAGGTGGTGCTGGCACACGGTGTGGTGCTGCACTTGGAGGATACTCGTCCCTGCAGAACCCAGCCGATGGCTCTGGGGGTCCTTGCCAAGGACCCACGTGTGGCACAGCCTCTCAGCTGATGAAGAGTTTGGGGCTGCGCCCACTCCTGCCCAGCACCCCTGAGCCAAAGCAGCTATTAATTAGTCACTCAGAGTAATAAGCAAAGTGAGGCCGCAGGAGCTGCCATGTTGTCACTGGAGCCTGTTGGGCTCCCAGCACAGGGTGGCTATATGCAAGGAGACTGGGAGGCTGGTGGAGCCCCCAGCCAAAAAGCATGGAGGTGGCTTGGTGAAGGCAGCAGGGGCTCCAGACCTCAGTCAGTCCTGGTCTCTGTCACCAGAACAGGTCCCCAGTGAGGATAACATCCTGCATTTACTGCTACAAGCAAATGAAGATGAATGAAAGAAACCGCAACGGTGGAAGCACTGTTTGGGCAAGCGGAGCAGAAAAAAACAGCCAAGACATCTCAGGAAACAACCCAGCGACAGCATCTCACAAGCTGAAAAGTCTTTTGCAGCCATTTCAAGTTTTCAGGAGTTTTTTGCCACTGAGGAATGCCCGTGAAGAGTGGCTGGGGGATGCTTTCCCTGCAGGATTTTAATAAGCCGTGGGTGCACATCTGGGCTGGTTTCAGGTCTGTTGCATGTGGGAGAAGCCACACATGTGGGGTCCCTGGCTAACAGCGACCTGTGCTGCGCAGAGCCCCTGGCCACGTCCATCCTGACCCTGGGCTCTCAGAGCAGAAGCCAGGGGCTGGCCAGAGCTGCCCTTCCCTCTGGGCTGTGTCCAGGTTCCCTCCGGGCTGTGCCCTGGTGTGTGGGTGCTGTGCCAAGCCAGGAGGGTCCCTGCATGTACCCCGTGCAGCAGCCTCGCTGCCTGCAGTGAGGTTTATCTGGTGCATACCAGGAAAAGCTGCCTGCAGTATCTCAGGCCAAGCCCCAGTGTCCACACAGCCTACAGTACGTCTGGCATGGCGACACCACAGCAACCTGCTCGTGAAGACATGAGATGAGCACTGATGGTCTTGGAGCCCAGTCCCAGGGGGACTGGTGTTATCTGCTTCCCTGGGGAAGCTCTGCTGTTCTCCAACTGCTGCCACGGGGAACAGAGGGTCATTTTTCTGGATGATCTTTGGTTATGTTTGTGATACAAATCCTAAAAGCATTCTGTGTGTACACCTATAAAAGGCTTCCCTAGGGGGAGATAAGCATTGAAGACAATTGGCCTTAATGATGTTGGAGAGATTTATAGGATGCCCTTAAAAGGATTTATTGGAGTTTTTTTTTTTTTTTTTTTTTTTTTTTATGAGCAAATAATTAGCAGACATATCTGCTTTTTGTTGCCTTGCTTGTTTACAGCTTTAGTGAAATAGTTTTCTAGGGTTGTTAATAAAGTACATTTCTGCACTGTTGGGCAGTTCGGATCTAAAGTAAAACATTCTAATTTTAAAGAGCCATCAGCAGGGCAGGGAGGCAGCACCAGGTGTCTGATTGTTTGGCACCTGATAGTGGTGTAACATCAGGCACCTCAGCTGGAGGAAATGCAACATGGAGATTTCCAATTGGGGTGGTCTGGATTTCCTTGGTACTGCAGTGCTGGGCACCTGCCCCTGAAAGCCTGGTGACAGCAGGAAACCTGCCTGAATTATTGTGGTCCTGCTGAAGATTATTGTGGCTACAGGGAGACAAAGCTCCAGTCTGTCTTTGGAATGCTCTGGGAAATCTGACGATGCCATGGGATGGATGGGGATGTTGTAAGGGATGTGCATACGGGAGCAGGGATACAGAGGGGCACACATAAATTTGGCCAGGGTCACAGCTATGGCAGGGATATGTGGGCTGCCCTTATTTTTAGGGTCAAATCTTTCAGAAAAGGAGCAGAACATTAGGAACAAGATGTGGAAAGCAGTTGGTGAATGGCAGGGCTCTGAGAAATGTGCATACAACTACAGTGTAGCCCCAAATCCTGGAGGTGCCCAGATTTATGGAGACAGCAGCTCCCTGTGAGGGAATGGGCACCAGCTCCCGCCATGCAGTTGTGCTCATTTTTAAAGATGATAGGAAGAAAAGCAGCTCAAGTAAAGCTGAGAGCACAGGCAGGCTGCAGGAGGGCAGCACTTTGCAGGGCAGAGCAGCATGCACAGCATCCCCAGAGTGTGGGTCTGCAGCAGCAGCACCAGCTCCCGGGGGCACACCCTCTCCCCATGGCTCCCTTCCCAGAAGCTTCTCTCCCCTCCCCCCAGCCCTATGCCAGCATCTTTGCCTGGCCCTGCAGGTGCCAGCTATGCCAGCTGGCATCTCCTGCATCTCCCTCTGCATCCTGGGCCAGCTCCATCTCTGTGGAGAGCTTCCATCGCACCTGGGTGAGGATTTTGGGCAGCCCCATGGATGGCCCTGGGGAGAATTGGCTGCACAGAGCCATTAGTGGGAGGGAAGCTGTCAACTGATAATCTCAAAAAGGGAATAAAAGGAATATAACTATGTGAAAACCCAAATCCAGCCCTGGGGAAAGCACGAGAAGGCCAGCCTGGCACCTCGGGGCAACACCGTGCTCCAGCTACCGAAGAGACTGCTCATTCAGCCAGGGACCTTCCTGGGAGGTGACAGCATCGCCCCAAGCCAGGGGTGCTGCTGCCCTGGCACCCAGGGACAACGCTGCCTCAGATCAGTTCAGGCTCTGGAGGAGTTGGTTTCCACTGGGAGGGTGAGAGAGTGCATCCTCATGCCAGCGAACGGTGGATGAAAATATGTTACTGGTGATTACAGGGTCTGCGAGAAGCATCGGAGGCTGGAGCCGCGCATGCTGGGTCATTACTGGCTTGTGCTGCTAATTGGGCATGGACTGCCAATCCAGACTTATTCCAGTGGAAAAAGAAATCTCCCTTGCTGCTTTTTTTTCACACAAGTCAAATGTTTGGCACCTTTAAAGCTTGTATAAACACTTCAATGTTGTTGCACTTAAAAGCTTACAGTGCCATTCTGCAGTTCATGAAGAAGCAGAGAAAACCGACCCTCATTGTTAGGCCCGGAAAAGCACTGCGCTGTTTTCTCTTGCCATGCAATTCCCTCTGGCTTAAACACTCACAGAGCGAAGGAGCAGCTGCTGATTCCATGGGCACCAGCCCTACCTCTGTGCTGCCCAGGCTACATCTGTGCTGTGATGCCTGGTCATTATTAATGGCTTACTAGGCGAGCCTGGACTTCTTATCATTGTCCCTGACTCCTCTTGAAATCAGAGGAGTAGCTCTAACAGATGAGCTGTCCTAGGGCTTACTAAACAAAAGCAGACTTGAGAATATATTTCCAGACCAGAAGCACCTACATTTCCCCCGTTAACTTTCACAGAGAGACGGCGCAATCACAGAGCAAGCAGGTCTCTAGAAATGGGTAATGCAAACAGAGAAGTTGCAAGGAGAAGCACCCAAATAAGTGGCCTATTTTTAGCACAGGTGATAAATGAGGGCTCCCGCTTTTTCAAAAAAAGCAAGTCAAACTTCATAAAATAATGAGCAGATACTGTGAACTTTCAACATTTGCCCAAGTGACCTGCGAGTGTTGCTCTTTGAGGGAGCAGGCTCCTGAACACAAATGCTTGCAGAGAAGCAGACCCTGACCCCTGCGGGTCACACGTCCTTCTGGCAAGCTTTGGAGCTCGGATCCTCCCATTCCCTGAATGCACAGAAGGATGAAGCACTGCTGTCCCCAGAGGATGTGATGCTCTGGCAGTGCCAACCAGCAGCTTCTACCTCCGCAAGATGCCCCAGGACCGGTCCCTGATGAGTGTGCTGCTGGCAGGGACCCTTCCCATGGGATGCAGAGAGGATGCTGCTGAGTCCTGCCTGACACACAGGGAAGGCCAAACCCCTTGGCACGGCTTCCTCAACAGGGAATCCCATCCTGGGTCCTGGGCATCCTCCTACAGACACAGACGCTGCCGGGAAAACAGATGCTGACGAGTCTTCCATGTACTGTGGGAATCAGCCTGGCTGGCTCCTTGTTTTTTATTTGCAGTACTGCAGATAAGAAGCCCAGGGTGTTGTGGGAAACAGGAAGACCTTATCTTCCATCCCAAGCCACTTCTCCTGCTTTCTTTTCTTTCTTTGCTTTCTTTTCACTGGCTTCTCTGATGCTACATGATACGGGGCCACCGAGAGGGCTTTGTGCTGCCTGAGCCTCTGAGCAGCACTTCTGGAGGCATCACTGAGCACCTGATTTTGCCTGGACTTTATTACCATGATAAACTTATGGGCAGATCACCGGGGTTCTCCAAAAACATGGCAGGAACTCCCTGCACAGGGCAACACCAAGTCTTGTGGGTACCAGGGACGAGTGCAGGTGACAGCTCTCCCAACACAAGAGATTTTGGAGAAGCCCACTCACCAGTAGGCAAGGGCCATGCCATGTGCAGAAGTATCAGTACCTGAATCCCAGGCAAAAAGAATTAACTTCTCGTGATCTACTGGTTTTAGTAGTAGGCAGCATTTCAAAAAAAACCCAGCTACAACCCTAAAAAGTGACAGGTCTGAAGTCTGCAGGCAGCACTGCAGACATGGGATACAACATGTTGCTTATCCCTCCAGTCCTTGAGGTTCCGATGCACCCTTGGAAATGTGGCTTCTACTGTTAGATTTTCAATAAAAATATGACTATGGACTTCATTCACTTTCATGCCTACTGAGCACTTTGTCCAGTAGCTACAGTGTGGACTGGAAATCAATTGCATTAGAGTTTAATAAAGAACATACTGGTGTTATGGCATTAGAGCCAAGATTCTCCCAAATCGGGACCAAAAGTCAGTCAGTGAGGCTCTGCTCTGACTCCGTATGGAACGTGAGCTGCAGCTCTGTCTCTCCATGCCTCCCCAACCGAAATTAACCCAGTCCACTGTTATCCATCATGTTCGTTATCAGCCTTGTGGATGTGTCTTGGAGCCCAGGCAGTGATACTGCTGCTCTAGGCTTTGTGTGAGCAACAGACAAGAGGAAGGGCTCAGGCACCTGCCAGCCTCAGGGAATGTCTCACGCAGACGTTGTTGGCTGTAGGCACCTGAGCTTGCTTGCTGCTCCCAAGCCAGCTGCAGCACCATGGAGCTGCAAAACCTGCCCAGAAGGCTAGGTGAGCTGCCCCAGGGCATGAGCACATGCTGGGCTGTCTGCTTGGTGACATTTGTTGCCAACTCCACAGCCGGGAGGCTGCTGCCCAGCAGAGTCATCCTCTTGGCAAGAGTTACATGGGACCAAAGCTGCTTTAAAAATGGCAGTGTGGACCCTTCTTGTTGGACAGCCTCATGTGGAAACTTTGCCCGAAGGCCCCGAAGCTGAGCCCTGGGCGTTACGTCCCAGTGATGCTGGAGCCCAGCAGTGGCAGTGCCTGTACTGGGGGCAGGTGCCTACCTCTGGCTCCCAACACCGAGGACGCTCCAGCTCTGCGCCCTGCTGTGGCCCCAGCTCAGGCAGGGATGAGGGATCAGCCAGGACCACTAGCCCCAGGGAGTAAACCTGAGACTGAAGCTTTGCCCTGGGACCACAGAAACGTGGGCTTTTACTCCTATGGCCCTACATCTCTTTTGGATGCTCAGCACAGAGAACTCACAGGCTCTGGTTACTGACTGTAGCACAAAGTGGTGGCTCTGAGGCACCAGAAAGCATTGAGATGCTGCGCTGTGCAGATGGTGGAGACATCTCTGCTTGGGTCTGGCCCTCACTACATAGACACCAGGATGGAGCTGCTGGGGGAGGGATAGTGGGGGCAGACACTAGAAAACACCCTGAAATGCCCTGACCCTGGTAAGGAGAGGAGAAGGGGATTAAAGGGAGGGATTAGCAGGGGGAAAAAAATGAAGGTCATCCTTGGTGAGAAAGAAACGAGGCAGCGGCAGCGGAGCCGGCTCTGCCCCCTCCTCGGCTCCCAGCAGCGCGACAGCTCCTTTGTGCCTCCAGTGACCCAGGGATTATGAGTGTGGGAACGGGGTCCGCTGGGGTACCCCGCATGCTGCTGCTGGTCCCGTGCTCTCACAAAGGCAATAAAAAGTCTTGCGGGGAGAAAAGACTTGGAGAAAATCACTCCCGCTGTGGCTTTGCGTTCGGTGTTGGCAATGACACTGTGTGCTTTGGAAGGAGATATGAGCAGGAGAGCTGAGAAGCATCCCCAGCCCTGTGTCTGCATCAAAGCACGCAGGAGTGTGCTCACCAAAAGCAGAGCCCTCTGTGTTTTAAATGACAAAATCTGGTAAATCAGAGATCAACGAGTCTGCCAACCAGTGGGAGCTCTGTTATTGGCTGGGCTGGTGGATTTGGTGAGATGGCTGATAACATTCCTCACTGTGGGTGTGATGCATCACAATCCTGTTGTAGGGATTTAACTCCCATCCACTGGAAATCTCAATGAGCAGCCTCCCAAGCCCTCCATCTCCTTCTTCTCCTCCTTTTACCTGGCCAAGGAGACAGGTTGTGCCTGTGCCCTTCCAAGGGTGTTGCCCTTGAGGATCTGCATGATCCTACCAAATGCCATCTCCATTGGGAGGAGCTGGTCTCCTTTCTGTGCATTCCCTCACTGCACAACTGCCCATGGGGGAGTTGTGGGATCAAGAATGGGGTACCTCTGCACTGCTAGAATTAAAGGCTCCCTGTGAACTCTGTGTCCCTGCATCCCTCTGGGGACACAGCCATGGGGCACTGCTGCAGGAGGGGAAGGATTTGGCCAGAGATATGCCATCCCAAGAAGGAGCCTGCTGCACTGCAGGCTGGCCCCGAACGGGCTGGGAGGTGGGGATATACGGATGTGCTCTGCTGCACTCGTGGACTACACCGGGGCCATCCCTCTGCCAGCTGCCAACAGCAGCACCCAGAAAGTCACCACGTGGCCATGTCAGAGAGGCCAACACACAGTCAAGGACTCTTTAGGAAATGTCTGATGTTGTCACCCCAACAGTGCTGGTGAGGAATGATCCTCACCTTCGGGAAAAAATGGATGTCAGTTCAAACAGTCCCCAAATGTAACATCCCACCGTGGGAAACTCTAGGCTTCTGTAAAAACAAATAATCTTGGTTTTCTGCATTAGTTTTTATTTTTAAATAATCCAGTGCCAACCAAGCTGTTCTTCATGGAACTCTGTAACACATGGGTCTTGCTAGACCTGGTGGGACCAGCAGCTTGCACTACTGGGGCAACCACTGTCTCTGTCCAGAAATGGGCATCACATTTCCCAGCACAACCCAAATCCACCATTGCCTCCAGCTCGTCTTTATAGTCCATCAAGTCAGCCAAAACCCAGAGCAAATCTCTCATTAAAAACATAAATCCAAACATAAAGACACTTGAGGGGATCCGTGTCATTTTATCAGGCGATGTTAACTCTTCTTGGACACTAATTTAGTGTGAAATTGAAATCACAAGCAATACCAGCACTGGAATAAATGTCCCAACTGGGTATTTTGGTGTTTAATTTAGTATTGCAATTAAATGGATCATTAAGGTGCCAGAAAAAATACAGAACAGATATAGTGGTTAAGAAGCGAAATTTTAAACACATCAGACTTTGCCTAGAAAGAGAATCCCAAGAAACAGAGTGCCACTCTAATGAACAGGTATTACTCCAATCCAGCTCCAAAGCCATTAGTGTGCATACTCCTCCTTAGGCTTTCAAATAACTCCCATTAACTCCAGGAGATCAGTTCAAAGGATTAGTAGCAAGATTAACTGAAGTCTGGGCTGCATTCTGCAAAATGGAAAGTGCTCTGTAACTGATCAGCATTGTTACAGGGATAATCACAATGATCTTCCTCTGTGTACCAGTGAACAGGGTGACTTCTCCACTTAGATTGCCAAGTATTTTCCAGCTATGGCATCACCCAAATAACATCTTCCTCTTCCCCCACCCCAGGAATTCAGTGAGCATAGACATAGCTACGCAACTAGAAATTCAAGAAATTAGTATTGCTTTTTGTTAAGTATATTGAGAAACCAAAGAGTTAGAAAGAAAACACACAGTGCAACTAGCATTTTCAAAGGATGTGGTGCAGATGGTTCTAGGACACCGCCGTGCCACAGGCACTGACCTCTGTGGCTCCTGGCTGTGTGATGGCACTGGGTCCTCCTCCAGCTCCCCAGCAGGACAGCTTGTGAATTTGGGACCTGGTGCTCAGGGAAAATCTGGTTTTGCGTTTGCCTGTGCTGAAACTTGGCGCTCAGCTTTTCTTCCTCTCCACACCTGCCCCCAGCAGGACATCAAGCCTGTACTTGTGTTGGGCAAAGCTCTCAGCAAGAGCTTCTCCAGCTTATTAAGTGTGTAGCTAAACCTAATCAGAATAAAAATATTGAGCAGTGGGCACAGAGCATAAGCCTTCTTTCCCTCTTTCTAACCCCCCCTCCCGATTATATTTAAGCTGGTGACTACACAGAAGGCACCTTCCTCCAAGAAAGATAGGAGCATGGTTTGACACAGCCAGCCCCACCAGCATCCCCAGCTTTCCCCTGGGTGCCACTGTCCCAAATAAACCCGATGGTGCTGTCCCCAGCTGAGCACACAGTCCCAGGTGTCACCAGGACACCCATGGCTGGTGGCAAGTCGATGGGCACAGCTCTCATTTCCCCGAGGAGAGATAAGATGATGCTCACTTGGAAACTACGGGCTCTGTTTACTTCATCTCATACATGGTGACTAATTCTACCATTGAAAGAGTTGACGATGATGAAAACAAGTGGAACGATCAGGAAGGAAATTAAAAATAGCCCTCATGTGGCACTGTGTCAAGTGTTCATGTTTAGATTTTAATTTTATTTTATTCCAAGTTTCTTTGATAAAATATTTTCCCATGCTGACTACACTTGGAACGTCCCCTCCATCACAGCATTCCTGATGGATGAGCCAGGCTGTTGCAGATCCTATGCCAGGAGAGCTGTATTCTCTCCGCTCCATCATTCTCACTCCCACATCCACACCTTTGGGACCTGGAAGTCATTAATCTTTGTGCATCATCCAGGAAGGTACCTCTCAAGGCAGAAACATCATCTTGGAAGCATTATGGAACAGAAGCCGAGTATCTGACAGTAAGCACGAGACCGGGACCACATCTCTACTTGGCTCCTCCACAGACTGGCAGTAGGTGAACATTTTTGGCTGGGTGGTTCTCCAGCCAAAAGGTCCCCTGGTATTGACAGAAAGTGGATGGCTGGCTCTGAGCACAGGCTGGCTCTCGCTGCATGAGGGGACATCTTCACCTGGGCTTGGCAGCACGACTGCATTCACGCTCTGTGGAGGGAAACACACCCAAAGGGGAAGGCTGCCAGAGGCTATGACCCTTCCCCAGGCACCACCACTTGCAGAGGTGCTGCAGAGGACAGTCCCTACCCTGCGCCCAGGCCATCAAGAGCCCACCTAGCCTCCATGTGTGAATGCTCCGAATAAGCTTCCCTACTTTTTCCGAGGTTTGTATTTCTTGCAAACATTTGAAGCAAACAAACAGTCTGATCTTAACATCTTTGAAACTTTTTTTTTTAAACAAACAAACATACAAACAAAAAGCCAACAAACTGCAAATATAAATTAAATTTTCACTTTGTCTTTCTCATCACAAGCTAGCCTTTACGCTTTCTTTCTCTCATTTTTCTTTTTTTTCTTCCTTTTCAAATACCTTACCCCAGGAGCAGGTTCCAAGTGTGAGCTGCCAAGGTTTCATTATGAAAAATTACTGAGTTGCAAAAATAGGAAACACCTCTCTTTCCTCAGGCTCCCACCATTCATTTATTGCTGGTACGGGAAACAAACATTTATAGCCTCTCTGTTTAGGGGATGTATTAAAATCACATTTGTTAAATGCTGTTAAAAGAAAACTAAGGGCAGAGGGAATCTTGAAAAAAAGCATTTACAAGGAAAAACGTCAGTCACACTGTTTTGGTTACTTCTGTGGAGACCCTCAGTTGTGCCCGTGTTTCGGTGCTAAATGCTGAACAAGCATGATGCCAGCAGGTTTTCTGCACTTGGCCTTTACACACATCTCAGCTTGGCCCCCATTTCTGGCTTGATCTCTGCTAGATCTGCAGTTAGTTTTCTAATACATGAGTAGCATTTGGCGAATCAGCACTGGGCAGCAGTCTGTGCAAAACTGCAGGTTGTTGTCCTCCCAGAGCACGTGTTGGTGACGGTGCTTGGCGTGCAGGGTCCCAGATGGTGGGCGCTTTGCACGGAGCAGAAACACTTTGCTCCCAGTAGGACAGGTGGATATAGTGGCCACATACATCAAAGGTAACTTAAATGTTCTCTGACATGGCAGGCAGGTGAGTGGTGACTAGTGATTTCTGGGAAGGTCTTATGTACCCAACAACAAAACTGTCTTGGCAGATTAGTGGGACAAGACCCATATTCATACACAAGTACTGCCACCAACGCTGCTGCAGTGGGGACACACCAGAGCTCTCACTGACTGTGGGAACAGGGACAGAGAGGCAGCCTCAGCCAGTGCCGAGACACATCAGGGCACTCAGCTGGGGACCAGCATCAGCCTCTCCCAGTAAAGTACTTAGAGCCAAACAAACCACTGATAAAAACGTTGGGTGTTGAAGGCTGCACTGGGTGAAAGTCTGTGCTGGAAAGATCCCTGACACATTGCAAGGATCTTGGCTTCAGGTAAAATTGCTGTTTGAGCTCCACCTTGGACACCAGGAGCTCTGGCTGCTGCAGCCCAGGTCTAGGGCACTGGGGATGTGCTTGTGTGTGGTTGGTGTGTGAGGGGTTCCCCTGCCAGGGCAGGCTCCTGCTGCAGGCTGCTCCCACTGCCACCTCCACGGATGCTTCTTGTGACCAAACCTGTCTGGCTGTTTGGACTGAGGTGGTCTTTGCCTACATATGGACCCGTCACATCTTCCTTTCCAGTGGGGGGATGAGCACCTCTCCTCACCCATCACTCCCACATGCACTAGAGAGAAACAAGCATTCTGAGTGCCAAAGCTGCTCCGCTTTGGATGTTTGCTTTAGGGTCCCAGGAGGGGCCTTTTCTCCCTGTAGGCTGCAGAGGAGCATAAATGACCCATTCTCATGGAGACTTCTCCACCATGGCTGGCTGAATCAAAGCCACGAGACCTCCAGCCCAGCTCTTTTGGCTACACCAATGACCTCCACTCCATATTACCCATCTACAAGACCTACTTCAACCCACCAGCATGGCTCCCCATGTCTTAGCACAGGCTGCTTTCACTGCATACACAAAGTCAGCGTTGACCTTCCTTCCATCAGAGAGGCACCTCTGGATGATGGCAGTTTGGCCCCAGGCGCCAGCCCTGGAGAAAGACTCTCCCTTTAAGGAGAAAGGCAAAGCACTTTGTGCACAGATTTGTGCTTGTTTTGTCATGGGACACATTACCATGAACCCAAAAGAGGAAGGAAAAAGGGGGGGGGAGCTTTTGCCTTTCTGGTGGGAACAGCATTTGAGCAAACTTTGTTTCCCTTGGGGAAAGGCACCAAAATAACAGAGGAAGGGGGGTGTGTTGGGGGGGGGGGATGAAACTAAAAAGGCTACGTAATCTGCCTGGGAAAAAAAGCTCTCCCAGCAGTGCTTGTGAGCCTGTCCATCCAACTGCCACACATCAAGGACACGTGGGAGAAGAGCAGGGTGCTGTTCTGCTGGTGGTGGCACACAGCCTGTGTGCTGGGGACCTGGCTCATTGAGCCGAGACATGTGCTGATGGCCACAGATGAACCTTGGTGAGGGTCCCACTGTGGGGCCATGGGTGCCAGTCACCCCTTCGGAGGCTCTCTGAAGGCATCTGGGGGATTGGACTAAGATGATCTTTCAAAGTCCCTTTCAATCCCTAACATTCTGTGACCTGTGACCTGTGCAGAAGGAAGAGCATGCGGTGGGGAAATGGGGGTCTGGAGAATTTGCTTGTTTGGATCACCCAAATGCCGATCTGGGACGGCCACCTGCAAGCTGGCCTCCTGCTGCCCAGCCTCACCATGAGGCTGCCCTGCTTCCACCTGACTTAAGCTTTTTGTTGTAATGCCCAAGGTCAGCCTTTGAAGGCATGGCAGGCAGGTGGCCCTGAGTGGTCCCTTAGGCAGCAATTGAGGGGAGGTGACACCACACCACTGTCCTGATGGTCCTTGGCTTCTGTGATGGAGCATCCCTGGAGCAGCCACACAGGCTCTAGGGTGGGTGCTATGTCAGAGCATACAAGGCCACCCCACAACAGCAGACAGTTAAAACCTCATCATAACCACACTGGTAACATCATTTATTTTCACTGTGGTGTTACTTTCCTTGAGTGACATGGGCTAGGAGCCTGCAGGAAGTGTGCCAGGCAGGGCCTGTGTCTGGTATTCCCATGTAAGACAGAGCTTTCTGATCTCCGTCTGTCTGTGTCAGGGCCAGCAAAGAGCAGGTTATACGCTGCTGAGCTTTCCCTGGAGAAAACTGCAGCCTGGGACACTCACTGCACCCCACTGCTGGTGGACTGGCAAGGAGCAAAATCCAATCAGAACCACAGCAGGGCCTTGGTGGGCAGCACAGGGCTGGAAAATACAATATCTTGCCCCTAAGATGACCATAGCCAACAGCGAAACCTGCCCCAAGAGCAGAGCAGCAGCTGGGCAGCTGTTATCGTGGGCCATGCAACCTCCTCCGTGCACAAATGAAAAGTCTCCTGTCTATTCCCAGCTTGCCCTGCTCCAAAATCCACAGTGACTAATCCCCTATCAGCAAAACCATTCCCAGGCGTCCACCACTTCCCTTCCACCTCCGACAGCACACTGGGCACTGCTGGGTGCGGGAGAGGAAGAGCAGCCCCACGGGCACCGGTGCCAGAAGTCACCCATGGCCCGGGGCCGGCCTCATTCATCGGCTCTGGTCACGGCAGGGACACGTCCTCTGCTCCTCACCACATCTCACTGGAGGCTGCAGTGCTGGTGCGAGCCTCCTGCCTGCCCATGCTAGGAGCCGGTCAGCAGGACTGCACAAGGAGGCAGGTCCCAGCCCTCTCTTGTACACTCCCAAGGACAGCTAAAATTGGGAGGTCGAATTAGCGGGCAGTATCCCCCATGAAGCTACTGCAAATGCTCTACACTCAAATCATGACTTTAGTAGGTAAAATGTATAAACCCAGAAGTGACTCCTACGTAATTCTTGTCTGAATGAATTGTATTTTTGCCATGTCCTTCATGGGTTAGCAGAGTGCTGAGAAACCATTTTGTTTTATTAAAACATCCTTATCTTCCTATTCTTCCCCTACATTCTGCTTGGTGATGGTTTTTCTGTCTCTCTGCTCATGTGTCAGCAGCACTGACCATGAGCTCTTTGTGGCTTACAAAATCCTACCTTATATTTTGCTTGCCCCACTTGCATACATCTTGCTGGCTTTACTAAGGCTGCAGCTCTGTTTTCTAAAGATCCTTCCTTGACTTAAATAACTCATCTGAAACTTGCCATTTTACCCTCTGCATTTTATTGTCTGAAAATTTCCATACTGCATGGAGGAGAAAGAGGCTGTGTAGGGAACTGTTACAGGCACTCTATTGACTAGATCATTTTTATTTTTTTAACTTTAGTATTAGCATTTTCAGTACATCAGTTCATTAAAACTCATAAGTACTTGGTGAAATTTAATAACAATTACAGCAGTATGTAAACACAGAAACATACAGATGAAGGACATAACACCCTCTCTGTCTTTCTACTGTAGGGAGCTCAGGAAGTCTCTCTTCATTACTTTCAGCTGAACAGCACCCCGAACCTGCAGACCAGCTCATGCCTGACATCTGTCCTCTTCAGAACTGAAATAAGACATACACAAATAAAGCAGTTGTAGCCAAAACCCGGAGCCCTGTCATTTCTGTCTTTTAGAGGAATTAGAGACTGGAAGGCTTTTAGCGCATTTTGGCTGTTCCTTCCATGACGTCTCTTCTCAAAATGTGAATGATACGCAACCCTTAGCAGGTGCATTCCTAACTCTGTCATCAGAGGGCACAGGAGACACAAGAAGCGGAAGACAACCTGCAGGTCTCCAAAGCACAGGGCACACCTAAGACATGTCACCTGATGAAGAGAGGCTGAAGAGTATTGTCCTTAAATGCCTCCATGGGAAGCTTTGCTGTCCGCTCATCCAAAAACCTGGCACAGCACATTTCAACTACAGCGCAGGAATCTGCATAAGTGTGTTTGTAAGCTCAGGAATGTGTCATGTGTTTCCTTCCCTTATCCAGCAGGTCACTTAGATGCACAGGAAAATGGACATGGGACTCACTCTTGACCAGTCTCCAGTGTCTGGTTTTTGTCACAGTGTTATATTTGGGTACTTACTATTTTTTTTAATTATTTTTAATGAACCAAGCCAGTTTCTTTTCGGCTACTGAATTAGGATTTGGTATTTTGCCACAAGGCCTTGCAAAAATGGCCCATTAGATTTTTGCTTTCTGCCTTTGAGGAAGTCCTTAAATGGCTGTTTCAAAATTTTTCCTTAAAAAGCAAATAAAATTTCTGCCCAGTTGCCTTATTGTGCACGTGTTCGTACAAGCTTGTTGACTTTTGTTCCAACTCACATCCTGCAACCCAGCCTGTAATTACAGGACTCTCTGCCTGTGCAGGTGGTGCAGTTATGACCAGAAAACAATGCAGCTGTGTTTCAACACCGAAATGAGAAGGGGGAAAAGAAAGCTCTGACTTTTAGGAGGTGCTGGGATGCAGCAGGAGAATTGGAGCCTGGCTGTGTAGATGGGGAGGAAAACTGAGTGGAGTGGTGAATTGCTCGGAGTGACCCGCTGCGAACCTGTGCCCGGCTTTCTAGCCCCGCAGGTGGGAGGCTCGCTGCTGCTTCCAGCTCTGCTGCTGGGCTGAAGAAAGCCACCAGGGCTGGCTGCAGATGCTGACCTGCTCTGCCATCTCCTCTTTTCCAGGAGCTCTCCCAGCAGCACGTGAGCGCCCAGCGCAGCCTTTCCTCCTGCTTGCTGGCACTTAGCTGCCTTGCTGCTAGTGGAGAGGGAGGTGATGGGGCTGCCAGTGACAAGTGACAAAGGAGGCCAGGCTCGTGACCAGGAGCTGCAGTGTCACAATGGCTTTGCTCCTTCCCATGCCTCTCCCTGTTCTTTGCACTCTGTCACTCAGCCACCACTCACGCCACTCCCCTCGCCTGTTTGCCTCCTATCTGCAGCATGCAGCAGGGCCAGGCGCTGCAGGACGGGATCTCCTCTGCTTCTATTTCTGCCCATGAGGATGAGCGCTTTGCACTCACATGCAGAGAGATGCAAATGGGCTGGTGTTGAAGTGGGGACAGACAGAGAACAGCTGGTGCATGTCCCTGCTGCTGCCTTGCTGTGTGAGTCTAGCACCATGCTGCTGACTGTGGTGGTCTCAAAAATTTGGGTGGTGCTGGGTGTGCTCAGGTTGTGCCTGCACTGCTTCCGCAGCCCTTGGAGAAGGAGAAGCCCAAACCCAGCGCAGTGCTGGCTGGGTCAGCAGGTGATGCTGATGCAGCTTCACCACCTGCAAGAGGGAAGAGGGAAGGAGAAGAGAATCGCCCTCCCGCTGTGCCTGGAAAGCAGCATGGCCACTCGGCCGCTCCGCTGGGTGCTGGCTGCAGGCACGTCCCTTGCACTCAGCCTGTGCTGGCTGCACTGCATCAGGGAAGTCCTCCCCCCGGCACAGCCCCGTGCTCTGATAAAGAGTTAAGACACTCTCAGAGGCGGTTCTGTGAGAACATTTCTCAGAGGGCAGTGCACTTTTATTCGAAATAATTTTCCATTCCATTTATATCTATATAATAGGAGGTGGCGCTGGGGTCCGAGTTTTCCATAGCCCCAGACCTCATTTCCCTAGCTGGGCTTGACCCCTGCTCAGCTTCCCCAAGAATAACAGAGAAAAGTTCAATGGAAGAGAAAGAGCTGTGGGTCTGAGCTCCTACTGCTTCCTCATGATTTGTTAACAGAGCAAACAGAATATATACATAGAATAGAATATATACGCATGCAGGAAAAGGCCTGGGAAGAGATGTACCCAGAAAGCGACTGCAAAGCAAGCACAACTGAGGAAATCATGGTGCTTGCTGCAGCTTCGTCTTGATCCTGTAGCACTACACTGCTTGATACTTGGATATTGGAGAAATTATGGTTTGATACTTTGACAATGGAGAAATTATAATTTCTGTTCAAAATGTTTTGATTTTAAAAACTAGTTTTCATTAAAGCATTTTGTTGAAATACAACATTTGAAAGAATTTTGTTTCTTGGCTTGGTGAATGAAGCAGGGGAGTACAATTTTGGACAAAATACGTTTTTATGAAGCAAGAACCAGAGGTGGTGTCGGAAGCCAGTTTCAGACACTAAGCATGTTTCAGAGGCAGGGTTTGGATGGCCTCACAGTGACCTGGCCCTCGGTGCAGGCTTTCAGGGACAGTCCCCACCACAGGGGCTGTCACCCTGAGAGTGCTGATGCACAGGGTTCCAGTGTGGGGCTTGCGCTTGTGCAGCATGGTTTCTGCTCTCACCCAGCTACCTCCTGCCATGCAGAGCCACCGCTTCTGGCACCTCAACTTTAAGTGTGCTGGCTTCTGACAGGCTCTGACCCCTCACTCCAGAGTCATGTCTCCTGGATCCTTCTGAGGACCTGACGGGGTGCACGGCCGGCTGCATCAGAGGAGCTCCTTGCCAACCTCTTGAGAAAGGCAGCACCTCATGAAAACCCCAGCTATTTTTTCTGCAGTGTAGTGAACAGCTTTAGTCATGAACGAGCGTGCCTAGTCTGCACCCCTGAAAAGACCGGAGGTGATTTCCAGCTACACTGAGCAGTGCAGCCTGTGCCCTTTTAGGAACATGCTGCCCTCCTGCCCTGCCCTTCCCACACGGCTTCCTCAGTGCCACAGGACTGCAAACAGTAGCACCAGGTCACGGGGACTGGTGTGGGACCAAAAGGTCCTTCCCTCAAAAGCTACTTGGGCAGACACATGCCATGCATGGGGAACTTTTCCTGAATTCAGAGAGCTACAGGAGTTCAAACCACTGGCAATTTGGGTCAGTCGCACTTGGCTCTTTGGTCACCCACCAGATGAGAACTGCATCCCACCTCCCCATGTCAGCCAGGTTCCCTCCCCATCCCCCCCAGCTGGGGTCTCCATCAAATGCAGGCCCTTCACTCAACTCATGCATTAATCATTTGTCATTGTTCGCTTCTGCAACTGCCTACTGCTCTGTTCAACACACAGCCAGTGCTATGTCATGGTTATTGCCCTAATCAGATACCAAAAGTGCCAACCAAGTACAGAAAGCTGCAGCAGTGACAATGGCCGAGTTTAGGAGGCATTGAAACAGAGTGAGAGAAAAAGAAACTGTAAGGTATGTGTATAAGGAACAAGCAGGAAGAAGTGGGAAAAGAGAAAAAGCCAACAGCTGCCTACATGCGATGCTTTACAGCTCCGTGTGATGGGGAGGACTCTGCTGTCCCCATTCTTCTGGTTAAAAGAGAAAGAAAACATTAATACTGAGAATCAAAGTATAGAGACCTGAGAGTTTCTCAAAACTGCTGGGTCCACAAGAGTTTCCATCATTAATATACTTGTTGGGATATGCCTGAAAGGGAAACACCTGGAAAAGTAGAGGGCATGCCTACACCACAGTCAGATGACAAAGAGGGGATGCACCTAAGCCCTCATTTAATTGTCCCAGGCCCCAATAACGGGAGGTAGGGCCAGGCCCTGCACACGTTGCTTGGCACAGCTGCTGTAGGCAATGCAGCTTTGCCAGAGGCAGGGCTGACAGAGGCCAGCTGAACCACCTGTACCAAACCTTAGACAGCAACTCCCAAGTGCCCTTTTAGGAACCTGCTGCCCTCTTGCCCAGCAAAGCCAGATGAGTGACAATCAGTTCTGACAAGGCTTCAGTATTGCTTCACATCCAGTTTTTCACTCGCAGCCTCAAAGGACCCCGCAACATAGAACTGCTCCATTAAAGCTGTACCAGAAATTGCTGAACACATAAATCCCTCACCAAGCTGGTAAGAGGATTTAACGTGATACTTTCAGACCTGCCTACCTTCCCTCGACTCTGCAGCAAGATACATGGTGGTGGTACTCAAAGGTATGATAGCCACTATGTGATGTCAGAAGACAAAATTAATACTTTGAAGCAGTTATAATCCACAACGAAAAAAAAAATCCTGCAGTCCCACTGTCTTATCTTGAAAATGTCTCCAATTTGCTCCTCTCCAGGCTGTGTGCTCTTCTTCCCTACAACTCCTGCAGCTCTGTTTCTGCTTACTGCTCAGGCACAAAAAGTGCAGTGAATACAGAGCAGAGTGACACCCAGACAAATGATCCTGCACTACTGAAATGAGACTTTGGAGATGTTTGTACATACGAGTTTACATCTGGTTTCTGCTTTACCCCCTGATATAGGAAGCTCAGCAGTATAGCCACATAACCACACAGTGATTAGCATGGAGCCAGCTACAGCAGCTTAAGCAGTTTCCACCGCGGGCTCCCTGAAGGCACAGCAGGTTACAACCAGATTACTGGGTTTGGGGTACAGAAAGGTGTTACGCATTTCAGAGTTTTCAGTAACTACACAAAAGTGCAGTTTTAGATTCACAAAGTGGAAGAGAAAAAAAAATGTTCTTGAGTGCAAAGGGATTCTTTTCAGATGCTGGGACTTGTAAGAGTCAGTGCCTATCTTAAGGCTCGTGTTGCCCGTAACCCCTGACATCTCTAGCTTTTCTTTGGGCAATGTGATGCTGGATTGACTCACAGATGGGACACGGGCTTTTTCCATTTTCTGCTGGTTCACTGAAAGACAGCCAAGCCATCCAGGGACACCTGAAAGTGTCCCGAACCATACTTGCTACCCAGAGACAGGGTGCCCACGTCCAAAGCTCTGTGAGCAGCTCCACAGCCAACGCTGGGGAAGAGCAAATTGGATGTCACATTCCTGCATCACCCCAAATCGCAGAGAGGGCAACAGCGGCAGGAAGGGAGAAGTATCCAGACCCCACCCCAGATGCAGCTTCTCCCTTTTCTAGATCAGTACAACTCCCCCAAACCCCAAAGCCATGCTGCATGGTGAAGAACACCCCACAGTGCTGCTCTCAGGAGGGAGCCACACACATCGGTCCTTTTCGTGCTATGGTCATCAAGTTGGCAGCAAAGTAACAAGCACTTCTCTAAACTTCCTAAATGTCAAGAAAATATTTACAGGCCCCACTTCTGCAAAGCATGCACGCCAGCCCAAAGGGCACACATGCACACTTCACTGGGTGCTGCCTGGCATGCTTTTCACAATGATTTTTATTAAACATTTGTGGTTTTCCTGCTGAAAAACCCAGCAAAAGATTAATGCCAAAAAGTGACTCCTCTGGGGCTGAAACTGTCAGGGAGCCAGGACACAGGGAAGTAAAGAGCCTTCATGTCCATTCCTTCCCCAACTTATTTTAGTGCCAGCTAAGCAAGAGCCAGCCTGGCCAGACCTGCAGCATGTCTGTGGGGGGAATCTGTGTTGACACTGACCCCGCTTTCCATGCTCTGCAGAGACAGAGCAGACCTTAGGCCCACACACACGAATGTTTCACCAGCAAGTCAATTCATATAAAAATATTTCCCACGTATGCATTTTTTTTCTTTAAAATGGGATTGCTATGGTCTCTCATTTTCTCTAGGCTGTAATCATAACTTTGCAATGCTCCACAGCTGTGGAGATCCTGTGCTGGGCATTGCGGTGGGCTGAGCATGCAGCTCTGTTCCTGGTAGGCTTCCAGCAGAGCTGGAGCAATGCCATGATGTGCCCAGGACAGTTGGCAGGCAGGTTGGTGCCAGGACGAGCCACGTTCCCCAGGCCCAGTGTGTGCTGCAGTGAGCTCCTCCACCAGCCCTTGCTGCCGGTGGCACTGCGAGGAGCTGAGTGTTGTGCCCTGCTCGGGCAGCCCTGGGGCTGCAAGTGTTGCCCCCACCTGCTTGTAGGAGGGCAGTGCTTTACCACAGCATGATTTGTAATTTATTTCCAGATTCAACTAAAACACTTAAATGAAGGTTTTCTAATGAGCTGTTTAAATAGTAATTAGAGGCCAGCACTGAAGAGGGAGATAAGTCTTGTGGGTATCTCGTCCTGCAAGAAAGGACCTGATAAGAATGAACTGAATGATTTTTCTTCTGGGATCAATTCCAAAGAGCAATTATCCCCTTGATACCATGCTGCTTAAACAGGAACAGATTGCAGAAACACTTGACAGTGGCTGGCGATGAATGGACCATTTTCCCAGTGTTTGACAAGGGAAGGCTGAAGGCTTTCTGCCAGTACCTGAGATAGGAGATGACCCAAATAGTACTGATATCACATTTTGTTTACATAAAATAATAATTTTTTTTTTTTTTTAAAGCTTTGCATAGATGAAAGTATCATCAGCAAGACAAGCTTTCCTGACTGAGATGATCCCATCTCAATTATTCGAAGTTTTTTTTTTTTATTTTATATTTTTAAATTTCAGGTGCTGGGCTTCAGTGACTTGATAATGCTGACCAATAACCTGTGTGCACGTTTTTCACTGCTCTGAGAAAGATGCCTCATAGTTTGCTAAAAGTGGCTCTCCCCGTAATTGCATCAAAGCTGCTCCAGCTGAACAGATGAGCCGAGCTGTGACAATTGTGCAGGACAATATGACTCACAGACTTGGCTAAAAACTTACCAGTTATCCTCTGATGTTGTCTGAGAGTTAAGTAAGCTTGAACATTTTAATAGGCTTATTTCTCACCACGCTACTGCCTCAGGTGATCCTTTGTGTTGCAACACAAAATACCGTATCATGGGATTATTAGAAAAAAGAAAGGACCGTGCTCAAATCATCATTTTCTGTCACACTCTGCCAGTGCCAATATCTGGAAGGGACTCTACGGCAAATGGTGCAAATAGCAACAGATCTATGGCAAATGGTGGAAACAGCAAAAATCCAGGAGGGCTTTTTTTAGGGTTGGAGTATTACTATCTGCAGTGCAGCATAACTGCACATAAGTGGTAAATGGAGTCAAATCCAGTTGGAGGCCGGTTACTAGTGGTGTTCCCCTGGGCTTGGTGCTGGGGCCGGTCCTCTTTAATATCTTCATCGATGATCTGGACGAGGGCATTGAGTGCACCCTCAGTAAGTTTGCAGATGACACCAAGTTAGGTGCTTGTGTTGACCTGCTCGAGGGTAGGAAGGCTCTGCAGGAGGATCTGGATAGGCTGCACCTGGGGTTGTTCAGAAGAGAAAAGGGGGCTCAGGGGCGACCTTATTGCCCTCTACAGATACCTTAAAGGAGGCTGTAGCGAGGTGGGGGTTGGTTTGTTCTCCCACGTGCCTGGTGACAGGACGAGGGGGAACAGGCTAAAGTTGCGCCAGGGGAGTTTTAGGTTAGATGTTAGGAAGAACTTTACTGAAAGGGTTGTTAGACACTGGAACAGGCTGCCCAGGGAGGTGGTGGAGTCACCATCCCTGGAAGTCTTCAAAAGACGTTTAGATGTAGAGCTTAGGGATATGGTTTAGTGGGGACTGTTAGTGTTAGGTCAGAGGTTGGAGTCGATGACCTTGAGGTCTCTTCCAACCTAGAAATTCTGTGGTTCTGTGATTCTGTGATAACTGGGAAATATAATTGTAGAGCAGGACACAGACAACAAAACCCTGCTGTTTACATGCACGTAAGGAGCACATGCAAGGGTGCAACCACATGTTTACAAGCATGTGACCTGTTTTTTGGGGGATTCAGAGCCTCCTTCTCATTTCTAGCATGGTTTCACTCCTGGCATGTCACACCTTTGCTCCTGTGCCACCCTTGTGTCTCAGCTCTAGGTCTCTCCTCCCTCCTATGTGCACACTGCACCCAGCAAGAGTTGTGGAAGCCTCTCTCAGCCAGCCCCACACCTAAGCTTACCATGCCAGGCTCTTTTAGGTCTTCTCTTGTGAGGCGGCATCATCATGTCCCTGACCTGCCTTCAGATTTCTCCACAGCTCTCATCTGACTTCATCTGCGGGGCCAGGAACCAGGAGGAACTATTACTGCAAGGAACAACCCCCTCACCGAGCTGTGCAAAGCAGAGCTCAGGCCTGCTGGGCCAGTGGCCTGCTCTGCATGCCAACCAGCCACTGCAGCTCAGGGCCCAGGTTCATGGCAGGGCTGTGAGCGTCTTAGCTGCCTGCAGCTGAGAGGGGACCCCTCAGAGGTCCCGGCCCTGCACCCCCTTCTCAGTGCCTGCTCACACCCTTGGGCTAGTCCTGGCCCAGCCTCAGATCTCATGGGAGCCATTTGGCTTGCAAAGGTGGAAATAACCCCCCCACGTCCACCCCCCCCCCCAATTTTTTTTGTGTCAACATTTGCTTTCTGCCACAGCCATGCAATGAAGTGGCTTCTTCTTCCTATTTGGCAGCCTCAGCAGCTGCTCGAGCTCATCAGAGCTCCCCATGGAGAGCTGGGTGGAGCAGGACCACCTTTTGGCAGCAGTGACGTGTTAAAATTAGCCAGGTCATCCCATGAAATCACATCCTGTGAGAAGGCAATAAGAACAGGCATGAAAGAGTGAGTCCTCCCCAGGCTTCAAGACCAAACAAGTTCAGGACACTGGGGGATGCAGACGGCACAAGTCACAACATCCCACACCAAAAGCAGGATCTCTCTATTCTCTGTGTTCAGAGATCCTCTTCGATCTCTGTATTTGGTTTCTACAGTCTGTGACAGACTCCAAATCTAACCATGCATCACACAAAATCATGCAGTGCTTCTACCGTTACTGTCTGATCTTCTCCAGAGCACGTCCCGCTCCTCCATGCACACCTTCTTCTGTGTCACTCCTGTGAGATCAGAGGACTCAGAGGGCTCCGTGTGACAGCGCTGCCCTTCCAGCAGCTTTGATAAGCGCTCTGTCCCCTCGCAGCCTTCCTCTGCTCCCTTTTCAGTGACTCAGTGGCTTGCTAACACACTGAGGCCCTTTCACAACGTTAGGTTTGTGAGATTCTAGGTGAATGTCAGCTCCTCATGTGCAGCAGAAACCCAGGCTATGCATCCCTCTGAACATCACTCCGCTATTTTTTTCTTATCCTGAAGGGCATCCAGTTCACTGTGCACAATTTTCCCTAGCTCCTTTGTTTTGATAATGATTCCCAATTACGGGTAATTACTAAATTTCATTAGCAATTTCTATGTTTTGTGCCAAGGCCATTAAGAAAAATATGAAACAACATCATTTCCAAGGCTGACTTTTGAGAAATCCATCTAGCACAGTCCTTGTAGCCCAGCACCTTGCTGCTCCTTTACTGAAGACTAGACAATTTGGATATATCCTGTCTTCTTTGTCAAGAAGATCAGGTTTTTTATCTACCCTGGCATCATTTACTTTCAGAAAATCCGTATCTCATCTTATCCATGTTCTTAATTATTCTCTATTTTAATGTTTATTCTAAGGGTTTGCATACTAATAGATTCAGACTAATAGCCGCCTACGTGCCAAGAACACATTCTCCCTACCCCGATAAATAGACCTCTATTTGCTGTTCTCCAGCCAAACCATCCAACACCTGTGGTTTGACAGATTTATTACAAAAACTTCTTCCATGACTTCAGCTTTGTGCCAGTCCTTTCTGATTTCTAGTGCAGAAGCTAACTGGTCCTACCTGCTTGCATGCTCAAGAATCCTTGACTGCTGCTTCCCTTTCAGTTGTGGCATTTCCCATCCCCATACACAGCATGAGTCATCCTGCATCTGCCCCCTCAGCCAGCATCTCCATTGCTACCAAAAAAACAGGGCAAAGAGTTCATTTTATTTCCAGACTATACTTAGATTATCTTTAATATCTGTCCCATCCTCAGTGCATACCAGCCTCACTTTTTCTTTCCTGCTTCCCTTTCCATTTATATGGCTGGAAAGTTTCCAATAGTTGCGCAACCCGTCTTTTGCCATTTCCTTTAATAACCTTGACAAGGTTGCCTTCAGCCTTACTTTCAGACTTGTTTGCTTTTCTATCCAAGTTAAAATCTCTTCCTAGTACTGGTCTTTCCTCCATTGCCTGTGGACTCCCTGATCTACTTCAACAGCATCCCTTCCTCCTACCCACCAACTCCATAACCCAATTCCTGCTCCCACAGATTCTCAAGTCCCTACCTTACCACCACGGGAAACCAACAGGGCTTTCTGTCAGCAGGGGGGATCTGCTGTTGACTCACAGCCTTCCTGGTTGCAAGGCCATGGGCCATCCTGTTTGTGTTTGGCCAGGGGAGCAGGAGAGGTTAACCCCACTGTGGACCTAGTGGGTGGGTGGTGGTGTCCTGCTGCAGAGAACAATGCTCAGAATGTGCTGGTTGGCAGCACCAAGGGGGTGCTGCCATAGCCCTGCATGCCTTTTGCCCACTGCACTGCAGGGTCCATACCAGAAATTAGACGAGTAATTTGAGCAGGTGCCTGCATCCACTCCAGATGGCCTAGTGTGCCCCCAGGGACCAGGTGAGATTCTTGCAATCAAGCAAAAGTTGATAATGACAGCTTTTCGGTCTCTCCTTTCAGATACTCCCCAAAGCCATGAAGGGCTCTGCTGAGCTGCGCAGCACAGAGTGCCTTTGGTGCAAACCCACAAATATCCACAAAATTGGAGGAAAGATGTAGGTGGGAGGAGGAAAACCCGAGGAACGTGACCTGGGAAACATCTCTGCATTAGTGTGCCTTGCTGGAGGAAGAGTGCCCTGGTCACCACGAAGACCTGCTGTGCAGCAGCAGCACTGCCAGAGGGTCCTGCCCACATGCCTGGCTCACAGATGCCAGAGACAACCAGGAGCAGAACTCCAAACCTGTAGTTCTGCATCAAGTCGCTCCTCTGGAGCACCTTTGCAAATGCTCTGCCTGGAACAGGTCTCCCCTGCAGCAGGAAGAGAGATGGGATCCTGTGAGTCAGCTGCGTGCTCTGGCTACAGTCTGCTTCTGCACCAGGGCTCAGGGCATTGCTACCTTAGAAGGTTTGTACTGAGAGGAGCAAAGTGCTTTAAAATAGGACGAGAAACATTGCAGCTCTTGGAATGGCTCCAGTCTTGGCTGGGAAGTTGAGACATGCCTTGGAGGGGATGGGAGTCCCCTTGGAAGATAATCAGAGATTTCGCGTCTCTCCTACTTCCTTCTATTTACAAAGTTAGTGAAGCCAGAAAGCTGGTTCTCCACCCCCACCCCACATATGACAGCCTCCCTGCTCATGGCAGGACTGGGGTGCACCCCGATGTGAGGTGCTCTGAGATAAAGAGGCTCCTGATGGCCCCTTGTGATTGACAGCCACTGGGGAAGGGGGTGTCAAGCTGCGGGAGAGTTTCCAAACCCCCACTGCAGCCAAGAGCAGGGCAGTGAGAGACAGTGCTGGAAGGACTTCACTTCCTAAGGGCTCGTCCTCATCAGCAGGCACGTGTCCCAAGGGCTTCCCAGACACTGGGGCAATGCCAGCCCTCACCACACCAGGAAGGAGCACTCTGCCCATCTCCTGCTCACAAAGGAACAGCTCCAACAGCGGTTTCCCCTACACATAACTCCTGTTTGCTCCCCTCTTGCCTCGCAGCCTCACACCAGCCTCTTGCTGGGCTACAGAAACTGGCTGCCACGGACTTTCTGGGCACAGATTGTTGGCCAGACCAGTGGGGATTGGGCTGGAAGGGCTCATCCAGAGCAGCCAGTGAGTGTCCCTTCATCACTGACCATCTCAGTTCACACAGGCAGGGCTAGCAGGTAGGGCCCCTCGCCGCTCCTCCGCAGTGGTCTTTCCCATCCGTACTTGTAACCTGATCGCGAAGAGCCTGGCCGTGGTATCTACCAGGCAGAAAACCATGGCCTCTGCATCTCTTGTGGCCTCTCCAGCCACAGTCACTGATGTGGCTACTCAGATGGAGGGCTCAGGGAAACACACCACCGTTCAGGTCTTGGGCTGCAGGGTGTGCCCGAGCCTCCTGTAGGTATCCGACAGCAGCAGCGAGGGGTATGCCTGTGGGAGGTGTGCCCAGGTAGAAGAGCTGCTCAGCCAGGTAGCGGAGCTTCGGGAGGAGGTGAGCAGGTTCAGGAGCATCAGGGAGTCAGAGAGGGGAATTGACTGGTGGAGGTGTGCTCTACCCTCTCTGAGACAGACTCACGAGCCTGCCACAGCACAAGTGTCTCCTGCCATGAGGACGACAAAAGTTCCCTCATCCTGCCAGGCAATAAGAAGGGACCTAGGCCACGGGGGGGAATGGAGGCAGGTTCCTGTTCGGGGTCGTAGGCAAGCCCTGTCCCTGCCCACCTCACCTTCCTGTGTACTCTTATATAACAGGTATAAAGCTCTAGATTATGACAGTCAAAACAACGATATAGAGAAAAGCCCAGTTGGAGAGGGTGCCTAAGGCAAGGCAACCTACCCCCCACATTGCTACATCATCTGTCAAGAAAGAAAGAAGGGGGACTCCCTTCTGAAAGGGACAGAGGGCCTGATACGCCGACTGGACCCAAATGACAGGGAAGTCTGTTGCCTCCCCGGGGCTTGGGTGAGAGACTTCGCTAAGAAAGTCAAACGCCTGGTACGGCCCACCACTACCCGCTACGGGTCTTTCAGGCTGGTAATGACGAGGTGGCATTGAGAAGTCCGAGAGCGATCAAAAGGGACTTTAGGGCTTTGGAGCGACTACTTAAAGGATCAGGGGCACATGTTGTGTTTGCCTCTGTCCTGATAGGGGGGGATCAATGCTGACAAGCAGACTCATCACATTAACAGGTGGTTCTGGGACTGGTGCAACCAGCAGAACTTTGGGTTCTTCAATCATGGGAAGGTCTACGTGACACCAGGCCTGCTGGTACCAGATGGGATGCACCTCTCTCAGACAAGGGTAAGGATTTTGGCACAGGAGTTGGCAGGGCTGATAGACAGGGCTTTATACTAGAGTCGAAGGGGGAAGGGGATAAAACCAGGCACGCCGGTGATGAGCTAAGGGATGATGCCCTAGAATCAGGTGTGTGCCAGTGAGGTCCTTTGGTTGGCTCCTCAAGATGCTGCGTGGAGGGAGGTGTATTTGAAGTGCTTCTACACAAATGCATGCAGTATGAGGAATAAAATGGATGAGTTAGAAGTCTTGTCCCAGTCCCACAGCTACGACACCATGGGCATAAGCGAAACCTGGTGGGATAAGTCCTGTGGCTGCTGTGCTGCAATAGATGGTTACAGGCTCTTCAGGAGGGACAGGCAGGGTAGGTGAGGTGGTGGGGCGGCGATGTACCTGAAGCGTGGGCTGGACTGTGTGGAACTTCAAGTTGGCGATGTCAAAGTTGAGAGCCTTTGGTAAAGATTAAGGGATGAACAAATAAAGGGGATGTCACAGTGGGAGTCTATTACAGACCACCCGGCCAGGACGACAATGCTGATGAATTGTTCTTTGCAGATGCCTCGAGATCAACTCCCCTTGTCCATATGGGGAATTTCAACTTGCCGGACATCAACTGGGATCACCACACTGCTGACATGAAGGGAACCTCAGCTCCTGCTTCAAATACCCAGCAGAACAGATGGCTGGGCACTTGCTAGTGATGCTCCTCAGCAGCTGTGCTTTGTCAGGGCTCCCCCTGCCCCAGTGCCCATAAACAGAGGCACAAATGGTGTGAAAGGAGCAAGAAGCTTAAAGTACTGCAGGTTCCCCCAGCACTGCCACAGGACGGTCCAGCTCTACTTACTGCTCCTGTCAAGAAACATTTTCCAGACAAGAGACTAGTACAGGACTGATGTCCAGGGACAGAATTTACTGTGGGTCAGGAGTCCAAGCACATAGACTGAAACAGGTGTTGACACTCATTTTCCCACCAAAGGCAGTGCAATGTCCTCTCTCCGCCCAGCGATCCAGGCATATGCTCTCCCGGTCTTGCATTGCTCCCCTACAGCGTGCTCCCGCGTCCCTCTCCAGCTCCCAGCGGGACCCACGGAGCCGCACCTCACCACGGTGTGAGCAAGGATTCAGACATGCAAATCCTAAGGCAAGCGTGTGCGTGTTGCAACAAGGAGGAAACTGTTCGGCACAGGAACTTGGCTCTTCTTAGGAACAGATTCAGGGAACAAGCTCATGAAAAAGTCTCGAAATATTTTGTTTTGATCCGTGAGCCTGGCAAGACCTCCTGTGAACATGCACTTGGTTTGGACTACATGGGCCAAGGAGGAAGAAGCAGGAGTGGTAGGAAGCTAGAGACAGGCTCAAGTGAGGCCCAGGCTTGGGGCAGAGCAGGCTGCGGGAAAACCAGAGGGTATGGCCCTTCCTCAAAAGCTGTGCCATCTCAGGAGGAAATCCTAAAGGAATAACCACTCACCAATATGCAAAGCACAATGGAGACATAATCCCAGACAGCCAAATGGGAGCAAAAACATTGTGAAGAAGGGCCTGTATTTGCCTCTGAAACACAAGGCTGCTGAGCCAGGCAGACACATGAAAGGGACGCTGCTGCCTCAGCCCCGTCTAACTCTGGCTGCCTCTTGTTCATCTTGAGTTGTGTTGGGGTCAGACTGGTTCCTTCAAACACTTCAGCCGTGATGCAAAACTGAAAGGAAACCCTCAGATACACAGCACTGAGGATCTGTTGAAGAAGTAGAGCCTTTCACTCTTAAGTAAATACAGAAGTCTTGATATCAAATATCTCTTACCATTAGTGGCTCTCGGTTGAGCAAAGGGTCCTTAAACAATCCCAAAGGCTGGGTAAAGAACTGCAGATCAACAACACAAGCTGCCTGGACATAACAGAGCAGGGTGAGAAGAACCACAGAATTGTTTCATTTTCCAGGATTGGATCTGGGTGATGTCCCACATCCCCACAGAAGGTAATGAACATGCTGTTCTGTGCTGGTAGTGTGTACACTACTGCTCCCTCACACAACATCAGTCTTGAGGTAGAACTCTCAACTGTATGGTTATTTTTCAAGGGAAAAGAGGAATTTGTATGGCAGCCAAAAACACATGCCAATAGCAAAGCCCAAATCTTCAAGTCTGTTCATGAGCTTGACTTGGCCTGTCTGGACTTCTGCAGGACAGCAACAATGAGCTCGTCCCTTCTCTGAATGGTACTCAGCTCAGCAGCTAGCACATCACTGTGTGGGACGAGGGTTTTCAAGTGGTGTGGGTGGCTTATGAGCCAGGGTATCTATGTGACACTAATGGCTGGTGTGATGGCCTGGTTGTTCAAAAACCTTATGGCTGGCAGAAACAGCAATGACATGAAAGAAAAGGGAAAATGGAAGGTTGGACTCGCCTTCCAGGGAAAATCCAGGAAAGTCCATGGATATAAAAAGCAGAGAAGAGCTGAGACAGTGGGAACGTGACATCAGCCAACTGCCCTTCTGCACTGAGACATGAAATTCAAATGAGGCCCCAGTGGGAATCTAAGGCAAATTCACCGCCAGGATAAAGGCTGCTGTTTGCATGGCCGGCAGCAACTACATTGCAAAACAGTGAAGTCATTATCGGTTTCCATTCACAGCTATAGAGAGGCTTCAGAACAAGTCTGTGACGTGGAAAACGCTGTGACTGGGATCCCAGTACCCTCCAGTCTGGTGCATTTTGTGATTATTGACCTTGCAGTGGAAAGCTCAGGCTGAGGAAACAGCCCCCTTTTTATTTCATGCCTCCATGAGAAACTAAGGATATTTCTGTTGAATTAGACTGAGTGAGTGCTTTCCTTCTCTGCATAGACTGGAGCGGAGTTCAGATCCTGAACCTCAGCTATAGCTCCATGTGATGGATTATTTATTTCTGTAGCTGATCACCAGCTAAATAATTTAATACAGAGTTATAAAGAAAAGCCTGAAAACTTCTTCCTTTATTCTTCTCTCTTTTTTGTTTTTGTTTTTGTTTTTAATGTACAGGATAAAGAACATCAGAAACAGGCAAATGTTTTCATTATTTGGGAAGTCCTGGCAGACATGCTCAGCACTATGGACTCAAACAAACTTTCATTCTTTAGTCTCCTGGCCATTTTTGTATCTGTCTCCTTTCTGGAAGAAAGACTGACCTCCTGTCTGCCTTAGAGTTTGTATACTAATATTTGCCCAAATCCAGGGAGAAGTTATGAGAAAAACTGTTTTGCATTAGGAATAAGAAAAGAGGAAAACTTTGAAGAGATGAGGTGACTGCAGGGAAGTCCACAGCACCATGACCATCGTCTGTCCAAATCAGATGCTGTCATCTGTACCTGGGCAGCTGAGTTGCTGTTGTTCAAGACCAACAGCTAGAGGGATAGAGTCTTTCTCTCACTGCTTAATTAGCCATGGGAGAGTCCAGTCCTCACTTATGACTCAGCCCTCAGCTGCTGAGAAAGATGATGCCTTCCTATCTGATCCCAAAGATCTAGAAACACATTTTTCATTCACTCTAGGAACGTCCAGGACATGCTCAAAGTGGTTCAAAGGAGAAAGGGGAAAGTCCAGAAATTCAGAATTTACCAGCCAAAATGGCCCCATCATCCTGTCCAGGAGCAGTACACCCAAGGTGAGATAGTCTGAATGTGAAGAGAGGTCTCAAGGGCAAGAGGTCAACGCAGCAGATTAACGCAGCCTGGGATTTTCTGTGGGGCCTCGTGGAATCAGGCATGCAAACCCAATTAGCTCTTCAAGTCCCCGATGAGTTTCTCTCAGTGGAAGCCCCTGCTGGAGGCAGAGCACGCGCAGCGCTGAGCTGGCCAGGCAGAGGGCTGGTGGCTGTGGAGCTGCACTGTGTGCACTGTCCCTGGCAGGAAGCTGTTTGTCTGTGAAGCGAGGAAGCAAGAAGGCTTTGGAGACGGCAATCCCATGCCTTTTCTCACTGCTTTTCCCAGCTACCGATCCAAGAGCGCCTCTGTTTACTTCCAGCCTTCCTCTCTGCTCAGCTGCCAAGCAGCCTTAACGACCGGACGCAAACTGCTCCACCAGGAAATGCGCTGGATCTCATCAGATAAAAAGGCCATTGCAGTGGGACACTGCTGGCTTTAACCCTGCTCTACCTGGGTCGCAGCAAGGCACCCGAGGCCAGGGTTACTAGCGGACAATTGAGCCCCAGCGTCCCAGCCCGGCAGAGCTCTGCTCTGCAGGTTTCTGCTCTCAGGGCCTGAGGTTTCGTACTGCAGGCTGCTCTGTTAAACCATGGGGCTGCCGTGGCTTGGATCAGGTCTGAGTGGTGCTGAGGAGCTTGCAGGCATAGAGAAAGGATGTGATGAGTGCCCTTGCCCACTGGGTCTGGGTTCTAACAATGTGTGCTCTCTGGGGCAGCACGGTGATGGGAGCTGGAGGAGACCACTGTGCTGCTGGGAGCTGTGGCTCCTGAGGGTTTGCCCTGTGGTGGAGCCAGAGTGACTTCACCGGGGTTTTTACTGACTCATGGGTCTGAAGGTGCTTTTGAGGAGGCAAATGAGACACAGGAACTCACTCTGGGTCACAGCAGTTCTGAAGACAGTGAACTGACGTGCCCTGGCTCAGCCACTCCACTGCTGAAAGCCAGGACACGGAGCCTCTCTGGGCTGTGCTGGCAGCAGTGCTGCACTGGACATGGCCCATGGTGCCCACTGAAGACCTGCAAGGACTTTCCCCCAAAAAGTATAACCCTCAGCAGAACTGTGAGGCTCAGGTGCTAAGTCAGGGCTCATGAGACCAGGCCAGGGTCTATCCCACCTTCTCTTGTCGTCCTGGTTGTGTCACATTACATCTCTGGCCACTTCCAGGCTGTGAAGTTCCTGTGCTCCCGGCATTTGCCATGGCACCGTCTGTCACCGCCACATACCCAGGGCATGGCTGCAGCGTGGGTTCCCAGTCTCACTTAGCAGGGGAGGAGAGTCAGGAAAGCAAACAACAATTAAAGACAAGACCATCAGAAAAGCAGGGGTGCTTCTCTGCGTATGTTCTCCACACTGAGCACAATGCAGAGGAGTGGCAGACAGGCTCAGGACTGGGATTTATAAGCAAGCACCTCACGCTCCTCCAACATCCTTTAGCACATCTTCAAAAAACAACCAGCAGTGTGTACGTCCAGTGAGGCTGAGCCATAGGGCTTGTTAGGGGCCAGTGCAGGGCCACTGGCCACCTCTCTGTCCCACCACTTGTGTGGACATAAAGACCCCAGCTGAAAGCACTCAATCCACTGTTACTTCCCTGCTCCAGCTGCAGGAGGTAGGAGATCCAGGAGCCAGGTGAGAAGTTAACTGCCTGGGGAAGGCCAACACCAAAGTGATGGCCCAACAGAGCCTGGGAGGAAAACTGCAGCCAGTCTCTTCTCACCACCCAACCCACTGTCTTTCCATAATTATCCCAAACACTTTTGTTAACAGCCATCTCCTTCTCCTATAAACCACCACCGTCTCCTTTTCCTCTTTTTGGAAAGGGCTGGTGTGAGTCACCCAGGAACACATGGACTTGTTCCAGTGCAGCAATGGCCAGAGGGCAGAGGGAGGGAGAGGACTTGTGCTCTTCCTTAGCTCTGTTCCCAAAGCCATCTCCATCCATAAGGACAGACTCTGACCGCTTACCATCATAGGATAAAGGAAAAGAAATCCTACAGTGTCTGAGCCCTCAGCAGAGGCTTTCTCCTGGGTGCAGCATGTGGCTGGATGAGCAGGGCAAGTCTGACAAGCAGCAACCAATAAATAATTCTGGCTGTGTCTGCACTCGTTAAGATCTGCTCCATACTCCATGTGTTCAAAGCAAGATAAAGGCTGTATTAAAACAGTTACCAAGTGACCCTAAATAATACATCTTACTATTGCTATCCTGACTTGCTGGCACAGAAGCTGATCTGATTTTGCTCCAATTTTTTGGACCAAACATTGCATTAAGCCAAAGCATCCAACAGGCAAATATTGCCTGGGCTTGAGGTCAGGAGCAGTGCAGGTCCTCACCAGCGTTTGGTTGCTTAAGGCATGAGCTGAGCAGAGACTCAAGCCTCCTCTTTTGTCTCCTTGGCTTGAACCAGTCTGCATCCAGGCTGTGTGTGCAGGCTGCTTCTCCCCATATTCTTCACATCCCACTGAGCAGCTGAATTCCTGATGAGGCAGAACTTCTGCACTCCAGAACCCAGTGTACCAGGGTATATGAGGCTGCCTTTTTGGAAGCATACCTGGCAGATACCTATTTAATAGCTTTGACACAATTTAGCCCCACCACCAGCCTCGTTCCTGCTAATCCCTTCCCAGCACTGCCTGCATGCCTGCTTGAGTCGCAGGGGAGCAATGCTGCGTGTGACACGTGGTTATTGTGTCTAGCTGCTCTCACGCACGTTGGCCTGGGGCCAGGCAGCAGAAGGACACAACCTTGAGCTGGCTGAGCCCTGCCTTTCCCAGCAATTGAAATGGGAGAGGGTCTGAAGCAGGAAGAGCAAGGAGGCAGCTTTTCCCTTTCTTTCTGCAGCAGCTCCCCGCCCTGCCATGCCTGCCCGGCGCGCACATTCCTGACCTGGAGCCAGGATGGACGTGGGACAGCACGAGCACAGCTTGGAGCTGAATGAAGGCTGTGGCTGGGTCCTGGCTGGCCCTGCCGAGGTCAGGAGGAAACCTGCGGGCGCTGCCGGGCCGATACGGGGCTGTGACTCACCCAGTGGTACAAACAGGGCAGTGAAGCAAAACAAAACCCTTCCCCAAAGGCCACATGGAAATGCAGTGGGACCAGCTTGACGTGAGGTCAATATTCTGCTTTTCTGTCAGCACTTAACCTGAGCTAAAACACCTGAGCTAAACGGCTCCAAACATCGCGATTAGTGCATCCAACCCTTGCCTCATGGACACTTCCTCTTCAAATACACACATCCTGCTCGCTGCCCCATCACGCCAGGCATGACGGCTGTCCCTCCCCACCGCCCCCCAGCTGCATCAAGGCGCAGGCTATGGCAGCACATCGGGGTGTGGTGTGTTCTGCACCACCAGTGTGGCTTCCTGGGCCTCAGGCTCTCTGTCAGCACTTCCACCCACGTTTCTTAGCACATATAGAGGAGAAATACTTTCAGTCCTCCTCCAGGCTTTGCAGAAGCCTTTCAAAAACCCACCTTGGCATGATGCAGTACAGCCTGGCCTGGGTTTGTAGCCCCCACCAACACAAGTTGTGGACACTGCCCTTCGTGAGCAAACCTGGCAAAGCAAACAAGACTTCAAAACCATGTCAGCGACCAGTGCACATGGTGCAAAGGTCATTCTGGAGCACCTGTCTGAGTGGCAACAGTTATTCTCATTACGTTCCTGAAATAAGCGTGGTAAGGGTGTCTGAACTAGAATGTAAACAAAAAAGGCATCTTTCAGCTTTCACAGGGATGTTTTCCCTGCCAAATGGTCCAGCTGCTGGATCCTGAACTGAATCTATTCTATTTTCCGTAATAATCACCTAGCTGTAAACTAATGCAACTTCACAAATAACAGTCAGGAGATACATGTGGCTGTGGTAACCTTGTGATGCAAAAGTGACAGCACAGGTCTCATTACCCAGACTGTGAAGATTAAGGATTTCACCTGATAATAAGAACAACAGGAACTAGTGAGTCCAGAGAAGGGCAATGAAGCTGGTGAGGGATCTGGAGAACAAGTCCTACAAGGAGCGGCTGAGGGAGCTGGGCTTGTTCAGCCTGGAGAAAAGGAGGCTCAGGGGCGACCTTATTGCTCTTTACAGATACCTTAAAGGAGGCTGTAGTGAGGTGGGGGTTGGTCTGTTCTCCCACGTGCCTGGTGACAGGACGAGGGGGAATGGGCTAAAGTTGCGCCAGGGGAGTTTTAGGTTGGATCTTAGAAAGAACTTCTTTACCGAGAGGGTTGTTAGACACTGGAACAGGCTGCCCAGGGAGGTGGTGGAGTCACCATCCCTGGAAGTCTTTAAAAGACGTTTAGATGTAGAGCTTAGGGATATGGTTTAGTGGGGACTGTTAGTGTTAGGTCAGAGGTTAGACTGGGTGATCTTGGAGGTCTCTTCCAACCTAGAAATTCTGTGATTCTGTGACTGTGTGCAGTGGCACTGGGGGCTGGGTGGGCCGGGGTCCCAGCTGAGCGGAGGGCACAGCTCTCTGGGCAACACAGCCACTTCCAGACAGCCACAGCTGAGGACGTGGGCCCCTGAATTAACAGAAAACGCCGCTCGTTTCTCACTCAGTACCGGATAGCAGCGGAAAAGCAAGCGGGCAGGACTCTGCCGGGCTGGCTTTGTCTCTGGCTGGGGCAGTCCCTGGGAAATCCGGCGCTGCCCCGCGGGGCGGCTGCTGTACTGGCCCACAGGGCGCGGAAGCACTGCGAATGGGAACGGGGGTCCCGGGAGCAGCAATCAGGGAAGGAAGCACCGGGCCCGGGACGCTCACAGATGAGACAGGAAGGGATTACACATATCCCACCACCCTGAGCACGCGTCTCCCTCAAACAAAGCCGTTCCTGCCGCTGCATGGACAGGGCTGGGAAGGGGCTCCCAGCTGCTCTGGGAATGCTGCGGATCACTTTCCTTTCCCACTGTCAGCACCTGCTTAGAGGTTACTGACTATGACCTTTGGGGTAACCCTGTACCACAGCTTTACTGTCCTGAGAAAGAGATGGGGATGATAAAACAGTGCGAAGATGCCGAGCCCCCCTGTGATCCTCCAGCCCCAGCGGACACACAGCCTTGCTGAGCTCTGGGTATTTGCAGCGGAGCCGAGTCCCCTGAGGGCAGCCTGCGTGCACTCTCTCCCATCAAACTAGAGACCAAGGCAGGAATAATATGAACATATATTTTTAGCAGCAGCAAATTATTTCTCTTACAGAGGGAATATTTCCATGCTGGGCTTTTTCCCTTCCCTTATCACAGATTGTATATTTAGAGCGTGAGAACTCTACCTCGCACAAACAAACGCTGCCAGGCCACCGTGCTCAGTGAGGGAGCTGCTTCTGGCCTCTCTGACATGCCCCTTTTTCGGACAAACCCCAATCTTTGCTCCACAAGTGGGAAATGTCAAAGAGAGAGCTGAGTTTGGGACAAATGTGGACAGGAAGTGAAAATGCACTCCAGAGAGTTATCAATCAGCACATTAGTGAAACCGTAGCTGCAAACAGCGGAGCTGTACGAAACCCGAGGCAGACCCTCAGCCCTGCTGCAGGGACGAGCAGCTCCTTTGGTGCAGCAGAGCAGACTTCACCGCTTCCCCTTTGGCTACAGGTGCAAGCAGGAATCCCATGGGATGGCTGGAACGATCGGGGACATCCCCAGGGCTATCTGGCTGCTAAAACACATCTTACTTGCCAACAGAGACTCTCACCCAGAGAGTGGCTTTATAGGCTGTGCTGAACACAGTGCATGAAAGAAAGTCCCTGACAGATTAAACCCCTGCCTAGCAAATATGCAAGTGCCAGGCTGACAGAGAAGTGTTCAAACTACTGCAGCCTCTTATTTTCACTCTGCTTCCCCATTCCTCTTGCACATCACAGACTGCTCAGGCAAGCTCTGATACCCTGCCCCACCACCCTGCGCCACCATCCTGCCTCTGAGCTGCTGCTCCGGTGCTGCTCTCTGTGAGAGAACACGCAAAAGGCAGAAAAGCCCAGGCTCACAGCTATGCAAGCTTCTCATTCCTAGAGAGGAGGCTGATTTCACAGGCTGTCCATGGCAAACATCCCTGCGATTTTTACAGTTTGTCATGGATGAGCCGAGGAGAAAATGTTATGCATGGTGGTGAATCTGTGTGCTCTGCTTGGCCAGGGGGTGAAGCGACTCAGTTACTCCTGGCTGACAGGGCCCAGAGCACTCCCTGCAGCCTCTCTAACTCAGATTTAACGCATTTCAAACAAAAATGCATCAAATGCTGTATTTCCACACTGAACATGGGGATTTCATGGTCTGTATGACTTTCATGACATCAAGATTGATACGGACTCTTAATCATAGGTAACAGTTGCTAGATGAAGCTGCAGGGTGAAGGCTTGTTATGCCAGAGGCCAGCCTGCATTTTCTGCTCTCAGACTTGCTCTGTTCATTTTCCCTACACCTCTGCCTGGGCTAGCAGCCCTCCCAACAAGAACAAAACATCAAGTCATTGGGCTTTTTGCAAATCACAGCACCATGCCTTCTGACCTGCACCAAGATAACCAGAACAGCAGCATGGGAACGGAAACACATTTGACTGCCTAAATACTCACAATTTGTGGTCAGAGACAGTGTCTCGTAGCAGCAAGTTGCTTACACATTCATGAGATCCCACAGTGGTAAATGCACTGAGAAGCAATGATGCACCAAGGAAATGATGCACCA
Source organism: Anas acuta (assembly GCF_963932015.1). NCBI lineage: Eukaryota > Metazoa > Chordata > Aves > Anseriformes > Anatidae > Anas > Anas acuta. Next base: position 851,658 of record NC_088998.1, read on the forward strand.
AAGATGGGTGAGCTTCACCCACAGCAGCCCTGAGTCAAGCATCCAGGCTCTGGCCATTGCCTCTGCAGCCTCCTGTACCCGAGGGGAGGCTCATTCTGGAGGCACCACATGCAGCAGAAGGTGGAAGCAGGCAAGTAAGGCAAGGTAAGTTCTGTCTTGCACGTGAAGTTGGAAAGATTTATGGGTCCCCACCCGTCAACTTCTTTTCCTACTGCGTGCTTATTAGCCCAATGCATACTTTAAAGTATGAATGACGTATCTTGGCAAGTTACCATTCCTTTTCTTAATCTGCTTGATCCAAATTTCCACCAATTAACTGGGATTTTCCCAGCCATGAGTTACACCGTCACAATCAGAAGCAGCTGCAGATGTGTCACCTCCCAATTCAGATCCTGACCCTGCATGTTCTCCTCTCCTTATCTGTCTCCAGTGCATGTTCCCACTTTTCTGCAGACCCAGTGGCAGCACGATGGACAAGGCTCTGGCCTGCCCTGTGCATCACCACAGTTCTCAGACCTGGTCTCCTACCAACTTTTTTATCACCATTAATGGTTTATTAGTGGAGTGGACAAGGTGTTGGAGCGGTTTCCATGCTTGGCAGATGGGCTGGGGCTATGGCAAGGCTCTCAGCCTCTCCCACTAATGACCTGGAGCAGAGAAAGAGCAACCAGAGGCAGCAGAGCCAGGCTGTGATCTGCAGTGCAGGGCTGCATAGGCAGAGACCAAACGCGGGTGGTGGCATCCTGCCACACCAGCCTCTGGCCCCTTCCCAGAAAGGCCACAAGCTGCTCCCCTGGATTGTGCATGGGCATTTCTGGTGAGGTCTGGGGGCACGGGGGAGCCCTGCACAAAGTTATCAGAGTTAATGGGCTGCAGCTATGACAGGGGAAGACACCAGGTGGGGCTTGGCCAGCCCTGGAGCCACCTGGAGTGGGAGCGGGTCCCTGGTGCAGTCCTGTGGGAGCACGTTGCAGGCGGGAGGGAAAGAGCAGAGCAGAGCACAGCTCTCTGCCAAGACTCGTTTCTCCCATGCATGGGGCCAAGATCAGTTGCAATGATATCAGCCCCACATACTGTTTGCAGTTGGCTGGTTTCTCCAGGACACAACCTCTCTGGCAGGGAGCGAGGCTGAGCCCAGAAGCTGGGCTGCGCCACATGAACCACTACTGGTGGAAATGAAATCCCACTGAAATTGGAGCACATTTGACACAGTGGGAAGAGCACAGACTTCCTAGAGCCGAACTGGCAGCACGAGAACAAGTGTTGGTGTCTCCACCCCCCCATACCAAACAAACCAGCGAGGCTGTGTGGTGGCTCTTCCAGGGAGATCCCAGTCCCTGGGGGGACCCAGGGCACACAGGGCTGGCAGAGGGGCACTGCTGCTGCTGAAACCTGAGATTAATGGGGCGGGTGGGAGTGGGGGGCGGAGAATCGGAGCTGTGAGAACTAGAAAGCGTTTACACTGTTTCTCATGCCCTGGATTTCTGAAAAAAAGTGGTTTGGTAAGGACCACCAAGCTGAATCTCAGATCCTGGGTCCATCCTGGCAGAGAGGTGGATATGGTTTGGGATCTGTATAAGTAGCGCATGGGCCAGCTGTGGGACCTTGGGGGGAGTCTGGCAGAACAGAACGCGCAGACACGAATTGAGGGACCCTTGCTATTCTTTCCTGATCACTTTGGTCCAGAAAAATACTTCAAACAGAGTGTGGGGGGGAAGCAAGAAGTAAAAGCCAAAAAAAAAAAAAAAAGAAAAAAAAAAGAAAAGGAAGGGAAAGCAGATGCATGTTTGGGGCAGTACTTGAATTGAAAACCCAGACAGTGGGAGTGTGAAAATGCAATTTCCAGACAGACGCCTTCTCTTCTGTGTGACCAGATGACTGGCTACAGGAACAAACCATCTGATACTGGGAGATGCACGTCCACGCACATCTCTCATCGGGTATTTCCAAGATTCCAGTCCCTGCATGAAGGGACGGTCCTTTTCACAATACTGCTCTTCCCTTATCATCTGCTTATCATGCTGCTGCTACCTCAAACGCACTCTATACCTGGGGGAAGGCAATCCCTGGGCACATGCCTCAACACCCAGCAGCAACAGAGAGTTTTCCCATAGGGGCCACCTACAGATGCTGTGGCAGTCACTGCTGAGAGACTCACAAGAGACCTGAAATGCAGCAGAACCACTCAAAGGTTAAACCTGAGGGCTGGGGTGAAGACTTCATGCACTGAGAGATTAAGAGATTGTTCTGGAGCATGCCCGTTGCTCGACTTTCTAACTCACCTGTGCATGCAGAGCTCTTGTTAAAATTTCTGTGCAAGGGAGAGAAGCACGACCCAGGCTGTCCCTGCTCACTGTGAGCTGGTTGGAGCCCGTCACCTGTGCACAGTCACACTGGGGAGAGGACAGAAGAAGGCTGGGCGCAGTGCGAGGGATGAGGGGAGCTACCGTTCGGCTGTCCCAGCGTGCAGCTATGCAGCTGCACTCTGACAGCTGCAACAGAAACCATCTGCCCGTGTGCTGCACTGGACAGTGGGAGGAGAGCAGGAAGGATTTCTAGGATGAGAGGGCCAAGAGGGAGTCGGGGTCTCCCCAGAGGAGCTGAGCCTGGTGAAGACCTTTGTGGCATAACCATCGCTGCAGGGCTGGGGTACCCCATGACAGAGAACAAGAAGGAGGGAAGGAGGAGTGGAGTACTCCATGCAGAGGGCTCAGATGAGATCAAGACAGAGAAACGGAGGCAGAAGTGTAAACAGATAAGAAATTGTCCCTGCAAAAGCAGCCCCCAGCAGGTATTTGGTGGTTAACTTCTGCCACCCGGTCTGCTGGGAGCTTTTGTCAGTTGACAGTCCCAGAGGGAAGGGAAAAGCTTAACTCAACAGCAAACACCTGGTTCAGAAGCACCTCTGGTTTTGCATAGATCTGGGCATCGTTTACAGACTGCACTATAGCTCCACACACAGATGATCTTTCCATGTTCAGTATCTGTTGTTTCACCTGTCCTACAATGGCAGCAGTTTGACAGATGAATTTAAGGGTCATATCCAGTAGTTTCACACCACGGTCTCCCTAACTGCACTGCTCCATCCTCCACTTTCATGCAAGTTAGGAAAATCCCATGCAGTCGTCAGCATGGGGAAGGCCACCAAGGGACTATTCACTTTCTGAAAGGATGAGAAACTCATTACCACCACAGATGGCCTGGTTCTTCCAGGCCTCTTGCCTAAAATGCAAGTCTAGCAAAGGCCACAAGCTTTTTAAGATTACAGCTACATGGAGTTCACGAGGTTACATAAAACATTTAGGGTGGGGGCATGAGTAACAGAGGGGACTACATTTATGGCCAGCGCATACCTGCTGTACAGCAGGGGTTACCCCACGGCTGAGCTGCATCCAGCCCATGTGCTAGTATTTGGATCCCTTCCACCAGCATTAGCAGCTGGGCTCCAAGGGCAGCTCAGATCTCACCTCTCAGCTCTAACAGCCACCCACGGGCTGCGGCACTGTGCTGAGGGGTCCCAGTGCCCCAGCGCTGGGGATCAGGAAGGAGCAGTCCCAGCCAGCACGGCCACCAGGTCTGCAGTTCTAGTGGGAGCTGAGACCAGAAAGGGTGGCTCACAGAGGAGCAAAACGCTCTCTTCTAACTACTGAGCCCAGCACCATGTTTCTCACCTCTGTCACCTTGCACTCAAATGGCTCTCATTTAGGCAAAACTAAAATTAAAGGTTAAGGAGAGACAATTGACAAGGCAAGGACCAGCCAGCACATCTGGGAGCAGAGAGGAGGCGGCAGAGCCTGTGCTGGCCTGCAAGTCCCCCGAATGCAAAGGGGTCGGCTGTCTGCGTGGCCCCCCTTTGCTCAGGAAGAAGGAACAACAACAGGAAGAGAAAAGAACTCACTCAGACAAAAAATAAACAGACCAGCTAGTTAGTGAAGCCAAAAGTTGCTAATTAACCTCAAATTGGAGTCCTTTCGAAAGGACTCCAAGTGGAGCATTCCCTTCTGAATGGTGAGCAGACAGAGCAGTCCTGAGACATCTGCTGCTGCAGCCCCGCTGCGCCAGCCCCAACCACTGCGATCCTGCTGAAACCTTGCTCTCAGTGTGCCCTGAACTGTCCTGGGCGTGAAAGCAGGAGCAAGCAACCTGGAAAGGAGCTGCACCTTGCCGTTTGCTCAGCCTAAACTTTGCTTTGGTTTGACAACAGCGGTTTGGAGCCTTTTATGCCTCCTGAGGACAGCAGAGTCCCTCTCCCTGCCCTCGCACAGTACCGGCATAGATTGAGCTGGGTACACAGAACCAGAGTGCAGAGCTGCAAGGCACCCAGAGCAAACCTGCACTGCAGCATCACGAAATCTCACAGGAGTTCAGCTCATAAATAAAGCCCTTGCCCTTGCTGAGTGTATTTTGCATGTTAAATGATAAGGAAATTTACAGAAGGGGGTTGAAGCACAGCTCCCTTAGGCAAAGAAATAAATGAGAGAAAAAATTTAAACTGATTACTCAAAGCCAAGGGCCAGTCAGGAACAATCTGGGGTCCTCAGTGCAGGAAATGACACTCAGCTGAGCATCTGTGTGCATGTCAGGATGGATTAGGAGCCTGTCAGGAACTCGACATCAGCTTTACAAGACGATTATGTGAGAGAGGGCTGCAGCAATGCTCTGGATACCAGAAGCACTACTACAAACACTGCAGCCCCACAGCATCTCAGAGCAGCTGCCACTGTCTTGCAATACATTATTTCATCTCCTCTCTCCATTGAATATCTTCAAAAAAATGACTCTTGGCCGAGATGCAGAAATGCCAAATTTAGCTGTTAGCAAGGGCAGGTTTTCAAGGGCAGCCTCGTGATGTAGTGGGATTCAACACCCTGCTCTGCCCACGAGGTGCCCAGCTGCATGTTGCTGCTAGACCCAGTTGTGTTTGAGGGGCAAGGGGTAATTCCAGTCCTGCATTAGTCAAGGTGTCGGCATCAGCTTGAATGGAAATAAGCCTGGCTCTAACACTTCCCTAGTGTGGGAAGACCTAGAGGTCTTGCTTTTTGCCTGTTTGGATTTTGTGCACATATCTTGATTTTTTTTTTTTTCCCCTGAAAGCAAGAGCTTCTCCCTGCAAAAATGTTTGGTCATACAACTCTACAGCATATAAGTGCAACAGATGGCTTTTACCATTCTGCACTGGATTTTCTTTTCAATTTCCAGCATTTGTGGTGGGGGCTGAATACTGCCTGCAAACATACCGCAGCTTTTTTAACCTCTGATTTTCTTTGCAGAAGGAAGAAGCCTTAGGAAGTTCAATCCAGCTGCTTTCCACTGCTGCAGTCTCATCATGGTTTTTTTTTTTTTTTTTTTTTTTGGATTTTCTGGGAACTCCCAACTTCTTGTCTATAAGCACATTTTGAGAGCAAGTAAGTCCACAGCCTAATGCCTTCAGCTTCTGGGCTTATATCCTGCTGGCTGAACCCTTCTCCACTCACACTCCAGCCATACAGCACAAGTCTAACAGCAGGAAAACTCTTGCTGTGAAATGACACTTGAGCTCTGAGCCTCTGCAAATCCTGAAGAGCTGTGATGAACTCACAAGTCATTTGTTTTATCACAGACTAAAATCTCTCTTAACAAACAGGTTTTCTGAAATAAGGAAGAAATTATGAACTGGTTTCAGCACAGCCAGGCAGCTTAACCTCCTCGCCAAGCTGAAAGTCCCACGAAGTGCTGAGTGGGTCACAGATGCTCTGCCAGAAGCTGGTGGATTGAGACAGGATCTGTAGGAGGTCACTCATATCCCCAAGTGCCTCAGGACTGGTGGAGGAAGTCCTGGAGATGTCCGTGTCTCTACCAGGAGTTTACACCACCTGCCCAGCTGTTAGAAGTTAAGGCTGGAGACATGAACGTCACCACAAGGACCCCAGATATGCTACTCAATGTCAAAGGCAGTCCCTGTGCTGACTTTGAAAGGACCTCAGATGGGCCTCAGGAGAGAAACATTTCATGTCAGCACTCACAGTTCCTTTGTGTACTCAGACCAAACTACCTATCAAACTTGTATAGACCCAGGGGCTCCCAGAGGCCCCTTCCAACCTCAGCTGTAGGAATCTACACAATTTTCCTCCTTTTCTTCTTATATGCTTTTGAGGACAAATACAGTGAGCTCAGCAGCAGCAGCAAAGCAGGCAGATTTTCCATCCTTCTGGGGCTGAGACGCTGCCGGGGTGGGTGGGAAGCAGCAGGGTGCCGTGTTCAGCCCCTCCGAGCAGCGCGCCACGGACAGAGCAGCGCCTGCAATGGCCAAAGCAGGTGCTTGGACTTGCAGCTACTGCATGGCTCTGAAATATCCGGTGTGATGTTGGGAACACAAAACAAAACAAAAATCCAAAGTGACAATTTAGATAAAGAGAGTAAAGTGATAAATAATGGGCAGGTTACCAAGGTCTGGAGAGCTTATATGTACGGGAAAGTGGCTGTCCCACCTGTGGAACAAGACTTGGACACTTTTGGTGATCACTGAGCTATCAGCACAATTTACACATAAAGGGACCATGACTGAGCACCCTAACTATTCTGATTTATGCAATTAATATATGCTATCAGATTTTAAATGCTCTAAACATGTTTTGGAAGCTTTCTACAATAAACATTCCCCATGAAATACCCATGTCCTTTGCCAACCTAATGTCTCCAATCCCTGTGGCTGACACCAGCCCATACTTTTATGTCCAATTTCCCTCACCCATTGAGGAGATTGCACTCATAAACCCATTCTCAATGACTGAGTTGCAGGCACATGAATTTGAGAATTTACTGAGGTAAATTCCCCATCCCTTTCTCCCAGAGCATATTACAACACTGATGAAACTTGAACCAGTGTTTTATAAAATTGCAATTAATAAAAGAGTGCTAACAAACTGGTAAGAAAGCATCCCAGCATCTGCCATAAAGCAACCATTGATTGTGCAATCTATTGATGAAGCTCAAGTAAAAGGATTTGGGTATTTGACAACTAAGGAAGAGAACAATCTGGATGAGAACAGTCTCACATGCTGAGAGCATTCTCACAACTAAGCATGGATGGGAAAAAGATCTAGTGGCCCCATACAACACACAACTGTGATTGCAGCTTTTCTTGATAAATTCTGCTATGAAAAATAGCTCAGAAATTACAGCAAAAAAAACAAAGCAAACAAACAATTTTTCTCTTAGAAAAATCACAACCACATGATAAACTGAGATAAGACATGGTGGAAAATATATTGCATTATTGTTGATGAGGGCCCATATGTGTTACACCGCAAGAAAAATAAATAACTCCCTGTCAGATTGAAGATTTTTTTTTCTAAGTTAGAGAAAGAAAAATAAAAAGCAGCTCAACTACATCGCTGAAATTGTGCAATTTACTTTGCATATTTGGCAGCAAAAGTAGAAGAAGCAGTTTATAATCCAGGGTTTTCACACAAATGACAGGTTCTTGGTTCTCCAAGGAGCATTTCATTTTGGTATGCTTCTTTAATTAACACTCTAATACTATGTTAGACTTAAAGGAATACCATTGACTTAAAAATCATATAGCTGTTTGAGCATTTCTAATGATTATTGTCACAGGCATCCCTAGAATGACTGCAACAGAAGCAGATCAGAAAATCTGCACCTCAATCCATGGGTTGGGTTTTATATGTATAATCAAATCAAAGCATTTTCTGTGTAGTCAGTCTTTCTGCATATGTTTGCTTTGCAGCTCCTCATGGTTGTGTCCTCCACACAGCACAACGGGCAAAGACCTGAAGGGGACTGGCTAGCAAGAAATCCAAAAGCTGTGGATGGGAAAAGGGTGCATGCAGTAGTTAGGGTTTTCTCTAACCATTTCAATATAACGATGTGAATTGATGTATATTTCATTGTTTTTAAATGTTGATCTAAACTGCATTAAGGTTAGTGCTTAACCATAGTGAGAATTATGTATAAAACCACCTGCAAAGCTCCTCTTCTTTTGCCCCAAGAGTTGGTTCTGTATTTGAAGACACTGAACAGCTGGTGTGAAACTCATCTGGAGAGAATGAGATGGGCACTACCTGCCTGCAGAAACTGCCCCAGACTGGAGAAAATCCTTCAATAACAGTCACTTTTTGGACAGGAGCCCTACCATGCAGTTCCCCAGGCAGCTATCAGGGCAGCAAAAGGAACCAATTCTGTTGCCTCCAAAAAGGAACAAAAAAACACCGGGGAAGTGAAACTGTGATAATTCATTAAGTCCTAAGGACAGAGTCCTATGACTGGGCACAGTCCTGTGTCACATGAAAGGTGTGGGAAAATGCTGAAGAGTTGGCTACACTTGCATTTCTAGCTTCAAAAATAGCCTGAGAAGCACACAGTGACTTCCCAGCTGCCAGCAGCTCTGCCCATCCCCAGGCTTTCTGCATGAGTCCCGGCCCTCCCTGTACCTGGCCAGGGCAGGAAAAAGTTAATTCTGCTCCTCTGCTGGAGCAAGGGCCCTGGCTACACGCAGGCTTCACGCCCAGGCCTAAGCAGTGGCTGGAGTTACAAGCAAGTTTAAGCCAATGGTTAAACCTTTAAGACATCCCGGTGAGTAAGGCATTTTCCAATTATCTCATCCAGCATATCTAATCACTGTGCTGCCTTTATAAACGAAACAAAACCACACACAAATTACACTGACACTAAAAACAACATTTAAGAGGGCTGCCCTTTGCAATGTTATCCAGGTTTATTCTGTTTACAACTGTTTACTGCCCTAATCTCCCCAAATTACCCAGGCTCTAACATGAGATGTAAACAGGCAAGAAATTTGGCTACTGGTTCTGAAGACGGGTGATTTTATGAGTTCTGATGTGGATAATAGGAACAAAACAGACATTTTTCAGAACTGGCAGGGCTGCTGTTGGCAGGGCGCGTGCCCGACAGTGCTGCCCAGCCTGCGCAGGGACCTGTGGCCTGGGGAAGGTGCAGGTCTCTGGCAGCGGTCTGCAGCGCAGTGACAAGACCGTGATGTCGTTTTAACACTGCATGTGCTAAACCAGTACAACAGAGATTTTACCCTGCCCTGCTGTTACGGTTTTGAGAGTTGCACGGCACTTGGAGAGCACACGACGAATGACAATACCCAGAACCAGGAGTGTGACAATCCCGCTCCCACCTGTGGATGTGCCACGGATGCCGTACAAATGATGCCTGGGTACCAGTGCTGCACACCGTGTGTCCCTGAAGCAAGCAGGGAGGACTTCAACAACTCTGCTTTGTCACACTTTGCACTGACACCTACACTCACCGGGGACTGAGAGTGGACGGGAACTTAAAAAAAAACAAGAAGAGCATCCATAAATGTGTACAAAGAATCAAGTCAAAATATAAAAGTGAGAAATAAAGCACAGCTGCACAGATGCATGCATCATTTCCACGTACCTGCAACGCAGCTTACTCAGTGGTCAGGTCACAATGTCCCCAACTTTTTTTCTAGAAGAGCTAAGTGACAAGGGAAAAGGGAGTATTGGAGAAGTATTAGCTCTGCACCCAAGGGTACTCTGCTCTTTGGAGGTGCACATCCATGTCAGCCCTTGTACCCTTTTCTTGTCAGCTCGGGGTGTTTGTCCACCCAGCCCTGCACACATTGCTCCCATGTGTATGCTGACACAACAATTTGTTGACTGATGTGGTAAGCCAAGCCAGTGAACTCATTTGTGTTGCATGTAACCCTGCAAAAAGAAAAATGATTTGTACTCCACATCTTTTTTTTTTTTTCTCTTTTTTTTTTGCATGCTTCATGTAGCTAAACATAGCTTGCCTTTGTTTCATTCCTTTAGTTTTCTAGTGGCAGCAAGCATCTGTTAATTAAACACCATTTTCCAAACTAGGTTTCTAAAAGACACTTTGAAAAATAAGAGCCTTTAAAAGCTCTAAAAAAGGCATCACTATTTCCTCTTCAGATCAGCACAGTAATAACAGAAACAGTGACTGCTGCTAGCGTGGAGCTGAGGAGCACAACCAGCACTGATGCTACACACACTCAGACAGGAGCCCAAACAACAGCTGAGAAGGAAATGCTCAGCAAGGAGCAGCCTTCATCCAGCATCTGGCCTCAAGCTGCCCACCCTTGTGACTGAGTCCAGTCAGACTTAGCATGTATTTTTAAACAGCATTCAGAAGTGAAAGAATCTGAAAGTGGGAAGTGCTCCCCATGAATTTGCAGGCTAGCAGCAGCTCAGGTGTCATGGTATCCGTTCTTGCCTTCTGTCTTTTTTTTAAGGGAAGAGTATGGGGAAGGATGCATGTACTGTGCAGAAATGGTCAAAAATGCAACTACCTCAAAAGAGGAATCCCTGGCTAGACTCCCAGGGACTGAGGAAACAGAGATCTCCCCAATGCTGTGCTGCCTTAGGCTCCCATCCTGCTGTTACAGATGATGGTGGCAGGGGTGTGGGTGACGTGGGTGACTTGGAGGGGATAGAAGAGTCCTTCCCAGACTGATCACCTCCATCCTTTATGGCTGTGGGATCCTGGAGCTCAGGAGCTGGATTCTGTATTTTTTCCATCTATTTGTGGTTGGCACAGAAGGAACCCTTCTGTTGCCACCACGGCTCCACTGGCCGTGAGTGCTCTTATTCTTTCTTCTCCATCTCTGGATCTTGTTCTCCCTAAATATCCAAGCTCTGAACTAAGCACTGCGTGATTTTTAACACACACGCTTTCTAAATGAGGAAGGGTGATGAGCAGTGGCTAACTCTTTTTCCAGTGATCTCATCACTGTTTTAAAAGGGGAACCCAGATAAGCTTTGTGGTCACAGAAATACCTATATTCCTTAGAAACAGAGTTTCAAAATTCATGTGCAATGGCACACATAATTTACGCATACAGATGCCATGACTTGTTGCTCAAATCGGCTCTCTGCATTCAGAAATTCTTTGCTAATCTAGGTGTCTGTTCGTTCATGTATTCAAATTCCTGCTGCATGTTTGCACTTGTTATGGTAACTATATGCAGGAATCAGGCACACCTTGTTTGCACACTTTTACACAGACAGTTGCATATTTGGCATGACTGTACAGTCCAGAAAATATTTATGAATGAATAAAGTCACTTGACAGAATCAGATGCTTGGGGTAAGGATGGTGAAAAAGCAGCTCTGCTTTGTACCACTTAACACTGAAAATACGAAGGACTGACATCTGACAACCTTGCCTCAGCATATGTTATTCAGCCTCTTCCCCTAAAGAAGCTGGAGGTACGTGTGTCACTCTAGACCTGCCAGAACACAGAACTGCTGTGCAGGAGTCAACTGGGAAACAGTCCAGATGCATTGACCTAAACTAGTCTGATTTATTCTGGTATCATAATTCTTGAAACTAACCATTGCTATCATTATTTCCATGTATCTACCTCCTTCCAGCAGGCTGCTCCTTTTTCTTAGCAGATAATCCTTCTCACAGTCACTCAATGATATTCCAGATCATTTAATTTCAAAACCAATTATACGTAATTAGAGGAATTTCTACAACCGTTCCCATTATTGGATGCACAGGAATGATCTGCAATTCATCCTGATTGACAGTGCCTCTGAAAAGGCTTTGAAGAACTTTCTAATGGGAAAAATGTTCCATCAAGACAGTTTTGCCTCTTTTTCTCCCTCTTTTTATCTACAGAAGATGCCTAACATGAACACATGGTCTTCAGTTCTGAGCGTGGGCGAACTTAGAGTTTATTTCCAGCTTCACATCAGATTCGAGGCTTGTGACATTTCAGTTAACCACTAGTGAAACTTCCCATAGCGATGCAGTAACGATGGTTTAAGAGCTGTAGGTGAAACAGGATGAGCGCAGTCTGTGTTTCAGCTGGCTCGATGGAAACAAGGGATTTGTTCCTTTTTCCACTATGGCCAGTAGCAAGACTGATGTGACCTCAGAGAGAGCAGGACTTTCCACAGAATATTTCCATCTTAACAACCCAGACCCAACTCACCCTGGTTCCTGAGCACCATGGCTCCCACCACGCTCACCTCAATTCCCTCAAGCCCTTTTCCGTGTGGGCTTTCCACAGTGCCCTGCCAGTAGGAACATCGGGTTCAGAGACCTGGTGGAATTCAAATATGATGAATTCAGCCCAAGTATTTGCTCTAAATGCAAACATCCATACAAGTCAGATTTCCAAAAGCACCCAGGAAAGCTTAACGATCTCGTGATAGACAATCTGCATCTGCTGTCCTGAAAATCACTGCCTTGCCACATCTCACCCTTGTTTCAGGGGAAATTTCTCCTCCTAAGGAGACGATTGATTTGGGCAAGTGCCAAGGATGACACTGAGATGTGTTGTTGTCATGATGGTGGTTACCAGCTCCTCACATGCAGAGAGGCAGCTCACACTGTAAAGAGAAAGAGAAGCATTGCTGGCAAACAGCGAGCATGAGGCCTTAGGCACTGGGTTTCTGGGCAGCTACTCCTGCCACAGCATCAGCACACCCTATCTGAGACCTCTGCGTAATTGCATACAGGTCTCACACGGGGATAGTAGCACTTGTAACTTCCTCTGGGTGTGCATTCACTTTTATTACTTGGGGGTAAATGTCTGGGGATTATTTAATTCAAATGATCAAATGCATCTCACTTAGTATTTGACCCCATTCCCTGTGTGATTTGGCTTGCTTTGCAATTTGGCAATCATTGGCAGACAACTTCTGGGAAACAGATTTTAAACTTGGGGGTTAAAAAACAATGTAATTTGGATTAGCATTGAAATTAGAGCTTTGCTATCTAGCAGGTCAGATTTTTTGTTCACACTGGTTTTATATTAGCACGGCAGCAAGCTGTACTATAGAGCCATCCCTAACTTGTGCTAGAAGAGCACAAGTCCAGTATTTGTACATTTATGCAATTTAATCTCATTTTTCTATGTAAAACAGAGTACTACTGTCACATGCCTTAGCTTTCATGCAGATTTTTTTCTGAATGTTTTGCAGTCCTCTTTCCTATTTTGATAAAAGAAAATTACTTTCAAAAGTAAAGGCTTATCATTTCTGGTGATCTAAACAGATGTGACTTGACAAAGGGGTCCATTGTAGGGCCATGTTAGTGCTTTATTTTTTAACGATGAAGGCTTTGGTTGTTTGTTATGGTGAGAAATAGTTTCCCCTCCAGATAGCCCCTTGAGAAATTCATGAGAGAAAATCCAGACTGTGAAAAGTATGGCTTGTGAGGAATTTGAAACAACATGACAGGGGAAGCAAATCATCGTGAAAATCCTATTACAGAAAGTCTGTGCTCATGACCACCTCCAGTCCTGGGTCTGTCCTTCCCCTCTCCAGGTGAACTGTCCCTGCACACAAATGCCTGCTGGAATCAGAAACATCACTTGGCTTTGAATCATACTGCTGCTGGAGAACACAGTGAGGGTCTCGCTGCGCCTGCTGCTGAATGCACACGAGGGACGATGGTCTCAAGCCAAAGACAAAACAACACGCGAACGAGTGAAGCCATGGGTCAAGGTAAGGAGGAAAGAACTGGCAACAAAAATGACTGCAGTTGCACAATTCTAGCTAATCAGGCACAGATACAGATGGAAACCTCCCGTGAACACTTAAGAGAAGTTTACATTTCAGCTGGGTTTCACAGCTGGACTGTGATCGCCTCGCATGCAAAGCTGATTTCTCCAGGGTACAGCTCCAGAGAGGGGTAACCAATGCAGTGCCTCTGAACAGCTCCAGTTTCTGAGCCTTTTTTTTTTTTTTTTTTTCCTCCCTTCCTCCCAGGTTTGTTTCCATGCACATGTTATGTTAAAATGCTCTGCTATACTGTAATTGAAGTATAGTTCAATAAGTTTCAGTTCTCATTTAAGACTTCATTTTTTAAGATAGCAACATAGCTTGGGTTCATGTCAGAACAGTTTTAAGGCCTCCAGCATCAAAAATAATCTGTCGTAAATCTAAAAATACCATCTTTTCTGAAAGGAGATGTGAGATGCCAAGAGATTTTCACACACACAAACAATTGGGAGATTGGGCTTCAAGTTCAATTTGCATTTTTTCCATGGTTACCTAATGCTGGACCCAGCCATCTGATCTGAATCTCTAGATTTTTTTTCTAACACTCGCCCTGAAGTATGGTCTCAGCATCAGTCAGCAGAGCACACATTTCCTCTCCTACTGAAGGAGGCTATTACAACAGCATGCTCTGCCAGCACACTGCATTTGCAGCTCTGGCTTTTGCACAGCACTTTTCAAGATCTGACCTGCAGACATGGCTGGGTCCAGCTACTGCTCTTCCCCAATAGGGATGATCTTGACACACAGTAACATGAGCACAATGAATCCACAAAACAGTCATCATGCAGGAAATTGGTCAATTATCCAGCACTGACTTTTAGCAGGAACTAATAAAGGCATCTTTATGGGTAAGAAGATAGCAGGAAAGGAAGGAGAGAGGTGAAGACTGGGGGAAATGAACAGCATCATGAACTGCAATCAAATATTTATGAACATCCTTGGAAAGATTGTTCTTACTCCAGCTTAGAATGAGTGACTAGTCAGAATTATTTAGAAAAACTTGTTAAGCAAAAAATAGTTAGTGCCTAAAAACAATGCTAAATCACAGCAAGAAATACTGTTGGAAGCTTCACTTAGTGGAAGAAATTTGCATCCTTGCCAGCTCTGTGAAGAGATGCTCACCTCCTGGGCATCAGCTTGTCCTCCCTAACAATCACTTAGGGCCACTGGCAAACCATTAATGGGGTGTTCAGGGTCCTTGAAACCTCAGCACAGTCATTTAAACTAGAGCAAGATGTATCAAAATAGTAAGAAGCAGATAGAGAGAAGGCTGCCAATCCTCCACAGCCAGCAAAGACATCCCAGCCCCACACAGACAGGCCCTAATTGTACTACTGCTTGGCTAAAAAAATTATCAGAAAATATCCATTGAAAAATTCCTTTTTCTGTCTGATATTGTAAACACAAGCTCAGCACAGGAGACTCCATGGGGTAAGATGATTTTGATGACTTCCAGCAATGTATACACTCCACAGACTTGCTTTCCAAGCAGGCTATTATCACTGTGCAGGCAGCTCGTTTATTTGCTGAGAATTCTCATTTAAAAAAAACTAATCAGTCAAGATTTATTTCCCTCTGATAAGGCACAGGAGGGCACTGCTAAGGTTCTGGCTTCTGCCAGTTGTCAAGTTTCTTGTCTAGCGGTTGACATCAGGCTAACACCACAGCACAGCTCTAACACATCCCTTCTGCTCCCGCTCTGTCCCTGTCTAACTCCAGAAACCGTGGCTCTGCCACAATGCTCCCAGCGGCCATGGGACGGATCATTTCACTGCCTCGGGATCTCACTAAAAGTGGGGGCTTTCAGACACTGGTCATCAGCATGCAAAGGTGGGTGCCTGCAACTACTGAGAATTGTGTGAGTCTTTAATGAATATAGCATTAGGTGTGTCTAGAGCACCTGAAGCTGCTGTACAAAACAGGCCTTGGGGACAGCTTCTGCATACAGCCGAGAGCTGTTTTTTCCTATTCTGACCCAGATTACAATCTCATGTGGGGGACCAAGGCACGGACGGCCCCTGCCACGATGGCTCAGACTGCTCCCAGCCAGGCTGCTGCAGCAGTAGGAAGGGGGCAGAGCCCCCCCGCACCACCCGGACCTCTGCTGCTCCTGGCTTCCCGAAGCGCTGAGATTATCATTGGCAGATGTACCTTCCCCAGGGCTCCAAAATCTCTGTCAGCAAGCAGAAAGCAACTGGAGGGGAAATAAAAGAATAAAAGAATGCCTGTATTTGAAATATGCTTTGTTTTCTTTTAAAAAATCCAGGATCACATCCAGTTCGAATGAGGAGGCAAACACTGAAGCAAGCTCTTTGTTTTTTGCATTAGTTCAAGAAGAAAACATTTTTTTTTTTTTAATATATTCCTCTAAGGTTTAAATAATGCCTCTGGCCCCCACTTTTGGCACACAGGGAACACGCTCACAGGTAGCACTCCCAGAGCCACCTGAACTAGAAGAGTGACCCCTGACCCCACACCCTCTCCTAACCCTTCCCAGACTGCAAGGGGTCCAGGGCTGGCAGCACAGGGTGGGCTCACTGCCCCCTGCCCAATGTGCCTTTCCATGCCCTCCAAGGAAGTTCAGCCCTTTGACCTCTTCAGAGAAGCGTGCAGAAATGATGGCCTCATGCTGTGGTTGGTGGCTCTAGGGGGAAGCTAGACCACGTCCTCACTGCCACCACCGCCAGACAGGACGTGTGAGCACAGCCCTGCACTGGTTTTGAGACCATGGTATCAGAGCAGGGCTCCAGACACTGCAGCTGTCAGGGCAGTGCCAAGGAGCGGGGGCGCACGTTGGTGAACAGGAGGGACAAAAGCTCAGGTCTTCATCTCTTTCCACAGCTGCCCCATGGCAGACCTGCCTCTACCCTGCCTGCACTGCCTGCAGTCCCCCAGGGCAGCACTTGGGAGGAGGAGGACACTCCATGAATGGCTCCCTTGGGCATCGCCAGCATTCCCCACACCTGTCTGCTCTCTGAAGCCTGCAGCTCTCCAAACACGGGCAGGAGCCCCCAAAACTCAGACGGACACAAAAAAGCAGCCGAGAGCTTTGCCCAGCCCCAGAGCCCACAGCCCCATGAGCAATGCTGCCCTTTGCCTGTCCTGGCCCCCAGCACTCCCCAAAATGCCCAAACACTCATTTCCCATCTGCAGATCACCTGGACCACTCTGCCCAGAGCAAAACTTGACAAGTGTTGGCCTGCCAGGCCTGCCATCTGCCGAGGGGGCATTGGGCTGCATCTGGCCCCTGTGGGGCAATGACCAAGCTCACTGAGGTATGGACATGCTCCCCGTTTTCTCTTGGTGGCATCAAACACACAGGCTGAAGCATTGGCCAGCGAGTGTGAAGTGTTACAGTGCAAAGCCATTCTCTGTGAAGAGCTTTTGTTTTTCGTGGCTTATAAGTTAACACCCCAGCCTTCCCCAAGTCCTTTGGATTGAGATTTGTCATGATTGTCCTTAACCCAGTGGAGAATTTTTCAGGAAAGTTCAATAGTATAAGTAGCAGCAATTATTCATCTGGCTTTTGTCATGCAAGATAACAAATATTCACATGAAGGTGCAGTCTTTGCAAGGGAGATGGCAGAATAGAGGACTTCTGCCCCGCAGTGCAAGAAGGGCACCTCCAGCACGACTCACACCTCCTCAGAGGCAGAGGCTTGGTTTTTCAGGAGTGAATTTGGCAGTAATTCTTGTACTTAAATACCAACAAACGCCCTCTAAGTGAAAGCATTTCATGCTATCCCGTATGGCTGGTTTTCAGATAGCTGAGCATGAAAATGTGATGTTTATCATCAGTTAATTAAGACACTTTCCAGATGAGTCCTGTGTGCATCTGTAAATTCTAAAACCTGCTTATAAAAAACAGTGACCTAAACCTTCAAACATGGTGTGGAGAGTCCTAAGTGAGACACTGATCCCTGCACTTGCACAAGGAAAAATGATTTGCAAACCATGACAACATCCTGCTCATCACATTGAGACCTGGTCTGTGTGCCAACTCACCTGTGCTTACCCAAGCCCACACTTAAGCTCTGCTACAGTGAAAGAAGAAATGAAAGAACTGTTCTGTTTTTCTAATTAAAAAAAAAAAAAAAAAGTAACTCAAAACTCAAACCCATGTAACCGAGTTAGTGAGACTTTATGACCGAAATTTCAAATGAGCAAATGCCAAATATGCCAAGTGCAGTCTCCCTCCATCCTGTCCACACCCTATGGGGGCAACGTGCCACAAGCTCACTTCAGAGACCACCAAGAAATGAAGCAGAAAGGGTTTCATTAGCTGCTATGGAAAACATGGCTTTGAACACTCTAATTTCATTTAGTTTAAATCTCAACCATAAATATTATTTATTATGATTTATTTTTATTTAAATGCATACATAAAATTAATTAAAATAAAGCTGTTTTAGGCTGTTTTAAAAACTAAAACCACAGACCAGATAAGATAGATAGAAAACATTTTTCATGTGGAGAGATGGTTGTGGGTCAGTAGACACTAACACAAGAAACAGCAATTTGCTCCTACACCAAGGAACACAATAAAAAACGCATTTAAACACTTAGAGGAGTTGTGATGGCAGCACAGGATTAATGATAAGAGAAGGAATGATTCCTCATCTATCTTCCAAATGAGCACAAAAAAAAGAAATGTAAAAAACCACAACCCTGTCCACTTTCTGTAGAAAAAATAGCCTAGTGCTTTGAAACAGAATGCCGCCTTTTCACATCCATTAATTTATCCACCGAACTCTGAATTTCTCCATAGATTTTAGGGTCACTAATGTAAGTCTGCTTAGGTAAGTCCTCCTTCTGCTATTGCACACTGGAAAGGCATTCACAGTTCTGGTCTCCAGACTGCAAAGGTGGGAGGATGCACCACGCTGGTACCCGGAGCTGTTCCAGAGCTCAGTCATTATTTCTCCATTATTTCTTCTGCCGTTCCTCAGCAGAAGTGTGTCATTCCTATCACAAACATAGGACTATCTTGAAACAAAATGTCTCTTCTCTCATGAAGCAGAAAAAAAAGAGAGAAATGCCAATAACTGTAAACAATGAATGCTTGAAACTTGCAAAGGCTCTGTCTAAGGACACTTGTGGCTCACAAGAAGAAACAGAAACAGGGTTTCCAGTAGAAGGAAAACCATGGCACAGTACGGTAGACTGACTTTACCCAGGTCAGGTAAACCAAAGGATGGGAAATGGCCAATCTGGGGTAAAATGGTCCTTTTCAAAGGTAAATATAAACTCACTGTAAGAAGACAAATTCCACTTTGTGTCCTCTTATGCCAAGATCCTACTGCCTTGATGCTTTCAGCTACAGCCAGCACCTGGCCTACAGCTGTCCGCACGGCAGCACCCACTGCTTAAACAATATGGTTAGAGATCACAAGTAACACAGGCACAGTCCCATCTGAGACATACTGCTTAGACACTCCAAAGCTGCTCTTCACTGAATGGCATCTCCTGTTACCCTCGTGCCCAGCTCTCCCCAGGTGAGGTGAGGGGAGACAGAAAGACGAGGAGCTGTTACCCATCTTTGGAGATTTGCCAGATGTTGCGACCAGTGACAGATTGAGATTTCACTAGAAGATGAAATGTTTCTAGCCTTCCTGGTTGCAGACAAACCAAAGATTCTTTTAGTACTTACAGAAAGGAAAAGCTGAAGTTGATTTCCCTCCTCAAATTATTATTAGTTATAAATCACATCATTTTTACTGTACTTCACTTTTTTCACTGTTTACCATTAACCACACTAAACATGCCAGACAGCTTTTCAGACATAATTCTTGTGAGCAGAGCAGAACTAAGTATACCGTGTGTTAAAGGCAACAAAAGGACTGGCTAAAGATTTGCAGCCATTGTAGATAAAAGAGGGATATTTTAATTAGAGTGGTCTTTACACAGATCATGTCCAAGCCACATCAAATATGAACAAATACCGAGTGCAGGAAATTAAAGTTGAGACTTAAAAATAGGAATAAATCAAGGAATACTCATGCTTAACTTTGTCCTCTGACCCAGAAGGTCTCCTTTCCTGATCCACTTTCCTAACACAAACAGAAATTTGGTCTATCTGTCAAAATAGGCTCTGTTCTCATATCTGCATGTCCACACTGTTTAAAGCAGTGACTTCTCTCTTCCATTGCTGCCCATTTGGATGTGTACTCTTGTAATTATTTCCCCAGCCACAATGGACCAAATCAGTGTTACTAAAAAGGGTTTGGCCCACAAGTAGGTTTGCCTCATCTTACTAGGGTTTTGGGTGAATGATGCCTTTCCCATCCCCCTGGATATCTGAGGCTTCTCAGCAGCCTCTTGCGAAGTGGCTGCAGTACACTGCCACGGGCATCCCCAAAGATGCTCTTCTGAGCCAAGCTGGAGCAAGAGCAGTGCTTCCTCCCAGAGGGAGCTGAGCAAAATATCCAGAGATTAAAAAAAAACAAACACAAAACAACAACAAACAAACAAACAACAAGTCAAAATGAGGAGACTTCAGTAAGTGAGAACAAACTAGTTCTGGCTTGTGCAAATGATCCATCTATGCCATCTGTATTAGAAAAGCAGCACTTCACTTGTAGCATCCTGCATCAGTAACTCTGGGAAGGATATGATCAGATGGCATTTCCACACTGAAGAGGCAAAGGGTGAAAATGGGGAAGATGTCAAGTGAAAGCAAAGCAGAATAATGCGGCTTGGGGTAATAACCGTGTGCTTCATAATCTAGATATCAACACCCACCCTTCTTATCTTTGCTGTGCACAAAGAAGAGGTGCTAGCCTAGCTGATGATCATAGACTAGCTTCAACACAATAGAACAGGCACTGCTTGCTCTTCCAAGGGTGAGATAAACTGTCAAGTGAATTAGAGATTAACTATCCAGATGTAAATGAATTCATTGCTATGCAACTGATAGGGCTCAGGCCTGGTTTAGTGCAGGATGGAGTCAGGTTTGGAGAGCTCTCTCAATGGCCAAAGAATTTATAACCTGTATTCATGGCACTCTCTGTAAAAGGCCGCCTAACAATGCAGAAGCTTGCAGGCATTGTTCCTTTTGAAGGGCTCACCACTCCACCCCCATTCCTCTGCCCCCAATTCACTCCCCTCCTCCCTGGATTCCCCAATAGACCCACTCAGCACCCTTCCCACCCCGCGCCATCCTTCTGATCACACAGGAAGAAAGCCGGGGGGAGGTGACCTCCGCAGCAGAATTTGCTATTCATGTTCCGTTCCCCCTCACAAATCCTTAACTTCTTGTCTCTTTTTCATCTTTTTTCTCTTGAGAAAGAAAAGATCAAAGGACTTGGGTCTGATGCTTTCTGAACTAGGCACTTCTTGCCATGGGAAAACAGCGACAGGGAAGGGCTATACAAAGATGCTTGTGATTGGGGGTGGGGGGAGAGATGACGGGACAGGACTTTCTTCCATGGAAATGCTTTCTGAAGCCTCTACCAAGCGTCCCTGCAAGTATGATGCATCCATTCAGCATCCATCCCAGCCTGCTGGGCCTGGCTGGGGTACTGCAGCGGCAGCAATGAGAGCACATTTTGTTCCAAGGGCCACACATGAACACCATTAACATCTTCCAACTCTGAGGAGCGAAATCCAGACTCCAGGTGCACACTGGACTGCATGGCCAATGGCCACCACCAGAAGGTCACTCCTGCACTGACTGCAGCATGGGAGCAGTGCAGACCTTGAAGCTACTCATTTCTCCTGGGTTTCTTGGGAATGCATTTTCAAGAGAAGAAGGAACAGATGCATATGTATGGCTGCTCCGAGTACATCATCTTTCCTCTTTACACACTTATCCAGTATTGCCGCAGAGAAAAGAGAACCAAAGTGAGTGTGTGCAGAGCAGTCCCACAATGCTTTGACCTCAACATGTGCACACAGCAGAGCTTTACCTTCACATCTGTATTGGCACCCTGAGCTAGAGCTTCCAAGCCTCTGAAGGACTAAATGTGAGGGCTGTGGTTCAATGTTTTATTTAAAATATTCCCTAGTTGCAAAAAGACAAAGGATTTCTGACACCATTATTATGCTCTATGTTTCCAAATGATACATACTTGGTATGAAGGGGAGTTAAAAGTTTCTGTATTTGCAGAGAAGAAAGGGGAAAGATTGTAGATTTGCACCAAAGGATTGATATCAAATATTTCAGGGAAAAAAAGGGCTCTTGGACCAAAGGTTTGTGTGAGTTTCCAGCTGGAGATAGAACTTCAAAGCAGAGGCTCAAATCTCTTAACGAGGGAGCAAACCTGCTGAGAAACCTTTAATCGTTGTCACTTGTACAAGCAACAAATAATCCCCCTTTCAGAGGTCTTCTGCTCCTGGGAAGTGGCTGTTTTTCACTTTCATGTTTTGGACATTTGCTAGCTAGGCTTGAGGGTCTTATGTGAATTGTGCTTTTTACTTTAAACCAGAAATCAAGGCTTGCTGGCACAGAAGAGGGAATCTGCAAAGCCTATTCAAGAAGCTGGGTCCAGGTTCAGTCCCACTGTTTCCTTTTCTAATAGGAACCGCTTGTTTCTCTTCCTGTTCATCTACCCTGAGGGCCATGTCCTCTCTGCGACTCTTCAGTGGGAGACTGAGTCACCAATGCTTTGTTCTTCAGGGACTTCTGCTCCGGGCCCTGCTTTGCATTTTGCTTGTGCAAGAGCTCTCATGGACATTACCATCTCACTCATGTACCACTGTCCTCTTCTAAAAGACGTTGGCACCTTCATATTCTGAAACAAATAAAACATCCTTCTGATCTCACCAAAAAATTACCTCTCTGGAGCCTTTAAGCCCATCAACATTGGGCAGTTCAGGGACAAGCGTCTCACTGTTCTTCCAACATCGAGTGCACAGGATGGGGCAGGATATGAGCCTTGCTTTGTGCATTTTGTGTTCAAATATTTTAGGCACAGTCTCACTTGCATTGGAAAAAGCTCCAGTTTCTTGGCTGGTGCCTGCTCAAAGCCATGGGCCTGTGCTCATGTCAGGAGTACATCTCTACATACTAACATCCACATGTCCCAACTTCTCATGCAGAAACTTCTGATTCAGCTTGGTAACATTCGAATGAAATCTGCTAAATGTGTTGCAGCACAAATCCCATGAGGTTCTTACTAACATACACCACAAACGGACTGTAGCACCCACAGTGCTGTAACAAATTATAGGTCGTACAGGAACATTGAAAATTCACACGACTTTTCTGCCTTAGAAGCTGGTTTCCCGACACAGACTTTAAGAATGTGTTTCCTCTGTAGGCTCAACAAATGCCTGAAACACGCTGGAGAGCCAAGGAGAACAGCTGCCTCTTTTCAGATTTGAACTACTTTCACCACCACCCCCAAAACCAAGCACAGGAGCGTTCTCATTATTAGAGAGGGTAAGTGTTTCTGTTGAAAGAAAAATGTAAATTGCTCTAAAAGAGATGCCAAATTAGCACAAGTGACCCACAACGAGAAATGCAGAAGTTCTCTAGAGGAGATTTAAAGGCAGTTGAATGTCTCAGCAAATTTGTTCCAAGGCTGCCATGATGACAAGCCTCCTCTTGCATTCATGCTACGATAACCATAAAACAGTTGCGCTTTCCAAGCATTTCTCATTAATTTTTGCTGTACCACTGGGGAAAAAATGCAAAATGTCACCATTATAAAATTGCCAGATGGTAAATCACACAGAACCTTCAGGTGACAAATTTCTCCCTCATCCTCCCAGCTTTGCTAAATGCATTTCAAACTTTGGCATTTACATCTGTCAAGTCCTCAGTTTCTTTTGAACCAGAATAATAATCCTGCTAAACTCAGGTGTGGTTTTTTAAAATGGACTATTGCCCAAGAGAGGTTAGAGAGATACACAGGCTGCAGTGTGACAATACAGTAAATCCAGCATTAAAGCTTCTGGTACGGGATCAAAGGTAGTGCAGGCATGTGACACAGTACAAGCAACACAAAATTAGGGAGCCAGTTCATATTCCTACAAAGAAAGAAAAAAATCAAACTTGTCCTGGCTGGCTTTCTGATGGAAGGGTACTGCCTGCCTCTAATACCACATCAGCCAACCTCTGTCCCCTCTTGCCTGGCTCAGGGATAAGCGATCCTGCCAGCTGTGACTCAGACCAACCACACAACGCACTGGGCAGCAGCAGGACTGCTGGTAATGAATCGCTTGACTTTAACAAGCACCCAAATGAGGTTCGCACTCAGCCCTTCTATAAGGAAAACGTAATTTTTACATAGTTCTGTATGCCATCACAGTAATCCATTCAGGCACCCAGTCCTCCCATTCTTCAGTCAGTGAGGACTTTCTGGTTTTTCCCAGTACATCCACACGTGCTCTGAAAGAAACCTAACAGGTCAGAAGTGCTTTTTTATGGAATACTATATACCTAAAGTATTTGTTTAGTAGTTTGTCATGGGAGTTAAGTACTAAAAGCATGCCATAAGCATATTAAGAAATACCATGTCTACAAGATACGGAAAGCCTGTAGTTATGTGCACCATGTAAAAACACAGGATGCATAAAGAGAAACACACTTGGTAGCACTGACTGCAGCTACGTCTTTTTGGGAACATTGCTGTATGTCTCCATAAGCTGAAAAACTACAGTGTTACCATTATTAAGATACTCCCTATAAGGAGAAAAGCAGGGCCAATGCTCCAAGGAGACAAGCATACAGGCTTGTTCTCTTTCTAAAAATGAATCCTGATGAATACGTGACCTTTTTATGACTCCTTCCCTACTAACAAACGAAAGAATGTGAATATACATTTTAAGCATATACTAGTAGAAACTAAATTGTGAAGATGTAAACTTCAGAATCCACACCAGAAATGTAAATTTATCAGTTGTTCCCATCCAAACTGGAGAAATAAATCAAATGATGAATTCAACCTTTCAAACTCCCAAAGTCTCCAATGAACATTTTGAGTGAACTCTAATGAACACGTAGGTAAAGATTTGTCAGCTGAGGCTGAATTCTTGTTGGCAGCCCAGAGGAAATAGATACACCAATCACATTAAACTAGGTAGGAGTTGGGTTCCTCATGTTCACAGCCACCAACAAAGCATCCATACTTCGAGCTCCTCAGCAAGCAATCTTAAAAACAACAGAAAAAACAAGTGTAAGAAAGCTGCAAGCCATCTTCAGATATTTTTTATGCTGAAATTAAGTTTGCATTCAAACAAAGTTTCATTCCCAGTTCTCAGTGAAAGCCCTGAGGGACGTGCAGCAGGTCTGCACAATGCCTGTATGACCCTGTGTGGTGTGGGATATTGTCTCTTTTCAGACAGCATCTCCCCACCTGGAGAGCCTGGACGTGGCACTGCCTACGTGCCACCCATCACAATGCCATCCAAAATGCATATCCAAAACCCAGCAGCTCGGCACAACTTGCCTAACCACACCGAATAGATTGATGATTTCAAGCACAGGCAGTGGGGCCACCTGGCAGCGCCGGCGATGAAGGCAGGGAGGCAGTAGTGCTCCTCCCTGACACACAGCTGTCCTGGCTGCCAACAGAGCGGGCATCTCGAGGACAGCAAAGCTGACGCTGCCTATCCCACTGTAGCCTGAACGTGCTTCAGTCAGGCCCACGGGAAGGACATCACAGCACCAAGAGGAAAGTCAGTTACCATTTTGGTTACACCAGGTGCCTGGAGCCCCAGCATGCAGCATGTGGTGAAGGGCAGAGAACATCTTTCGCTTTTGCTCCTCTTTCTTGTCTCATCCTTACTTTTTCATTACCTGTTGAGAGATGCTTTTATAGCAGCATCTATCAGCATTGCATCTGAATGCACCACAGGAAGACAGAAAGCCCCCGAAGGCCTAATTTTCTTCTCAACTTTGTCATTTTGCTTTTGAATTTCAATTATTTTCATAACAACAGGCTGCGAAGTCATAAAGATCATTGTACCAGGCAGCAAGCAAGCAATAAGAGAGCTGTTGTTACAAGCATAGGCTTTTCTCTAACGGCAACTTGGAAAAGTAGCGAATCACATTTCTTGTCCAAATGTGCTCTGCTCTGCAGTCTTCCATTAAGTGGTGAGTAAATAGTTTCCCATAAAAGCCCAAGGGCCTGTGAAAGAGTCTGACAGGATCTGATTCCTTCTTTAACTTCCAAAAAACATTAACTTCTCCCTCTTTATAACTGTCCCAACTGGTAGGGATTTTTGGAAACAAACCTTTGCAGCAGAGGCGCTACAGGGCTGGCTGCCACTGGCACTGCCCCAGGAGCAGGGGCAGTGGCCATGCAGCAACCCCTGTGGCATGGGAGCCTGCCCCAGCGCGGGGCGCACAGGGGGCGAGCCTGCCAGCAGGTGAGCACAGCCCAAAAGTGAGGGCTTTCTGCTACTATGGTGAGTTTCCTGGAAGAGCAGCACTGTGAGCTGAGTCCTGGAAGGCACCGCACTGCAGGACTCCCTTTCCTTGGCTGTAATTCCTCCATCTCACAGCAAGTTCAGAAAATAACATAATGAAAATAGTCATCTTTTTTTTTTTTTTTTTTTTTTTTTCCCTACTTCTTTTTTTTTTTCCATTGCTCATTTTATTTTACTGAGCTACTGCATACAGAGCCGAATCTTTATTTTGGCTCATGTCCTCTTGCAATATCATTACCCTCGCGCAAAGGAAAAGCCCTCTGGAGATTTCCAATCCAAACAGGCCCTTGTTTTATCTACAACTATTTGAGTACATGACCTCAGATAACCCCATGGCCAACTGTGTGCCAAATTCAAACTGCAGCCATGGGAACTTTAAATACAGGGAAGATTTTCCAGCTTCCCTCTGAAGGGAAGACGCTGGGTTTCTCACTCTCCTTGAGTTTGGCAGAGCTGGGAAGCCGGTCTTTGCCCATGGGAGCATAGCCCTAGAGCCGTGGTGGCACCACGGTGCCACCCAAGTCACCTCCGCAGCATGAAGCCGTGCATTTCAGGCAGCAGCACTGCTGACCTCCACTATGTACAAACAGTCACTGTCCCCTTTGCTTCTCAGGGTACTGCTCTGGCTTCAGATTACTGAAAAGACAAACAGCTGCACTTGGGCCAACAGACTAATATGTAAGGCTGTGTTTGGATTACTCTGGACAGGGGAGGTTTTTCATCTTCATTAGCCTGCTGTTCACAGCCATATCCGCAGTTTCTCACTGGGTCAGAGCTTCCCTCTCTCCACTGCTGTTTATGAATCTAAATAAATCAATTAATCTGGTATTTTGAATGAAACTCAGGAGACTTTGGCAGCTGGTGTTTCACAGACATTCAGTGGATTTGGGTACCTAACTGCACAAGCCTTCAGAAAATGCCAGCTCAGAGAAGTGAAGAGTTCAGGAACTGGAATCAGAGAGAAGTATTTTTTCACAGAATTGATCACTTGCTCCTTTTTCCTTGATCAATACTTCATCTTGTTATCATAAATCCATTAATATGAATGAATCCTAGAGCTAATGCAAGTAGAGAGGGAAAAATCCCGAGCTCTAGAAACAGCACAGGAATTTGGTCTTGACAGTCTCTGTATTAGTTTCCGACGTTGTCACACTGAACACATGCCCACATTATTTCATGTCAGGAACCAACCTCATCAAGAAGGGCATAGCCTGATGACCCCTCCAGAGCTGCTCTGTTTCTCCTCACTGGGATTTCCATATGTGTGCAGTGGGACACTCGCCTCGAGGAGCTGGGCTGAGGCCACCAGCCCATTTCACAGAGGGGTCTCCAGCTGCACACGGCTCTGCACGCTGCCGGCATCCAAGGGCATGTCAGGCTTCCTGGGAGTCAGTGCAGAAACACATTAGTTTTCAGTTTAAAATAGGCATTTAAGTAGAGGCAACTTTGGCACAGGGATGGGAGACGGGACATAGCCTCTGGGCATTGCTCGTGCACCTTGAGCAGCCTCGCTGTGCTGGTTGGGGCCAAGGCTGGCACCAGGCCCCCAGGCACCACAGCTCCCAGAGCAACAGTGGGTGCAACACCCAGATGCTGGGCTAGCTGGTCACACAAACCTAAGCAGTTTTCAGCTCTGTGTAACAATATGATCATATGTGTTTTCTAAAGGCCTTTGCATTTCAAGGCTATTGTTATTTTGATCTTTTCAACTCCTGAAAAAATGAGTTCAATTAAGTCTCATCATTAGGAATTTACATAAGGTCACTTCAAGGCTTCATGCATTTCCTCTGGTTCAGATCTTAGTGCTCTCGGTGTTCCCCCGCTTCATTTATAACCTCCTTGCTGTAGGGCATTCCAAGTAAATCATCCACTACCAGTTTCCTCTCTTCAGCAACATGCATCAGGTTTTTCATTCAGGCTAAATGAAGCTTCAACCATTCTGTGTAACAGTAGCTCAGTTAAAGGCGCAGAATCACTTTAAGAGATGGTAGTTTTCCCTCTGGTAAAAAGGCTGAAATTATTTTAATACAGAAGAAAAAGCATTTATTTTGACTCCTTTATAAAGTGAAAAGATTTAGTTGCATTTGGTAGCACAAGTGCAAGTGAAGAACCAATTCTTAAAAATTCTCTGGAGAATTCGTTTGCTAATCTCTGAGAAGAGCCCTTTTCACTATGAATAAATTGAGAAATACACTCAGAAACTGTGAACTGTATTTAGCCACAATGCAAAAATGTGGTGAGGTGAACATCACTTACAAGCTGTTCAAAATAGAATAGTTTCTGCCTACATGGGAATGAGCATCCACCTGATTACTTCTTTCATAAATCTGAAGATCAACATCAAATTTGAACCTAAACAGATTTTGAACTGCCAGTAGGGTCTTAAATTAATGGTTATTAACAGGGTAGGGCTGAGACAGGCTGAAGGCTTCATCTCCTTGGCCAAGCCTCAATATCTACATAGGTGACTGTGCTCCCTGGTGAGCCTTCTATCTGCTCCACAGCATAATCTAAATTCTCTTAATGCTGGGACTGTACAGACAAGAGCTGTCGAAATGCTGGCTCTAGTTCCTTCAGCTGTAGGCTCACAAGAGCTTTGGCCAGCGTAAGCCTGTGCTGACACAGCGGAGGCAGAGTCCTCCTGCCGGCCCCACATGCACATATGGGCAGCTGTGCCGCCAACCAGACTGGGGAACAGAGCTGGGTTAAAATCAACCAGCTGGTTGTGACAGGCCTGATCAGCTGGGATCAGCTTTCTGATCCAGAGACCCTGCAGTTAAACAAGCACTTGTGATGGGGCAAGGGGTACTCAGAGGGGCACCGGAGCAGGGGAGAGGTGGCAGGAGACACATGGCTTGTCTGGCTGCTGTGCCAGCCTATACTGATCCGAAACTCTCCTGAAATCATGGGCAGAAGAGCCTGGGACCCATTTCCAACAGACTCTCAATGACCAAGTGTTTTTCTGCCTCTCTTCTGAAAATAGCATATAGAAGCCCAGCTTATTTCAACATCATTCACATTCCTATTTTTATCCCATAAATATCTGTAACACCCTTACACACTGGGGAAAAATGAGTTTTGTGCTCCCTCTGATACAGAACCTGGCTTAATTTTTTGAAGCCTTTCATATTTTTCTGCTACTGTCAAACAAAAATATTTTCAAAGTTTAAATGCAGTAATATTTCAAACCAGTGGGATATCTTCCACCTAATCTTTTTCTTCTGGAAGTTTCGCTTTTTTATTCTATATCTTCTACCGACACAGCTATCTCTCCTCTGCTAAGCAACCGGCTATATACGCATGGATGAGTCTTTGCAACTGCAAAAATAACTAGGCTGATGCAGCTTAGGTAGGAGAATCTGACTGTGTGCATTCCTCCTGTAACTGGCCCCAGGAAAAGGACACCCTGCCACTTTTAAACCTGGGAGGTCTTTGAGAGTTTGGCAGAAATCCCCTGGGAGGCCTGTCATTAGCCATTTAAAACTGTCTATAGTATAGGGCTGAATTGCAGCGTTTGACAAAGCCCCTGCAGAGATATCTGTCAGGAAAGGCTCCTGATACTGGCAGGGGCTGTTAACAGTAACAATGATGACAATATAGTGGGGATTTTCAGGGGTGGAGACTTCAAAGAAACCCTAAAGAGGTATTTTTCATTAAGAAACAAGAAAGCAGCTGAGTATTGTTTTTGGCACTAAAGCTGAATATGAATGATACTGTGGTAAGTCGCAGATGATCAGCAGCATAAATTGATGCTGATTTAAATACATGTATGCATGTGCTACCATTCAGTATTGCTTCCATTATATAATGTTTGCATTACCTGGCAAAGACAGTAGTCCCTGGACCATCCCTCACACTTATTACTGGACTCTTTATGTGCTTCCAGACATTACCAAGGGGCTGGCAAGCCTCTTAGGATGGCTACCACATGCCACTAGTGAGACCTTACAGGCAGAGGCTCCAGTGTCATACCAGTACAGTAGCTCAGGGCTTCTGCCTGGTCGCCTGGTCACCTGCTGCCTCCCATCAGCTCAATCGCAAGGCAAGCCCATGTCCCCCTGGGCAGCAATGACACTGAGACCCAAGGCCGGCAAGTGGGAAGCAGCAGGAGGGAGTGTTTGTCCACAGGAACTTTTCTGCTCTTGATCTTGCACTGAAACTCCAAGTCTGTGTTTGTACCAGGGAGAAAAGGAAGATAATCATGAATGATGTATAAGATGAATGCCATGAAACATTCATCGTGCAGGAAGGCCTTCTTGCTAATGACACCGTTGCTTACTGCATGGGCTGCGATGGCCTGTGAAGAAAATTGCATCCATGCAACCACAAACAGCCATGCCTGGTCTGCAGCTAGGCTCTGCCCCACTGGCCTGCACCCAGCTGAGGCAACTGAAGGCGCACAAACCCAGCAGGGCCCAGACCTCACACCCTGCTCTTGGCTGACCATCTCACTTTGTCAAGCCAGGCTAGCTCGGCCCCATCTGGGTTTAGCAGGCTGTGTGGCTCTTGAGCTCAGTCCCACTGCAACCACCTGTGCTCTGCATCCTTTGAACTGAACTCGGGGCCAGCTTTTCCCCCCCGACAGCTAAACCCCAAAGGGATCATATCCAGTCAGCACAGAGAAAGTGCCCTCAGGGTTTGCAGAGCAGATTGACTTTCACACCTCACTGACCACACAGAAGAAACCCAATCTAAACAGCGTAACTTTGCATAACCGATTATTTTCACTGGGGTAATCTGAGCCCTCCAGTAAATGCCACTAAATGCCGCTGATCCAGGGAAGGCCCAGCTCCAGGGAGAAATGGCCCCACTGCAGAAGGCAGCCAGAGCTAAGACTTGCCGGGGCAAGGAAGGGCTGGTCCCCTCGAGGGATGGCTTCACTCCAGGGAGAGAAGGCTCAATCCCACAGCACTGGCCAGAGTCTGTTCAGAGGGAAGCATGAACAACTTTTTAGTGCCCAACTCATTTGTATATTCAGAAGTTGGACTGTGCAAAGTAAGCCAAGGGAAGCAAGCTAACCAAAGCTGTGAGTTAGGCTGGTGTGCAAGAAGCAGTTTGACTTTACTTGTTGTCTTTTTAACTTTCTTTTCCACATTGTCCCACACATTTTGAGAGGCTTTAGCTTTCAGGCTGACTCCCCAGTGGCCTATTATCCTTGCACATCGATCACTCCATACTGTCACCAAGCAGGCATTCACATGACCCTGTTTGTAGGGAACTGTGTTCCTCATCTGACTCCCGTGTCACCAACTTCCTCCTTTCCAACCACCGTCTCATTTCCTCCTGCATGACCCAGCTCCATTATCCCCCCTTCTTTAAAGTCTATGAATTTAGACAGTTAAATTAAAAATCTAATAGCTGCAGAGATTAGTGGTCTGCCTGTGCCTCTTCACTGCCATACTCCAGGCTATTAGCAGGGCATGGCAGTAGGAATTGTCTGCCAGAGATGGATGAATTCATCTGAGCAGTACACCAGAGCCTAACTTGTTCCTGTGGTCCTTTGTGCCTGATCCAGCTGCAAATATGTTCTCTGACCCATTTCAGCTGGACCATTCTCAGCACTTGGCTGCCCACATGCTCCCTTCCCAAGTTGCAAACATGAAGGACAAGTGTGCAGAGGCCAAGAGGTGCTTGCTGGGCCACCCTCCGGGCAGTGAGACAGCCTCAGGCTAGACTCACTTGATTGTCACCACAGTCATTACAGTGGGAATTAGGAAAATAATCCTGATTGTGCTCACGGTAGACATATGACATTCTCCTACGTCACTAAAAGGCCTTAGTAGGAGAAGGTCCCCCTGGACCCACAAAGAGGAAAGCCAAGGAGCAGGAGGCTGGAACAGAGATGATCCTGAGGATGAATGTAAAGCAGGTTTTCACCTGTGTCTTCCTTCAGCTCAAAAGTATGGTCAACTCAGATTGCATATCTCAAACTAAGACAGCTAAATCATCTAAATTCAATTATCCAGAGAAAAAATAATCACTTACAAGGAGTGTGCCCTAAACATTATGTTTTCTACCTTTGCCAAAACTCCTAAGTTGTCATTCTCCCTCTGAGCTACCACTCACATAGCCGAGAAATCAGAGAGAACTGGGGTGCCCTCTGGAAAAAACAAGTTTGTGCTGGTCAAACTTTTTTCTAGACCAGCATGCTTTCAGATAAGTTCACTATAAAACCCGTGGTGCTACCAATTTCTATTGCTTTCCTACGGGAAGAGAGAGAGAAATTTATCCTGACCCTCTTATAAATGATTTCAATTAAAGACAGCATCCATGCCATTTCAGCAAAATCCTGTTTTGGCTCATGGCATACAACATAGTTGTATTTCATCAATACAACCTTCTTCAAGACTGGTGCAATGTAAGAATCGAGAAACTCATTTAAAAGGTTTCTATTTCTCTTTTCAGGTTTCAGCAGGATACTGCCGTACCTGTTTCTGAAACAGCATATAATTCTTTGTGTTTATCCAAATACAAAGCGGTCTTTTATTATGTCAAGTAAGTCATTTAGCCCTGTGTAGCTTTTGCAGACAAGGTCTTTAAAAGCCCAAACCCTACATATGCTCCTTTCCACCTTCAGAATTAGCAGCTTCTAGCTGAAAAAGCTTACACAGCAGTAGATAAAACAGGAAATCATGAACTGTATCCCACAGGGGTCCACAGACGTATGGTTCTCTTTGCTGTGAGGTGTCTCGTCATATAATTAATGCTACAAATAACAGATATGGTTTAATTCATGCCAATAGGAAGTTACACAGTTTATTGCCTAAAGGTCTTTCAGATAAAGTAATTACAGATCTGGCAAATTCTACAATGAAGTCAAGTATGTGTACCTCAGTATATAATGCTAAATCAAATGAAAGCTTCAAAAATGCCTAGAGATCACACATTCTTTTGAAAGAAAAAAGGTCTGCTGCTGGTGTTAGCAGCTGCCCAGACAAACACTGCAAATCTTGGATGACTGCAAAATTGTTCATTCATCATTATGGGCACAGCAGGTTTTTAATTGTGTTTGCAACAACAGGATAAGAGTTTTGTGCAAGATTATCAAAACAGGAATAGGGAAAACATAGGTGTGATATTAAAATGGTCCACATCAAACTATTTAGAAGAAGGGTTCCTATCCACTACTATTCAATCACCTTATTCTGTGAAGCCCTGGAGACCTTCTGGATGAGTTCAAGTCAACTCACTTCAACTGAACTACTGATGAAGGCAGCTACCCCACTGTGAAAAGAAGAACTTTGACATTATCTTACTTTTAAGGTATGAGATATCTCAAATAATGAGATCCATTAAATGTATTGCGAGTCTATGTATAGGATTATTATCCTGAGAACCCACCAATAAAAATATACAGCCATTCACACACCAAGAACTGGACATCCAATCCTTACTACGACATACAAACAATGAACATGATAAGGGCACCCATGTCAAAAAGGAGGAGAAACTCTACAGAGTATAAAACATGGGAATTTTGACTTCTTGACACAGTCAATACACTGAACTCTGACCTCAGGAGGCACGGGGGACTGGAAACCAACAGAACTTAAATTGGCTACAAATCTCTTGTTTTCTCATGACATTTGAGAGAAAACATGGGGACAGTTTCTTTCGGACACATGGGAGTTATAGCTGTGTCACTGCCTTCTCCAGAGAGTTCTTCATTTTCCTTACAGTCACTCCATCACTGTCACCCACTGACCTTTCATTACTTTCTCCCAGTGTACCAGCATCACTGCTGACCAATGCACTTCCCAATCTGTCCAAACCCATGAGAGGAAGAAAAAGCCTTGTACAGAACTGTATAAAAGGACGTTTACTCTGTACTACATTGTGTCTTCTTTTCTATGCTAGTCTAAATACAAGTGCTGTTTTCACTGCCAAACGCTGTTTGCTTGTTCTGTTTCTACTGGCTAAACCCAGCATTTTTCCAGCTAGCGTTACCCTCCAGGAAAAAATACACATTCATACCTTTCTTGTGTTTAGCACAGAAGAACAAAGCTGGTTCCCAGGAATAAGGATGATTTCCTCAAAAGAAAACATTTGCTGTCAGCCAAGGTTTGACCTCTAATGGCTAATTTGGCATCATCATTTTGAGCAGTGTGGTACATAACACCATGAAAAATTAACAGTTCTCTGAAGTTTAATATTCGCCTGCAGCTTGGCAAGCAAGCAAGCAAGCAAAAAAAAAAAAAAAAAAATCACCCACTCCCAAACAAAAAAACACACACAAACACAAACACACACACACACAAAAAAACAGAGAAAGGACACACAGCCCAATAACATTAGGTACAGTCTCTCACATACATCCACAAAAAGACCCTAGAGCCTAAAGACAAAGATCTGTAAAAGAAATTTCACTGGAAATCAAGCCTTTGCAAACACTGAGAAAGCAAGTCTGCAACACGAGACCGTCTTCCTTGAAGAAACACAGCTGATCTGCTGCATTCCCATATCTGACTTCCACTGGTCTGTGTAAAACATAAACTTTCACGCTAACCCTATGAAAACAGTCAACATGCTAGAGAGACAACAGTCTGCTCCTAGCTGGTGAAAGGGGGGAAAGAAGTCTCAGGCTGTCATTCTTCCCTTGCTGTGACCTTCATGCTCCACTGAATTTCTGAAGATACTGAAATCTTGGCAGGGAAGTGTACAGTCTGTGGGAACCAGGCACTACTGTCCAGGCTCACTGGTGAGAATTAGGCCCAGTCGAGCCCTTTTTTGGGAGGGCTCTGAGCTGTACATGTATGATAACAGTGGTAGGCAAGTTACAGGCTGGGAATTTTGTAGGACTTGTGTTCTGTGAACTTATGTATCGTGCTGGTGCCCATCTTGTGAATCTCGTGGTGGTGCTGGTATGGACAACATCCTGCCAACCACCCTGCTTTGTACACAGGGGTCGTTAAGTCACTCCAGATGGCAGGGTTGTCTCCTGTGGTATGCTCCATATGACCCCTTTCTATCAATAGCAGCAGCTAAGTACGTTCTTTTTCCCCTTTAAGGTACATTAATACAGTGAAGCCTGGAAGGACTCCTTTGTACCTCCAAGATCAGGTGCAGGTGGGGTGAGGAGTCATGGGCTGTGTTCCTGCTGGGAACCTGACCCACCTTGTTTCGTGTGCCCGTGCTTCCCTGACTGTAATGGTAACCACCCACTCACCAGAGCTCTCAATACCAGCTACAATACCTTAGAGATTAGCAAATAAAAATCTCAACTCAAGACTTAAAAGAAGCATGATTTGCTACAACAATTTATCACAAACTCTGATGGTATTTAACAACTATGTGTAGAGTCACTCCGCATAAAAAGAGCTACATCTTTCTGAATGAAACGCTGCTGTTTCAGGGCTAGGTACATTCACAACTGAATGCTCACATTCAAACAGGCCCAGGGACAAGTACCTTTTGAGGTCAATTCACTCCGTCAACAATGTCTGTAGAGACAGAATAATACCAGCTGTGCTTCCTGGCCAGAATCTAAGCAGCACAAGTTGCAGATTACATCTAAATTGCCAGGCCCAGGATAAACAAAAAGATTAAGAGGGCCTTACCCTTTGTGTTGAACAATCACACTCTGAACCAAGAAATCACAGCCTACGTCTCGAGTAGGCACAGGGCTGACTTTTCGTTTTAGGTTACGGGCTGGTGAGGAGTAGGCAGCTCACTCACACATCTGGGGAAACCACAGATGCTGTTAATCACAGGTTCTCCTGACCTGTAGGCGCTGACAAATTGCATCCTATGGATGAACCTTTTATTAAACCACAGAGGGTTTCCAAACGATATTCTCTTTCTCAGCATTCCCAAGTGTACAAAATCCAGTGCACATGACCCTTCTTAATTGGTCATTGAGATGGTGACACATCCCTTTCCAAAGAGACTTTGGGGCTGAAAGGAAGCAAACAGGGACACAATATTGCATCATTGGAAGGCATCTCAGAGCTGAAATGTGGGATCTAAAAACTGGCATTTTCAAAATTCTTTGATGATTTCTTCAGTCCCATTTCAGCTGCAGATGCTTTTTGTACTAAGCAACTCCTGAGGCAAATCCCTCACTGTCTTTTAAGGCAGAAAATTTTTTATGAAATACATAGCCTTTAAATTCTTTTTCTTCCTTTTTTTTTTTTCCCCATTTTTTTTAAGTCCATGCAGGAAAGGGCAACTGCTACATTTAAAAGAATAAAATGACTGTTGTCCAAGCCAAGAAAGGTGACCACAAAACAAAATTGCCCTGGTCCCACTTCCATGACATGACAGTGCCGGGAGATAGCTGTTTGGCTCACAAGTTAGTGAGAAAGATGATGTCTGGGAGTTCTCATCATCATCTGGACCGACAGAGCAACCCACATAAAAGGAACAAAAAAGCCTGCTGATCAGATTGGTGTGACAGAGGCTCATGAGAGACGTGCACATTTTCAACCTAAACGACAGCTTGAGGGATCTATATTACTAATTATCGACTAATATTGCCAGAGTTCCCAGGCTGGCTTCAAAGGTTCTCGCAAAGTGCCCCAAGCACAGGGTTTTTCATCTAATCATAATGCTTTTTTCTTTGTCCCTGCTAAATGGATTGCTCCATACCAGGCTCACTGTGTAAATCAGTTTGCACATGATGAGCTTTGCAGCGATGAAATTCGTTACCTTAACCACACACACAAAAAAAAAAATATATAAAAAAAAATGCTGTAACTGTTACAACACTTTTGCACCTAATTTCAAAAAATGGTGGTTTCCTTTCCTCCCCCCTCCTCTCCGCCTACTCCTAATCCCATGCTAACACCTTTCTAAAAGGCTGGGGTGAGCAGCTTTGAAACTGAAAGAACAGGGAAGGGGGGAGAGAAAAAAGATATCAGATCTCCAGACAATGAAATAAAGCAGCTATCTCTCACATCCTGCAGAGCTCAGGCTGAGGTCACAAGTTAAACAGGACATCAGAATAGGTGATGTAATTTGCTTATTTAGGATCACAGCGTTCAGTGAAGTGAAAGAGACAACCTATTTGAATTTGCAGATAATCCAATAATAAATGCAGGGCTGTTCAGTTGCAGAAACTGCAGCTGGAGCCTTAGATTTTTTTTTTCCTGGCACATTTATTTTTGCAGGGGATATAATTACAATCATTTTTGCTTGCAGGAAAGCCTAGAAATCTCACCTAGGACCAGGCCCACATTGCATTTGGTTCAAGCAGGGTTCCCTCCCTGGACAAGGCAGAAGCTAAACAGTCAGGTCAGAAGCCAGGATGTGGCACAGCCCCTAGCAGGACCCATGTCTCCTGAGCTCAGCTGAGCATGCCCGGCCTGGGCACCAGAGGAGCCCACTCTTCCCATGTCCAGTGCAAGGGCAAAACTCAAACGAATCAAAACAAAACAAAAAACAGCCAAACCTCAAAGTTCAGCTAAGCAGCAGTTACACATTCAAGTAAAACACAGATCAGCTTTGCTGAAGATAGACAGGCCCTTCTGCCTCAAAATCTCTCTTCACAGCTTCAAACCAGCAAGGATTTTGCAGCAGAGTTATAAACCTTTAACAACAAGGTTCTTATATAACAGGAATAATTTATCAGCTATCCCATACAATACTGGACACACTGTTTTTCCCTCAAACTGTTGAGACAAACACTTGTGATATAAAGATTTAAAGCTAACAGCTTGCACTGTTTATCTCCTCAGTTTATCACGATTCAAACCATAACTTCACTCTGTCTGTGCTGCACAGAGCAGCATTACTTACAGCCAAGGACTTCCAGTCCCTCCTGAACCTATCTGCTTGACACAAGTGCTGTTTCACTGGCAAGAGTCAGCCAGACCCAACACCAAACCTCAGCCCAAGGAAGCTAAAGTCCTTGTTACCTGAGGCTCACAGAGCAAAAAAGTAGTAGAGATGCGTTAGCCACACTCCAGGGTTAGCAGATGCATTCTACCCATGTTTCTCCTGGCCCTGATGGATTTTCACTGAGATGGTCCAGAGAAGCAAGATGGAAAAATCCAAGTCAGTCATCCAGGTAATATGTCAAAAATGTTCATTTTAAAGAATTTCTTCATGAGAGTGGAATGGAGCTTGTGTTCTTCTGCCAGTGCCGAGCTGCTAGCCATGCCCCATGCTCAGACACCAGCATGGAGCACAATGGGTGGCTACAGCAGGCAGGGCTGGGAAGTGAAGTGACCTCTTTGGGAAGTGACCTCTTTGGGAAGTGACCTCTTTTATGCACTGACAGAACTGTGGGAGTGCCAAATGTCAAACCCTATATAAAGCAACCTAGCTGTCTGATGTTTGAACCCCAAACTGCAGTCATCCAGTTAGACACAGGTTTTGATCTTTTCTTAAACGTAAGGTGTGTGATAACTTCCCCCATATTATCAAAAGCTGATCTTCCACTCAAGCTAATTTGGTAGTTGGCCCTACTTATAGTAGCTTCTGGCAACTCCACGAAGACCTTCTGACTAGTCTAAGGCACCTATGTGCTGAACTTAGCATTTACAAACAACTTCCAACATGCATTTTGTATCACCTTTGCCTGAAGAAGTGACTTCTGGTTATTTGAAAAGAAGAAAAGCTGTATGAGATATTCAAATCTGTGTATTTGCGTCTCAGATAGATGGAGAAAATTAATAGATGGAGGAAATTAGTTTATGTCAGAGATTTAAAAGCTAGGAAACATGACTTCTTGGGGCTTTTTTGTGTGCCACTAAAAGACAGAATTTATCTTATTTTCACTCAAGCCCCCTAAAATGTTCCTCACTGAAGACAACACCCAGCCTAGCTAAAGCTGCTGTGCACAGGTGGCTTCTCCATGACAATCACAGAGCCCTAAGATGCAGCACATGAGAGACCCATGTGGTGGGCACATTTGGCATGCTGTAACTGGCTGTACTGGTAGCAGCCTCCATTTCTGGAGCTTAGATCCAGAGCAATGAGTCAAAGCCCAGTACAACTGAAGGCAGAAATGATGAGAAGCACATGGGTGAAATTCTCCTTGCACTTGCTAGAGAAGTCAAACAGAGGTAACTGGTATTTGCCATTGCTTTAACAGAAAAAGTCAGTGTTTTGGCAGAGTTACAAAGCCAGTCCATTCTTTATATCCACAAAAGGGAGACTGCCCATCCCTGCTGAGGGACCTGACAGAGGAAATGTATTTTACAGCAAACCCAGGTACACCATTGAATTGGGACCTATTTTTACCATGTGCACTACACGCATTAATTGTTACTGCAATGATATTTGCTGACATATCCACTCCAACCATTTACAGAAAAAGCCCAAGAGACAAAACATGCCTTTGCTCCATGAGACAGAGAGAGGCAGGCAGGATGCCACATTGCTTCCTGTGATACACAGAAAATGCTTATCTGCAAGGGATGATTGCAGCTGATAATGAATCTCCAAGCATGCTGTGAGCAGAGCTGAGCCGGCCCCTTGCTGTCCAGCTGAGCCCCAGAAAGGTGAGGATGGAGAGGGCCCTGCTCACAAGCTGGTATTGCTTAGGTCTGTTGTTCTGCTGAAAGTGCCTGCAGAAGCTCTTCATGACCCCGGCTTGCATGCTGTCAGCCCTCCCTTGCTCCAGGGACAGCCGAAACCCTCAGTCATCCATTAGCAATGCACATTTCTGCAACGAGGTGGCAGAACTCTGAGTAGTTTTCGAGCCCTGAGGTCTGTAAAGTGGTTAGAGACCACAAAAGGGGGCATGGAGGGAACAGATCAGCAGTTTAAGGATGGAGCCCCCATCCTACTTAAGTGCAATTAAGCTTTACTAGGTTTGCAGAGAGGATGTTTTAGAAAGAACCTGCAAATGATGTACTTAGTCACATGGTCTGAACTTTTGGGTAGACCTGTGCGGTGTCAAGAGTTGGACTTGATGATCCTTAAGGGTCCCTTCCAACTCAGGATATTCTATGATTCTATGATACTGAGGTCTCTTGGACACAGTGGCACCAGAGCACCCTTTTAAATGCAGAAATTTGCCATTTTTGATGCAGGCAGTCAATATGCTCAGTAGTTACACAGTATCATCCTTCTCAATGTACTGACCACTGCCCTCCCTTGCATGCAGAACGGCTGCATGCTGCAGTGCTGAGTGCTCCTGTAATGGGCTGGGTGTCTGCTAGGAAGACAGCTGTGACCGCTTGGGATTCTCCCTGAGAACAACACCATCCATTGCACAGGCTGTAGATGACAGCTGAACAAAATCAGCTCCAAAACGCCAAAGCCTTAAATGTAGGTAAATATAAGATTCAGAACACAGAGCACTTCGACAAATAATAGCATCTTCCCATGCCTCGCAGTATAAAACATGCAGCTGTTCTACCACCACAATTTACAGGGAAGACATTTCTTCTGGAAGTAAGAGAACACTTCGTATATATTCCTAGCCAGATTGATTACCCCTATTTATATTGTAAACTAAGACAGCACATACTAAAAAGCCATATAGTTAAACAGTTCCAGACTCCAGATCATGGGCAAGGGGTCAGTTTTAGATTGTATGCTGCACAGCCTTCTGCATTTATTACAGATATCACAGTTTTCTGCAACAGCCCTTTTTTATTTTATTTTATTTTATGTGCTTATTCTTGTGGTATTTCAACAACCGCCAGGAAAAGCACTGACATTTTATGGGATCTCAGGGAATCGGAGAATCTACCATTTATTTTTTTTAATTGCAAAAAAAGCCAGCGTGTCACTATATAACAACTGAAATCTGTTCTCGGAACAATAAAACCACCAGAATGAATGCAATCTTATATCTAAGCATACACATTTATCCTGCAGTACGATCAACTGATCAGCCCATACTATGTTGATCCAATCTGTATGTTGTTAAATCATTCTCATCTTATATGCAACCTGCACAGCTGGACAACTCTCATTTTCTCCATAGGGTACTGACAAGGTTTCAACAACCAGCATCATTTCTAAGCAGAATTCTAAAAAATTGTACTCTGCCATGTTTGCCCAGGAACCATTGCTATTCAAACAAAATTTGTCCAGTTTCACCAGGCCAGGAGACCCTGGTAGTTCAACTAAAAGGCACAGAATCAGACTTTACTGAAGTACTCAGTTGGCTCATTTACTCATTGTAGAGAGCTGCTTTTCTAGCCACCTTTGCAGTTTCTTCTTTTTCTCTCTCTGAACACTGATAAGATGAGAGATGTTGAAGTCTCAATTTGGTTTATATTACAGTTTTTGAAGGGATAGGTTTCAGCGTGTTACTGTAACAAATACAAGAGTGAAATTGGAAGAGAGGGAGATTTGAGCTAACACAATTAAAATTTCTTCTTAAAAACAATCCACAGATATCCAGTGCCAAACACAATCTGGAGTCATCAACCAGCATGGACATGAATTAACCTAATAGCTTTTGAAAAAAATATGATCCTAGAAAAAAATCCTCCTATTAAAGTAATTAAGTGTTATCAGAATCACAGAGCCATAATTAAACACAGTTTATAATTAAAACAGCATGTGTCCTAGACAGAGAACACAAGAACAAAGAGAATATAACTGTGACAGCTAATGCCAAAACACACACCAAGTATCAATACTCAGAACACAGTGGAACTTTTTGCAAGTTCCAGATGCAGTGCCTCTGACTTGGTCATCAACACCTCTGATGTATGTAGGCAGGCTCAGAACTCCTCACAGCTTTGCACAATTGTTGCCAAAGTTCAAGCAGAAATCTTGGGAACCAAGCACATGGCACTGAGTGCAAAACCCCAACAAGGGGTTGGGGTTGAGGCAGTGCCAGCTGTGAATGGATGGTGAGTGAGCATGGCCTTAAGCTTAGACAAGACTTGTCCTACCTGGCAGCGGCTGAAGATGTCCTCCAGGGTTACTTGAACGTTGAAGTGCTTCAAAACCTGCAGGGCCTGTTCCTTTGCCTTTTCTGAGCAGTTCACGGAGAAGCACCTCCCTTCTCCTACCTGGGACTGCAGCTTGAAAAGACAAGTCATAAACCAAAAAGACAATAAATGAGACAAATTCCATGCATCCTGATCCTGATCTGTGTTTTTTTTTTTTTTCCTAATACACTTAGTTTGCTTTTAATTACAAATAACATTTGCAATTAATGTGCATTTACAGTCTAAATTTTCATTTAATGGGCACAACAGGTAAATTTTAACACTTAGCCACTGCTGCAAACACTTCTGAGACAACTGAAGCAGTACAGTGTTCATTATATCAAGCACGTTTGCCCAAGTTCCCTTTAACTTATTATTTAGTGCTGTGGGGCTGACTGGGATAGCAAGAAGAAACTGAATTTAATCACAGTTCTAATGTGAAACCTTACAGATCACACACTGTATGCAAAGGTACAATCAAAGAGATGGTGTCTCATGCCAGTTTTATCGTTTCACCCCTTTAAGTTCACTGATGGCCAAAGAGCTTGAAGTGGTTGATGTGGACATCCTTTTCATGTTTGTTCCATATTTGGCAGAAAAGTCTCAATGGGAACAAGAATTGGGAAGTGTCCAGACACATCTTTATGAACATGATGAATACTGACAGCGAGGTGGATCTGCTACATCTTTTACCAGCATAAAAGAACCTAGCAGAGCCTTTCTGTCCAAGTGGAGGGCACACAAAGGCAAAGGAACAAAGGGAACCAGACATTTCCCAGGATGGTATTGTATGCTGTGAAGCAGTTAATCTCCTTTTGTGATGTTGACATAGTACTTTGAAATTAAAGTTTTGCCAGGTAAGATCATTCTGGACACTGCATTACCTACTGCATCAACCGTACGATAGAGGAACAATAGTCTGGATAAGGAACCTGTACCACGGCATGGCTGCACTTGCCTCACAGTATCTTATCATGGGGGAAGTTTTCTTCAGTACTCAGCTACTATCTGGCAAATTAAAAACCTAAGTTCTGCAAATACTCTAAGTAACTATTTGAATAGTTGGGAGCTTTCATATTGGTAGTTTGTAACAAAGAGGCCCCTCACTCTGGCTCGTGTGTAATCCAGAATAGTTTC
This sequence comes from Anas acuta, assembly GCF_963932015.1. NCBI lineage: Eukaryota > Metazoa > Chordata > Aves > Anseriformes > Anatidae > Anas > Anas acuta. Next base: position 894,550 of record NC_088998.1, read on the forward strand.
TAAATTGTTTTTTGGGCAATAACAAAGTGCAAAGGACTTGCAGCAGGCATTATGACATTGCAAACAATGATAGGTCCAATATATTTCCATCAACACTGTTTTGAAGTATGTCTCATGAAGGGCTCTCAACATCTGGTGCCGAGGGTTGGGTTTTGCTTTTCTTTTTTTTTTTTTTTTCTTTTTTTAATGTGTGTGTATATTTATAGAAACAAAAAACCTCCACAGCTTCCACAGTGATCCATGCTTGGTGACTTCCATTCTCTTCCTTCCAATCCAGAAGAGAAGTCTTTAAGTGTTGAAACTATGTCAATGTGCAGTGAGTCAGCAAACAAGAATCTTTCTGATAAAATGCATGGGGATTGAGCTGTCTTTCACCTGCCAAACAAAAATGCTTTGTTCTGGGATTGTTTGGCTTGATTTTTTATTTTCTTTAATGGAGGGCAATTGCACTCCCACTGATGAAGTAGTACATATAAAAGACATTTCACTCCAACCTTTGACCATTCATAAACAACAGAGAGCCTCACAAGACCCTTTACATAGTTCTTAGTGCAGGAAACATGAAATAGCCTAGCCAGCTGTTGCTTTCACATCTGTCTTGTCCTCTTTTCTACTCAGAACATCCTGCACCGCACAAGGATACAATGCCAGAAAAATACCAGAAGCTCTGAACACTTACAGTCTGATATGGTAGTCCAGAGGTTAAAATGACCCTTCCTTCCTGTCGAGCAATCTAGAAAAAAAACAGTAAAAATTGTAAGGAACATGGGCTGAAGCTACCACTGGATTCAAGCTTTCCTCTCAGTCAAAACAGAAAGAACATGAACTGATGATATGGAGTCGTTCCCTGTCTGTCAACAAACACTAGGCCAAGAGTATTTGGGTCTGGTTCAACAAGATGCTTTTGACAGCAATAGCAGCTTAAGGTATCACTCTCTCCATACATGTCCCCTCCCTGCCAATACCCGCCTTGCCTCACATGTGCTGGAACAGCTACTTGTGCATCTGCACTGCAGATGGTCCAGGGAACTGATACACCTTGAAATAATCCTAACAAAAAGTTTTGTGTTTTTTTTTTTTTCTTTAACCCAGACTCTTTCTGTTTCCATGGTCTGGTTCACTAAGAACCAAGCAGTTCTGCTTTCACAGCAATACACAGGGGAGAAACGAAAAATACCCTAAGCGGTTAATTCCAGGGAAAAAAAAAAAAGTAAAAAACAAAAAGTAAAAAAAAAAAGTACCATTAAATGAGCCTGTGAGCTTCATAGACATTCACAGAATCATCTTCACATCTTAAAGGTAAGACAGTGTCACTCTCCCAACAGCCCAAGAGCAGACATATGGCAATTATGCACCCTTCCCAGGCTATAAAGAACATCTTCATCAGAGCTTGTCTCCTGGCTTGCAGTCCTATGCTTTTATCAGAGGTCTTGTCCTTCATGGAAAAGGTCTGCACTGAGTTAACAAGGGTCTCATTCCAACCTTCACAATAGAGTAAGAGAATCTTTGAGATGGTTTGGTGCCAAAAGAAAATAGGAAGCACTAAGCTTGGAACTGCAGTTCTTCAGAATGACAAAAGTGTGGCTGATCTTTGTACGATTAAGTGACATCGCTCCCTTCTACCTCTTTGCCCTCTCCTCTTGGAGGGAAATAGTTTCATGGATTTAGCGATAGAAGCATTCCCCTGTGAACCAGCACTTCTGCTCTGCTAGTGCTGACAAGAGATTGGCACTTTGAGGTAGGCACGAGGTTTTCTCTTCTCTGGCTTTGACTCTGCTGGAAGCCCTTGCATTTTTCACTATTTCCAGATGCGTGTCACGGAGCTCTCTCTTCTGGATCAGAGTCTCAGAAGCTCTCTCTTGATCATTCTTTAACCCTTGCAAGAGGGATTTGGGATCTGAGTCTTGTTGCACTTTCCAGGCAGTTAGACAACACCAAATATAGCCAGGGAACACCAACCAACCAGCCAAACAAAACAATGAGTTTTTTTAAACTTTGCATTGGATAGCTATTCTCTTAAGACCCACTTGACCTATGGCAACATGAAACAAGGGGGAGAACACTCTGAAGACACCTTGTAGTAAAATGAGTAACCAATTTTTTCCTATCCTGACCTTTCAGGTAGCCTATTTCCTCTTTTCTTATATGAAGTCACTGCTTTGGCTGCCAATTCTGCACTGAGAAGGTGATTGGCAAGAACTTCTGAAGTACCTTCCTACAGGCAAAATTACTGTATTTCTTTCAAAATCAACCATGTCTCACAAATAAAGGGAAAAAACCTCGAGGAACAGAAACCTTGAAGTGGCAGCAGAGACAACCCTTTCTGCATGAAATGTACTACATACAGCCTGGATTACTAAACAGCTCTGCCTACAAAACATCCTCATGGCACATTAGCAATAGAAGTCCAGAAAGGCAAGAGCGAATCTTTACCACAGTGATTTACCAACACGGGAAAAGAGATAAGAAATTCCTTTAGACCCATGTGTGCTTCAGGATATGTCGGAGGATTTCACAGCTGTAACACTCCATTCTGACTTCCAGCATCCAGGGTTAATTAGTTCAAGCTTGATAAATCCCCTTATCTAAATGGCTCTGCAGAGGCAGGCAAAAAAACATCAAATAAAAAAGAGAAAAGCAGTAACTCTTCCAGCATATTTTTTTCTGCCTCTGGAACAATCAGTGGGAGAAATGTGCAGAGCCAGAAAACCCATGTGATAGCACACATCTGACCAAAACCCACAGAGGAGACGTGCTGCAGAAAGGGGCTCAATTCCTTCTCTTCTCCTGAAAGAAATAACCAAGTGCAGTGCCAGGACCATGTGGGAGATGTGTGCTTACAGACACAAACAGAAAGAATCCAAGCAGAGTGTTGGAGTGGGTGTCAGGGTTTTTGCTCCACCCCAAGTGCTGCAGAGAGGGCATTGTCCTCAGTTTCACAATCTATTAAGAAGATAGTATCAACTTCCTTTGGAAATAGGCTGAGACCTTCTGGATAAAAAGCACTCCCTAATAACTTAGGATTATTACTTAGCCCTTTACATGGCTGTCTGTTCAGCTAACTTTCATCTTGCAGAGGTGAATGAGCACAAATGAATTACTACAAGACAGACCTGTAACGGCAATGACGGATGAGAGGGCAGAGAGAGACCCTATGTTTTGAAGCTAGCACTGGTAATGGAAAGATTCTTAACAACCTAAAGGATTCTGAACTAAAGACAAAGAAGGTTTCAAAAACAGTGCCACAGATTTGTAATTTAAAGGAAAGAGAAACTGTGCTTGACGTTATAGCCAAGGCCTTGCACAACATGTGTTGGGCAGCACTACACGCCCTTGAAGAGGCAAATTGCAGTGCTCTGTTTGCAAGGTAGCTGTCCAGGAAAAGCTGTGACCATCTTGCTGTGTCAGAGGCCCAGCAGTGACCCTGAGCCTAGGCCAGCAAGGGCCCAGTTCAGACAGAAGTGGAGTAGACAGCAATCATCTGCTTCAGGATGTGTACTGGAAAGGCACCCAGCCAGCAATCTACTGGAGAAGTGGATCACAAAACTCAATCCAACCCTGAAGTCTTCCTACCCATCATCTGAAACTCTCTTAAAATACAATGTCCCAGACAGTTAACTGATGAGCTTAATAACTATAAATGTACTCCGTCCAGTGCTGCTGTGCACTTGCTGTACTGCTGGTATTTCAACCCTAGACTTCTCTTCAGCATTCCTGAAAATCATAAATTTCAAAGAGTTACAGCATGATTTCATAACATGGCCTCAAGTGCTAGATTAAACCATAAACCTAGCCTTGCTTCTTAACGCAGGCACATTTGTAACAAGGTCTCCAGAGAAATTTTCCTTCTACTGACCAAACATCAAAAGCTATGTCCTAATCTCAAAGGCAGTTCTCATCTGTTCTCTGTGAATTCACTGTGCATAGCGGTGGGAAGGTAGAAAGACTAGCAAACCCAAAGAATGTGGTTTACATCAAGACTATGGAGAAAGACATTCAAAAATGAGATGAGATCAGAGATTAGATCTTCCCATCACATGAAGCTCTGCTAACTGCAGTATCAGAAGTCCCCTTTGTGTCCCCTGGATCCAAACCAGGGGGACAAACCCACAGCGATTCAGATTCAGGTACACATTGCTCCCTCTGCCTCCTGAGACTCAGCCAAGCCTAGGCCTCTTCTCCAACTTGCCAGTTCACCTGGAGTTTTGGGGAAGTGCATATAGCCTTGTGAGGGAACCTTTTACACCATGGGAGCTGCAGGAAGCCAGTTCTACCAGCCTTCTGGATATTATCCTACTTCAAAAGATACCAAGTTTGCCTCAGTGTGCAAATTATTCTTGGAGGTGAAGATGATTTTGAAGACCAAGAGCACAGTCCATTAAAAACAAACAAACAAACAAACAAACAAACAAACAAACAAACCCACAACTCAACTTTGAGTACTTCTGAATCCATTTGAGATTCCACCAAGCCTTTTCTTAGACATTAGTGACCTAAGAAACTAATGTGATTTTCTTACGAGCTTCTGTGCACTTCTGAAGTGCAGCATTGTTAAGATCTACTGCAGTTACCTCAGGCTGGTGGGCAATCCTTTAAGGTTAGTATAAGGAGCACCCCACTGCTCCACCAAGTTCTGCAAAACTGCAGAGAAGCACATCCACTGAAACTTTCCCACCTCCTTCCAATTGCCCACCTAGACGACCCAAAAGAGGGACTTAAAATTCCTTACAAAGAAGTTTGTACAAAAGAAACTGGAAGACCTGGCCAGAAACAGAACTGGGATAGGATTTGATAAAGTAAAGAAAAATGTATTTAAATAGAAATAACGTATTCTTTATAGGGATAACAAAAAGGAATGCAAAGGGTGGCTTACCCAAATAATGGCAGCTGTACACACAGAATGATGCTGCATAAGAGATACTGAATATCTTCTTTCTTTACCAGTAACAAAACTAAACCGCTAGGGGATTGGGTGCATACAAAAATATCAAGGCTTGGGATGGAGTCAGAAGCCCCTGGTGAGGAACAGCTGGACGCATGCAGCCCTTCTTCAAGAAAGACCTCCCTATTTTGCCACAGAGTAGGGCACCAGGCTTGGGCTAGTCTAGACCATTACACAAAGCCACTGATGCATTTTTTACCCAAGGTGCCAGACCAGAGTACTGCTGTCAGGCAAGACCATGTTTCAGGGAAAGCACATGGCAACCTGTGTCTAGTTCACAGGCTGCTTTAAGTCAGGTCCAGCACAACTTGTGCAGATATTTATCCCCCAGCTGCATATCTGCTTTGCCAAACAACTGTGTGCACAGCAATACAGCAGCTAGAATATAAATGCAACATGGTAAAAATGTCACTGCCACCCCAACAAATGAGACTTGGAAAAATTACAGGGTGCCCATACTCAGATACAAAGCTGCTCTTCCCAGAGAGGCTGGTACCTGTGAATAGAAGGCTAAATGTTTTTCTAAGGGTGGGCTGTGAGCTCTTTGCCCTTAACATGTGGAAAGATTTAAACACAGAAATAAAATTTCAGTAAGAATTTATATTATTTCACCATTATTAAAGACTTTCCGTGTCCATGATTATGACAGCACTTTTTAATCAATTACTTCCCCAGTTTAGTTCTAATTAAATGTCACTATGAAATAAATACAGAAGAATGCAAACTGATGTCTTCTCACAGAAATTAACTGTGGGCAAACAGTGGAACACACTGACTCCTGCATCAGTGGTCCTGCTCTCATAGGCCAGCAGATCTGAGATTGCAGGTCTGACATGAGAAACTTGCCATGACAACTGTTGTTCAAATAAAGCATTTAGCGAATAGCAGCAGCACAATATGAAGCAATACACAGGACACAGACGTCAAGTTTATCCTGGGAATGGGGTTTCTCAAACCAATGCATGAGCATTAGTCTTATTATTATCTCATGCATTGGTCTAAAAAAAAATAAAAATCAATGGCTGCCCAAGCACAACTTACAAAGCTCTCAGGCTTTTAAGTCTGATCTCATAGAACAGAAGGTAAAGGAAAAGACCTCTTTGCCTACCAATACTTGAAGTCACTTCGACAAGTGGCAGTGAACAAGAAGGACCAAATGCCAGGCTACTCAGGAGTGCTTGGTGCAAGGAGACATGCAACATGGCTGATAAGTCATTTTAGGGAAATGACCTTAATGCAGAACAAACACCGTATCTGTATACACTTACATGTTCCTGGTGACGCTGGTTTGAGACTGTGTTGGAACAACACCCAAACTGTCAATCTTGTGTTTGCTGACCAGGATCCAAACCTTTATCCTGGACTTTGCAAAAACATTTGCTGGTTTTTGGGTGTACAGCGTTCAACATTCAACTTTTATTCAATTGAGACTGACAGATATAAAGCACAGTGGGAGGAGTCTATTTTTATCTTTGATTATCCAAGCACAGATCAAAGGCTCTGCAATACAGTAACACTCCAAGGGCTTTTGATAGTGAAAGGATGTTTGTCTGGTCACCATAGAGAAAGAGATGTAAAACATCCTGTCTGTAGCATGATAAGGTATCAGGATGAGAAGCGGAGACAGGGCTCTGGGGGAAGGCAGTGAGAATTAGTTTGTTTAAATGACTTGTGTAAGCTTGGCAGAGATGAGATATTAATTATTTCTGCAGAAGTTAGAGTTTGCCCAGGATTCAGGCCAAAAAGACATCTGAAGAGGAAACATGCTGTGCACCAGGCTGGGTGATCAGTGCACATTTGATAGCAACACACTGTGTGGGCTGGATATCTCCATTTCAGCCATGGTAGAAATATGTCTGAAATGAAGAAGCATGTGTCTCTCCTCCGAAAGGCAGAGGGTCAAAGTGGTTACGTGAGTCCAGATCAATGTTTGTTGTCCTTGACACTCATCCTTTCCCAAATATTCCACTGCAATTTGTGGCTGATCAACTTTGAGGCATCTCACTAGCTGGTAGCCAGCTAGGAAGTTACAGGGCAATTTTATTATGGAAATTTTCCCATTCATACTGAACAGCCAACTTTTAATTATGCTTCTTCTTGACTGACCCAAGCTGGGCAGTTATTGCAAGTCACTAACCAGTAATTCAGCAAGCAGCAGACCTTCTCCAAGGAGTGTAGATGGGAACTATAAACATGCACGCTCAACTAACCTCAGCAGCTTTCCTATGGTCATCCTCATTCTCCAGCATCCGGACATCTACACCAAGGCAGCGAAGATAGCGTCCAAGGCCTTGCAGCATATTATCACAGACCACACTGAACTCTTTGGCGGAAATGGGAGCAGGGGGACGTGAGGTCTCCTTTTCAGATCCTTTGCATTGCTACAGAAAAGCAAGACATCTGTAAGCAGTAGAATGGAAGACTGATTGCCATTACACTTGTGCTTTTGCCTCCCTGCATTCATTCAACCAAATTCTACTGTCCCCTGCCACATGTATTACAATTTCCCTCATGCTCTGCAAAACCTCTAGCTCTCCTTTCATGTCCTTTCTTCATTGACTACCTACCACCTGGGCAGGAGGCAAGACATGATGGGGCTAATTCTAAATTACACATTTAGTCACTGGCAAACCAGCCACCCAAAGGAGAGATCCGCACTTTCCCTGGAGAAATTCCAACTTGGTTTTCTTTGATCTACAGACACTGATTTCCATGAAGTCACAGAAATGTATCTTCAAGACTGCTATTCCCCTATCAAATTAGGCTGCAAATAATATAGATGTGCTGAGGTTATTTTGTGGGAGGGGGATATGACAGACAGACGGAGAAACAGGTAGACAAAGCATCACATCAGCCTTGTTATCTTCGGAAGTTTAAAAATAGACAGTGCCTGAATTCTGTTTATTTCATTTCAAATGTCTGCTCCCGGGTGAGTTCCTGTAGTTGGAGACTTTGTCTTTGGAGGCTCCCAGAAGTACAATAGTTAAGTTCGTGGAGAAGGGAAGTTATTAAGGAGCCTCCAGGGTTCAGCTTTGCCTTCAGGAACTGGAGTCAGCTGGGATGGCTGAAGGAGACAGCCACCATCTACGTGGGGCTATGATTCTGTGATTTTATGCTCTTTGCAGCATTTCAGATTAGCTCTGCAGGAGCTGACTCAGGCCTGGAAATGCTGTAGAGCACCATGCAGATACACCTGGGCTGACTGTGTGAACTAGGTCCTAGAGCTCAATTTGCATGATGACACCTCTCGGCAGCTGCTCCATGCGCTCAAAGCTCTGCAGCACTGGGTGGACTGGCTGGACTGTCACTGGCTCCTGAAAGGATACTGGCGGATGCCCTGAGGCATCAGAATGCTGTGATAACAGATCAAGTTGACCCTTCGTTGTTGAGGTAGTTGGAAGACACTAACCCTGTGTTGCTGCCTCTGTTCAAACAGATGTAAAGGAGCAGCAGCTGGCTCTTAGCTCGTGTTTATTCAATGGCCAGCAATGTTATACGTAGCTTTTTTCTCACGTTTCATGCCAGCAGAATGCAAAAGGCTTCTAAAGGAGAACAGTGTCATTAGCCCCACTTCAGAGAGTGGACAAGGAAACACCAGCAAAAAGAGCTTGGATTCAGGCAGGACACAGTCAGGAGAAGTCTGCTTTTTTGAGTCCCATGCCAAGTTTTATCAACCACCTCTTGGCTAATGAATCTGACTGTACAAAACACAACAACGGCACATGAGTTCACAAGGTAATTCAAGCCTGAAGTGCTAACTTTCCCCATCTCTGCAGCAGCCAGTCAGATCTGTTGTAACATACAATTCTCCCATGAACACAAGAGTGCTTAGGAAACTACTGAGCAGCTTTGTGTTTTACTGCCTAAGACTAATGGGATAGTGTACATTCACACATGCTTGGTAAGGAGGATCCTGGTAGCTGTACGTGAGAGTATCTCAGTCCAAGCATGGAAGGTAGTACTGACTTCAAGAGATAAAGTCACATTTGGGACTGCTTGGAAGGATGTGCAGCCATAGGGAGTCTCGTCAGTTAATAAACAAAACTTGACTTCTGTTGATGTTTTAATAGGTGCATAAACAACCAGATAGCTGCATTTTAAAAGTAGAACTTTATTACTAAGAGAGAAGGTCCAGTCACGTTCCAAAATATTGAAGAGGTCACATAGCTCCAAGTTGCCAGCTGAGTTTTAAGGCTCTACCACAACATACATTGCAAGGGTATGCTAGTCACAGTTTATGTGGTGGTGGACTGGGTGCCAGATACAAACCATCAGAAGGAAGACTTCTTTGATTGATTGTTTTTGACTTTGCAGACTTTTACTGCAGGCACAATAAAGGAGGCATACACATTGTGAAATCATAATGTAGAAGGTCAGTTAAAAGCAAAAGTAAGGAAGTCGGAGCTTAAACCTGATTAATGCACCACTTAGGCCATAGAATTCAAACTCACACTAATGAGGAAATGCAGAAGGAGCGTTTCTACTAGCATTGTTAGCTAGATTCTGCCACACAGATCTATACCAACATTTTGCAAAGACCTAAACCTAAAATTGAAGGGAAACCTGAACTAAGGCACACAAAGGAGGAAACACATTTTAGCAGTGAAGGGGAGGAGCAAGAAAGATGTTTGCTGCAATAGTCCTGAGAACAGACTACACACAGGCATGCCAGGCATAGCTAATAGTATGACTGAGAGACAAGGCAACGTATGATTTGCAGGGGTCTTGAGCAACATGCAGCTCTTTGAAGATGTTTACAAACCTGTCCACAAGGTGACGGTACCTCTTGTTTATTCAGCTGCTTCTTTGCCCTGGCTTTTATGGTTGGTTTTCCCACCAGACTCTTAGTCAGGTCTGAATTCAGACCAAAGCTTGTTGGATCTTTACACAGTTTCTCGTAGATCTCCAGCAAACAGTATGCATCTGAAGCTGAAAAAAACAAAACAAAACAAAACAAAACAACACCAAAAAAACAGAATATGAGCATCAGCTGGATTCATTCAAAAGCCAAAAAGAAGCTTTCCTGATGCAAAGAAAAGCCAGCATCTTTGTAAATGCCACTGAATGCACACAGCCTGTGAAGCTCCAGCTCATTAGTGTCATAGAATCATAGAATTTGGGTTGGAAAGGACCTTAAAACTCATCTAATTCCAACCACCCTGCCATGGGTAGGGACACCTCCCCCTAGATCAGGTTACTCGAAGCCTCATCCAACCTGGCTTTGTTGTACCCTGTACTCTTTTATTGATTCAGTGACCATCATAACCTAACACACAATCAAAAAGAGTCAAGGCAAAGGAACCCAAAACTGATAGGCCCTCTGTTGTCTCTTACTGTAATGTTATGCAAATTTTAGTGTGTCTGTTTAAACCACGAGGTAAGATAACTTCAGCCAACCCATTTCACTCTCCATTGTTACTGAGCAGCGGCTTGCCCATGGTTTATTATTGCATCTTAGGTATGGGAAGGTAAATTCCCATTAGATGCAATATCTTAAAAAGTAATACCTGAGTTGTTTGCAATCACCTGCCCACACGCACTACCATCCAGCCTCTGTTCATTGCAACGGGAACTAAGTCTCCAAGCCAGTTAAGCCAGTTAAGTTACAAGCCTTGGTGATTAACTTTTGTGGGAACTGTGTCAACTTCAAGGATAGCTGAATTTAACAAAGGGCTGGTTCGCTTCAGTAGGCTGTCCTTTGATGCCTCAGGAAAAGATTTAGACTCAGACTTCTGACTCTGGGGTAATCAGCAGTAAAAACCACTGTTGCCTCCACCATACCGATTCAGTGCTACAGTCTTTGACACCATGTCTACCCATTTTTAACATTGCTCTAACGAGCACTTCACTATGACAAATAAACACAGCACTTGTTGCCCAGAAATGCTGTGAAATGAGGCAGAAGGAAGTGGACTTTCTTCCTTTCATTTACTGAGAGGAGTATCCACTGAGATGTTTCATCAGACAAAATCTGCAAAGCACAGGAATTCTTTCATGAAATAATGAATCACTGGACAGATTAAACTTCAACCATTAAAGCTATGTCTGCAAAAGGACAAATATACCATGTGCCAGCTTCTCTGAACAGGAATTAATCCGCAGAGCCATTTTTCTTCATTTGCTACTTAAAACAATTTTTCTGGTGCCAGACAACAGACAAACATGTTGTCTAATGGACAAATGTAGCACCTTGTGACAGAGTCAGTGACCAGACCTGCATATATGATCTGTTCCTCCCGCAGCGGCCGTTTCTCCCAGTTAGACAGCTGCTCTGTTTTATCTAGAGGTTTTCCCAATACATGTTGTACCAAGAGGCTGAGCCCTTTCTCTGGCTGCCTGATCCCTTTATCCTCATGGCTCTGCTCAACCTTCCGGCTGCTCTTCTTCCAGTCAATGGAGGCCTTCTGAAGCTGATGGAAAAAGAAGGATATAAAACACATGGTTATAAAACAAATTCTACAACACCTCCTGTTTTGGTGGGTGGGGCCACACAGCAACTCTATCATTTTTATATCTTGCCTGGCACATCAAATCCCATTGTCTCAGACAAGGGCTGGGATGACATTAGATGTATAAGGTGTCCGACTATTTGCTTAACAAACACACTTGCTGGAAAGAAATCTGCTTCATAGCCACAAAGGCAAAAGAAATAGTACAGACTGACAACATTGCATCATAGCAGTGGGGCTGTGATTGTGACTTCAAGATTTTCAGGGTGCTCAACCACACTGAAGGCTGTTGAACACCAACTTAATATAAGTTCAACACCTTTCTCCTCCTGGATCCAGAGAAAAGGTATTCCTGCAACACAGTGGGCAACAGCCTTTCTGAAGTTGCCATTTCTCAGATAAAACTGAGGTAACAGTTGTTGGCAGGTACTTCAGACACCACTGCACTTCCCTTATTAAGCTATCAATCCCAAAGATCTGGATCCTCCCCAGTCCACAGTCATTAAAATGGTTGTCCTTAACATTTCTGCAGAATGCTAAAAAAATAGTGTGTGTTAGGCCATAGACATCTGTATCTCAGATGAACAGAAATTCCTGTGCTTAACCTGCAGCCCTTCTGAAATGTGATGAGTTTTCTACAAATCATGAGCTTCATATCTGCTTCAACATATTGTTGGAATATCAGTGTTTGTACAAGAATTTATTCACATCAAGTTCAAGTATGCCTTGTGCTCAGGAACTTCTTCATAACTGAACAAAGCTGTATCTCCATTTTCATAACTTGTATGAAGTCTATGAAAAGATTATTAGTATACCAAGCACTCAGTTGATGAAAAGTAAATGCTTCTGTCTTTTGTTACAAAATCAGATTACCCTCAAAGCCAGAAGAGGAAAGGGCCTATTCACTCTCTTAGCCATCTCCTTGCCAATACAGGATACGAAAGTACAATGCTGTGAAATCATGACAGTTATCTACTGGCACACAAGCAGGAGGCACATTGTTCCATATCTTCACATGTTCACCCTTACTTGTTTGTCTACTGTGAGTAGGTCCACTACACCTTGTGATTGCTTATCCATGCCTTTCAAAGCAAAGCATGTGGCTGCAAGACTGCTAAGGTCTCCAGACATCCCATAACCTGGAGAGAAAAAAAAATACCACACAGTTATAAAAACTCAAATCATGGCTAATGCACTGCAGCTTTTTTTCTTCTTCTTCTTCTTCTTCATTTTTTTTTCCCTAGTTTGGAGTTAAAATGCTTGTAATATATGTGTAAACTTTGGTGAAAAGACTGTTCTGATAGGGAACAATGCAGACTCCCATCTCTCCTGTTCTGAAGAGATACCCTTGCAGATCAAGACTTGGAGAGAAGAAAAGGTAGATGAAAAATGCTGAGTTTAAACTCAATTTTGTTAAAAACTGCTAGATCAGTGAAAGGTGAACAGAACAAGAAGCTTTTAGCTTCTAAGAACTTGAAAGAGAGAACTATGAATTTGTCCTTGAACTCCTGCCAAAAAGCCTCTTCACAGAATTGAAAACCATGTAAGACCGGTGAACTATTGTATGGTAAGTTGGAGAACACTGGTGTCCAGAAGGACTGATTGTAGAAGGAGTGATTAAAGACCCAAGGCAGGGGAGAAGAGAAGCATGTTACCTAGTTTAGTGATGGCTGCATCTGAGTAGAGCATCTGGATAAAATGGGGAAGCTTCTCCTTCTCACCCTCCATCTCAGCTTGTTGAAGGAGTTGTGGCAAATCAAGCAGGAACACCTCATCCTTCACAGCGATTTGAAGGAGGGAGACACGGGGCTTCCCAACCATGCCAAACGAAGGCCTCCACTCCATGTCAATAGCAACAATCTGTCCAGGCTGCAACAGAGACAAAAACTTCCTGCATTTGCAGACTGTCCTTACTTAAACATAGCTGGGATAAGCTTGAGCAACAGTCAGTATCCAGAATACAAGTGTTTCCTTTTCAACAACTGCATCTCTTTGCTGGTGTGCACACTACAACAGTCTCAAGTGACTTTCACAGCACACTTGAGTTATCCCCTTGGGGCTTCCCTGCTACAGCAATTCCCAACACATTCCCCAGTCAGACAAGCCTTTAGGCCTCACTGCAGTCCTTGACTTCTGGAGGGAGATACTTGATGGCAGTGACCCACATACAATCCCATGTACCAGCCTGTTATGGAGTTTCTGCTCCTTGACCTTGCAGATACCAGAGTTACACTCACCTGCAGCACCTTTTCCCAACACTGCAGCATCTCTTCCCACTTTTGCAGGAAATGAATATTTGCACGTGGAATAGGAAGCTGGTAATAATCCTTCTTGTTGATCTCTTCATAATTCTCTGCTTTTGTGGCCTCTTCTACACTGCACAGAAGCAGATGCAATAACTTTAAACAATGCAACGAGGGGAAATCCTGGTTTGGAGGAACTTTGGGTCATGAAGTCTTAAGCCCCTGATTTCAGCCTGGTCCTCTATTTCCCCATGCTACCTCTTTCTCTTTGCTCATTTTACCTGTAATCACTGCAAAGCATCCTGACTCATCTTCTCTTTTTATTCCTATAAATGGTCACAGAAATGGCACTGTGTCTGAGACCTCACCACACTAATGCATTGTATCCACAGCAAAGAAAAGTCAAACCAAAACACTTGTGTCGGAGTCCCGGTCCCTGTCCTCAATGCTCATCCCTCTTTCCCAGAATTGATGAAATTTGGATGACAAAGTTGGGCAGCTGTTTCCACATTCAGAGATAACACATTTTAGATTTACTGCTTTTTGCCCTGGAGGTTAACATGGAAGTCTGCTAGTTCCCACGGTGTAATACATAACAGAGAAGTCATCTCTGACCAGCATTGTGTCCAAACAGGAGCTTCACACTTCCTCCCAACATAAACTGGCTCAGAAAGAGAACCTCGGACTGCTTCACACTAAGATTACATCCAGCCAGGCGAGTCTCTCTCATCATTGATAATGCAATGGCTTGGGAAGACTTCATGTACTGCCTGTTGCACCTTCTTCTTCTCTACCACCTTGTAAAATGTTTGCATACTCTGTACAAGAACATTTGCCCTATACTGCACAGCCAGCACTACATTGCCAGCTGACCCCACAGACCATGTGCCTGGCCTATGCTACTCCCTCCACTTGGGTTTCAGATGGTACCATGCAAAGGAATTAGTATCTCTGTATTTAACACACTGGAATTGTTGGGAAGATGCCAGCAGAATGAGCTAACTGATTTCCTACAACAGGATCTTACGCAGCACATTTTCTTTACAAAATGCAGCAGAGTCTCTTGAAATGGCCTTGTAAGTGGAAGGTCAGCATATTGCTGTGGTGTCTCATCCAGATGATGCAATCAGAGGAAAGAAACTAATAAAAATATCCAGCTATTTTGGACATATCACAAAGTTTTGGACACCCTCTTTCCCAGAGACCTGAAATGGTTTATTATTTGAGAAAATATTTACTAACCTTATGTTTAGGGGACTGTGTGACTAATTTTGTAGCAGAGCAGCTTTCACTGTACAAACACTCTTTTCCATGGGTTTGTGTGCATGCGGAAGTCAATATTTGTGTAAAATATTTAATGAAGGTGTGCAGTCTCAGGTCTCCGGGAATATTCTCGTCTGTGGAGTTCAGGAGCAGCGTGTGGTGTGAGCAGTGACAGAGATGATGTCATTTATATGCTGGTACCACCTTGTTCTCTACACTATGAACACCCTCTCCAGAAACCTGCTGCTTTGTTAGGTCAACAAATAATATAGCAGAAGGATTGTTTTATTAGATTCTGTGGCTCCATTGATTTTATAGCAGCTACTGCAGTAGGTATCATGACTGGATGAGTAAACTGGGACAACAAAAGGCTTTGCTTGTCTGCCAGAACTCATCATGAATGGCACAGCACATCCTAATCTGTGTGCCTTCACTCCACCTGGGCATGATACAGGCTTCCTGGAGCAGAGACATGCAGAGAGATTCCTAACTTCTTTGGTTTTTATCTCCCTAGATGCAGTCTGTGGTTAGATCACACTCTTGTTAACCACCTCTTTGTGTTTTGAGGGATTACACCTCATGCAAAAACCTCCTGGCTCCTAACAGGTAGCTGGTACAGATTGAGGAGGGAGGAGGAAGCAGATCCACTGATGCATCAGAGCTACGCAGAAGCAGGTCCTAGACAGACAAGAGTTTCCTGTGCTCCAAGAAAGCCATGTATTGTCTGGAGAAGTGAGCCTTTGCAGTCAGTGTTAGAGGGTAAATACATGTGTCATATTTCCCGAGGTTACACGGAACTTGAACATGAACCAGTGCAGATCTGCAGTGGAAGAAAGATCAGATCCCCAGTCATGAACTGTTTAAGGCTATCTGTGATATCCTCCCCAAACGTTAGTATTAAGAAGTAGGTACTCATTGAATTACTCATAATTCAATTAAATCCAATCTATACTCCAAATATATGATTTTTAGTTAAGAAAAGATCCTTTTTTTTTTTTCTTTTTCTTTTTTTTCCAGAATTACCTCCTCTAGGAGATGGAAATTTACTGTGGTGCTGTTTACAATAGACCTGATGATAAACTTGTTAGAGCAGGTAACCTTGCCCAGTCTCAGGCTTGCTCAAAATGGTCTCCCTAGTGAAAGGTCAGCATTAACCAGACATCCAGTGACTGTTGAATGGAGTTCATAATTCTGACACATGATACCAGAAGGAAAGTTTTCCACTAAGAACACACGGTAAAAGGAAGCACTCATGTCATCAGGATGCAGCTGCATGTTCTGCAGAAACATCTGAAAGCCCCAGACTATGTGGGGTAGTAAAAGAGCAAGGGCATGCAGACTCTGCCTCTGCTTTTTGCAGAGTTGCTTTTTGCAAGTTGCAAGCTTCCAACTTGCTACCAGAGGAGCAGGGGTCATCAGCTTTCTGCTGGCTTTAATCCTCCCCAAACAGGCAATGAGTGATATCACCAACAACTGGACCACAGTTCGTATCAAGTCAGATTCAGATTTCCATTATACACACCGAAAAGTTCAGACCCATATATGAACTTACTGCTTTGTATTACTGGTTCCAAACATTTCATGTCATTTCAAATGTCAGCAAAGCTTTGAGCTATGCTGCACTGAAACCAGACAGCCCACAGATCTCTTGTATTTGCATCAAGTATTCAGGGATTGGTCCTCTTCTATGCAGAGAATCCTGCAGATGAATTCTCTGCAATTAGATGAATTCCTGTTCTTAAATGAGTGGAGAAAATGCTGCTTGTTTGCAACAGGTCTCCAAAATGCCTGTGCGATTAGCCTGAACCCAAGGACTGTGGTAGCCTGCAGTTTTGCAGGAGTTCGGTTCATGAACATACATGGGCACAGAGGCTACCAGACTCTGTGTTTATGGGACTAGACCGAGGTTCCAGGTACCCTGTGCAGTCCTGGGTGAGACCCTGAGAGGACCCTAATGCAGCATCACCTGCAATCTCTGCAGTTCCTCAAGACTTGGCAGTAGCCTGCACATGTGCAGGACTTTTTGCAGGAGAAAAAAAAAAAAAAAGTTCTAAAAAGGGTCCCAAATAAGGCAATCTCTTAATAAGTTGCTTTAACAAAAGCTTGTGGACAGACTCACTAAAGCATGGCAGAAACACCATCACTTGTGAACAAAAGGTGAGCAACTGAGGACTCAGAAAATTATTTGTAATGCATCATTTATCCAAATGCAGCCATTCTTCCTCTATACAGTATAGCTAAGCAACTGTCTGGGACACTGCTGCACGAAGAGGATGATTTGGGGTTGCTATCTCCCAGACACAGCACAGAATACCCAGAATCAGAACTACAAAGCTCTGGCACTCCTCCACATTTAGCGCACTGTGGGGATCAGACAGTTTCTAATCCTTTAATTGGCTATATTTGGCCTTCTTAAATTTTGAGCCTCTTCTCAACTTCCTACAGCTTTGGCTGCACTCAGCGTTGACCTTTTCCCTCTGCAGACCCCTCATCCTACCCCTTTGCTCCTCCTGCACCAGCAGGTTCACAGAGAGCCTTGGCTGGGGCCGTTTGCCCAGTTCTCTGCACTTGAAATCAAGGAGTTGTAAGAACCCATCTTAATATAAGGGTTCTTTTTTGTAGCTCTGCCTTTGCACTCCCCTATCAGGTCACGCAATGGAGTGAAGTTAGGAGAGGAAATGCGGCTGCTGCAGGCTAACGTGCTGCATACAACACAGGGGTCCCAAAGCAAAAGAGGAAACATGGCACTGCATTACTGGGATTGCACTAGAGGAAGGAAAAGGGATGGCAAATAATTAGGGGGCTGAAGGCTTATAACCTCACTTGGTAAACTTGTGCCTGGGAGTCTAGTTTTATCCCAAATTCAGTTAACACAACTCTTCTAGGATCTGATCCCAAGTGTCAAAAATCCCCATTACTTCTGAAAGCTTTGGATGAAGCAAAAAATACAGACTGCCTTAAGAGGAAGGAAGGAAGGAAGGAGGAAGAAAACAGACATGATTAAGAATTTTTGAGGAACTTTATTTTGTTGCCCACAAGTCTCCCAAAAGGCATTAAATCACATTAAAGTACATGGGGGATGTAGAGTATATGGACAACTTACACAGACATGTAATGAACTCAATAAAATAAATGCATGTTCAGATCCTACCTGCATCATTTCATTTTCACTAGTGATCTGGCAGAGGGAGTCTGAAGACCTGTCCACAGCATCTCAAACAGCTTTTAAATACTCATGAGTGAGTTTAAAATGCATCTTTTCAGACATTTCCAGGCTTATGAAAAGCAAATTTGGCACGTTCATCACCAAGACGTGATCTCAGTAAATGGAGAAAGCTTTTGCAAAATTATCTCACGAAGGTATAATGGGTTTATGTGGCAAGGTTTTGGTAGTGGGGGGCCATAGGGTGGCTTCTGTGAGAAGAATCTAGAAGCTGCCCCATGTTAGGGAAGGGCCCCACTGCTGACCAGAGCCAAGCCAATAAGCGATGTTGTTTGCACCTCTGTGAGAGCATACATGTATTTAAGAAAGTAAACAAAACAAAACAAAACAAAACGATGCTGCCACACAGCAGCTGGGAGAGTGAGAAGAGTGAGAAACAGCCTTACAGGCACCAAGGTCAGTGTAGAAGGAGGGGGAGAGGTGCTCCAGGCGCCGGAGCAGAAGTCCCCTGCGGCCTGTGGTGAGCCCCATGGTGAAGCAGGACGTCCCCCTTCAGCCCATGGAGTACCACGGTGGAGCAGGGTTCCACGCTGCAGCCCGTGGAGGAGACCACAGTGGAGCAGGTGGATCTGCACCGATGGAGGCTGTGGGCTGTGGAGGACCCCTGCAGGAACAGATTCCGGGCCGGACCTGTAGCCCGTGGAGAGGAGCCCACGCAGGAGCAGGTGACCTGGAAGGAGCTGCTGCACATGGGGGACCCAGATTGGACCAGTTTGCTCCTGAGGGATGGACCCCACAGTATGAACCCGTTCTTGAGGAGCTGCTACCCATAGGAAGCCCACACCAGATCAGTTCAGCAAGGACTGCATCCCATGGGAGGGACCTCACAGCACAGGGGCAAGAGTGACTGAAAATGAGTGGCGGAGACGAAGATCCATAGACTGACCACAACCCCCATTCCCCCATTCCCCTGCGCTGCTCAGGAGGAGGTGAAAGAGGGTGGATGGGGGGAACACATTTTTGGTGTCTTTCCTTTGTTTCTCACTTCTCTAGCTTGTTAGTAATAGGCAATAAATCTTACTATCTCCCTACTCTGAGTCTGTTTTGCCCATCACAATACTTGTTGAGTGATCTCCCCATCCTTATCTCAACCCTTGAGCCCTTTGCATTGTATTTTTCTCTCCCTTTCCCTTTGAGGAGGGGGAGTGAAAGTGGTTATGGTGGAGGTTGGCCGCTCACCTGAGTAAAACCACCACAGAAGGAAGAATTATGGTAGATTATTTTAAGCAAATACACAGTCTTTGTATGATAAGTAGTCTACAACGAACGGGAATGAAACAGTATTTACCTCTCTTGGATCTTAAGCTTTTGAAGCTCATCAGCCACTCCATTAGGTAGTATCTCCTTGGGCAAATTGCAGCGTTGTGCCCATCTTGCTGCAGTGTTCAAATCACAGTAACTGATTAGCAACTGTATCAGGTGCCCTTGAAGCCATTGATTCTCTCCAACTGTGCTCTGCAAGGAATTAGGGGTGAAGGAAGACCGTCAGTGCAATTTCCATCACAGGTATATCTCACCCACTTTAAGGACATCCCTGTGGTCCTGGACCAGGGTAGAAAGGAGCAGGAATTCCTACACTACAGGAGTGACATTGCTCAAGCCCTGCAAGTGCTGCACTTCTTTCTGCCAAGATATGAAAAGCACATCTGACCCCTGAAATCTCACTGATGTCTTTGGATTTCTCGGCAGCAAGGCTGCTCCAAACTGCATTTGTTCACGGAATGAGACTGAAGGCCACAGATGCAGCATAGATAAACAAGAGTAAAACAATGTCATTTAGCCAGACTGATGACAAGCATGTTATTTGGTTGGTCTGAGATACTGATTACATTAAGAAAAATCAGAACTAGTGACTGACCAGAATACAGGTCTTTGAGCTGATTAGGCAGGTAATTATGGAAGGGGCTAGGGTTTGTACTGTTTTAGTCCCTTTCTGTGCCCACACATGACTCTGAAGTGATGCTGCAACTTGATGTTCTTGCTTCTGCAATAAAGACATACATGATCTCGTGTCAGTGCAGGAGCTTGAGTTACATGCACCTGCAAAACGGGAAGACAGTTGGAGAGGTTCCCTATTCCCAAATATTGTCTGGTGAGAGTGAATGGTGTGCATGTGCCTCAGCACATTTCAGAGCCTGGGGGCACAAGCACGAACTCACTGCCGGCTGTGGTTTAAACCAGCATGGAATCAAGCATGTTGCCCACACTGGCACCAGGGAGCAACTACGTGCAGAGGCAGGCAAATAGGCCCATAATATTCTCCACTGCAACAGTCAGAACCACCTAAGCTTTTCTCTTGTTCACCCTCTTGCTCTCTAGGGTGCTGTGGCACAGCAGCTCTAAGAGGAAATATGAATACAGTGACACCAACAGTCAGCTACAGAAAGGTGGCAATAACCCACTCCTGCCCAGCCAACCCAGCTGTGCTTGCAAATGTCCCAGAGCCATTGCAGCCAGATCAGCAGTTTATTTCTCTAGCCAGTCCTGTTGACTGATTTACTCGTGGATCTGCCTTAAAAGTTATTACTGTCAAGAAAACTTAATTGCTAAAACAAGTTGAAACTCTGCATGGTAGATCTGGATCTGTAGATATATGGCTCTATTGCTCCTAGCACTACCAACAAGTATTTTTTAGCATAGTGAAAAGCCACAGGAATTAAATTCTCAGGTGCACACGCCACTGCCATCCTTCCTTTGCTGCCCCACCAAGCAGCACTTGCAGGGTCAGAGTCTGTTCCCAGGGCCTGCAGGCACCTTGCTCTTCCTCCACCGCATGTGCAAATGCTGGCAGGCTGGGTGGTATGCTGGGGCCACTGGGCCTCATTCCTCACATTCTTTCAGTAACTAAAAGGTGAGAAGTTTTCTTCAAAGCAGACACCCTTCACAGAAATCAGGAAACAAACCTGTTGATGGCCTGGAGGTAAAAAGGAAACAAAACAAAACAAACAAACAAATAAAAGCAAACAAACAAAAAACCCACAGAGGTGCAGGAGGGAATACAGACTTGGAAGAAAAACCACAGAGAAATTTGGCATCCCAGGTAGCGCACACAAGAAGCCAGCCTGCCCATAAAAACTGCTGCCTCAGCACTAAGTCTGCACCCCTGTGACTTCGCCAACTGCCAAAACGCATTTCTTCTCACGGATATGTGGAGGGATATTTTCACTGCTGTTCCCAAGAGGTTAGTGATGCACCCAGGAGCCACTGTCAGCAGGATGGGGACCCAGGGGCTGGGTGGGAGCTACCCAGGGGCTCAGCTACAGAAGAGAAGCAGGAGAGGGAACGCAGGGACAGAGCAGAGCAGGACAGGATCAGCTATCACACTGCAGCTTCTTGCCCTCTACATTTCCTCCCCCCACATCTCCTCTCCTGGCCATGCCAGTCCAGCTACTTTGTGCGTCTCTCACATCTCTGTTTATGCAACTGAGCTCAGCCAAGTACCTAGGACATAAAGGGGTTTGAATAACTCCTTCTGCCTAGTTTGCCAAGCCACTTCTCAGAGTCCTTCCCTAAAAGAACATATTTTCTTATTAACATCACAGAGCAATTCCCTCTTCTAGGTTGCCCTGTGTCCATCCTATTGTCTTTCTGCCTTTTCTTCTACAACACAAAGTCTTTGGGTTTGGATCTCTCTTCAGTTCACCCAGAGTCAATTCTTAATAAATCTCATTATGTCAGCTTTATTTCTGGAAATAATGAGGTACAGATTTTTTCTTTCTTTCTTTCTTCATTTTTTTTATTGTAACAGATTTATTCTTTCAACCACAAAAACAACTCTGTAAAGAGGGTTAATCTCTCCAGAGATATTACATCTTGCATTTTGAAATGGAAAATGACTGTGTTTATTTTTTATTTTTATTTTTTTTCTGAAAAAATAACATTGTTGTAAAGGGGAAAGGCTTCCACCACAACAGCTCTGCAAGAACGTGGAAACTTTGGCCCCAGAAGATGTGGATACAGATTCAGAGACTAATGTTTCACTAGGGGTGACATTTCATGCCTTTTGTTTTTTGTATATGGACACTTGGAAGAGGAAACTGGCATGGTTGTTCTGATCAACATCAGTGACACCTCCAAGCAAGAAAAGATTATACCATGAGTCTTGTTTACATCCTTCTCTGAATTCTAGACATATCATACGTTCTTTAATCCATAGGCACACACAAAAATTCCTGACACCAACAATAACCCATGATTAAAGCTTTCCAAAATGACTCCTGCAGATTACCTACCCGTAAATCCTGTTCTTACCCAGCTGAATGCTTTACAGAGCTCATAACAGTCAGTACAGAGTAAGCTTAGCAATGTCCTGATTTTAACATGTAGCATCAGCAATTCTTCCATTGTTATCAATAATTTTGGATTCAAATATCCAACATCTTTTTGGGAAGTCACACTTACCAGCCCTAGATTAGTTTTATCTGTGTGAGTTAAGCTGCGTTTCTGTCTGATACAATTCTCCACTTTCTCCCAATACCTTTTACTGAGCAGTGAAGCTATTCACACAAGTAACGCTGACTATTTGAATGTCTTGGCTAATTTCCCCTGTTCTCAAGTGCTTCCAGAAATAACAAAAAAAGTCCTGTTAGTGCAGAGAAAATGTCAAGTAGAATATTTTAGATCCAGCAACTTTAAAAGCAGCAAAAAAATAAAGAGGTCAAGACCACTGTAAGCTATGGAGGACACCACCAGCATTTCTAAAATCATGCATTGTTGCAGGTACTGTGCAGACACCTTTGTTTTAAAGATACCCTGGAACATCCTACTGTGTTTTTTTTCATTGTTACTTTATTTGTGATTGAGATTTCCAGTTTGAAGTTAGCATCATTTCTACTACACAGAGAGATGCCACATCAGTAGCTCATTAAAGGAAAGGATTTACACATTGGCGTGGAGCAGGGACCCCGAGCACAAGCTCGGAGCTGGGTCACAGCCCGTTCCACAAGAGAAGGGGGATCCTGACCTCCAGATATCTGAAATAGATGGCACTCGGATAAAAGATGCCAGCTTTACTCACACTCACTTCTGAACAGGGTTTCTTGTAAAAGCAGCAGGCCACTCACCCATGGCCAATGCACAAAAGACAGAAGCATGAGAAAGACAGATTTTCTCACCACTTGAGCTGTTCTCTCTCTCACAGTGCAGGCTACTCAGATGCACTAATTTATGAACTGAAGATGAACTAAATAGCCTCCATTCATATCCCAGAAGACTGACTTTCAGATAGCAATCAGTGCGTCATTGACAGAGCCACACTTCAGTGTTCTGGAGGCCATTACCACATCAATGGCGGGGAAGTGGTCTTTCTTCTCTCTTTCAACAAAGCTCTGGCAATGTGGCTCCCTGGGGCATGTTCACACTACCTAACTTCAGCTTTGTGAATCAGGAGACTCCGCTTCCCAGTCTCCCCATGCAATCAACTGGGAGAGACGGCTCGGCTCTTCTGAAAGGCCATGCAGAGGAGCCTAACTTATGATATCACTTGAAAGGATCAAGGCAAAAGCAACCTTTAAAGCCAACTTGTGGCTGCACCAGGGCTCCTCACAAGGAGCTTATTGCTCCTGGGACATCCAAACAGAGCTGTTAGCTTGTGACAGCCAGCTAGGACAACACCACGCAAGGAGATGTGTCCACCTCTGTTCTTCTTTTTGCAGCTCTCACAACCTCACCAAAACAATTTCTTGTTCAGAAGTCCAGGTGCCAATATCACATGTCCAGCTCAAATTCCCTGGGCTAACTGCATGCCCAGCTGCAGGCTGAGGAAAGCGATCATTCCCTGCCCAGCACCTGGGAGACCACCTCTGGACATGGGGCCTGGTTTTGGCACCCCATTGTAATCAAGGTGTGGACAAAAAGGAGAGACTTCAGCAAAGAGCTGGTAAGATGGCTGGTGGGCTGAAGCATGGGATGTGTAAGAAGGAATTGGGGGATCACGGCTTGTTCAGCCTAGGGAAGGCTAAGCTGGGGTATATGGGGTGTATGGGGAAATTCCTTTCTCTTGTATCATGGGCCATCATAGAGAAGACAGAGTCAAATCCTTTTAGAAAGTGCAACTATGTATAAAGGAAAAAAAGGTGACAGTGAGGGTGCCAAGGCACTGAAATGGGTCTAGAGGGGCTGTGGAACCAGGCAGGGCCCTGCAAGACCTTGTCCAACGTTGAAGTTTGCCCTGCTTTGAGCAGGAGGACAGACAAGAGACCTCAACAGGCTCCTTCAAACTGAACCTAGCCTCCGATTTTGTGATTAGTGTTGCTGGGCCTTCCATAGCACCAAGGCTTCTCTCCACACAGACAGGTGGCTTCTTGCAGCAACTGCTGCTTTCAAGTTCCAAGCACCTCCCGGGCTAAGAACACCCAAGATCTCGTCTACCCGGAATACAGGATGGTCCTGATCATGCTCAACAGTATTATAGAGAGATCCAAAATACATATCCAGCATTGGGATTCTTTCCAAACCTCTGTCAGGCAGCCCCTGGGGGAAGTCATTCATCTTCGCCAGATGAAATCATCATGTCTCCAAAAACTGCTCATGCTGCCACAGATGAGACAAGGTATATTACAGAAGCAAAAGAACAGACTCTGCTTTCAAAATCAGAGCTGAAGAGAGAGTATTTTCAACAAATGTTAAGCAAGAAGTTTAGACTTTAAAAAACAAACACAACAACAAAACCCCCCTGCAACATTGGACAACTGAACACTACTTCACAGCAAACTTCACTCAACTCAGAACTGCGTTAACAGTCTGCTGGCACAAGCTCCATTTCACAGGGCACATGATTCTGTCTACTTCAGAGATGAAAAAACACTCCATACAACAGCTCTGAATATTACACAGATGTTGCCAGCTTCAACTTCAGCAGCAAACCAGAACACAGGTATCACTCTTGGCTGCAGAAAGCCTAAGCCCAGACAGAAATCCAGGTTTAATGTCGAAGCAGGAATACTCTAGGACAACAATGCTCCCATCATGCCCAAGTGAATGGTCTGCCACACAATCCCCCAGCTGCTTTGGGATGCTGGGGGATTTAGGACAGAGCAACATGACATGTGTTTAAGAGTGTCACTGAGGCTGAATCCTCAGTGAGGCTGGTGAACCACACCAGCTTATCAATGCAGCCTCTTATAAGCTGTCCTGAAAAATCTGCTTTTACTGTCTGATTAGCTACTACTGCTGTGCTTGCAGAGTGACATTAGCAAAGGAATCCATCCTTCCATGCATGTCACCATCTATTTCAGACAAATCTCCCAGGAGGGAAGGCAGCCGGAGGCTGTGTGGGTATGAGTCAGCCAGTGACACTTGTCTTCGGGCCAGGATCAGTTCATGGTCCTCTTTTGTTTAGCAGTGTAGGTGTAGCCTGACACTTTTAGCGACTTTCACTGTGGGAACAGCAGAAATTTATCCTTTTTTAGCCTAAATTAACTCATTTTCCTCAACCACATCCTACAACAGATCCAGGTATGTGGATACACAAATTAAGGTGCATTTTCCTGCAGTACTTTTTCTCCCTTCCACTTGTACAGGGAATGTCATAGATGTATGCCTTTAATGAGCTATAGAGCCAAATTAACCCTATTCAAGTTAGCTTTATTTGGAGGGAAAAATAATTGCAAGGCATCCATAAAAAACAAAATGAACATAAATCCTTAACAAATAGACTAAGGTAATTTTACTTGCTTTTAAAAATATAATTTCTTCTGTCTTCAGCTTGGTGATCTAGTTCAACGTGAAGGCTGTCCTGAGGGTCTGTGCTTCTCCCAGAAAACCATTTTCATTATTGTTGCAGAGGCATCTTCTGAATTCTAACCTAACTCTGGCCCGAGAACTGCTGAATATTATTCATCACAAGGATTAGCAAAGGACCAAGAACTTGCTCTGAATAAATAAGCCACACAGTTTTGATATGCTTCCAGTTTTCTCACACCTCTAGATCCCATTATGGCAGATATTTTCTGGGAAGATTCCAGCACTTGGCAAGACTGAAAATGAATGAGGATGGGGAAATTGGCCAAACTCTTTCAGAGCACAAAGTAATATGTTACTTATCATAGTAGATGCTTTGTCTAAGACTAATAACAGTGCACTGAAGACAAACTGGCAACCCTTATCTTCCCAGTGTATTTTGAAGTAGCGTTTATCTATCTGCCTTTTGTCATTTTGTCACACATGCACAAACAAGGTGTCACTGTGGCAAATGGCCAATTGTGCTCTCCAGTTAAAGAAAGCGAGGGCTGCCACCATATACTGCACATCAGGTGACCTACACTGCTACTAAGTTCACTGAGCCTGGTCTTAGGACCCAAAATTTCTCTGCTCCCTCAAGCCTAAGAAGATTTATATACACTTGCCAAGCACCTTCATAAACTTTCTACTAATGTCACCATAACACAACTTTACTTCATTTTGTGTCTTGAAGCTTGAAATCTTACATGAGGAAAATAAAACACTCTGTTAAACTTCGACTTAGCAGAAGTCTGAGACTGCCTGAAGGATTACTATCAAAACGTAACTATTCCAAAATCCAACTTAGCAGCAGTGTATGACATCCACGTGCACTACAAGATCCGTCACTCCAGCTAGAAAAGCACAGCAAGGGTCTTCAGTGACAGCTGAATGCTGCCAGGGAACTACAGTGTTGTGGGGACAAGAACAGAGAACTAAAGCCCTGCTTCACTACAGGACTGCAAGAGCTGCAGATATGTAAAGAGGAAGAGCCTGCAGGAACAAAACCACTGTCGCTGTGTCTCCTCCGCTGCTGCTACATGAACTGATTAAGTATTACACTTCATCAGTCTGTCAGGATGCACAGGAACTGAAATCACCATGACGCCTTCCCATTTGTTTTCAAAAGCCCTAATATTAACCCTAACAAGCTAAACCAGTATACCAATTAACCTAACCGATCACTCAATTATATGTTCCCATACCCAGTCACAATACATAATGACTATTCATAAACTCCATCTTCCTTCCTAAAAAATTTGGAATTCCAGTACTTTTGGTCCCCAGTGGGGCAGGAGGATTTACTGCTTGGGGCCAGCCTGTGTCAGCTCCATATGGTCGATGCAGACTTATCAGAAGGAAGGATTTGCAGGTAGGGAAAGAGCCTCAGAAACTTTTCTCCTTCTCTTCCTACTCCAATCTCCCTGCTCGGGTCAAATTCCAAGCCATGAAACCAAACAACAAAGCAGGAATCTCCCATTATTTTGTCCTGGCTCAGGATGTTTTTTAACAGCTTCCGTAGAGGTCCTTCCATACCAGGATGCATCGTTATGCTGCCTGGACACGGTGCTAATGCCTGGCAATTCCCCTCAGATCTCAACTTTTCTTGTGGAAACAGCTACATGAGACACTGGTCATCAAAGAGCTCCAGGTTGTCGGCTCCATCACTACCTTAATTAAAAGGCCTGTAAGCTCTGAAGTGGAATTAACTTAAAATCTCCAGGGTTTGTTGCCAAAGAACAGAAGAAAGAAGCTAATTTCTTCGCTGTTTTTTAACCCAGCCCTGAGCTTCCCTCACATCAAATTTCTTAAACTCTGCTCTGCTGTTTCTAAGCAGGTTTATCAGGGCTTATGACCAGCCTTAGAGAGCCCTTCTCCAGGTCATGCTGTAAACCTCAATGATGCACACTGTAGGTTATTTCATTAATTCTCCTGAGCCTCACTGTGCCTTGTATTCACACCTAGCCCTCTTCCTCATTTCACTCGGCTAATCCGGTCCAGCCCAGGCTTGCTTTAGAATAGTTAGGAACTTGGTTTTTGAATCTTTTCTCTCTAAGAACATGCTAATGCAACATTCCCAGCAGGGGACAGTTTCTATTTAGGAAAGTCTTCAAAGTGAACAAGCAAAAATCTTGATGATGGAAATACTTGCTCAGGAGCACTCACTCTTCCCATCCTTAGTCTATGAAAAATAGATGCCCACAGGAAAAACATGGGTTACTACTTATTTCTATTTTACCATTCACGAACCTCAACTGGTTCACAGCCAAAGCAATAGTAAGTACCTTTGCAGGATCTTTACCAAAATAAAAGCTTAGCAGTAGATTTTTCTCTCCTTTAATCTCTTTTGGTACATTTAAACTCCTGGTGTTTTTTGTTCTGAAAGAGAAATGCTTGAGAGGGTTGCCTGAATGAACTCTGAAATTCACACCCTGGCAAATTGGACTGATTTCCTAAATCCATAATTACAACATTCCTCAGAGATATGCATTCTTTCAAAGCGAACAAGAGAAGATTAGTTTCCTGTTTCTTCCCATTTACATGACTTCTCTGTTGAGAGGAACTTTTTTTCTTTTTAAACAATCCTCTGTTTATGTGGTTCCCTTCTTGGCAGGGAGCTGGTGAACTAATCTCACCTAGAAGTATAATACAGCCAAACTATCAATTGCAAATAGCCCAAGCATCTTTGTGAGAGACAGCTGATTTGCACAGACCTTTAGAATGCAGTATCTATCCATGGAAGCACTCAGACAGGTACTGATCGATTACAGGGTTTTTAAAATAATCTGGGATGATTATTGCATGACTGGATAGTTACACTGCTTGGCTGGATAAGAATATAAGAGTGGATCTGTGCATGTGTGTGAAAATGCACAACGTACAAAACTTCAGTAAAACTGGGCAAATGTAGCCCCTTTCATCTGCACATCCCCAGTCATGCAGAAACTACCACAGGACAAGACTTCTAGGTCCCCTGTCAAAGAGCTGCAAGTAAGAGTCATGTCCCACTCGCAAATAAAATATGTGCAGAGCCTTGGTGATGACATACTTGCCTCCCACTATCAAAAAGGCACTGAATACATCCTCTCTTCCTGTGCTAACACAGGAAGCAGAAAGCTCAATGCCCCCATCCTCTTCTTTGCCTATTTCTGATGGAGAGGCCAATGTTAGCACACTCGATATCATTCCTTTGTCTTAGACCAAAAAGAACAAGAGGATTTGTTTAAGTTCTAGAAGAGTAAGACTGGTCTCATTTTTTGTTGTAGCATACTAAGTTGATGCAGTTTGGAGTCAGGAATAGGTATCCTCGAAACTACTATATAAAACTCCTGATGTAGCTTTTTAAAGACCCTGGTTGCCTCACATGTTCCCATAAATTTTTGAATGACACTACTTCCTATATTATTCATAAAAGCAATACTTCTCCCATTTGTTTGAATTAAACATACCAACAGGGTACATCAGTTAAGTCTAACAGCTTGCTGGTGGTCTTACTCTTTAATCTAATAGTGACCTTCACACCCACAGCCATAAGCCAATTACCCTCTTTTTTATAGCATACCAAATCTCTTTCTGATGAAGCTGTGCTTTTGAATGAAAGCACGCTAGTGACAGAAATGTTATTATACTGCTTAGAATCAAGCTAGCCATGTCTGGTTGCAGGGGTTTTGAGGTCAGAAAGCATCTCTGACATACTGAAACATTTTAAGGATTTTTCTCCCCTCCAGTCTGTTCTATTTCCTTTTTTCAATCTTTAGTACTTAATATGTGTGCAGATAAAAGCTATTTGGACATAACTTTTAAAGACTGAGGTCACGAGCTTTCAGAAGAATTACCTTCTAGCACCTCAGTGAAGGAGAAGATGGACAACCAGCTCCCATAAGCTTCTGCTGAGTTCCCAGAGCTTTGCCCTATAGATCCTTACTTAAGTAAATGTGAGCTAATCTTCCAATGTTATTGAACAAACACATTTTCCATTGAGAAATTTGTGACTGATTTTTTCTAGGTTTTGACATTTTGATAGATGGTATGGAAAAAGTGGCAGTTCTTCTTAGCTTATTTGTACATAACGTCAAATTCCACCAGAATTCATTAGTATGTTTGTGCTTCACTACTATTTATTTATTCAGAAATGGCTGGATTATAAATAAAGCTACCATAATTATTATTAGGCACACCAGCTCTCACAGAAAACAATCCTATCTAAGCCGTGCAGGAGGTACATTGAGGTATTTACATTTAAGTGTATATATTATCCTTTGCTAGACTTTTCTTTAGATAGGAAGGTATGGAACACACAGCATGTTTGGCTTTTCCCATGTATTTCTCCCATGGCAGCTGTGTTTGTTAAATGAGAAGTTCCCATTTCTTTTAGAATAATGGTGCTAACTTCTTTAGTACAGATGCATACTTTACTGCTCTCTATCCAGAAAACAGAATGTGACTGAAGAATTACATTATGCTTTTCTGGAGACATTCACAGATGTGCCTGTTTTCTACATCAACCCTATCAGTAACCGTGCAACTTAGGTGCTCTGCAACTCTGAGGTCGTTTCAGCTATCTAAGTATATGACACCACTTACAAACTGAACTGAAAAATAGAAGGAAATCTATACTTTGCCTGCTACTTTCATTTTCCAGTTTCTTCATGCTTTAATATACCCTTAGGTGCAATATACTTTTACATCACATTGTGGCTGTATGTTCTCTCCAAAGACCTCTGACAATCATAGTAAATCTAAACAAAAAGGCATGGGGCAAAAGCAGAGAGGTTGCCGTGACTGAGACTGGAAACACTCCCACCACCACTGAGTTTCTGGTCAGTCCCTTTCCAGGAAACAAAACGCAGGAAGAGGAATGAAAAGAGCAATTGGAGCAGCATGGGGGAAGAGACACTGCCAAATCTCAACTGATAGAAAGTAATTCCCTAACTCTGCCTTCACAAGAGAGATACCAGATCTTAAATCTGTCATTTGTCCAGATCTAAATGCCATCCATTTTGCAAAAGGGAAAGAGAAAGGAAAAAAAAAACCTCTGTTTTAAGTGGCAGCTGTTGGGAAGCTGCTTAAAGCAGTGGAAAAGATAAATACAATTCTTTCGCAGTTAGCTTAATAGACTAACTGCAGGCCAAATAATCAGAGGTGAGCAGCAGCTCCAGCATATTACAGACACCCGCACAGCAGTGCTGCCCAGCCCTTGTGGGACAGCTCCTCAGCTCAGGCACGCTGTGCAGCAGTGCTGGCAGAGCCATGAACATTTGTTCCAGCTGATGATGCCTCCCTGCAACTCTTGAGACCAGAAGGTACAAAACCAATCACCACTGGCTTTAACTTCCTGCTAAAAAAAAAAGAGGCCATAAATACTAGCAAGGGACACCACACAACGGCTGGTTAAACTAGTTTTGGTTTCTACCTTCCAGGAAAACAGCCGGTCTAGATTTAATGTTTGAGTGATGAAATCCATTATATCTTTGAATAAACAGTCCACTCAGAGTGAAAGATAATTTGACAGGCAGACTTACACTGAAAGACATGTCGTTTATTAATCACCTCCTGAATATCATTCCCATTTGCATTGCACTAGATTGCCTAATTCCCTATACATATTAAGTTACTTACACTGTAGGGACGTTGCCATACTCAAAACAATCTTGAGCCAATTTAAAAGTTTGCCTCAACACAGGACTTCCAGGGAAGGACACTAGATATTGATATTTGCACCATGACCTTTTTGACCTCTTGTTCTTATTAAAGGTACCCCAGAGCAGGATTATTGGCCAGGTGTTCTGTCCACAAAAACTTCAATAAAATAAAATAAAATAAAATTGAATTCTGCCCTTTAAATACCACTCAAAATCACTTCCTTGAGCACAACAGCTATTACATTTTATCCCAGAGGTAGTTACATTTTAATTGGGGTCAAAATGGTCCCATACAGACACAGTGCATTAGAATCCTGGCGTCAGTCATTGAGGACGTTTGCCATTTAGATGTTTGCCATTTATTTAACTGGTTACATAAATAAGATTCCATCAACTCCTTGCTGTAGTGTAAGATAATTTGCACCTATGGATGACAAATTGCCAACATTTTCAAATGTACTATATGTAAGGGAGGGC
Organism: Anas acuta; assembly: GCF_963932015.1. Taxonomy (NCBI): domain Eukaryota; kingdom Metazoa; phylum Chordata; class Aves; order Anseriformes; family Anatidae; genus Anas; species Anas acuta. The sequence goes on from NC_088998.1 coordinate 926,508, forward strand.
AGCTCACTTTTATGTCTACTGTTTGGTAGATCTCTGAATATTCTCTGAAGTAGCACAACATCCCTAGAATTTTAGTGTGACTTGGGTTATATATTTGCTATGAATTATGAGCAAGCATCTCACCCCTGGTCACCGAGAGAATGAGACTTATGAGCTCACAGTGTTTGATTTTCATGGTAAGAAATTTTAAAATAAATAAGTAATCTCATTTTCACAGCTGGTGAAGGAGAGGAGATTAGCTATAGCCTCTCCCAGTGCTGAACACGGGAAACAGCTGGCTGCAAAGCTCATCTGCTACATTCTCATGCAAGACCAGAGTAGGCAGGATAGCTTCAAAACAGGGGCCACTTTTCTAGGTGCTGTATCCCCCTGCCCTTCTCTCAAGTCACACATGCCAAGTGAAGGGCAGATTGCTGCCAACCATTAGCTGGCAAAAGGGATGGATGGATGGAGAGCCACCGCTCACAATGAATGCCCAAAAAACAAGTAATGTTGTTTCAAACTCCAGCGCTTTTTCTGAGCATTAATTTTGGAATAGTTTAGGATTTAACATCTGAGGAACTCATGGACAGTTCACCCTGTGCAAACACGAGCACAGAAACTAGCACAGGAAGCTTTCAGATCTAGCAACAAAAGGCCATTTGGCTCAAGGTCAGAAAAAGTGGCAGCACTGTATCACCACTTCACTGTTCCAGACATCTTGCAAAATAGGGAATTATCTGCTGACAGTCCTAAAAACACTAATTGACTTTAACCTTACTCAACACTGTATTCCGGTTATTGCCCCAAGAAGAAGAGTCATTTTGCTGTTCTACATCGCCCTGCTCTGCTCCATGGGAGAAGGAATTTCATAGCAAAGTCCACGCAAACACAAGTATAGTTCCTGGATCAAAATACCTTGAAATAACTTTTTAAACAATGTACCAACGGGTTAGCTCTGCTGCAGTTGAAATATTTCTTGCAAAAATACTCCAGATGTTAGAGTCACCAAGCATGCCTGTGCTTTCTGAGCTCTAACTGTTCAGAAACACCCATAACATTCCATCATTCCTCCGTACACACCTCAGCTATCCCAGCCTTTCCTTGCCAAGATATGACTGTCACCTGTGGGTGGCATCAGGGCCTCAGAGCTTCCCAAGCAGCCGGCTGCTCACATAGACAGGCACAGCTGCAATGTGGAACAGACCAGATCCGAAGGGGTGTGGGTGACTCCACATGGGCACTTTTGCACTAATCAGCCAAGCGGAGACTGGAAGGGCACAATTGCAAGATCACTCCAGAAACAGCCATGAGAACACAGCGTGCTAAAAGAGGTGCAGCAAAGCACCTGACCCTCCCTTTCCTTTTTAAATCAGGAAACTTCAGGTAACCAGAACATAGCTGGCTGGCGCAACTCAGAAGGGAGTGCTCCCCAGCAGGTCCCATGTTGTACTGCCAACCTCACGTGAGTATCTCCGGTGCTGTCTGACATCTAAAGCAGTCAGATGCGACATTTGCTATCAGGATTGCTTCTCTACTATGCTTCCTATGCATGTTACTGATCTGTGTGTGCTTGCTTTTTAAAAGCTTGGCAGATGATTGAAAAATGCCTTCCATGCTTTTTAGTCTCAAAATGATAATTTCCTGCAGAATTTCCAGGTAAGCATCAACATTCAAAAAGCCCCTTGTGCTGCTGGCCAAGTGCTCTCTGCAGCCACTGGCAGGAAGATGTTGACTGTTCTGTGGTTGCTGTACCCAATTCTACTATCTTTATGCTAATTAAGACTATGAAAAACATTAAGTATGCAAAAATGGAAGCAGTGAGTACATAGCAAAGCAGACAGCTGGCTCATGCCCTGCCTGTTTTTCCCCTGCATATCTACCATCAATATCCTACACACCTTCTCCTCTGCTTGTGAAGACAGGCACTCTCTCCCCTGCGTGTTTCCATGCAGCTCACAGAATCAGTTAGGCAAGCTAATGAATAGCAACACAGCTGGCACTGTGCAGGAAGAGTGCTCTTCCCCTCCTGCCCCCGAGGCACCTATGCTTGGAGGAGAGGCACAAATGTAGCTCTCCTTCTGGGCTAGACAGGCTTGCCAACAGGCAGTTGATGAGGGCACTTTCCCTAGGGTATGAGGACGTTTTCATCCCTTTGCTTTCCCTCCAGCCTCCTCTGCCTGCCCGCAGCTGCCATTGCTGCCTGCTCAGCCACAGCCTGGCCAGCAGATGTGCAGCACAGGAGCTGGCAAGGAGAAGGGGGCAAAAACAGTTTGCTACAGGGCTGAAAACAGGTTCTGTTGGCCCCACAATTAACTACAGAGCTTCTGCCTTTTGTAGGAGCAACCAGAATCACAGTTTCGCTTGTCCTACTGGGCAGGAACAGGAAATTTCTGTACTTGTACTCCTCTGGGAAACCAAAAAGAAATACTAACCCAGAAATATCTATTGTCCACTACACTGAATGTGATGTGACCAGCACCACTGAACAAGGAGGGACTGGACTTTGACCACGCTCTTAATATCTACATAATTTAAGGTTTTGTTTGTTTGTTTGTTTGTTATGGATGCAGCACAGAATTAAACAAAAATGAGTTTTAAACCCATGTAAGCTTTCACCCTCTTTTGACTTAAAATTGAAGTATTTATCGAAAAGTACTGATTGAGAGCTTGTTCAGTCTTTCAGGAGTTTTGGTTCCCATTCCCCCAGGTGATCAGAGGTCACACTGCATCCCACCCTTTGCTTCCTACTCAGTGCAATGCATCTTTAACGCTGTGTCGCCAGGCAGAGTTTAGGAGATAGAAACTCTCTGTGAGGCTGAACCAGAATATGAATGGGACATACAACACAAACACTCTCTCCAGTTCTGCAAGGTGCCACCTAATAGATACATATTTTTTTTTGGTCAAACGTGACAGGTCATAGGTGAAAATTGGAACGAGAAGCCAAATCTTTCCCTCATGTAAAGCCCAGTCTTTATCTTTTTACCAAAAAAAGATAAAGTCAGCTTTGTTTTTTGCACTGAAAAGCAACACATGCCCAGAGATTCCTCCTTTGTAACTTTTCTTTTGTTCAGTGCAGCCATGCTGCTAGCAGTGTGAAGCAGAAGCCTATCTGAACATATGATTAGTTTGTTTTCCTCCAGATGCATGGGTACAGATTCTGATTGCTTTAATGTGGTGCCAAAGACAGTAATCTCTGATAGCAATAAGAGTCAGGGTTGATAACAGGCAAGTTTAAGCACTACCTGTGTGATAATTACATAGCTATCAAAACTGAATAAGCTGGAAGCAATCAGGAAAATATGAAGTTTGCAATAGTTTGAAAAAGCAAAGATAACCTCCTGCCATAGTCCATCATCCAGTTGAGCTCTGTGTAGTTCATAAGGGAGCTTTCTTACTAGGCACCAAACTTTTCTGAGAGTATCTATTCCCAAGCCTCATGTCTCCAGAAGTGACTGACATGATCTGCAATTGTGTGTTAATTAGGAGTTTTTTCCCACTGTCTATCACAGCGCTGGCAGAAACCCCTTCACTGCATACACCAAAGTACAGCCACTTGTGACAGAGATGTCTGTTACACCACTGTGGCCAATTCCATCTCAGGTCTTGATCCTGCAAGATACCTGCACTTGTGCTGGCCTCGAAGCCTGTGATAATCAAAGGGAACCCACAAAAAAGCTTGAAAGTTCCTACAGTGGATAAGATCACTGAGATCGAGAGGCAAGGCCCCTTCTTTTTTCACAAAGTCTGGCCTTCTGCATGGGTACAATAAACTAAACATCGAAGCTGCATATTCAACACTGAATATGCTCAGTAGATTTAACAGTTACCATGAAGGGATGATGGACATCTTATCAACCACCTCTGTCTTAAAAAAACGTCTTCATGCTTTTGCACTGTCCTTTTTCCTTCTACACCTCATGGAAGAGAGAAGAAACATCTCATGCTTAAAATGCAGCCATATCTAGTGTGCACGGATACTGCATAAGATCTCAAGATCTCATCATTAGCGATTGGACTATCTTGTTACCACTCAGAGGCCCACACTGATCAAATGGGTTTTCATGGGCAGAATTTGCTGACAGTCAGAAATCCTTAATGGCTGCAGAATTCAAACTAAGGGAGTTATAGAAAAGGAGCCAACACTCACCATAAAGTTGCAATTCCACGGGAATGTTATGGGCATATAAATTGTCACTAATGGCACGTCACCATGGAATTTCTTAACAATTCACTGTCACATATGTATTTATTGTAGTATCAGGCCGAAACACAGTTGCCTGAACTCTCCTGTTTATACACCAAGAAAAAAAATACTGCTCCTTTCTTCCTGTGTCATTAAAACTATTCATATCCTACAGTACAAGTTGTAGAAGTCATGGTATCTAACAGTCACATAATAAACCTGTTGAAAATTATCAGCGGAGCATGTAGGGGAAATCTAACATTTGTCCAGTTTTATTCATACAACTTGTTAGCTGCCTGAAGAAAATTTCATTTTTTCCTCCTTGTAATTAAGCAATCTCAATACTTGTAGGGTTTACTTACAAATCAGTGCATGGAAGTACAAGAATGTACTTGATAACCTCATCTAAATGCTAGAGTTAAACTAGAGCATTTTTAAAGACATAACAGGAATTCAAAAACATTTTTTCTTTCTTGATCTTTCCTGTACAGACTATTTTGCTATATGAGTACAAAATTATGAGGAAGTGCAAAATTGTAATTGCTGGACTCCAATGTCCAGTTGTATATTTTGAACATTCTAAAAATAATTTCCAAAGCAAATAAAACCTGAGAAAATGGGAGAAGAAAATCCGTACTCACCTGAACATGATCTGTCCAGTTCTCCTGAGTCATGGTTTTCTGAAAAGACAAATTACTCGTCAGCCACCTTAGATAAGGAAGAATGTTACATATAACAAGCTGAAAAAGTTCTTAGACACTTGCATCAACTGTGATTGAGGAATGCATACTGGAATGCTCTGGAAACCTGTGATTCTCCTATGTCACCAACCAGGGAGGGCATGGCAGAGAAACACAGCTTAGATCAAGTAATTTGGACAACTGTTTAGGCTACAGCACACAAGACAAAAATTCATATGTAATCAAAGTACACAGGCAACACAGATCCTCACCTAGATCCCCCAAACACTCCTTGTTACCTGGAGCTGGGACTCATTCGCAAAAAAAATTAATAAAAATCACATTAACAAGATTCTGCAATGTGCAGCAGAATTTCTGAAGGCCTCAAAGCTTGAGTAGTGCTTTTGCAATGAAAGAGACATTGCTAAGCAAAGCTGAAATAGGCCATGCTCTGGTGGAACATGTGGATCGCTGCTGTTGCCTCCACCTCAGGAGACTTGCAATGTGTCTGCAGACTGTTCACCACAGCAGCTAGCCCAACAGAGAGCTATCCCCATAGACTCCAGTAAGGAAATGATCTCAGGGATTATCCGCAAGGCTCTAGAATATATAAAGACAAACTCTTCTCCACAGCCAAGTCATGAAAAATCCTCTGGAATCATGAGGCCTGGGAAAGGAAACTGATAAGTTAATATTCTGATTCAAATGCATTTCAGAGCCAACCTTGGGAGAAACTTGGGATGGGACCTACTCTCCACTCTGCCAAGAATGCAAGCTGCAAGAGACCGATCAGCCTTCCAGGCCAGAGTCTCACCCCCCACTTCTGGAAGAGGTAACAGTGACTACCAGTGCCACTTTTATGGAAAGGTACAGAAGCAAACAGGGAGTAAAAGAGCCTCAGAGAAAACATCTCAGAGATATACAAGCATGTAATCTAAATACTACTGAGATAAAGTAGCCATTTGACCAGGCCTCATACACAGCTGAGAATGGTAAACACAGAACACCAAAGAGCTCTCAGAAGGGATGGTGTCCAGTAACAGCTGCCAAATGTACCTTAATGGAATTAACTGGCCAGCTTGGATACTTTAAACCATGCATAAACTCCAAAACAAAGGAAATGGAAGGCCAGGGAGAGCAGAACATGAGATAAAGAATTCATTTCACTCCACTAAATAAATACACCTGGAGCAATGCTTTCTTCTCTCTCACTGTGAAAGCACCCTAAAATGATGCCATCCAACATTAAAGCCTTGAGCTGAAGGACACTGAAACACTCAAGCCTCCCCAGGTCTTGTGTCAATGGATCTGGAAGGCTGGAAAGGCAGATCAGAGCCCTCACTGGTGGATCAGGAGGTCCTGAAAGCAGAGCTGCCAGTGCCAGAATGGTGTCATCAGATCACTACCACTCAACCCCATCTTTGCATCCAAAGTAAACATCAAACAAATCCTCTTTTGAACAAAAGAACAGGAACTGTTGAAGGAGGTATCTCATTTCCTGAAAACTGAATCTCTGAAGACTGGATTAATAGTACCATATATAGGGACACCTGAACAACCTGCTGGGCTTCTGAAATCTTTGTTTAAAAGCTTCTTGTATCTACAGGGAGTAAGCTCTCTATGAACTGCAGATGAAATACTGCTCCATTAAAATGTTTGGCAAATACATCTTGGTAATTCAAAATTCATGAAATGAGAACATTTCTCTGTGCTGTTCAGTACCCTGTGGTCCCTCTCTTTCACAGCCCAATTAATATACCTGGATACAACACCTGCAAGCAAGCTGTTTTTTTCAGAAGAGGAAGAACAAAAACTTATTCTCAGCTGGAACTATCTGTCTTCAGGCACAGGATGATGCTGAATGCCAGACAATCGAGAAAAGCACCAACTGCCTTGTTAACAAGAAGAGAAATGTGCTTCCCACTGCAGTGTGCTCAAGAACATCCAAAGGGCATTGATTTGGCTCAGTACATTCATGAGAGGGGAGGAGAAAGCATTGTCAAGTAATTCAGCAATGAACTGCCAAGTCAAACTCCAAGCTGCCTCCTAGAAACCTGCTCCACAGAAAAAAATAACGGCATCTTCCTATTTCCACAAGCCCTCAGTGTCAGGACAAGCACTACTGTATTTGGAAAGAAGACTAAGAAATTGGACAAAAATAAAGTTAGTTCAGAGATTTGCTTAGGAGCTGAAAGTACTCCCATTTTGCTCATCAGTAACAGGGCTGTTGGCACACAAAGCGTCTGTGGCAGGTTGTGGCATAACTATCACAGCCAGGCCACCAATACCAAGTCAAAGTAGTGGCTACAAACAGCCCAGCAATGCAGAGTGCTTAAATAACTCAGTTCTTAAAAATAATAATAGTGATAATAGTAATAAAAAAAAAAATCTCTATCCGATATGCTCCCTATTTATTTGAGATGACTGAAACTGGACACATGGAGATTCCACCCTGACCTATGTATATCCCAGTGTACATGTCCCAGATAGCTGCTAAAGATGCTGAAGTGGAAAAGCATCCAGCTCTGTGCAACTGTAACACCCAGTCATTAGAATACGAATGGACACACAAATTATTCAGTCACAGAAAGTACAGATCCAGTGGTGTACCCAATATATAGAGAGCTTGTTTATGTAAATCAATATATCTCTATTATATCAGTTATTCGAAATGCAAAAATAAATAAGAAAACTCATTCACACCCATGCCACATAATAAAGAAACGTACCTCAACAAACCTCTTGTAAAAGAGATAATTCAGAGTTCTTAAGTGCCGCTGATTTATGACATTAGGGCAGAGAGCTAAAAGAAGGAAAATGACATTTAAGTATACAACATAGCTGAACTTCCGTTAAATTTTACTGTCTAGACATTACATTTTTCCTTCCCCAAGTTTGAACTCAGTAAATGGAAGGCAGGATGCCATCAAACTTAGAACAATGAGGGACAGACACACACATTGTCAGCTTATCTAAACTATAAACTGTTATTTACACTTTCAACCACGATTACCAATGCTAATCCTTGGCTACTGATATCTCTGGTTCTACCACCCCTGAATTATAAAATCCACTTGCTGGTTCAATATCCTTCAGTCAATGACTTCACACCTTTAATTACATTGCATCCTCATACACCCTCGGTCTCTAAAGGCTGCAATAATTTTGATTTAAATGGAAGTTGTGCTGTTAGTCCTTTGAAGTAGTTTTGAACATGTTACTCAGGATTTACACTTGTGCCTATGGTTTATCCAATAAAATATATATCCATGAAAGAGACTCCATATCCATACAAAAAGGGAGGTGACAATTGTTTTGCTGAGCTAGCATGCAACAGTTTTTATTTTTATTCCTGCCATCTTCATTAGATATGCCTTATTACAACTGCAGAAAACAAGATCTTTACATAGCACCTTGTTTTGAAATCCAATGCAACAAGAGATAAATGTAGAAGATAAAATAGATTAAATAGGATTAGCATATGTATCTGTCAGTTCTTGCTAAATGCTGGTATGCATGTACATGGAAAGATGTAACCAAAGCCTTCATTGGAGTTTCAGTGGCTAAAACCATCTTGCTGGTGGCCAGAAAAAGCAGGATCAACATTCAGAAACAGTAACAGAAAACAGTAAAGTGAAAATTCCCTGCAGCCTCACTTGCATTCAGCAGACACCAGGAGAAACCAGTGCTACTGATTCAGAGGGCCTCAGAGCACAGGACTCTCCTTGTCTCATGTGGCATGCCCAGAGGACTGCAAATGGAGAGAATGAGGAAAGATCAAATGAAGAAAGATCCTTGAATATCAGACTCTGGAATCAGAATTAAAGTGCCAAGACCGAGAAACACAGATACTCTGGAATATTTTAAAAGAAACTAGTGACATTTTCTATTCTGATGGAGAATGAAACTGAATTTGAATCCATTTTCTGTATTTTATTATAAACAACAGAGAGCAACTTGAAAACATGAGGATGAACGCTAACTTGGTAAGACAGACAATGAATTGAAGAGTTCAAAGGAAGAACAGCAAAATAAAAACAAAATGGACTTCAATAAACTCAGAGAACTGGAAATAATTTATAATGTGGAAATAGTTTATAAGGGGAAAAGAAGGTAAGAAGAGCTGGCAATGATAAAACTGGAAGTGAACTAAGAAACTAACTTTGGTAAATATGAAGCTTTTATTGACCGCAGATACAATAAGAAAATACACAGAAAGTGGAACTGAATTAGACACATACAAAAGAAGAACACAAACACAAAAAGTCAGAAAACCCGAAGTTAACTATGAGATACATCTATTAAAAGCCACAAAGGCAGGAAAAAAATCATTCTGAAAATATTTTTGTAGAAAGAGGAAGACCGGGGAAAGTGCTACTTAGTCACTTGATAGAAAAGGAAAACTGGTGAATTAGGGCACGAAGAATGAAAATGATTACAATACTTGCTTTTTTTCACTTTTCATTAGAGAAGGTCCAACTAGAGGTGCTAACTGAAAAAGAGCAACAAATGGATTATATTTGAGGTTAGAGAAGGAACAATCAGGTTAGCATGTGCGCTCAGCTCAGATGCAGTATATGCTTCCAAATCACAGGCCTCATGTAACCCATCCATGATTGTGTAAGGGTCACCTTTGAGAAGATGTGAAGCACAGGGAAGAAAGTTGAAAAAAGTGCAAACAACCACAGTACTATAAAAGTACTATACAACTGTAAGTACAAATAACTACTACAAAAAAGTACAAACCACTAGAGTACTATAATTTCCAAATATAGTACAACTGTATTTGGAAAAGTAAAAATATTTTCTAGACATATGCTGTAACAAACGTATTATCTGTGAGCACCTAGAAAATGCGATTTGTTACAGATTTTGCACTGTCCAAAAAAACCCAAACCCACAAACAGTGTCATGTCAGTCCTTCTGATACTCTTCTGTGACTCAATAAGCTGTGTCCTAGATAAAGATGAAGCAGCAGTTGTTGCTCATCTTTATTACAGTAATGTTTTCAATACAGTCAAATGCAACATTCTGAGGGCTTTCAAGACCTCCACATTCACAGTAGATAAAGCTGGAACTTAATTTATAGCAACAGAAACTCCAGTTAACATTTTGGAGGAAAAAAAAATCTAACAGTAAGGCTAAAGAAGAACTATCATAGGTTGCGTAGGAGGTTGTAAACTTTCTATCTTGGAGGTCTTTAACAATACGTTACACATCTTATATAGAAATAACAGAAGGAAAGCTCCTTTGGCTTTGGGGCAGGAAGGGAGAAACAGGTGGCCTGCAGAATCTTTGCCAAATCTTTTCACTGCAGTTTCATGACTATCTGTGCTTTACACTTGCAGAAATCAAAGCACCTCAGAGAAGAGCAACTTACCCAAGATCACACAACTCATTAAGATTGGGCAGGAATCTGAACTCAAGTCTCCTGAGTGAAAACCAGTGTTTTGTTTGCAGAACCAAAAGATAACAACCTAAGTTTTTCAGAACAGAAACCATCGTTCTATTCAGTGTCTGTATTGTGGAGGGCTTGGGAATCATGACTGGGTTGTGGGGCACCAATGGAATACAAACAGTATAATACAGGGAAAGCAACTCTTGGCCATGTGTTAATTCTTAACCTGGCATCTCCACCACAATAGTGCTGCACCTGAACTACAGTTCACATCTGGAACTAACTCTGAAGCAAAAATTCCATTCTGCTGCCAGCCATTAGCAGAGAATTAGTGACTATTAACAACAGAGAGGAAGTAAAAATGAAATCCATTTGTCACACAGAGAACGAAACCATTAATACACACCTATTCCACTCATGTAACAGCAGTAATGTGTCTTCTGGGGACATGGTGCAATACATTTTTAGGTGTGGTGTGTGGCTGTTGCTCCCAGGTCACAAATGACTCCTCCTGAGCTGGGATGGAGACCTGATCCTCTTGTTATACTGAGATCCTGACTTCCATTCACAGTGAGATTTCTTTACCCTGCCCTGGCAGAACAGAAGGTCCCACACAAAGCACACTTTGTTTTGGGACAAAGTAAAGCAGCCTTGGTTTAATAAAATCAGAGTACCTGAAATGTTAGAGGCTTTTGCCCTGATATTGCTAAGGACTGCTGGGGAATCTGATGAGGAGTGAACAGTGCATTCATCTCAGTATACTATGATGAGGTTATTCCCTAAGTGCAAATTACTGGAGGGTAGGGCAGGCCTCAAGAAAACCTCTTTTTGTTGTAGCCTCAAAGATAAATTGTCTCTCATAATATGCTCTGTGCCACTACGATCAAGGAAAGTGGTCCTTAGAAGAGAAAGTGAAACAGCAGAAGCTCCAGACTGGCCCCAAACTGTTGAGGTACCTGCTAGCTTTGCTGTTTGGAGCATTGGCTGACTCTGAAGGAAGAACAGTGAGCATAGCAAATAGGTTTCAATCTATGCCTAAAGGAAAAAATGCTCTAGTGTAGTCTTTACACACATCTGCATATGACAAATTCAGGCTTAGAACTACAAGGGTGGTATGACTTTTCCAATAGAAAGCTTGGAGCTGCTGGACAGCTTGTCTTGTCACAAGCAGATCATCTTCTACTACTTGTATTTCAGCAGGGAATGATGCTTTTGAGAAGGTAAGGGCCAAGAATGGACCCCTGGATGTTCACTCCTCTTCTCCTTTAACAGCTTGACTCCACAGCCACTTCAACCTCAGGAGCAGAAGGCTCCTACCTTCTAATGTCTAAGCCTAGAGGTGTTCCTTAGTCACACTGTTATACAGAAATGTGCTGGCGTGTAACTCAAGAGCTAAATAAAAAACTTTGAAGGGACATCACCATGGAATGGGGAGGGGAGGGAAGGGGGGGGCAACAACCCTTGTAAAGCATATGGAAGGGAAAGGAATAATCTTCTGCTCTTACAAAGGACAAGGTAAAAACATTTGAACTATCCTCCTTCCAAAGGCTTTCTTGTAGAGTTTTAACAGTCATTCCTCTATCTGGCACAGCATCTTTTAAAAGTGCTTAGTGCAGTGAACCCATGGGTCCCTGAGGGGCTCTCCCTGGTGACTGCTGACACCCTGCTTTCAGCTCTGGCAGACCTGGAGAAACCTGGGGACAGTTGTGCCTTACCTGAGCAAATGCAATGACTGCTGAGCAGCCCTCGTCTGCCCTCTGCTGCCCCAACACTATCAGAGTGATAACACTATCACACAAGACAGCTTTGGGGCTCCATTTAGAAAATTCACACTGAATCTAAAATAAATGTTAAACCAAGAGGAAAAACCTGGTGACCAAATGAAGAACAGCATTTCTTTAGGTTTATACTAAAAACACTTTCTAAAGACTATAGTAAGAACACATTCATAGCATTCAGGAATTAAGGTGCTTAAGCAACTTATTATGCTGCTATAAAACAACTTTTAATTGTACATTCAATTACCCTCTCTTTTCCATCAACACCACTAATATCTGCTTTATTGTGCCATGAGTACTAAGGCCCAGGAAATAAAGACAGTTGTACTTCATGGTCTTGAGACTTGAGGGTCTATTCCCTCACCTCTGAGAACTGTTTTGACTAAAAGTTTTATTTGTAAATTTATGTTGATCTCACAAGGTCTCCAACGAGTATTATGTAATTAGACTGCCCTAGGTACAAGGCTTGTTAAACCAGTGCATAAACTGATCCATGTGTTAGAAAAGACTATAAAACTATTTCCTCAATCATTGCCATTTCTGCCCAACCTCTTACTTCCCCAGTAAAGCTAATTATATGAAATCCATGCATAGTTTATTGGGACACCTCTGGGACTCAAAAGAAAATCTTCCACTGCTTTGTGTGTTAGCAGGAATGCTAACATTCTCTTGTCAGAAAAAGAAACAGTGGACTAATCTAAGATGATGGCTTATTTTTTCTGAGGCTCCAGACCTTTTGTTTTTATTGGGCCACTTTTTATCTGGCTCTGAAATTTAAGACTGGCTGTTCCAAGTGTTTCAAACTTAGATGTTGATCAACACACACCTAAGTTCTGCTTAGGAGTCAGTGAAACTTTCTAAGTGGACAACAGTGAGCTCTTGGGTAGCAAAATATGAAAGTAGATTTGGAACTACAATAACTAAGTCACGTATAAGCTTGCCTTCTCATACCAAGAAACCCTCTCCTCCTCCAGCCTTTCTCACCAAAAGCCACTTCCCTCTGCTGCTGCTGCTCTCAGCCTCTTACAGTGAGTAGGAGTCATGAGAGAAAAGGAGACAGAAAGCAGCAGAAGACTGCGGCATCAAGCAAGCCTGCAACCAGGTTAGGTAACAAGAAGTGTGAGTTTCACCCTGCTGCTATAATTTGGTGGAACTGCTCAGAACAAGAACAATTGGGTTTTTAAATCTGTACATTTTACCTAGTCTGCTTCCTTTTTGAACTCTCTTTCATCACTGTTAGATTTACTTCCACTAAAGAAAAGAGAGGAAAAAGGAGGGGAGAAGGGAAAACTGCCACCATTTTCCAATTCAGTTCAACACAAACCAGCACTAAGGCAGAAATTCCTCTGCAGGGATTAAAAGCTTTCAAAGCATTTCAGAGGAGACTGAGGCCAACCTTTTAGTAAAGTGCTGCTTTGAATTACATGTGATATTAGGTAAAAAAATGAACATCTACTTTCATATATGTCTATGAGTGAGAATCAGCCAACCTTGGCTTTAGCTGGCCCAGCTCTGGCATGTTTTCTAAATTGGTAGCACACATCCCATTTCCCGTGAATAGACGGGTCAGTCTTCTCTAGCACCTGACTTATCTTACATTGTAGGCATTGAATTTGGCATAGGATAAAACACCCTCTGGAAGCGTTGCGAGGAATAGGAGAGACTCTTGTTCTGTGTATCTCAAGGGAGCTCCTCACCCATGAACCTACTGTGGAGGTCAAGTGACAGTTTGGCATTATTACTGGCAGCAACTATATCTGAGACATCACCACCAAGCTAAGACACGCTGGTACATACTCTTCTTTCTCATTCGGCTAGATTTTTTGTAAAACTTTCTCAGGATTTTGCATGTGAACAAAATTTCACATGCATTTCATGTTTACAGGTAACACCATACCCTTGGTGAATCTTTCAAAAAGAAAGGGGAAAAACCCGATGTTTTTACAGATCATAAAGGACAATACAGCCTACTGAATGACCAGTCTTACAAAGGAGAAAAAATTACTGAAGACTAGTAAACTCCAGGGAAAGATTTAGATGTTAAATAAATTATGCCCTTGTGCCTCAGATTTCACACCAATGTGCTAAGTTTAATTTTATTTACTTATCCTCCAATGGAGGTCTGCAAGGATTTTCTTATTAACTTTTGAACAGCAGGTTGAAGATGTGAAGATTAATATGCAATATAGTGTTGCTACCAGGCATAATAAGCCCATAATTTGTGGTTAGAAAACACTTTTCAGTCAAAGAAAAGAGAATTGTGTATCTCCCGCTGATGATGGAAAGCTTTGTAGGGTGAAACCTTATGGCGCATTTAAAGGTTTCCAAAATAAGGTCCCAAAGAGAACTGAAAAGGTCAAGTCTCCACTAACAACAAAAGAAAAACAAAGATTTTGTTAGACAACTGATAGTGAAGCAATGATGTGAAATGTGTTACTTCTCTCAGAAGACTGGAAGAGTCTTAAAAATCCTTGCTGCCAACCCTATTTTACAGAAAGAATACAAAGGGCTGTAAGGCTCCTGCTTCCCGAGGGTTATCACTTCAGTACTGACAGACTCGCAACTCAAGAAAACAGATCTGCAGATGAGTAATGACTTGCTTCTTATGTGAGCAGAATGGAGTCATAACTCAAAGCTGACCATCATGTGTTTACGTAGAGCCATTCTGAGGTCAAGATTTATTTCACATCATGGAAGAAGCAGTCTATTAGTCACAAGCACTTCATTTTATGACAGCACAAAGTGGTAATTCCCATAACTTACCAACTTTGTTTTTGAATACCATTAATTAAACTCTGAAACTCCCCATGATAAATTACAGCAGAGATTCCTTACTGAACATGGAAGAAGATAAATTGACTTTGTCTGTTTTTTATTGGTGAGGTCACTCCAGAAGATGTTGCAATATCACATACCTGGATCTACATTAAATCGGTCTAGGAGCCTGAAGACCAGCTTGCTTAGCATTTTGCGGTTCAATTTGTCTGGTTTGTACCTGGACAGACCTTGATATTGTCTGTAAGCAAACAAAGTAAGAAAAAAAAGCACAAACACAACACCTAAGGTTTTGCAAATGGTAGATATTTAACAGCAGATATATCAGGGTTAGGTAGGTATTGGTAAGAATGGTAAGAAAAGTCTCCCATCTTTCCTGAGATTAAAAAAAAAAAAAAAAAAAAAGCCAACAATACAACCACACACATTTCCCAGTCAAAGACTGTAGCAAGACCAGAGACTTATTTTGAAGAAAGAGAAAGCCAGGAATTCCTTCATCTTCTTTCAGAACTAAGACTGCAACCATTGCATCTATATTGTGACTTTTACTGTACTGTTGACTTTGTGACTGACAGGAGCTATTCTACTGAGAGGTGATTTATAAATTAAAACACACACAACTATTTCACGAGAACAAGAAGGTTAACCACTTGCTTCTCTTGTTTTTCTGCCACTTCATCACAGTATTATCTTCCTGCCAAACCTGTACAACCGATACTGAAACTCAGCCTTGTCTGTAGCAAAGCACGAGAGTCTGATTAGTACAACCTCCTGGAGGGAGCTTTGATATTGTTATATTGCTAAGATCTACTACTTAGTTTTCATTTTGTACTCCTCTCTCCTGTCAGGAGCTAAGCATCTGTCAATAGGAAGGATACCTCTGTCTTACTGGCTAGTGCATTTGAAAAGACTCCGGCACAGACGCCAGAAATTTCCCCATTGTCAGCTGAAAAATAAATATATTGCACTCCATTATGCTTAGAAAATGATCTTAGATAGACAACCAAAGAACATAGTGTCCTCTGGCAGCCAGTTAGCCCCAGCTGTTTAAAAATTCAACAGACGTTTCTACCTTGCAATGTCTCTGATATTAAAACCAGGTTCACACCAGGTGTCCAGGATCTGTACGAGCTTGCACTGGAGCTCAGGATACTCTCCGACATAATCTTCCATCAAGTTAATTTTATCTTGAAACAGTAGTGGCATACACATCTAGGAAAAGAAATAACATTTAGTGCAAATGACACAGTTATGCCATGCCTTTGATCACCATGTTCAGCAGTCTGACTGCTGCAGCAAGCAGGAGACATGGAAGGGTTCCACAGCACTGCAGCTCAGGTGCAGGAAATGGGACTGAAACCTGGCAGAGGGCTGTCTCATCCCCTACTGCTCAGACATGGTGAGCAAGTCACAAAACCCTTGCTTAATAAACTAGTGTTGTCTAAAAGATGGATATGGCATTTCCAACATAAAACATTAGCTGAAGTGGCAAAGCCTGAAAGTAGCAAAACCAACAAAATTTATCATAATGATAACCATTTGTCAAGAACACGGGTAGATTTTTTGATTGCAGTAGTTGTAGCTAGAAAAATAGTCTAATAAGCTTTAATGTGGTCTAACAAAATATAGTTTGTCACTTCTCCAGATGTGAAGTCACTTTAGCAATGCAGCAGTGACTTCTTGCAAACAAGATAAAGCCTCAAGTGAAACATATCATTTGGAGGTCCTTCATGGATGTGCTGCATAACAAAAGGTGGATCTGAAGACAGAGAGGCCTGCAGAGGAAATGACTCACCTTCTCCACATCTTGATCTGGCTGTAATTTTAGCTTAATACTCAGTATGGCTGCCTAGAGAGAAAAAAAAAAAAAAAGTGTATTTAGGAAAAGAAAACACAGTGGATAAACAGGTGTTATTCCAAAGTTAAGTATATATGCTACTATAGAAAGTTTTAATGTGATAATTATTTCTGTTATTTTTTCAAGTATAAACATTGACCACATACAGTCCACTTAGAAATGTACAAGAACAGTCCTGGCAGCATTGCATATTGTGAGCAGCAGTAGCATACCCTGGTATAAAAACTAAAGATCAGGTTGTCTGGCAGAAAGACAGAGAGAAAGTAAAGTGCTTGGACAAACTTAGCTATAAAGGATATCTTCTAGCGATATAATTGTAAAAAATCCTGACCCATTATACCTTTCTGAATTAATTGAATATACATCTTGCAGTGCCTTTTAACTTTTGTAAAATAGTTTTATTTTGTGAAAACTACTCATATTTGAAAGAATCTCAAATCAAGAGGTCTTAGCTTGTATAATTTCTGCCTAGCTCCAGATCCCTGAATGTTCATCACTTGGAGCACTGAGTTCAGTTCTGGGGCCCCCAGCACAAGAAGGACATGGAAGTATTAGAACTAGTCTGGCAGAGACCACGAGGATGATCAAGGGGCTGGAGCACCTCTCTTATGGAGACAGGCTGAGGGAGTTGGGGTTGTTCAGCCTGCAGAAGGCTTCAGGCTGACCTTACAGGAGCCTGCCAGTGCCTAAAGGGGGTTACAGGAAAGCTTGGGAGGGACTCTTTCTCAGGGAGTGCAGTGACTAGACAGGGGGAATGGCTTTAAATTAAAAGAGGGTAGGTTTAGATTAGATATGAGGAAGAAATTCTTTACCGTGAGGGCGGTGAGGCCCTGGCCTAGGCTGCCCAGAGAAGCTGTGGGTGCCCCATCCCTGGCAGTGCCCAAAGCCAAGCTGGATGGGGCTGGGGGCAGCCTGGGCTGGGGACAGGGGACCGTCCCCATGGCAAGGGTTGGAATTGAATGGGCTTCAAAGTCCTTTCCAACTCAAACCATTCTGTGATTCTATGATCACAAACAGAAAGACAGTAAGAACTATATTTAGTCCATTTGTGGTATCTACAAATCTTTGATAACAAAGACCTGCCACATTCACAACTTAACCCCCAAACATTATCTTTTGCAGATGAGGAAACAAAGCTGTAGTGAACTGCAGTAAGTCAGGCTGTGAGAAGAACTGGTTCAGCCACTGTCTATCCTGTCTCAGCTTGGTGACTCCAGAAATATGAAATTATAGACAATTATTTGCCTCAGAACTGGAAGAGAATCAATATCATGCCTGTCTTCAAAAAGGGCAAGAAGGAGGTCTCAGGCAACTACAGGCCAATCATCCTCATCTCCATCTTTGGAAAGGTGATGGAACAGTTCATCCTGGAGGTCATCTCCCAAGCATGTGGAGGATAAGAAGGTAATCAGGAATAGTCAGCATGGATTCACCAAGGGGAAGTCATGTTTGACTAATCTGCTATTCTTCTGTGATCAGATAACTGGCTGGGTAGATGAGAGGAGAGTGGTGGATGTGGTCTACCTTGACTTCAGCAAGGTTTTTGACACTGTTTCCCATAACATCCTCATAAACAAGCTCAGGAAGTGTGGCCTAGATGAGTGGACAGTGAGGTGGATTGGCAATTGGCTGGACAACAGAGAGAGTTGTGCTTAGTGGTGCAGAATCTAGTTAGAGGCCTATCGCTAAAGGTGTCCCCCAGGGGTCAGTACTGGGTCCAGTCTTGTTCAGTTTATTCATCAATGACCTGGATGAAGGAACAGAGTGCACCCTCAGCAAGTTTGCTGACAACTCAAAGCTCAGAGGAGTGGCTGATACCCCAGAGGGCTATGCTGTCTTTCAGAGGGACCTCGACAGGCTGGAGGGTTGGGACAAGAGGAACCTTATGAAGTTCAACAAAGGCAAATGCAGGGTCCTGCACCTAGGGAGGAATAACCTCAAGTACCAGTACAGGTTGGGGGCTGACCTGCTGGAAAGCCCTCTGAGGGGTAGGACCTGGGAGTTCTGCTGGGCAGCAGGTTAACCGTGAGCCAGCAATGTGCCCTTGTGTCCAAGAAGGCCAATGGTATCCCACGGTGCATTCAGAAATAGTGCCAGCCGGTCAAGTAGGTGATCCTGCCCCTCTACTCAGCCCTGGTGAGGCCACACCTGGAGTACTGTGCCCTGTTCTGGGCTCCCCAGTACCAGAGGGACATAGACCTATTGGAGCGAGTGCAGAGGAGGGCTATAGAGACGATTAGAGGACTGGAGCACCTGTTGCATAAGGACAGGCTGAGAGAGCTGGGCCTGTTTAGCCTGGAGAAGAGGAGACTGAGGGGAGACCTCAATAGTGTATATAAATTTCTGAGGGGAGGGTGTTGAGAGAATGGAGCCGGTCTCTCATCAGTTGTGCCCAGCAACAGGATGAGAGGCAACAGGCAAAAACTGAAGCACAAGAGGTTGCGGCTCAATATGAGAGGCACTTCTTTACTGGGAGGGTGACAGAGCACTGGGACGGGTTGCCCAGAGAGGTTGAGGAGTCTCCTTCTCTGGAGATATTCAAACCCCACCTGGATGCCATCCTGTGCAAGATGCTGTAGGTGATCCTGCTTGGCAGGGGGATTGGACTAGATGATCTTGAGAGGTCCCTTCCAACCTCAGCCATTCTGTGATTCTGTGAAATATATTAATATCTAACTGTGCATTGCCTGGGAGGCACATAAACTAATTAGGATTTTAAGCTGTTAGCAGTGTTTAATTTCTGTATGTGTGAGAACACTTGGATCTCAAATAAAAAATAAGCATGCAATGACTTTCTTTAGTATAGTGCATTGTTCCAGTAAATGATGTAGTAAGAGCAAGGAGCCTTCTAACACATTTACATATTAGTACTAACATAATTGTTAACTATGTAACAAGGAGGCTTTAAACAAGTGTCCTTACGTGACCTAGCAAAAAGTTAGGCTGTGTTTTCCAAGATGGTTGAAATTTAAGTTTTATAGTGCTGCACCTCTGACCCTACTGCAGCATGCTTGTAACGCTAAGCAACAGCCAAAGAAACAGAATATTTCATCAACATAGATCACAAATGCCTGTTTATTCAGATGAGGATAAAAACAATAGGTTAAGCCTTACAGGAAAATTATTCTATTCAACAGGTTTGTCTGATATTGTTATTCATTTTGCTTTGAGAGAAAGACATCGTGAGTATGATGGTTGTGGTTTTTTAATTGTTTTTCTTTGAACAGTTACATGTTAGAATATATAAACAAAGATAATAAAGTAAAAAATGCCTCCCTGCCACCCTGCTTCCCCCCCACCCCCCAGATACAAACTTCACTGTTAACCCTCACTGCATGAAACCTTTACAGAAAAATTTAACAAGAAAAATAATCTAAGAGGGGGTAGGAGGCAGCAGAAACTGTGGATAGCATTATCTTATTAAAAATGTATGCGTTTTACATCCACTGCATCAAAGACTGTATAGAAAATCAAATAACCAACAGACATCACCTAAGTTCATTCTGACTGTCCAGCAGAATAACGATGCCCAGTTATCAGAGGGAATACTTTTCTTTTCTTTTCTTTTTTTTTTTTTTTTTACAAAACAAACACTGACTGTCCATGCTCGATCAAGAAGAGAAATTATGAGAAGAACTTTAAGTGACAAAACCAGGAACTAACATTAATATAAAGACTGTGTGATACAAATCAGATTTGAATAGAAAGTCACATAATAAAGTCTCAGACCAGCTAATTCTGCAACAAATTTAATCTCTCACTCCAGACCTGATAACTAAGTCCACCAGTTTAAGGCCAAATGTGCTATTCTGCTCCACGAGCAACCAGTACCTTTTCTCTCAAATTATCAGATTAACATCATAAAGTGCAAGCAGAGAAATTATTCTCAAGTGGTACACAAGCTGAATGTTGCTACTTCTGTTTTGGACTTGAATAAGGGTTTTGTGTCTCCAAAACTCTTCCCAGCTATCTCAGTTGGCCAAATAATAAAAAAAAAACAACTCTCAAAACCTTGTTTCACCATTTGATCTCATTTGTGTATTTTACTAAACAAATAATCTGTTAGTTTTAGCATGCAAGCCCACAGTTGTTTCCCTAATAGCTTTTTAATGTTCACAGGCATGTTCAGATTAACCTAATTGCAGAACTGTTATCTAAATGGCATAGTTTTGTCTCTATCTCTATTAACAGTATGGGTGACCTAATCAGATGAATACACACTGTGTTAGGCTAGGTTTACCTCTTTTGCTGGATGTGTATACTGCACTGCACAGGGTGGAGGGCAATGTTCATCCATGTAGCCAGCGTGTGGAGAAACGGCACCTTCCAAACCCCACTGTGGCAGACTGACCTCACACCACCACTGCTGCTAAGGGCCAGAGGAACACTGTCCTGCCACCAACACTCACCCACTTCAAGCAATTCATATGAGCTGGTTTTTAACACCATTTTAACATCATCCACTTACAGCAGGTGGTGGAACAGTCAGACAAACTGCTGCTGGTGGACGGTGGCAATAGCCTCCTGCAGCGGAAGTGCCATCAGTAGCGGTGCAGCAGCCTTTCCCATGCACAAAGCGAAGCGTGGAAGGTGATGCCTGACCTGGACCTTAGGAACAAACAACCAGTCTGGATTGCAGGGTGCAGCTACATGGGCTGGCTGGCTGAATAGTGAGGACAACTTAGATAAAATCAGCATGTTTACAATAGGAATAATAAGAGAAGAGATATGAGTAACTGTAATAAAGATGAAAGTGCTTGGCAGCTGTGTCTGTGGTCTCAACTTTAGGCTATTTTAAGATTCTGTTTTGTTATTATCATGTTTTGAATTGTTTCACTCCACAAACAAGTTTTGTGTAAAACGACCCTATTTTTAACAGTCTGTTTATAGATGATAAAATCTCCAGAAAAGCAACACCTCATTCATAGACTCATTTTGTAGTTAGAAAACAAACACTTCAATTAGGCAGACAGCACACTCTAATTGAAATGCTGAGAATCCCCCTTCCCACCCAACAAATGTTTTCCCACATGCAATTGCTCTGTCCAAGCTGTGCTAGGAGACTAGCCATGGTAGCTGGAAGCTAGCAGTCATGTTAGTCTAGCTACAGATCTTCAAACTCAGGTTGGAATGGCAAGGCATCCAAAATCCTGAACAGCAGATGCCTCCCTCACTTCACCAGCTGACAAACATAAGCAAAAAAACAGCTACAGCACAAGAACACTGAAAACCCCTGGTGAACTCCAACGTATCGTCAATTTATTAGGACAGTCTACCTGCCCTCCCTCAACCTATGAAAGAGAATGTGTTACAGTCCTGACAGGTGATTATGTGATACAAATAGTCTGTTCACAAAACTATTTCAAACAGAGGGAGTTCCTAGAATGCAATCTAATAAAAGCAAAGAAATAACACATACAAGTGTTTAACCTATATTACAACAATCCTGCCCCAGCCCTGGCCCCAAAGCTGTATCTCTCTTGCCTTTCATTCCCCAAACATACAGGGAACAGGTACACGATGAAGCCACTGCTTAGCAGTACGGGAAAAAAGGTGATGACCCATCACCTTATTCAAATCTCCTCAGTGTTTATGAGTCTTCTGATTGCTTTCAGGGAGCTTTAGATCATTCTTTAATTATGGGGAAAGGAAAAATCACGTTTGGACATTTTGTTGCTGTTTTGCTTACTAAGGATAAAGCCTCAAAAAATGCAGTGAAGGAGGGTTGGATGCAGATGGGAAAGAATTCAAAGGTGGACAAAAATACTTTAATTTATGTCTAAAAAGTGTGGAGGTGCACTGACCACAGCATGGGGGAAGTTACACAAACTTGATGCATTCAGGCCAAGCAAGCCATGAACACCACAGCTGCCACTACACTGAGAGACCACTTTTCTAGTCATGCAACTGCAAAACCAAGAATATGAGAAAATGGTGACTGCTTCTAAGCGAACACACATGCACCAATACCTGATTCTCTCTACTTGTTTTGAATGCATTTGGCTCTGTCTCATCTAAAAATGACTATTCTTTCCATATACAGTATGAAGCGCAGGAAGCCACACAAGATCTTATCTGCAAGGGCATGTGCACTTGGGTGGTGTCTACACTGACAATTTAGGCAATTTTCCCACGGTGGGGTTAGCATCAGAGGAATAACCTTTTGCTAGTAACACTGCTTGGAGTGATGATGAAGGACAGACACAAATGGTTTCTGATGACTCCTGCATTACTTAGCCCTGCTGTAAGCAAGTTGAGACAACACAAAGGTAAATATGCCTCACTTACGGTAGTATTTCTAAACCAATGGTGACGGAATTTCTGAAAACCCATAGAACAGACCAAACAACAGAGTGAGATTTGCAGAGGAGGATCCAATGTCATGTCTAAGACAAATCATGGTGATCAAAGTGTAGATACATAATAATGGTAGAAATAATTGAGTAAAAGGCACATCACTTATTAATCATTGGGAACATCTGTTTTGTGTTTTTGGAATCACTCCTTTCAAACTTGTGGCTAATCAACTTTGCTCAAACGCTCACAATGCATCACTGCATAGTGTATGACATCAGGTTATATGTTTAATTACTTCCTGCTTAAAAAGCACACAATATACACAGCTGTCTTTGGGAAGATCTTCAGAAACAAGAAAAACATGAGATTTACCAGGTCTACTTTCAAGAGAGCCTGACCATATTTTATAAGGGGTGAGACAGTCAAAAGTAAGTGGTGATGCGTTAATCATATGTAAAGAATTTTAGGAAGAAAGAGAGAAGTAGAAGTCAAGACTGGAATACGTGTGCATACAGGTGAAGGGAAGAGGGAACTAAAACAAACACTGCAGTGATTTGTCTTCCTCAGGTCACTCAAAGCAGTTTTAAACCTGGTTTAACTTCTCAGTGCACCCTCACAACTTAAAGATCCTCTACAGCACTGCCCAAGTTTCCTGTGTGCTCAGGCCACCCAGCTTCACCCGATTCTCCAGATCCAGACTCTCTGTATGGGTAGGTCTGATGCACATTGACACCTCTTCTCAGAGAGCTCTCTCCTTGCTTAACAAGAGCCCAGTATTAATTGCAGAGTACTACCATCTGAATTATTACTTCCCAGCAACATTCAAGCTCTTTCCCAACTACTTCAGCAGACAGATGCCAGCAGCAGAAAGTGGCTGCAGAAGCTGCGGTGCTTGGGAACAGGTTATGGAGTTGACTATGGCCTGCAGGTTGGCTACCTCTGTTCAAGTGGCAATGCATCTTGCAAACAATGTGCAACTAAAGCAGTAGATTAAGTTGATAAGAAAAGAGGCTGAGACTGACACCATGACTGAAACATCCCTTGTAATATTTTTCTTGGTTTCCATATGCAAATACCATATGAAATGAACAAACCTTTGCAATTTAAGTGTGGAATTGGAGAATGAAGCAAAATCAGAGACTTTTCACTGTCCTGAGAATAGCTCAAAAATTTCACAGTGAAGAAATCTAAAATCTGAACATCCAGTATGGTGATCAGTCAATTTTAACACTGATGTGCATTGACAGATTTGCAAAAATACATGATGTGCACTCAAGCACCACTATGAAGTAGAACTATAAGCAGTAGCACCCCTGAAACAGTGTTCAAAACATCGCTACAGAAAAAAATTAAGGTCATGTTGCTGATTGAGCTACACATTTCCTGACCTTAATATATTTGTATTCCTTTAAGATTAGTTCTTTGATCAGCTGCTCTTATCACCGAATTATCAAACTATTTCTGTATTAGTATGTGTTGCTGACAAAAACTTTGTATTCTGTGTCCATGGAGTTTTTCCTGTGGCTACTCCAACTTATTTTATGACAAATTTTAACAACTGATTTTTTTAAATAAGATAACCCACACTATTCAAATTGAAACAGCAAATATTTACTGAACTTAATATGAAGAATCAACCTTCCCTATTTTTATAAATTAACAAATTAAACATTAGTAGAAAAATACACTCAGCTTTTGAAAACAGAGAAGTCAGGATGAGCAACAACAACTTGTTAAAAAGTAAATACTCCCTGTTGCACTAATAAGCTAGACCTGTGTTCTTGTTTATGAAACAAACAGATGAAGGGGGAAAGACACACTGGTAGTCACTGGCAGAGAGAAGTTGGAGTGGGAGCTCTCTCAGGAATATTTCTGGTTGTCAGAGGCTAAAAAGATTATTTATTGTTTCCTTCCTAAACCCAGCTCCACTGCCACCTGTTCAGAATTTACTATAAAGCTGTTAAACAAGACAAGAACTTTGATGCTGACTGTGAAAACAAGTTTCACTGTATCTGACCTGAGCAGCACTTACTACTGATCCAGAAGCAAAGGAATTTGATTTTTTTTAAGCACAGCTATCTTTTTACCTTTATAAGCTGTTTAAAAAAATGTAAATAAAATAACTCAGTGGACAATAGAGGGCATTCATTCCACAGAAAGACAGCCGCCACCCTTAGACATGAAATATCGCAGCACATTAAGTCATGAGACCCCGCTAATCAAAGCTGACAGGGCCCTGAATGTGATTTCTGCCGAGACTTAGCGATATCATGGGGCACTGAAGCATGCACAGCCTGCCAGACTGCCCCTGTTCATGTGACAATGGCTTTTATTCCCGAAAGAGGCCTGCGAGTGACAAGAGTCTCCTTTGTCTTTAGCCTCCCGCATTCGCAGTGCAAGAGAGGTTCATTCAACCAGCCCCAGACACTCTTTGAAAGGCTGAAGTGTAACATAAGATGACCATGAAACACTAGCTTGCCTTCTGCCTACCCCTCATTCTTCTCAAGCACAGCCTGGCCTATTCAGGGCCTCTTACAGACTCGCTCGCACTGCATTACCCCCGGTCTGCTGAATCCCCACATTGTCCAGGCCCCACCAGCAGCCATCGCCCTTCCCACAAAGCCATCCACCGTCACTTGGGGCCGCATGCCTGAGGAGCCACCGATGAAAGGCTGTGGTGCTGCCGGCCGCCCCGGGTCCTGCCCAATGCACGGTGCCTCATGGCTGGCCTCAGCCTGCAGCCTCAGGGCTTCCCAACCCACCCTAAGAGGAGATGAAGACGCAGGTATTTCAGATGGAACTGCCTGTATTTCCAATGGAGCTGCCCAGACATGGACATTACAACCACTCTGTCTGCCCCTCTAAAATACGAGTTTTCATGTTCTGTGAGCCATGAGGAAAGGACTCAGAAGTGCTCTTCACTGCTCTGGAGTGTCATGTAAGGCCCCACACCATATTACTCCAGCAGCTGCAAACCCCATTCACAAAAGAATGGATGAAAACACCAAACTTGCCAGACACCTCCAAAGAAACCCCACTTTTATGTTCCTGGTTTTTATTCTAATTGTAACTTCATCAGTTTGTTCTATGTCATGGGAGAAATACTGCCATCCGCTGGCCAGCTAACTCAATCCCACATCTCAGTAAGGTGCCTCCTAAAAACAGCTACTCTTTTATGCTACTATATTTGACTAAAAGATTACCTCCACCTGCACCATCTTCCAACAAATGTACCACACATATGATAATCTTTCTTCTCATTATGAACTGACACCCCCACAACACTTGCACGCTGACACATGGAAGGTCTACCACTATGGGAGGCTGCACTCCGGCTCATGAGCAAGAAGCAGCAGCTTATCTCAACTGCAGAACTTTAGGCTGGTGTGATTAACAACCTGGTTCAGCTTCTGCCCAGTTCTGCTATTAACATGGAGTTAGTACAGGCAGGCCCAGATGAGCTTCAGAAACACGTAACTGCCATGCCTGTCCACAGGGAACTCTGGGATCTTGTTTTCTGAAGTGATCTTTCTCCAAAACTTTTGTGAGGGAAAGGAATCTCAACACATGGATCAAAGCGGTGGACTTCTACGACTCAAACATAATAGAATAAAATGCATCAAAAGAGTTAAATGGAATAATGAATAATCTAGAATAAGTTTGGTGCCTTATAATAAATGGTGAATGTGGGTCAAAAAACAAATAATAAGAGCAAGGAATTATAAGGACTTCTGTCCTCTTAGATGAGCACGAGCGAAAAAACTTGCACTTAAACCTGCCTTACTGTCCCAACTGAAAGGTGGGGAAGAACAGGAAGAAAAGACAGGCCACAGTCCATTGTAAATGTTCAGAGCCCTAGTTCCATTTTTGCTCCATTTTTTTTTTTTGGGGGGGGGAAGGGGGGTTAGTTGCTGTGAATTTAGGTATGATCAGTCCCCAAGGGGAATAAAAGATTTCTTGTTATTCTTGAAGATAATTCTATTCATCCTTCTGGCAACAAACAACGCTAGAAGAAAGTCATGGCTGAGGGTAATCACAAATTGAGCTTTCCTGTTCTTCACACTTGGAATGACTAGCAAATGAACTTTTCTGTGGAAGAAAGAACTGAAAAACAAATTCCACCAAAAATTTGGAGCTTTCCAAAACCAGATCTAGAAAGAACTGCATTTCTAAAAGACAATAATAAATATATTTGAAGACATGGATTTAAAAATCACACTTATATATAGTCAAATAATATACTTCTGTTAGGATTTTCAAACACGACTTACTGAGCAAGAAAGTATACTTCACGTAGCTACCTATGAACTTCTAATCACACATTAAATAGCTTATTTTCTATTTTCAAAAAATCAGAATTAATGGAATTCTACGACCTTACTTTGTAATTGAGCTTTAGTGAAGAATAGGACTTATAAAAATGCTATTTGATGTTTTTCTTTTGCTAAGCAAGGTCAAACTGTCAAAGCAAACTAATTCTCTTTGAGAAAATGAATACACTTCTTCTTCTTTTTTTTTTTTTTTTTAAATTAACAGTATTGTATTTTGTTCCTGAAAACACTTTCAAGGATATCAGCAAATGGTGATGCCAGAGATGCTATAAGAAGCTTAAACTACAGGGTGAATATACCAAATCCTGGTTTTAGGGAACTTCTGCCAGTGTCAGTCGCTCAAACTCAAATACATGAGTAATAACACATACACGTAAGATACCTCAAGCTGAGAACCTTTTGCTTATATGTGTGAGTAGAAATTTTCTAACCCCTTCTCACTGCAGGCAGACTGGAGATAGCACAGCAGGTCTATGACCAACTACAAAAATCCCTTCTTTTCTTGCCAATGACAAGGAAGAAAAAAAAACGAATACATCTATCCTCTTAGATTCTCCAAATTAAACCCTATTAACCTATTACTTTCAAAGGTCAAAAAAGGGTTAGAGGAAGGACTCGCTAGTATTCTGTATTCAGCCATTTGAAAAAATTAGGTTGAACACAGTCTACTCTTGTACATAAGAAGACCATGCTAAGCTGTACCATTCACAGTGTGCAGCTGCTGTGATGAAATGGAATTCACATTGAAATGCATCCAAAAAAGGACACAGACCTTAACAGAGAACTGGAGAGCCGGGAAGGTAAATTTATTTGAAAGACATGACCCACCTCTTTGTAATCGCCCCTGTGATAAAGATGACTGACATGTCCAAGCAAATAGTTCCGGTCTGCTGTATGGAGCTGGTAAATGCTAATCAGAGGGTCAAGAAGATTAGCTGGGCACTGGGCTAGTATTCTGAGTACGCGGGTCTGCAGCTTCTTCAGCTTCATGCCAGACTATTTAAAAAAAAAAAAAAAAAAAGAAAAAAAAGAAATCAAACACAGATTTAGTAAAGATGGCTACAATTCAATGGCAGTTGAAAATGCAGCTTGTTTAAACAGTGGAAGAAGCCAATTTCTTGGGAAGGGATTCTCCAATTTCCCCATGGAGTCTGCAAGCAGAAATCAGAACAATATGATACACATTTTTTTCACAGCATCCAATTTAAAAACATTAAATGTTTGCAGGATAATTCTGGAAAAGGCATATGGCCTTGTGCAAAAGTAAAATACGAAACTGGAAAAATGCCCTCTTTTACTAACACAGCTATTTAGAAATTCTCCCCTCTAGTTCCCAGAAGAAATTCTTTGAATCCAGCAACTCCCCTCAAGGGCCATCTCACCTATCAAGGCTAAGAATTCAGCTTTCATTCCCAGGCTTGCTCCTGGGTGCAGGAACAACAGGAAAAGCAAAAGCATTGTAGCAAGATGCACAGACATAAGTATTAATCCTTGTGTTCTTATATGACCATTTTCTTATGACACAGGAATTTCAGTGCCAGTCACACTTCACTGCACTTTGCAGATACTGTAATGGTAATGCTCTTTGAGAATCTAAATACAGCTCAAAGTCTTAAAAGAACCACTTGGAAGAATGGGAAATGAAACAACACATATAAAAGTATGTAAAGTAAAATTGTAAAAGCAAAAGTGTAAGCAGTTCCGAGGTAAAACCATATAAAAAAGGGAAATCCTGGGAGGTCAGAATACACGAAGGCATAAGGAATGGCAAACATCAGGATGTAAAATCTGATGACCCAAAATTACAAAGCTAATCATTCAGCCGCTGAAAAGTCGTACTGTTACCATTTTCTGCATTCCCAATGATAAAAGCTCCCCACCAGATGGTAAGAGTTAAGCAATCATACGGTAACTGGCTTCTATTTGCAGAACTGGAAGAATATGCAGAGCAGATTACTGCATTTGGGTTTATCCTGACAGCAGCGATGTGAGTTCCAGTGGGAAAGCCTCCAGTCCAGCAAAGGCTGTAAGACCGATGCTTGATCAAAGTGGTTTGATCTGGAAAGATGGAAATCCCAGCTTGGAAGGGGAAACAGAGGTCTCACATCATAGTTTCTAATGTTATTTCATTTTCAGGCCAGCATCACTAGATCGCAACATCTCAGTAAGAATTTCACACCTTGTCACACTGCCTTTCTGTGAGGCTGCAGAGAAGACACTAGACTACAGAATGAAGTGAAATTGAGAACACTTGAGGGACATCAAAATCAATTGCCCTCTCCTTTCCCCAGGCTCTCTTGCTCTCATTTTCTAACCTGTTGAACAGCAGGATGCTCTTTCATCCAAAGCTGCAACTCACTGGTGATGTAATACCCAAGGGAATGCCCTTTCCCCTTCCAATCGGTGCTGCTCTCCAGTATGTCCAGGAGTCCTGCCAATGGGTCTTCCAGTCCTGCAAAGCCCCGCCTGATTTCTTCCTTGAGCTGCTGAGATACAAAACCACATTGTCATGTACAAAAAGATTAGTGAATCCTCCCTTCCCCCGGCTGTACACAAAGCTTTATTTTTTTTAATTTAATCTATTCAGAGAGGTAACTGTTGCTATTCAGCCACCATCCACGCCTCCAGTGACTTTTCATGTCATTACAGATTCCTTCATGGCTCACTGCACCTCAAACCCAATGGGAAAAGCAGCAATTGTCCACACTAATTATCCCATAAAGACAGAGAAGTTGTTCCGTGGAACAGACAAAGGGGCTTGGGATTTGGGGGAGGGGCAGAAAAGAAGTGAGCTGGAAAAAGGGTGTTATTAAGAAAATTGTGATACTGAAGGTAGATAACTGGGCTCAAAAACCTACTCATCTTCTAAGAGACATGCAAGTAATAACTCAGATAAGCCCCTCCTCCTGTACCACAAATTTTCATATTTGACCTTATATTCACTTCAGCCACAATGGCTCAATATTTGGGAGTATCGAAATACTTTGGATTTTACATACAGGAATAAAAAGAAAGGAAGAGCCAAGTTCACAATCTGTCATATTGCAATACTATAAATGTAAATCCATTCTTTGCTCCAAACCAATCTGAGCAAGGTATTTGCTGTAGGCTGCCTGCTGCCTCCACAGGGCAGGCACTGCACACCTCAGCAGAACTAAAGGCTATAGGAAGGGGCTTGGAACTTGGGAAAGCACCACGCCATAAATCTTAGGAATCCCAGGGTGATGTGTTTAGAAATGTGCAGGAATTGTACACTCACTTTGTGAATGTTAATAGGCTACTTACTACCCATCTGGTAGAAGTGATAAATTAGCAGTACTGAGCAATATCTTTATAATGTTTACATTAGAAGTAGTTTCCAAGGTGCTCGGAGGGTTGGCAGGGTGAAGAAGTGGCATCCTTCAGTACCCACACAGGACCTTTCACTGCATGGTACATGTACTGGCGTGGAGCAAGGCAAAAGCAGAGACAGAAAACAAGAAATCACTAAGAGCAGCTGCTCTCTTTCTTTTCTGGCTAAAAAGCAAAATCCAAAAGATGCTCATTCCTGCCTGCAGCCAGCACTTGTAATTTACTGTATATGATGGCTTCAGTCATGGCTTCCAATGGAAACAACATAAAGTTTGAAGAATGGCATGAAAAAAACAAAAGAAAATCTACAGAAAATTTGCCAATGAATTTGTTCTTTTTTTATTCATCAACAATATTTACTGGAAGACAGTTATTTTCCATAATGTCTTTCATGTTGGGAAAAACCACAAAACCTATCAGTTATGACAGAAATGGTTTCCTTCTCACTAGATTATCAAATGCAGTAAGAAAAAGCTGATGACTAACGAAGATGTGACTTTAGATAACAGTTTTCTCCCTGTAAGTACGTTTCACTGTGGTAAGAATTTGCAATGTTAAACATAGGGCTCCAACTTTACTGCAAGATTCTGCAGAAGGAGAAGGCAAGATCTTATCCAACCACAAATATCCAACACAGCAGCCAAAGGAAAACAAAGCAACTGGCCAACTGAATTGCACTGTTTATAAATGGCCTCTCTTTTTTTCTTTTTTTCCCCAAAGCCCCACTTCAGCACATTTAGACTGAACAAGAGCTTTCACCACACCACTCAGCTCCTCCTTCAGCTGGAACCAGAGCCTGGGCTTTGGCAGGATGGTTGCCAGCAGACACCACGTCCTGCAAAAGCCCAAGTCTGCTTTCACACGCAGAGCATCTCCAAACACTTACACAACTGGCAAGAGTATTGACAACACATCTAGGCTTAGTCCTGAATTCCTATCTGCTCCACTTTTAAACAGGGGCAAAGCCTTCTCCAAAACTTCCTAGCAATCTGAAGACTTCGATTATGGTATGTGTTGTTTGAGGGGAAATAACCAACCAATGAAAAAAATAAAAACACGAGACACCTAAATCAGATAGGAAAGAGTGCTGTGCTGCCTGGCTCCTGCCTCTGCCAGAAAAGGATTCCTCTTAAACATGTAATTGCCATTTCCATTTCAATTGATTCCCATGGCAGGGAATGTTCCTTGGGGGATTTCTACAGCCTGACAGATCATGGGAATAGGAAAATTTTGCTGATGTTCAAACTACACACTCCTTCATTCTGTTTTGATCCCTTATTTCACAGCTCAGGGCAGTGTGCTGATACATCTATTATTGCAAAACTATCATTCTTATGTAGAAAACGATTACTTCCTATAACCATGTTCCAGGACTGAGGTCACATCAGGGACAGGTACCCTCTTTCTGATGATGTGCACTGATTTGAGACTGACAGGCATCATCTAATGGAGATGACTGATTCACGCGAGTTAATAGACAGTATTGACTTATACTCCCACACAGCAAAAGGCAAAGCAGCTCTCTGCCATTTAAATGTCAATGAAGCAGGCGATGCTCTATTTAAGTCAACTTCCCTCATTTATTTTAACTGGAATGTCAGATAGTGATGTGCTTAGGACAAGAGCAGCACAAGGCACTGCGTTACACACAGAGGGCAGTGCAGCAGGTACTCCTGAAAAAAATGCATTGCTGTGGGTGCACACCTGAAGATCAGGGCGTCTTAGTGCTAGTGTGACAGGTACACGTCAGAAACTACTGGGGACATTCGTCCTGGGCTCCCCACCTTAGAACCAGCTGCTGCTGTGCCACCGCCTGATCTCACTGTGCTGCTTCCTTATCTCTCCAGAATTACTTTCCTCCTGCTTCAGAAACACATCCCCTGGGCTCAGAGCTGTGGTGCTGCCCACGCCTGCAGGCAGGCAGCACAGGCTGAAGGACGGGCACTAAGAGGACAGGGCCTGCCCTGCTGTGAAGCCTCAGCATGCATGCTCTGCAAAACCATGCATCTTACTGGGGTGATCAGTTCAGACGCAAGCAAACTCAATGAGCGGAGCTGCCAACATGACTCATGGGGATCCTCAAGCTTTTCCACCCTCAGCAGAAAAGCTGCGGTGCTCTCTGCCCAAGGACACATCGATGGGATGCTTTGTCTTTTTCAGAATATTTTTCTTCACAATCCACACACATCCCAGGGTATACAGCATAGAGATTTTGATGATTATTTCCTACTGTTGTTCTGCGGGATTAACTTCCCTCAAGACCTAACTAATACTATTTTTTTCCTCTAACTCTAACAAAACTTGATAGAAAGCTCAAAGCTTCCAAGTTGCTGAGCTCAAGTTGATGTCAGTGACGGACTTTGGAAAGGCACCTCTCACACTGGGTTTCCAGTTGTTTAATTATTCAGGCTGGGAACCACAGACTGTAATCAGTAATGGAAAGTCTCAGTGCACCAGACAAGGACAATGACTAAACACTTCAGATACCTAGGATGGAGCACATACATCAACATAGCCATGGCAGCCGTTTCACATAGGGCACATTCCACAGCTACATGGTGAGCTGCTGGCTCTGGGGTCTTTTAGAAACGAACATTTCTTCTATGAACATGCCTGAACAGCACAGAGTTAAACATGGGAAACTCACCACCAAGCGGATACATCTAGTGTTTTTGTTAGTTTGCAAGCACCCAAATTTAGATGAAGTCTATTTTACTCCCTCTGAGAAATCTCCATGTAGAGCCCATAGGGTGCTGTACAAAAATATATCACTAATTTTAGAGAGGCAATATAAATTGTATTCACCACTCTAAAAGGCAAAACCAAACCAAACCAAAAAAAGGGTAAAAAAAAATCTTGAGCACAAAGGTTTTGATATCATTCCACTTGGCAAAATGCACTTTTATGCACTTTTTCTATTGATTTCAACCCTTATTTTTTCAGCTACTAGAAATATTCTTCCTTCTTCCCCAAGACACTCACTTTAATGGATAAAAACATGTTCTAATGTAAACAAAAGCAACTTTGATTTTTTTTTCGCCTGTAACTCAGCCGTGTAAACTTCAGCTCTTTTATAGGAATCCCTTCACTGCTTCACATCACACAGAGCTACCTTTTCACTTCTTGCTGCAAATGCACAGGCTCTTTCCCTGTGTGCTGGAACTGAAAGCAATCATGAAGAATTGCTGGTCTGACCTAAGCATTCTGTGTCTGGACATGCTCTGCATGCAGTTATTAACCGCAGCGAGGAGGGGAGGCTCAGCTACACAGCCTTACCTTCTTCATCTCTTTCTTTGTCCAGAGAAGCTGGATTGTTTTCAGCAGTAGGAGTGGGTCCTGGCCTGGAGGAGGGGGAATAAAGAGAGAGAAGGAGAGAGAGAAAAGGGGGAGAAAAACAAAACAAAACAGATTTATTGGCTCTGTACAGGCAGCCTAGACACACTGGTGCATTGTTTGACTGAAGAGAAATCAGCTACTCTGTGCCACTGTGTTTGAAACTACCAACCTTCCAACTGTCAGTCAGGATTAAAGTGCTAAAACCCCTCACTCTGAGATCCTAACAAAATAACAGACACCATCCATGCATGGCTTTAACTAAACACCCACACTGGCTCAAATACTGAAAAGCTGTATCAGTGCATTTACAACTAAATCATGTTGCTGCTATGCATCGAATACAGCCACAGGGGTGTCCTCGTCAGCTCTCTCTTCTTAATATTAAAACAAAACAGTCCCAGAAGTGTAAGCGTCTTTCGCAGCCTGTAAAGGAATTGTCGGTACGCACAAACTTTTAACGAAATGCCTCTAACATGCAAATCTCATTGCACCCTGTGGATGGTAGAGGCAGTGGGTGACTTTTTGGGGAGCTAACCTCTGCTTGTCCAGCCCTGGCGAGCAGGAGCTGAACTCGCCCATGTCAGCCTGGGAGCAGGCTGTGCTTTGACAGCATGCAGCTGAGGTGGTGCTTGAGGAAGGAGGAAAGGTGAAACGTTGCTGGGATTAGTGTCAAGCATAAAAAATAAAGGGTGGTCAAATGTTTCAGAAGAAGGTTGTTTGGAATTATTCTCTTTTTCTTTTTACCTAGGTATACAAAATTTTTATTTTAAAATAAATACGAAATTTTAATTTTAAAAGCAGTAACATTTTTAATACCTGGTTCTATTTAATTCATGGTCATTTACTTAAAAACTTTGACTCACAATATTCTGAATGGAAATCTTCTACTGGTATCAACCGTTTAAACATGAAGACTGAATCTGAAAATCTACAAGTTCTCAAAAAACACTCCTCACACATACAGTGCACCTCTTCTTATGTTTTCACAAAGCCAAAAGAAAAATGTTCAACTGAAAAGGAAACATCCTTTAAATCACCTTCTGCCTTCTACAGTTCCTAAATAACTTGTTTCAAAATGCTAGGTTTCTCGTTTAGTATCCCGTCTCACTTCATATTTCAGGTCACAAAAAGCTACTTCAACTGTGAAAAGCTCTCCCTCATCCAACTCAACTCTGAAGCACAGTATTTAAAAAATATTTTAAGTAGCAAGCTGATTATTGGTTGAGCCAGGAGAATGATAATGTTTCTATTATCCACTAACCTCTGGGAAACACCAACCAAATTGAAAATGCCACATTTACAATTCATAAGATACTATTTTCTCTCATCTCTTGCTGCTCTGAAATCTTGAACTCTCTGAACACTGGCTGTTCTCAGCTACTGCCTCTTCTTTGGAAAAAGGGAAGTCTCCTTTTACAAGAAAACAGAAAAAAATCCAGATCCCTTTTCCCCACAAAATTAGCAACTAACAGTGAAATTCAGCCCGTGTGTGTGTGTGTGCATATATACGCTCTCCACTTGGCCCAACTCCCAAAGAAATTTATACACACAGGGAAAAAAAAAGAATGCAGCCCAGTGTGTAACCAAATACACTGTAAATCTGAACTCCAATTAATGCAGCGAACAAGCTGGAATGATACAGGAAATGAGAGCAGTTAGGAAAGCAGTGTTTCACTTCAGATGCAGCCAATAATTCAACTGGTTAAAATGCTTTCTAAACCTCAATCAACAAAACAAGCCCTGCTCTTACGTGATTTTTTCCTACCTTAACCTCCCTGTTGCTGAAATCCAACCTCGCCCTTATTTCAATACACACTCGCATGAAAACCATCCCTCCAGTCACTTTTAAACACTGCAGTATCTTGCCAGCAAGCTACTGTGCAGGCACAGGTGAATGGGAAACAGCGTTGCCCATCCCTCCCGTGCCCTGGGAGTAGAAGTACCCCCAGCAGGGTGACTTCCCTACGGTTCTGGGGCAGCCAGGGCTGAGGAGCAGAGCCCCTCGCGCCCACAGACGCTCCTCCGGCTGCTCGGCCACACGTGAAGTGCTTGCTCCTGTGCTTCCTTGTGGATAATGGGGAGGCATCTCCCAGGTGATTCTCCAGACTGGGGATTAAACAAGGAGAGAAAGTACCGAATCAGTACTGCAGCATGCTGATGTCCAAATGGTTTGGTCTCTTCCCTTACCAGGCAAAGCCTTGGAAGTACCTGGGGATGAAACATGGTCAGAGGCTCTATGTAACAAACAACCGGCAAGCAGACACTGCTAGAGCCGAACAAATGAGAGCACAAAGCACCACTCTTCTTTTGCCAGCCTCACCAGAGGGGAAAGGCGCTATAGTTCACACTGGACATTGAGCTGTTGTACCTTGCAACCTCAAGCTAGGAAAGAAGATGTAGATGGGAAGGTCTGCATCATTTTGTCTGCTGAAAGAAATGAAGAAAAATTCCTCTTTTCATGCTCCAGCAGGATCTCTCTGGGGACTGGACTCCCCCCTTAGCTCTCCAGGCACCCAACTCTCCAGGCACCCAGAAAGAGTGAGAACTGTCTTTGGCAGTAACAGTACTGTTAAGCTCCCATCAGAATACCAGACAAAATCCTGCTCACTCACATCTGAGAAAGGACTGAAGAAACAGCAGGAAACTAATGCCAGGATATCCAAGGATGAAGGACAAGGGCCTTATGAGGAGTTTCATAAGCTTTCCAGAGCAAATGGGGAAAGCAGACAATTGCTCAACGCAAAAGGGAGTGAGGAAGAAATAGAAGGGAAGAAAGAACAAAGCAAAGTATCTGAAAACCAAATGGTCATAACTGAACCACAAATGCATCTGGGCTCAAATCAGGGGACAAGAACAAGAAAATCATTGGACCAACCTCCAGCCACAGCTGTAGGAGCAAGAAACAGCAATTACTAAGATAAAGATTGATAGGCATATTAACATGATAACAGAACAGTGTTTGCAAAAGCAAGGATAGGTCCTGGAGGCCAGAAAAATACCTTCTACAGATCAAAAACATCAAGAATCTTTCTTTTTGAAGAAAAGTTAACCCCATTCAGTTCTGAGATCAAGCTTGAAGACGAAGCCCTTAGTCTGACATTGATCTTTTGCTGCTCCAAAGAAAGGGAGTTGGAACCATTAAACATCTAGTAGAGCTTCACCAAAACAAGATTACACTTTGGTGGAGGCTGCAGAGACACATCTACACATACTCCATCAAGGCACAAATGACACAGATTTTTTTCATATGATAGTTTCTCCAAATATGTTCCTGCATTTTATTTATTTATTTTAAAGATACTAACATATTTCCTTTTAATATTTTTCATTACAAAAATAAATTTCCTCTGCCCTGAATCTGGTACCAAAATTGAAGGAGATGGTAAATCAGATCTTTTCCAGTTCTCAATATCTGTGGTTACATTTCAAAACCATATAAACCACAAGGCTTATATTTTTGAGTTAGAAAAGTGTCTTTGAGGAAAGCCATAAACTGCTTTCTGTTCATTCTCTTTTTCCTTTGTACATAGATCACTCAAAACCTGCTGTGATCACAACAAAAAATGTGCCTGCAGGCTGGTGAGGTAAAGCAGTGGTTTTGCTATTGCATCCTTGCAAAATTCTGCTGTATTATTCACCAGTTTTGCTGAAATGCCCTGGCAAGACAAATCCACTTTCTGACTGAGGCTACTTGTGTGTCTCACATAGGGAAAGTGAGACATCAAACCCCAGAGGAAGAATTTACCAGTGAAAAATCTCTCAACACTTTTGCTTTGTGTCAAAATCCATTGAATGCCCCATGGCATGAGACCTGGAAGAATTACAGTCAATGAATTAAGAGATACAGAATGTAAAAAGTAAAAGCAAAAAAGGAAAAACAAACAAACAAACAAACAAATAAATAAATAAAGGAAAAGGGGATTATGTGATTGAAATGCAGGATCATACTAGGTAGTCAATTGCTGCTGAAATTCCTGGATAGGAAGGACAAGGAAGGTCAAGACTAACATGCAAATGCTTAAACCTTCTCTAGGCAGACAGCTTACACCTTTGCCTTGAAAATTAACAGGATTTTAATAAATGTTTAACGAAATATACAACAAAATATGCAAAATGTACAATACCCCTCTAAACAATCAGTTAATATTTAGTACTATCCATTGTTTTGTGAGCCCCTGCAATAGATCCCTGAAAACCATCTTCTGTGAAAACTCTCATCAATTTGCAAAAACATTTGAGATATTTTTCTGAAAAGAAAACAATGGTTCCAGACATTTCCATGTCAACAGAAATGCACCTAGTCGGTTTGCACTTAAGAATAAAGATCTATAGATGTACAGGCAATCTACAAACTGGCAGAGGGAGAGGAGTGAGCAGAGCGATATTCAGCAACCCCCTGTTTCAGCAGTGTCACAGGTTATTTAAATGTCATGATTGAAACAGAAATCCAATGAGTAGTATACTACATGGATTAAGAATTAATCAAAATTCTTAACAAAATCTACTTTGCCTCATTTTTTTTCCAGAAAAGTGTCTGTGGCTCATATCAAATGCGTGCTGGATTTGTAGAAGAGAAGGCTGATAGGGAACAGAAACGCCACTTTGATGATGCAAAAAACGAACAGAAACGTTCTCTTCAGACACATGTTCAATCTCTAAGAATAAGTTGACTTCACTGAAAAGAAACAAAATTCCTCAATAGGAAATTTTAGATTTTCACACATTCTAAGTGTTTTTATTGTGCCCACTTTTAATGAGTGCACACAACATAAACATTCCAAACTTGTTTAAATATTTTTGAACTTCAGAAAATGATTCCATACGGAATTTCTCCTGCCTATCTAAAATAATATTTGAAATATACCAAAACAATTTTTAGAATATACATGTACTATATAATACACATTGTGAAATTCTGTGTTCTGTGTTGTATTAAAAAAAAAAAGAAAA
This sequence comes from Anas acuta, assembly GCF_963932015.1. Lineage (NCBI taxonomy): Eukaryota > Metazoa > Chordata > Aves > Anseriformes > Anatidae > Anas > Anas acuta. The sequence continues at coordinate 965,430 of NC_088998.1, forward strand.
GAAAAAAAAATATAACCTATGAGAAAGTAGATACAATAAAGAATAAAGATACAGAAGGTAAAATGCTGTATTATTTTTAAAAAGCATGTTATATGCACTGGGCATTAGCCAGTGGGAAATGGGAGCGACATTCTTCTTTTGCTTTGTAGAAGGCTTTTTTCAGAAATTTGTTCTTACCTGAATTTCTCATAGAGTGTGGGGAGAGATACTTAACACGGTACATAATCAGTGGAGTAGGTAAAGATATCATAAAACTAGAATTTATGGTCACCTGTCAAAATAGATATTTTTATTTTCTTTAAAAAAAAAAAGGAAAGAAAAAAAAAAGCAGAAGAACTGGGATCATGTTACTGCAACACTCTGGTCCAGCCATGATGTCCCGGACCCACCTTTCAAGAGAGGCTCCATGGTGTGTCAGCAACAGTAGCGGGAGATAAGGCCTCCAACATACCTATGAATGAAATGGGGAAATCTTCCCCAAACCATAGAGACATTCACACAACAAGAGGTCCCGTGCCCACAGTGCCCCTACGAAGCACACTCCCAAGTGCATGTTCCCTGCTCAGCTTCAGCAGCTTCCTGCTTTTCCCTGCTCCTTTTGCAGTAATTGCCATGTTTCAGCCTGGGTGCATCCAGCTCAAAGATGAGCTGACAGCCAGGCTAATGCAGCAATCGACCTTCCTCATTTTCAGAGGCAGGACCAGCAAAGGGGAGTCAGCACATCAGAAGCTGCAGAAGCCATGAGCAGGACTTAGTATTCTGACACAGAGCTGACCAGACCTTGGTGGATGCAACATCCTGAGCAGCAGGCTGGCAGTGATCCATGCCCTTCGCACTGATCCATTCTGCATTTCTTACCGAGAGCATGTGTTCTAAATGACTTTTAATGGCAGAGCCACAATTTGCCCTTATTTTTCCGAAGAGTACCAAGGGCTGTAGTTCCTTGTTCATCCACAAGGAAATGCAACCTCTGCTTACTTTGCATTCATGTGGGTACAAGAGCACAGCTGGGACAGCCACCATCTTCTGCAAATCCAAAGTCTTTTTTTCACCATTCTCATTCAGTTCTGTTTCAGAATATAATATCACAAAGGGTTTTGCTCAACAGACACAGCACTGTACCAAGTTAAGTTATAGGTGTGGGTGAGAAGTAATAAAACCACATTTTTCCCCAGTATGAACTCTCCCCATAAAGAATGAAAAATCAGACAACTCAGCTGGCAGCCAGAAAGGCAGAGTTCCAAACATCTGAGAAACCATGCTAGCAAGACTGGTGCCAAAACAAGGGCAGTGCCTACCATGCAGCTGCCGTGTTTGCCCTCTCTTCCTGCTGCACCTCCATGCCCCAACACTGATGATGCTCCTGTGAGGTCAGGGACCACCGTATGCTATGGGTGTGGGGCTCGCACTTATCTTGGGCACGTGAATATCTGTGGATGCTGCTGAAGCACTTGGGAACCAGTGCCCATGGTACTTCTCCCAGAGTTAGAGCTCAACCAACACACTGCAAGGGATTGGAATGAGAGCATGGATCTGTTGAAGGCAACACACTCCGGGCACCCCACACACAGCTAAAAGCCTCTCCTGGGAGCCAGTTTGGGAAATTCTCTTTCTGCAGAGCCTGGAAGGAAGCCTGCTGCTCTAAGCATTTGGGCTCAGGTTCACAGCAGCTAATACCAGCACTTCCTAAAGGTCTTCCTTTAACAGCACTTCCTAAAGCTCTTCTCTTCCTCTCGCTGTCCTGGCTGTACCTCACTGTCCCTAGCTGACATATGAGCCTCTGTCATGGAGGCAGCAGGGAAAATGCGCCATCAGCTGCCTGGCAAATGTCCACACCATCTCCTGTTCAGATCTGCAAATTCCCCTTATTGAGGATGGACTTCCAATGCATCCTTCTCCTCCCCTGCACATTACTTTGAAATGTAAATTAGAATTATCCTGAGGACAGGGAGGTTTTACAATCACAAGAGTGCCCCCTCCTATTTCAGATGCACCTGCACCAAAGGGGTTGTAGGCTCTTTAACACTTTCTCATGGCAGAGTCTCTATCTTAGCAGAAATGGATATTTCCAGGAATGATAGCAGTTCACTTCCAAGCACACTATGACTAAGGGGTAACCACTCAGTGATTCATCTGAATCCCTACCAGCTGCAGTCAGTAGATTCCCACTAAGAATAAAAGCTCCCCAGAGCTATTTGCTTACAGGGAAAGGTCGACTGTACCAGTGTCTGCAGACAGGCAGAGGAATGCTGCCATAAGAGCCCAACCAATTTAAATGTTAATTATATCCCACCACTGAAATCTCCAGTGCAAAATTTACAAGAGGATCAAATGTCACAAAACTATTTCATTTCAGAAGCAATAAATTGCTTCGCTTTAGCACAATTTCCAGAGTTCCAAAACACACTCAGCATGCCCAGCCACCATTCCTTAAATGAGTCTCCCACAAAAGACAAATATGCTTTTTAAAGGTACAACTATGTTGGTTTAGCTGAATTCAAACAATAAGGCAACGAAGCAACAACATGGAGAGGGTCCGTCTGAATAAGGTATGTCTGGCTCACTCCAGCCTTTGGCTCAGTTTCCAATTTTAGCTACAGCTTTCTAATCGACAGAGCTTTGAACTTCACCGCACAGAAGGCTTCAGATCTCAAAAGGGAAGCAACCACACACAGCTACTGCAGTCTTAAAAGCTCCATACACCACGCACCTCCCCTATAATTTTAACATTAAAGATTTAGCCCTTTGGGAGGTCTGTGAGTCTAGGTTCACCAAAGGAAAAGAATTCAGTGCATGTCCCTCTAGTTCTTCATTCACACATTTGGATTCACCTTCTACAGCCCATGGAAGTATCTGCATCAGACAGGAGGAAAAAAAAGGACGTTAAAAAAAAAAAAGAACAAAACCAAGCAAGCTCATCACTTGTAGTCTCCTGATTACGAACATCAGCTCATTTTCAGTATCCAGAATTTGCATTTAACAAGAACGGTTCCTTACTCCTGAGCTTGTTGACCAGCTGTGACTGTTTCTGACGCTCTTCTTCCAGCCCTGGCAGCCTCTTATACGATGGTCTTTGTCTCCTGCTTACCAGAGGAGAGCAGGTCTGTAGGCACCGCGCATGGGCCCTGGCTGGACAGTTCCTGCCGTGTTGCTACAGCAGATAAAGTGCCCCTGGCTGGAATCATTACCAAAGCGTTGCCTTCACCAAACACACCACCACAACGTTGTGCTCCATGCAACAACTAGAACTGCAAAATCAGTTTATGCTTTGATTCATAGGCCAGACTGAAAAGTTAGGCTCCCCCAGAAGTTTTTTCTTCATATCAAAAGCACAGGGGAAAGTTTCTATTTAATTAAAGTTTCTATTTAATTAAAATAAGACATTTTTTTCATTAAACAGAAAACATATCACTTTGTGGGGGGTTCAGCATCTGGGAGCTTATCTTCTGGAGGTTCTTCTCCAACTTTCAGACAAACTTTGCATGTAGAAGCAGCAGCTTAGGCCAGCAATTCCAGAAATTGTAGGCTCTGGTTTTGGTCTCTTCTGTTAATGTGATAACATGCAATACTGTATCACAGGGTTAGCTCTACTTGTATTTTCTCTAGTATCTTTGCAAACCCTTATCGCAAATCAACTAAGCATTCAAAGCCAATTTCATGTTTCTCATTCGATTCTTCCAGAGGAAAGCTGGGATTCCTCAGATGCCATTAGCTGAGTCCACCCCTTCTTGGGATCACAGTGTTTAGCCACACCTCGGTCCTTACTGTTGACTACGTCATCATGGAAAAGTCAAAATTTAGACATCAAACAGAAACATGGCTGAAGAATGAGTTCCACAGGCAGATCACCCTCAGAAAGAGAAGCTACTACTCTGGAGAGAAGAAAAGTGGAAACGAAGAATAGTGGGTAGAGTAAAAGTATATTAAATGCAAAACAACTTTTTCTAGAAGAAAAATCCATTCTTTGTCAATGGCAGTAAAAGTGATTCTTTCACTAAAGGCAAAAAGAGATCACTTCCATTCTGAGAAATTTGAGTTATGAAAACATAATAGGAAACCTCACAATTTTGCTAATACATGCTCTATTTTTCAGTGAGTCAGAAGTTCACATTCTTCTAATGCAACCTCCCAACTGAAAACAATCCCCACACTCCAAGCAAAAGAATAATAAAGCACACATATGCTTCTTATAAAGCAGTCCTTACAAATAACCATGGGTTTTGTTTTCATAATGGCTAAAATTCATCATCCCCCCCAAGAAACGCAGATCAAACAAAATGCACTCTCGTTAAAATAAAAGGCTTGCTTGTACGAGCAGAACAGCCAATAACACTTTCCTCTTATTTTACAAGCACTTTCTGTCAGCAAGGAGTAGGGGAAGTTGCTTACCAGCCACCCCAGTCCAGACCTGCTGCTCACCAACCCACCCACAGCAGCCCAAAGGGGCACTTGCATTCTCTCTCCCACTTAGCACACAGACACCTGATCAACAACAAAATCTAGGCATTGTCCGTGGCATGTGAGCAAGAGATGCTCTTCAGATCTGGGGCCAAATGAAACAAATCAAAAGGAAATCTAACCAAGAAGTTGCCAAGCTTTGGGCACATCTTGCTGGCCAAGATGACCCATGCAGGGAGCACAAACACTCCTTCCTCTGATACAGTGGCCAAGGAGAGCATCTGACACCATCAGCCTGCTCATGCACATGGGTCATCACTTCAGACATACAGAAATCATTATCAGATACTTTCAATACGCCTTTGTTTTACACGGAAAAGTGGACCTATTTTTACAGAATTGGCAATTCTAAAAATAACACTAACAGCTTGCTTTTTAGGCAGTTAATGAAATTCAGATTAATAAAAGTCTGAAAATATAGCAATTGTTAACCTTTTGCAAGTAATTGGCAGCACTTTTAATGGTTTCCTCATCTGTTGCATGGGGTATGACCTCAACGTTAAGCACAAAGATGACAAAACAGTCCTTGGCATAGAACGACTCCAAGCTGCTGACCGATGGAAGTCAGGCACATGCAAAGACAAGGACAGCAGGGCACTCACTCCCTCATCCCCTTCTGATTTTTTCCACCCTCTCCCTATACATATTCACTACCAGTTATGGTCAGAGGCTACTGAAGCTGCTGAGCTTGATGCACCCTTGCCCATAGCTTGTGTTCTTCTGTTCAAATCTATTAACGTAAAAAATACATTTTCATCATAAAATATTTTTTCTCCCAAAACTTCAGCCCAAGCTATTTTTCTTCATTTTAGCCAACAGCACCATACATTTTTTTCAGTGATAAAGAGAAAAGGGTTTTGTTCCCATAAAATGTGTCACTGCTGTGGAGGGAGCGGTAAGGAGCGAGTCATCGTGCTCCCAGAAGTGCTGATAACTCACTGCTGTGGAATCAGCCACCGACCACATCTCAGCACTGCGTGCTGGCTGCTCTCTTATCACAGATCATCAAGCCTCAGAAGAGATCTGCTATAACCAGGATATCAGTCAACACCCCTACACCCAGTTAATAACACTTTAATGGAAATGGAAACTTGGGAGTTTAAAAACAATATTTAAAACAACGTTCTGGAAAGCCAGCAATTTCTTCTTTTAAGCTTACAAATCCTGCAAAGATGAAGAAAACTAATACTATCCAGGATAAACGTGGGGGGGGGGGAGCGTTATTACACGGCCGCATTTTTTGGCTACTCAGTGACTGTCAGAACAGCAGCCTCAGCAGGTCTAGGAGATCGAACTGCAATTTGGAGAAGGAGCATCAGATGCAAAGTAAAGCTAAAAAGATAGCATTTTTTTGTTCTTCAGACATCTCTGGAAATCCCCAAGTTCTAAACTGAAAAAAAACTAAAAGCCTTTAACTGTCTCTCCTAAAGAGGTTTCCACACACACACACACAAAAAAAGCACCAAACCCAACAGTTAATGCTAAAAAGTCCTAATACATGTTTCGAAGCCATCCAGCTTCCTTTTTAAAACACTAATATCCTTTCTTCCAAGGAAGAGGAACGGGCAGCAATCATTAGTTGCTAAGATTGACACTAATGAGGACACTCCTAATTGTTTTTAATTATTATTGACAGACACTCTTTTTCTGGTACAGGAGAGTGAATAAACACCTGAAGCCTTCAGTTCACCTTCTCCTTCTGCCCTTAGAGAACTGAATGGTGAATTACACACTGACTCATGGGGCCACGTAACACAAGTGAGCCACCTAAAAAGCCATGTTTTCAAAAATAATAAAACACTCACCTCAAATATATCAGGCCATCTTTGAGATTACACAAGAAGATGCTGCCATAATGAAACTCTATGGTTGCAAGAAGTTTAGGTAAAGACAAATGAGTCTGGCAGAGACACTTCCCATGGACACGGGATGATGAATCAATGTACCACAGACTGCCTGCTTCCAATCTTTTGTATCCAGGCTTTTCCTGGGAAAACCAGCACAACTCAATGACTCACTGATAAACTGGTAAAGATGATTCAGGTGTTTAATACCCATCAAAGAATTTGTTTTCAACTTTGGCTGGAAAAAAAACAGAAACCTGTATGTTATACCTGAAAAAGCCAACTTGAGCTTGAAGAATACTTCAGCTCTTACAGCAGCATTTCAGAAGCATGTCAGAATAACCCTTCCAGTAAAACAGAAACTCACTTTATTGTTGTTGTTTTGTTAATAGCTGAGACCGTTTAGATAACTGAAGATAAGAAATCAGTTTCAAGGAAGCTTTGCTCTAAAAGTATTCCAACAAGAATTAAAATGTTTTTAAAAATAGAAGGTAAAATAGACACTTTTGCTTGCTGAGAGCTAATGTTAGGGAAGTATTTAGACTGTGCGTTTAAGACTGTGTTAAAATGCATAGCTAGAAACACCTGGTCCACTTCCAGTACCCCAACACGAAGCTTCAGTTCTTCAGCTGAAAAAGTCGATGTATTTTAACACATCCCAATCAAGTGGCATCAATGTATTTCAGCCAAAGCTTTAAACCTAAACATCTATGAAGGAAAAGCTCTGGGGATGAAATTCTCAAGCAACAGAGCTGACATAAACATCTCCATACACGTCAATTAAGGAAGCATTTCACTGAGCTGGGACCACATACTGATTTTTTAATCCATGTTTTACTTCATGCTTGATTTCTTCTTAAGTAAAGAATTTTGCCTAAATTCAGGTTATTTAGCTTTCTATAAAGTTGTACTATTAAATGCTTTAACAAAATATCAAGAAGACACTTCAGATCTTGTTTCACATAGGTGTGGGGATGGAAACTCTTTTTATTCTATGTTGTACAGTTGTGAGGAGTTCAGCTTATTAAGTGAAGCAAGAAAAAGGTGCAACTGAGCCTTCACAGATGAGCATAAGGCTGCAGCTCACCTGGGATGGGGAAACATGCTGGAAACTCCTACAGAATGCTGCTGAAAAACACTGACAAGTTCTGCTTATGAGAGGCAGATACTGACAAGCTACATGTAGGAAAAGCAGGACGGAACATCATGAATAGAGATTTCTTTCTCACATTCTTAATATGCAGTTTTGTAGAATCATAAAGGTTGGAAAAGCCCTCCAAGATCATCTGGTCCAATCCCTACCACCAATGTCACCCACTAAGCCATGTCCCTCAGCACCACGTCCAACCTTTCCATAAACACCCCCAGAGATGGTGACAGCACCACTTCCCAGGGCAGCCCGTTCCAATGCCTGACTGCTCTTTCTGAGGAGAAATGTCTCATAATCTCCAACCTGAACCTTCCCTGGCACAACTTGAGGCCATTCCCTCTAGTCCTATCACTAGTTACCTGTGAGAAGAGGCCAACCCCCTTCCTTTCAGGTAGTTGCAGAGAGCAATAAGGTCTTCCCTGAGCCTCCTCTTCTCCAGACTAAACCCCCCCAGTTCCCTCATCCACTCCTGACAGGACTTGTGCTCACCAGCTTCGTAGCCCTTCTCTGGACACACTCCAGGGCCTCGATGTCCTTCTTGTAGTGAGGGGCCCAAAGCTGAACACAGTACTCGAGGTGCAGCCTCACCAGAGCAGAATACAAAGGGAGGACCACCTCCCTGACCCTGCTGGCTACACTATTCCTGATACAGGCCAGGATGCTGTTGTGGCCTTCTTGGCCACCTGGGCACTCTGCTGGCTCATGTTTAGGCAGGTGAGTGTCAACCAACACCCCCAATCCTTTCTCTCTGCACAGGTTTCCAGGTACTCTCCCCAAGCCTGTAGCACTGCATGGGGTTGTTGTGGCCAAAGTGCAGGACCCGGCACTTGGCCATGTTCAACCTCATCCCATTGGCCTCTGCCCATTGACTCATCCTGTCCAGGTCCCTCTGCAGGGAGTCTCTGCCCTCCGGCAGATCGATACTTCCCCAACCTGGTGTCATCTGCAAACTTACTGAGGGTGCACTCAATTCACTTGTCCAAATCATCAATAAAGATATTAAATAGGATGGGCCCCAACACCAACCCCTGGGGAACACCGCTCTTGACCACTTAGTTGGGAACATTACTTTTTATAACACTGCTTCTGTAGATCCTAATACACTGACAAGTTATCTACAGGTAGGCAAGAGGGAAAAGGCCAAGATGACAGCACCACCACCTTCTCTTTCTGGAGGCAGGTTATCTCCTCAGCATGCACAGTTTAGCGGAACTAAAGCTGTCAGCTTAGCTAAAACACCAATTAATGGTGGGTATTGCAGACAAGACTAGCACCTTGGAATTAAAACTGAAACCTACTTTAGGAACAAAGGAAAAAAATGCAACTTTTATTGTCTAATGGTCGACAAAGGCAGAATCAAAGGAGGTCTGACAATCGAAACAAGGCTATGAAATTTAAGAACATGTTACATTTTGCCATTTATTACTTTTTACTTTGAGTTTCACAACTTTCCACTATCTGCATGACAGTTCCTCTTCATCTGCTCTAACCAACACACATCGTACAATCTGTAGGAACCTTTCTCATTAGTTTAAAAAACAAAAGAAAACTTAAACGTGCAGCAGATAATAGTGTAGGAGATTATGATATTTCTAGCCTTCCTCTGCTGGGAGAAAAAAGGTACAGAAAACTGAAACAAATGGCTCTCCAGATTTTATCTATTTCTGAAAATGCAGATGTGTGAGGCTTGCATGCTGCGCCCCTTCCCTCACCGACTTCCACATCTCTAGCCCACACGCTGGGGGTGCAGCTGGAGGATGCCCACCCTGCCTGCCCCTTCTACGCCTCGCCTCACGCGCTGCCACTCGCGGCCTGCACCACGCTGCACCCAGACGGCGCTGCTGCCACCCCGAACCTGCTTTCCCCTCGGACCTGACAGCTGCCATCCCTCTGATGCCAGCACCTCCAGGCCAGCAGTGCCCTCCTCTCTGCCTTGGGCTGTGGTCCCCCAGGTGCATGCTCAGGCGGTGCCACCAGCTCCACACACTGTGGATCTCTGTCCGTATGTGGGGACAGGCAGTGGGTGGCAACCGCCTAGGACAGATGTGGGCAACTGTAATCCATGCTCAGTGCATCGAACCAAAGTGGTTCACTTTACACAATAATTTGAGAAAGTAGCTTTCTTCTAATTGTGACAGATCGGACTAGAACAGGGAGAGACTCATTATTAGGTAGTGTAGTGATAGAACAAGGAGTAATGCCTTTAAACTAAAAGAGAACAGGTTTAGATGCAATATGAGGAAGAAATTCTTCACAGTGAGGGTGGTGTAGCCCTGTCCCAGGCTGCCCAGAGAAGCTGTGGATGCCCCATCCCCGGCAGTGCCCAAGGCCAGGCTGCATAGGGCCGGGGGCAGGAGTCCCTGCCTATGGCAGCTGTTGGACCTGGATGGGCTTTAGGGTCTGTTCCATCCCAAACTCTTCTGTGATTCTACGATTCTAAAAATATTTCTTGTAAAGAAATATTACATATAATGTAATTAAATTTAAATTGGAGAAAACCCATCTGCCTAGGCTGAAACATGCACTCCATGTGCAGAGTGCAACAACTGTTTTGCTTATTTTGAAGAAAATAATGGTGAAAGTACTTCTTCTAACTAATTACATCTCACAGTGTTAGGTTAAAACTACATCTCCATCACTGGCACTATTGCCAGAGAAAGCAAGCCCCTTCACAAAAAACATGTTTCTCAAATGCATCTTTGTTCCCTTTGCTGCTTTCAGAGATCCCACCCCGAGGTGCCAGCAACACTACTAGCTCCTCTGAAAGGTTCTCCAGATGTAGAATGTGTTCCCTACATGCACAAAGCTCTCCAGGTCACCTTTAAGTGACTGCAAAATAGCCAAACGCCTTTCAAAAATCTGGCTGGCTCAAATGCTTTTCTAGAAGTTACATACACTCAGGCAAAAGCTTGGCCAGTACTTTAGACTTGCCTAGTACTTCAGGCAGTACCACTGCCTGGAGTTTGCAGTGTGTTTAACAATAGGCACAAGACAGAACAACAGACATCACAGTTACTTAAGATAAAAGTAGTGATGGGTATTGATTTGCAAAATTTACAGGTGTACTCTCTTAGATAAAAAATAAAATTAAACCATTGAGAGGTCCCACTATACAGGACTTGCAAAGTTACAGCTCTTGGGAGGTTAAGTAGAAGAGAAAGGATACCTAACAGCTACCACCAGCATGTTTGAAGAGATTTGCTGGTTTCTATGGTAAATGGGGAGGGTAACGTGACTGCCTGGTTACAATTATGACTGACGCACATCTCAAACAATCGTTCTCTTCCTGTTCGTATGACATAAGAAAAACAGGATGCTGAGAGGTGTTTATCTGAATGAACAAGATAAGCACACACACTAACACTTCTAAAAGTGTAAGACTTAACTAACAAGATGTTATAGATTTTCTATGGAAAAAAATCCAAATGCTGAACTGCTGAATGTGATTAAATTATGCATGGAAAGATCCTTTCCCTCCTAACCCGCAGGAAACAGTGGAGGAGCTGTTATATGAGCCATGCATACCAATGGAAAGTCTTTTTAGTGTGAGATACTGAGTTACACTGCTGAATCAAAACTGAAGAACAGCTTAGTCTGCAATGTCCTGCAGCCTCCAAAAATCTGTATTCATTTCAAGCACTGCTGATGGCTAGAGGTACAGTGAATCGGGGTGCTGCAATGGCACTACTGCTACACAGGGAAGCCAGAAAGGATTATAAAGCAGTTTGTGGCACTGGTCACCATTTCACAGGCATTTCTCAGGCCCGCAGGTTTTCAATCCACCTAAGTAATCATCGTAGCTACTTTAAACATTTTAAAAGTCCATCAGTGCCCGAGAGGGAACCTTATCACTCCTTACTAAAATGATTACTAATCAATTAGGAAACTTGAAACATGTCAGAGTCACACAGCAGAGTATAGTGCTGCAATGACTGCTGCCCAGTACTTACGACAAGCTGGTTCAGCCAAAAAATGCTGCAGTTTAAAGCATTAAACCAGCTTGTGTCCAAAAAGCACAACATTGTCCCACTGAAGGTTTTGGAGCAGGGGAAAGGAGCTGGTCTTTACACTCACATTCTTGTCACCTGCATGCATGAGCAACACAGTTGGCTAAAAACCTCCAGCTCCAGAGCATGTTAATAAAAATGAAACAAGGAACTGTTTGAGCAATACGACAGGGTGACACAGAGTCAGCTCACATTTGCTTTAATACATCACTCCTGTTCAACCGGGAAAAGAGAAAAACTCCCCATGGGCAGGCAGAGAGTTCCTGACTTCCTGAGGGTTCATTCCTACTGTAGACTGGAGTTAAAGTCTCCTCAGTCTTCAGCCTCAGAGCAAAATTTATAATGCCAAATGTTTTGGTCTGGGGTATCCAAGAGTCAGCTGTTAACTTTGAAACAGTTCAATAATCTTTCACATATTTATTTCTTCATAGCTTTGCCTATTTCAAATGTATATTCAATTTAAAATAAAATATCTGAAGACACTGAAGATCTGGTATTAACAGTAACTTGCCTTATAATAGCTAGACCACCACAGAACTATTTGAGCATATGGTTAGAATAACGATGATGTAGTAGAGTGTAAAAAATCTTAAACTGAAAAATGACTACAATCACATACTGAAGCGAAGGATAATAAATGCATGGACTCGGTAATAGTGAGCAGTGAGGAGGTGCACTGGGACAGCTCTCCAAGGAGAGCACAATGCGGTTGCTAGGGATTAAAACATCAAAGTACCCATGCACAGTCACAACAACTCGATCCCGAAAAGGGATCTCACAGTGTGAGAGATGTGACTGATTGCAATACTTACCTTCAATAATTCTTTGTGCTCTCTAGAGCATATTCCATCCAGGAGATGCAACAATTTATGAGCCATAACGGCTTGCAGCTGGTCTAGGACCAAACACACTGGTTTTGGACTCCTGAGATCACGAAAGCAGATGCATTGGGAAGTCTGTACTGGCTTCCTTGGCAGTGCAGAAACATCCCCAAGCTCTATACAAAGCTACCTGAACAACCTAGCACACTCTGCATGGGTTTGTGAGCTGCAGTTACCTAAAATATTTTCTAAGTAGCACTCTTCCAGCACTTTTTTTTTTTTAATAAGACATTTTAAATAAAGGTGTTTGAAACCTCCCTATCAGGCTTGCACAAAGTCAAGTGCTCATCTCCCAAATGCAATCCTTTTACAGTGTTTAATTTGACCACTTGAACACTGTCTTGCGATGCTACCAAGACACACTGCAAAGCAGCAGCGTTCAGTGAAGCACTATTGTAATGACCTGCCAGTAACGTGTATTGCTTGGGAGACAACAATCCTCTGTATTTTTCCTTTTCAACATTGAGCAGGCATTGGTTAAAAAGCTATGCTTAAGGCAATGCACTACAGTTCATACATGTACGGCAGGTAGGTGTCACATTTCCTCTGCACACAGGGACAGAGAGGCACTGAGAAGTAAAGCAGTTTGCCCGAAGTCTCCCAGAAGAACCACCAAAGAAACCACAGCAGGTGCCAAGTCTGATCTCCCTCATTTTTGCATCAGTATGGATCTACCTGTTTATACAATCATTTCTTACATACTTATTCTAGCCTGGTATTGGCAGCTCTGGAAAAGTCCCCCTCTGAAGGCAAGGACCCTGGAGGCAGGGGCCACAGGGACTCAACGTCCCCCAGCTGTGCCTGGAGCTGCTAAGCGCCCATGCTGTCTCCTCTTGCCCACCAGGATTCAGCTGCACCAGACCCATCTTCTCACAGCTACCAATAAATAAATAAATAAATAAATAAATAAATAATAATAATAATAATAATAATAATAATAATAATAATAAACAACAAAAACACCACAGTCAGGAATCCAATGACAAATCAGTTCCCTAAGAGCAGACATGACTTCCAAAGTCCTTCAAGAAAAAATGAGTTTTACTACTTGTGAGATGCAAATCCATCTCAGACAATGCAGGGCAGAACATCCCTGTGTAAGAAAGTGGATTTCTACTTACTTTTACGTAAATTTTGTTTGTGGATTTGGTGCACATATTTAAGTCAGTATCAAAGGAACAAAATGGAAACCCAAGCATTGTCTCTGGCTTGGCTGGCTTACAGATCAACTCCCAGCCTTTAATTCTAGGAAGTGAGTGACCGCAAAGGATCCTGACAGCCAAAGGCCCCCCTCTTTCAATCTGATTTGCTGTTTGTCTTGGAAGTAGCCAGGTTAACATTGTCCCATTCAGCCTGCAAGAGAATGTGGGGCAGACAGAAAGAAGGAAAGACGGACAAAGACGTACAGAGAGACACTGCAAAAGACTGAGAGACAAAGACAGGCGGCTGGATAAAAGCATGGAATGAAGGCAGGACCCAGCCAAGCCAAACGAAGTTTTCCTTGAGTGATTACATCTGCTGGAGAGTCACCAGCTTGCACTCTCCTTGCTGAGAAATTCTTTTAATTGTTTAAAATGTCTAGGACATTTTAAAAATCCCAAGAAAAGCTCCACTGCAAACATGAAAGCTCTGAACTGCATGAACTTTTGTTATGCTGAATTACTGATAGCTTGCTACATACTTCTTGCAATAGAAGCTGAAAATTTATTTACAGAAGATTTTTCTGAGGTAGAATCCTGAAGAGTGAAAACTGATGATAAATCTTCATTTCTTATTCCCAAGAAAAAAAAAACAACCCCAGAAAAAATCTTCTCCCTCCCAATGCCTGGGTAGCTAAATACAAAGAGCACACAGAAGAAAATGAAAAGAGAAACTTCCTTAAATTATGCAAAATTAAAGTAAGGTTAAATAATAAGGTTAAATGAATGATCCATAGAGCCAAGAGCTCTGATTCTGAAAAAAATGGCATTGCTCCCTGAACTCAGTAGAGACGGCAGCTCTTCCCAGCTGCTGAAGCTGCTCGCTGGGTGGCTGCTGTTGGGAAGCGGGCAGTTGGGCGAGTACAGACACCCAGCACCATGCCAAGACCAAACTGAATGTCATACTGCTACAGGTGCTTTGTTTCATATGTGAAAATTAATACTTGCAAGCCCCCAAAACAGGTTAATACTAAGCAACTTCCAATTTCTTTTATAAGCATACTCTTTTCTTACCTCCAAAAACACAAACACTGCCTGCATACCTCAAGCAACAAGACACTTGTATTTACCAAATTCAAGGTTCAAGAAAGGAGAGAGCCACTGGAAGAATGCTGTAGAAGACAAGGCTGAATGTGAAAAGATAAAGAAAATCACAAGGTCTGTCAAGCTGCTCTGCCATGTCACATGTGTGACACCAGGAAGGTGAAAGCATGACTCGGGGGGACATCTAAAAGCCACCGACAGTGTACTTTGGCATATGCACATATTGTAAGTATTTTGAATGAGTATCTATCTATACTTCACCACTTCACTGGTGCCAAGACATTTTACTTGTGCCAGCAGAAGTCATTCAAAAGCAAAAGTGACTCTTCAATATATATTTATGCTTCGAGTGTAGGTACACAAACCAACCTGGACCCTCCCCTCTTTTTCTCTGCTTTTAGCAGAGAGTCCCTCGCCGTGCCACTTCGCATGGCCCGGCCTTCGGCAGACCTTTCAGGAGCCAGCCCCACCCACACTGCTGGCAGAAAGCTAACTCGGTCAAAACGCAGGGCACTTTTTGTGGGGCCAGTGAAGTGAAGCAACTCAGCAAAGGGTTCAAGGCACCACTGTTGGAGAAACGCAGGGCACTTTTTGTGGGGCCAGTGAAGTGAAGCAACTCAGCAAAGGGTTCAAGGCACCACTGTTGGAGCAAAGAGGATGACTCATGGACCCAGGGCTGGGGACAAGGGCATGAGGGAGAGGGGCAGGGAGCAAAACCTTCAGCTTTTAGTTGGACTTAAGCTGCTGCATCACTCAACATTTCCATTTGCTCTGTTCAGTCAGAACATGCGCCTTTCCCTATGACATACACAGAGATGCCTTATTACTTAGATAATAGGTAGACGCAATAAATAGTGATACATATTCTTCTATGAATTGCAGGGTGGGCAGATACTATGTTGAGGTTTACATTCTCCACCATGCAAAAGACATGGCTTAAAGTCCAGTTAACTCATCCACATCAGCCACAGATCTTTCAATCTGCTGCAGCATAACACGGCCAGGCTAAGATGCTGCAGTGCCCTCATCTACAGCAGGAGTTACAGGCACTGTTGAAAGAAGCAAACACGTGGAGGTCAGGATCATCCAGGTTTATTTTGTAAACATTATGTCTTAAAGCAACTTTAAAACAATTGTAAACAGTACCTCTGTCCTTAAGGTAGATAAGGAGAGAGGGAGAACTGCCTCCTCTGCCCCCAAATTCTGCTCCACTCTTTGGGAGGCGAAGGCAGGATCACGCCATTTAGAAACTCCAGGTCAATATGCACCGAACAAAACTGCAATGAGGCTGAAGGAAACTTCAACAGACAGAAATGCTAGAAGCTGTAACAAAATGGGCAAAAATAGCCAGCCTACCATGACGCTGACCGAAAGAAGAGGGGATGAGGAGCCAGACCTGAACTAGGAAGTGAAGTGCCTGATGGCTCTGTAGCCCCTAACCCCTTCTACAGTGCAAAGGGAATAAACAGTCTGATGGATGAACAGGCTATCTGAGAGCACCAACTGCAGTAATCTCAGTCCTCAAAATTGTGAAGGGTTCCCTAAAAAACAGCAGCTTGTCAGGAATGAGACTGGGGGTTTGTTTTATGCTTAGTTACCCACTAAGGCAAAAACAAGAGGCAACCATTCATTTCCAGTAACTGTTGACCAAATTGGAAAAGGAGTATTTAACAATAAAGTGCAAGAGTCCACCATGAGTAATAGCAACTCATGTGTTTTTATGAAACAATAACACACCAACATAAAATAAATCAGTGCTTTTTAATTTAACAATGTAAATTACCCTCCCACCTGCTGTGAGTCTCGTAAGGAGAAAAAGCTGACTGCATTTTTACCAAGCTGCCTATCCCAGTCTCATTCTGCGCCGGCCTCATGTCCTGGGGTTAGACTGTAGACTCTGTCATCTCTTGCACTCGTATGACCTAAGAAAGGGAATGTGGCCTTTTTCCCACAAGCCCAGAGTGAGAACATCATAAAAGCTGAACTTTAGCCCCCTTTTTGGGCAGGCAGCACAATAGCAAGGAGGATGCTGTTACTCCCTGGAGGCTCTGCTGCTGAAAAACATCACCAAGCTCAAGTAAAAGGTCAGTAGTTAGGATTGCATCTCTTGTTTTCTTCAGTTTTCCTCCTCCGTCAAAGGCAGTTAAACATTCTTTGCACACCCCCCTCCCTCCTTCTGAGAAATGCAGGAAGGAAGTGCTTGCAAAATAGTTTAATTTAAAAGAACGCACAATCACACACACAGCAAACACTGCTTTAGACTCGGAGCAGAACATTTCTATTGCCTCAGAGTTCCCACTAAAACACAAATGAATCCCTGCCGTGGCAGAGCCGTTCCTCCTTCCCCACAAATAGAAGCTGGATTTCTACTCCCAAACCTTTTTGTTAAGGGGCAGACACCTTGGGTGAGTAGATCTGCAGCTGAGTACTGCAGGCAAGCCCCGCTGCTCCTGCAGGTTCCTTTCAAGCTGGAGAAAAGGACTTTTATCCAGTAATCAATGGCTATGGAGCTAGAGAAAGCAGGATGAAGAAAGCCCTATAAGCTCTCAAGATGCTGCACAAGCATGATGCTGCAATAATACAGTCCTGGGCTATGGCACACATCATGATTTCACCTCCTGTAACTAATTGCCTCTGATTCACTAGCCCTAGCAAGTGCTTGTTTGATTTTGCAGTACATTTTCCACCAGTTTGTAACATGGTCCTGGGAGTTTGTGAAGATTATGTAGGGCTGTTGTATTTAACTTGAACCTTTGCCTTCACTAAATACATGTGAAAGAATCAGATTCTTTTTGCAAAGGGGAATATAGACACCAGAAGGCAATTCAAAGAAAACTTCTTTGTTATTGATCAGTTTATATCCAATCTGAACTAAATTTTATCATCACAGTGTTTTTGTACCTTTGGGCAAACAGCATTTACCATCACAAGCCCATTTCTTTTACTTCTCAGAGATGTGCGTGGTCCTGAAGACTTGCTTCCCTTAAGCCCTGACAACCACCAGCATATCAAAAGGGGCTCGCCAATCCCCACCCACTCTCACATCTTTGAGAAGCATCAGTCCTCACAGCCACAGATGCTGGAAATGAGCGCCTCCGTTCCTCACAGCTCCTCCGAACACAGCAGCACTTTTGCTTGGTGGTTCGAGCAAATCTGGTCACGTTTCTGCCACCCCACGTTCCTTGCATTGCTCGGCTAGCATGTGGCAGATTGATTTCACATTGGCACTCCTGTACTTTAAAGGGACACTGCCAACAAATCAGCCCTATCTCACTTTCATTTAACCCATTGCTGTTACAGGGAATAATTAGATGAGTTAAACAAGTGAACGGTGATGTAGAAACTGAGTAGACTGCACCCACTGCCCATTAGTGATGTCTTCTTCCTGCAAAGAGGACGTCCAGGAGACGCAATCCCACAATAAATTACATTCTGCCGGGCAATTAAGAAATTTTGCATGCTGTGAATGTGAATGCTTTTCCATATATAGTCAAACACCTTCACAAAGGGGAAGATTAATACTTTTATAAACAGTTTGTGGCATTCAACAGTCTCATTTCCCTGTCTGGGGACTTCAGGTCTAAGGCAGGACCTGAAACTAGGTTGTTAAGCTTTGTTTTTTGCCTTTAAAAGTTGATACAACTTCAGTCTGACAGCATTTACTCCCAGCCCTAAGTGGGGGGAAATCTGATATTAACTCATTCTAAGCCTTTGCCGTGATGGGGACAGGTTTTGTTTGCTTGTTATTGTTTTTAGAAGAACACAGCTATTACTGCTATTTACCATCCTCCCCAGCCCCAGTCCATTTTACCTCCTTTCAATCGGTGTTACTCATGCCCACATTTTGGTAGACTTCAAAATAAATGTTAGCATTTCAGAAATGCCTTCAGATTTTAAACAGGGACTTCACAGTATCACATTCTGTAAAAAAAAACTTAAATGAGAAATAATTTCTGTCCCACAGAATATTTAAATGTATGTAAGGAGCTTACTCCCCACCGCACCCGTTACAAGCCCAGACACGGGACAACACGAGCGTGAGCCAGAGAAGGGGGAAAGCAGCAGTCGCAGGAAGGCGAACCTGGCTGCGCAGCCCAGGCGCTCCTGCAGGTAGCCAGAATGGAGCTGGGGCTGTTTCTGTGTCTCAGCACAGTTAAGAGTTAGTGACTGGTTTTCACATGATAGCAAGTATGAACTGCACTGAAGGATGTTACAAATACAACTGCCACGTAAGTCAGTACGCACAGAGGAAATGTTAGGGTGAGTTTTAAAGTTACTATTAAGCTGGACTCTTAAATGAATTTTACCCCAGCTCTCCAATGACACAAACAGAGAAATCTTAGAGGTGTTCTAACTCCATGCTAATTGACAAGCCAATGTACTTGGCTGATGCAGAGGTGGGGGCTCAAATGTGGGGTGCAATTCCATAGGTGCAACATCCATGTAGAATGAGGAGGGCAGGTGCAATTGCTTTGATGGCTGATAGCCTCCCCGCCCCGCCTTCCATTCACAACTACAATCTGGTCCCCTTGCTGTTGGACGCAGCCTCCTGGGAGGTAGTTTTGAAGCATCTCACACCAAAGGATAATAGGATGGCTTCCACAAGGACTACGGGAAACTGCGGAGTAGGAACATGGTTACATAGACAGGGTTCTGACTGTGTGGATGCCCACAGAGACTAAGCTAGGTGTTCAACCTTAACCATAAATCATTCAAGCTTGATGTACAAGGAAAACTAAATTTAAAACAAAAAAGTTGCTTCTCCACCAAGTTAAGACTCCTGATAATCTGTTATCAGGATTCATAACAGATTGAATAACTGAATCATCTAATTGTTCAACAGGATTACACAGCTCTCTCAAGAACTCACTGTTTCTGGTGAGTGCTCATCACCTCGTAACAGCTAATTACTGCAGGCAAGACTGCTGCTTTGATAATCAAAATAAAATTCCTAGCTCAAATTTGATAAGAATACTGAAGCCATACTGAAGAAAACCAAATTGATGGCTTAAGGAATGGTTCAAAAAGGTTACAGAGCAGGTAAGCCTGAAAATACTACCCAAATATTGTAATGCAGCTTTTAAACTTTTGTTTAATATGAGAAAAAGATCAAGATTCAGTTCAGAGCCCTTTCTTGGAGAGAGGCATGAAGTCATATTCTGTAAAGGTGATTCATGTAATGGTGAGGCCTCCACCTTATTTATTTCCTCTTTCAAGGCATCAGACTCGCTTTTGCCTTGTCACTGCCCTACCCTGAAGACCTGACAGAAACCTCTGTCTCCGTAATGCCACTTACTTCCTTCCCCTGTTGCCAGACAGATCACCCTGGGGTGCTGTGAACCAGAGAGCATGCCTAGTCACTTCCTTGGCTTAAGGCTTCACAATCCTGGTGGCTTCTTTACCAAGCATCAGATCCTTTACATGTTACCATTTTCCCTTTTTTTCTTTTTTTTCCCCCTTTTTTTCTTTTTTAAGCTTATTCTAAAGGAGAATTTTGATTATAGGGAAGGGAAGGGAAGGGAAGGGAAGGGAAGGGAAGGGAAGGGAAGGGAAGGGAAGGGAAGGGAAGGGAAGGGAAGGGAAGGGAAGGGAAGGGAAGGGAAGGGAAGGGAAGGGAAGGGAAGGGAAGGGAAGGGAAGGGAAGGGAAGGGAAGGGAAGGGAAGGGAAGGGAAGGGAAGGGAAGGGAAGGGAAGGGAAGGGAAGGGAAGGGAAGGGAAGGGAAGGGAATCCTCAGCAACCTGCTGTCAAAGTTTTACAGATCAGACTGGCTTGTGCATGAATTCCAGAGGTTTGCACTCATGCTGACTCCAAAGTGTTTATGTGAGATGTGTGTTTTTCCTGTTGCACTGCTGTGATTGTTTGGCTAGGCTGGGTGATGGATGGTGGAGAAGGTAGTGTCTGGAAATGTGCTCCAAAGTCGACAGGAAGCTGAGGGGGCCCTTGCCAGTACTTCCTTCCTGTATACAAGGGGAGGACAGAATGGGAAAAACCTTGGCTGTCTCCTACCCTGAGAAAAGTGCTACCCTTCCAGCTGGATTACAGTAAAAATATTTTAATCTTTCACAAGATTATAATATCCTTCCTCTCTAACTATAGCTACAGTGCAGCAAGGCTTAGATAATGAAATGAATTGACAATGGAACACTTACTGGGTGGCTACAGAGTGCTGGTGCTAGAAGCTGCACAAACAGATCCAAATTTGAAGATCCCTGTGTTCAGCCAAGATATAAATCATCAGTGGATCAGGCCTGTGTAACCCAGAACCTTGACTCCAAGAGTAGCCAGTACTAATCACTCCAGCAGAAGGTGTAAAATACACAGTAGTAGTATGCTGAAAATGTGTCCTTCCTGACAGCTTCATTCTAGTGTCTGTTTATTAAGACAGTGGACCAAAACTCAAAGCATAATTTCTATTAGCCCAAGAAAAATAATGTTGCAATGAGCAACCTGTGAGTATTTTGACCCTGTGATCCACACCTCTCTCATGAGCACCCAGGATGATTTGTGTTATGGAAGGCCTCCTTGAATGCCTTTTTCCAAAGATCCTGCCTCCAAGTCCTTTTGTAGATGACTCGTGAATTTGCATGGCATCCTGATATGCAATCTTCATCTGTTCACAGTAAAAAAAAAAAAATGCATGCAGAGTAATACAGAGTACAGATTCTTCCTCCTCAGCCCCATAGCCAGCTAGGCAGGACTGTAAGGAACAATAAATGATCTCTTTTTCTTCCAAGCTAACAGAAGAATTTTCTTAAAATTTCCATTCTTGAAATCCCAGGTTCAAATCCACAGACAACAGCAAGATTCTCAGTGTAGGCAGGTGTTCTGAATCCCAAACTCACCAACCTACACTGCATACACCCATGTGGGCTGTAACAGTAAAACAGAATGGCAGAAGAATGGTGGCTATGAGGACTGCTTTCTTTGCCACCCCAGTAAGAGGATATCCTAATAATCCTGTCAGGCAGATATAGTCTGGACGGGTTTGCTTGAGCAAGTCTAAAAAAGGAAGGACACGTTACAAAGAAAAAAAGAAGAAAAAATAAATCAGCAGCTCCTATATCACCCCTGTTTCTGAAAAAGGCATCAGACAAAAAGACCTCATCGATTAACAAAGAGTGGGGAACAATGAAAACTGTCAAAAAATAGCCCTTGCGTCAGAACTAAGAATGCTCCTTTACACATCCAAAAAACACAGCTGAGCAAGAGCCTGGGAGTCTGTCAGGCACTGCTTCTGGCTTGTGTGTCTCCCAGGCCCTCCTCCTTTGCAGAAACATCCAGAAGTAGTAGATGATACTGATTTCCAGTAACCAAAGAAGGGGATGGAAGAAGAGAGGAAATTCTTGGCAGAACTGAGCCAGAGTAAGTAACAAATTCCTGTCCATTCAATCTCTGCAGCAATGACCCTGACACTGAAACTTTGTGGGACATAACATGACAACAGAATATGTGTGCATCTTCCCCAAGTCTTACTTTTTATAGCAATTACAGAAGCAATTCACGAGAAAGCTGAAGTATGGATGAAATCTGAATGAGTTGTGTAATATACTAGTAAGATGGGACACTTCTGAATTTGTGGAAAGTTAGAGAAACAATTGTTACAAAAATTTTCAACCTGAAATATAAGAATGCTGAAATCTAGCTGTGTACCCAGGAAACCTCAAAGATTTGGTCACTTTCATGATATGCAATGTGGAATTGAATTCAGAGCTTCTGATCTGTGACTCAGCATTCTCCTCCAATAGCACTAAGGAAAATAAATGGAAAGCAAATGATGCCAAATGACCCAGAGACAAGTAAATGACTTGACAAGCAGAAAACTCACCAGCAGGCTCATCATTTGAGTCGCCCTCCTGATTCATCCTCCCAAAGGTGGCACCGAATTAGGATGCTGAGCTTAATAGTCTACAGCTCAGAGTTGGTAGTCCAAGCTCTTGCTTCTGGAAAGAAAGATACAGTGTTATGATCAAACTATAGGAACCTCACCCCGTATGACAAAGGAAATATCATATGTATGGTCTGTAG
Source organism: Anas acuta (assembly GCF_963932015.1). NCBI lineage: Eukaryota > Metazoa > Chordata > Aves > Anseriformes > Anatidae > Anas > Anas acuta. The sequence goes on from NC_088998.1 coordinate 988,039, forward strand.
CTTTTGCATGTAAGAATACAAGATAGCATAGAAACTGTATGAGCATATGACTTCTCATGGAAAGCAGAGAACTTAACAGGGAATTGGTAAATTAAAGTAAACTAAGAAACAGTAAACAGTGGTATCTGAAACCTCATGAAAGTCATTACATGAATTAAAACTAAATCTGGATTCCTGGAGTAGTGCAAGGTTAGCTTTCAGATTTCAGTTGCACATACAGGAGTCTTTATCACTGTTTACTTGATTAACTAAACCAGAAAACAGACCTATCTAACCCCCAAACTAGACTAGTCAATGTGAAAGCATGTTCTTGCCACAGCTAAAGAGCTCCTCCTCTTTGTTTGCTTGCCCTTCCACTCATCACATCTTGACTGTGGTAGAGTTGGGAACAGAACCCATGTCTCCCAAATCCCAATCCAGTGCCTTAACCACAACATCCTTCCTGCTGAATCACATTGCAGAATTGTTTATCAGGAAGGAAATTCCCCCTTGAGAGTACTCACTCTGAGTGTGCTGGAGGAACACAAATGCTAAGAAAAATACAAATGTACTAGGAATAACAACAAGTGATTTAAGTCACTGTACAAGAGACTAAAGGTACATCAGCATATTGTTTTTTGTTGTTAGCAGCAGTATAAGGAAGGCACCATCAAGCAGGACATTACACAGAGCAAGCAGCACATCCGGATGTCCTCAGAGTAATAGCCTCCTTGTCTTCTGAAGATGATACGTAACTTCAGAAACATCTAGCCCACACTGAGCATTAGGTATACGTCACTCAGAGGGGAGATTCAAAGGTTTATATTCTTACTAGGCACTGCGAAGGTCACCTTTTGTAGCATCACACACTAAGCTGCTAAGTGCAAGCAGCTGTAAAATGTGGCCTTGGGGGGTCAGAATTATCTCAACATCTTGCAACAGCAAAGGGCCTTTTCTTTCTTTAAAGTCTTCAGCCAAAATAAAACTGGGGGGGAGGGGGGGGAGGCAGGGAGAAGATATCAGTGGAGCATATACTTTTAACCTAAACACAGTTTTCCCCATTAGCCTCCTAGAAAACAAAAGGGTTGTAATTCATCTGTGATCTGCCAGAGAACACAAAGCCACTGAAATGGCAAGTTCATGGTCCAGGACTTCTTTCTGAAGAATTTGGCTCTGTTCAGCAGTTGGGCACAGGAGAAGAATTTCCCCACTTGCAAGCAATGGCTTTTCAGGTTGTGTCCCAAGGGAGCCCACCAGAGTAACTGACACAAATGCGCCTGGGCAGATTCCCAGACCTCTGACAAAATTTCTTTTATATCCCCTTTTAAATGTCATTGTATAGAAACTCCAGAAGGACGGACTTTTGAGGGGCAGGGAACCAAACCCAAGCCTTCAGTCACAATGTCCTGGGCTCCCATTTGTCAATCTAGAGCAGCTGTTAAACAACACATCAGATATGCCCAGCTAACTCCAAAGAGCTGCCACAAGAGCAGACCCATGTAAGACATGCTCAGCCTCTGGTGCACAGGGTGCAGGACAGCCCCAAGAAACAGGCTGCACCCTAAAGGCTCTGATGGAGCTACCAGCCCCACTGAAGGAAGAGTCTTCTCCCTAGAGGAGCCTTGCCAGAGGGCAGCCATCCCACCACGTACCCACACGGACATCTCCAAGCTTCTGTTCCCCACGACTAGCTCCTATATTTGCTCATTAAACTCCAAGACCCACATCACACCTTTCAAACCCACCACAGGGTGTATCAGTGAGGCTCTGGAGACACAGCCCCCCTCCACAGGCACTCTGGATGGGGCACCTCAGGGGGTGCACCGCAATGGGCACCACTGTAAGCAGATGTCTGTGGAGCACCCACTTCTCTCTGCTGACTGCCTAGAGACTCGGTGACCACCTCAGGTGAAGGCGTCTATGTTCAACTACTTCAATCCCTTGCTCTATCATTGATTTCCCAGAACTGAATATATTAGCTCTGCTGTCCCATAGCACGTGGAGAAACACATTCAAAACTGTCAGGGAAAGCAGCAGTATTAAACAACGATGAATGACACTGCTTTGAAATCTGCTGTTCTGAATCCATTGCCTACTCTTTCTTTCTGTGTTACTTCAATTACCTGTGGTTTTATCTTCATATACCTACATGGAAACAAGTCTGACAGAGCCAGTCTCTTCTCAGTGGTGCCCAGTAACAGAACAAGAGGCAACAGGCATGAAATAAAATAAAGCAAATTCTGTTTAAACCTCAGAAAACAAAACCAAGCCAAAAACTTTCTTTCCTGTAAGGGTGACCATGGACTGGAACAGGCTGTCCAGAGATGCTGCAGAGGTTGCATCCCAGCTGGACACAGCCATGAGCAACCTGCTCTGAGCAGTGGGCTGGAGCAGACAACCTTGTGAGGTCCCTTCCAACCCCACTGCTCTGCAATTCTGCTAAAGGCTGTACATTAAGAAAAGACTCCTTGCATTTGGGATGTGCACAGCTGAACACAGACAAATCTCATTGCTCAAAGGTAAGGCTGAGATTTCCAGTGAAACATCATCTATCCCAGACTGTTCTCCATTACTCACCCCAACAGAAAACACTGCTTGCTGCAGGATACCTGTCTCCATTTTGTTCTACATTGCTTCACACTTTTCCAAGTCACTAGCACTAAACAGACGCATCCAATAATTTATTAAAGTGATGGTTTCTTGCCAGAAGACACTTTGAAGCACTACTTCTGTTCTCTTGAACAGCAAGAAAAAGTCACAATTGCTTTCCGAGGCTTCTTTCAACCTTGAATTATTTAAAAACACTCCAGGCTTTTTTTGTTTGTTTTTATTTCTCCATCATATGATAATATGTTAGGAATTAGTAATAAATGTAGTTCATTTGTTCTTCATTAAAAAGGCTATCCTCTCATTCCATGTCTGTTATTTTTGCAGTCAGGATCAAGCTTGTGGGGTGTTTTTTTTTTGTGTGTTTAAAGAGGGTTGGAAGGGGGGTGGCTTTGGTCAGCCCAATTAGGCCTAAGTCAATTGTGTCCTGAGGGAAAGCGCAACTTCACATCTTGCACCTTGCAGGATGTTGCCATCAGTTTATAATGGGGAATAACAAACAGCGTATTAGAAGGCAGTCACTGTTATGGATGTCTTCTGCTTGGTTCAAAGTATTCCTGTATGGCAACAAGCAGAGAACAGGTGAAGTAAAAAGCTTCAGCAAATTGCTGCCAAACTGCTTCACTGGAGACACCTGATTTTTCTCCAAAGCAGGTGTGGGTGCTGTTGTGCTCTTGATTTGGGGATGAGTGCCAGGCAGAAGACTTCTGCTTCATATTTAAGCAAAATGAGCCAATGATTGTAGAAGTCATCCTGAATAACATATATGCTCTGAGGCAAAAGGCCTCATAAGTGTCTGAGAGTTGCACTGCCCTCACTTTGTAACTGCCCCAAAGGTGACGCTGGGTCGGGGTGCATTGCAGCCTGACCAGCAGAGTTCATGGTCCTGCTTCCTCAGTAACAGCTGAGGCCACAGATAACACCAGACGAGGAACTGGAGGCCACTGGCTTCCTTTTACGTGATTTCAGTTCAAGCAGGGCCACCCCAGCACTGCGTAGAGTCCTGAACCCTGAGCCCAGCAGGCAGCAGTGAGCAGCAAATCTCTCCCAGTGTGTGCGTTATGCCCTGCAGGGGCTGCACCAGAGAGGCTTTCTCGAGCCCTGACACAGCTGGTGCCCCCCTCAAAGCACAGCAGCTGGGTGGAGGGCCTGCAGAAAAATCTTCTCTCTCCTCACAAAACAGTGTCACCAAAACAAGAAGTAGGTTTCTATTCTGCTTGATTATGGAAGAAAGATTTGAAAATGTGAAGTGAGAGTAACTTAGAGCTTTAGAAACAAGAAGACAACTACAAGGAAGTGATGTTTATTTGTATTCTTCTCCATACTGTGATTTCTAAGTCTACCTCACATTTTTGCAACCTGGCTTTTATTGCTTTATTGTTACAGAACACACAGCCAGAGATATCCAGCATCACAGATCCCTTTCTAGAAAACAACTAATTAGTAGTATTGGTAAGGCTAGTCCCAGAAGCCCTTCCACAAGCCTCATCCAAAGTGCATGGGTGTCTTTTCATTGACTTTTTCAGACTTTGATTCCTCTACTAAATCCAGTTCAGCAGTCCTGGGGCCAGCCACAAACCCAATATTTCATTCTGCCCAGCACTAAACTACAGACTGCTAAGCTACAGCAGCCAAAGCCTCTCTGCTCCACTCCAGAATTCCGTCACCTCAGACCCGTTTGTCACGTATTATCATTGCTATGTACTGAGACTGTGTACAAGCAATCTCAGTAGCCTACATTATTTCAAAGCGGAAAAAAGTCACATATACTAGGTCTCCTTGTAGCTCAGGCTGAAATGCAAATAGCAGTTCCACCTATTTTACAGTCATTTGTTTATCACATAGATCTTCTTACTACCCAGAAATAGACGCTTCATTTCTTTACGATAAGGATATGGAAAAAAAAAGGCACTGAACCAGCAAAGAAAAAAGAAAAAGGAGTTAAAAAAAAAAAAAAGTAGCAGAAGGCCAGTGCCTACAAGCAACACTGCTCCAGTACACAGAGCAACGGGCAACTTCAGCCCTCCACCACCACGGTGGGCTGAGGAGCTCCCTCCCGAGCCATCCAGAGGTGGCTTGCACAGCACCACGAGGGCAGCTGTGGCCGTGGGAACCCCCCAGGACAAGACCGCGCAGCTAACAGCCGCCTCCTACGCTTACTGAGTTTATCCAGGTTACCTAATTCATCCCAACAAGGAGATTGCTCTTCCTCTGCTTCAGTTTTATGGAGTTTTTACAAAATGATCATTGATTTTTGCACATTTAAGGAAGTCATTTAATGACATTATTACCATAAGATTCACTGGAACAGCTGAAGGCTTGAAACAGAACGAATACAACAGAAGTCGGTAGAGTAATGCTATTCTAGAGTACCTCCTTTTGCCTAATTACTTCTGACATTAAAACTAGAAAGCAGCTGACAACATATCAACAGATGTCTATCAAAGTCTGTTGCATTATCAAAGCTGTCACCCTCAACATGGTGAAACCCACCAGTTTGGCACAAATGTATTTTTAGTGGACGTTCCTGTTCAAGTAAGTAATATCAATAATAAGCAAATTGTTGTGACACCACAGGCATAAATAAAAACTGAACCCATGGAGAATGCCCTGCACACCAGAGAGCATGTCTTCCTGCACACATGTCCAGCACATCATCAACACCAACAGCATACCAAGAAGAAAACAGCTGGCGCATGCTGGTACTCGCTATGTGAAGCACCATCAGAAACCAAGAAGTTCCCCCCAGCCTTTTCAGCCTATAGCTGACAGTGCACGTCGCAGGCCAGCAGCTCACTTCAGGATGCTTTACTCCTGATAGTAGAGACGAGCCTCTATTAGAAAGGCAGCAGCTTCAAACAGCTGGGTCACCCCGTCCCTTCCAGCTAGGGCAGAGTTTACCAGCAGCGTCTGGCTGAAGGTAATGAAGAGATAAAGCACTTCAATAGATTTGCAGTGGTGCTGCAAGGAGGGTTTATACCACAGGGTGGGCAGAAGCAATCTAACGGACCCTCCTGCGATGAGGTGAATCCTCCTTTCCAAAGGAAGGCAATCAAAGAAAAATTCATAGCTTGGACTTGAGCTTCTGAAAACAGAAAGACCTTTAAATGTGATGCTTCAGTGCTTTCTGCCTTAAAGCTCTCCCATTTGAGGTACACGGTGACTCGTAAAGCACATGTGAGTTAGAGGAAAGAGCCCAGGCACTCGCACGCCCAGGCAGGGCTCCTGCCTGTCCCATGCAGATCTGCACCCAGACATTTACCTATCATGGCATTTGGTAAGAATAATGTTTGCCTTTTTTTCTTGTAAATCCAAAGAGTCATGACTACGGAGGACAAACTAAATACACGACTCTTTTAAGTATTCCTGCCACCTCCGGAATTACTTCGGAGACAGTTTGCTATCTTGCTTCTTGGAAGCTAACTGCCACAGAGGCTCATTGCATCAAGAGAAAAAAGCCTGCCTACAGTCTCCCGTCACCTTACTGCTGGCTCTGAGCTTCTGAAGGGCTCCCAGACCAGTGTGCTTCATCACCTGCAAACCTCCACTCCCACCAAGAGGCTCCCGCAGCCTAACAGCATGTGCAAATACTGCCTACAGATTCAAGGGTAGGACCACAGCTGCTGTTCTCTGCCTTTTCTTATTTGCCTCCACCTTCCCAAAGTACTTATGAAGTCCCCCTGCTCCACCAGTGACATGATCAGGTCCCACTCTGCAGAGCAAGCTCTCCTTGATCATGGCGCTGTTCTTACACATTAATCACATTCAGTCTCTTGGGAAACTCATCCTGCAAACAGGCAGAACAGCACGAGGCACTGCTGAAGCCCAGCGCAAGGCTGCGAGCATGTTCCCCAGTGTCCAAGGTGGCTCTCTAGTCACAGCCTGGTCCCAGGGGAGGATACTGGCTCTGGACCGCAAGGTTTTGTGGTTCACACCTGCTTTTCCCTTTGGAGGCTGAAAGAGCGTGACTTTGTTTTCTGGTCTCTAGCACCCTCTACTGACAAACCACTACCGAGCTGCTCATCCGTGCAGACCCATCCAGTGCCCAGTGCAATCAGAGAGGTTTCAAGCTGGAAAAGTCATATACTGCCAACATAATCACACCTCCTTTTCTACATGAACATGTTATGACTTCAAATTTCTTCTCTCCTATTTGTTTTTCCAGATGTTTCCATAACATAATACTACTCACAGATGCACCTCTCTCCTCTTGGTTTGCTCTGGTAACTGAGCCCGCTACATAAAGGAAGCCACCCTACTCTTCATAGCTGTGCTACCTTAAAACCCTTTATATTTCCCATCCTCTACACCTAACAATGACCTCCACCACCTTGCATGCAGCACCTATCCTCTCCCTTCTTTCCAAAAGCATGTCCCAGGGAGGTGACCTAAACTCCAACAACAATTTGGAGAACAAAAACCACAATAAACCAAAGCACAACAGTCAAGCTCTGACGTCAGCTAACTGTGCAGACCCCCAGTCCCATGCTCTTGGTGCACGATTCCCCCCGCGGGCCGCACCCCACACCTCTCCCATGGCTCCCGTAGCACACTGACTCCCTGAGGTCCCTCGGCTGGGCAGGAGGAGCAGGGAGCAGCGGGGCAGAAGCGGCTGCAGAACCTGGAGCGAGAGCTGCACCTGGCAGGGGGGCTCTGCACCACAGCAGCCTGGCAGAAAGGTAGGCAAGGGAGGATGTGGTGACACAGACCTCTGTCGTGTACCCAGCATGACCCCGTAACGTGTCCAGCACGTGGATCCCAAGCAAAGAGATGCAGGTACACTGAGATATTTGCACCCAGACTCTCTGCAGTCAGCATATATTGGAAGAGAAGGGCTTCGCTTAGCTAAATCACTGATGTGATGCATACTGACCTGCTGTGCTGCACTTTAAGTTTCAAGGTGAACAACAAACACTAAGAGCAGAGAATATTCTGCGTAAATGTAGCAGAGAAATAGAAACCTAATCTTCAGAGAGGTGTTGACTTTGGAGGTTGATTTTCAGCCTCACTCTTACCTGCATTTTTCTGCTGCTTGCTTTTTTGTATTCAGATGAAGAAAAGGCCAGAAGAATAAGCCCTGCTTGCCAGTTGGCTTACACTGGGTAGACCAAAGTACACTTTTGCAGGCTATATAGACACTTACCCTAAATATCTAAATGCTATTTCAAGCTCTTGAAGGTTGTAGCTAATCTACAAAGGTTCTCCATTTCCGTACACAGAACCCCAATGTAGCACTTTACTTCCAAACTAACACCTTTAAAAAATGAGCAAACTTTGGAAATACACAGTGCAGAATTTCAACTAGAAGTTTTAAAAAAAAAGGTTAAACATATAGGAAAACAGGTCAGGGTGGCACACAATTTACAAATTTAATTCTAAGTTGTTGGCCATGACTGAGAACTACTACAATGCACAAGATTTGAAAAAGAAACTTTAAAAAGCCATGGGATGCAATAGTCAAGACTGTAACAGTAATATGTATGTCCTAACTAGGAGATATGGTGCAGTTGTTGTAAATGCTGACAATTCAGTACCTGAGTGCTTCCCAACTACTGCCCCAAATAATCTTTCTTTACTCTCTTATTTCCAGTCCTAGAATAACCTAATATTAACTCCAAAAGCAGAACAACTCTACAGACTCAATACGTGACTTTGCTATCTCCCAAACCAGAGCTGGAGTGGTTCCATTTTGACTTCAAGACCTTTGCCTGCTTCCCAGCATTCTGATTTCAAGTTCAGACACCACAATTAAGCAATGAAGCCAGCATTGTTAACATCTGTCCAGTGCTCTGGGGGGACAGCACATGAATGTTTTCTCCTGGATTGCTGAGGAAGCTTCACTATCTTGCTTAAACCTATTCATTTTTTTTTCTTTTAATGCATTAACCATCCTCCAGAATCTGAAGCTTCTAAAGGGCTTTGACTGAGGGGTTCTGGCAAGCGTGCCTGTGACAGCTGAAGCCACTGCTCTCACCAGCTGCTCACCCCACCTCTCCCTGCCAGGAGATGCTGCCTGTGAGCACAGCTGGCTGAAGTCTGCACGTCAGATGCCTCGGCTATCTCAACTCTCGTTTTGGCATATAAATGTGAACAGGGGGTGAAAGTATTTGCACCGAACTGCTGCGCTCTGAACTAGAGATACTGAGATATAAGGATACATTCCTTCTGCAGCACTAATAAACAGTGGGGGACAGTCATGTCTTAAATTATTGCAGCTGTTTGGCCAGCAGACATGAGTCAGAGCAGTAACACACACCGATCATCAATGCATGTAGGAACATGATCTGAACTCTCACCTCCTGCCAAATGCTTCACTTTGGGGGTTGATCCTCAGGGATCACCAAGATTCTTCAGCCATATCTGCACTAGAGAGTTTTGGAAGCACAAGCATGTTGGTAAAAATGCAGTAAAAATAATCACTTCCCAATTGACAGATGCTTGAGCAAACTCCCAGACAAGATGGATACAATTTTAGGAATCATGTCATTTAGGGAAGGAGGGAGGGAGGGAGGTTTGTCTGTGACAAAATAGTTGGAAGCTTTCCTTCTTATGGAGGCTTTGCTTGAGTAGCTGTAGCTGTAGACACAGCACTAAAACATAACCCTTTACTGGATGAATGGATAAGCTCAGCAATCCAGTAAATCTCTATCTTGATCTGCTTCCCTTGTTAGTCTCCCTTTCTATTCACTCAGAGGACCTTAAACTATACCATGCTGATTTCTTCATGATTACTTTCATTCCAGACCAGGCCTAAACACTACTAGAATCAAAGCACAATAATCCAAGGATTTCCGTTCAAATTAACATTTCCTCTGTTATTCCTGTTGTTAGCAAATCCCTCGGATCCTGTCTGTAGCTCCGCATCTTCCGTCCTGGGCCGGAGTTAAGGCAGCAGGTCTGCAGCTTACACAGGATCCAGGCAACACTCAAGTTGGTGATAAGTGCCTTTTCTTTCTCCCAAAGGCACTGCTGGTATGCCTTGCAAATATTTCCAAAATGCAGGAATCCCACAAGCTATTGGCATTTTAATTTCTAGGTTATCTTATCAGACTTGACCTAGATTTTCTTCAGGTTTTTCTCACCTGAGAGCTGATACACCTTGTTAACAACATGAAGCCTGTCTGTTTAGTAAGTTTTACCTCTTATTTATGTTTGACTTTGATGTGGGCATCTCTATGCATGGGTCCTCCTCTCTCCTTCAAAGAGGGAATATCCTCTTTGTTAAGTGCCTGAAATGCAAATAACATTTTGACTTCATGAACTTCTTATCAAACTAATTGACATTTCATGTAAAAGCTCACGTGGTGAAACATGAGTTTCAGAGTGGCCTGACACGCTGAGGCAGAAGGCAGCAAGGAAGGAGGAACGTTAGATGACACAGAGAATGGAGATGTAGGAGATGCAGCCACCAGAGCTCAACTAATCAGCAACTATAGTGACCTAAAGCTGAAGGAGACACTGGCTTCACAGTAGCTGAAGATCCTCACTGCTATTTAAAATATAAAAGAAGGGATGGCAGATTACTGGCCTGAGATTTTGACCAGTAGATCCTTTTATAACACAAGATCAAATCTTACAATGCACTGATGGCCTTGTCCGAGCACTGAGAAGACCACTGTCTTGAACAATTTCCACTACTACATCTAAGGAACTAAAAAACCTTGTACTAATCCTTCAGTGTGAGGGTCCTCAGTGATTCTTTCTGAGCAATTATTTTTTTCCCTGTCATCACCAAACAATGACAAGACCAAGTAAAGCTGCTTCCCAGGGTCAGTCAAGTCTCTGTCAAGCACTCAGAGCATGAAGTCAACAACTCCACCACACTTGCCTTGTATGCCTCCTCTGCTTGCACCCACAGCCAGAGAAACAGTATCTTTCTGGAGATAATCTAATGTCAAATCCCAGAAAGTCAGAACAAATTCTGACCACACTATTCACCATAGAGTGTGTGCCAAGTTTTGGATCTCTTCCCAAGCCATTTCAGTGTTATCTACATCATGTGCGATAATAAGTTGCTTTCAGAACTCCTTTGGGGGAGAGTTCTTCCTCACCTTTTAACTCCTGAATAAGCTTGAGAAGGTCTTCTTCAGTCAGCAGGCTTTCAATGCAGTGTTTATATACCCCACGAGTTGGAATAACAAGGTCATTTTTGGTGGCAGAAACAATTTTCACATGGCACAAAGGAAAATTTGGAAGTTGAGGTTCAGTTCTTCTCACAACATATCTTGTAGGTTGGCAGCGTGTAGTCAACAAACGATTCCTCAAACACCTGTACCAGGAGCCAGGCCTTCCATTTGTTTTTGAGTATGTCTGGAAAATGGGTCTCCGGCGACCTTCGCACTGCCCTTTGCTGCTTCTTCTGCCTTTCCATCCTCTTTCTGCATCACCACCCAGCAAATGAGTCATACAGTTTCAGGGGGAGCAGTGTACCTGAGTTCAATGGCTGAGATTTATGTTCCAGAAGTGGCATGTGCAGCACTGTGCATGAGACTGGCTGCACAGACCTAGAGATCCCAATATGCTACAAAAGTCTCTACCATTATCTTCAGAAAAAGTTGAGAAAAATGCTGCATTAGCCAACTTTTGCACTGTTACGCATCCATAAACAGTATTATTACCCTGAAAGGCATGTGTTTTTCTCACTATGATTTATTAGCTGCAGTTATAGTTGCAATAATCATGGTCTAATTTTTCACAAAGTACTACAGTTTATGCATAGTTTTAACCACCTTTTGAAAGACCTTTAAGTAATGATGAATCGACCCATAAAATAATACAAATGTTAGAACCAACATATTATTCTCCTTTAGGCATGGGTAGGAATATCTGATTTATGTCTGCCAAATGATTTGGCTTCTGAGCAACTGGCAACAAATTCAAAGTTAAATTGCGAAGCTGTGGGCAACCACTTGCAAAGATCAGGATTCTTTCCTTTTTCATTTCAACATGAAATGCCATGTCTGTTCAGGGGTGATTTAATCTAATTCACTTGTTCACAGAGCAGCAAGTTAGCTACTTCAAGCTAGTGTGCATCTACACTACTTTGCCACAATGCCATAAAGTGCCTCTCTTATTAAGCTTTATGTACGCACAAGTCCACACTTGTTCAAAGTAACCACTGGAGAAAGATCCCACCCTACGGAGCTCTCCTGCAAAGCTCTCCATTCTGCGAGTTTGTTCATGCAGATGCCTACCAGAAACTGCAGGGTCTGAAAAGAGATGGAAAGGGAATCCTAACTTCTCCTTCAATGTAACTAATCCAGCCAACTCCATTTCCATGCTGCTGGCAGGCACTGTGGAGGCGACATTTTGGGATGTCTGCTTACGTGGTCAGTAAAAGGAACAGGATGCTACACGCTCAGAATGCCCAGGACTAATGTGTGTGTCTCACCTGAAGAGAGACCATCACCTCTAGCTCCTTCTTAAGCCCCAAAGAGGCTGCACACTGAACAAAAGTGGCACCATGCATCATCCTCAGGATGCACGATAACAGAAGAGTTGGGTGCTTTAGCCAACATTCACAACAGAACGGTGCTCTGCTACATCTGCTTGCCTCTACATTGTTTGCATTGCATCCTTTTCTTACATGCTTTTAAAACTTTCTTAGAAGTTTTGAAGGATGGTCCCAAACATCATCGCTTACACCACCTATCTGCCCTTCATGGCCTTCCACACTGGAAAGCTGGCCTGTGATGCTATTTAACTACTTTTCCTGACTGCTTCAAAAGTGGAAGGGGAGCTATAGCTATGCATGCTGTCTTAAGAAAGGTGTTCAGTGGTGAGCATGCATTACCTCAGAGGAAAAGACCTCTTGTTCCCCTCCCTAGCTCCCCTGCAGTTATTAACTGCTATTTTTTCAAATATCAGGTTTTATACAAATGAGGGCAAATCTATATAACCCTGATGCTGTCACAGGTCACAAACCTAAAATGAGGCAACAATCCAGGTACCAAAGCAGCTCGCTCCAGCTTTGAGTGCTTCTGCTACAGAGCTAGAGGAAGCCAGATGTGCACACAGATACCAACCATCCACGTCCCGTCTCTTGAACATGCCCAGAGGAATGTCTCTTGCCAACCTTCAAGCAATAGGTGCAGTGCAGAGCAAGGCAGAAAAGCCTTTAGCACAGCACTCCCTGCAGGGTGTTTCAGTGAGGTGAGACCACAGAAAACAGACAGGGGTCCTGCTTGACAAGAAAGGCACTAGTTGAAAAGATTTGTACCTGTCCCATGTATTCCCATCTTGTTTGAGGTACCTTTGCATTCAGCAATGGACTGACTGCATCCCCTGCACAAATGCAGACCAGCTTCTTAAAAGCTGCATGTTACTGTGGGCTGTTCCTGTCCCTCTTCAGGGAATTTATCAGCCCAATGATAGAAATAAGGTGCAGGAAAGTTGCTACTTATATTCTTTTTCAGGGAAGAAAGTTCTTGCAGCCTGATGGTGTTTACAGACAGCAATATTTAGTTTAAAAAAAAAAAAAAGCGCAAGAAACTCCCCAACAGAGAAGAGCAGTGCTGCAAAAGGCAGAAGCAGAGGGACTGCTCAAGTTGTAACATTTCAAAGCACATCCATGTGAATCTCACAGAAGAAAAGACCTCCCTGAGAAGTGGGATTTTCCTGCCCCAACAAAGACAGCATACCACAACTCAGGAAACCACTAACTTCATTCTCAAATGTGCTGGATGGACACAGCACATTTTTAGAAGAACTGCAGCATTCCCTCCCCATGCAGGCAAGACTGACTGCATAATTGCTCCTCATCGTGCCTCTCACTTGCTCCAAAGCTATCTGGAATACAATAAGGAAATCAGGGGTAACACGCTGGCAACAGAAAATTGCCAACTCCTAGAAATTATTAATCCCTTCAAATGCTGAAGGAATATCCTTTCTCAAAGCTGTGGTCTGTGAAGTTGGCACAGCTCATACTGAAGAGAAATACCATCGTCACTGGCACGAAAGCATGAAGCAGCAACCTGTGCTGATGAGATGCTTGGTCTGGGTTTTCTTCACAGGTCCTTCTACCACCTCCATCAGTCGAAAGAGCCTGGGGAAAACAATGGCCTGAGCCAGAGGCTCAGGGAGGAGGGAAGTTGCTCATCAATAGTAATTAACTGCCGCTTGCTATTTACCGGGAGCAAAAACTTCTTTTAGAGCACTGTGCATCTCCCTACAGAGCTCTAACGGAAATTTAGTGAGTGAGGCACCAACTCGGGGCTGCACAAACTTTTGCAATCCCTGCAGACAGCAGGCGTCAGCTGCTAATGCTTCACAGAGCCCCGCCACTGCCCAGTGCTGCTCAGCACCAAGCCCCACACTGCTGCACACAGGAGAGGTCCCAAGAGGTGCAGGGCAGTGTCTGCATCCAGATAACATTGTTTTAGTATAGGGCTGTATCTCTGTTTTCACATATTAATTAACAGCTCATATTCTTGAGGACTGGGGCAAACTTGCAGCCCAGACGTTTTGAGATGGGAGCACTGAGAAAAACACAGGTATGAGGCATGCCTGACCTACACTTACACTGGCATTTGCAGCTTTATTGTCATTTTCGCCCATCTGCGACATTCAATGCATTGTCTTCCCCAGCCTGAGGAAGGACGCTGACGCATGGCACAGCCTACCCACTTGTCACCCTCAAACAAAGAGGAAGCTTGCAAGCGTGAGATCAATAACTGGAAGACACAACGGCAGTTTGTCCCTGACGCCGGGCAGTTAATCCTGATGTATGATCCCCTTGTGAATTTAAAACACTAGATACATATTGTCTCTGGCCATGATTACACATCTAACAACTCACACTCTGGTAGATTAAAAGAATTTGTTTTGTGGTCACAAAACACTACAGAAAATAAAAAACGTCCAAGAAAAAAAAATACAAGGAGGCTCAAAACTTAAAAAATATGCCATGCACTAAGAAATAAGTGGCTTCTAAGTTATGGCTTATGAGTGCAATACAGCAACAGAACAATATTAGAAAGCTTTCATTTAAAAAAAATCATATTTGTACAACACTTTCTTATTTCACAGAATTGATCATGTGCAATTATTTGTCAGTATTTATAAAGGCAGATGCCAATTTAAACACAAGAAAACTACTCTAAGTGCAGCATGATGTTAAATATAACACGAATGCAAATTTCATGGTTCAACTAGAACACTTTACAAATACTGAATATTGATTTTATTTCTGTACACTCCTTGATCTTGAGATGTGTAGACTGGAATCAGTGCTAACATCAACACTTTGATATACTAAATGAACTCACTCTGTTATTTCAAAATGGATTTTAAAATCCAATTTAAAATTTCAAAATGGATTTTATGTTTAAGTTCAGTAGCATGGCAAAGACAGCGCAATCCTGAACTTAAGACCACTTCAACACGTATTCTTAATTCCACTGGTTCACACCTGCTTACCTGCGAAGAAATTAACAATCCATTTACACCGATTCTCATTGTGGTCCAGTTTAAATTTTCTGGGAGGGAATCTAAATTGGTGAAGATTGTCACAAATTAAAAATAAGAAAAAAGTAGCAAAGGAAAAGCTATGAAGATAAGGTGACTGAGGACACCAGAACATATATATTAAAAATACACTTTTCCATGTATAATTTACATCTTCTCAGTCAGAATGATTAAAGCTAGTTCACAGGCAACTAAATAATTTACATTTGTTTCTCAGATAACAGATATTCAGTTTAATATGCTCACAGCAACCAGTTCTGAGAGTTGGAACAGAGCTCTGGAGGTCTCCAGAGCTCCTGAGGAGAGAGAAGAGTACTGCACTAGCACGAAGGACGTGCCTGCTGTACTAAAAGGCAGATGCCTTCAGAGCACTGTATGTTTAGTCATCTCTTTATCAAACCCTTAACTAATTAAACAATCCTCTTGTCAAAGAGGACAGTCATTGTTTGTGTGACCAATGCCCTGTAAACATAATGGGATAATCTGCCTTTCTCCTTTTTTTTCTCCCTCAATTCTTCCAAACAGCTGGGGGATGCGCTGCCTGCTCTCTAGGAAGCCTCTGCTCATCTGTCATTCTCCTCTGCTTGCAGCGCGCTGCTGCCGCACGCAGCATCAGAAGCCAAGCTTCAGACAATAACGCCTCAGATGCAGCAACAATCAATCTGATACTGTGCCATTAACCAGTCCCCGGGCCTCTGAAGGGCCAAACGAACAATTAGCAGGGAAAAAGAAGCCATTCCTTGATAGAATCAACAATTAAAACTATATTGATATACAAACTGCAAAAGATGCTAAAATGAAAGCATTTCCAGTGCCCTCTTTTGACTTCAGTATGAAGGAAGAAAGAGCTTGCAAATGACAAAACTTTTATCAGGTGGCATTACGCTTGTTCTTATATCTGCACAGCAACAGCAGCAAAAGCCACCAGCCACCCATTACAGGCTCAAGTCCTTCTGAAGATGATCTCCAAAGCCAGGTATACACGGCACCAGCTGACAGCAGGGCAGCATCTCCCCTCCAGCACACTTCCGAACAAGCACCTGGCATCTTTGCCATGCCTACAGAATTGAGCATGACTGCTACCTGTCACAGACAGCCTTCCTGAAAGCTTCTGGATTCCTACTTAGAGCAGCCTAGACGCTGTCAATAGGAAGTTTAGACTAGCCAGACATGACATCTTGAAGTCAAATGCAGTAGCCTGAAACCAAAACGAATTGTTTTGAACACAGGCAGATTCTGCTGAACCGTCTGTCCTTCTCAGGGGGAAGCCAAGACCATGCGGGGAGGAGGGCTGTTGTGCACGGCCCTGGGGACACAGTCAGGATACGGCCCCATGCAGTCGGTGCTCGACACAGAGCCTGGCAGCAGGAGTTGGGTCCCGCACCTGCTGTCAGGCTGAGGAAACGTGATGCTTCCAGGAGGCAGAAGTATGGGAAGGAAAAATTACATCCAAAAACGAAAACCTTTCAACGTCCATCAAAAGAAAGTTCATGGTTCTCTGCAGGCCCATCGTTGTTTTGAACATCAGAAACACCCGATTACCAAAATCTTTGCCGAACCACAGACAGGTGGAGGACAAAGAGGGGACACAAGAAGGATGATGTTCTTTCCTGGCCCACCAGCCCAGCTCCAGGACCACTGGCTTTGAGGAGAAATCCCCTCCACCCAAGCATCCAGTTGTCCACCTCAGGCAGCGCCCTGCTCCCAGCCAAGACAGGAGGCAGGAGCTGTCTTGCTCGGCTGCAGGGATGCTCAGGCAGGGCAGGGTGAATGTCGCACCGCGCAGCTCACAGAGGGGTTCGGGTGCCTGCCTGTCTGTGCCTGGCCTGACCCACAGCTCTCGGCAGCCCCCGGAGGAGCCAGCCTCCTCTAGGGAGGCAGAGTGGAGCCCCGTCCTTCGCTCAGCACGGAGCGAAACCCAGGAGAGCAGCACAATGGAAAGCCTGTTTCTCTTTGCGCTCATCTAGACCGCAGCAGGAAAAAAAAAAAAAAAAAAGCAAAACTGCTCTATTTTTATTTTTAATCTACCACCAAGAGAGACATTATAGAGCCATGCTCAAATCCGTATGAGTTCCTCATCCCAATCCAAGTTAAACTCATCAAGTGTAAAGAAGACATCCCAAATGAAATACATAAAAGAAAAGCCAAAATGATGTTATCCTAGCAAAATTTCAAAAATGTACATATCTGTAACAAAACAACCAACAATATTGGCCTTATGGCTCTTTCTCCGTCTCTCTCTCATTTCTGTTTTTTGTTTTTCTTCCCCCATGTTCCCTCCCCACCTCATCACTGCAGCCAAGTTTTAAACAATATACATGAAAATAGCAGCTTTCAATCTGTTCCTGGAGTAGCCAAGTTAATGAGGCCACATGGCATCCCAGGGCTCTCTGGAGGGAAAGGTTCAAAATGCTTCTTAGTGTGGCCTGTGCTGCTCTAAAAAATGTCAAGCATTTTAAACTGGCTAGCATTCCACTGCCGTTCTCCCCTGCTCTCCAAGCAGAAGAGCATTCAGATTTCCAAATGCATATTGTGGAAAGAATGAAGTGCTTCTGGAAAAACTGAAAGACCAATTTTCCTTTCTAAATTTAAAGATTTATAAATCCATGCAAATCTTTTTCAAAAAAAGAGAGTGCTTCTGCACGTTACAGCACAGCAATCAAACAGTTGTTGTAGAAACAAGTACCTGTTTTTCCTGACCTACATTTCAGGTTGGCAGGAAATCAAAGTCCATGTGAAATTACAACAGATTTTGAACAGACTTGTATGCACCCTCCAATCTCAGCTATTAAATCTGCTTGGGCCCAGCGAGTTCATTTTTGTAAGAAGGAAGGTCCCACTTTTTAAAATTACACATGCTCGGTATTACGTAAATGCAAATAGGTAGTCTTTTTGTTGTAACACTGAAAGGGAGAATTGGTTTTCCATAGAATTTGGTTCAACTAGAGACATTTTCCTCTCCTTGAACTGCTATATTTTATCTCCTATATTTATCATAAAAGCCATGTGGTAACCACAAAAAGAAAACGAGTCTAGCTTTGTCCTGAAGGCCTCAGTATGAAAAGCCTCCCTGGTTCACAGAGGCCTGTGTGGGTCCTGTGTGCACATAAACAAACAGCAACCAACAAAAGGTGTTTTTCAGCAAAGTCCACCCACAGCCGGCGAGCGGGACACAGTCACAGCATCAGTCATATGGGAACACTCTCACCTGCTTCCCTCCTGACCCCGCCAGCTTGAGGCGGTGTGAGAGCAGACGGGCTGCGGTCCCAGCTCTCCGCAACATGCGCGTGGCTGTGCTGCTCCTGCCTGTGAGCTGGCCTGGGAGACAGCAAGCAGGGCTGCACAGGTTAACAGTGCCACCAGAACATGCCACCAGCAGGGATTCAGCTGCATCACCGAACTGCTTCTCCCAACTCTTACGACTGTGCTCCCAGGAAGCGGGACTGCTGATAGACTCCAGGCTGCAGCCCGCTCCTCTGTGGGATTTCCACCTCTACAACAGAAAAGTCTGCTGATCCCAGCAGGAATGGAGTGCTGCAATAGAGAGACAGGACGGAGAAGAGCTCGTGTTTGTGAGGACTGAGCTCGGAGTGCACAGCACCACAGTCAGCTTTGGAAAGAAAATCCACCTATTACACTGGAGATTTCACCCCAGAATGCTCTATGTAAGAAAGAAGCGTACTCCCCATCTTCACCTCTGCAAGTTTTATTTGTACATGAACAATCCACTGTGCTTTTGCTATCTGGTTTACCATAAGTTTGCAAAAACTTCATGTGAAGGGAACATATTAAGTTTCCTTTCTTTTCATGCCCACTTTCAGATCTCTGTAGTTTCACAATGTCCATATTTCACTAAAATTAAAATTGCTGCATTGCAAAACACATCCGAGACAGAAAGTTTCAATTAAGTCTTCTTTTTAAAATGTTTTTCACAATCACGACAAATTCTTGAAAAATATATCTTCTTCAGGCCAAGTGTGTTCCAATACGCTGTGTGTGCAAACCCCAGTGAGCAGACTTCCCACCTATGCAAATTCATGTGAATCCAAACATACTTTCACACACATATGCTAACAGATGGATTTTTGTAGCGCTATCTATACTAACCAGACCAAGCCTAAAAACCTCGTGGTACCCCACTGAATTCCAATCTCAGACCGACATACAGTATAAGGAGCCAGACATCCATTAGCAGGAATCTAAACAGCACTCTGCTTTGGGAACTGCTGTTTTTGCTTATGTTTTTTGATTTATACCTCATAACTGCAAAACTAATGAGATTCTAATGAAAAGTAGGACATTATTCATTTGTTTCCCCCCAGGAGGTTAAGCATATTTTCAACAAGCATGCTGCTGATTAAAACAAGAGGTGATGGTTTTAAGAATCTTGTACGTAAACCTGTTCCCAAATGAGCATGTTCTAAAACAATACACTGCTTTCTGTAGTTTACAATTTCAGAAGCCTTCACTGCCCTTAGCTAAGTGATTT
The DNA here is from genome assembly GCF_963932015.1 of Anas acuta. Lineage (NCBI taxonomy): Eukaryota > Metazoa > Chordata > Aves > Anseriformes > Anatidae > Anas > Anas acuta. The sequence goes on from NC_088998.1 coordinate 1,007,579, forward strand.
TGTTCAAATACATATATATATATACACACACATACACTTGCCACTGCTACATGAAGAATAAACATCTAACCTGTGTATCAAGTTATTGCACTGAGATCTTGATAAAATACAAAAAGGACAAACCTTTGGTTATTTTGCTTCTTCCATGCCCCAAAGAAATCACTCAAAAACCCTGCATGGATGTAAAACATAAGACTGTAACTTTTAAAGATTGATAGGTACTTAAAATTGAGAAACTAAATGTAGTCAGATGCACAGAACGTTAGTCTATCTATACAGCTCTCACAGAAAAAGCTGTAAGTCCAACCTAGTATATTAGGCACAAAATTACTATCCATTTAAAAGTGCACCCCCTAAATATCAGTGTTAGACAGACTCAAAAACTCAAAAACAACTGTATTAATACACAGGCCTGCAGTACGATGGTTGTATTTCACATCTATAAAACTTTCTACAGTAGTTGCTATTCAGTCATAGACTTAACATGTCTCTAGTGTATCCCACATAATTTGTATGCATCCAAGAGTGCTTTACACTGTCTTTTTTCACATTCAGTTTATTTCAGACAGTACAGTACTCCTAAGATCTACTGTATAACATCTAGAAAGACTCTGATCTGAAACTCAGTCCCTCAATACAATAGGGTCACTGAAAAACGAAACACTAAACCAGAGCTTTTAAATAGGCATTTAAAATAGGAAATTAGTTCTATAAACATAAAACATTTGAACTGCCCATTTGTTATGGATAACTTAGTAGGGCCGCCAATTACAAAAGTCATGGACTCCAAATTGGCAGCATTTGCTTTCCAACATTACATCAAAACCCTGACTCTACCATGCTGGAATTTAACTCCTCAAGACACAAAACAGAAATACAGCAACTACAAGTTAGAGAGGAACAATTTTAATAGTTTATTCATTAAAGCACATTCAGTTATTGCCTTATGGCTACATTGCACAATCCAAATTTAAAAGATTTTGATTGCAAAAGGCATCTTCTCTGGTGTTCAGGTTTGCCCAACTTCTTCCTTCTTTGCCTATATACTAAAAGATAAGATGCTAAGAGCATATTTTTCCTTCAAGCATTTCACTCCAGTCATCAAAATCACCAGGTGGCTTTAGGGAAACATAGGATTCAATCCACTGAATCTAAAATACCTCTTTCTTTAAAGTCAATAAACAATTCTGTAAGTGATCCTGCAGCACACAGAAGATGAATGTCCCACAAAAATCACAAGAAAGATAAGTTGTTCCACCCAACTGAACAAACATTTCCTCACAGTCACGCCCTCCTCACATAAAAGCAGGAATCTTTCTAAACTCATGCTGAACAATTCTAGTGGAAGGTCACAAACAATAACAATGGATAATTAAAACAATAATCAAGCTTAGTAAGACAAAAATTAAAAGTAAATAGCTCATCAGTTGTGTTGTTTTTTTTTTTTGGTGGTGGTGGTGGTGGTCATTTTTTTTTTTTCAAGCTGACCAAGCCTCAGTAAGAACATGTTTTGGACAGAAAAGAATTTGAAATTAAAAGATTACAAGATGCTATTCATCCAAGAAGCTCTCTCTACTTTGAGTACTATGGGATTCACTACAGAGCAAAGGGATTTTGTGGAACAAAGGAAAACAGAATGTAACAGACATGCTGAAGAGGTATTTGTGAATCATACATTCTTACGCTGCTAGGTGATTATCCATCCCCAAATCCAGCAGAAATTAAAAAAAAAAAGAAAAAGAATACCAATAAGAAAATCTGGTTTTGCAATGGCTTTAAGAGCCTTAAATTAACCACCCGACTGCATTTTTTTAAAGTACATTATGTCTGAATAAATAAATAAATTCCGAGCTGTTACATTTACAAAGTTTTTAAAACTATGTATAGCAGCTACAGCATGCTGTGAATCCAACACACCTGCAATATGCTCACACAACGGGATGAAAGTAATTGTGACCTATCAAACTATACCCATTGCCATATATTCTGAAAACATACAGTTCTCTTCAAAGCTTGCATCTGTTCATTCTTCTTTTGTTCTTATAAAAATGCCTAATTTGAAACAAAAGAAACAGAACATAAAATAGTCTAATAAATACTTATGTTACCTGTGGCACAGTAATTACAGGGCTATGTCAACTGTAATTCTAGTGGCAATATCACAAGTGAGACGGAAGCATTCAAAACAATTTCAACCCACGAGTGAGACACCAGCATCAATGCTCAGCATCTTCCTGCCTCAGGAACCAGCACTGGATTCTCCTGAAAGAGCTAAACTCCCACAGGAACTCAGGAGGAAACATCCTGATTTAAAGCCTTCCGTTTGGTTCCACTGATCTCTAGACAGTCAGAGACAACTCAGAGAGCTGCTCCAGGCCTCTTCTACCTCCCGTTGGAACTTGCAGGCTGACACATCTCCAGCTCTCCTGTGCAGCCAGCCCTGCAGCTCATCCCACTGGCCGTGCATCACCAGCCCTGCCCTCAGCACATGAAACTTTCAGTGCTTCTGCCCTGAAGATGCAGGAATAGGAGTGGTGTCAGGACCACCATTAGCATTAAAAAAAATGTTGGGATAATTTATCTAGACAATACAGATAGTATGTTAATTTGGAGTTTTCTATGAGGGATGAAATTAGATCAAGAACAAGTACTGCTCTGCAAAATGCTTCCTTCCCCTGCATCACCACCTTCTAAACAGAGGGTGATGAACCAAACCAGGGGAAGGGAAGGGAAGGGAAGGGAAGGGAAGGGAAGGGAAGGGAAGGGAAGGGAAGGGAAGGGAAGGGAAGGGAAGGGAAGGGAAGGGAAGGGAAGGGAAGGGAAGGGAAGGGAAGGGAAGGGAAGGGAAGGGAAGGGAAGGGAAGGGAAGGGAAGGGAAGGGAAGGGAAGGGAAGGGAAGGGAAGGGAAGGGAAGGGAAGGGAAGGGAAGGGAAGGGAAGGGAAGGGAAGGGAAGGGAAGGGAAGGGAAGGGAAGGGAAGGGAAGGGAAGGGAAGGGAAGGGAAGGGAAGGGAAGGGAAGGGAAGGGAAGGGAAGGGACCCAAGTGGTACTGTTACAGTTATGTTACCCTAGGTTTGTCATCAAGAATCCTTTTATTAACTCACCCTTATTAAACTAATATATATATATATATATATATATATATATATATATATATATATATATATATAAGATTAAAGGCAGAGAAAAGCATCTTAGGTAATACAGCAGAAGGGATTTTGTGCTGTTTAAATAACCTCCAATAACCTCCTCTCTCCAGTGACCATGTTCGACAGGTTATAAATTACACACCTGGCTCTTTCCTCATCACTTGTCTTTCCACTACCCCACAAAATCCTTACCCCTTGCCATTCCACAAGTCCCATCTCCTTCTTCTATCAGAGATAACTTAATTGGTACTCTTGAACAATTGTTCTCAATCATGCTTAGCTGCAGGACAGCTACTTCTGTACAAGACCTCTATAGAAGAAATAAAAATAGAACTTCAGGCTTTGTAGGAATGCAATTTTTCCTGCAATACACAGCATGGCTCCCTCTGCACCCTCTGCTAGGGTAACGTGTGAGGCAGCGCTTGACAGACAAGTGCTTTCTTAGCTACACACTCCAGAGCACATCCATCTTCAACACTGTGAAAGGCGACAGTTCTTTGGAAAAAAACACCACGTTGGTATGTGGTCATGTAATTAAAGACTGTCATAATTCACACCCACATTGTGGTAGGTTGGAGTTGTGCAGGCATACTTAGTTCTGGCATTTCCTCATTTTAGACTACTTGCATTTGAAATCTAAGTGATGTTTTTATCGTACCACATCATAAATTGATTGTGCAGAAAAAGCAATATCTTTGGAAAACAATTCCTCAGAAGGAAAACCCAGCTAGATCCCCTGCAAGAATTAAGCCACAATCCTGGCTTCTCAGACACACCCCAGGCCCGAGACAGGAACGCATCTGAAAAAGATTGAGCACATAAGCACTCTCACTGTGCTTAAAATTAAGCACATGATAAAGCACCGCATGCTTTGACAAATCAGCGCTACAGAGGAAATAGAGGGGGCTGAGATCAAGGAGAAGAAATGGGAAAGCCAATGGATTCAGAAAGGACGCCGGCTGACAAGGCCACACATTCACACCACTGGGCTTGAACACAATCTTCTTCTTTTTTACTCTTACACTAGACAAACTAAGAATAATATTGACGCCACGAGCAACGGCAAGAGATAACGCCATTGTTCTCCCTGCCGACGACGCATGCCTCCGCGTGGGTGTAGGATGGGTTAATCGCTATGGAGCCAGATCAAAAGCGGTTGTTAAGGGAACAAGCAGGAAAGGTGGAACAATGGCCGAGATAAGAAGCATCCCCACCAAAGTGTGACCAGACCTCGAGGTTTAGAGCTGCAAGGAGACAAGACTTGGGCCCCCACCCGAGTGACGCAGTTGCTTGGCCAAGGCCGAGCAGATGGAGGCCAAAGGAAGCGCAGCGGGCCTGGAGGAGCTTGGGCAGGGTGAGGAGCTGGCAGGGTGGCCAGGGACCGACAGGCTGCACAGGGCCACAGAACGAGCGGCCTCCTGAAGCAGGATGAAGGGGAAGGTGCGAACAAGAGCTCTCACTTAGACCTTTGCCAGTCTCTGCCACATGCTGCATGGGAGCAAGCTCCAGAGCAGCAGGCACGACCCACGGCTCCAGGACAGGCAAAACACGAGATGCGGAAGGCGCTTGTTAAAGCCTTCTCACTAATCAAGAGTTTTAAAAGCAGCCAACTTCTCGGTCACAAGATCCTGTCTAGCGACCTTCACCCCAAAGCTCCCTCTTTCTAGGAATTAACGTCAAATTATTTGCCTGCCCTTGCTGCACAAAACCGCTCGATTCTCACAGGCAGCCCCGTACAGAGGGTGCACTCAGCAGCGTATCATCTGCTCCTGCAATTCATAAGCTACAAATTGAAGAAACACACCAGGAGCTAAAATGAGTTTCCGAGAATGAAAACAGCTGGTAAAGAAACAAAAGCCAAATATTCTCCTGGCTGCTGGCTGATTTTTTTTTTTAATTTAGCTTAAAATGAAATGAAAAAAATCTGCTTGGAACCCAAATAGTCTCTAGATGAAAATGTGGTGTCTAGCCTGAAAAACAGAGGCTTCTGGACACAGTGCCAACAAGCACAGGATTCCCATGGACCTGGTGTTTCTCAAGCCCTTAATGTGGTTCAACTTAGGCAAGTGGTTTTAGGATTCCCAGTTTAAAATCTACAATGCACATCTGCAATTCATTTTCATTTCTTATTTTATTTCTTACTTCTTCAACCAACTCCAAATCATTTTACGAGTTCTTGCAATCCGGTACTAATCAGTTACTCATGCTGCAGGAGTCCCCGCTTCCTAAGAAGGGCTCCCTTTGCACAAGAAGCCAAACTGTGCATTTCATCAGCTGCATTTCGCCAGAAACAACAGTAACTACCTGACAAAATAAGAATGCTTGGCAATGCTAAACACATGATTCCATGAAAAATTTATATCCTAATACACAGAGTAATTTTCTGTTTCTTTCTTCTTCTATCAGAGTCACCACTTTAAACCAAAGACAACTCCTCTACCAAAAGGACTAATATAATTGCCTATTTCTAAGAGATTTGACAAGTGGCTTCAGGTTTAAGAATAAGAAGAAATTTTCATGCAGCTGTAATGGAGGAATTCCTGTATGAGAAATGCTAGTGGGTTAAAATTTTAAATGGGAGTGTGAAAAAATTTTAACTGTCAATACCTGCCCTCAGAACATCTAATATGTTAGACGAAATGTTGAGAAGACACACCAAGTAGGGCAGTTATTCCCAGAAGCAATTTTGACTTGGTAAAAAATGCTAACACATGATACAGACTGTTTTTTACTTCATTGCTCTCATTTAAAATACAGCTTATCTGAAGAAAAGACTCCATCTTCCCTTGTGCTGTGTGCAATACCAGCACTGAGGTTCACTACACACAACAGAGGAACCCAGTCAGTGGAGAACAATACATTTTTCAGGGGTCCAGTTAGCCTATCAGCACTCACCCTATAACAAGCCTCCAGTTCCTTGTCTTTTCCATAAACTGTGTTGGCAAAGCACAGACCAGAACATAATAAAGAGATTAGATTGGTTTTGCTCAGAAGTGTTCTCCCACTGGTGGTGGATGCAAATGAAACTTTTCTGGGTTTACTACAGACCCTGGTACCACCAATTAGAGGACCCAAGTGTGAAAGGGAATGGACAGGACTGCACTTCTGCGTGAAAATCTCAACTGCTCCTCTTCCCAGAGTGCTCTCAAGGTAAGGCTTGTACAAAGCTGAAAGATGAAGAACAACGAACTCAAGTTCAACAAGGTAAATTCTAGCTTAATAATGGGGGTGAGGGATTCACAGGAATAATAAAGCACTGGAACAGGCACCCAGAGAGGTTGTAGTATCTCCATCTTTACAGATACGGGGGGACAAGGCCCAAGGAAACCTGACATAATTGAAGTAGGTCCTGCCCTTAGAAGATGAGGCATGGGTAATCTCCAGGGGTCCCTTCCTACCTAAATGACTCCTCCTATTTAACATATGTGGGTGCTGGACAGGCAGGATGCAGTATTATCAGCACACAGACAACACCTGATAGCTCATCTCCATTTGTCCAGCCCAGATAAAGAAACCATCAGCTGAGCCATAGTTAAGGGAAGGTAGCAAAACACCAGCTATGCGAGGCAAAGAGGATAATTGCAGGTCTAAAGATATAGAAGAGATGTCAGTGAACTTTGCCCCCACACCCCTCATGGCAGACTGAGTTTCCACTGGTCAACTCAAAAAGTGCTTATAAACCTCCCAGATGTGGGTTAGTCACCCACCCTGGCTCAGAGTGATCCTGTACCAGCAGACCCACAGAAATCCTTCTTTGCATAGCATTGGGCAATTAGTTGCCAGACAATCTCTCTTCTTTGCATGGCCTCTTTTCAAGTGTGTTAAAGCTACTCTGGGCAAACTGGCTATGTAAAAAACAACCACACTTTTTTTTTTTTTTTTTTTTTTTTAACCAGCAGAAGTACATTCAGCACATTTGAAAAAATAAAGGTGGCAACTAAAAATACACCTCTTGCTGAGATACCAGCATGCAACCATCTGTACCTAGGTTCAGAGTATGCAATTTTTTTTAATTTTTTTTTTACAGATCTGCCCTACCACTGACTAAATACAGGTTATATACAGGATGTCCAAAGATAACACAGATGGCACTACCTCATTTATTGAAGGGGACACATCACTGCAAGATTTTAGCACAAGCACTTGGAGAGTTACAGTGGCAATAGACTAAATTTTAAAAACAGAGTTCAGCTTACAGTTAGTCTTGCTTTTCTGACAGACTGCCGACTCCTCTCTCCCTCAGTGCATTGCTACATCCAACACAAACCAGATTCTTATTATAATAAAGCATCCTGGAAGGACACTCACAAAGATCATGAATATCGTGCATGTGCACACGTTGTGCTTGTGTACGTATGCACACACACAGTCCTTGCTTGAAATAACCCCACAGTCTGTGACTTCTAAGGTGTGATGCAGTGTTCGCCAACACTCAGGAGTGGGCAAAATTAATTCTGGTAACAGGGAACTACAAAGTTTGTGGCTTTGATTTATTTGCTTCCTGAGCCACAAGAACAAAACATGATTATTTAATGCTATAATCTTATTTTACAACTGTGACTCTAGTAACACTACTGTTTGTAAGCCCTGTAGGTTTTAGGCTCATCCATGGTGTTCAGAATGCCCCTCAAAGGTGAAGCACCAGGAGCTGTATTCTTCACCAGAATGCCTGCTTCAGGTGTTCCCAGGAAATCACCTCCCCGTGTCTCCAGACGCTCATTCCTGCAGCCACATCAAGTGGTCAACTCTGAAATCTCTGCCAAGGAGTTTTCTCTTAATTATCCAAATGTTAGGTCCCACTGAAACCTGAAGACACTAAGGCTACATTGGCATCATTCTAAAGGTTTGGACAAACTGATAAACATAGCCATCACCAGTGTGGCATTAAAGGATTCTCTAAGGACCTCGCGGTATAAAATAATGACAATAGTAATCACTGCGGTATTGAATATCAGTACTTCAATGATGGAGTTATTCCCAAGAAGAGAGAGATCAATTTTAAGACAGAACATATGTTAGTCAAACAGGAAAAGTCAACAGGAAAAAAGAGCATTTTTATTTCACATTGCTTTTGAAGATCATGTAAATATAAGTTACAACTAATCAAGCTTTTTTGCAAATAGACATCTATTTTGCAAATAGACAATAAATCAAGCACTAAGCATTAACACCTCATTCCACAGCAGATCTCACTGGGTGGAAGAAGCTAACCCCACTCCGGGGGCTCCACCCCACAGCAGAGGGTCATGGCAGGACAGCGCTCCCACCTCCTGACTGCCCACTCCTCCCGGGCTGGAGGATCCTCCGCCACAGTGCAGGCTCCTCCTTTGCTCACGGCCTTGGCGAGGGCTGGTGGAGGTCAGATCTCTCACACACCAGCTCTCATCTTGCTCTGTCTGCAAGAGGAAACCAAGGGCTTTCAGCCCTCTGTTTGAACACGCCTGCTGGCCCAGCTTCAGGCAAGGGGGCCAGGAAGGGGGAAGGATGACACAGAGCAGCAGTAGGTGGCACACAGGACACTTCTGTGGTGTATTCGGCATAAATCAATGTGCAGTAATGTTGATAAAACAATATTTTAGAACCACTGCACTACTGAGCTGTTGGGGCCCTATTCACCATTACACAGAAACCCACAGAATTTGGACAGAGCAGGCTTCTTAGCAGATCACAGAATCACAGAATCACAGAATCACAGAATTTCTAGGTTGGAAGAGACCTCAAGATCATTGAGTCCAACCTCTAACCTAACACTAACAGTCCCCACTAAACCATATCCCTAAGCTCTACATCTAAACGTCTTTTGAAGACCTCCAGGGATGGTGACTCCACCACCTCCCTGGGCAGCCTGTTCCAGTGTCTAACAACCCTTTCTGTAAAGAAGTTCTTCCTAACATCTAACCTAAAACTCCCCTGGCGCAACTTTAGCCCATTCCCCCTCGTCCTGTCACCAGGCACGTGGGAGAACAGGCCAACCCCCACCTCTCTACAGCCTCCTTTAAGGTATCTGCAGAGAGCGATAAGGTCACCCCTGAGCCTCCTCTTCTCCAGGCTGAACAAGCCCAGCTCCCTCAGCCGCTCCTCGTAGGACTTGTTCTCCAGGCCCCTCACCAGCTTCGTCGCCCTTCTCTGGACCCGCTCAAGCACCTCCATGTCCTTCTTGTAGCGAGGGGCCCAAAACTGAGCACAGTACTCGAGGTGCGGCCTCACCAGAGCCGAGTACAGGGGGACAATCACCTCCCTAGCCCTGCTGGTCACACTGTTAGATGATGAATGCTGCTGTCAAACGCTGCTTTGGGTGGAAAGCAACCCAAGAGTAACAACAATTCTGTTTTTGCCTTTCTGAGTTTCTATTAAAGAGAAAGCTATTATATTAAGGAACCTTTGGAAAGGAAAAACAAGAACAGTCTGAAGCTCCCATTTCTCTTGCACAGCTCACATGACGGGTACAACTTAACTAGTGCATCTATTATTGCTTTGCTGGCTTCCTAATGACACATCTGGCTTTGATGAGGAGATTCGTCAGCCCAGCTGGTAGATAAAAGATTCCTTTCCTTAGGGCTGAACTTCTGATTGCCTCTTTCAAGCTTCAAAAGAGACCAAATGATGATTTAGATGTGGTCCTATCAGACAAAACAGAGCAGGCAGGAGTTTGTGCTGGTTGTTCAAGAAGTAGGATTGTTGTGAGAGCAAAGCATGCAGTTCTCGCTAACCATCCTGGGAATGGCAATGCTGTGGCTGGAGGACAAACTTCTCCCCATTATCTACCCAGCTCCAGCACAGCATAACAATTAGCTGATAACTATTTTCAGCTCCCAGGATTTGGAAGGACAGGCATTGAAGAAACATTCTTCCAATTTCCTGTTTGAATAATGCAATCGTCACTTTCTGGATCTCGTCGTCAGAACATCATGCTGCACCCTGGCCAGCTTTATAATATCTTTCATGCTCAATGTTTACATTTTGCCTTTCACCCTCCACATGTTTTCTGTCTAGAGCTCTTGAAGGTAAGACATGAGCTTCAGCTATTGCACAATGAAATTTCTCCACAGAACTTATAATATTCTTCTCCAGAGAGTTGGGTAGATAGCACCCTCCCCTAACATCCTTGATAATCTACAAATTCTGATAATCCACGTTTAACCAAATTTTAAATAGAATACAGATATAATTGTTTGCTCTAGCTTCTTTAAATTTTCATGCTGGAAAGGGTTGGAAAATTATTGGCAATGAGTTTGTACCTTATATATAAAATGTCACTTAATTTGCCTGACAACATTGCTGCAGTGTTACATTGTCAGTTGTGCTTGTGATGACAATAATGAATGCTATGAAAACATTTAGCTATACTAAATTAGAGAACAGAATTAGAGAACAGAGCTGGAAGAACCCTTAAGAGTTCATCTAGTCTAGCCCTTATGCCTTAAGGCAGAATCAACTGTAGTTCATCCATTTTCAGATACTTGTCTAATCCAATCTTAAAGCCTTTCAAATTTGGACACTTGACAACTCACCAAGGCACTAAATCTCAGTGTTTCATTATTTCTGTTCAAACTGTACAGGAAAAACAGCTTATTGCTCTTTTAGCAGCTTACTGCTCTTTCCCTTTAGTAGAACACAGCTTCCCTCAAATGCCACATCCCAACCTGGGTACAATACTCCGAGCAGACGTCTTACCATGACTCACTAGCAGAGCAAGATTATTTCACGTTTTAAAGACACCTGCACGGGTCTGTTCCCTCCATGCAGGACATTGAGAGCAGTAGATCACTGTGTAGACACAATCACAGAATCATAGAAACACAAGGTTGGAAAGGACCTATAAAATCATCTAGTCCAACTGTCTTCCTATCACCAATACAATCCACTAAGCTATTAAATCATATCTTGTAGCACCACGTCCAGGCATTTCTTGAATGCTGTTGTTCAACTCAGCCTATAAAAATATGAAGAAATTTTGTTTAACATTGCATCTATTAGTATACCACTTAGGAAAATGCTTGTACTAAAGAAGTTGAACACTGTTAAAGACTGTTCCAAGGAGCACGCGATCAATACCTACTTTATTTTAATTAAAAACAAAACAAAACAAAAAAACATAAGGCAATGGAGTTCACACAACTGCTGCCTTGTCACTTGTCTCCCAATCTAACTTTTAGGCCACTTCTCCAATCTTCCAAAGATTATTTACTTAGCGCACTGCCACACTTTCAATAATTCCTCCCAAACTTAGTTTATCACCTTTCTCTCTACAGTAGATTTCTAGTTCTAGCATATCTGTACCTCACTGAAATTTCATGATTTTTATGTTTTTACCCAGAAACAATCACATACACATTTAATAAATACAAGGTGACAAAATATAATAACTCTATATACTGTTTGAATGGTGAAGTTCATGGTCAATTATTACATTCTACCTGAAGCGATGTACACTTTCTAGCAGTTTATCTTAACTTTGATTATCTGTTTGAACAGATCTAGTTTTAGAGTGCTAAGGAAGAAAGTACAAGAGTTAAGAATTTTCAAGAGCAAATCAGATTTACTTGGCAATTCAGAGTATTTTTGTCATCCTATGCACTTTACTAGCAATGGTGTGTTAAATTAATTTCTAGTGTACTTCAGAGCAAATGTTAGTGCAATTATTCTGCCTGCTAAAAGCTTCTCATGGTTCATGCCAAGTTTTGCCATGGCATTTTATCACATGACAGCATTTAGCGAGCTGCACATGATTAAATTCAATTATGTCAGTGAAGATGCAAAACAGCTCCACACAGCTGGCATCACACAGGTATATGGGCAAATTTCACCAAAACAAAAACAATACGTAAAATAACTATAAGATTTTTCAGGATAGAGTTTGAACTAAAAAGCCATTCTCTCCAACAAAATAGTGGCAGAGTAGTATGCTAAATCATGACTAAGAACCCACTTGATGTCATGTCAATAAATGGAAACAGAATAGGATCTGAAAAATCAAAGAAAAGTCAGGAAAAACAGAAACTGAAAGCCAGCATCAAACATGCTCCCAAAGAATCACCATGGGCAAAAGGATCACTGTTACTCTCTCCTTGCTTGCTGACCAGAATTAACAACAGCAAATAATCATTAATTATGCCTGTAAGGATTGCATCAGCAATCTCCAGAACAAAAGAAAAAGTCTAACCAGTAGGGACGTTTTAAAGAAATACAAAGTGCCTAAACAACCTGGATTACATTTAAAGCAACCCAGTTGTAAAACCAGTTTTGGAAAACTGTTCTGTACTAGCTCAGGTCCAAACAAACCTTGAAATCATGTCTCAGGAAGCCCACCTGTGGATACAGATACACTGTGCATTTGTGTTAATAGTGCTGTCAGAGGCAGGGGGTTCTACTGGTGTCTACACCTGTGATAGCGAAGGGGAAAATGAAACCAGCCAGGTTACTGAAAAATAAGAATAAAAAGCTTTAGCAACAGGCAAAGAGTGAAAATATGTGGCGACTGATCCTTTCACTAATCCTTTTGTAAGAAGGACCACATACAACAAATGTAAAACTTGAAATTTAACTTCTCTTAACAATTAGATAGTCTGTGCTTGTTTGTTTTTTGTTGCTTATAACGAAAAACTGTGCATCTGATGAAGTGTGTAAACAATCTTAGAAGGCTGATTTTCATATTATCTACCAAGACAGCATGAATTGTCACAGTTTTCTATTGCATCAGGCCAGCATTATACCTACTCAGACATTATTTCAAGTAAAAAAAATCCTGAAAGTTTGGAGAAATATTCAGTAGACAAATTTCCAATGGCAAATTCAAATATTCTTTAAGACTTGTTTCTGCAGCAATGAGATGGTGTTATGTTATTGCCTTGATCAGCCTCAAAACCAATATGGAAATCTATTATAATTTTTTCACATTTATAAATGCATACAGAAGTCAAACTAATACAACAGTTGTTGTATTGGCCTAGAGTAACAGATTACTTGTGTGTTTCTAATAAACAAATAAAGTCCTTGGAAAATAGGCACGTAGCATCAGCAAAATGTCTGTGAATCTTTCATTCACTTGGCTTATTACAGACCTGTTTATTCATCACCATTAATTCAGTCCCACTAACACTTATACGAACATCCAAGGATAAATAAATGCTTCTCAGCACAGCATTTGATCTCCATTTCAAGAAAAAGCAAGGTTAACAAACCATTACTGTTGGTCAATGGGATGTTTTCTTGCACTCCTTCTCCTCAGCAAATCATGTAGGGTCCTTAGAGATCCACAGATTAAGAGATGAACAGAATAAACCAAGAAATTTGGGCAGTACACGAAGGTATCAATGTGATTTGACTACAGAAATAATTGTAATGCTAATTAAGAAGAGGAAATAGTAAATTATCAACTGGGAAATTTGACTGTCACCCTAAAACATCTGTGAGTTGAACTAGACAGCCAACCTTAGTTTCATAAATTAAGGCAAATTTTGTAGCTGAAAGTTTAAAAGTTTTTTGTTTTTTGTTTTTTTAAACACATCACAGAAAAATGTCCGAGGAATCTTCTTTGATACAGTTTGAGCTTCTGGATTGCCTCCCTCCTCCAGAAGGACCTATAACACTGGTGAACACATGCTTACACAGTTTCTTCCTAAATTAACATACAACTTGAGCTGAATGGACAAATAAAACCTCCAAAAGATCGCAAAGCTCATTAGTACCAGCAGATATTGCCACACACATGCAGAAAGCACAGAGGAACGGGCTTGTCAAAAGACTTGCAGCAGGACGGGATCTCACACCAGGCCTCAAAAGTGACAGTGCCCACTCACCGATAACCCACATCCCTTTCCAAAGAAGGATGAGGATTCAAAGCAAACACTCATTCTAAATGAAAGGAAGTTGTGAAAAGGTGGTAAGCTGCTTGTCTCCTACAGTGTAGTTTTTGTGCTGCCTCTTTACCCCAACTGTAAGTACAGGACTGTACAACACTGAGGCGAATGCATTTAGACTGCAGCTTAATATTAAAGAAAAAAATAAATCTATTTCCAGATGCACAGCATGCTCACTAAACATTGCAATGCTGTGAAGCAGCTGTTCTCTAAGTGGCCTTCCTCTAAAGAGAACATTATGTTCTATTCTGCATGAGCTCAGAGAATCCAGGATTTTTGCCCCTGCTAAAAACCACATGCATGTAGACCCCTTCCAGGCTACGATGCTTAACGTATCCTGAAATGACTTCCAAGAGCATTCTTTGGAAATCCTTTGGTTAACATGAATGTTTCAGCCAGGAATGGACTTTTCTGGATCTTACTCATGGACTTACACTAAAAACTATACCGACTCATTTTTCCAGCCTCTAGGAATATTGCATGCAACTGACTTTTTTTTTTTTTCTTTAAGAACCTCACTCCAGGATCATTATTAAAAACTATTTCCAGACTTGGGAATAATTGCCATATAATGCCTTTCCAAAAATACCAATATTAGATTATCATTGTACCCAGTGAGTAAAAAAAAATGATAATCCTAGTAAAATAGTTACAAAAACATGCTTAGGAGTATTACAGAAACTTTACAATGTTATTGAAATCTGATCACAACTTCATCTAAAAGTTACCCCATTACTCCCAAATCATACCATTTATTCTCACCAACCTACACAATTTTCATGTCAATTTTGGAATATTTACTCAAGCTCCAGCTCAGAATTTTACTGCCATGCACATGTCAACTTTCACTTGTTTGCCAGAATAACTATAGAACAAATTAGATGCATCCTACATGGGTACAACTGCAAATTGTCCCAGTCGTGCAGTAAATAGTATTATCTTGCAATCAAGTACAGGGTTTAAAAAATGTATTGACAGTATTTGCAAAGCTTCAACACAACTTCTTCCACTGTGAACGAACAGTAGCTGTTATTACTGTTTTAAGAAAGAGCAGGTATGTGAAAGGCAAAAAAAAAAAAAGGATAACCTTTTTCTGTTTTGTATGGTTTCTGCATTGGTAGTGAAGTGACAGTTACACGAGCCAAATCACAGACAGAAAAAAAAAGTCCTTTTTAGGACCACCTTAAATGGAGATTAAGATTAGATTAGATTAAAATTCATATTAATTCCCTCCCTACTTTTATGGCCAAGCAGAAACAGAGTCAGGAATCAGCATGATTTCCCCTTCACAACACAAAATTTAATTCCGACTACATGTAGACTAGTGGGAGTCACACAGCTTCAAATGAGAAACGTTTGCTTTCCTAAAGGCTACATGTCATCAGTATTTGAGACTCCCACAGACAACACAAGTACTTGTAAGCAAGGGACAGGTAATGTTGTCCTTGCACAGCTAAGAATCCTGCAGAGAAAACACCACTAAAATAAATTAATAGTTTAGTTTACTCAAAACTCCTGTATTTACAGACTTGTCTGCCACTTAGAGCAAATGCTGCAAGTTAGTTCCTATGGCGATCAGTAGTGTCATTAATCTGACTGTAATCAGGATCATAGTCATCGCAGTTCATTAGTTCATCCTTTTAAAGTAATATTTTAACAACTGTGCTGTTGATAATCAACAGTTATTTTTGTATCTGGTTCAGTTCATTAACTTGGGGAAAGACCCTCAAGGCCCATTTCTCATCTGCAAACTGGGCACAGCATCGTGTACCTTCCTTTGCCTGGCATTCTGGGGGTGCAGGGCACTGAGGAATACTGCTAGCACCTCATCTTCTGAAGCACGCCCTGCCAGCACCTCCCACTGGGAACAATGGTCCTTGCTGGCTGCTGAGAGCTTCTGAAAATCTGGCACTGAAACATGCAGGAACATTGCATCACTATTTTCGAATTGGAACTTCAAAGTCACTTACATGACACAGGCTTTGCATTTCCTTCCAAAAAACGTGTATTTTCACTGAGCAAGCCTGCATTAGCTCTCCTCCTGTGAGTACAAACCCAGTGAGTACAAACCATTGGCAGCTTTCCTACACATCAACCCAGGCAAGGTGACACCCGGAAAAGAGCGCTAACCTCGCTCACTTGTGATCATATGGACCTGTGCCTTTCCTCCAGTACAGAAAGCAACTGCTGAGCAAGAGTTCCCAGGTGACAAGCACCCCCACCACACACTTTTCCAGTGAAGACACAGACTAAACTTTCTTGGATTTCTATGATTCTTTCAAGACATTTTACAGGATCAAAATTTTAGCTCCATAAATTATCAAATTTAATGTCAGTTCATATCTGCCACACAGCTTACATAGGTAATTTCAACCATTATCACTCATTTAGAAAAGTTACCTTACAAAGCAGAAATAAAATACACCAGTAAAAATAAACTAAACTGAAAGCAAAAATTATTTAGCTATTTAACCTTGTTGGCACAGTGGAAGAAATATTACAGAGAAGGCTAAACATGGCACCATGTCTCAAAGCTCCGACAGAGGCATTCCTCTTTGTGAAAGCAATATTGTTTTAACTTATACGCTAAGAACAAAGGGAGGATGCTTTGTCTTAGCATTCACTGGTTGTTTCTTGCCACACCTGTGGACACAAAACAGCCTAATGAGGACATAAGAATAAAGGAGCTGCACATTCACCTTCATTTTTCAACAGAAATCTACTGTTAGATGTCAGTGCAACACAGGTCTTTGGTACTACTTCTTTAAATCCTGAGTCACTTTTAACATCAAATTTGTGACATGGCACTTATTTTCACAAAGGAAAACATTCTTGGTATTAACGAGAGATTGGCATTAGAAAACGGATGCTAAGAAAAACAGAATATCAATAGCTTAACTCTCAGGTTTGCCACTGGCTTCAATAAATTTAAGACTAATTTTCTAAAGTGATGAGAAAACCACAGACAGGTTCACGATAAATAAACCTTAGCAGACTAACCAGAAGGATTAACTTTGATTTTTCAAAAAATGCTAAATGTAAGTAAATGTACAAGAACTTTATACAAAAGCTTACAGCCAACATTCATTTAGATTTCTTTGGAAAGATACTGCTGTTTGCTTCCATTTTTCTTACATAATTCTGAACAACTGGTAAATGTGCTAAAGAAATTGTGCGGTTCATCCTTATTCAAATGTTTAGGGAGAAGTCAATAAAACCAGAAAAACCCTGTGTAACCTCAAGCTTATGAAAATAAATAAATAAATAAAGGAAGTTTGAGTAAAAAGTAAATTAAATGTACTTCAGAAAAATACCCGTAAATAAACAGATGAGAATAAGCAAGAACACCTCAGTTTGTAAAGGCATCCAAGGGTTTTCCCAGAACATGACAATGTGCACGTGGGCTTCACAGAAGTGTCTGCTCTGGTCTGCACACACGGAAGCATTTGAGAAGCAGGTCTTCACTGCCTGCTGGAGTTAACTGTCCTATGTGATAACACATCTTCTGAAATCTTGGCATCTCCTTATCAGGGAAATACTGCTGCACAACGTACTTGAACCAACACTAACATGGATCAGGAAACCCTTGAACATGGGATTAGGAGCCAAGGTTGAAGCAGCCTTAGAACAGCAACAGCACACGGAGAGTTGATCTGAGAAGTGCAAGACTCAAGAGTGGAAGGAACTGGCAAGTAATACCAAGAACTACACCAACATACAGGCAAGGCAGCAATGATATTAAGCAAGAGCAAAAGGTAGGCTGAGTATCTGGGAAAAAAATCTTGAAGAGTGAGAATCAATATAGGGAATTATTCCTAAGGGAAACAGTGGAAGCGCTTTTGCGTGGGTATTTTATGAGAGACTGGGCATACCACCAACAAATGTACTGCAGGAAAGAATCAGACAATGGCAAGGAAATGGATTAAACGTGTTACTAAGACAGTTTCCAGATCCGATTTCTGTGAAGAGAAGACCATGACCTCACCACTGAATCTGTGGTGTTACCATTAAGCACTGTCCCATACAGGCCCCAAGCCCCTCACTGGAAGGGGTACGGTCTTGAGACAGACCACACCAAAGACCAAAAGGGATCTGGGAGTGCCGCTTCATTGTTATTTTATTTTTGTATTAACGATGGGTCAATTTATGGCCACAGATTTTGTAAGACGGAATTCACTAGGGATACTGAGGAGCAGAAAATTGAGACACAGAATAAAGCTTTTGATGAAAACAAGAGGTCTGAACTTGATTAAAAGAAAAAAAAAAAAAAAAAACAACAGAAAAAAACTCAGAGGAACAGAACATTTGAAGAAACATATGGGGGAGAGTGACTCTCTTCCAAAGACAGATGGCAGCAATGGAAACACTGAAAATGGCTGGTTGGCCAAACTGCTTTTCTGTATTTGCCTCATGCTTTCCAGTTCACTCTAGTTCATTGAAGCACAGCAGAAGTGTCAGCAGCTTTTCCCTGCAGCATGTTCCCACAACTGTAACAAGCACAGAGAAAATTTGAGCACCTATCTGTATCTGATCAGGTCACAGGCACTCCGTGTATCCACCATTGGCACTTCCAAATCAGAACAGCTATTTCAGATGCTGTTGTGGGAAGGAAAAAGAAAAAAAAGAAAAAAAAAAGCTTCCCTTTCATCGTTGACTAGTAGTAGGAGCTGACCACAAAATCAAAATAAAGATTAATAATTTATTAATAAATAAAATAAAGAGAAACGGTCTATTCAGGGGACTGGCCCACTGTAAATACATACACTGCCTTAAAACATCCTTCCCCTCTCGTAACAATGACTTGTCCCCTCATGGGACACCTTCGTGTGCTGAATTTACCAGCCCCTCCTTGCAGCATCACAGGAAAATGAGAGAGCTGATTAACTTGGCAGTCAAGCCAGGAGACATGCACAGATGACGTGATAAAACAGGACTCAGAGATTCAGCTCTCATCTCAAGGCTGCAAGCTGCTGTTAGCATTCTAGGACAGCTTTACACTAGCACCACTTGCAATAAGGCCCTCTCCTTCAGCCTGACGGTTCCTGTAAGCTTAACAGTAATTTACTGAATATACAACATCTCAGTTATCACGAGTTCCTTGACAATTCTCGAGCATCTATTTGACCTGTGTTTCGTCATCTCTTTACTGGAATGCTCCCAAAAGTCACCTATCCCTTGAGCTAGCCCCTGGCTGGGTTACTGCACAGCTGGACATTGAAGACATTCATCAGACAGAAGCATTCTCACTGCCCTCTGAAGACAGGAGAACAAACAGACCAAGGAGTCATCTAGCCAGAGACCTGATAACAAAGGTGGACAACAGCAGATGCTAAGAGAGCATTATAAAATGGGGAGGGTGTGAAGCAATAGTTCCTTCACATAGTCTACCACCATAGGGAATTTGAATAGAGGTTGTGTTTGTAGTAGTTTTTGATGTAATTTTCTTTTGCTAGTTTGTTCAGTTTTTCTTGAATTCACAAGAGCTTTAGCACACTCTGCCATGCATGTTTTCCGAAGTTACCTACAATGTACAAAAAAGCATCTGCTTACCTAAACCTTTCTACTATTAATTTGAAATTCGCTAAGTCTTGTATTGGAAGAGATTGTTCACAATCTCTGCCTATTCCTGTTCTTTATTTCACTAATCATAATCTACTTAAGGTGTGCACCAGCTGGGACACTCGGTATCAAAATCCAACACAGTCTCACTGAATTGTCACGATCACTGGAAAGCAGTCAAGAACGAAGGGAATAATACAGAGTTAAATACTGAGAAAATACAGACTTCTAAATTTCATCCTTTTTCAAAGGAACAAAATTTTGCTCCGTAGATCTTCTAGGAATGCAGAAAGATTAGCTTTCAAGAATATGAGACCTTGGAGAAGCTTCATATATTTTATTTTGGCCATTACTTCAGCAGAAAAGCTACAGTAGTTTAGTTTTGCTCTTATAGTTCTAGAAATATAATTGGACACAAACATACAATTTAATAAATTAAACATGCACAGTTAGGATTTGGCAAATTAATCCACTTCTGTGATCAAGCAGAATTTGAATATGGATCATTCTTGAAAGCATTGGCAAGACTTCCCTTTGCAGTATCCTGAACACTTAGCTCACTACCTTTACATACACCTCCAAACAACTCAGACACGACCAGTTCCAAAGAACTGGTCAAGAGTTCTGGTGGAGGTTCTAAGAGCTAACAGACCCCCCTCCCATACATTCATTTCAGCATTAGTTAGAGAGGCAATGCAATAAATTCTGCTATCAATAAGGTAACACAGTCACCAGCTGTTTATTCTACCACCTGTCAGTAAACACCTCCAGGTCATCTGCTGAAGCAACTGCAGAATATAGACTAAGGCTTCAACTAAACAAATCTGTTGAGCCCTTGTATACCTTTTTACCATATTTTTTAACCTATTGCCCAAAACAATGGAAAAAGATTCCAAAGCCTCTCTGCAGAGGAACATAACAGTGCACAACCCTCTAAGTTTAATGCTGTTGTTCCTAAAGGAGGTAATAAATATCAAATGAATAGGAGAGCTGTGACTATGCCACCAGCATGGATTGTCATTTAAATCCTTTCCAATTATAAGAACAATGAGAGCATATGCCTGGAAAGGACTTTGGGGAGTGATATACTTTTAACCTCCCACAGCTATTTGGTCAAGGGCCCTCCAGGGAGCTGGGCAAGGGGGCGGACAATGCGATAAGCAGATTAGCATCCAACATGCCCTGCAGCTTTAGAGAGGACGATGCTGTGGTACCAACTGCACACAGCACCCAGCAATACTGAGTAGCAGGACATAAACACTTCCAAGCCTGTGTGAATGAGAAATTACAGACAGCCCTTATTCCAGGAACATACTTGGTTGATCTTCAGCAATACCAAACTGAAAAAGGAAAATGCTGGTCTTCACTTTAGCAGACTGGGAAAACTGGACTGTATAAAACAGACTTTCAAGTATTGCCTGTGCAACTGTCACTGAGCAAAAAAAAGAAACTCAAACAGACACTTCACATAATTTCCTTGCCCTGCTGTTTTTAATACCTTCCTTAAGGTCCCAGCAAAGCACCT
Source organism: Anas acuta (assembly GCF_963932015.1). NCBI lineage: Eukaryota > Metazoa > Chordata > Aves > Anseriformes > Anatidae > Anas > Anas acuta. Next base: position 1,028,670 of record NC_088998.1, read on the forward strand.
CATATCTATCTGCAAAATCTATTTCTAAGGTTTGAATAAAAAAATCTTGAAATTAATCATAAACCTAGGGGCATTATTAGATTAGGGTTATATCTATGTAATATTCTGCATTAAAAAGGAAGAGGTCACTAAAACACATTTTTCTTTCTTTTTTCTCCATTCAATAAAAGTGGATATTGGAAAAAGGTACCTTATTTCCAGCCTGGATTTATTCCATACCACAAATGTTAAATTAAGTAACAGAAGGATTTAGGAGATTTATTGTTTCTGCACTGGTATATATGGATGCATCTCCAGAAAACAGAGTGCAGTGGAGAAGACTTAGGAAGACATACAACAATCTTCTTATCTTTCAGAGACCAAGGAAGGAGGAACTCTATTACTCTCATTGGTTTTGCTCTTCGAATTCCTTTGAATCTTTAAATATTTATGAATTTTCCATAAGACTGCATTTTATTAATGCTTGTGCATGACACGACGTTTCACACAAACAATTACATGAAGAACCGGGACAGGCTTATATGGACTAGAACAAATCTATCCTCCACAAGAATGAAACATGTTTTCCGTCTACAGATGGTTCAAATGCACTTGGATACCAACCAGCCTCTTTTTGTCAATAAGAGGATCACTGAGTATAAATCAAGTTTTATGAACAGCACTGTACACCTCTGTATTCCATTACCATCAGCAATGGTATGTCCAAAGCCCTTAACTAAACACCTTTGACATCTCAGCTTTACTAACACAGAGAACTTCAGCCATCATTCTCACGCAATGGTTATGTTCAGTTCATACGAGACATACTGACACATTCACTGGCGACTGGGGAAGGATGACTCCTTTAGTTGAAAACATACACTGGGCTCATGTAAGCAGATCCAGTATGTGCATTTACTGAGTAGTTTCAGCAAAATTTTGACTAAAAGATAATGAGTATTCAGTCAGCTGAAACAGATCGCAATTATCGTATTTTCAGTCTCCTGTTGTACTCCAGTCTTCCACCCCTTCCTCAGGGCAACAAAGTCACCAGGGAACTGGTCTAGCTTCTGCTGTACAGGATTGTACAACTGTATCCCTGTAGGTTTTGGTGGTTGCACAGATGGGAGACAGCAAGAGAAAAATGAGCATATTTTGCTTTGCACACCATGTTGCTTGGGGAGGCTCTGGCAAATGTCTTTATACATACAGCAGACAAAGTTTGGCTTGTCCATAGTTAAACCTCAATTCATTGTGAAGTACTATAACAATGATACAGGAAATGGACACCAAGACAAAAATAAAAAAAAAAAAAAAAAGAAAGGGGTAAAGCAGGCTCAAGTACTTTGCTTCTGAAAACAATTTCACATTCATTGCTCAATAGCAGTGTTTGAACTGGAATGTCTCTGGTTTTAGTCAGGCTCCCATTTTGGCAGGGTGTGTTACCTTGTTTTCTCCTCTAGCATTTCTGTGAGATACAGGCTGCAGGTTGTCTGACCAGTCTTAGGACATCTAAGTCTACCATGTCTCCTATAGCTACTCCTGTTGTAAAAATACAGATGCACTTACATTCAGCTATGCACTTTAGGATAATCTGAATCATGCCTTAGAAACTTCTCTCCACTGACTCTCTGAATATTGGGGTTACTAGCTCTGCAGGTCACAGCAGATGTCTACAATCAGTCTCTTTTCAGAGACAGGTAGGAGTCTTCTCACCTCACTTCAGCCAGAAATACAGAGGCTGGTCTCGCTGGGGGCAATAGAGACAGGCAGGTTACAGAGCACCACTGAACTCTGTGGAGCAGCCCACAGGCACTGCAGCTCCCCTGGGCAGAAGCACCAAACAGGAGAGGAGTAACATTTGAAAGTCTCTTTTGGGTCCTGCTTGAAAACAAACAAATAAAAAACAGCAGAAGACTAATAATAAAAAATTGCATCTAGGCACACAACTAGTTGATATTGATATTTGCACTTCTAGAACTGACTTACAGGATTACGTACCAAACTTACAGAACCCCAACGATATGACCTAAAGTGCTTCAGATTTGAAATAGCCTGTAGTTTTATGAAACTTTATTTAGGAGCATATTTCCTTGATGGAAATTGCAGACTTAATTACTTTAGAGAATTCCTTCAAAAGTATTTCCTCCATTTCTGGAACACGTGTATTTTCCATACCCGGATGTGTTTTTGCTGTTCTCATTAACATCTCCCTAATTAGGCCAAGTTGAGAGCCACAGAAAAACCCTCATTTGCAAATACTTAGTAAAGAATGGCTAGAAGGTGAAACTTGAATTTCTTTAAGAGGCTTCAAGCCTGGAGAGCGCTGTGAGCAAATTCCCTTCCGATTACAATTCTGACACATTGCAATTGAGGCAATGATCAAATACTGGAACATGGAAGAGAAAGAAACAGGTGGTAATAATGCAACAAGCTGGAGACAAAACTGAGCTACTAGGGACTGCTGAAATTGCCTATCGCTCACGGCTACTACTTGAGTCAAAAAAAGGTTTGAAAACCAAGATATGATTATTAGATCTGCAAAATACACCAAACTAGGAGTTGCTACTAGCATGAGGAGGGACATACAGGAATAAAAAGCAAACTAATCTTGACAAATCGGAGAAGTCTGGAGGAAATAAAAATTTTAAAAAGATAACACAGATTTTAAATTAGTATCAGAATTCCCTATTAGACGCATCAATGGACAAAGAGGTAGTGGGGGACATTTTCAGAGAGATACTGTGATTCTGCAAGAATTCTGCCTTTCAAAAGAGTAAAGAAAGTCTGTATGCAAATTCTAAATATCTTTTTAAGAAGTTGAAATGCAAACAGGTGGACCATGTTATAAAAGAGAGTAAACTATTGTTCTAATGATCCTTTACAATCATAAAATATCTCTCTCTCTTAACGGCCAGTATTTTTCAAGCTCATGAGAAGCAGTAAGTTCTTCTGAGGTGCTTTTCAAGATTAGTTTTCAATTTCTGCTGTTTTCTTGGAAGCATATCTAAGAGATGTGGCTATATACTTACACATTAAACACTGCAGACAAGATAAAAGGGTTTCTGTGATGGTATTTCTAAAAAATTATACCATTGAGAAAGGAGAAGTTTGAGAAAAAAAGTGTTCAGTTGGTAAACACGAGAAAAACCCTGTATTCTGCTTTACAGCCTCAGCTATGGCTGTCATAAGAGTATAACTACTGCAAAAGAGATTTCCTTCATCTAAGTCCTACAGCATATGCCAAAATGCTTAAATTTCTGATTAGATGATTACACACCAACCATGGAATAAAGTTTGGGGCTATCACAGAATACAGCTTTTGCACTCGTACCATTTTTTACAAATACTGAACACTGGCCAGGGCTATAAACCTAAATGCTCATTCTTTCTGCCACCCTGCTCCCTTTGACTATTGAGTAACAGGCTCTCAGTTTCCAGCTGTAAGTTACCATCAGCTAAGGGAACCAGCACACGTTATCCATCTTTCTCCTCCTTTCTCCAAACAGCACCTGGACCAGCATCAACTCTTCAATACCTGAGGGTGACAGAGCACTGGAACTGGCTGCCCAGCAGGGTTGTGGAATCTCCTTCTCTGGAGACATTCAAAACCCGCCTGGATGTGTTCCTGTGTGACCTGATCTAGGTACTCTCCTTATGGCAGGGGGATTGGACTAGATGATCTTTCAAGATCCCTTCCAATCCTTAACATTCAGTGATTCTGTGTAATCCCTTCCCTTGACCAGCTAGCAATGCCATGCCAGATGCACCCCAGGATCTGGGTGGCTCTCCTGGCCACCAAGGCACACTGCTGGCTCATGTTCAGCTGGCAGTCAATGAAAATCCCGGAACCCTTTCCACGGGGCTGCTCTCCAGCATCTTGTGCCCCAGCCTGTATGTATAGCCAGAGTTGCTCCTTCCCAGGTGCAGAATCTGACACAATGTGCTGAATGGCAAGTGATGGGGAGATACAGGGGCTGATTCAGAAGACAGAGGTGACCACTCTTTCCTGCTACCTACCCCTTCATCAACAAAGCTATCTTAAATTTTTGAGCAGTTAAATGAATATAAAACACCTCCTTAAACTTGTCTTCTTTAGCCTAAAGAGTGAAGTAAAAAGCCCTACTAAAGCATACCATCTGGGTAACACAGCATATAGGAAACTAAGTTTACACAAATGGGACATATTGCACACTCCCTTATGTCTCTCTATCAGCACACCAGCTTTGCAAATCTGCCATAAATAAAAACAAAATTGACAACACATTATGTCTGAGGCCAGCAGGGCTGTGTACGCCTAGCATGTACTTGGCAGAGTCTGGATTGTTGTCTCCACTTTTTACAAACAACTCACTTATAAATGGAAAACTTGCTAACGTTCAAGTATTTTGCTGTGCTCAAATGTCAGGAGGATTGTATTCAACTGAGTCTCCTAAAGGGATCAACTAAATCGCCATCAAATTCATAGAGATGAAGCTGTAGGTTGCTTAAAACCTAGTAGAACTTGACACAGCCTTCTTATGAGCCACAGTAGGGACAAACACAGATCTGGAACATTTTCTATTAATTCTTTACAAACATGTGAAAATAACATTTTAAAGATGTTTATTGTCACCAGTTACATAAGGTGAAGAATATAGCTGAACACTACAGCTGAACACATATGGAAATGCTTAAGAAGCAGCTCCATTTTCTGTCCAAGAAGTTTCTAGACAAACACAATAAACTATGCTACACACATGGCAACTCAATGTACTACACAAAACCAACCAAAACAAAACAAAAGTTTGTTTTCTTAAAAAAGAAGCTTCGTTTATTTTGTATGAGGAGTGTATGAGAGAGGAGGGATTATTCGGTACCTGTCTATTTCAGATAAGAGAATAAAGTACAAAGACAAGACATACCGACTCGGATTGTATCTTCATCTAGCATGTATTGCATCTTGCACAGCAGTTAGTGGTCGATGGCTAAGGAAGAGAACTGTACAACTAATTGCCCAACACAGTTCCTGAGCCCGCAACAAAGTGTGCCTTAAGATCTCCACATGCCAGGTCTTCTGCCTTGGTATGAAACAGACTTTGTGGGTCATTCTTCCAAGAACATGTCCAACATTTTTGTGCAAACCATTAGCGCTAGAGTATTGTTTCAAAAGCTGATGCATTTTATTTATTGTGCAAACTATTTTTTTTTGCTTCTTTTGAACTTCCTACTTCCATTTGCTGTACCTACTTTTTGTTACAGAATGAGAAACAGTGTTAAACAGCACAGGTCTTCTACGACTCCCATGTGACTCTAATGGCAACCTCCGTCCACTGTAACAACTATTACTGACACGTTTTCTCACCAGTCAACATTTAAATAAAGAGTATTCTTTCACACTGCAAGACATTAAGCTTGCCTTAAGAAGCTGTGGCAAAGTACCCCGTCTGAAATTGTTTGAAAATCCGAGGATATCACAGATGCTGGAATATCCTAATTCAGATGTTTGATGAGCCTTTCAAGTCCTTTGATTTGTCAAGTGCAACCTCCTTTTAAAAAGACATGTTGACTCCTCCACGTTCATATAAAGTTTATCATATGCCCAATCAATAATTCTAATTTATACTATTAGTTCAATGTTTCTGCACAGGAGAAAGCCAGATTTCTCAGTCTGCAGTTCCCCAAGCTCCCTGGAAGTCTCTTCCAAGTTGTCATCATACCAGCCCTACCTATTCTCTATTAGGGTTGAGGATGGTTTAAGTGAAAGGTTGCGCACAAGTGTTAATAACTCAGCAGTTCCTCTCTTGAATCCCTCCTGGGCTGTAATATCATCTGGCTCCCGCAGTTCATTATTTCTCACAGCTTTCTTAAATCTGCTAGAGTTCATTTTGAGATCTGGCTGGATTAATTTTGAGCATTTTGAGTTCTGGTGCAGAAACCATGATGAACACAGGTGCCACAAAACTAATTTATTTCTTTCTGTTCCTCCTTATCCAAGTGATTTGTTCACAATGTAGTTTTTAAGGGTTTTTGCAAATCTTCAGACAAACTTTTCTATTCCCAAAATATTTGGAAAAGAACTGCTATTTGGCCTTCCGAAGTGTTTGTTCTTTTCTATCATCCTCACTTGGTCATGACTTCAGCTTTTGGAAGGATGCCTCTAACTCTACAGCTTTTCTTCCCTGCTGTTTCACATCATAGCTTTTCTCTCTCTCAACTGGCTTTTGATAGGGCTGGGGCATTTCCTCTTCAGTATAGCGTTTTTAAATAATCTTCACGCTACTACAAACATCTTCCCTTTTTCACTGCTTCTTTCAGTTTCTTTTTAACAAGGTTCCTCATTCTTGGTTTGGATTAATTCTGCAAGGATGTGTACGTATTCTTGTGTTCACCCTTACAGGGGGCCACTGGTAGTAAAATTTTGCGCCAGGTTCTGCACAATCCTCAACAGAAAGTCAAAAGTATCTTCCTCTTTCTAGATTCCCTGACCAGATGTTTCCCAAAGGTGTCGTTCATGATGTGTACAAGGACTGAGGCGCCAGTTTTCTCCTATTGTGTTTCCTACTTTAAAGCTACATACTTTATATTAGTCTATAATTTTCTGATCCGAAAGTTTGCAAAATTCCTAATCTTCAGGATTTTATTATAACACAGTTATTTTCCTGATTTGACCTTCAGCTTTAAGACACCACAGGTTTTCTGCATGGGTTTGAAACCCTTTGTCATTTTTATGTAACCTATAACTTGATATCAGGTGTTCCAAATTCCATTTTTCTTCCATCAAACTTCTTACTGCCCTATTTAACAATTTCACATTAAAAAAAAAACACCAAACTTCTTAGGTCATCTACCTCATTTCTTAAGATTTCAGAGTCTGCCTAGAAATGCATATATATCTGGTCCAATTTTCTATTTTTTCATGTTATGTCAATGCTAATCTAAGCGGAGAAAAAAATGTCAGTCATATGGTGAAAATTTTCAGCGACAAAGTAAACATGGCAGGCATAAGTTTTTATATGATAAGAAAAATGAACCAGAAAGCTTATTTTCTACTAGTCATTATTGGCAGTAGACAAACCCTATAATAATTCAGCCAGCAATCCCGGGGGGGGGGGGGGTATCTTGTGTCTTGATTCTCAGGTTAACTTTTAATTGTTGCTGAAATATATACACGAACACGACAATGTACTTTAAAAACCTTCTATATTTGTTTTAATTTTAGTGTGTCCCTGAAGCTATATGCTGAAATACACGAAAACAGACATGACCATCAGTGATTCTTAAATCTCTTGAAAGAAAAAAGAAAAAAAAAAAAGTAATTTATTATAAAGAACTACATGGAAGTCTGGAGACAAAGAAAGACAATGAAATATCTAGAGAAAGCATCCATCTCATGGTCTCAATAACTTAGATACCGAAAGAGAAGAACATACATAGTTACACACTGCTGTCAGATTTTGTTTCCTACACCCAAAACCTGATGGCCTGCCACTCTTGAAAAAAATATATTTCAGCTTAGTCTTTAGTAATGTTGAATTTTACCTGTTCATTCTACAGAAAATGTGAAAACTATTAATTACTCGAGAAAGATAATTAGTATTTAGCTATTATCATCTAAGTTCAGAAATGTTTCCATTTCTTCAGTTACATCATCCTTACTACATATATAAGAAAGATTAATCCACAGGACACAAGGAGTTCCGCTCATATCAAAGAGATTAAAAATACTTGCTCTCTTTGGAAGTTCAAAAATCAAAGGCATCACCAAACAAATCATTTGATCTAGAACCTTGAAGAAAAGCAAAAACTGACAGGACCTTGCAAGTGGTTTACTTTCAGTGTTCACTGAAAGATAACTACAACAGTTACCTAACCTTAACCAACTCTTCCTGTTGCCTTTCATGTTGATACTGCTCATCTTTGGGACCCCCAAAATAACACATCAGCAGGAAAAGAAGCTGTAACTGAAAAACAAATTCATACTTGGTGAGAGATTTCCAGACAGCTGCTATGCTATTGCTTTCTAATGAAGTATAAAATGAGCAACTTAGAGCTATGGCCAAAAAATTGGATGCTGTAAAATGTTACAGACAAAATTTTTAGGTCAAGGGCTAAATCCTCACAGAAGGAAAGAAAATAAAGTTACCAGAGAGCAACCAACAAGCATCACTGCTAATAGTACACACACACACACACTGGTAAAACAGAAAAAAAAAAAAGTGTGCAGTGAGTTACAAGGGGATTGAAGCATCAGTAAGTATTTAAGTGCTGCTTTTCATTCAGCTGACCCCTCCGTTATCCTACCTCTGTTCCTTGAAGTTACTAAGGCTATATGGACAAGTACCTCCTTATGATACCACTTGAAAGACCACAGAAGAGAAAATGAAAGCGATAAAAGATTTCCAGTTATCAAACTGTACTTCACAACATATTTTAAATCTGCTTAAGTAAGAAGTATTGCCTCTTGGTCTAAATTACACTGAAGAAGCTGCAGAATCCGTTATTTTTTCTGCATTAATTCATCCGTAGGAGAAAAACTATGGGCCACACAAAAAACATGCAAAATTCCAGGCAAACCAGGCACACCACTCTCTATGGCCTTTGTTGTATGACACTAGTCCTAGGACAGACCTTTTGTCAAGTCCATGAAATGTAGCTGCTCATGTACAGGACATGAACAACCACAGAACCAAACCATACACTCTGCACAGACTTCTCGTTAAAAATTTCAGTTGTGTGTTTTGTTTACAATTTTCACTTACCAAAAAAAAAATAAAAAATACTGGTATAATATCAAGTACCAAAGAAGACAAATTAACAAAAAATAAAGAAACACTCACTGCACCGTGAGAACAGGTTTAAGAGGGAGAGGGAATGTCTACATCATCTTCCAGAGTAAGTTGAAGGAATTTTCGATGCTTGGGACAATATGGCCCAAGGGAAATGGTAATGGGAAAGAAATAAATTCTTTCACCTCTGGGTTGAAATCCAAGTCAGGCTGGTAGTAGCCAAGAACCATTAGCTTAACATCTGCTAGCTGTTTGGCAACCCATGTGAAGTGAGTTATATTCCTTAGTGTCCACATCACAGTCCCACTAATTGGCACCACGTTGGCAATCTAAACAGAGAGGTTAAAGACTGAACATACAGCAAGCATGAGCTACAAGATTAGTCAACTTCAGTTTTGAATACATATGTGATAAATTACACATTTGGTGTATGTAACTCCATCTAATTGCCCCACCATCCTGTCCTGCCCTCGGAACAGTTGTAAATCCAAACAAGCCAACAAACTGTCAGCATTCCCTTGTCAAGCACACAGTTTCTGAATTAGTAAGACACATTATTAAGTTCACTGCTATTCAAAGTGCTTAAGTGACTGCTTAAATTTCAAGCAAAATACCGCAATACCGTACAGCATAAAGTTAAGTATGAGCTAAAGTGTTAGATAATAGATATCAATATCCATTAAAAAATATTTTTCTTAATAACACCTTTTAACTCAGAAATGCACAATCTCACTCAAAATGCAGTAATGATATAGTCTCATAAATACCAAGTAGCAAGGCTCTTTTCTTCATCTTTCCTTCTGCAGTTTCCTAACAAAGAATAAGTGCAAAGGCACAAAGCAGACCTTAAAACAAGATCCATTAGCTTTATGAAAATCATCCTTTGTACCGCCCTGTGGTAACACATTTGGGCCTGAAGAAAAAAGAAAAAGGGGGGAAGGGAGGTGGGGGGAGAGGGGGATCATTTAAATGTATCAGAACAAAAACCATCTTAAACTATGAAGGAAGAAGACTTCTGTGTTGCAGTTTAGAAACTGTCCCTATGTTTACACATCACTTCAGTTTAAAGAATTGCTTATCATGGGAACATGATGAAAGCTACTGAGCATGAAGGGAGATAAAAATGAAGCCAAAAGTTATCTTTGCCAGAACTCTACCAGAATACAGAATCACAAAGTAAGCTCATCTAGGAGGGACCTCTAGAGGTTTCCAGTCCAATCCCTTGCTCAAAGGAAGGCCAACTTCAAAGACAGATGAGGTTGCCCAAGGATATTTTAGATAAAAGCACAACATAATACAATGACCTGTAAAATCCACATATAAAGAAATTGCTCCTGCTAGCTGAATACCCCTTCCATTTACTACTGCTCTTGAAAGATTCAAGTTCTAAGCTGGTTTGAGAGAAGTAATAATGGTTACCTGCCATTAAGAACAGTGATCAACTGAAAAGGAAACCAATCTAATCTTCATATCCATTACTACCAACATTTGGAGTACTTAGCTTGGTAGAATGCATACTTAAGGATGGGAGACTGTCTGAGAGAGCTTGGAAAGTATACTCCTCCCAAAACCCATGTTTTAAATTACGTTGGAAAGGTATGCTTAGACCTCATAAAAAAAAATGCAGGCAGTGACAAAAGGCCAGCCTGCAGGAAAATAAACGGCCCCAAGTAAGTCTGCATTCCACAGCCATGTTGAAAGAGATTGATTTTTTTTTCTTTCTTCTTGTGCAAGAAGCAGAGTCAACATAGTTAACATGCAGAGAATCTGATAGTATGTAAGTTGCCTTAGAGATGAACAGTCTGCTTCTACTAACACAGGTAGTAGGTTCTCCTTACCACTGCCAGGCTTACCTCTCCTCTGGCAAAGCCTGACTGATTTAAATTCTGTGAAGGGATGCTGCCAGTTTCTTGGACCCGCACACACTCTCCACGGATTTCGTGTTCTCTTGTAAGAGCTTGGCAGACCAAGGAATCTGCCTGATATAGTGAGGCTATTCCTTCCCATTATCACTGCCTGGCCTACTATCTGGTTCAGGCAACAAGGATGCAACCTTTTTTTCCTGTCACTGAGTCCTAAGCCTCCAAGGTAGACCTTTTCTTACTCTCTTTTATAACATTTAGATGTAAGAATAGGGCTGCACCACATTTTTTAGGTGCCAGACAAATTCCTTTCCATCGAATACATTACTATTAACTTCTTTTCACGTCCTATCACTGCAAGTACTTATATTGACTCTTGAGGTGGGATCTGCTGTGCTGACATCTAAAAGAGAATTAAGGAAGATGGAAATGACTGCCAGGAATGTAACACCAGCTGGAAGGAACCAGGCCAGCACCACAAAGACAGATACTGCAACTGTTCTGCCTTTGGCTGCATTCAGCCCACCGAGCTACCAGCTCAGGATGCACTGAAGTAAATCTTCAGAACTAATTCATGATGCTGCGTGATATTTAGTCACACGATAAGGTCAAAGTAAAGACTGTAACCAAATGATGAACTACTTTATCAAACAGCTCTAACATTTGCTCCCACGCAGATATCAAATGAGCCTTGATACTCAAATGTTTTCTTGCAAAACCAAGTATAGAAATAATACCAAACGCATGAGTTTCCTGAGAGTAATTCTCCCCTGCTTGGAAAACAGGAGGGGTCCAAGAAAGAAATCCTTCTCTGCGGGGAGGGAGGCAGGAAGGAAGGAAACATGAATTACATACACCTCTGGATAATTCCCCTTTAAAAAAAAAAAAAAAAAAAAAGGAAGGAAGGAAATAAAATTTAACTAAAAAAGAGTATGTTTAACATCACTGAACAAGCCGGGAGAAAACTAGGTAATCCTGGTTAAAGATAATGCTGCCTCCTCCTGTCACTGTTAGGCTTTCCACATTCATTACGACAGGGAGAGGTGAAAGGTCTGTTTTTCACTCTTTCATTTGAAGCGACACTTTGAAGTTACCTACACATCAGAGTCACTATTTGCTGGTCACCTCTCCCATATGTCATCTTATGCTATTTTGTAATAGGGCTATTAAAAACCATGTGTTTTCACTTTTTTTTTTTTTACAAAAAAGAGTAACTTATAACTGAGCAGAGACAAAGGCTCTGTTGATAAAAAAACATGTGGATTAAATCTGAAAGGAGAAAGAAAGCTGTTCTATTAAGCTGACAATCCTACACAGAGGGTTTATATCTAAATTGGTGCAATAAATCAATAGGAAAGATTTCTTTGGCTGAAACAACCATTTATTTAGGCATGGAACAAGAGCATTTTTAAATTGCTCTGGACACAGCACACAAAAGGGCTTCTTCAGTTTTGTTCTTGCCCTCCCCCCCACCCCCTTTTTATTGCCAAAGATTTGCATTTGCTTTGCTTAAAAATATTTATATTTTGGGACATAAACTTATGACAAATTGGACAGGTAGCACCACTGGGCTCTTAGATACTGAAAAAGTAAAGAAGTGCTCACTCCATTTACCTTATTACATTAGGCAAAGGACTGGCCTAAACTTATGCTTTCCCCCATTATGTTCCTGTCCTGTGTTTTCACAAGCACGGGTTCTATTTTGCTTTTCAAACTCTGTTAGAAGAAGCTTTTTAATTCTTACTCAAGAAGGAAACACTCTTCAGTTGTTGCTACCTACCCATGTCAGGAAGCAGTTTCTCCCACGTCTGCTGAGACCAACAGAATATCCTGCCATGTCAGGATGGGAGTCCTTAGATAGACACTACGCACAGGGAGGTGCTCAAGAAACTACAATCACCATTCTCAAAATACTGCCCAGAAATAATGCATTTGGTCTCCAGATCCCAAAGCCGTTGCTGAGGCACGCTGAAAAACAAGGAGGACTTGGCAGAACATTTTAAGTACGACACTGATTGTAACTATAGATGGGACTAAGAACTGCAACCATCTCTTTTAATTAAAATCAGATGGTACCTGGAACTGATTTGAGAGCTAAAGCAGAGATGACACTAGCATCTACTAATTACATTTGATACATACATGAAGATGGCATTGGCTACCCTATGCAAACATGTCACCACACAACTCCAGCTAGTGTTCAAAGAATGACAAAGATAAAAACATAAATCATCGTAAAAATAAACTGTCAGTTCTACGGAAATGTTCTGTGAGAAAACATTTGTAGGAGATGCTACTCAACACTGGAGAAACGTATTTCATTCCAGTGTGCTGGAGCTTCTCTTCAGCACATTTTTTAGATGTCATTGGCTGCAAGATTAATGTTATTTTTTAGAATACCCAAACTTTATGCGTGGTAAAACATGGGAGGGCATCTACACGTGGCATGGAGTAATAACACTGAGGGGATGAAGACTTCAGCTGATGCTTCTGTCTTTCAAAATGTTGTTCCTAATATCATTTACAGAAATCACAGGAGATGAGCTTCTTCAAAACCATTAAAAATACATTCCGCAGCCCAACAGATTAAAATACTTTAGGCTCCCTAACTGTTATCTTCTGCCAGAGAAGTCCTTATTTATTCTCTTTCACCTTAAATTCCATTTGCCAGTCAAGCAAACAAAAGATTCCTCCAAACTACAGCTGACGCAGTTACTTGGGCACCATGCCCAGCTGCTGGACAAGCCAGCCCACCTGCCTGCCCTGTTCTCAGCTCACCAAAACACTGCCGGGGCAGAGTGGCAGCCCCGTGGCCAGCTCTGGGCTGCCCAGCCTCCCGGACCTGCTGCCTCTTTGCCCAGAGAATCCGCTACTGCCACTGGCCCACCAGAGGTGGAGCGCAATCAGGAGCACAGGGATCACAAGTGCACACAGGCTGACCGCTGGAGGCACGAATTCTTGCGCCCTAAAGGCAACAACACCAGGGACACGGCACCCAGGGTGCCTGCTCTCGTCTAGCATTTTGTCCTCCACACAAAGCAGTTACTGATAGACCAGAGCTTGGTAACTAACTGTACCTACAGAAGATCGGGTCTTAAAGAATATTAGCAATTACAAACTTCTTGCAGTCTACAGTCTCAAAGGAAAAACTGAGTTTCTGAAGCTACTCAGCCACAACTTTACTGCAAGAGCAAGCTCCTGCTGCTCATCTCATGCAAATCAACTGTGCTATGGTCTGCACGAGTGTTCCTTCCCATGCATCTGCAACCACGCACAGGGGCCATATTGGAGCTCTGCTCCTGCTGCCTCCTCCTCTACCATTTACACAGGATGGACACTGAGGACTCCTGGGAAGGAGCTTCTCAGCTTTCCACCCTTAATCCAAGCAACCATTCTTTGCCAACAAGGCTTACAAGGAGACACGCTAGTGGGACAGAAAGAGCAAATGCAAGAGAAGATAAAAATTAGGGAAAGTAAAAGATGGCCTGGCAAGTGTTACATTTTCCTTATTGTTCTACCTTAATTTTGGGAAGCAGACCCTCACAGATATTACAGTTCATGGAAGCACTACACAGCCATTCAGGATACCAAAGTACAATCTTCTACCTATAGTACAGATACCACCTTGATAAACTCTCTGGCTGTCAGTGTCTACCATCTCTAAGGCACAGCTGCCACCTCTGCGAGGTGAAGCCAAGCTCCTGGCAGACAGACCTGCCAGTCCCAGCTGGGAGGAACCCATCCCAGTACGGAGATGGTCAGCCAGCCAGAGGACTGGTTTCTGGCCATAGCTGTCACTACCCTATTCTGTGACCACAAGCAAATCACAACCCCATGCGCTGCCTCTTCAGAGGCACTGCTGAGTGCCTACACAGAACCCAGCCAGCAGCAGAAATGCTAAGACAGAATAGGGAATGGAAAGGCAAAGTAAAGCAATATGTTAAAGCTGAGGTTTGTGCACAGTAGGCACGGTTCCAGCACAAGACATGCACTTTAGTTTAGCCAAGCCTATCCAGTGTGGGTATGATTCAGTGCTAATTGCTCAGAAAAATGTTTCAAGTTACACCGGTTTAGTATGCTTTTTTAAAAGCAAAACAAGGTATGTTTTAGGCAAAGCTAAGATTCTGTTTATGTTTACAGACAATCTGACTCCTGCACATAAAGGATGTTGCTCCCTGGACAAAAACTAAAAGCATCAAGAAAAGTCAAAACTAATGCAAATGATCAGGCTGTATAATCTTGCCAGAATACAAGAAGCACAAAAACGCTTGAGCAATAATCATTCTCTTAAATTCAACTTCCTTGACTCCTGCTTTGTTCAATATGTTAATATATTAAAAAAAAAAAAAAAAGATTCAGATTTCTAAGAACATTTATATATATTGGCAAATTGTCCTAAGGTAAAAATCATTATGTTTTTTATTATGGAAGGAAAGTGAAGTAAGACACAGTAAGCAATTTGTCAGAGTTACAGAAGGAACTCATGTAAGGGCTGGAATCAAAATCCAAGTTTCTGAAGCAACTTATTGTTTCTAAAGGAGTTTTTTTAAGATGGCAGCAATACAAAATAGTTCTCAAAAGAACATACATTTAGGATCAAGA
The DNA here is from genome assembly GCF_963932015.1 of Anas acuta. NCBI lineage: Eukaryota > Metazoa > Chordata > Aves > Anseriformes > Anatidae > Anas > Anas acuta. The sequence goes on from NC_088998.1 coordinate 1,043,881, forward strand.
TAGTTTATGGGGCAAAGGTCATGAGAAAAACAAGCTAAATGAATTAATCCACTGTTGGAAGACTACAGCGAATTATCTAATAGATTGCTGCTATCTTCCATATACAGTGCTAGCATTAAATCAGCCTACAGTATAGTCATTTTTGCATTGCATCACAAGATAGTGTAGCATATAGAGTAATCCATCTCAGGCTTCAAACTCTCTCCTCTGGAGCAGCAAGTAACATTTCCACCAGTACTTCTTTTCCTCCAAAGAGGATGTGGTGAATGCTGTCTGACAGCATGAGTCTTGCCATGCGTTATTCAAGAGTGCCCTCTAACGAAGCTGCAGCTGTATTTCAGAACACATACACAGGAAACTAGAAAAATGCAAAATGAGACTTTCCAGAAATTTCTCATTAAACTCCAAGCTTTGTTTTCGAACAAAAGGGGAAAACAGGTGATACACAGTGACTGGTAGACTGCTGCTGTACAGACATTTTATATTGTGCAAGCCCTCATTGAGGTAAATACATCAGTGGACAGCAGAACTAAAGAGAAAGATCGAAAAATTCAGAGTTCTCTCTTTCTGACTGAAGAAAGGATACTGAATTAGATGACACCCCAGTTGTAAGACTACAATGTAAATATAAACTGAGTTCCACACCATCTGCTTTATCTCTAAGGAACTGCTCAATCTTTACAAAAATAGCTGAATATCTTGAATGAAGTTCACAAATCAAAATTGAATCCTCATAAAACTATTCCCTATTACATTGCAGTACTATAAAAATATTGCTTATTTGAAAGGAGGTCTTCATTTAATGGTGGTTGAACAAACTACAATGATGAAATAAAACCTGCTACAAGTTTGTACAACTGTTGTTTTGTTTACTGTCAAGTTCACTGTCACCTACCTACACAAACACATGCATTAGCAAAACATCCTGTGAACAAAAGCTGCTTGTAATACTTGCAGAAGCAAACTTCACACAGAAAAGCTGACACCATTCACTGAACAGAAATTAACCTTAATAATCTCACTGTCAACTTGTTAGAACGGGACTGTACCACTCACAGGTCTGCCCCTAACTATCCGCAGAGGGCACAGCTTCTTGGTGTGGGGGCAGTGCAGTCACAGCAGCCTTAGCAATCACCTCCCTCTCCCTCCCAGCCCATTCCACAGCAAGGCACACCACACTCATCATAGAATCATAGAATCATAGAATATCCTGAGTTGGAAGGGACCCTTAAGGATCATCAAGTCCAACTCTTGACACCGCACAGGTCTACCCAAGTTCAGACCATGTGACTAAGACTCAGCCGTCCCCCAAACACCCATGCATAAGGAGGAAGAGATGCACAAAGTAGTAAACATTAAAACTGATCATCTTCTAAGCCTGGATAAGACAGGGGCTAGCAAGGGGTATGAGCTCCTTACATTGTATTGCCAAATATGTGGTTTGCCCCCGTATCATCAAAAGCCTTTGAACAGATTCAGGTCTGGAGACTTGGCAAACTCACCCCGACGGCCAATGACCTGACCCTGCTATCTGCTGGGTGACGTCTGGGATGCCAGTGCTGCGCAGCCCTGCAAGGAAGCAAACAGGTCTGCTGTTAGCACACTGAGCTTTTTGTACACACAACACCTGTGCTCCACTGAAGCAATCGTATCTAAGCGAGCACTTCCACACCCAGTTAAGTGTTACCTTGCAAAGACCAGGATTCAAGCAAACAGTAAGTGTTTTCTTGAAATAGGGCCTTAGATACTTGCCAATGTTTTTACTTCTTGCTAAACATCTTTACTGTAACATTGAGATCATGTGGCTAAGAACCACAAGGGACTAGAAAGACCACACAGATGTTATCAAATGTTACCTTGAGACCCACTGTCCCAATCCAGGCTCAGTGTCCACTTTAACACAATTAGATCTCCCCTCCCATTCATCTGGATCACCCACTGGCAACAATAGCTTACAAAACAAACAAACAAAAAAAATCACACAACAAAGCTTTAAAATGTGGCTGCTAAAAAGAGCTTAGCACAGTCTGAAACAGCAGCCATTTGCTCTGTAAAGCAAGACTGCACTCCTCATCTCAAAAAGCCAAACTGATTTCCCTTTAGTTTGTAACAGTGGGATACTTCAGTCCCTGGGGAATACTTCCCCAAAATTTACAGAGATTTGTGTAACCTAAGAAGCCCACGTGGCCCAGTGTGATATGCAAGCACTCCCCAAGCAGGGCACAGTTCCTCCTGTGCTCTCTCCCACATTTTCAGACATTCCTCACAGCACTGTTATGTCCCAGCCAACTTTTTTCCTGACTTAACAGTTTATTCCTTGAGGAGGTTCAGGCAGAGTTTGACATTAAAAAGATCAGTGGTGGATAGTGTCCTGGATGTTTAGAAAAAGGGATTTTTTTTTTTTTTTATGAACATGTAACCCAAACAAGGCTCAATGAATTTCCATGAAAATCAGACATGATCACAGAGTGCCTTTAGAACCACATAGCAGAAAGTTTCAGTGCAGAATGAAAAAGATAAGCACAAGAAAAAACTGAAACTGAAAATTAAAACATTTTGCAATCTGAGCTATAATTACTGCTAAGAGAGATATCACATCGTGCTTTTGTGTGTGTGTGTGTTTTTGTTTTTGAAAGTATGATAATGAATACAATTATTACCTAAAACTGAGACTAGGCAATTCACACCCAGCAAAAGTTTAAAATAGTAAAGGTTATTGAAAGACATAATGAGTACCCAAGCTGCACAGCTGCGTGCAGAGCTACAGGGGCAACTTCTTGTAAAGCCTTTTGCCTTCTGGAGGTAAGAGCAACAACAGCCAAGAGTAAATCCATGGATTGTATGGATGCAGCTAAACATAAAACAGGAACATTATTTAATTAGGAAAGAAGTCTAAAATGACAGCAGCCACACATTTACACTTAACACAAAGTCTGACCATATCTTTGGCACAGTTGGAGAGGTAGCTAAGAGAGAATGAACACGTTACAATGCATGCAATACCTGGAGAGCTGCACATAGCCTCTGCTGCTCTAGCTTGTTAAGGTAACAAGAACCACCTTGCTCAGCTTAGCAGCAGGCCCTTGCTAAATGCACAACAGCCAGATCTCACCTACACTGGTATAAATCTGCTTCCATGAGCTGAAATAAGCTGCTGTCATGAACACACTCAGTAATGGGTTAGGACCGGAGCACTGAATAGGGAACCTGGTTTCTATACTACCACATAAAAATGAGACACTGACACTATTTTTTTTTGGTAGTTATCAACACTAGCAACTGTCTCGAGACACCAACTTTAACCATGCCTTATACCTTAGTTTCGAAACAGTTTCTAGTGCTGTTGCTGTCTAAATGTTTATACAACTGTAAATTAGAACTTTCTTTTGCTTGTTTCTTTCATTATTTATATTTTCTTCATTAGCAACTTTCTTCTTCCAGATCCAGTGTTGCAACTTGAAGTATAGGTAACACGCAAGTTTAGTGCCAGACAGACAAGGAACAGGATTCTCATGTTTTACAGGTAGTAAAAGGGCAGAAGTTGAAGGATTTTTAGTTGCTTCTGGTATGATCAGATTCCAAAACAAATTGGTCTACACATTTTTATTGCAGAACACAATGCAAAAAGGATTATTGTAATAAATAAATACATAAAATCACGGTGTTGTGTTTTTTTTTTTCTTATATAGAAATTTGTTTGAGAATAGCAACAGCCTCAACCCTCAAACAGGTCTACTGCTACTTTGAGCAAACACCAAGGACTATGTCCAAAGTGTCATCCCAAGTGAGTGGCAAAGTTGAGACAAAATAAGCTATTAGTTACATGAGTAGGGGTTATTTTTGTTTATTATCTGCAGACTGTAAGGCATTCTTTGCCTTAATTCATCTAGCAGGGAATTCACACAGCTCGGAAAGAGCACACTACTCCTGATCCCAAGCATTTGGACAACACTCCCACCTTTCAGGCCCAAGTTAATGCCATTTAGTCGTGTTGCATCACTAAACCTGCATGTGGAATCACCATCGACCTGTTTGAGGGTTGAGGCAGTTGCTATTCTCAAACAAATTTCTATATAAGGAAAAAACCACTGTGATTTAATGTATCGCCGAGGCGATCGGCTCCAGGGCAGATGCATTCTGCAGCGGAGCAGGGGATCGAGGTGGGTAGGGCTTTTTTTTGGCATCGAGACCACTCGAAGCAGCCAAGGGAGCCACCAGGACCCAGCAGCCCTCACGAGGGAGGCTGACGAGGTGTTGGCGTCCATCAGTGCTGGTCAATCTTTAAGCACTGCCTCCTAAAAGCACAAGATCAGGCAATTCCAAAATATCAGAGGTCAGACAGGCAGGGCAGAAGGCCAGCCTGGCTGACCAGGGATCTTCTACTGGAGCTTAGGTGAAAAAAGAAAAGTGTACGGCTGCTGGAAGGAGGGTCAGGCAATGTAGAAGGAAAACAGGGATACTGTTCGCGTTTGTAGAAAGAAAATTTGTGTGGCCAAAGCCCAACTACAATTGAAGCTGGCCAAGTCTGTGGGAGACAATAAAAAGTTTTTTTTTAAATATGTAAATAGAAAAAGGAGGACCAAAGAAAACATAGGTCCACTACTTGATGGGGAAGGTCACCTCACAGACAAGGATAGGAAAGCAGAGACATTTAATGCCTTCTTTGCCTCCATCTTCAACACTGATGATGGGCTTTGGGACCCAGCATACAACTTAACAAAAACATCATACAATGGGTGAGCAATTGGCTGACAGGTAGGGCTCAAAGGGTTGTGGTAAACGGGGCCACATCAGGCTGGTGGATGGTCACTAGTGGGGTCCCTCAAGTACTGCATGCAGTTCTGGGCACCACAGCAAAAAAAGGATGTAAAACTTTTGGAGAGTGTCCAGAGGAGGGTGACGAAGATGTGAATGGACTAGAGGGGAAGGCGTATGAGGAGCGGCTGAGGTCACTGGGCCTGTTCAGCCTGGAGAAGAGGAGGCTGAGGGGGGGACCTCATCGAGGTCTACAACTTCCTCGTGAGGGGGAGTGGAGGGGCAGGCGCCGACCTACTCTCCTTAATCACCAGTGACAGGACCCACAGCAATGGTGTCAAGCTGAGGCAGGGAAGTCTACGCTTGACATCAGGAAGAGGTTCTTCACAGACAGGGTGGTCGCACACTGGAACGGGCTCCCCAGGGAGGTAGTCCCTGCACCAAGCCTGTTGGAATTTAAGAAGCATTTGGACTGTGCACTTAGTCACATGGTCTAAACTTTTGGGTAGACCTGTGTGGTGCCAGGAGCTGGACTTGATGATCCTTATGGGTCCCTTCCAACTCGGGATATTTTATGATTCTATGAAAAGAAACAAGACTTTCATCCTCTTGGAAGAGAGCTTTCCAGACTTCTCTTCTGATATATGTATAACTGGAGTTTCTCTTCAACCTTCCCTTATCCCATGCATACATACTCCCCTCTTTCATTACCTCTTGGACGAATTTTTCAGGCTTTTTAAATCACTGATGTCTACCACAGTTCTTCCCACACTGTATTAATTTACTAAAAATTAATTCAATTAAAAGTTGAAAATGGGAAGCAGAAAGATGCTCAGCAGTTAGCATATCTCATTTCTGTTAATGCAATTCGATTCCTCTGATATGCTTTTCAGTTAATTATTGTCACCCCTTTCTCCAATGCACACAATTACAACAGGGAGCTCCCTCTGTAGGCTGTCTTTATTTGACTGCATAGCATCAAGCACCTGGAGGCAGCTACAAAAAAAGTAAGAATTATTTTTTTAAGCCACTGGCATACTGCTCAAGCTCAGTAATTGCCTTTGAATTGAATTATTAAAACTTGGTTCAGGGAAAGAACGCTTGCTGTTTCTTAGTTAGCCCAGGGGCAGCCTGTGTCCCCTCATCCCTGCTCTTCTCAGGTTCCATCACTTCACATATTTCAAGTATTCAGGGCAAGTTTGGGCAAAATTACTTTACACAGGAACAACTGCTTTGGTTGCCAAAGAGCCTAGATGAACGGACCAGCTCCTCTTAATAACTGTGAACTGACCTACCTCTCTGCATTAAGCTCTGAGCGCTGCTGGGTATATACTCAGCATACAGAGAATACCCACTTCTCCTTTTCCTCACAACATAAGTTACTTTTGTTTTCTGCTCTGATGCAGTTTCATACGAGCAGCATATTCAGCTCCCTTGACAAAGCTGAGAAGTTTGTTCTAACTGATAAACTGTAAACACCAACTATTTTCTGTGTGTTATGATTACTTGTAGCAGACAGCATTTTCTGACAGATCATTTTACATTCTAGATTACATGTTTCGCTGGTTCTACTCCACATGCTAAAATTGCTGATTATTCCTGCTCTATTGTTTGCACATAAACAGTGAGAAAAACCATGGGAACAGAAGTCACGGCTATTAGTGACACTTGTGCCAAAAAGCTGTCATGCAGCCATGAGTGCAGGCTTCCAAAGAAAACCAGAAAGAACACCAAAAAACAGAATCCTATGTGAGGTGGTTTCAGTATTCATGGAAGTAAGTACAGGAGGCTATTTTTTTTTTTAATCAAAAGTCATGATTTCTGAATGAGTCAACAGATCTTCTAGTTGAGTCCATCATCTCATACACTTTTTATAAAACCTACTACCCTGAAAGCACTCTCATCCTCTCAAAACAACAAATAGATCCATCCTTTGCAAGAACCTGGTGAAATAGAAACAGTGTCAGCAGAAAGTCCCAGCATGAAAACTGTATTCTTGCTGGACGTGAAAAAACTCTTCTCGTGCATTAATCAGACTCGTCTGGAAACCCCTTCCTGACCTCAAACATGGAGCAGATTGCAAGCATTTGGGGAAGAGTTATTACATGAGGAAGAGGATTCTCTGGACACCAGCACACCAATTCACCCTCCTCAGTGTCTGTTCTCTGTGGCCAACTCTAACAATCTAGAGAACAGTGGAGGAAGAAATACACTACCTTAATCAATTTTCCTCTGTAAGAAAAGCGTGCTTCCCCCTTAATTCAGAACTATAGTGTTATCAGCAACACAAATAAACAAATAAATAATCCTGCTATTCCTGCAGCCACGCAAAGAGGAAGAACAAGCAGAGTAAACAGAGTCCCAGAAGGTGACTCCCTGACAACATCCCTGATTTCCCCCCAACCACATGGACATTCTTACACCAGTAAGTTCCCTGAGATTCCAGGTTGAAGCCTTTCTTCAACGTTGTTACCTAGCTCCAGGTGAAGAGCTCCAGATAACAGCAAGCCTTTAACCTCTCCTGCAAACTATTCCTGTATGTAATCTCTATCACGGCTAGGAAATTGTGTCATATGTAAAAGAATCTGTGTACCTTTGATTTTCAGTTACTGGATCTCAAAGAGACTAAAAATATTCAACTATCAAGTAACTTTTCAACAGGCAAGGATTTCCACAAAGTAGCTGAGACTTCTTGACCTTCTTCTCTTGGAAGTGTCTGAATAAACTGAGTTCACTAGATCTGTTACAAGGTTTTTCCACAACCAGAGCATTTGTGTGGCCTCCTCTGAATCTTCCAGGATCTTCATACTTTATCTGAAGAGCTTAACGGGACCTTATGTTCTAGCAGCCATTCTAACACACAATGTGTGCACACACAATCACAACTAAATCCTGCAAGTCATTATCTAACAGCTTCCTACCACATAAACAGAGGAGGTAACCTTGGTTTTTAGACTTCATATGTTCTTTTTCACTATATTAAGATGCTTCCCCAATTTGGAATTATCTAGCCAGAAAGATCAGAACAGGCTACAACACTAACATCTTGTCACTGCAAAGATTATAAATCTTCTTTTGGATAATTTAAGTCAGTAGACATATTAGTATTCGAACAAAGAATTTGTAAGAATAGGAGCTGACTGGAAATAGGCTGCATATTTATGTCTTCCAATTAACAATCAAGCTGTGTTGTTTGCTCCTAAGCTCCTTCTGCACTTTTGCCTCACTGCCATACAACAGTATCTTTGTTTAATCAAATTTCCACATCACGATAGAATCAAGTTCCTCAGAGAATTTCAAGTCTGTGACAGTCATGATAATAATAATTGACTTCATTGGATCTTGAAATGTCTTCCCAAGAGGGGACATGAGGTTTATTAGAAAAGAAAGAAAAAAAAAAGTCATTTTTTAAGCACGTCTCTTGGTCTTTAGTATCTACATTTATCATAGAATCACAGAATCATAGAATCATTAGGGTTGGAAAAGCCCTCCACGTTCATCTGGTCCAACCACCCCCCTACCACCAATGTCATCCACTAAGCCATGTCCCTCAGCACCACGTCCGACCTTTCCTTGAACACCCCCAGGGATGGTGACTCCACCACCTTCCTGGGCAGCCCGTTCCAATGCCTGACTGCTCTTTCTGAGGAGAAATGTCTCCTAATCTCCAACCTGAATCTCCCCTGGCACAACTCGAGGCCATTCCCTCTAGTCCTATCACTAGTTACCTGCAAGAAAAGGCTGACCCCCAGATCCCCACACCTTCCTTTCACATAGTTGTAGAGAGCAATAAGGTCTCCCCTGAGCCTCCTCTTCTCCAGACCAAAGCCCCCCAGCTCCCTCAGCCGCTCCTCACAGGACTTGTGCTCCAGGCCCTTCACCAGCTCCGTAGCCCTGCTCTGGACACGCTCCAGGGCCTCGATGTCCTTCTGGTAGTGAGGGGCCCAAAGCTGAACACAGCACTCGAGGTGCGGCCTCACCAGAGCCGAGTACACGGGGACGACCACCTCCTATTTTATCTTAATCCCACAACTGACATCAGGTTACCAAACCTACAGTTCCCCTACCCTACAACACATTTCATCTTTCCACGTGTAGGGACAACACTCGTGGCACTTCCAATCCCGCCGAACTGTTCCCCTGATCTTCCAAAAGTATTTAAAAATCATTAACAGGGAACTCTGCCAGCCGCTTTAAAGCCAAGCCTCTCCGTTTGAGAGCACGGCGCTGCCGCTGGCCGCGGCCAACTCGCCCTCGGCAACCCCCGGAGCCGCCCGCGAGCCGCCGGCACCGAGCCGGCCTCCGCGCCACAGCCTCCAGCCCCCGGGCCCGCCTCAGCCCCGAGGCAGCACCGGGGGCCCGACCGAGGCCGCGCGGCTCTGCCCCGGCTGCGGACCGTCCCCGTCCCCCCTCACCGGCCGCTGCCGCTCACCTGCCGCCGCCGCCGCCGCTCGGAGCCGCCCCCCCCCCCCCCCCCGGGACCCCCGGCTCGGCGCGGAACCCCCGGCGCCCGGTGCCGCCGCCCCGCCGGGCCCCCTTGGCGGCAGCACCGAGTGCGGCGCGGAGCCTGCAGGGGGCGCCGATGCCCGCAGCAACCCTGCGAGCCCGGGGTGCGAGTGTGAGTGAGTGAGTGAGTGAGTGAGTGAGTGTGTGTGGAATTTACCGTAACGACCCGCGGGTTTACCGTATTGCCCCGCTGTGCCGCGCTGAAGCTGCACCCAGACGTGACCATCACTCTGTATTTCAACGAATAAAACGATCACTTCGCGGGCTGTGCCGGCCCTGCCCCTGCCCCTGCCCTCAAGGGGCACTGCCACAGCTTCTGCTCGGGGGGCTTTCGGAGCCGCCCTTCGCTGCCACGGCCAAGCAGAGCCGGCGCCGGGAGCCCCTCGCCCTCTCACCTCGCCCTGCTCCCCCGAAGCACGGCCGGGCCCGCGGGACCCACGGGGCGGCAGCGGGGCCGGCCCCGGGAAGGAGGGCGCTGGGCGCGGCGGCCGCCTCCCTCCTCAGCGCCTCCCGCCCGGGGCAGCGCCCGCAGCTCGGCGGGGCGCCGGCTGGGAGCCGCGGGCCATGGCTTACCGGGAGCTGCTGAGGCGCTGGCACCAGGCGGTGCTGGCGGCGGACGACGGTGACTGGGACGCGGCCCTGGACGCCTTCTGCGGCATCGAGGAGCCGCCGTCCAGGATCTGCTTCAACATCGGCTGCGTGCACCTGCGGGCCGGGAGGCTGGAGGAGGCCCTGCGGGTGAGGGGATGGCGGCGGGCTGTGGCCGGGCCCTGACTTGGGTGGATGGTGCTTTCCTCGCCGTGATTTCTGGGGGATTCCTGCTTGAATGCGCTCTTCTGAGACACCTTGCTCAAACTACTTACAATCCTTACTCGACGTGTCGGGCTGATCGCTGGGGTATGGGTGTTGATGGTGTGGGTATAAAACAGGCAGTGCTGCCGCTCTGTGCATCCCTAAGTAATCCCTCACGAGCTAAGATTTCTCCAGAAGAACTTGCTATCCTGGACTACCGCTGTCTTTTGGAAAGTGAGCTAGCTACCTGACAAGTGTGCTGAGATAAACTATTTCAGCATCTAGCAGCCAGCCTGTCCGCATGTCTCTCTATCAGCTGCCCAACAAAGAGATGTATATAAATACTTTGTCTTACACAGCACAAAGAGGAGCGCAGGCTGTGCTGGAAGGGGCTGTGGCAGCACCGAGTGGGGCCATTGCTGTGAGACAGCAGCACGATGGTGCCCAAGAGCCTGTTTTCAGCCCCAGTAAACAGGCACCTACAGGGAAGCAACTCAGTTATGCTTCTACTTAGATCAGCGGTTGGTTGGTTGTCTTTTATAGCACCGTAGAGCAGACAAAGTAAAGTGCGCTGTCTGAGTCATGGGAGAAGCCAGCCACCAGTGCCGAGGAGCACAGTCACTCCTTAATGTCCTGCAACATATTTTCCCCATTGCAATGCTGTCCCTGTTTACACAACACAAGGAAAGTCTGGGGTTGCAGGTTTGATTCATTATCTACATACCATCTCATTGCAATGGTAAGTGTAGGAGCACACCTCCTAGCTTTCTCAGAAAGATACTGAGACAAAGCAGAGCGGGAAATCACTTTGAACCACTGGTCACATGCTGTTACCAGCTTTCCTGGTACTTACCTCTACTCAGCTGGGAAACTGGGATCAGAAATACCAATCTGTAGATGCAGTTTGTGAACCCCTTCAGCTTTCTCCCTTTACGGACTCATCACCACAGGCATTTCAAATAGCCAGTTATCAGGGCAAGGTCTGCTCAAGGCAACAGACTCTACAGATCACAAAACATCATGTGGCAAGCATGGTTCATTTGTTACTGTCAGTCTGTTTTCCCAAGAAAGGATAAAATCCTGAAGTTTATCTCATACAGAGCCAAGACCTGAAAGGTGACATGAAGCCATCTTCTGCCCTTTGGCCTGGATCACAGCCCCACATTTCAAGACAAGCTGGTCACAAGCCCAGGGATGGCTTCTGCACCCAGCTGGGTACATATGCCCAGACAATGACATAAGAGATCCTAACTGATCACCAGGATCTCTGTGTTTTTCTCTTTAGGCATTCAGTAAAACAGTTACCAAGGACAACTCGCTCGCTGTTGGTTACTTTCAGAGGGGGTTTGTTTATCTGCAGTTGGAAATGTAAGTAACATAAATAACTCTTGCCTGTTCTTTCTCCCTTTACTAAAAAGTTATTCCTAAAATTCACTCCTCCAGTAATTTTAAGCAGTTCATAAGGTCTGATTTGGCCTTGTAAACCATGTCACAAATCAGCAAGTCTTATCTCCCATTTACACAGGAGAACTGAGAAAATGTGAGCTGCACAACAACTCCAGGACCCCAGAGTTGGCTAATGTGACATTATTGTCATGTACACACAGAGAAAGAAGCCACTCCTATATGCAGGACTGATGGGAGATCCATCCAGTTTTGCCATCCAGTTTTTCACTGGGAATGAAAATATAATTGCACTAGTTGGTGTGGCTTCGCATGTTATGTGCAAGTTTGGCCTTCCCAAAAACACAATCTGCTGGCAGGCTTGTGGATGGTAGTGCCCTGCCCTGGCCTAGAGCTGCTTCCCCTCCAGCTCTTGATCAGGTAACCACTGCAAAGCCTTTCCCACATTTCATAGCCTGAAACCTCAGTGGGAACCTGTTTTGATTTCAGTTGTATAGCTGGTATAAATTCAGACTAATCCCCTCCTTATCTTTAGAGTTTATCCAAATTTCTGTTAGCAGTGCTCTGGCCATTCATGTATGCTCACCATCAGCAGGTGTTTCCCAGCCCTCGCTTCTACCCCAAGATGTCTGCTGGGACAAAACTGCCTGGAGCAAGCTGGGGAGGGAGCTTATGCTATTTGTTAACCTTTGTTCTTTACATTTTCTCATCCTTGACAATGCAACTGTGCTTCAGGTATCAAAGGCTATTGTTTATCCCAAATAGTAAAATAATGCAGATAATCCTGGAGAAGAGATGCACCATGTTCGTTTTGTATGACCTACCCAGTAGGTAGGAACTACCCAATAGGACTGGAACTTTTGTGGTCACAAAACATGTCTCTGGTGCATCCCTCCTCATCTAGCCTGTCAGGAAGAATAGATTGCTAGTTTGATTCTTGAACTTCGTATTAGAGTCTTTAGCTTTTTTATGTCTCAATTCCACCTGTCATCTCTGCATTGTAGGTATGAAGAAGCTCTCTCTGACTATCAGATGGCCTTCAGTCATCTAAGACAAAATCCTTTCATTGATTACAAGCAGCTGGGGCTGAGGCACATTCTTTATGCATGGGAGGTAAGGGCCAATCTGTCTCAGTCATCCTTCCCCTCTGTTGGGGGTATTCATCATGTTTTCAGCAGTAGGCCCTAGTAACCCAAGAGCTTTTCAAGAAAGTACATTAGGACAGTAATAAATTTCTGTTTGTGCTTTTTTTTTTTTTAAAGGGAACTTAATTATAAAAGTCATAAAACAATGTCATCTCTGAAAAGTTGTAACAAATTACTGTTTGAAATGTGAAATTGTTTGGAGCAGATCCCCAGGAATTTGCCTTTTTTTTTTTTTTTTACACTTACTTGTATAAAGATGTATGGAAGTTAGGTTGAAGTATAGACAGATAGGAACAAAATTTGTCCAGAATGAAGATTTTTAAAAAGCTCATGTGCACAAAAGCCATCTTTCCAAATGTAGCAACTTGTCTCAACATTATCTGTCTAACCTATATACTAGACGTCGAGCTGCTTCTGTAACACTTCACGTTGCAGCTTTTATGTTTTTCCACAGAACTGACCTGCCACATCCTGTTCATAAAAGTCTGCCTGAACTGATTGGAAATGTTTGTAATATTGAGATTGTAAATGACTTCTACAAACTGTGCATGCACTATTGCAAGAGTTCATTTTGTGTTGTGTCCTGAGTTCTTGCACACAGACAGAAGAGTAGATACAGGAAATAAGTGTTTAATCCCATACTCCTGCAAGAGGAGTCATTGTGCAACTCAAATCAAGCATGCCCATGAACCAGTCATTCAGCCTTGTTTAATTTCTGTGCTCATTATACCTGGCAGGAAGAAGCTATCTTTGGCATCTGTAACGCTATCCAAACCTTACTGTTTTTAACAGTTTCAGTGCCACAGTACTGCTTTCTTTGAGCTTAGACACACCTAGAAATAATAGGTTCCCTTTAAAAAAAATCACAGGGCTATAGGAGTGCCTAATCTCGTTAGGAGGAAGTTGTTGCTCTTTGATATGAATATCCAGTCCCTTGCTCCACATGCTCTACATATTACCAGGATGTGTGCCCTCACTGTGGTGAGGCTCTCGACTCAGGATCTACATCCTGATTCATTTCTATCTCACTCTGATATCTACCTGCAGCTCATTTTACAAATTATGCAGACAAAAGCCTTCTGCAGAACTGTGCCATCAGCTTTCCCCAGGTATGGCCACTCAAAGGCTGTATGTGGTCCTCTCAAAGTAAAGGAAATTTTGGTGGATGGTTTAGATATCCTGAGATTTTTTTGCCTCCTTCAGGGCTGTAGTACTTCTACTGAGCTGAGTGACAGCTGCTGCCTTGTCTTTCCAAGAGGGAGTATCTCTGCAGTTCCAATAGGTGTTCAACATGACCATTCTACCCCAAAAGAACAATTTTCTGTTGTGATGAAGGAGCGAAGGAAAAGCATCCTACTACCTGCATATCTGTCCCAAGCACAGCTTACATCCAGATATCACAAAGCAGTTCACAAAATGATAACCATCACATAAAACAGTAAGAAACCGGAGGGGGGCTATTGGGCCACACTTCTGTCCTGTAGGCCAAAAGCATTTCTGTATACTAACTGTTGGCTAGTGACAAGAAGGAAAGAGTTATCATCCTCTTACTTAAGCACATAAATTGAGGCTTCCTGACACCCGGTTCATGATACTTCCACGCTTTGCCACTTCAGCAAACAACGTACTTATGTGCTGGGTAACAAGCTACAGCTAACAACTTACACATTCAGAGCCCACTGCAATGGGCAACAATTTTAGTTAAATTATTCCAAAGCGAAAGAGAATCAGAGTAATTCTACACAGCAAAAAATATTACCTAGTTACATGCATAAAATAACCCATGCAGCTTGCCAAGGAAGTCCTCACTGGCTTCTTAGACACCAGAGGAATAAGATCAAAACCTGTGTAGGAGCAGAGTATTCATCTACTCTTCCCTATGCCACTCCTTGCCTTGAACAGAACTGGACTGCCTGTTCCCAGCTGTGAGTACAGCTTTTATCTGTTTTGACTCTGATTATGATTCTTTTTTTCAGCTGTGCTCCTCACAGTGCCTCTCCTGTAATCAGGGGAGCAGGTTTGTGCTGCTGCCATATCCGTAGTGTTTCTGTGCCAGGTCTCTCTTGCTTGGCTGAGCTTTGTAGGTTGCACTGGGTGGTTGCTCAGTTGCAGCCCTCTGAGCAGCAGGCAGACATCTCTGCTCCCTCCTTGCTGGCCTCAGGTGCTGTACAGCACTGCAGCAGCGCAGTGCCGGCTGCAACAGTGGCAGGAAGCCAAAGTCACCCTAGACAAAGCTGTCGTGTGGAGACCTGAAGGAAGAACAGCAATGTTGGCCTTGGCCCTTGAGCAGGTGCAGGTAAGACCATATCTGTGGATTCCTGGGGGTGTGCCCTTGGCTCAAGATGGTAAATCCAAGGTAAAAACCTGCTAATTATTTTATTTGTTCGGGTTTTCCTGTCAATCCACCTGCTTGGTCTCCTGGGGACAGTCTAAGCCATTTCTGCGTTATGCTCTACCAAACTTCAGCTAATCTAGTAATTCCACAGAAACACCAGAGTTGGGAATCATGAGATAACCTCTCAGGCTGGGGAGGGTGCTCTCTAGCCCTGCTGTTCAGGAGCTTAGTTACATTCATACGTGTACTATAAAATAAGTTGTCTTATGGAGTGTTTAACTGCAGTACCCCATCAAGTGCAGATTTGATGGTCTCACTTTTCATGAAACTGTCTGACTTTTTTTAATTCTTTTGGCCTCAGTGATAATTAGTGGCAGCTCAGACATAAATGGCGATCACATTTAGAGCTCGAATAGAGTGTATTCATGTTTACGGAGCTGGTTCTAAATAGTACTTTACGGTTAGACTTTTAAGGTCTAAAAAAACCTTTAGAGGTTTTTTTAAAACCTTTAGAGGTTTTAAGGAACAACTTACAGGTCTCAGATTTACTTTCCCTGGAGGATTCACTATTTTGCTACCTCCATAGGTCCTTGTCTTACTTGTATCCTTTCTAAAGATTTATCACTTTTTAAATCTGACCATCTCTTTTAGCATCATGACAGCATTTTACATTAGCATATAATTTACATTTGCTATTTACATGATACTCATTGGTTGCATAGACTGACAAAACAAAACCATCAGAAATCAACTAGAGAAACCGCTCAGATTTTTTTAATAAGCCTTACTCTACTGCCCTCCCTTCCCACCCATCCCTTGCTGACAGAGTCAGCCTTTGATTAAACACTAGGCAGTGGCTACTGCACTCTTAATTTTAACGTGCTTGTTAAACCTGAGTGACCTTTTTCAAGCTCACAGCTATATTTTTTGCTCCATTGTCTTCCTGGAGCTGGTTTCACACACACACGGAAGCTATACTTGCTTTTTACTGCTGTCATATTTCATTCAATATTAACTGATGGTTGTCCTTTATCTTCTTTCCCTGCCCTAGAATCATCTGTTTTTAGAGCCTATGCAGGTTCCCCTTGGAGAATTTTTCAGACCACGGAAGAAGGAAATTGAACAGCTGGATTCAAAAGATTTCCTAGGTAAACCCAAGGTAAAAGACATGTTTAGATTCAGATTAAGAACAAGAAGATAAAAATTCCACCTCCTGACACCTCCAGAGAGCATTATTGCTGGACACTCCAGCAATCAGTTAGTGCACTAGTGGAGAACCAATGGCAGAACCATCAGGACTTGCAGTGAGTCAAGGCATCTTAAACATACAAATCAAAATCTGTTAGAATTGACACCTCTGCTGTCAAAATTGCACATTGCTGCTAAAAAAAGCTTTGAATCTTAGTCACTTAAACTCTGAAAAAGCTGAATGTGCTTAGGGATCCATGTGGTTGTCAGTTTGCTGACAAAGACATTTTCAAAGGAGTACTTTCCTCCAGCTTGCTCCTACTCACTGCTGCATTCCCACTGGGACAAATGTGTGTTTGTGAGACAAATGCTTTGCCACATACTTTAATACAAGTTAGCAGGGAATTTCTCTGATCCCTTCTGTGCCCAGTGCATTCATCAGAAGTGCCATAGGCCATAGACCTCTTACATGAAAAAAGGAACAGGAAAATAATTCATTTGCATACTTTTGAAGAACTTTGGAAAAATGAAAAAAACAGACAAAAACAGCTGAAGCAGTTTGGGAGTGTAGCTCTCATTTTCCCCTATGTGCATGTACCTACTTTATGGAGTGGGTCTGATTGGATAATCTTGCAGGAAATCTCTTCATCCACCTTGGATTCATATTTTTTTTCTCCCACAGGTGATCTCGTCCATCATTCCCAATGATGAGTACATTGGCTTTGAACCTCTCAGGCCTCAGGTGAGCAGGGCGTAGCTGTGAAAGGTGGAATGGAGCAGTAATGGAGCTCCACGTAGGGCTTCAGATCCTAACTCTGTCATGGTAAGAGTGTATGATGAATGTGGTTAAAAGGGGAAGACAGAAAATACAACATGTGAAGGTCTACCCCATTCAGAGGAACAGTAAATAAGACAGTGCCTTTGCTATACTGCATGCTGTTATAAACAGATTCTGTTGTTTCCCCCACAGAAACAGGGCTTTTATGAACCCAGTGCTGATGCTGTACGGTAAGTGTTCAGTTCCAGCCTGGTCTAACTCTGCTCTTACTATTTCTGCTCAGAAAGTCGCGTTTTGTCCTCTGATGTCTTTGTTTGAGGACTCTTTATGATCCACAGCCACCTTGCCCAAAGGGTGGGGTGAATAAAAAGATGCACACAGGTTTGTGGCTGCAAGAGGTACTGCAACTGAAAAGAGTGACAGTTCAGTAGCAGCACTTATATAAAGATATCAGGGCAGTCTGAACAAACTGATTTGATGATTTTGGGATACAGGCAAGGATCATGTTGTGGCTGGGAAATGGGAGCAGAGGGGCTGTAGAACCTGCTCAGGTCAGTGGCAGAGGCTACTCAGCTGTCTAGTCCTAGTTTCCAGGACAAAGTGTGTTCACTACATGGTTCAAAAATCATGAAATTCGCTTGGTTTGGTGATCTTGTACCAACAGAACTTCAAGGCTGAATTTAGTCATTGTTTTGATCTGGAAGATATTTATCATTATTTTCATTCTTTCTTTCCAGAGACCGTGAATCGGGCTACTATCGAGTTTTGTCCCATTATTACCTTGAGGACTCAGAGAAGCTGGCAGTGAAAGCCAACAGTTTGGTCTTTGTGCTAGCAAGAGGAGCGGATGGCTGGGCTACAGCCATACATGATGGACAGGTAAGGGAAATGGATGGGCTTTCCAGCAGAGACCACAGACCTGCTGTGAACAGAAGCTCACTGCAGTCCACTGAGCACATCCTTGGGGACTCATTTATAGCACTGCAGAGCTGAGGATGAGTTCAGGAGCTCATTTCCGCAGACCAGTTACTAACCATAGGTCTCTGACGTTTGGCTCCCATCAACTTCTCCCATTCACCTCTGTGCCCACAAGGGCACCTTTGTGGGCATTTGTGCTCTCTACTGTATGTGATCCTGTGGTGGAAACTGGTAGGATGACAGTCATGAAGAACCAAATTTTAGAGCAGTATTTGTCACCAGGGAGTTCTAACAGAGCCAAGGAGATGGCCTGGTCCCTAATTAGATATAATTTATAAATAGGTTGAATAGAAACAGATAAACTTGACAACATGGAAAGTTATTTTGTTGACACAAGCCATTTTCACTTCTACGTAAGTTGTTTGAAAAAGTCAGCACACACCTGGAGTAGGTTGAGTCAGTAAATGTATCGTTAGCCTGTATTTCAAATAAATAAATAAAAAGATTGTTCATAAAACCACAAAAAAGGGAGCTGGTTAAGCACAAGGGGCAGTGCTTTGAGGACTGATTACAGCTTAAAAGAGAAAAAAGGCGGGCATAAATGTACAGGTGTTTTTGTTTGTCTGTTTTTAAGAAAGGATGTGCCAACAGAGAATCTGCTGTTACCTCAGCATTTAGCATATTTTTAAGTGATATCATAATAGTGGTAGTGATATAGTGCTTCTTAAGGTGATAATGTTCCATGACAGACAGTCAAATCATTCAACATATCATAGACCTGGAGCTAACAGTGAAGAGCTACAGAAGGATTTGAATATGCTGGTTGACTGGTAAGTAAAGTGTCAGACAAAATTCAAAGTCAAGAAGAGCAAAATATTACACATACTGGAAGAAAGTAAACATAATTACTCTCAGTGATCAGTTGAAATTAAGAGCTCTATAGCAGTGATTGATAGAAGTCACAGGGAATGGGCTGGTACCCCTTGACATCCTTGCTGCTTCTCTCCCTGAACGTCTGTTTTAGGAGCAGGGTGTTGGACATGGGTTGGTGTTCAGTCTGTCATATCACAGCCACTCCATTAGCCACATTGATTTCAGCAGAAAAAGATGTAAAAGGACCCTTGAATTTTGTTCGCTGGTTTCTGAGCACAAACCATATGGGATACTGGGCTCATCCTGGGCGTGCCATGGGCACATTTGCAACAAGGTGGAGAGGCAACAGTGCTTTGCAATGGCAGGAGCAGTGCAAACTGGTCTTAACAGAAGATGGACTTGAGTAGGCTGCTGCTGTCTCAGTTCTGTGCTTTGTGTCCCACAGAAGCTGCGCATACCGACCTCTCTTCTGGAGCCTGCCTCGAAGATGGATAAAGGGGTAAGCTGACAAACTTGCAACCCGGGGTGAGAGAAGGGACTGAGAAATACGTTCAGAACATTTGTTTGTAAGACTATCACAGAGTAGAAGAGTGGTGTAAGGTAAACACAGTGTTTGAGCTCAGATGCCTTAAATGAGGATAGTAACATCTTAAACAGGCACATATTTTTGCCTAGAGTTCATGTGCCTAAGCCCTCAACCCTCACCTTTGACTCAGGAAAACTTCCTTCATCTCCCATGTCCCCCATAGGCATCTCCATATGTGATCTCAATTCTTCTCCATCCAAACCCAATGCAGCAAGTTGTGACTCAGACCCTAGCTGCCTCTGAGAGATTTTTCAAGCTTATAGTTGTTTTAATATTCCTATGATTTTTTCCTCCAAATGAATCCCTGGCCATAGCATGCAATTGGGCATTTGCTGCATGAACTGGTCTCCCTGGGGTTCTCTCTGGAGTTGCACCCTGAAATTTATAACCTGTTGGAGGCTGTCCTGAACACTGGCCTTGCTCACTCTGGTATCTTCTCCTCACTCCTTTCTGATGCTGTTCTGTTACAGAAGATCAGCATTGGGATTCCTCTCCCTCCTGCCCAGGTGCCTCCCAACCGACTCCATGTGAAGCAGACATCAGGTAGTCTCCTGGGCCAAGGACCTGAATGGGTGTTTTGTGAAGGTGGTGTGCCCCAAGCCCCCAGCTTTATGGGTGTATGGAGGGGCTGTCTGTGTGCTAGTGGGTTGCAGAAGATCTGTGTGGGGCCTCTGCTGACTACAGGGTCTGTCTCTGCTCTTGTTCTGCAGAATCTCCTGGTGGAGTGAATGCTTCTGCAAATGATGCTGGTTCCCAGATGGGCTTTGAGGTAAAGTGTTTCACAAACTGAAGCTGCCACAGCCTCAGGAGGCTGTAAAAAGTGCAAAGATTAGATCATCCAAAATTCCTGAGCTGCCCCAAAACCACTGGGAAAAAACAAACAAACTCTTCCTCTGTCCATTTTGCCATTCCAGAGAGGCCTTTCCTCCACCACTCCCGTATCTGTGACCATACATCTTTGTGAGGCAACCCAAAGTTGAAGTTTACCTGGGCAATGCCCTTTTGCCATCTTCCAATGAGCCAAAAACCCCAGGCATGGCAGTGCTCTCAGACACACACTTTGCAGCCTGTTTTGCAAGAGAGAGCAATCTTTGAACTACCTGCAGTCCCTTACCAGTGTGATATTTTGTGTTGCTGTCAGGCCAGGTACCACAATAATTCACTTACACTAGCTTTCTTCTGGGATGATGTCCTCCAGTTCACTTCTTTGTTATTACCAACCACTGTGTGTGATGGAGCTGGAATTGCTCCTCTGTCCACCTGGGGACAGCACCTCTCTGGCAGTGTCAGCTGCAGATCAGCTCTGCTGCCTTATCTTTGCTGCCTACGTTTGTAGGGATTTTGAAGTCATTTTTTTCATCTGTACTTCTGACAGAAGGCAGCAGAACACAGGGCCTTGGCTGTACCTCTTCAGCTGGCTGGGGGTCTTGGGGTTCTGCTCATATAGGTTTGGGGTTGGGAGTATCTGTGTGATCAGACCCAGAAACAAGCTTTATGGATCATGGCAACATTTGATCCCAGGCTTTGAACACATAGCTCCACCCTCCAACATTAAGGTCTTCATTTTGATGCTGTGAGCTTCCTTAATAACCAAGATGTCCATGCTGCCACATCTCTCTGCAGATCCCAAACACCCAAGGAGATGCTTCGTCCATCCTGGACAGACCAGCTGTGCTGCGAGTGCGTTGCGAGTGCATGGTGGTGGTGAGGGCAGGTGAGGTGCCGTCTCTGCCAGAGCTGCGGACCCTTCTACGGGAGCGCTTCAGCCTGCAGGCAGAGCGTGGGAGGCTGAGGTAGGCTCTCAGTGTGCATGCCTTCCCTGCAGTGTGTGACAGCAGTGATTTCTCTGAGGACACAGGCACCTGACGCTGTCTGGCCTCTTGGAACATTTAATTATCATAGAATCATAAAATATCCCGAGTTGGTAGGGACCTATAAGGGTCAAGTCCAACTCCTGGCTCCACACAGGTCTACCCCAAAATTCAGACCATATAACTAAGAGCACAGTCCAAATGCTTCTTAAACTCCGAAAAGCTTGGTGCTGTGACTGTTCCAGTGCACAACAACCCTCAGTGAACAACCTCTTCCTGATACCCAGCCTGAACCTCCTCTCTCGCAGCTTGACACCATTCCCTTGGGTCCTAACTGGGGTCATTTAACTGGAGGCTCTTTGCAGAGAGCCAATGGGGGAACAGAAGGAAGCACTCTGTACAGATACAGCTGCTGCATATTGGATTTTTCCTGCCCAACTCAGCCTTTTAAGACACTCTAGGATCAATGCAGAGCAATCTGGGAGCCTGGCCAAAGTGTTAATCGGTCCTGGGCTGAAATCCCACTGATAGCGGCACCCCAAGGGGTGGTGCAGTGCAGTCATGAGAGGTTAGGATCTACCCCTCTGTTAAGTGTCTAAGGAGGTGAGTCTCTTCCTGACAGTGCCGTTTCTGCCCACTGAGTATGCAGGATGGCCCCATGTCATCGTGCAAGGTGATAAGCTGGAGCTGGTTTACAAAGTGAGCTTTGGAGACTGAAGATGGTAGATGGCTAGAATTATCTCAAAGCTTGTCTTCAAATCAGATGATTTGAGCCATGTTAATGAACTCTTGCAGCTACAGGCATTTGGATGGCAAAGAACTGGGTGCAGTTTCAGGAGAGGAAGATCTAGGGAAGATGTGGCAGCAGCTGACAGATGGCAGGCTTACACTCTGCTGCCAGGTATGTGGGCCATGACAAGCTTCTCTGCTGTGCTGGACTCTAGTCACTGCCTTGCAACCTCCATTCTGACTTTCTGCTCTAGGACTCGGACTCCCACTCAGGCAGACCTATCCTCTACCGGATGCTGGCTCAGCATGCTTACCCTGCACAGGGACCAGGGGACCTGGAGTTCAGCAAGGGGGACATGCTGGATATTCTCTCTGAAGGTAGCTCTCAAGTCCTGTCTGTCAAGTCTGTCAAATCAAAGGCTGTCCCAGGCCAGGCTTTCAGAGTCTGCTGCAGGGAAGGACTGGGGAGTGCATGGCTTCTCCAATGCTGTTTCAAGCTTGTGCCCTAAGGATGTGTAGACTAGTGCTGGGTTTTGCCCAGAGTTAAATTCCAGCCATGAAAGCTCTCCTAATCCTGCTCATAGGGGTCAAAGCTAATCTTGCTTCTTTATGTTTCCCCAGTGAACGAGGAGTGGCTTGAAGGACACTGCAATGGCAAGACTGGCATCTTCCCCAAGTGCTTTGCAACGCAGACCAGTTGTGGTGCTACCTTCCCATAGGGAATAGGAGCCTTCTCCAGCCTAACTGCACATGGAGCCCACTGCCATCAGTCCTGTCTCCCAGGGGTAGGAGACACCAGTAGCAGTTCATTTGGCCACAGCCAGCCTAGCCAGGAGCTCTAAACAGGAAATGACCCCCACAAACAGATCCCATGGGGTCTGTTCCAGCAATTTGACAGCATTTACTATGGCCTGTTCTGAAATATGACATTTTTACCTCTGTGCTTCCACTGCCAAAAATTTGCTTGTATGGGGCAGAGAGAGGAAGGAAGAATCTGACGTTTGGCTATGGGAAACGTCCATGCAGCAACCAGAGGAATCTGCCAGAGCTTGGGAGCTCAAACTACAGGGTGGGAAGATGCTCCTTTGCCTGGAGGAATTCACCCCATCTCCCTTGCTGCTGAAGTTCAGGCTGGGAAGGATGAGCCTCACTCTAATGAAGCAAAGGGAAGCTGACTGTGAGGAGGAGGCAGAGCACTCCCTGGCCCCTTGTCCACATACTCTTATCTCCACCAGAGAGAGCTGCTGTTCTTTTGGAAGGCTTTTGTAACTATTTTGCAGTGGGGTATATGGGATAACACCCTGGGTTAGGACCAACATGGATCTGCTGGAGCCAAAGGGCTCTGATCATTTATTAGGTGAGATGTCTTTGATTTCTTTTTTTTTTTTTTTTTCTTTCTCAAGCCCTTAAAAAGTCCTACCTGGATTTTACTGCTGTGTGGATAAGGGTCTTTCAGTGCAGAGGAGAGGTAGCTGTGGAAACATCCCTGCTCACAGCAGCCCTGGGCTTTGTCAGAGGCTTGGAGGGATTGCGGAGGGGTCTGACTGGGTAGTGCAGCACTGGGCTGGTAGCTGTAGCTTGAAAGGCTGAAATGACTGTCTGATTCCTGCAGCTGAGATAGTCTGGGCTCCGCTGATGTAAATAAAATACTCAAGTGCCTGGAGCTGCAACCTGCTGTGGATTAAGTGTCTGACAAAGCTGAGCTATGTAACTTGAATATAGAATAAACTCTAAGCCAGAGTTGGCAGTTCTTAAATCAAGTTCTGATTGTATTTTTCTGCTGAGATATGCCAGTAAATATCTTAAGGACAGCTGTCAGTCAGTCTGTCCTTGGAAAGATTTTCTGTCACACGCTACAAAAATCTTGCACATCTTGCACAGGGCAAGATACAGAAAATGTCAGTCCTCCTTAGGGTTTAAGCGGTCACCACTGCTCTCCAGCACCCATTGCCTCCCATGGCTGCAGCTGGCTGGCTGCCGGGAGAGCCAACCCACAAGGACTGGAAGTGCCAATGGATGGAAACTCTGCTAGGCTGGTTAGCAACCTTTGTGTTTGAAAAACAAAAAGAGGTTTATTTCTAGTTTGAATTTATATGGCTTCATCTTCTAGCCACCTTGTCTCGGTTGGCCTTTGTCAGCCTGATTGAAGACATTCCTGGAGTCAGGCATTTCTTCCTCTTAGAGATCCGTAGGGAGCTCAAGATGCCTTTGCCATCCTTGATGTCTTTACAGAGGTTGTTTAAGTGGGCCTCCAGAGCAGTGGAGGTGAGTCTAATGCCCTTTACTGTCTTCCCCTTCCACCTTCTCATGCATGACTTTCCCTGTCTGGTTTAGTGGGTAGGGTGCCCCTAGCTTAGATACTGGGAGCTACTTGGATTTCCAGAAACACTGAAGGAGAATTGCCAACAGGCCTGCAACTATGGCCAGCACAATGAAGGAGATGGCACCTGCCCACAGACTGGGCTGGTGCCCCTTGAGGTGTTCCAGAGGCTCCGTGGGTATCATGTTGGTGAGGTTCAGCATGAAGCCCAGCGTCCAGCCGATGTCTGCGTTTCCTGCCTGAGGAGACAGAGCAGAGGAGATCATCAAAATGTGCCTCTCCCAGGTAGTAAAGGACTCTCCTTGCTTTGGTGCAAGGGACTGGTGGTTGCCTCTCCCAGGAGCTGCCCCAGCTGTGATTTCGTACACAGACCTGGCAGGGGCAAGCCTTGGCAGCACCATTTACACTGAGAGCTTTGCTTTGCCCCTTTCTCAAGGGCTAAAGGGCAGCTGGATGGATGATTGCTCTAGTCCAGATGTACCTCTGTCTTCTGTCCTCTACAATCCTTTGGATTTGGACATGTTCAGTTTTACATAGGTCATAGGACCACCATCGCCTCTCTGATGCTTGTGTGAGTTCTAGCCAAAATCAGAGATCAAAGTGGCCAAATCCTACTCTGCATCCCTCTGCCCCTGTTAAAATTAGCTTACATCCACACCACAGTACCTAAGAGCTTGGGGCAGAGATTTGGGGGCAGGCAGAAGTGACTGAAGCTGTGCTGGGTGCCTGGGTGACAGGCATGAGGCAGTTTTTGAGACATGTTTATGGGTCAGGGGACTCCAGGGCTGCTGCTGCTGAATGTGTCCTCAGGCCAGGGTAAAGATGTGGCCACAGCCTCCTGTCCATTCCCAATGCCCCACAGGGCTTTTACCTTCTGTGTGAAGTGGATGCTGCTCCATGTATGTTCATCAAACTTGTAGCCATCAACCAGCAGTGTCAAGATATAAGTCGCCACAGAGCAGTATGTGTGTAGGTATTTGTCCTGAGGGAAGGTCTTTTCCAGCTGCGGGGTCATCAGGGGACATGGTGCAATGAGGAATGAAAGAGATGTTCAGAAACCCCTGGCCCAGGGAACAGCAGGGCATGTGCTTTCTGGGCAGAGCTTTGGGACAGGGCAGACACAGGGCTCCTTGCTGCCCTGTACAGGGCTCTCACCTCTTGCCAGGTCTTGTTGCAGAAGGCCTGAACCGTGGTGTTGACATGGGTTAAAGACTGTTGGCCGGTCAGGTTCAGGAAGTGGAAGGCATAGTAGAACCCAGCAAATGCCTGAGGAAGAAGGGATGATGGTGAAAATTACATCTCCCTCCTCACCCAAAGGAAGGCTTCTTCTCACCCCTCTGTGCTGGGGTCAGCACTGCCATCCCTGTCCCACAGGAGTGGGATGACAGGAGATCAGGAGGGCTGGCTGAGCCTGTGGCAGAACATCTTACTGTGACTGCTTGGGCCAAATCCTAGCATAAGGCCTGGCCCAGGGGACCTTCTGCCTGGGGGCAGACAGATTTCCATGTAATCCCTGGGGATCTGCATCCAGCACCCACTTGATGGTCTACCACAAAGACTAGGAGCTGGTGGATGAGCCCTGGGACTGCTGCTTGCACGTGGAAGCCTGGCCAACTCAGACTGGTTCCCTGAGAACAAGATCTTCCCACTTCTCTCAGACAGGGCTGGGACTTTGCAAGAAACAGAAGCCACTTCCCACGTTAGGGGGAGAGATTTGCAGATGGGACTGGCTTCGGGGACCCCTCTCTCCTTACCCCCTCCCACAACCAGCAGTAGAGGAGACTGCCGCCCTCCATCCTCCCAACACCACCACCACCGTGGGGCCGGAGGCTCCTTACAAAGAACTGTCCCCGCACAGGCGGCTGATAAACCCCGTTGAACCCGCACGTCCTGTTGGTCTCACAGCTGAATTTGAAGAGTTTCTGCATGGCAGCACTGCACGCTGCCGGGTCCCCTGTCCCCGTTACGATGAGGACCTGTGCGGGGCT
Organism: Anas acuta; assembly: GCF_963932015.1. Classification (NCBI taxonomy): domain Eukaryota; kingdom Metazoa; phylum Chordata; class Aves; order Anseriformes; family Anatidae; genus Anas; species Anas acuta. Next base: position 1,070,009 of record NC_088998.1, read on the forward strand.
GGGTGTGCTCGATGTGTTGACACAGGGACTGTTGTAGAGCTCTTCCATGGTGATGTTCTCCTGGTATCCGTTGGGGTAGCAGGGGTGCGATATGTGCTGGGAAGATAGGTTGCCCTGGAGAGAGAGAGAGGCATTACCGGTGCTTGGTGGGGGATGCCAGTGAGACCCTACCCCACAGCTCAGCCTGCACTTACATCTTCCCAGAAAGCAGGATCTAGACCCTCCTAGGGTCTGATTTCTCCCCTCCTAGGATTTGAGGAGAAGCAGAATCCATCCTTTGGGTAACTTTAACCTGCCCATGACTTTTCCTGGTCCTACTGTTGACCCTGCTGTTGAGCTGGGCTGGAGTGGCAGTGCCACTGCCAGCTACTGCCTCCCTGTAAGGCTGAAACCTGCTCCTGAGTGCAGTGTGCGCGCTCTGTGCAGAAAGGTTGTTCTTGGCATCTGGTTTGTCCCCACAGCAACTCGCAGGCCCTAACCCAGGAAGGACTGAAGGTGTGTTCTATCTGCACACTTCTCAAGCATCTCCATCTCTAATGGGATTGGGCTGTGACCTCCATGGGAAGTGAGGGGGGAGGACGCTGGTTAGTGGTGGAGCAGTGTGCAGGAGAGGGTGTTGGGAATCCTCTTTGGGGCAGAAGTCAAGGAGGCAAATGAATTTAATCCCCATTAACAGTTACCATGTCTGCACTGAGCCATGTGGAAACTCAGCTCCCCACCCCACCTGCTCTCTTATTTAAGGGCACAAAGACTGGAGGCTTGAAAATCCTAGCCAGGAGGTGCTAGATCATGTCTGTGGGTGACTGGACTCCCTGTCCTCTGCTACCTGGATGTTGCATCTATTGTTTAGTGGCCTTTAGAACCTGGTGGCCTTTTGAACCACCGGAGATGAAATGAAGCTGACACCTGGAAACTACCCAGGCAAGGAAATATCTTGTGCCCCCATCAGTGGGAACAGGGAAGAACCTAAAGATACAGCTGGGCTAGGGAAATTACAAAAAATGCCCTTACAGGATGACAAAGGGGCAGAAGGGAGCCCTTGCAGGGAACTAGCACCACCTTCCACCTAAATCTGAGATTTTTTTTTTTATTCAGTACATAAAGTCTAAGCCTTTCCCAGGTTCCTGAATTTGTGAAACCTCTGTTCCCTGACACACATCCAAAACTCTTGGAGGATATTTTTCAAGGCAATGGGAAAAGGTTCAGATCCTGTTTACTACTGGTTGCGATACCTGGTGGAGAGCTGCCATTAACATCTTCAAGGCCTGCGTCTGCCCATAGCAGAGGTAGCTGTGGGTGTAGAGGGAGTAGTTGGTGCCATACAGCCTGAAGAGCACAGATGTGTTTTTGTCCTCAATGGTGACTCCGGGCTGGAAGGTTATTTGTGTTGAGGCACCTCCAAGGTCCAGAGCTCCCAGAACCTCTGTGCCCTGTGGATGTTCCCATTTTTCTGCAAAGGAAAACTAGCCCCATAAAATGGCAAGTGTTAGTGTGAATTGAAGGAAATCATAGTCCCAGTCCCTTCCCTCAAGGTTTTGTGGTTTAAAAACCCCAGAGAGAGGTTCCACACTCTGTGTCCCTGTTTAACCCCTCACTGCCCATGTCCTCCTCAGCCCACTTAGATCTCCATGTAGCGTTGAGGTCCAGCCCCTTGGCTACTGCACATCAGCTTGGATCCAGGGACTTTGAGGAGGGAAAGCGTAGCTGGGCTGAGCTGGACACAAGATCCTCCTGCCTCTGAGTTAATCATGTCAGTAGAGTCAAAGGTGCAGTTCACAACAAAAGGCTACATTTGTTTGGGTAACTATTGTCCTAAAAACATTTTTCTCTCCTCTGGGAATAAAGAAACCTGGCCATAATTCAGACAGGGATATACAGGCGGCATAATCCCCATGCCCCCTCCTCTGGCCTGCACCTTGATGAGCGTATCCAGCAGGTAGTTGACGGTGATCCAGCCGAAGGAGCCTTCCTCGTTTCCTGTGAGGATCTGAGCTCCACGGAAATCCACGGGGTACTCTCGAATGGCCTTGGTGACCTCAGCGAAGACCTGCTCAGCTTTTGTGCGGTTTTGCAGCCTGCAGGAGATAAACCCCACACGTTGAAGGAGGCAATTGCTGGGGAGTTTTCAGGGCAGAGCTAACAGTTAAAAAGCTGCTGTCTTCTGCAAAGTAATGGAACTACTTGGAGAGAGGGTACATGCCCCATCCTTCCACTGCTCTACCTGTGGGCTGTCTCTTCATCAAGCCACCAAATCACTAAACTGATGCATTGGGAGTCCGCCTAAAAATGCTGCCCGCAGGCTCTGCCTGAGCAGACGGAATGGTAAATACAAGGCTGGAACACCTCTCACATGAAGAAAGGCTGAAACAGTTGGGGTCATTCAGCCTGGAGAAGAGAAAGCTCTGGAGAGACTAAAGCGGCCTTTCATTATATGAAGAGGGCTTATCAGAAAGACAGAGGAAGACTTTATACCAGGGACTGCAGTGACAGGACAAGAGGCAATGGTTCTAAACTGAAAGAGGGTAGATACAGATTTGATGTAAGGAAAAGACACTGGAACTGGTTTCCCAGAGAAGTTGTGGATACCCCCTTGCTGAAAGTGCTCAAGGCCAGGTTGAGCAGGGCTTTGAGTAACCTGGTCTGGCGGGAGGTGTCCTCCCTATGGCACAGGGTTGGTGTTTGTTAAATGTCCCTTCCAACTGAGACCATTTTGTGATTCTGTGATTCTAAGTCTGGTAAGGGATGTTCCTCCTCCTTCAGGGCACTGTCATACTGCTGCTGGTGTGGGCTGTGGGGTTTCCCCATGGGCACAGTGAGTCATGTCTGTTGGACACCCCCAGCAGGCTGCAGAAATGGATGCTCTGCTCATTGCCATGGTCTGTCCGGGCAGCAGCCCCCAACCCCTGCCTCTGCATCCCAGCCTCATGCACCAGCTAAGATTCAGCAACGTGTGGTGGGGCAGCGCCAGTACCTCAGCAGCCGCATGCCCGCTGTGGCCCCCAGGTAGACGGGGGTGTCCCGCTGCTGCTCTGCAGGGATGATCTTCATGGCCTTGTCCAGGCAGGGCTTCAGGCTGTCTCCAGCCTTAGTGGCGTTATCTGCGTAGCTGGAGATGCCAGATCCTGCAAGAGAGCACCCCCTGATGGAGCCAGCCCAGGAGGGATGTGACAGGACAATGGGCGACATATCCACCCAGACAGCCTAGAAGCCCCCAGGTTTTTTCTCTGCATACCCAGATCAGGCATGCCCTTGCCTAGGGTGTCCCCAGAAGGGCACTGCTCAGAGCTGCTTTGCCCAGAGGTGGCACATGTGCCAAGGCCACGGTATCTGCAGAGACAGGTGGTGAGCTCTTGTGATGCTGAGTGCATGATTAATCCCAGCGAGGCCAAACAGGAGGAACATAGCCATTCAGTCCCGCAGTCCCACTTGGTTAACAAACATCGTGGTTCCTTATCTCCCCAGCGGAGGGGGAAGCTCTCATTTGTCCTGCTAGGAGGACGTGCGGAGCTGATACGCACATGTGGAGGTACTCTGTGCGCAGCTCAGTGCAAACAAAATCTTTCTATTTTTAGAGGCTGATGCCAGAACTGGGCACCCAGCATGGTCCTGTGGTGGGTGGGGGTGGTTAATATCACTATTTACCTTCCCCTGAGTTCTGCATTACAGTATTGTCACTAGCCCAATTGCCCTCTCCCTTACTCTTTGCCCTCCACCAGACCTTTGCTTTGGAGCAGTTAACCAGTAACTGCCACACTGCAGCCACAGAGCCTTGATTTGACATCAGGGCAGGCTCTGCAACCTCTTGCCCCCTTGCCCAGGCACTGTCCCCTAGCCCAGTGGGCTTTGCCAGTCCCAGCTCAGCTCATTATACCACCTACCTGGCCCTACCCACAACAGCCACCACTGTCAGGCACCAGGGCCCATCAGCTGCAGCGTCCCCTGGCAGAGCAGAGGCTGGGCAGAGGGGCAGACCTGTTCTGGCACACTCACCATTCACGGTGCAGGTTTCCACCTGGCTGACAATGCCTGTGCCATTCTCCTTGTTCGCAGGCCACTGGTAGATGTAGAGAGCCGTGTGCGTGGAGCCAGCATCAAACACCATTCCGTACTGGGGAGGCAGAGGGGACACAAGGTGACAGGGGGTGCAGAGCACCTTCAGCTGGCTGCAGAGCTCTGATTGCTGCAGGAGAGCTGGCAGAGCTCCCTGTGGGCATGGGGAACTCAAGTGGCAAAGCAAAAAGCACCAACAGAGCAGGCAAAAGGTGTCATTGCAGTCACCAGCTGTATTGGAGACAAGGCTCCATCACAAGCCCTGGGAGCCAGCAGGGAAGGTATCCTGGTGCTCTGCAAGGAAAGGACTGCATGTGCTGTCAGCAAGAAAACCGTGGCACACCCACATGGCATGCCAGCCTGCATGGCCATTTGTCTCCATCTTGGTGATAAACAGCACAGCCTGCCTGAAGCATGGGGAAAATCTCCTACCAAGGGTTAGCCAACACACAAGTGAGAGCAGGTAGCTGAGCTCCTGCCTAGGACCTTACCTTATTGCTGGGAGGCAGAAACACATCCTTCACATTTACGGCACTCAGTATGAGGGCAATGATACTGAAGACACAGGTGGCTGCTATGAGACCTGCAACGACCTTGGATTTGTACTCCATACCTCCTCCAACCTGCAAGAACAGCCCCAACCCCCAACTTAGCACATCTGCATTTGCATGGCCAGTTTTGAAATGCAAATGTCATGGATGGAGATGGGACCTGTCAAGATAGAGCTTCTCCCATGTACTGAACAAGGGCTGGAAGCCATTCTCAGAATCACAGAGTCACAGCACAGCTGAGGCTGGAGGCACCTCTGGGTCCCTCTGATCCAAGCCCTGCCCCAGCAGGGCCACCCAGAGCAGGGTGCCCAGCACCACGTCTGGGAGGCTCCTGAAGATCTCCAAGAAGGGAACTCCACAACCTCTCTGGGCCTCACCTGTGCCAGTGCCCTGTCACCTGCATAGCACAGCGGTGCTGCCTGGTGTTCAGGGGAGGCTGGAACACTCCTGTGCTCCAGGTTGTGCCCATTGCCTCTTGTCCTGGCACTGACCACCACTGATGAGAGCCTGCCTCTGTCCTCTGTGGTCTCCCTCCAAGCATTTCTAGGCACTGATGAGATCCCCCCTGAGCCTCCCCTTCTCCAGGCTGAGCAGTCCCAGCTCTCTCAGCCTCTCCTCACAGCAGAGGGGCTCCATCTTCATGGCCCCATTCTGCAGTGTCCAGCTGCTCTTATGGGAGGCCCCTGGCAGTCCCACCAAGACACCCTGTCCTTCTGAGCCCTGCCTCCCTGGGGGATTTTCAGATAGGCTTTTTCAAGTTAGGCACTACTCAAACTGGGTGGAAGGTGAGGATCTCCCTTTCCAGCAGCAGCAGTAGGGAAGTGGCTAACACGAGACCCAGGCTGGCAGCAGGACCATGCCCTGGTAGGTTCCCAGTGGGGCTGTCCCCTCTGGGGTGCCAAGCCGCATCCCTCTGGCACCCACATGCTGCCATCATACCCTGCATCCTCACACAATCCATCCCACAGACTTGGGACCATCAGGTCACATAAAATAGAACAGTCCAGATGGAAGGGACCTGAAAAGATCATCAGGGCCAAATTTCCCCATATTTAGTGGGAAAGGGAGCCTAAATGAGATAATCTAGCACCCTGTCAAAGTGCATCTTGAAAACCTCCAGTGATGGGGATTCTACTAACATCTGTTGCTCAACAGTCTCAGACTTCCCTAGGGTCCCTCTCCATGCAGGAGAACAGCATCTCCATCAACATATCTTCTGCTGCTCCAGCTCCTCTTGGCTCTTGGCAATTCTGCAGCAGGAAAGCAGACACACAGGGGTGGTGTCTGGGCTTGCAGGCGATCGATGCCCAAACTTTTCCTGCGGCCCTTGAAGGGTGCCAGAGGCAGAAAGCTCCCTCTGATCTGGGCACACGCAGCCAAGCTGGCCAAGCTGGCATGCTGATGGTCACAGGAAGGCAAGGCCAGCGAGGCACTATGGAGCCCTTGGGAAATGGATTGGGCTTTATGTCTCCCCTTGCCTGGCCAGAGCTCAGCTCCCGGCAGAATCAGCCCTGAGGCACCAGTAAGAAATTGCGGCAGAGAAGCAAAGCCCAAGGGTCTGGTTCTCCACAGCAGCCTCAGCACACAGCAGGTGACACGTTCACATGCTCACCATCCTGAGGCCACCCCAGGTATGCTTTTCTACACACACAGCTCTCCCTCCTCCTCCTGCATCAGCTTGCTTCGCAGCACCAGCACACGCAGCGTGCCGGTAGGGAGCTGTGGCATCGGGCTGCGAGCCAGATCACAGCCACGTGGTAGATTCCCCAAGAGCCCTGGACATAACCTAGAGAAGTGGTCTAACCCAAATGGTGCTTTGGGGGGCACCTCGGGGTGTGCACTTGGCTATGCGGTTCTCCCAAGAACACATCAAAAATTCCCTCACCCTTCAGAGTGGCCAGATCAGCAGTTTCAATAGGAGAGAAGATCTTTGGCAAAGTCACAGGAGATGCTGATTCCTGTTTCAGTCAGCATCTCCAATGATAAACAAGGGTGACCAGTGCCCTGTGTGACATCAGATGTATAATGATGGGTGACAGCTGTTCTCTTCTGTTCTGTGTCACGGCACATAGGACACAGAAATCTTTATCATGAAACAGGAAACATTTATCAGACCATATCCAATACCCCAAAGCCCTGCCCTGTATGGTAACAACAGAGACATGTAAGATGGTGATGAATTCCTGTATTTGTCACATCTCCAGTCCTATTAATCTTGCTGGAGTCCACACAGTCCAATAACTGTTATTGGGCTGTACCTTCCCTTCTCCTGGTTATAGAGCAAATAGAAAAGTCCCTATCCCAGCACTCATCATGGAAAATCCTGTCCGAGCCACTGTGTGATGGTAATACATTGCACAGTCCTGTGTGCAGGAGCAGGTGCGAAACTACCTCCACCTCTTCTTGGAAGGGACTAAATTCCATTTTTTCTCAGTAGCAGGCAACACCCAAAGGCTGAGCCTGCAAGGCCAGGGGATTAGAGCAAGGCATGGGGAAGGAGCCCTGCAAGTGGAAAACAAGGAGGGAGGGATGTGAGAAGCTGATGGATCTGCCCTGTTTTTCAGTAGCACCTCAGGGCTGGCCAGGTGCCCATATCTGCTGCTGTACCTGGCACGGCGCTCTCAGGGAGCAGGTCTGGGGCACGAGCAGAAGAGACAGAAAAGTGGTGATGCCCCCAGAGCAAAGGAAAAGGCATGCTGCTGCACGGCTCAAGCACCAATGCCCAGATGTTTCAGAATGCGGAAAGTTTGCAGCTGTGCACACTGCTTGGGCTGCTCTTGCACCGGTTTGTGTATGACCAGACACAAAGAAGTGATCTGCCAACAGCTGCAGGACAGCATCTTGCAGTGTCCCTCATGGGAAGGGAGGGAGGGAGGGAGGAAAGGGAGCCTCAAAATTAGGGAGAATTGTCTTGTAAGCACTGTTGGATCTAAACTGTGCTTACTGCTCAGGAGAATGGAAATCAAACCTCCCCACCGTGCACATGTGGGATTCGGATGTCAAAAAGTTCTTAAAGTTATATGAAAGGGGGTGAACGCGCATGCTGGGAGCATCCCTGCCAGGCAGAATGGTCCCTGCCTCCCATCCCTCCCACCAGTGTGGGGGCTCAGCAGAGCCCTCCACGTCCCCTCTGCACCCTGTAGGGCACCTCGTGGTGCTCTACACAGAAATCTTTAGCACCTCAAGCAGCAACCCAGTGCCCTCCTGCTCACCTTCCCGGCCCACAGCACGTGTTTATCCCCAGCGTCTGGCTCTGCTGCTGGCCAGAGCACCCCAGCAGCTCTCAGCCCCCTGGAGCAAAGCCTCATGGAGGGGTGCCCCGGCCCCCTCCCCTGCCCGCAGCTCACCTGTGCTGCTCCCGGCACAGGGCCACGCTGCTGCTCACCTCGGTGTCAGCGCGTACCTGGAGTGTGGCGCTCAGTGCCTGGGACAAAGGCTGTCCCGGAGTCCCCCGTATGGCCCTCCCCTTGGCCCCAGACCAGCAACCTGCCCAGGAGAGCGCTCGTCCAGGAGGCAGCAGGGCTGAGGCTGGAGAGCCCAGGTGAGAACAGCACCTGGCTTTAAGCACTTTGCTGCTGGAGGAGAGGCTCTGCTGTGGAGATCTCCGCCCTTGTGGGTGGTTTGGGTCCACGCACGCCTGGCAGTGCTGGCGGGGCTCGGCAGGGCTCAGCTCTCCATGACTCCCACAAGAGCTCCAGCCCTCTCCTCTGCACCTCGAGGAAGCCACCAGGACAAAGACAGCAGCTGAGATCTGGGAGAGGGGCTTCTGCCCCACCGATATGCCTGTCCCACCCCTGCTGCATGAACACGCTGCAGGGTAAGGCATGGGCCAAGCCTGCCACCCTGCACCCCAGCTGCAGAGCTGCCCAGGGCAGAAACGTGAGGGACCCGGCAGGTGGGGGAGGGACCCATCCTCATGGCCAGGGACACACAGTGGAACCTGTCCCCACTGCCAGGGACCTGCCACCACAGGGACCTGCCACCACAGCCAGGCACCCAGCTGTCTCCACGGCCAGGGACCAGTCCCCGTGCACAGGGTGCTCTCCGTCCCCACAGCTGGGCTCCACCGCCAGCATCCCATTCTCCCAGTCGGGGCCCCGTCTGCCCCCACAGCCGGGCAGCCCCAGCCCCGTGCTGAGGGTCCTGCCCGGCCCCACGGCCCCGGCCCCTCAGCCCCCCCCCGCAGGCCGCCCGCGGCCCCGCCGCTTTCGCTTTGCCCGCGGGCCCCGCCCGAGGCGCCGCGCGGCTGCCGAGCCCCGGGGTGGGCCGGGGCGGCCTCGCCGAGCCCGTCGGGGGCGCCATGAGGCCGGGCCGGGCCGGGCCGGGCCGCTGGGGCTCGGCAGCGGCGCTGGTCGTGCTGGCGGTGCTGGTGGCGGCCGTCCTCCTCCTGCTGCTGGCCCCGGACAGGGACGCTGCCCTCCCCGCGAGGAACCAAGTAGGTGCCCGGGGCCAGGACCGGCCGCCAGCCCCTTCCGCGGCTCGGCCCGGCTCTGCCCGGGACCGGCCCGGCTTTTCCGGGCTTAGCAGAGGCAGGGCCGGGCAGGCCGGGCCCCGCACCGTGGTCCCATCTCCGTGGTGAGGAGGGGAAGGCGAAGGGCGGCCTTCCTCAGCACTGCGCCGTCCCCACCCAGGCTGTTCCCTGGTGTCGGACCTCTGGGCCGCGCGGGGCTTTCCTTCTCTGTCTCCTGCTGCTTTCTGCTGTCATCTCGGACGGGCTTTTGCAGACTGTTAAAAATCACGAATGTTTGTGAGGTCTGCCATGGCTGCAGGTCTGACAGCAGCTCTGGCTGAGCTGTGTAGCACATGTTGGGATGCCTCCCTGCTCCGCGCATCCTGCAGCCGCCCTGCCTGTCTTCGCCCTGCAGTGCCTGCCTTGGCTGGCCACGTCTGGGGCTTAGAAGGGAAGGGGAGGGGAGGCTGAGGGTGCAGCCTGGTGCTGCTGGTGGGTTCACGTAGGAAGCGAGACTTCCCATGACGGTGCAGCCCCAAAAACGTTGCCACCTCGTGTCCCCTCTGCCTCCCCAGTACGGAATGGTGTTTGATGCTGGCTCCACGCACACGGCTCTCTACATCTACCAGTGGCCTGCGAACAAGGAGAATGGCACAGGCATTGTCAGCCAGGTGGAAACCTGCACCGTGAATGGTGAGTGTGCCAGAACAGGTCTGCCCCTCTGCCCCAGGTTGCTGTCCCTAACTCCTGCAGCATGGTGGGCGACCTGAGTCTTACAGCCTGTCCTGTGCCAGGAGGAGATGGCCCAGAGGAACCAAACTAAACTGTTGTGGGGGAGAGGCTGTGGTTTAGGGAGCCCCAGAATATCAGTGTGAGGTGCCCAGAGGCTGCCCAGAGGTGGGGAAGAAATTGGGCCCCCAGTTAGCACAGCTCGTGGAACCGGTCTTGTTTTGCAGCCAGGTGTTATGCTTCATCTCGTGGCCTTGGGTGTTGGATGTGTAGAGCTTGAGTCTTCTTCAGTGCAACCAATTCTTTAGCTCTTCCCATAACATCTCTTTACAGTGTCTTTCATGACTTAAAGTGTGTCTACATGTTTCCACAAGGCCTCCTAAGAGCTCTTCAGATAAATGTTACTGTGATGTTACTGTGTCTCTGCTGAGTTTCTGCTTGTGTTTCCCAGCTGCTCTTTGGGTCAGTACCTGTCTTTTAGGTATGCCCAAAACACAGAGTTTTGGGCAGTGACTGAGACTTCTGAGTATTGCCAGGGAGGCTGAGAGCTCCCTGAGCCAGTAGGATGGGTGGACGTGTCCCCTGCTATCTCATCCCTCCTGGGCTGGCTCCATCAGGGGGTGCTCTCTTGCAGGATCTGGCATCTCCAGCTACGCAGATGACCCCACTGGGGCTGGAGCCAGCCTGAAGCCCTGCCTGGACAAGGCCATGACGATCATCCCTGCAGAGCAGCAGCGGGACACCCCCGTCTACCTGGGGGCCACAGCGGGCATGCGGCTGCTGAGGTACTGGCGCTGCCTGGAGCTACGCACCTCCACAGCCCTGCCCCAAACCCTCGAAGCCTGCTTTCCAGTGAAAGCAGCAATGGGACAGGGCTATTAGTGATGGGAAGGGCTCAGGGGTTATGTTGCAAGGTTGAAGGGACACTTTGCCCTCCTGGCTGGCATCTCTGATGGACCCATTTGTGGTGGGGAACCAGTGACCCTGTTGTTACACATTTTCTGCCCATACCATGCTCTCCCTCCCTCCTTTGGCAGGGAGCAAAACAGCACAAAAGCTGAGCAGGTCTTCGCTGAGGTCACCAAGGCCATTCGAGAGTACCCTGTGGATTTCCGTGGAGCTCAGATCCTCACAGGAAACGAAGAAGGCTCCTTCGGCTGGATCACCGTCAACTACCTGCTGGAGACACTCATCAAGGTGTGGGATGGTGAGAGGGCAGAGGGGAGGGAAGGTCTCACTGTGCTGGGAGATCCTGCTTTGATGGAGCATCCTCAGTATTTCTGGGCACCAGGGTCAGGGTCCCTTGGGGTCAGTCCTTGTTTGAAGGTGAAACAGGGAAATCTGGAGCCGCATCAGCCCCCACAGTGTCTGGAAGAGCCCTAAAGGCTGTGAGGCCAGTGAACTGTGGGTCCCCTCTCTGTCATGCTGTAGTTTGGGCTGGGAAGCCAATACTCCTGTGCTCACCCTGCACTGGATCTGTGCGCCCTGTAAGTGAGTCTTGGTTTGGGGCAGCATTCCTTCACAGGCAAGTGGATCCACCCACCAGTGGAGGATACCGTTGGAGCTCTGGACCTTGGTGGGGCTTCCACCCAGATCACATTTCTTCCTGGGACCACCATAGATGACAGCAACACAAGAGCTCTCCTCAGACTGTACGGGACCAACTACTCCATTTACACCCACAGTTACCTCTGCTATGGACAAATGCAAGCCCTGAAGAGGCTGATGGCATCTTTACACCAGGTAATTGCCTCCTGCCTTGTGCTCTCCTGCAGCCAAAGCCCTGATCTCACTGAGCTGGGCAGGCAACGTGTGCTGGGTGTTATGACCAGGGGGCTTGGTGCCTTTGTGCAAGCAGCAGTCAGGATAGCAGATGCAATGGGGCCACCTGCACAGGAGCCACCTCAGGTGTGTCCCAACACCAGGGCAGGAATGAAACAGATGGAGTCAGACACCTGGTGCCTGACCACAGGCACTGCCAAGGCAGCTGGTGCCCGGGGTCCTGTCCCAGGGCATTTTGCCCACCCGCTCTCCTTCCCTGTCCTGATGGCGGGGCTGTGTCAGCCCAGCCTCAGTCACAGCTGCTAGAAGGACTTGAGTCGTGGAGGAGGGAACCCACTGGGTGCCATGAGGCTGGGGAAGACACAGTGGGATTTTTTAGCATATGTCTGGTAGGGAATAACTTGGGTTTATGAGAAGGAGTCTGAATAGGGTGATCTTCAGAGGCAGGTGCTGGGAGAGTGGAGGGAGGTGTCATTGCTGCTCAGGGTAACCCTCGTGTCTGTAGCATGGCTGAGGGACAAGGTCTCAATGCCAGTTCATGATGCTTGGAACAATAATGGGCAAAAGGCAACATCCAGAGCATGTTAGCAGACAGAAATCAACATGCATTTCTTTTCTGATTAAGTGGTTTCTCAGCTTTGGCTCTGCCTCTGAGTCTGGTGACACTACAAAGGAAGAATGGGGACAAAATGGGTGCACACTCAGCACAGGGCACAAAACCCCAAGGCCCTGGACATGCAGCTGTTGCTGTAGCTGATCCCTGACTGGGACATGGCACACCCTGGCTGTGCCTACAGCACTGTGCCTGCAGCTCACAGCATGGTGTTAGATGAGACCTCATGAGCAGTGGGGCCTGCATGAAGGCAGGGTGCCTGCGTCTGGGTGTGGAAACAGGCACTGTCTGTGGCCTGCTTCTCTCCATCCTCATCCTCAGTGCCAGAGTGATGCTAATGCCTCTCTCTCTCTCCAGGGCAACCTATCTTCCCAGCACATATCGCACCCCTGCTACCCCAGGGGATACCAGGAGAACATCACCATGGCAGAGCTCTACAACAGTCCCTGTGTCCCCACACCGAGCACACCCAGCCCCGCACAGGTCCTCATGGTAACGGGGACAGGGGACCCGGCGGCGTGCAGTGCTGCCATGCAGAAACTCTTCAACTTCAGCTGTGAGACCAACAGGACGTGCGGGTTCAACGGGGTTTATCAGCCGCCTGTGCGGGGACAGTTCTTTGTAAGGAGCCTCCGGCCCCACGGTGGTGGTGTGGGTGTGGGGCTTTAGGGCACCAGAGGCTGGCCAAGGCTCTGGGAAGCCTGTTGGAGGAGGAAAGTGAATAGTGCCAGTGACAATGGATGCCTTGAAAGCTGGGGTGTTCCTGATGCATGGAGACATGCAGGGTGCTCACTGGTGTGCCAAACAGACTACCATATTCTGTATTTCCAGAGTCTTCAGGGCTCTCTTCATTCAAGCTGGTCAGCAGGCAGCACCCTATGTGGTGTGCCCCCTGGACACCCACAGAGCACCCAGAGTGAGAGTGGAGGGTGGCAGGAAAACCTGGGCCTTCACTAACCTGCTCCTTTTGGTCATAAACACCCACAGGCGTTTTCAGGGTTTTATTACAGCCTTCACTTTCTGAACCTGACTGGAGAGCAGTCCCTGAGCTCAGTCAATGACACTCTCTGGAAATTCTGCACCAGGAATTGGAAGAAGGTAAGATCCTGCCTAGCTGCTGCTGGCCCCTGCCTGTATTTCATCCAGCCTGGACACTGGGCAGCTTGAGGGCCTGCCACAGCCTGTCTGTCCCCTGCTGCAGAAAAGGGCAGCTGGAGGGAGCTGGAAAGAGCACAAAGATCTCTGGGCAGGGAGAGACGTGGGAGTGCAGCCTGCAGCCTCACAGCTGCTGCTCCTGATTGCACTGCAGGGCCCTTCCCCACTGGCTGCCTCCCTTTGCTCTTCCACATCTACAGCTGCAGAAGGAGTTCCCCACTGCCAACAGGACCCACCTCCGTGACTCCTGCGCCGCCAGCTCCTACACCCTCACCCTCCTGCTGCACGGCTACAAATTCAACCACAAGACGTGGCACAACATCCACTTCTGCCAGCAGGTAGGAAAGGGCCTGGCTGCCACCTTACCTCGCAGCTGCTTCACTAAGCTTGCATGCTTGTGCCCACCCTGCTCTGCCACACTTGGGTGTGGGAACTGGGGATGATTGGTTGGCATAGTCCACCACCCACATCTAGGCTTGCCTGATACTTTGCAGCCCTTCACATCCCTCTTCTTTCTCTGTCTGCACAGGTCTCAAATGTAGATGTGGGCTGGACTCTGGGCTATATGCTCAATCTCACCAACATGATTCCCCCGGAGATCCCCCAGAATGTCATAGGGCTCCCAAGAAGCAACTGGATAGTAGCCACAGTCTTGCTGGCCGTCATGCTGGTTCTCACCTTCTGCCTGCTTGTGGCTGTGTGCTACCAGAAGAACTACGCTGGTTATGAGAGCCTCTAGCAGTGCTGGATGCAGAGGCTGTTGCAGCCACCTGGTCCTGCTGCCAAGCTTGTGCAAGGAGCTGCCAGTGGGGGAATGGGCCCCATGTCCCAGGGCTGTGAACCTGTGGGGCACCTGTGTCATGGCCTGGTGAACTGGAAGCAGAACAGGCCTTTAAAAAAAAACAACGCCCTGTAACTGTGTGCTGTGTGGTTTCTCTTTCCCCTTGCTGCTGGTTGAAGAAGCCTCTAGGAGAAAGGGCATGGCTGTGCGGGGCAGGGCTCAGCACTGGGGGCTTGCAAACAGTAGTGATGAGGGGCAGCTATGACCAGAGCGGCCAGGAAGAGAGAAGGGGTGTCTGGCAGCAATAGGATCATCGCAGGGCTGGTTGCCACCTACAGCAGATACCCCAGGTGGGACAGAGGTGCCACCTAGAGGGATGTTGGGGCCATGGGGGAAAGTTGGCCTGGGCTCTGCCCAGGTCTGGGAAGCTGTGTGAGGTGGGGAGTCACAGAATCACAGCACAGCTGAGGCTGGAGGCACCTCTGGGTCCCTCTGATCCAACCCCTGCTCCAGCAGGCCTCCTCCTTTCCCAGCACCATGTCCATGCAGTTTTGGAGACTCCACAACCTCTCTGGGCAGCCTGTGACAGTGTCCCACCATCCGCACGGCACAGAAGGGCTGCCTGGTGTTCAGAGGGAGCCTCCTGCGCTCCAGTTTGTGCCCATTGCCTCTTGTCCTGGCACTGAGCACCACTGGCGAGAGCCTGCTTCTGTACTTTGCAGCCTCCCTCCAAACATTTCTAGGCACTGATGAGATATCCCCTGAGCCTCCCCTTCCCCAGGCTGAGCAGTCCCAGCTCTCTCGGCCTCTCCTCACAGCAGAGGGGCTCCAGGTCTTTGCTTATTTCCATAGCCCTTTGGGGGACTTGCTCCAGGTCTCTTATTCTGGGGAGTCCTGAGTGGGACCCAGCCCTCAGGGGGTGGACTCAGCAGTGCTGAAAGAGGGGAAGGATCACCTCCCCCCACCTGCGGGTATTATTTTCCCTAATGCAGCCCAGGGCACCATTCCCTGCCTTCTTTGTCCCGAGGGAGGGCCGGTTGCTGCCTCAGGGTCAGCTTGGTGCCCAGGCTGCTTCCAGCTGGGTGCCCCCAGCACATCCTGGGGCAGGGGTTGTTCCTCCCTGGGGGGAAGGACTCTGCACCTCTCTCCCTGGGGAACCTCAGGTGGATCCTACCAGCCCATTCACCCAGCTTGGTGAGGTCCCTCTGGTTGGCAGCAGGGCCCTCTGGTGCATCAGCAATGCCACCCCATTTTGTGCCAGCTGTATACTCACTGAAGGTACACTCTGCCCCTTCATCCAGATCATTAATGAAGTTGTTAAACACGTTTGGACCCAGAGCTGACCCCTGGGGCACACTGCTAATGACCCTCCAGGGGTGTGGCTGTTCAATCCACCTCAGTCTGCCCATCCAGCCCATACTTCAACAGCTTCTCTATGAGGATCTTATGGGGGACAGTGCCAAAGGCCTTACTGAAGTCTGGACTGACAATGCATGGGAGCAGCCCCGCGTGTTTTCCCACACAAGGTCCATCTTTTGTCATTTGTGCCCTGTGTCTGTGCCAGGCAGCTATCTCGCCCTTTCCAGCACCCAGGCGATTTGGGAACGCCAGCTCTTGGAAGATGTCCTTGTCCTGGTGCCCCCACAAGGTCCATTGGGCACTGCATGGGGCGAGCACCCTGCTCCCTGCAGCACTGGGCAGTGCTGAGGGGATGGATTTTGCTTCCTGTGGCTGGGGCCATCGTTCTGTCCCCTTTCCCCTGAGTTCCTGTCATCATCATAACCAGCCCTTACCTGGGACATGGAAGCAATAAAATCTTATCGGCTCAGGAGCAATACAACAAGCATTTCCGTCTTTGCTGCCTTTTGCAATGTTTATTTCTGGATAACAGGAGTGGTTGGGTGCTTGCCTCTCTGCAGAAACAGCAAATGTCAGCTCTGTGCTGCTGGGAGGCAAATGTGCTGCCGGCAAATAACACAATGAATCATGCACAGGGCAGATAAGGAGTGAGCAGGACCAAAGGCAAAGGCAAGGACACAGCTGTGGGCAGGACCCAGTTCAGTGCCCTGTGCAGGTCAAGGCAGAATTTGCAGCCTGCTGGAGTCACAGCCTGACACCCAGAGCGCACAGGACTTGTGCTGGTGGGACAGCCTGGTGTCTGGGAAGGCGCTTGGGAACGGCGATCCCTTTATCCCATTATGGAAGGGAAGAGAGGGATGAGGAGGGGAGAGGAAAGGAGATGTACCCTGTGGAGAGGCATGGACCACCCTTCTGGCTCTGGATTGCTCAGTTTGTCTTTCACCTCCAAGGCCATCAGCTGAGCCCAGACAATGGGTATTTAGGAGAGCCAGCTGGGACACCACAGAGCCTTGCATGCCCTCAGGCTGCCAGACCTGGCAGGGACCCTCCTGGCTATTGGTGACCATGGTCAGACCCAGCACTGGAGGAAGCACCCGGCCACATGCCTGTGGCCTCAGGCTGGCGGTCTGGCACCCAGGTCCTCCGTGGCCTGGCTCGCTCTGCCCGGCCCCACGCTCCGGCTGGTGGGTGCAGGCCGGACCTGTAACAGGCGTGGCGGTGCGAGGAGGCAGATCGGCATGGCTGCGGCGTGTAGACTCATCTGAAAACCTCCTGCAGTGCCTCTCCTCATGTTTGGGGACAGTCCCATGGGGCAGCCACTGGTTCTTCTGTGCCCTGGAGGTTCCTGTTCCTACACGCGCAAGAGCAGGAGCAGGGCAACGAGCCCCAAGGCCAGTGTGAGGGTGATAAAGGCGACGGCCGCAGCCCACAGGGAGGGAGCCTGCCCCTTTAGCAGCCCCGGAGCCTCCGCCGGGATCATGTTGGTGAGGTTCAGCATGTAGCCCAGCGTCCAGCCCACATCGGCGCTCCCTGCCTGCACGAGGAGAGGGGACACTGAGTTAGCATTGCGCTGCCCCTGTCCCCACCCACCGGCCAGGTTCGCCGTTCACCTTCATCTGGAAGACGATGTTGTTCCAGCTGCTCTCGTTGAACTTGTAGGCATCAAGGAGGAGTGTGAGGATGTAGTTGGCGTTGGCGCAGTATTTGGGCAGCCTCTCAGGGTTCTCTTCAGGGTAGCTGGAAGAAAGCTGGGAGGGGGTGTTTAGAGAGTAAGGGAAATTATTTGCAAGTCATTTCCATTCAGGGACAATGCCCTGCTCAAGGGTCAATGGCTCCACAACCACCAGCATGCAAAGAGACTTCAGGGCTATACGGGTGTTTTGGTTTTGTCCACAGAGGGCAACTCCTTTGAGGAGGTTTTAATCCCCACATGAAAGTACAGAGACATACTGAATGGAGTTTCTCTCAGTCCAAATGCTCCCATTTTAGCCTCCTTGTGCAAGGGGCTCCTGCTCTCTGCCCTGTGGTGGTCCCACCACACCTTTTGACCTTACTCATCCCCGTTTGACGCCTCCCCAGCAGCTGAATCCTCTCACCCTCCCCCAGGTCTCCATCCCCACCTCCATCCCAGCTCCCGTGATGATGGGGACATGATGCTGCTTTGACCTGCCCCTTTCCCCATGTTGTATGGGCAAAAAGGGCCCCTGAGGGTAGCTTCAGGATGGTCCTGGCTCCCACCCAGAGCCCAGGGATGGCTCCACTGTGTAGGGCACAGCTCAGCAATCAGGGAGCCTCTCCCTGGGGCAGTCCCCCCACCCATTTTCTTGTGCAGCTGCCCCAGAGCAGCTCCAATCATGAGGAACATACGTCCTCCCAGCTCCTTGTGCAGAAACGCTCGATGGTCTCCCTGACGGTAGCCAGCGACTGCCCCTCGGTCAGGTTGAGAAACTTGAAGTTATAGTAAAAAGCAGAAAAGGCCTGAAAGGCAAGAGGTACAATTGCTGATGTGTTACCGTGAGAGAACCCCCCAGGGGGAGCTGCCCTGTCTCCCCCAGAGCACAACTGCCTGCAGGGGTGGCTTCACCAGGTCTGTCCCACCCTTGCACAGCCCTAAGCATCGCTGTCCCTGTCCCAGCAGAGATGATGGCTGGGGCTCTGTGTGCCTGCCCTTTTTATTTTTACTGAAAACTTATTTTTGACTAAGCTCCTGTCTTATTAAAATGGTCCCATGTGGAGCTCTGGCTGGAAAACCCACCAGCAGCAAGCCCTGGTGTGCCCTGAGGCACCAGCAATGTGGGTGCTTCTTGCTGTGGGGAGGTGACAGTGGCACAGGGCACAGCCTGACAATGTAGTGCCCGGGGAACACGTGCAGCTGAGCAAGTGGGGGGACAGGGTTTGCCTTACAAAGAACTGCCCGCTGATGGGGGGCTGGTAGACGCCATCGAAGGTGCAGTCCTGGCTCTGGCCACACGCGGAGAAGTTGAAGAGCTTCCTGATGGCAACCAGGCACCCACTGGCATTGCCCCTGCCCTCCAGGGTCACATTTCTGTCACTGGGGGACAGGCGTGGGTCACTCGTATTGGTGCAGGGGCTGGTGTGGAAGGAAGACAGCGAGATGGTTTCATTGTAGTCTTTGGGGTAGCAAGGATGTTCGACTCGTGTGCTGGAGGATGACTCCTGGGAATAGCAAAATTCTGTGATTTGAAGGCTTCAGCCTCCTCCAAACCTCTTGGTGGGCATCCTGGGTGGCTTCCCTCCAGGACCATGGTGCAGGCATATCCCACCTCCACAGCAGGGAATGGCCCTCACGCTGTTTAATCCTGGTCTTGTCTGCCTGCAGTCCCAGCCTGAGCTTAGCACTAGTTCTTCCCCCTGCTTTATGAAGCTCCAATCTGCATGATACCCTCCTCCCACGGAGGCAGACAGACACCGCAGACCCAGTGAGCTGCTCTATGGTCTGGGACACACAGACTCTCTACCCCAGCTCTTACTCCAGCTCCAGCATCAAGGGACACCACATAGGACCTTCCTGGCTATGCAGCATGAACAAACCTCAGGCAAGGTGCAACTCCATGAAGACCCTCTTCCCCTCTGACCTTCCAAAAGTGTCCTGAGCAATGTCTCTGGTTGTCTTTTCTCAGGCCCACACATTCACAGAGTAGTTGGGGCTAGGGGGCAGCTATTGGACTCTGTGCCATCCCCCTCCTTAAAGCATCACCAACCAGATCAGGTTGGTCAGAGCCTTGTCCCAAAAAGTTTTGAATGTCTCCAAGGGTGGTGACTCCACAGCATTTCTGGGTCCTATTCCAATATTTGGCTACCCTTTTGGGTGAAAAAGTTCTGCATCTGGTCAGAAGCTCCCATGTTCCAGCTTGTGGCAATGTCACTTTGCACCTCTGAGAAGAGTCTGATCCTGCCTTTTCTGCACCCTCCTGCAAGGCAGATGCATATAGGCAGAAGATCTTTCCTGATCCTCCCCTTCTGGTGCTTCACATGCTCCTCCCCACACCTCCCTACCCATTTCTGTACCTGCTCTCAGTCCCTGCTGATGCCTCTCTGAAAAAGCATCATCTTTTCTTTTTTTATATGTTAACAAGCCTGTGCTTGGTATCCCGAGAGTAGTCTGATTACCCCCCTGTTCCCCTCTCACCAGAATTAACTCCTTTGCCAGGCGCTTCACCATCTCATTCTGCCCGTAGCAGAGGTAGCTGTGTGTGTAGATGTTGTAGTTATACCCATACAGCATGAACCTGGAGGTTTCATTCCAGTTTATAACTGAACCTTTGGGGATAAAGCTGATCTGAGTTGATGCTCCTCCAAGATCCAGTGCCCCCAAAATGTTGGCTGCCTCTGGACGGACCCATGTGTGTGCTTTGGGGGAGTACTGCCAAGACAAACAGGAGAGGAAGAGGAGTGGGATACGGCTGCAATTACTTGCCCTGAGCAAAATTGTCATCCATTTAAATCAGTGGGGTTTTGTTACTAAATGTGTTGGGTGTGGTGTCTTAGCTGTCTCTTTCTGTGCATGAGGTCTCACTGCCTTCCCAGCTCAACCAGCCTGGATGTTTCTCAGAGCCAGGAGAGAACAGAGGTTGAACCGTCTGATGGTCAAGACATGGACTCTGGGCTCAAGGTCGCTTGTGCCCCACAGAGGGCTGCAGGGGACCTGACTTGGAGGGGGTGGACCTCTGCTCTTCTGGAGAGATGGCTGTGGGCTATCAGAGCCAGGGGAAGGACAGAAAGGCTCCGTTAGCCAGCACTGTGTGCAGCTGTGGCAGTGCGGGGAGCGAGGACGGCAGGAAGCAAGTTTGGCTCCAGCCTCCTTCAGAGTGACATGTGGAACCCAAGCACAGACCTCCCAGTGCCACCTTCCTGGGGCATCGAGGGAAAATCTCGTCAGGAGCAAACTGTCTCTGTTGGGCTGTATGACCCCTAAGAGACCCCATGTCTACGTGGTGCCCACAGTTTTTATCAGGAACACCCCCATTCCTGATTTCTTGCCTCTTTCACTGGGGGCAAGTCAGAGGATAACTGGCTGCTGCCTCCAGACCAGTGCTGAAAGCCATTAACTCAGACCCTTCCTTCTGTGCTATCAAAAGAATGGGTGTTTTGCCTGTCTCCCACCTTGGTGAAGGACTCCAGCAGGTAGTTGATGGTGATCCAGCCATAAGCTCCCTCCTCTTCTCCTGTAATGATCCGAGCCCCACGGAAAGCCACAGGGTACTCTTGCATGGTTTTAGCGATTTCGGCCAGGATCTGGTCTGCAGCTGAGCTGTTCCGTAACCTAAGAAGGATTCAAAGGTCAGGACCCATACCCAACTACATCAGTACTGCAGAGGAAACACAAGAAACAGTTTGCCTTTTCACTTGAGCTTTTTGCAACAGGCAGATTGTGTGAAATGGTGTTTCCTGCTACATAACTTGTGGGAGCAGTTCACACAGCTTCTGCTGCCTAAATCCTAACTGTCCCACCATCTTGGCGCAGAATCACAAATCTAAGAGCCGTATTGACCTCTTCCTTCCAGTGCAGCTTGAGCCCAGTCACATAGTGGTTTGCCACCCTTTGCTACTCAAGTATCTTCATGGTGTTGAAGGCCAGAGGGGACCTTCAGAACAAGCTCATCTAATGTGATACATAACATAGGACATCAGAAAATCATGCAGTTATAGTACTATAAGAAGGGTTTAGGTTGGAAAGGACCTTAAAGGACCATCCAGTTCCAACCCCTGCTATGGGCAGGGACCCTTCCCACCAGGCTTCAGCCCCATCCAGCCTGGCCCAAGGCACAGCCAGGGATGGGGCACCCACAGCTCTTCTGGGCAGCTTGGGCCAGAGCCTCACCACCCTCATTGCATGGAATTTCTTCCTTATATCTAATGTAGACCTACCCTTTTTAGTTTAAAGCCATTCCCTCTTGCCCTATTACTCAACTCCTTGACAAAGAGTCCCTCCCCAGCTTTTCTGCAGCCCCCTTTAGACACTGGAAGGCCTCTATAAAGTCACCCTGGAGCCTTCTCTTCTCCAGACTGAACAACCCCAACTCCCTCAGTCTGTCTCTGTAGGAGAGGTGCTCCAGACCCTTGACCCTCTTGATGTCTTCCTCTGGACTCCAGCAGGTCCATGTCCTTCTAGTGCTGGGGGCCCCAGAGCTGAACGCAGGGCTCCAGGTGGGGTCTCACAAGAGCAGAGCAGGGGGGCAATCACCTCCCTTGCCCTGCTGGCCACGCTGCTGTTGTAGCAGCGCAGGACACAGTTGGCTTTCTGGGCTACAAGCTCACACTGCTGGCTCATGTTTAGCTTTTCATCCACCTGCACCCCCACTCCTCCGAAGGGCTGCTCTCAATCCACTCATCACCCAGCCTGTATTTGTGCTTGGGACTGCCCCAACCCAGGTGCACAACCTTGCATTTGGCCTCATTGAACTGCATGTTGTACACATGGGACCACCTCTTGAGCCTGTCCAGCTCCCTCTGGGTGACATCCTTTCCCTCCAGTGTGTCCACTGCATCACTCAGATCACTGTCATTTGCTACTTGCTGAGGGTCACATATGACCACCCACTGACCCCCTGCCAAAGCCAGAGCTGGCTGCTGAGCTCAGGGGTCTGTCAGGAAGGTGCCAGGCTGGATTCAGACCTCTGAGTGGGGCAGGTGTCCTGGGACTGTGGGTTTGTGCTCGCTCTCTGAAGCGAGTAAGCTTCAGGCTATGACCCAGCTCCTTCCCTGGAAAGGGATCAGATTACCAGGGCACAGAAATAATTTTAGAAATGTGCAACTGTAAAAGCAAAAACCGTGAAATGAAGGTTGATGTTTGAAGAGAGCTAATATTGGATGGGGAAAGGTCAGGACCCACAAACCCCTTTGCCTCCTGCCTCTGCCCTGTTTCCCACCAGCACCGATCCATCTAGGCATATGGCTCATCTGGGCAGATGCAGAACCCTCCTGGGCTGTGGGGTCCCAGGCTGCCAACGGGCATCTCTGAGCAGCCTCTCCAGACCAAACACCCAGGACAGCTCAGCCACCTGTGTGTCCCCACTGGTCTGGCACCTCCCGCTCCCCACGGCCTGGCTCAAGGCAGCAGGAGAGCTGAGAGCAGGAGACGATGCTGTGCCACTGCCCCGTCAGCCCCGTACCCCACAGTAGTACCTCAGTAGCCTCATGCCTGCTGTTGCTCCAAGGTAAACTGGGACATCTCTCTGCTTCTCAGCGGGAACGACCTTCAGGGCTTTATCCAGGCACTCCTTTAGGGAATCACCGGCTTTTAGGGGATTGTTGGCATAGCTTGATATGCCTGGCCCTGGAAGAGAGTCAGGCTGGGACAAGCTGATGGGAAAGAGTTGAAGGAACAGGAGGATATAGGGCAGTGTCATCTGTCACCTCTTGGAACAACAGGTGTTTTGTCAGGGTCCCCTGGTCCTGCAGGACCTGGCTCACCCAGGTCTCCTCTTATGCTCCTCCACCTCTGAGTACTGGCCCACTGCACCTGTGCTCCCAGCCAAGCCCCGAGTGGGCATTTAACACTTGACCATGTTTTGTTACTGGGTCCCAGGCGGAGGATGAAACTCCAGAGGAGCTCCAAGACACTTCAGTCCCACCAAGTGTTTGGGCACTACCTTGTGCTGAGGGCCCCCAGCCATGAGTGAAGCCACAGTGGAGTTATGGGCCCCCTGCCTGCAGCCAGGTGACACCGTGCCAGCAGTGACAGCCTGCAGAGGGGGTGCCCAGCTTGGGCAAAGAGCAGGAGAGCAGGTCACCCCACCTGCCCTGTGAGCCCATGCCCAGGGGATACTGACCCTGGACGTCGCAGGACAAGGTCTGGCTGACCACACCGGTGTCATTCTCCTTGTCTGAGTCCCACTCGTAGACAAACAGAGAGGTGTGGGATGAGCCTGCATCGAACACCATCCCGTACTGGAAGGAACAACCAAGACGTCATGCTGGAGGGAGGAGCAGCCTGCCCTTGTCCCTGCCAGGGTGCTCAGCCCCGAGGATGCCCCAAAAGCACCACTGCAAGGCGGTGAATGTACCCCAGACAGAGCGCAGCAGTGAAGGACACATCTGCCAGCACATGGCATGGCATCTCTCCCTGAGGGGCTTTTAATTGCCTCTGCTGAGCTCTGTTCAACAATGCCAGCTCACACAAGCATTCTCTTGGTGTTTTCCTCATGCTTTCTTATTTTCTTTTTCTGTTAAATGCCTTTTGTATCTGCCCTGCCCCACCTCGGGGCCAGCAGCTCCCCATCCGCCTGCTCCCCCCCTGCTGCACCCAGCCCCACAGAGCCACACCTGTCCCGGAGCACCCAGCCACGTCACCCTCCCCAAAAAGCACTCTGGCTCCACTGGGACCCTGCACCCCTCTTCCAGCAGCCTCAACAAGATGCCAGGCTGCCAGGGGACAAAGGCCACATGGAGGGACTCTGCCCTACCCACCCGCTTCTTCATAACACATCAAGCACGCAGCAGGTTCCAGAGAAGGCTTCCCTCTGCTGCCTGGCAAGGAGTCTGGCCCCAGCCTGCTGTCAGTTGTTTCTCACTGACTTGCAAGCTCTTAATGCCATGCAGGAGCCATGATATGGCTGTGCTTGCTGCCCCGCAGGCAGGGCATGGAGACGCAGCCTCAGATGAAGGGCAGGAGCCAGCCAGAGGCAGCCCAGCATGCAGTGACCTGACTCCCATATGCCCAGGCTGTATTTCTTCTGCCTGCAGCTGAGAATGAAAGTAAAATGCCCACCCAGCTGATACACAGCAGGTGCCAGCACCCTCTTCACTCCTAACCCCGAAGACTAGCCGTTGTCTCTGCTCACCTCCCCAGGGTGGCTGCTGAGGGACCCTCTTATGGCCTCACCTTGACCGTGGGTGGCAGGGCAACATCTTCAATCTTCACCAGGCTGAGAACAAGGGCGATGATGGAGAGTGTGACCAGGACCCCGAGGAGGGTGGTGGTGAAGAGCTTTTTGTTAGCAAACATTGTGGGAAGGCGCCTGCAAGCACACAGAGGAGAAAGGTGGTTGGACACGTCCACCTGGTCAGCAAGAATGAGGAGAGCACCCACAAAAGTTCTCCTGGGGGTGACACTATCTCAAACTCAAAAGTCCTGGTGCGTAGTCAGGTCTTTCCTTGAGAGCAGCAATATTAGGAAAAAAAAACAGTGGAGCTGAGGATAAAGGAGCCTGTCCCCAGAAGCCTGGCACAACCATGGGGGTTCACAATGGTCCTCCAGGTCCCACAGCCCCTCCAGCCCAGCTCACTGATGTGGGAAGGATCAGGTCCAGGAAGAAGAAAAGAAACACTGCACCAAACAGAGAAGGACATGGGAAATTCCAACAGACCCCACTGTAAGATACTGTAGAAGGGAAAAGTGATTTTATTTTACAATAAAGTTCAGCTCACCTGTTAGTTCAGGAGCTGGCTTGTGAGTCCTCACTGTGGCTGTGGGCTCCTCCACTGCTGGCACCAAACCCAGCTTGGGCTCACCTTTTATATCCTTTGGAAGTGGACACAGGTTGAAGGTCTTCTCAACCTCATTTTGCCTCAAACCTCATCAGCCTTAAGCAAAAGTCATGTTTGATTTATGTGTGTATTTATGGCTCAGCCTCCTTCTGCATCTTCCTGACAACTTATCCTTGCCCAGGTAGTTCCTCCTCCTCATTTGAATGAAATCACGCATAGGAGTCCTGCGGCTGTTGGCTCATGCCTGTCTTTTAACCCATTTAACCCTTATTCCCCTGCTCCTCTGGTGCTTTTACACACACATTTCTGTTCTCTCCTTGCTCTGACCATTCTTAATCCTTCCATTACAAGTCTCTACAAGGTCTTTAAGAGGTGAGAGGGATGTTTCCAGTATCCACTGCTCTGCAACCACACACAAAGTGGAAGGTGACTTGATTAGAAGTTTTATTAAGATGAGAAGGATTATTACACTGGAAGAGGAGGGGGGCCCTGCCAGGGATCTCAGCAGCATTCGGTGAGCTTTGCCAGAGGAGACACAAGAGCCCAGGAAGAAGGAAGTCTGCTTAGCCTGTCTGGGGCTGTGGTCACCCCTTCCTTGTGTGTGACTCGGCTATCACAAGACTGATTGCAGCAGGACTCAGTTCCCAGCTGCCTTATCTCAGCTGAGTCAAACAGAGAGTTGCCAGGACGGGGGAGCTGTCGATGCATGATTCAACTTTCCCAGAGCACCCTTCCCTGTGGCTGGAGGGGTGGTGGTTTTGGGGGCCCTGCTGTGTGCACTGAAGCCAAAGCAGCACCCTACAAAACGGGAAGCTTGGCCATCCCCTGGGTCCTCTGCTTCTGAATTCAGACCTTGAGGCCAGTCACCCTTTGGCAGCCTCCTTTGCACTGGTACATGCTGCTGGTGGGCTGCGTTGAGCCCAAATGGTGCCACTACTCCTCTGCTCCTATCTCCACCTACCACACACCCTTTGGACTCAGGCAGTTTCTCTGGAAGAGGGTGATTGAGTGTCTGCTTCCTTCCTGGATCTGACATCCCCTGCTGTCTGCACAGCCTCCAGGCAGGGCTTTCCTGAGCAGAGGGGACTCATCCCCAGGCAGGACAGAGAGGCACTGCCCCCAGCTCCTCCATGCAGTGCTCTGCACCCCCACACACCAGACCCTCCATCTCCTGCCCCCGAGCAGGGCTGAGTGACTCCTCAGGCTGCTTTTCCTGGTCGATCAGTAGGAAATACAAAGTTCCAGAGGTCACATAACAACATCCATGTGGGCACAAGGGCAGTGAAGGACACACCTCGTGGGCCCACGCTGAGGCAGCGGTGCATGGCTGTGGTGCACGGCAGGGCACCCTGGGCTGTGGGGAGCAGGGATGGGTGGCAGTGCCCCACATCTGCACCCAGCCTGGTGCACGTCGCGGCAGGGAGCTGGGACGCAGCTGGGGCCACACTCCAGGCGCAGAGCCTTGCGGTGCTGTCGTGTCCACCAGCACAGCTTCTGAGAGCAGAGGACACCTTGTGAATGTGGTGAGCAGGGTTACACATTCAAGTACATGGGATGTGTGCCACTGCAGGGGCATGTGGCCCCGTGGTCCCACCCATTGTCTTCAGCACAGGAATCTGGTCCCGGTCCCTCCAGGAGCCATGGTCACTCCAACGGGGCCTTGGAGCAACCTCCCCAGAGGAACCCAGCACCTTGCACCCATGAGTGGGGCCAGGACACATTCCCCTTCACCTGCTTCACCCAGTCATTCACCTTCCTCTTGGAAGGAGAAGTGGATGAGTCCTGGGAGGAAATGAGCACGAGCGAAGGCAGGAGAACCCGTTCCCTGGCACTTTCCCTGAGCAAAGAGCCCGTGTGAGTGCTGGGGCTGGCAGGGCTCGGTTGGGCTGCAGCTGGGGAGTGGGCAGCTGTCAGCACAGGCTCTGGGCAGGTGGGCACAGGGCAGGACAGGGGCTTTGCTGGGAGAGGCAATGCCATCTTTAAATAGCTCAGTTAAAAGATCCAGTTGCTTACATTAAATAATCCTGAGCCAAGTCACGAGGAAATTTATTGACAAAACTCTCCCTGCAGAAACTTCAGGGAACAGAGGAAGGTGCAGAGCCCAACTGGGGCCAAGTAAAGGCTTGCTGCAGACCCCTTCCCAAACCTGCATCGTGTCCCCAGCATGCATCACACACGATGCACCCGTGCCTGCTCCCTTGGTGGGTTCACTTTCAGCCTGCATGAACAAATCAGGTAATTACCTCAGCTTTTACCTCCTTTGGGCTGGGCACTGGCCCATTTTCTTCCTCCTTACTCCCCAGGAGGCACAAGGCTGGTTCCCCTCCCATCTGTGCTTGCCCCACGTGCAGCACTTTGCTCCTTCTCATGGGTGTCACTGTCCTGGCCAGGCTCTGCCAAGGTGACAACAGCCCTATCTTCATGCCAGAGAGTTACTGGGTGATGCCACTTGAAAGGGTGTCTGCCTGGGAAAGCACGGGCTGGGGCTGCCCGCACACCCTCGAGTGCTCTTTCCTGGCGCTGCTGAGCCCCAGCCTTGTTTGCCTTCAGGGATGTGCTGTGAGGAGAGCTGAATGTGCTGTTTGCTCATAACTGGAGACGTGACCTAAAGGTTACATTCTTCTTGCTGCAGGCTGACAGATCTGTTGTTGGGAGGTATTGAAAGAGAACATGCACACACCTATTGACATGCATGTCTTTGTAGTTGTCCCCAGCCCTCCAGGTGACTCTTTGAGACCCAGAAGGAAGTTGCCGAGCTGCTGGAGGCTCAGCATGGTTCAAAGCCCATCCATGACTGCCAGCAGCTGGCACAGCTGCTGTTTGTGAAGTGAGATCCCCTCGGGTACTAACATCTCCCCTGGGCCTTCCTAAAGGACAGGATCCTGGGGGAAGGAGATCCTCTCATTTCCCCGCCAGGCAATTCCTGCACCAGTGGCCACCCCAGCTCTGGCCACAGCAAGTGCTGGTGCCTTGTGCCTGGCTGAGCTGCTCCGCTCACTTTAGCTCCTCTTTCCCCTCCCAGAGGCTCCTAGGCCTCACTGCAACCTGTCCTAAGGAGGAACAACTCCAGCCATCCCTCCTCATCTGACTCCATCTGGACTGGTGGATCCGGGGACGTTTGCAGCTGCCTGTGGGATGCACACCCCTCATCCCTGCTGTTTCCCGCTGGCAGATAGCCGATCAGACCTTTCCTTCCTACCTACCATCTTTCCCTGAGTGTATAATTAATAAACATGCCCTGATTGCCACAACTGTGCCTGTCTTGGAGCCACCTCTCAGCTGTGGGTTCAGAAGCTCTGGGCTGGGGATGGGCACCTGGAGCTGGGTGCTGTGCCAGCCACACAGTGTGGGCACCCCAGGCTGTTCCCCCTCCCTGCTGCTGTGTCCTTGGTGAGGGAAAATCCATCTGGAGGCACGGATCTGCTCCGGCTCACATGAGTCTGGGGGGCCTGGCACGGTGGGGTCCCCTTGTGCCACCCTCCCAGCATGCTCGCAGACCTCACTGAGCTGCACAGACCCCTGTAGAGCCAGCAGAGCAGCTCACCAACAAAGTCCTGCCCTCCAGGTGTCCCTCCCACCAGCCACTACTTTTTCCATCTCTGCACAAGCCTCTGAATTAACAAGAGCCACACAAGAGCATCCTAACATTGAGGTGCCCTTGCAGTGTTCATGGGTGCCTGCAGCAGCCACACACAAGCGGAGCTGTTGCTCCTGTCTCAGAGCTGCTGCTGGGGGACGTGCTCGGGGCTGCAGCATTACCCCTGATCACAGCACTGTGAGCTGCTGCTCCTGGTAATGGGTGAGATCAGAGATCAGGCAGGAAGGAGGCATCCAAGCTAGGTACCATCCAGGGTATTTCCTTATGAAGAAACTGCTGCTAAAATTAGGGAGAGGAGGGGAGGGGTATCTGTTTAATCTGTCAGCAGTTATTGGTTGTAATAATCACGGACCTCCCTACCCTAGACCCCAGTGTGGTTAGCTGCACAGGAAACCTTCCCACCCCCCTGCTGCATGCTGCTTCCCAAAAGTCCCATCTTCCAGCTAAACACTTGAATTTCTGCCAGGCGCTGAGCTGGGGCCCTGTGTGTGGGCTGGCCCTGGTGCTGAGCGTCCTGTGGCACTGGGATGGGGCTCAGTGCAACAACACCTGCATCCTGAGACTGATGTTATCAGTGAAAATACCAGGACTTTGATACCGAGGGGGCAGCTGGTTGAGCACCAGTGCTGTGGTGATGGGCTGGGAGCTGTGTGCTGTGGAGCAGAGGAATGGGCTGTGAACCATGTTGAGGGATGCTCCCAGAGGTCGGGACTGCTCCCTGCTCACGGCTGCCTTGCCAGGAGGTGAGAGCAGGATGTGGTTGGGTGTCTAGGATCTGGCTCACCAGAGCCCCAGCCACAGGCTCTCCTCTGGCCCTGGGTGTCCTGAAGCTTTTTCTTTCCTGAGAACAGAGAAATGAGGCTGAAGCACCCTTAGGGCAGGATTTTCCCTTTCACCTGTGTCACAAGTGCTGGGAGACAGCATGGAAGGAGGCTGAGGTGAGCTGATCTGGCAGGGTTTGATTTCCTTCATTCAACATTCAACAGGGCCATAAGGAAACAAGCCAGAAGGTGGAACGATGACGTGGTGGAGGTTTCCCTCAGCATGCCTGTAGGCTATCTGCGGGAGACCAGGAATCTCTTGGGCCCTGGGAGGTCTCCCTCCAGCTGCCAAACTGGTTTGGACAAGGGCAGCTGAGTTGTGATGGAGCTGCTCCCCTGCCATGGTCCACGTCCCTCCTCCCCTGCTTGGTGGTCCCACATCACCAGGCGGTGCTGCTGCAGCACCTCGCTCTCTGCAGAGTCTCAGCAAAGCTTCTGAGCTGCTGCAGGGAGGGCACCATTTCTGCAACCTCCCATACAAACCTCTCCTCCTCCCTGTGCCACCCCACCCCAGCTGCTCCCCTCTGCACTGTCAGCCCTCACTGCACACTTCTCATCACATCATTCCAAGAGTGGTAATGCAAAATGGACCTATGCTTTCAACCAGAACTTTGCCAGCTTTAAATTATTCTATAAAATTATAGGTGGAGACCTAGGATTGTCAGTCATGAACCTGGGGACTGCAGCAGCCCAGAGCACCCATGTCAGGACAAAGACATTGGTGCTGTGTGCTCATAGGGTGACATTTTGCTTTTGCCCGTATTGGACAAGGACACCCCAATCCACCTCTGCATCCCATGATCCCAAAGGGTGAATGATCCATTGTTTTTTTCCTTTCCTGGATACCTTCTCCTGTTTGTTAGAACCTTCTGAAATCTGAAAGATGGCCCCAAGGACACGATCATCCTCTCCTAGCAGGGAGCCACCAGCATGTCCCTGTGCATCCTCTTCATCCCTTTGGCCAGATCACAATTATAAACAGTGCTGCAAGGCTGCCTTGTTTGAGCTCCAGGCAGCCCCACTCACTTGTACAAACCACTGAAAACAGCTGTGCAGGCTCCTTGTGACTATTTTTCTTACAGTTACAACCCAAAAGAGCAAAAAATCTAATAAAAATGAAGCTACAGGACTCTTTTATTTCCTGAGGGGGTGTCACTCATAAGAGAAGGATGCCACATTGGATTTGCATGGTTTCTTGACAAACCGAGATGAAACACTACTTCTCTCTTCATTTTCTTGGGACACTCCAATAACTTTTTGACTGCCTGTCCCAGTACTCCCAGCAGTTCAAAGCTGAGCCACCAGGGCTGCAATCTGCCATTTCCTATGTGGAGGTAAAACACATCCCAAGCACAGGAGCTTATTGAAAACAAAACAAAACTAATTTATGGGGATTCAGAAAGAGGTGGGAAGCTGGATGGCAGCAGGTGGGAGCCATGAGGGAGCCTGCAGGCAGGGCTCTGTGGTTGCTGCTGGCAGGGCTGTGCTGTGTTTCTCTTGTTTTCCTGGTAGGACAGAGCTGGTGCCAAGCCTCTTATCGTGGTACAGGGAATGTGCGAGATAGCTGACCACACTGATACCACATCCCAGGCAATAATTTGGTGCTGGGCTCTCACCACATGGCCCAGGTCCTGCTGGTGGAGGAAGAGACCAGAGGACCTGCCCTGCTGCAAACACTGCCTTTGCCACCCTAAACTGCCATCCTGGCTCTCCCAGGATGCAGGGATGCTGCAGCTGTGATATGCCGGGTGGCACCAGACTTCCCTTTAATGTTTGAGGGCCTTAAATAAAAGGGGAGGAAAGTAGAAAAGCAGACTGAGAGCACAGGATGGCGTGGGAACCACACCAGCAGTGGAGGTGGGCAGCGTGTTCCAGGCAGCTCCAGGGGCAGAGGAGAACCCGTGGAGATTTCTCCTTCAAAGCACAGAAGCTGCTCACAGAGCCCTGGTTATAGGGCCGGGACACTGCTGAGCAGCCTGCAGCAGGGGGGTTTCCAGCTCTGCTCTGCTTTTAGTGTCTCTCCCCACTGAAATGGCTGCTCAGGCTGCAGCTTCCAGCTGCGCCCAGCAGCCCACAGAAGCCCCCAGCAGCAGCAGCAGCAGCGGTGGGGTTGCAGAGGGGATGATCCTGCCCCAGCTGTGACTTGCCCTTGGAAGAAACTCCTGCACCACAAGGCACCGTGCAAACCTCTGGAGTGATCCAAGCATCAGAGCCAGCACAGAGAAGGCTCCCAGGCCATGGTGATTTGAAACATGTTTCAGCTAATTTAGCAATAAAAATCTAAGCTGCACTTGCAAGAATTGACATTTCCTTAAAGATATGCATGGATGAGAGCTGGATATGGAGTTAATGTTTTGGCTGTGAATCCTTTCAGCATGTGAAAGTTACCAAAGCCACGAGAAAAACCTGAATGAACGCACTGCTGGAGATGTGCATCAGAACCTTCCTTCGCTGAGTGGCACCCGCCCAGCCCATGGCCAGCAGCCATGCATGGGTGCTTGGGGTGCACCCAGCCTGGGCAGCCCCAGCCCCTGCCCGCAACCAGCAGCTGCTGGGTCCCTGCAGCTCAGCTCATCCCAGGGAAGGCCACAGAAACCAGCCGGGTTAATGATATGTTCTGGGCTTGCCAAAGTCAGCCACTAGCCAGGAAAACATGTAATTCCCACTCCTGGCAACCATGTATTGTCTATACCTCCCACACATGTGGTAAAGCAGGATGATCCTTCCTGATCTTGGTGCCTCACTCCTGACTCTACAAACATCTGAAAGCTGCTCCACCACCCCTGGTTTCCTTCCATGCATGCCTTGGCCACAGTCCGCCATCATTCAGAGCAAAGATGCAGGCACAGACTGGTGAGTGGGGTGTACATCCTTTGACGGTGGGAAGGGAGGCATCTAACCAACTCCTGAGCACCAAGGGGTGAACTTGCCCTCAGTTCTGGTCATAAGTATCCAAGGATTAAATGACAATGTCAGACAATCATCCAGTCATCCAAGGATTGACAACCAAGGATTCATCATCCAAGATGACAACCTACAGACAACATCTGGTATGGGCAGTGTGGGACAAGAGTCGGTGAGACTGGCCAGGGTCAGCTGGAAAGGGAACCACTCCAGTTAAGGGCTTCTTTCTGAGCAATTGATGGTTTTGCTTAAGCTGTCTTTTGCTGGCACATGTGAAAATGAATGGTTGAAAGAAATAAATCATCCAGGCTTGCCACCAGGATTGCTAATCCTCTGCAAAGAGCATTGCAAAAGGCTGGATAGTTTCAAGCACAGAGAGCATCTGATGGAGATGCTTTAGCAAAGGCTTTGTTCCACCCACAAACCCCAATCTCTGGGGTGAAAGAGGTGAGGCAGCCCTAAGGCAGGAGCTGCTGGGAGCCCCGGGTGCACGGCTTGGCACTACTGCTGCAGCCTGGCCAGGAGCCGCAGGACCTCACAAGGGCATACTTACAGGAGATGAATGGAGATATTTGAGATAGTCATGCTCAGCCTCAAAGCCCAAATGAAGTTAGGCCTTTTGTTCCCCTTGCCCTCAGGAAACACAGCAAGGGTCCAGCCCAAGCCTTCTTGGCAGACGTCGTTGTTCCTGATGCGAGTTCTGAGCACTAGGGCTGGACGGACAGACAGCAGCAGAGCTGCAGGACTGCTGGAGCCTGGTAGAGGTGAGGGTGGTGGTGGGGGTTGCTGGGTGGCTGAGCAGTGCTGGATAGTTCTCCCTCATGGCCCTGGTGCATCTTACCTAGGTTATTGGGGTTTTGTCCCTGTGAGAACTGGAGGTGGGAACAGGCTGACTAATGGCATCTTCATTCCCTGTTCCCTTGACCTTTCCACACTGACTTTGGGGCAGTTAGCAACTGCTCCCAGTTAGTGTCAAGACTTGGGCTTATTTCTGGGGCAGCTCCAGCCATCTCCGCATGGCAGAACCACTCTGGAGGACACAGCTCACCTCATGGACACAGGGCTCAGTCCTCAAGCTGTGGCCACGGCACTGAGGGTGCTCCACATCTCCCAGTTTGTCTGTGCCAAGCCAACGGCAGCCCTCAGCCATGTCCTTTGCTCATTCTCCCACACCATCCTCCTCATACACCCCAGAACGTGTGGCTGCTCATCTCACAGCCTTGCCCTCGGGCAGTGGCTTCTGCTCCCACCAGCCCTGGGCAAGGCAGGACGCTGCCCAAACCACAGCACAGGCATCCTGCCAGGGATGCAGCTCACAGCTCCTGACTGGGAGCCACCCAACGCATTGTGATGTTAAAGCCACAACCATACTGAAAAGGTGCTTCCTGCATCAAAATGCAGGTGGAGATGGAGGTCTCTGGCACCACCTATTCCCAGCTGTCTCATTTGGGACCCCTCTTATCCCTGCAGTACCTCTGGTCATGTTGGACATTCATCCCCGCTGTGTGTGAAGCCCAACTGAGGTGTCCCAGGCTGGGCTCTGCTCTGGAGATGCCATATGGGCATGACAGCCCCAGCCACGTCTCCCTCCCATGTGGTCATCCCCCCATGGAGGGGGGCAGCCAGGGCTGGTGTTGTCACTCCCACAGCTCCCCCACAGGGCCAGGAGGTGCCTGGGCTGCTGGGGGCTCCTTCCCCACACCCTCAGGTGCATGGTGCTGCATCTGCAGGACCAAACCGGGGGCATTCCCCAGCATGGGCTTTCCACCCAGGAGCTTCATTTGCTTTGGGAATGGCCCAGCTGGCAACAACCCACAGCTGCAGCAACAAAAATAAACCCAGGGGTTAGATTATTATCTTTGCCAGAGCATATCCCAGCATGATGAAAGAGCCTGTCAGCCCAAGCCCTGAGGAGCCCTCCTCCCTGAGCCAGGACTCCTGCACCAAGCTGGGAGAGGTGCCAGGGGCTGCCCCTCCAGCCCATGCTGGATGCACCAGGACTCCATGGGGGATGCTCCCAGAAGCTTCCACGGCTGGTCCACATCATCCTGGCCACAGGGACATGAAACCCTGAGAAGTTTTGCTGCAGGACTTGGTGCCCCTGGGCAGAGTGTGACTCCTTGGGGCAAGGATCAAGTCCTGGGAAGCAAACTGGCTGGTCCAGGCTGCCAGGTGAAGTCCACCGCCCCCCACTTCACAGGGAGCACTCACACCCCCACTGAGGGCAGCACCCACATGCCATGGCTCAGCCCTGTGCCACCCCTGTGTCCCCAAATGTACCTGGGAGCTTGCCTGGCCTCGGAGAGCAGGGCTGGGGGATGTGCAAAATGCAGGACAAGCTGCTTGCAGGTGAGCTCAGAGGCATGCGGGTGGACATGGCATTGTCCCCCATGTCACACACCACGCCCTGGTGACATGGCTAGCTTGGGTCTGACGGGCCTGGGCGAGCCCCACCACCGGGCAGCAGCAGGAAGCTGTCCTGCTCCTCTGCACAGCGTTACAGCGAGGCTGTGGGATGCAGTCACTTGTCTGATCTTTATTGGTGTGCCCCTTCCTCGGGTTAATTAGCTGGGAGAGCCCTGGGAGCCCAAAGGCAGCCTCCCATCCCCAGGGGGATGCAGTGAGTTCCCTCTCCTGACTCAGAGCCTCCTCCTGCTCCCTGCCCCTCCATATCCCACCATGGCCTCCATCCTGTTCAGCACTAGCCCTTGGCATCCTTCAGCAGACACCAGCAATGCCACCGCCTGCCCCAGCCTCACTCCCCCATCCTCACACCATCACCCCCGGCCCTCATCCGCCCTAGACCCACATGAGTGACCCTGTGGCTGCAGGTGACACAGTGCCTGTGGCCCGTGCACTCAGAATGACTTGTCACATTGTGGACACAACCACAATTTGGGGACACAGAGCATGGGGGTGAACCCAGCAGCATGAGTTGGAAGAGGACCAGAAGCAGTTGCCTGCTTCCTCCCAGGTGACGTGACCTTGGTGTGCCATAGCTTGACACGAGTGAGCCATGGCCGGCTCCGAGCAAAAGGACCAGAGGCGTGCTTGGGGACATTGTGGCTGCACCTGGCTGGCACAGAGCCCTGGAAAACCACATCACAAGGTGACACAGGAGTGGAGGAAACTGGTCCCTGTGCTCGAGTCCCGGCGCCACCTAAGGGTTTACAAGGAGTGAGCAAAATGGGTGCTCCTCTCCTGTGCTTTCAGTGCTGGATCCTAATGTCAGTTTAGCACAGGCCATTGAGAGTCACTGGGGACATCAATGCAGGTGCCACCTGACCGGAGGCTGGTGGGGAGCAAGGCACACCACACACCAGGGGCTAAGCCCCTGCATGGCCCAGTTGGGTAAACTGGTGTCAGCCAAGGGATCCTGCTGGGCCAGACACTGGCTCTCCCCCTACTTTTCCACAATGACTTGGATGAGACAGCATGAAAGAACAGCCTTCATCACTGTGTTGGATTTATGTAGCCAGGGTTTGGTAGTGGGGGTGGGGGGGGGGGGGCTGCAGGCGTGGCCTCTGTGAGCAGAGCCCAGCAGCTGCCGCAGGTCAGATCAGAGCCGGATCCAGATGGCTCCAAAAGGGACCCACTGCTGGACAGAACTGAGCCATGAGCGAAGCTGGTTGGGCCTCTGGGAGAACAGATTTTAGGAAGGGAAAACAAACAAACAAACAAAACAAAACAAAACAAAACAAAAAACAAACAAACAAAAAAAACCCACAACATTTTGCTACAGCAGGTGGGAGAGAGGAATAGGAACCAGCCCTGCAGCCCCCCAGGTCAGTGCAGCAGGAGGGCAGGAGGTGCTGCAGGCACTGAAGCAGAAGTTCCCCTGTGACCTGTGGAGAGGCCCTGGTGGAGAAGGTAGATCTTGGGAGAGCTCCCAAAAAGGGACTTGTGGTGGAGCAGTTTTCTCCTGACAGATGGACCTCATGGTGTGGAGCCCCAGGCCCCACTCAGCCAGGGCCCACTCAGCACCAGCAGGCCCAGCTGCATGAGTAAGGTGTGAAGAGCAGCCAAAGCCCACGCTAACCACTCCCTTCTGTACAGCAGCAACCTCCTTCTGTCATCCTGGGAACCCGTGGGCACAGACAGGCACAACTCCTGTGTGCGCTGTAGCTGCTCATCACGCCATGCAGACACAGCCTCTGGTCTCAGCCGTGCCTTGTGTCTGGCTGGTGCCGTCTGTCCACACCGCTGCACGTGTAGGCTGCCTCGTCCGCACGTCCTCAGCAGCTCCGGGTGGACCATGCAGGGCTGCGCTGCTGTGGTGGCTCAGGATTTGCATCCTGGGGACATCAGCAGCAATGACTCCACGAGGTGGCTTTCACGTCTACCTCAGCAGTGCTTTAGCTCAGGGGAACCCAGGCACTTGAGCTCTGCTGCCCTCAGATGGATTGTTTGGAGTCAGCCTGGTGATTTTTTTTTCCCCTTAACTTCTTAGTTTCCTTGCCATCTACTCAGAGCTAACAGTGGGAAATGAACTGATTCACTTTTCAGTCAGAAGTGCACTGAAGATAAAGCTGAATGATGAAAAGTGATCTCTTCTTTACGAACCTTCCCTGGGGAGCTCATCTGCTAAGGTCAAGGAAGCATCTGCTTGTGTCCTGAGAACAAGACAGCCTGCCAGCCATAGGGAAGAGAGAGGAGGCTCCCTCCTCCCTGGGCAGCTCTTGAGCACCAGGTCACTGGGGGTCATCATAAATCTCATCATAAATGAGTAATTGTTGTGAGGACAAGTGGCTTCACATCTCCAGCACATTTTATTTGTCTAGATTCAGTATCTATTATCTATTACCTAACATCGGTTATCTATTATCTATTATCTCCAGTGACCGTGGCTGAAAAGAAAGAGAATCATTGGGAGCTCCTAGTGCTTTACTGAATTACTGGATTATTAAAATGAATTATTTGAATTTACGCTCTTTGCTTATACTTGCTATCCTGGGCCACACTTCCCAGCCTGTGTGCCTACACCTGCTCACAGGGACTGCACACAGGTCCCCCTACTCCTACTCCTGGGCAAGAGCAGCCCCTGACCTCTCTTTCGAGTCCTATTCTGTGCAAATTCTCTCCTTGAAGCCTTCAGCTCCTGCCCTTAATCATCACAGTAATATTTGTGCACTCCTTGTGCAGGCCTCAGAATTTGTAATGAACGTTTTCCAGGATGAAGCATCAGGCACCTTGCTAAAGAAAGCTTTTTTGAAAGGGAATATCCTGTGAGATCTGCTCTGAATTTACACCACAAGTTTATACAACTAGCACACCAAAAAAAAAAAAAAAAGAAAGAAAGAAAGAAAGAAAGAAAGAAAGAAAGAAAGAAAGAAAGAAAGAAAGAAAGAAAGAAAGAAAGAAATTGGTTGATTTCTTAGGTAATTACAGATTTTCTAGAACCCAGGTATGAATCTGAAAAAGTCTCTTTTATGCAACCTGAGATGCATCCTAATTTCTAAGATCACAACGAAGTCCCACTCTGCAGCAGTTCTCAGCTCTTTTTTATTGCATGCTCTGCCAGCTACATCCCACCTCTTCTCCTGAATTTGAGAGCCCTTTATGCAGCAGTTTTCCATTTCAAGACCTTATCTCCATGAAACAGATCCTGAGAGCGCAGAGAGCACAGGGTGGTACCAGTGGGGTGGATGAGGCAGACACAGATGGGTGAGGGAGCAGTTGAGGCTCAACGGGAAGCCCAGGAGGTGTTTTGTTGCCACCATCATTACAGAGAGGGCTTGACAATTCATTCTCCAAAGGAGAACAGTCGTCTGGGGCTGTGCACCAAAGCAACATTCAACATCTCAGGGTGAGGGGCAGACCCAGGTTCTCAGCACCCTTGTGGTGGCTGTGACACTGTGACAGGTGACACAGAGGTATGTCTTTGGTGCTGGGAGCTCCCCACAACATGGACATTTAACACATCGATCCGTACATCTGGCTGAGTTACCCCTTGCCTTGCCCTCCCAGTACCCCATAGCTTTATGTAGGAAATGGACCTGCAATGCAAAGAAAAAAAATTACATTTCTGTTCAAAAACACACACATCAGTTCTCTCTGTCTCAGAGCACAGCCCCATAAAATCTCATCAGTACACTGAAGGCATCAAGTACCACTCAGGGGAAAGTTGGAAATAAATTAGTGTTGCTGTTGGTGACAACAGATCGATATAATTGTGGTCTCGGACAGGGTGGCACAGGCGACGCAGCAGCTACGGTGCTTCTGGCCAGCAGCAGCCTGAGGTGTGCGAGGTGCCTACAGCAAACAACCAGCCTCCACAGGACTCCTGTTGTCCCAGCAGCAGTTTTAGGTACAAATGCTTTCTAGTAAAACATAATAAATAAAACCAATCCTTCCATACACTTTTATTTTAAAATAAAATAACCGGCATACCAGACAGTGCCTGCACATTGCGATATTTTAAGACTAACACCAAGGACTACGTGAACCTGAAATAATGACGCTGCAAAAGGATCTTCTGCAGAAGGATATGTACAAAGCTATGTACAAGGTGACCGCACGCTGTCGCAAGCCCTGCCTCTCGCAGCACTGCACCCGCACCCAAAACCTCCCTCCAGAACCCAGGATGGGGGAAAGCCCCCGAGCGGCGCTGGGGTCCCCGCAGAGCCGGGGTGTGCCAGGCAGGGCTGGCGCGGGGCTGCGGGCTCAGTTCACGCGGCAGGCCCGGATCATGAGCAGCTGCAGGAGGATGAAGACGGGCGACATGATGAGCCCGTACCACAGCTCCCGCGTGTGCTCCACCAGCTTCTGGCACAGCAGCATCTCGAAGACGAACTTGAGGCTGAGGATGGTGAGGATCCAGAAGAGCCGCAGCACGGCCAGCCGCTTCTCGCCGTCCTGGAACAGCCGCACCGAGACGATGGCGGTGAAGTAGGTGCTGAGGCCGTCGGCGGCGAAGAAGGGGACGAAGACGACCCACCAGGAGAGCGCCGAGGCCTCGCTGTCCACCTTGAGCACCAGGAGCACGGAGAACACCAGCAGGGCCAGGCCGTGCAGGAAGATCTCGAAGGTGGCGAAGCCCAGCCACTGCACCAGCTCCCGCAGCGAGAACAGCATCGTCCCGGCCCCGGCCCCGGCCCCGGCGCTCGGGGGCCGCCGCTCCGGGCGCACCGGGAGGGCCCCGCCCCGGCTGCCCCGCGGGGCCCGGAGCTGCGGCGGCGCCGCGCGATGACGGCGGCGGAGGCGGAGCGCGGTGGGTCCGGGCTGGCGGCGGGGCCCGGGGGCCGCGGCTCTCCCCCCCCGGGGCTGGGCGGGCAGGGCCGGGGCGGTGGGGCCGGGACGCGGCTCCCTGCGCGGGGACTGCGCTGGAATCGGCAGCAGGGAGCGGCTGGGGCTGGGGACGTGCGGAGCGCGGGGTGAGGGCGGGTGAAAGGAGCCTGGGCGCGATGCGGTGCTCCCGGACCCTCCTCTGTGCCTTGGGAGCGGGGACGGGGGTGCAGCAGAGCCCGTGGGGCCCCTGCGGAACAGGGTGCTGGGACCAGGCGGGTGGCACTCGCTCAGCACCGCCCTGGAATCGGGGTCATTGAATGGCTCGGGTTGGAAGGGACCTTGAAGGCCGCCTGGTTCCAACCCCCTGCCATGAGCTGGGATGCCGCCCGCTCGGTCAGGTTGGAAAGAAAGCCCAGGTGCCCTGAATTGTGCCACTGTCACCAAACTGTTCAGCTATCCTCGTGCTTGCTGCTTGCAGTGTCAAACCCTCAAATTTCACCTGAACCCAGAGCTGCCAGCGCTCCTTTGAAGCCGGAGTAGGGTGCTGGTGTGATGCCCAGCCCCGAGCAGGTCCGACTCTGTCTCGGCTCCTGGTGATTTCTCTGGTTTTGTCTCTTGCAGATGGCAGAGCGGAGACTCCTCATTCTTTATGGCAGCCAAACTGGGACAGCTCAAGATACAGCTGAGAGAATAGGCAGAGAAGCCAAGCGCCGGCACTTCCAGTGCAGAGTAGAAGCACTGGACAGCTATGACGTGGTGAGTGGCTGTGTAGAGGGCTGCTCCAGACAGTTATGGTCTTGCTTCATCTCCAGCAAACCCATTTCTGGGACTCAGGCATCCTCCACCCATTCTGTGACCTCCTGTGTTTCACCACATCCCAGCTCTTTCCCCTTCCCGAGAGCAGCTTATGCTTAATTCAGCTGAAAATGTGAAAACTGAGCAATGACTCTTGGGATAGAGGCAGTGTTAGCTGGCACATGATCAGCCATGTCTTGCGTTTCTGCAAGGCAGGGAGCACCGAGGAGCTGATGCTGGGGGCAGCAAATGCTGCAGTGCCTGTAGAGGAGGCTGTGCCAGACGGGGCTGTGAGTTTTAAGCTAAATGGGGTCTGTCCTCAAGCTCAATGCAATTAGAGTGGCTGGGTCCAGACAGCTGGGGCATACCTTTGTAGGCTGCTGGCCTGAAGGTGCTTTCTCATGCTTGTTTGTGCCTGCAGGCAAACCTCATCAACGAGCTGTTGGTGGTATTTGTGTGCGCAACCACTGGCCAGGGTGACCCACCTGACAACATGAAGGTAGGACATGTTCTGTGCATATGGCTTTTATGTACCTGGCCTGTGACCTGATTTATTCTCTGGAGCAACTTGAGTGATGTTTGGGTTTTTTTTGGAAGGGGGTGTTTTGGGGCAGCACATGTCATCCTGCACGATGGTGTGAAATGGATGTTTGCTCACTCAGAGCAGCCTTTTGGGGCTTGCCTTCAGTGGTAGTCCGCTACTGCCAATCTTGTTTGGGGCTGAGAAACTTCGGTCACTGATGAGACATGAGCTGGTGAGATTTCAGCAGCTTTAACAGCTGAGATGGACCCCACGGTAGCAAGGTCCTTGGGTTTGTGGAGGGCTCACAGAGCTTTGTTTTCCTCCCATTGTCAGTGGTAGCTGCTTTCAGGTGCCACCTTTGTAGAAAGCCGTGCTCCCCACTCTGTCAGGACTCATCAGAGGGCAGAAGGGGTCCTGTGGGTGTGCGAGGGGGGAACCAGCAGCCAGGGTAGACGTCTGTGCACAGCAACGTGACTCCTGGCCCTGTCCTTCATAGATGTTCTGGAGGTTTCTGTTCCGGAAGAACCTGCCACCTTCTTCCCTCTGCCAAATGGACTATGCCGTGCTGGGTCTTGGTGATTCTTCCTATCCCAAGTAAGTAGCTCCGGTGCTCCTTGTGGCTCGGATGAGACAGTGGTTGGGCAATAGAGGGGGTAAATAAAGGCAAAACTTGGCTCTAGAGCAGCAGCTCGGACAAAACATAATTCCTACCAGCCTTCAAAATCCTTTCCCTACCAGCCCAATGTGCCTCCAAAACCCAATAATTGGGCTTCTGCCCATTTCTTTCCTCCTGGCCTTCTCAAATAGATGCTTTGCAGTGTCTCAGACGCTGTCTCCCAGTCAATTTTTACAGACATGCTCTTTTCTGAATTACAGGAAAGCCTGCACCACAGAAATGTCAGTGGACAAGGCTAACAGGAGGCATCAAACATAATTTTAGGTGGCAGCCAGCCCTATTGGTCTCAGTTCTCTCCGAGAAGGTTGTTCCCATGTCCCCAGCAGAGCTGTAGCGGGGCAGGAGGGGAGTGTGACGGGGCACTGTAAGGCGCTGAGAGACCGGAGGGAAGGAAACATTTCTCTCTCTGGGGCACAGGCTGTCCTGAAGGAAATCTGGACCCCTTTGAGTCCCTGGGCTGGGCACATCTTATGTGGTTCTGTGAGTGGTAACAGCAGCTTCTCCGAGCTGTCCCACAGCAGAGCCATGGGCTGGGTGTGTGTGTGTGTGTTGGGTCGGGCTGGACCTGCCCTTGTGCTGCTCTGGTAGCTCCAGCAGTGTGTGCTGGCTTGTGTGTTGTGTTGGAGGAGCCCTGCCCTCCATGGCTGTGGTTATTCTCTGCCTAGGTTTAATTTTGTTGCCAAGAAGCTGCACAAACGGGTACTACAGCTTGGGGGCAATCCCCTGCTGCCAGTGGCACTGGGAGACGACCAGCATGACTTGGGGTAAGTGCCCGGTGGAGGGGTGGCAGGAGGGGAGGCCCTGAATTGCACTATGATTTTGTCCTTGGGCTGATGGCAGGGCTGTGTATGCTCTACTCCTGCACTCCAGATATGGTCAGTGGCCTCTTCCTGCTCTGTGTGAGCATGGTGGTGTCAGCTCAGACCTCTCCTGTGCCAGGACTGGGTTGATTTCCTTTACTGGGATGTCCTGTGACCCCCAGCATGTGCCAAGGTCTTGCAGAACTGCAAGGAGTGACCGCCTGTGCTGCGAAAGGGCAACAGAGGTGGTGTCCCAGGGCTGGTCCAGCATTGTCCAGGTGCAGAGGCAGCATCAGGCCCACCAAGACAGCAAAAAACACAGTTGTTCGTGGCACTGCAGCATTCCTCTTCTGTGGCAGCAGTGTATTCTGCTGGTGTGGCATCTCTGGGGCCTGAAATGATGGTGACAGTCACAGCTGTGCTGGAGTCTGAATCTCCCCCTTGCAGGCCAGATGCAGTGATTGATCCTTGGCTCCTGGCGTTATGGGACAAGATCCTCGCCTTGTATCCTCTCCCTCCTGGCCTTGAGATCATCAGTCCTGATGTACGGTAAGCGCAGAGGGCTGCTGGGACTGGCTGGCATGAAATGGCTTCCATGGCTGTTCTCTGGGGTGGACACATGCCCTGCTTTGACCAGGAAGCCCCCCTGCACAGCTCCCAGAATCCCAAGCATTCCTTGTACTTTGGCCATGGGTGGCCTAACTTCTCCCACTAGATGGGATGTCCTCTTGTCCCCTGGCTGTGCATGTTGGATTAGCAGCTGCCCTGGCAGGGTTCTGCCCATTTCACTGTCCCAACGCCTCTCTGCCCTTGGCTGCTCTGCTGAGCCATGTGCCTAGCCAGCCTCACTTTGCCTGCCCCACCACCTTTGGGATCTCTTCCTAGCAGACTGGCTGTGTTGTGATCCCTTTCCACAAACCATCTCCAAGGTACAGGAACAAAGGGAGTTGAATATTTTGGGAGACTTCAGGGCCTCTCCCTGTCTCCAGCTTCTAGAGCTAAGGTACCAGAAAAGCTGTGACATGGAGGTAACTGCACTGACTGCATTGCTCTTGTTCCCACAGCCTGCCCCCAAAATACACCCTGCACTACCTGTCTGAGGACTCCATGCACCCTGATGGTGACCTGCTCCAGCCAACAGCAGCCAGGGCTGTTCCCTCTGAGCTACATCCCTTTGCTGCCCGGATGGTGTCCAACCAGCGTGTCACAGCAGAATCCCATTTCCAGGATGTCCGGCTCATTGAGTTCGATACTGTAGGATCAGGGATCACGTGAGCATTTTTTCAACTCTCCCAACCTTTTCTGTGCAGGATCAGGTGTCCCATAACCTTTCTTTTTCTTCCTCTCCCCTTCTTCAGTAACACTTGAGACTGCAACTTATTTCCCACAAATGTGGTCCTGGCTGTACTGTACCATTCCATGACAAAGCCAGGGCGTGGAGGGATGTGTGGCAGTGTGGGTTCTGCTCGTGGGGCAGCTCTTTGCCTTGTCAGGTTAGGGAGCGCAATGTTAGTGACACTGAGAATTTGGCTGCGTTGTGGCCTCTCCCCTGCTGTGGGTGCTGGTTGGGGTTGTGGTGCAGTGCCTGCAGGCCTGCCCCTTAGCTGTGCTCAGCAGGTCCTGCTGCATCTGCAGGTTCAGTGCAGGAGACGTGGTGATGATCCAGCCTCAGAACTGCCCCGAAGACGTGCAGCAGTTCTGCCAGCTGCTGCGCCTGGATCCAGACAGAAGCTTCTTGCTGAAGCCCACGGAGCCTGGTAGGTCCTGCTGGCTTCTCCTTTCCCTCTCTGCTGGGACAGGGAAGCCCACTGAGCCTGGAGCTCTGCTTTTCCTTTGCTTTAGACCCAGTAAATAAGGCATTGAGAGTGGCTGATGGATACAGAGCATCTGCCTGCCTTGCAGTGCTGGGGCTCTCCTTCCCTCCCAGCTCTCTGTGCATGTAGGTCCGATATTAGGGCTAACGTAGAGAGGGGCCCAGTGGTACCCGGGCTGCACCTGTGCCTTTTGTCTTTGCCAGCCCTGAGTGTGAAGGATCCTACACACTCCCCAGCCCAAGACCCAAAT
Source organism: Anas acuta (assembly GCF_963932015.1). Lineage (NCBI taxonomy): Eukaryota > Metazoa > Chordata > Aves > Anseriformes > Anatidae > Anas > Anas acuta. The sequence continues at coordinate 1,114,337 of NC_088998.1, forward strand.
CAAATTGCTCGCAGTTCTACCCCCATCCATCTCTGATTCCTTGCTGGGGTACGCAGGTCCCCCTGCTTTGCCTGCACCCCAGCATCCTAATGCAGGTGCTTCAGCAGCAATACGTTGGCACCAACAACTAGAAAGAACCCCCACAGGTATCCACAGCTAGGCACTGACGTGGCTCTGCAGTGGCTCTGCAGTCTTCATGGCACTGGGGGAGTTTTCTGTTCTCCCTTTTTCTGTTCTCTCTCTGGAGTGCCCAGCTCCTCCCTGGGCAGAGCACACTCCACACTGACAGTGAAACAGGATCCCACAGAGATCACAAGGAATTGAAGATGATAGGAAGTAACTTTGAGATCTACTGGAAAACTCACCCCAAGACCTTCCTGTGCCTCAATTTATGAGGCTCTGACCTGTGTTTTAATTTGTTCCCTTCTTTCCTGATTGTGTCTGGGAGTGAAGGAACACAGACATCTTCAGCATCACACTCTTTTTGCCCATACAGGGAGAGCACATGAATCCCTTGATAGCCTCCTCTACAACCTTCCTGGTGTGGTCTGCACTAGGAAAGGAGAAGTTCTGGACCTTTCAAAGGATGCAGAGCAGTTGCCAGCCCCTCTGCTTGCTGCCAGCTGAAGCTAGACAGTGCTGTGAGGACCCTCCGATGGGCTTCTGCAGCCCAGGAAGCGTCCAAGCCACTGTGATAGGGAAGAGCTGTTCTGTCTCCAAGATGCCACAGCTCCATCCCCACCGTCTCTGAGTACTCTTGTTCCCGATCTGTCCCAGCATCAATCCCTGGCATTTCAGTCCACGTGCAGGGATCTGCCTCTCATGGAGAATCTCTCTCATGAAGATCCTGACCCATGCACCTGCAGATCAGCATGTGAGCATCCCCATCCTTTCAGGAATTTGTCAAGCTGTAAAACACAGTGCTGTCAGTTTGGCTTGGTTGATCAGATGTCAGATTTTGCAGAGAAATTCTGTGGTCCTTTTTTTAGGTAGCAGTGGTCAGGGCTATTTTCATCCTTCCTTTCACCCCACCTGCTGCTGCACAAGAAAATGTTCTCAGCATCCACAGAGGTTACAGCAGGCACCTGCTGTTTAGCCAGTAACTGCTCCATTGAGTCCATATTTCCTGTCTTCTCCCCTTCATTTCTTTGACTGTCCCTCGGTGCTGGGATTTTGGCCTGGCAGGCAAACCCAAGATTCAGGATGCTTCTCACACCCTTGGGAGGGAAGGAGGAGACAAGGACAGGCCCAGCACATAGAATACTGCTGTTTGTTTCCGCTGTGGTGTGTGGGCAAGGTGGGATGCATACATGTATGGCCGTGTCCAAAAACACCTAAAAACAATTAAGGGAATGCTCAGCACCACTGACTTTCTCTGTTGCAAGCCTGTGTGCTTGCAAAGCAAGTTTAGGGAGAGCAGGAGGGAGTGGGAGCATATCAGGGGGAGCAGCAAAGGCGGTGGCTAAAGCCAGTTCCACTAGCACCTCCCTGTAGTGTGTGGATGCCCCCAGGCAGCATGGTTACCCTTGTTTGGATGTCTGGGGAGTGCCAGAGCTAGCCCTAAGCCTTGTGCCACACTTGCAGGCACAGCACTCCCTGCCCTGTTGCCACAGCCCTGCACCATCCGGCACCTGGTCACCCACTACCTGGACATCTCCTGCGTGCCACGGCGCTCCTTCTTCGAGCTCTTGTCCTACTTCTCAACAAATGAGCTGGAGCGGGAGAAGCTGCAGGAGTTCAGCTCTGCGCAGGGCCAGGAGGAGCTGTACAGCTACTGCAACCGGCCCCGCAGGACCACTCTTGAGGTACGCCTGGGGAGTACAGCGGGACCATCCGTGAGGGCTGTGCCATTGCATAAAGCACCCAAAGTAGAGGAGGCAGTTGATGGAAGAGTAATTTCTTGACTTTCTTGAGGAATTTAATTTACTTCACCCATTTTCTGAAGTGTCCTTGGATTAAGCAGGCTAAGACCTGCTCTAAATTCTCAAGGCTCTCATGGTTTCTGTGTCACAGACTGGGGATGAGGGCAGGGCAGTGGGACAGGGAGATTGGTGCTCAGAGATACATGCTGTGGTACCTTCAGCCAAGGGCAGTGTGGGACAGCATTATGGGACAGCTTCTGCTGCCTCCAAAAAGCAGATGTGGGGTGCACCAGGTCTCACCTCTCTGTGGCTTTACAGGCCCTTTGGGATTTCCCTCACACGACATCTGCCATTCCCCCCGAATACCTGCTGGACCTCATCCCTCGCATCAGACCCCGTGCCTTCTCCATCGCCTCCTCTCTGCTGGTAAGAGCTCAGCCCTTCTTGGCCTTATGATGGGCTCTGAGCTGAGCGCCAGGGCACTGCTGGTGCTGTGCACACCACAGACCTTCAACCTGTAGTCCCTGACCCTGTGAGCACCCATAGCCCACCCGAGACCCTTCTGCAGATTAGGGCATTTGGCCTCCTGCAGCCCTGCAAGTGCTAGGGCTGCCGCAGTGCAGAGCTGTGCTGCCCTTGTCACAGGGAGCTGTGCAATGTGGTGCCAGGGAGGCTGGGAGGCCCCTGGCCGCGGCAGAGGGGCTGTGCTGCTCCTGCTGCTGCCGGGAGGTGGCGGTGGGACCCGGCCTGGGCGGCCTGGCAGGCATCAGCCCAAGCACTGGTGGCATGGACCGGGGTTGGACTGTCTCTGTCACTGTTGCCAGCTACACAGAGCATTCTCATGGCAGCGCTGCTCTGGGAAAACCTTCCCTAGCTGAGAAGGTTTTGGGCAAGGATTGCTCTGTTCTGTGCCCAAATGGCTGTTCCAGGCTGGGAGGAGCGTTGCAGATCCCCTGGCAGGAGCTGGGCACGGACTCTGTCCCCGGAGGAGGCATTGGGTGCTTCCTGCAGAGCAGAGCCAGGCAGCTCGTTTCTCATGGCTTCTGTCTGCACACAGGCTCACCCCGACCGGATCCAGATCCTTGTGGCAGTGGTGCGGTACAAGACGCGGCTCAGCAAACCCCGCCGTGGTCTGTGCTCTACCTGGTTGGCTTCCCTCAACCCAGAGCAAGGTAACTTTACTTGTACAGCCTGAGGACCTTGGGTGCTCGCCACAAAGCAGAGTGGTCATCCCATGGGACCGTGGTGGTGTGTGCAAGCCACGTGCTGGAATTGTCTCGACCTTTGGTGGAACACCACTGTCAGGAGAACAGGCTGAATGCATGGTAGCTGCCTTTCTTTGCTGCTCCCGTCCTCTTCAGAGCATGGTGTGCTCCCTTAGCTTACCCTCAGCACTGTGAGCTCCTCATTTTCTCTGTCATTCAACCCTCCTGCTCCTAGTGCCATTGTGCCCCACTGTCCCCACAGGGGACTGCTCCTGGCATCCTGGAGCTCATATTGCTCTGACTGCTGGACATCTCTAGCCTCGTTACATCAGCTCTTGGAAGGATTGTCCTTCCTATGAGCATAGGCATCCTGTCCTGCGAGACTTGTGTGTGCTGCTCTTCTGCTTTAACCACAAAACCTCTCCAGCTGGGTCCCCATGCAAATGTGACAAGCATACAAGTTCTCCTTGCTGCAGGATGGTGGGGGATTGCTCTGACTCCAGGACAGGATGGGCATCTTCACACCTCTCCTTCGGCTCCCAGAGGAGGCAGGCTTTGCCCTCCTTTACAGGGTAGCCAGGTAGAGATTTCCACTGCTGTCTTTATCCAGGCACCAGCTGTGTGAGGAGGAGGCTGTCCCAGTGCCCTTGTGCTGGGGGGCTCTTGCTTTGTTCTGGGGGTGACTCAAGTCACAGAATCACAGAATCACAGAATCACAGAATTTCTAGGTTGGAAGAGACCTCAAGATCATCGAGTCCAACCTCTGACCTAACACTAACAGTCCCCACTAAACCATATCCCTAAGCTCTACATCTAAACGTCTTTTAAAGACCTCCAGGGATGGTGACTCCACCACCTCCCTGGGCAGCCTGTTCCAGTGTCTAACAACCCTTTCAGTAAAGAAGTTCTTCCTAACATCTAACCTAAAACTCCCCTGACGCAACTTAAGCCCATTCCCCCTCATCCTGTCACCAGGCACGTGGGAGAACAGACCAACCCCCACCTCACTACAGCCTCCTTTAAGGTATCTTGCAGATACAGTCCTGAGACAGCTGAAGGGCTTTTTACACACACACACACTCTGTGCTTTTGGCACCACGATGCTGGGTGGTGGTCAGCCAGGCACAGTATGCGTCTCTGGAGCACTGTGGAAGGGCTGGGTGCTGGGTCCAATATTGTGGGTGCAGTGGTGTGGAGTGATGCTAGTCAGTCTGTTTGTTTGGCAGGTGATGTGCGAGTCCCTCTTTGGGTGAAGAAAGGAGGAATGAAGTTCCCAGCTGACCCTGACACCCCTGTGATCATGATTGGCCCTGGCACAGGGGTGGCACCTTTCAGAGCAGCAATACAGGAGCGGGTGGCACAAGGATGGAAAGGTGAGGGGCAGTCGTTAGGGAGACTCGGGGTGCCCCTTGCTGCAGGCAGGTCTGTGTTCAGCACAGGGGAAGGAAGGACTGGGGGCTCTGGAGGATTTGGACAGGCATCAGCGTTGCTGTGGTTGGGTGGAAGCAAGCTGGGCTCTGAAGGAGTCAGCACCGGAGTTGGTGTGTGCAGCCTGTGTGATTATTCACAGGCTGTGCTGCCAGGCTGCCCCGTGGGGCAGGGCAGGGCAGGGCTCTGCGGCAGCTCACTGTCATCTCCCTATAAGTGGAGTTGGGTTGCTGAGTTTGTCTTCTGCTGTGCAAGGAGTTGTGCCTCTGTCCTTGTTCCATCCTCATTGCCCTGGCTCTCAGCGGGAAGCTGCAAATGGGCTGATGGAGGAAAACAGCACCTGGGGCTCTCCCTGCCCTACCTGCCCCCCACCTCCTGCGTTCCCAGCACACAAGGACCTCTGGTTGCCACAGGTCACCTGCAGTCAGGCTCACACAACTCCTAAGTTTTGTGGGTGCCAATTGCCCCAGCCATTGCAGGGTGTTTGTTCCACCCAGCCCTCATGGTCTGCTCTCTGCAGGGAGCTGCTTGTTCTTTGGCTGCCGCCAGAAATCCAAGGACTTCTACTGCCAGGCAGAGTGGGAAGAGCTGGTGACAAAGGGCTTCCTGACACTCTTCACGGCCTTCTCCAGGGACCAGGTTAGTTCTTGGAGGAGGACAGGAGCATCTCAGGCAGCACTGATGGGGGCCTGCTAGTGTTTCTGGCCCCTATGCCTGTTGGCATGGTCTGCGAAGGGCCTGGTGGGGTGGCACAGTGGTCACCTCGCTCCCCTGCATCACCTGAGTGCTGGCCAGGATTGCCACTGGCAGCACAGTGCTGCTGCCTGGCTGGGACACAACTGGCTGAGCTGAGCTGGAAAGGTCACTAGGACGGGACTGGCGAGTGCCAGAGCAGATAAGGTGTTAGCCAGCTTTGTTTGGCTGGACCACGTGAGTGATAAAAGGCTCCCAGGCCCCTCAGAGGGGTCACCAGGCAATAACTTTTCTTGGTTGAATGCCACCCTCCCCACTGTGTCGCTTGATCACTGGCTGAAGCTGAGGAGCTTTGGCGTCCTGCCCTGTTTCATGGTACCTCCATGCCACCTCCCCAGAGCCTCAGCTGCAGAGGCGGAGGCTTCCCAGAGGGAAGAGCACCCCACTCCTCAGCCCTTCATTTTGCTCCTGAATTTCCCAGGCAGTGTCCTTGGTGGGCAGCTCTTCCTCAGCTCCCCTCTGGGCTGCAGGGTTTGTTTTTTTTTTAAATTGCAGGAGTGGCTTGGCGAGCTGGGACTCTGACTGCGTTGCCCAGTCCCTTGACGGCATCAAAAGCTCAGCCTGGCTTTGAAATAGAGATCTGATAAAAAGGGTCAGTGAGGATTGGTATTCCTGGGTAGCTCAGCTGCACCAGTCCTTTTCTTCTGGCTGTGTGTATGCACTGACACTAAGCCAGCATCTTTCATCTGGTCACTTGTAAAGCACGAGTTGAATGCTCTGTGAAGGTTTTCCAAGCCTTTGATTAACGGGAGCGGCTCTGCAGAGTTTTTCTTGGATGGCTACTCTGACTTTTCACTGATGGCTCACACAGTGGAGGGGAAATGTGCAGCTCCCCAAATCTGGAGAGCAGCCCCAGAGCCTCCTCCTGCCCTCCAGACTCTGTAGGGACAGGTCTGGCTTCGGCATGTGCCTCCCAGCCTCTCATCTTTGCTGACTTCATGGAACAAAGCAGGTTGTCATAAGGGTCTTCTGCCGCATCCTTGCAGTTTTTTTCACAGGTAAGCGAGTGGCAGCAGAGCCAGGTGGGATGTGCTGCATCAGGACATTGTGCCTGGAGTTCTAGCAGATGTTAACTTGTCAGAAATCTATTTTCAAAGAGCCTGGCAGTCTCTTTGAGCTGGGATGCTCCACAGCTGAGAAGGATTTCCCTCTTCTCTCTAAGGTGCCCTTTGCGGTGACCTTCTGTCACACCGTGTCTGCCCTGCAGAGCAGACTGATCCCTGCCTAATGCGCCTGTCGCTAATTCTCAGCAGGATGCCCTGGGGTTGAGCCGAGACGTCATGACCTGAGTTTGTCACTTGGGTGCTCTGGTTTCTAGGTAGCTTCAGGTCCTTAAGTGACCTGCTCAGAGCCCTGGCCTTGCTGGTTGAGCCTCTGTCAGCACTTAGCTGATTAACGTTAATTATGCTGAAGCTGAGCTACTGGCTGGCTGTGTCGGTGTTTGCAACAGGCTTGCTTACCTCCTGCAACTCACACGGCTGGGCTGGGGCTGTGGAGCTGTGCCCAGGGATGACCTGCCTCTGTGCACTGGAACTGCAGGGGCCCCGTGGGACCAGCTGGCTGTACGGTGACAGCCCTGGGGACAGCCAGGGCTGTGTGGGGTGTTCCCACGCACACCTCCAGACTGCGGGCAGTGCGAGCCTGCGATGCAGCAAGAGCCTTGATGCCCGTGGGGCTGGATGGGAGGTGGGGCAACGCAGGGAGGAGGCTGCGTCTGCAGCTCACCTCACCCCTTTGCAGAGCCTGGCGTGGTGGGACATGCAGCAGAGGGCCTGGCCTGCATCACAGTGTCACCTTTGTCACGGAGGAGCTGTCTGGGCCGGCAGTGAATTCAAGCACGTTGGCCATGGAGTTCCTCTTGGGCGGGCGCCAGGGCCGTAGGCAGGATGCTTGAAGTCTTGTGGCTTAACCCTTTGGAAGCTCTGCTCAGTCTGTGCTGTGCCAAGAGCCAGACGTACCCAGTCTCTCAGTGCAGTGGAGGGGCAGGGAATGGGACCGATGCCAGCCCTGCTGGCTTCCTGCCCTTTTGTTCTGTCCCAGTCCTTCAGCTGGTGACAGGACAGGCACCAGCAACCAACGGTATGAGAAAGGGTCTCTGCCCAGCAGCAACCCTGGCACAAGGGGCTGTGGAGCCTCCTCTGCCCATGCAGGGAGAGGAGGGAGCCCTCGGGGGGTACCCTGGTTCACAGCTCTGCACCCTTGGCTGTTTTCTGGAGCTGACAGCAGGCGGGGAGCAGCCAAGGAGTCTGGGGGCTATTTGGGGGGCTTTCCCCACCCAGCTCCTGCACCCACCTCCCACTGACCCTGCCTGATTGCAGCGGTCTGGGTGTGGGATTCCCCTTCCCTGTGCAAGAGTTGGTCCCACTGCTTTGCCAAGCTACCGGTGCTCCCCACTCTCCAAAGGGGCTGTGCTGCTTTGGGCTCTTGTGAACAGCCCCTGGGAGAAATCCCAAGGGCCAGATGAGTGCTGGGGCTACTGGCAGGCTCAGCGCTGTGTTTCCCTGCAGGAGGAGAAGGTTTATGTTCAGCACCGCATCCAGGAGAACCGAAGGCTGGTGTGGGAGCTGCTGACCAGCAGGAGCGCTCATGTCTACCTGGCTGGGTGAGTGAGGTCTCCCTACTGGGACCAGGGGAATAGGGTCACATATGGTTGCTTCTCCAGCTCCCTGGAGGCTTTTCCACTGCCCAGCCTCCAGAGTAGTGCTTGCAGCCCAGCATGTCTTAGGGGCCTAGAGTGGCTGCTGCAGAAGGACCGCCTGTGTGGTTCCTTCTCCCTTTGCATCCTGCTTGGTGAGCCCTGGGCTGAGAGGGCCATTTCTCACCTACCCTGCACTCTGGTTAGGAGGGGCAGAGCTGACACCGTGGTAAAGCTGCTTCAGCTGACCCCGTGTGCCCGTCTGTCCCTCCTCCTGCCAGTGCCTGTGGCTGGTGTCACCTCCCAGCAGGGGCTGTCTGGCCTCTGACCCATGGCAAGTCCATGTGTGGGAGAGCCTCTCTTCACAAATCTCTCCTCCAGCGGGGCTTGTTCAAACTGCGCCAAAATACTTGAGCAGGTCCTGCAGCTGCTCGGGTGGGCAGGAGTCTTCTGAAGCAGTGGCTTTTGGGACCTTTGGCACGTCCTGGCTGGCTCTTTGCACCCGAGACTGCCTCCCAGGGGCAGGGATGGGCCGCGTTGCACTGTGGCTTGCCTCCTGTGACAGCTCAGCCATTTGCCAGCTGCTGAGCCTGGGCTGGTTGGAAATCTCCAAGTGGTGCCCAAAAATTGGGGGTTGGGAGCATTTGGAGGCAGAGCATGTGCAGCTCTGTTCCTAGCTCTGTGACTCTTCTCCTGGGCAAACCCCTTCACCCACCTGCCCTTGTTGCTGCCTGTATGGCAGGGAGGAGGCTGCTCGCCTGCTGCCCAGACAAGTGTTGTGAAATGCAATGGGCTCTTTGAGCTGATGAGAGGGAAGTGGTGGTGTTTGTCCTGCAAACCCTGTGACCTAGAAAGCACAGCACAAGCCCTGCTCCTGTGCCTTGCTGTCAACACAAGCAGCAATTACAGGAGGCTCTTTCCTGCCTTTCCTCACGAGAGCAGGAACTTCCCGGTGCCTTGCAGAGTAAGACCAGCCTTGCTGCATTCCCGGGAGAAGGAGAATTTTGCTGACTACCCAGGAAGCGTGGGCCAGGCTGCTGGCCACCCCATCACTCCTGTGCTGGCACTGCCGCCTCTTCCATCGTGCCTCCCCGCATCGCAGGGCTTCCTGGGACCCTCACCCCAAAGTGGTGATTCCTACCCACAGACGTGGGGCTCGGGTTTGGTTTGGCTCCCTCACGCTGTACGCCTTGGAAAGAGCAGAGCTTGCGTGGCTCTCACCACTGCAGGATTTTGGAGGGGCCATGAAGATGGGTGCTGGTGTTTGGGATATCAGGGTTTTTCTGAGACCTGCCTCTATGGCCAGGCATTGTCCCATGGTCCGTCCCTGGCACAGGGGTGGCTCTCAGCCCCAAGCAGGCAGCTGGGAGCCAAGGCTGTATCTTCTCACTAACTGTGCCTTGCTTATCTAGCCCAGGGGCCAACATGGTTAGAGCCTCTTGCTTCTGCAGGAGATAGATATTTGACATGTTTTCCATCACAGACACGGCTACATTATCTTGCACTTGCATATCAATGCCTGACTCAGAAATAATACAACTCTTCCAAAAGCAGAAGACCTCCTTTCTGTGTATTTTGGGACATTAATCAGCTTCAAATGCAAATCAAAATTCTGCCTCATTCTTTAGAAACAGCGAGGACATTGCCAGATGCTCAAGCCAATTGGAGCTGTCTGGGAATTTTTTTTTTTATTAGATGCTTTTAGTAGCACAGTTCATCAAATGAAACTCTCCAGGAAAAAATCTGAATTTCTTATTTCCCATAAGAAATAACTGCACTTAGAAACGTTGAATCCTATTTGGGTATTTTTTACACAGAAACTCATGTTTACTTCATCATTTCTCTTGCTTTGAGGTTAGAACTGACTTTCATTACAATTGTCACCATCAAAACAATCATTTTAGATTTATTGCAAGGAGACAGTGGGTGGACTGAAGTGGCTGTGTTCAGTCTCCTCTGCCCAGCTCACGATCAGACACGTTTTGCATTGAGTGTCTCCCCTGAGATGAAAGAATCATTTCCTGACCTTGTGCTAATAAATTATAACTCATGCCTGTTCCCTGTGCCCCTCTAATGATGCTGATGGGAAATGAAATGGTACGGGGTCCAGAGCTGAGGGCACTCAGCTGTGATGCTCCTCCGTGAGGGACTAGGTACTGAGGCCACATCCTTGCTTGCAAGTGCCAATGCTTAAAAGCCCTGCATGGATAACGGCGCTGCTTTCTAGGGAGCAGTACCAACTGCCTCCTGAAGCCTGTCATTTATTCTATGCCAGGGAGCCCGCGTTGCAGGGTGAGGCAGGTTCCCACCAGCCCAGCTCGGTGTCAGCACGTATGGCCAGGCTTGTGATGGGGCAGTGGGGCCAGCTGCAGGGACTTGCTGCCTCCCTGGAGCACAGGGAATGTGGATGCGCCCCTGTTTTTCCTGCTTGCCCATCACATCACCTGCTCTCTCTTCCAGGAATGCCAAACAGATGCCAGCAGCGGTGGCTGAAGCCTTGCAGTCAGTGTTGCAGCTGGAAGGTGGCCTGTCGCCCTCCGAAGCAGAGAAGTATTTAACAGCCCTGGAACAGACTCAGCGCTTCCAGTCTGAAACCTGGTCGTAAGCGTGGCTCCCTGCCTCCCCCTTCCCTGTGAGCTGTGCCTGAATAAAGGAACCAGCAAAACGAACTGCCTCTGGCATCATCCTTGGGCTGAGATTCTCCCACCCAGGGCAGGGGTCTGGTGGAGGGGTTGGATTTACCCAGCCTGCCCTTCCCTAATGGCAGCAGGGCCACAGTGGGCAGGGGGATCCCTCTCCTGGGGGTGTGGGTGAAGCCTGGCTCCCCGTGTCTGCTCCCTGCTGGGGCAGAGGTGAGAGCTCTCTGTGCTGGGATGCTGCTGGCTGGCTCCTGGGGGGGTCTGAGCTGCTGTCCTGGGACTTCCAGCTCCCAGGGCCCCCGTACTGGATGAGCAGCACCCGTGGGCATTGCTAGAGCTACAGCTTTGGGGTGGCCGTTGTTTGTGGTAGGACCTAAAGGAAGTGAGCTGTTGCATGGGAGTCTCCCCACCCGGCATTAGTCAGCAGCAGCAGCCTTGCTGTAGGAGGCTGCCTTGACAGACCTGTTCCCCCTGTCTCTGGTGGCCAAGGCCAGTGGGGACAGGCACGGGAGGAAGCTTCCATCCCTCTGTCTCTGCTACTGGTTCATCTTCCTGAGCCTGCTCAACGCTGAGGCCTGAGCTCTTGGAGCACCAGTGGTGGTTTCCATTGAGTTTTCCCATTCCTTGAGCTGCTGCTCTGCTGGACCCATCCCCTGCCCCAGGCTGGGAGCTGACTCCAGCCAGGTCCAAGTGAGCTGCCAGCATCCAGCCCCTTTCCCTGGCATCCCTGGTGCTGCCAGCCCTGCTCCTGCCCCGCTGGGACCAGCACCACCACCTTTCTAGCCCAGTTCAGCGAACTCCATGCCACAGTGTAAATAGCAATTAGGGTCCAGGCTGTGAGTCAGGGACAGTCCCTGGGAGTAGGCTGGGACAGGAAGGGACAGGGCTGCCACACTGCGCCAGTGACCCAGCCACCATCCCACACTCCAGATCACCAGGGTCTTGCGTAGGTGAGCGGTGCTCCAGGGCATTGCTGGAGCTGCAGATCCGCTCTGCCCTGCAGCAGCAAGAGGAAACGGGACGTTTCTGGGGTCTCCCCACCCTGCTGTTATGCCTGTGCTGCCTTGCTGAGAGCAGCTGCCAGGGCAGAGCTGGGCATCCCCAGAGAGCCATGCATGTCAGCATTCCCCCCTGTGTGAGGCACTGTCTGGGCTGCGCTCACCCCTCCAATGGCTGCAAGCCACTATCGCCGTCAGGCTGTAGGGGACACGGCATGGAGAAGTGTCCCAGTGCAGGGACCAGCCAGGGGGACAGGGATGAGTTGGGCTCTCCCGGTGGCAAAACCCACCCAGACCATCTGCAGGCAGCGAGGGGTGGCGGGGACACAGCACAGGGGGCACAGACCAGGGTGGTCACACGGAGGGAGAGCGGTGTGGGGTGTGCACCAGTGTTGTGCACTGGGGCAGCGCTGGGCCCATACTGGTGTGCCGTACTGGGGCTGTGCTGGAGACTGCTGGGACCTCAGTGGGGGCAGTGCTGGGCCCATACTGGTGGGCAGTGCTAATGGGGCTGTGCTGGGGGCTGTACTGGGTCTATACTGGTTTGCCATAGTGGGGGCTGAGCTGGCGGCTGTACTGAGGCAATGCTGGGCCTATACTGGTGGGCTGTACTGGGACCTCAACTGGGAGCAGTGCTAGGGCTGAGCTGTGGGCTGCCCCGGGGCAGTGCCATGCCCATGTCCCTGCAGTTGTGGGGCACGTTGGCCGCCGGGCTCCGCTCCATGTTGGCTCCCGGGGTGTGGAGCGTCCGGGGCGAGGGGAAGAGGCGGCCGCGGGCCCAGCTCCTCCCCGGCTCCCACGGGAGCTGATTGGCGCGGCCATGGCTGCCTGCCCCGGGCTGCCTGCATTTGAGCCGCTTCCAGAAGCCGACAAACCAGCCTGGTGAGAGCTGGGCCAGCCCCGGCCCCGCACGGCTGCGGCCCTTGCCAGAACACCTCACATTGCCCGGCTCATTGTCTTCATCCGGACCACGGTGGGTCAGTACTGCCTTGGCACTGGGGAGGAGGAGGAAGCGGTTGCTGGATGCTCCTGGCGATGCCCCTTTTGGGGTGGTCTGGAAGTGGGGGCGATGGGAACGGACCGCGCTTCGGGGGCTCCTGACCCCTCGGCCTGGCAGGTGGCCCTAGGCCGTGACCGAGGGATGACGGGACCCCACACTGCCGCCCTTAAACCCTCCTGGCAGTGGAGCTGAAGGCCACCCCCGGCCCTGGAGCAGCACCTGTGTCCCACACCTGGCCCCGAGGGGACTCAGTGGGTGGTGGGTGAGGGGGGCAGCTGCCCCACGGCTGCCCCCATGGAGCTGGTGGTGGGTGAGGAGCTGGGGCCTGGCTCCCGGCACACGCAGGCAACCAGTGGGGAGGGCCAGGCTGGGCAGCGGGGCGAGAGCGAGCCTGAAGGGCCGGGGAACCCCACAGAGCTGTCCCCGCTCTGCGGAGAGGCACCCGCTGTGGCCTGGGCTGGCTGGAGCCCAGCAGTGACAGAGGACACGATCGAGCCGCTCCTGAATGGGTGCCACAAGCCACCCACCCATGGTGCTGTCCTGACAGAGGGGCAGGACCCCCCCACTGCCACCATCCCCATCCTGCCCCACGAGGAGACCCCGGTGCCCCCGGAGGGGTCTCCCAGCCTGGGAAGCGCCTCCAGCTCCATCCTGAGCCTCTCTGCCGAGGATGGGGAGACATCAAACAGCGAGACGACAGTGCCAGAGCCGTGCCACACGCCGGTGGGCGGCGAGGACGAGTGCCCCATCTGCACGGAGCCCTATGATGACCAGCGGCACAAACCAGCCCTGCTCAACTGCAACCACGGGCTGTGCCGTGCCTGTCTGCGTGCCATCATGGACACAGCCGCCGGCGCTGAGTTCGGCCGCGTGCGCTGCCCCATCTGCCGCCAGAAGACCCCCATGCTGGAGTGGGAGATCTGCAAGCTGCAGGAGGAGCTGCTGCTGCTGCACGCCCAGCCCAGCCCCACCTCCGCCCTGGCAGTTCCCCGGCCCCCTGTGCTGCCACCGCGGCGCCCGGGCCTCACCGGTGCCCTCGAGCATCACTTCCAGGTGCGCTTCCACACCAGCCGCATGTTCGGGTGCCTGCCCTGTGTGCGCTACCCGCCCTGCCTCATCCGCGGGCTGGGGCGGCTGGAGCGCCGCTGCCGCTGCTGCTACCTCCTGCTGCTGGCCCTGCTGCTGGTGGCCGAGTTTTTCAGCCTGCTACTCATCTTCCTCCCCATCGTCCTGATGGTGCTGCTCTTCCTCATCCTCGATAAATAGTTCTGGGTTTGTGCCCCCAGGTGCTCTGCAGTGCAGGGTAGAGATGCCAGCTTGGGAGAGAGCCTGGGAAGCCGGGCAGCCCTGGCGCTGCTGGTGAGCCCTGAGCAGGTGAGGCAGCGCAGGAGCTGGGGCAGTGCCCGAGGGAGGCAAGCCTGGAGCTGGGCATCGCCTGTGTCCCATGGGGCATCGCGTGTCACTATGCCATGGCCCCAAAGGGACGGATAGGGCAGGAGCAGGGTTCTGCCTGCCCACGCTGGGGGCATGTCCCTGGGGCTGAGAGCTGGAGGGGCTCTGCTGGTGGAGCAGGACTGAGCTGTGGGATCTGCTGCCCACTCCCAAGACTGATGGATGGGGGTTTTCCCAGCACGGACTGAAAATACAAATTACATTTGTACCACGGCAGTGTCTGTCTGAGTTTGGTGTCTGGCAGGGCAGCGTGATGCTGCACTGGATGGAGACGAGGACAGTGGGGGGTGCTGAGCATGTCCCTGGGGCCAGCCCTGCCATGTGCCACCCCATGAAGGAACGCCAAGGCAGGCACTGCATACATCACACCTCAGGGCCAAGCAGTGGCTTGAGGAGGGGACGGGGACTGCCAGTGGTCCCCAGCCCCCTGGAAGAGGTCGCCTGCCTCCCCCCCGCCCCCAGTGCCCAGGCTCCCACAGCCTCCCAGCCCCAGCCGAGCGGTGCCAGCCCGTGCTTGTGCCTTTCTCACAGCTGCTCACCTCCCCGTGCGTGGAGATAAGAGAGCAAACACTGCTCTGCTGCTGAAGGCTCTGCACAGGCAGTGCCCAGCAGGACCCACAGGGCCCCAGCTCACAGCGCCGTGCCCACAAGGGCAGGCAGGGGAGCCTGTGGCACCAGGGCTGTGCCAGCCTGTTCTTGGGACCACCGGCTGCCTGCCTGCACTGGGAACACCTCAGCAGCAATGTTCCTCCTTGCTTGGCAGCCAGCCTTGCTGGGGGCACAATGCAGTGCTCCCCAGGTCCCCCTGCAGGGATGCCCAGCCCACGACAGTGCTCCCAGCCGTGCTGCGAGACATTGGGCTGGCAGCTTCCTGGGGACACCCGCACCCCTGGGGCAGCAGCTGAGGCCACCTCCACGGGGGCAATTGGCTTTGCTCTGGGAAAAAGCCCCCTGCACTGACCCTGAATGCTTCTTTGCATCCGAAGCACTCTTCTTTTGACCATGAGCAACAACAGCAGAAACTCTAATTTTTACTCTTTTACTCCCCCAGATCCCACCCAGGGGGCTGTGTCCCCCCAACCTGTTTGGATTGCCTCAGCTCTGGCAAAGGTGCTGAGGGCACTGTCATGCTGCTGCCACTGCCTCAGGCTGCAGGATGGTGTAGGAGGCAGAAAAAGGAGAGGGGCACCCCAAAATGGGTCAGGCAGAGACTGGCAGGGCCCCCTCCACCCCACCTGCCCCATTACACCGAGGAGTAATTATTTATACAAAGTGGAGCAGCTCCATCAGGAGAACTGCGAGCTTGGCCTGGCTGGGGGTGTTTTTTGGCTACATCGGGCCTGCGGGGAGGGGAGGGCTCATGCAGAGGGGGGGGGGGGGGGCGACATCACCGTGTGGGACACCTGGCACATGTCCCTGCTCTACATTACATTGTCGGGGGAGGGGGGACTTTTTGGGCAAACCAGGCCACAGCTGTCCCCATGGGGACCGACACTGGAGCATGATGCTCAATGCCATCCTCCAGCACATCCATGCTGCTCTCTCTGAGCTGTCTGGGGGCTTGAAACCAGAGAACAGCCCCCAAATCCCCCAAGGGATAGGGTCCTGGGGGGCCGCGGTGTGGGACCAGCCTCAGGGCGGTGGCATCGCAGGCGGTGTGAGCGCGGGCGGCCAGCCCCGGCGTGCAGGAAGGGCTGGCCCGCAGGAATTCGGCTGCAATGTCCGCTCACAAGGACTCGGTTATATTTAGCGTGCTGAGATAGCGGCAGGCAGCGCCGCAGGCACGCCGAGCAGGGGCTGGGGTGGTGTGCTGAAAGCTAGGGTAGGCTGTGGTGGGGTGGGGGGCACTGTCCCCATGCACAGCCCCCCCTCCCCCAAGCTGCTCTCATATGCACAGTGGCCCTTGTGCTCTGGTATGCACCAATGCCCCCATCTCCCCATGCACACACCCCTGCAGCCATCCACCACCTTCTTACTTGCTCCCTTGCAGCCCCCAGCCCCTCTCCTGCTCCCCCCCCCCACACACACACACTTCATCACGGTGCCCCAAACCCACCCCGTCACCCCCCATCCCCCTCTCACCAGCCCTGACATCCCATTGCACCCCAAATGCTTCACTGCCTCTCCCTGCTGGTGGCACTGGGGGGGCACCCCATGTCCTCAGACCCGCAACGTGGCTGTCCCCAGCCCTGCACACATCTCTCTAAAGCCCAGCGTGTCCCCCCGCCCAGGTCCCCAGCAGTGCACAGGTGCCCGTGGGGAAGGGTCGCACTGGGGTGTCCTCGAGTGTCACACAGCTGGGGGCACACACGAAGCCTGACAGTTCTCAGGCAGGGCCAGGGTTTTGGGGTCTCCATCCAGCTCCAGAGGCATCTGACTGCTTTGGCACCACAACTGGCAGCGGCATGGCCCCTTCCCCTCTCAGCCCTGCCCCTGGCCTCCATCCCCAACCCGAGCGAGAGGGGCCAGAGTGCTGCCACCCGTGGGGATGGCATGAAAGCACCGGGAGCATCTCGTGCACCTTGATGGTGGCGCTGGCACCCAGGGCTGCCCACAGCTCTCCCCGGCCTCGTCCGCAGGGAAACACCAGGTCCCAGCTGCTTCCTGCTCATGGGGCCGGCACTGCCCTGGGACCTGTCCCGGCCACGCGGGCTCCTTGCCACAATCCGTTAGCTTTGTGTCTCAGGGTTGTGTGTCATTGTGCAAGCCTGGCACTGAAAGAAGCTGTTGCAAGCAGCTTCCTCTCTCCTCTAACAGCCATTTCGGGTGTGTGGCTGCCCCACATTGAAGTTTGCCACGCATGATGTTCTTCCCTGAGGTGGGCCCTGTTGTGGTGCTCAGCTTTCTCCCTGACAACCTGCAGGAACCGAGCACGTCATGCCCTCCCGTAGACTCGTGCAGCCCTCACCCCTTGGCCACACCACGGCCAGGTCCTCACCAGCTCTGTGCAGAGGGGAACTGGTCACCACCAGCATTGTGCAACCCGCACAGGATGGGGCAGTGCTCAGGGACCTCTCCCCAGCAATGTCTGTTGTGTTTGAGCAGCTGGTGGAACTCGGTGCTCTTTGAAAATTCACCTCGGAGGCACAAAGCTCAGCCCGGCCATCGAGTCTGCTGGAGTGTTTCAGGGCTTGGGATGCTGCAGTGACTTCAGGAGATGTTTTAGCTCACCTGCAGCTGGGGCTTGAACACTGGCACCCTGGTCCTGTCCTCCCAGCATTGTGCCTGGGCCCTTCTTCCAGCATGTGCTTGTTTGAGATAAATAGGCCTGGAGAAGTGGGCTGTCACCCAACACTTGTTCCTGAAAGGCCCTGTTTCTTCCTTAGTTGTGAATCAAAATCAAATTAGCAGCTTTAAATTTACTCTGTGCCCAAGAGGTACCGTGGAGATTGGAGGACATGCTGTACCCTTCATCCTTATGTAATAAAAAGAGCAAATCCCTGCTTTGAGAACAAAACTGTCTCCAGATCTGTGCTTCGGTCTCTGAGGAATGGCTGGAGGAGTTTCCCTGGGGCCAAGGATCTCAGAACTGGTTGGGGTGATGGAGCTGTTCCTGCCGGAAAGGGCTTGGGACTGCCCCAGCCTCCCTGAGCACCGCCAGGATCACGGGAGGAGGCAGTGGTTACTGGGAGCCTTGGCTCCCGCCCTGGGGCCAGGCTACCTGCTCCAAGCGGTGTTGTGGCCTTTGGGGCGAGAGGTCAGGAAACGTCACCCGACCCACAAAGCGCCCAGCGCTGCATGCGTGCCCCACATCCGCTGGAGGATGCAGGTGCAGGGCTGCAGAGATGGGTCACGGCCGCGGCGTGTGCAGGGCCAGGGATGGCACCGGCTGCATTATTGATGCTGTAATTCAGCACCAATGGGCTGTGAAATGGTTTCGTTTTCATGGGCAGAAATTCCCCCCCGAGCACTGCACAGCGTGTGCTCCTGCACAGCCACGGACACGGGGAGGGTGCTGCATTCGCTGCGTGCCTGGCGGGGAATGCCTGGCCCACCACAGGGTGCAGAGTGCAGAGGCAGCAGCAACTCAGAGACAGGAAATTTGGGGCCCAGCACCAGGCAACTGGGGCTGCGTGTGCACGAAAAGCCCCTGCATGCACGTACACACACGGAGGTGTCCTCAGGTGTGCTCAGCACTGCGTTGTTCTGTCCTTGCTTGTGGCTCCAGCAGAAAGGAGCTGCTGACACCCCGGGGAGCTCGACCCTGGCAATTGCTGCTTGTCCTAGCCAGAGATTTCCCATTGCAGCAACCCCAGGTGTCCCTTGGAGAAAGCACTGGGTGCTCGCTGCAGATGCTCTTTGCCTGCGCTGCCATGCACAGGGTGCAGCCGGATCTCACTGCCCAGCTTTGTGCAGATCTGGGTCCTGTAGAATATCCTCCCTTGTCCAAACCACAGCCTGCCCCTGGTCCTGCAGCGGTGCCTGCCCCATGCCTGTGGGGCTGCCCCGTGCCTCCCTGTACCACCGGGATGCCCTGTGTGGGCTGTGTTGCAGGAGGACCCACACCGGCCCTGCAGCCAGAGAGGGGCAGAGGGAGCCCACCCCTGCCCCATCCCTGCCTGTGTCCCTTTGCCTGTGGGTGCCACCAGGCTGGCAAATTTTCCTCCCCCCATATACTTGGGGAGGATCAGATCTCCTGGCTATTCAAGATTGCAGGATGTGGATGGGGCAGTGTCCTGCTACAGGGCACCCCACAGTGCCCAGCTGTGGGGCTGGGGTCTAGGCAGGGAGGAGACACAAACACACAACTAGAGGGGGATGTGGCAGCCCCTGCTCCCCAGGAAAGCCCATCCTTGGGGTATCCCACCACCACCACAAACCCCACGAACCATGTGAGGACAGCGTGGTGTCCTGGGCACACCCCACCGGTGCGCAGCTCCGCTCCCCCCGCAGCATCACACCCCCAACATCCTCGCTTGCTCTTCGTTCCAATATAATCTTTATTGGGGAGACTGATTGGGGTTGAACAAGGCCGGGTATAAAACATGATCATTGTCACAACCAGCAGCGGGAGGCATTGGCAGAGCAGAACAGAATTGGTATTGGCCCCCGTTCTCTGCGCCCCCCCAACCCTGGGCAGCAGGGTGGTGCCAGGGCTTCGCTGGCAGCGGTAACTACTCCTCAGGGCAAGCGATGGAGGCCTGGTCCTTCTGCCTGGGTGGTTGCTGGGCTCCAGCTGGTGCTGGGGCTGCTCCTTGTTCCTGAAATGCCTGGGAGCAGAGTGGGAGGGGGCAGCTCCATGGGCCCCCCCCAGCTTCCCCAGCTCCGATGTCCTGGGGGCTGTGCTGGGGCTCTGCCTCCTGCCCTGGTGCTGCAGTGCTCAGCCCCATCGGAGCACCTGCAAATTATGGCTTTTTCTTTTTTACTTTGTTTGTTTATTTATTTGTTTTTTGCTTTTTTTTTTTTTTTGGCAGCAAACTTCCCCCTCCAGACGCCCTGGAGAAAGCAAGACAGTGCGCAGGAGGCTGCTGCCCCACAGGGCATCAGTGTAGGGCACAGGGTCCCTCGCAGCCTTGGGTGGATGGAGCCACAGAGAACGGGCACAGAGCAATGCCTTGGTGAACACACAGCGGCCTGGGACAGACAGGGAAAAACAAGAATCCTCCAAAACGAGGACAAACAGGAGCTTTCCTCAGGGGCCTGCGGAGGAAACGGGCCGCGTGTCTGCTCACACCGGCGTGGCGGCTTGGCGTGGCTTCGGCAACTCAGACGCACGGCAGCTTGGCCGCTGAGATGAAAGCTTTGGCAAATAACTTACAGAGAAGGGGGGGGGGGGGTGATGGGGGCCTGTTCTCACACCTGCTCCTGTCCCATGCTGGGCACCGTGCCGCTCTGGGGCCCCTCGTGCCGTTACCACCAGCTGCGGGGCGATGGGTAGGGTGTCACCGGTGGGACTAAGTGTCCGTTCTTGGGAGAGGAGGGAGAAGCCCCTGGGATGCTCGATGCTGGTCGCAGTGGGGCTGCCACAGATGCCCAGGGGTGTGCCAAGACCCTGATCCTGATGTCCCTCTCCCTGAGCACCGCTGGCACGTGGGGGGCTGCCACCAGATCCCTGCCATGTCCCAGAGCGCAGCATC
Source organism: Anas acuta (assembly GCF_963932015.1). Lineage (NCBI taxonomy): Eukaryota > Metazoa > Chordata > Aves > Anseriformes > Anatidae > Anas > Anas acuta. The sequence goes on from NC_088998.1 coordinate 1,134,386, forward strand.
CCCACCACCAGCGCTGGTGAGCCCAGAGTGGGAGTGAGCCCATGTCCGTGGCTGTAGGAAGGATCAGCTCTGCCCCCTCCACGCACAGCTGGATCGCCTGGAGCCGGGGCCTGGCGGGGCGCAGCACCATCCTCTGTCCTCTCCCCGATGGGGCTGGGCCGGGGCAGGCGCGGGCGCGGGCCTCACATGATGGTGCAGGAAGACAGCGGATTTCGGATGTGGCAGGTGCAGGCGGCCCCGCAGTACTGGCGAAAGGTCTGGTAGCAGCTGCGGTCGGTGTCGCTGCTCCACTGCACAGGGTTGGCGGCCAGGGCCTCGGCCGGCAGTCTGTTGAGGATACTGGTGTTGACAGCCAGTGCCGCCAGCCCATAGTCGGTGAAGAGCACGGTCTCCCGCTTGCAGGTGGGGCAGGAGATGAACTTGTACTTGGGGCAGGACTCGTAGAGGATCTGCAGGCACTCCTCGCACACCGAGTGCAGGCAGGAGAGGATGCGGGGCCGCTTGTTGGTGAAGTTGTACATGTGGCCACAGGTGGGGCACTCGAGGGGCTCGCAGGGCGTCGAGGGGTGCAGCACGTACTGGTTGACGATCACCTCGTCCGACGGCGGCTGCCGGTGGTAGCACACCTCGGAGCTGCCTTTCCGCTGCCCCTGGTACCCGCGCTCGCGCCGCGGCAGGGGGGGAGTCCGGGGCAGCGGCAGGGGACCGGGGGTGGCATCCAGTGCCGGGATGTCCCCGCACGCCTGGTTGACGATGATCTCGGACTCGGAGGGCCACGCGCGCTTGGCCACGAGGGGCGGCTCACGGCGTGGGGCCGGTGCGTAGCGTGGCTGCGATGCTTGCAGCTCTGAAAACTTCTCCGGGTGGATGATTTTCATCGCCTCCATTTTAATGATGACCTGTTGCCCTTTCAGACACGACATGAGTATGGTTTTCACATTACTGTCCACTGCTCTGGGTTCTCCAAGGGACGCCTGCATGAGGCTAAAACATGCCGGCAGCATGCAGCGCTTTCAATCTCGTTCTGGCCATGAAGCAGGAGCAAGGGGGGCAGCTGCCAGCACAGGACATCCTGGGGACATGGGGGACGTGCAGGCCCTGCGCCCCTCTTCTCCGGCCACCCCGGGGTGCCGGAGGCGCGCAGGGGAAAGCGGCGCTCACGGCCGCATCCTGCCCGCGCCCGCCTTTGAGGACGCTCTCGGGCAGGCGATCAAAGCGTCTGCTCCCCGTGGCGCCTCACGGGACGTTAATGTGACATCGCCTGCCACTCGGCAGCTCCCCCCTTTGCCCTCACTGGCACTTCCACACCGGACAGGCTGCAGTCAGAAATGGCAAATGGATGCCTGCGGTGCTGGGCGATGCTCGGGCAGGCAGCTTAGGGGGGGGGGTGCTGTGGCAGAAACGTGGGCAGTGCTGCGGGGGGCAGCCCCCGCCTCCACCCAGCCTTTATTCCTGTTTACCGCCTTGGGTTCCTCGTGGCTCTGAAGAATGTTTGCAAATTCCTTTGCTCTGACTTCCCGGCTCTCCCACTTGCTGTCACCGGCAGCTCCCGCAGGGCACGGGGCGCATCCCGCCCGGGCGGGCGCTCACCTTGCCCGGCGCCGGGGCTGCTACATGCTTTCTCCCCACTGTGGCCAGCACCTCCGTCCCCAGCTCAGCTTCGTGCTCACTGGAAAGGAAAAGCAAGAGGAGGTTGGCTCCTGGGCTGGCTGGAGCTCTGCCGGACAGTGCTCCCTGCGGACGCATGCCTGCCTCCATCCTGTCAATTTGGCTCTCTGCTGCCCGCGGCACCGGCCCTACCGGTCCTGTCCATCTGCCCTCCATGCTTTGGGCCGGCGGATGTGGGAGCTGGAAGGTATTTCCCCCCGGGCATCTCCTCCATGGCTGGGAAAGGCCCTGTGGACCCCCCTGCCCTGGGGACTATGCCCGGGCAGTGCGGGGGTCCCTGCGTGCCCCACTGGGTGTGCAGGGCCCTCTGGGGGGGCTCCCCCCCCGGCCTGCCTGTGCTCAGGGCTTTCGCTCACGTTTAGCCCCTCCTCTGCTCTGTGGATCTATTTTTACCTCTATCGCGCGCTCCTGATCTGTCCCTGCTATCATCTCTCCCCCTCCACGGCTCCCTGCCCTTGTCCCAGAGCTGCTGGGGATGTCGGGCCATGTTTGGGGACAGGCGATGGGGTACAGGCAGCCAGCCCGAGGCCATTTTCTCCCTTGGGCAGACCCAGCGACAGCCTGCCTCTCCTGGAAGGGCGAAGGCGCTTCTCCTCCATCACACTGCAAATCCTGTTAGCAGGATGCCTGCTCCCACCGAGCCCTGCCAGGCATGACAGAGGGGACCCGGGGGGGCCATCTGGCTGAGGAGGGGGCACTGATGGGTCAGGGGGCTTCAGCCCTAGATGCCCAAGAGTTGCGGGGGCTGGATCCCTGCCTGACCCCAGGAGGGATGTCCGGGGGGGGGGGGGGAGGGGGGGGACATGCCTTGGCTGCACCGGATCCCGGGAGCATCCTGCAACACCTGCCCCGGGGAAAGTGGCCTCGCATCCCGCACCCCACGTCCCGCACCCCACGACCTGCAGGCAGCCCAGGCTCCCCCCGCACCCAGCAGCAGCCCCGGGGCCAGCTGCCCGCAGGGCTCACGCAGCCTCACCCGCAGCACGATGGGCACGATTCGGACAGGATTCGGCCAGCGGCCGCCGCACTCGCACTGTCACACCCCTTCAGGCTGAGCCCTCGCAGCACCCCGCGGTGCCTCGCACCAACAGCAGCCCCCGGGGCCCCGCGGCCCCCAGCATCTGCCCCCCGCAGCAAACTGCGGGCACGAAGCGCTGCGCACAGCCCGGCGGTGCACACACACACACACACACACACACACACACACATATGTGCACACACACACACACACACACACACACACACACATATGTGCACACACACACACACACACACACACACATGTGCACACACACACACACACTCGTGCCCGCGGGGCGATGCTCCCGGCCAGGCCGGCCGAGAGCCCCGGTGCCTGCGGCTCGTTACCTGCGTGGCTGCAGCCCCGGGGGCGTCGCTTCGGATGCGGGGTCCCGCTGCGGCCGCGTCCTGCTTTCAGCCTCCAGAGCCCCTCTGCGGCCCCGCGGCCGAGGCGGGGAGGCCCGGGCGGCTAAAGGTTATCTGAAAGGCAGGCGGGGGGACGCGGGCTCCGCGGGGATGCTGCCGGCTGCGCGCCCGCCGCGCCCGGCTTCCCACGGCCCCGCCGCCGCCTCGGGCAGCCCGCCCGGCCTCGGCGGGGCTGGGGAGGGTCTGGGGGGGGGCGATCCCCGGGCGGCCTCCCGCAAAGGCCGGGGCTGCCGGCGGCCCCGCCGCCTCCGGTAGCTCCGCCGGGGGAGGAGGCAGCCCCCGCAGCCCCGGCCGCGCAGCGCCCCGGAGAGGGCTGATGCAACCGAGCCGGTGCAGGGCTGGGGGGCCGCCGGCCGGCCCCGGCCCCCCGCTCGCCGCTCGGCAGGTGCAGGGCTCCCGGCCGAGCCCCGGCGCTGGGCTCCCGGCGCTTCCCTCCCCGCCGTCCCCCGGGGCTCGGCGCTGCCGGCGGCGCGGGCGCTGCGCGGAGGCGCTCCCTGCGCGCTCCCGGCGCCCGCAGTGCCGCTGCAGTGGTGCAGCCGGCTCACATTTCTCTCTCTCTCTCTCTCTCTCTCTCTCTCGAGCAGCAGCAGCAGCAGCGCGGGGCCCGCGGCCGCAGCGCCCTCCGCCCCCCGCCCGCCCCCTCCGCCCGCCGCGGGGCCGCCCCGCTCCTTCCTTCCTGCCCCGGCCCCGCCGCCCCCCGCCGCCGCTGCCCACCCCCGGCCGGGACCCAGCGCGGAGCTCCGGGGGGGGCTGCAGTGACTCAGCAGCCGGCGCTGCTGCGAGCGCTGCCGCGCGGGGGGCTCCTCTGATGGGGTGCGGGGGGGACGAGGGCTGGGGTCCCACCAGGGGTGGTGGGGGGGGGTGGTATAGGGGGCAAAGGGCTCCCCGCGGGAGGCCCGCGTGGGATTTGGGGCTGGGGAACGGCCTTAGCGGTGGGAACACGCTTCCCACCTGGCCCTGATGCTGGGCCGGCCCCGGCCTCCCCACCTGCACCGCATGGCCCCATCCCCACTTCCAGACCCACAGCCAGCCTTGCCCCACTGGGGAGGGCTGAGGGCAAAACCCAGCCGAGCATCCTGAACCCCCAGGAGCTCAAGGGAGGGGGTAGCAGGGCACGGGGTCTCGGTGGTCCACGAGGGATTTGGTGGGCTCGGCACAGTGAGTGAGCAGGGGTCACGCACCACTGGGTACCCGTAACGCCCCCAGGGCCCTGCAGGGCGCTGGGGAGCAGCATGTGGGGCTGGTCTTGCTGCTTTGCCCCCCTTCACTGGCACAGGCAGACACCAACCCTTGGGATCAGGCTCCCTGGGATCCTTTGGGTGCTGTGGGGGTTTTGCTGCAAGTGCCACCCTCTGCAACTCTCTTGCTTTTTGTATTCCTTCCCTCTGGTCCATTGGCCTCAGGATTTTGCCTGGATTTTGATATCCTTCCCCCTGCCTTGCTGCAGCACACGTTTCCAGCCAGCAAAGGTTTCCACACCACGACCCAGCTGGCCGACCCCAGCCCTTGCTGCAGTGAAGCCCTTGAGCTGTGGCGTCTGGAGCTGCACTGGGACAGCAAACCTACATCACGCCTTCACACCATCACTTTCCCCGCTATCCCCAGGATGGATACAAGAGCTCATGTACTCACTGAGCAGTTCGTGTCCCCACTGTCAGCCTTGGGGAAAGCTCAGCTCCACCAGGCCTTACACATCCCAGCAGCCGCTCTCAGCTCAAGCCAGACGAGCTCCAGGCAATGAACTCCCACCCAGGTGCCTGGCCCGGAGAAGACAACCAAACCCCGTGGTGCCTGGACCCTGCTGCGTCCCTGAGCCGGGCCCACCTGAGAGCGCGGCATCCCGCTGGGCATTGCAGCTCCACCTGCCCCTGCCACCAGCACCCCGTACGCCCCTCTCAGCAGTGCTGGCGGCTGTGCCTGTAACCTGCCCGTTCTGTGCTGCACGAAGGTTTTTGCAGTGGCTCTGCCTCTAGTCCCGCTAAGCATAGTTCTTTGATCTGATCACCTGCCGAAAGCAGAGTGAGGCTGTTGCTGTCTAGCACCCTAACAGTGCTAAACAGGGATTCCCTTAATCTTCCCTGTCCTTTCCATGTCATCTTTTTTTTTTTTCTTTTTTTTTTTCTTTTTTTTTTTTTTCTTTTTTTTTTTCCTTACTTTCCTGCTAGCACTTTTGGATGCAGATACGAAGAACTGATGTATTATGCTTGAAGTCACAGAGCAAAGGAAATTGCAGGAAGTGAGTGATGGTGAGCCATTTTCTGTTATTAATTCATGTGGCATCCCCATGCTGACCCAGCCACACAGTGTTATTATTCTGCTATTCAGTGAGTTAAGCAACAGCTCTATTTAAAAATAATCATAAATGATATCAGGGATCCTTCCTGCTGAATAAGAGTGTATTTGTGCCAAGGTGCTGGGGATCCTCGTGTTGCCCTGATGGCTTCCTGCACTTGTTGGACGTGGACTGGGTCATCCCCATCCCAGCGCAGCAGCTTCTCTCCTACACCTGTGCACACACTCCTGGAGACATCTGCAGCCCAAGCCAAGGCTGGCTCTGCTTTTTCTCCTAGAACTTGTGTAGGGCTTGACAGGGTCCTTGGCCACTTGTTAGGTCTAGTGCAAGGGAGGTTTTTTTCCTGTTTCCAACAATGGATGCTTTCTGTTTTCATCTCAACATCGGAGGGCTCGACAAGGCTGGCTGGGCTCTCCAGGCTTCTCTTGGCTGGGTTTTGCCTCAGCTCATGGAGGGGTACCTGGGCCTGGCTGCAGGGCAGGTGCAGGATTCTTCTCATTTCTTCAGCATTAGAACAGCCCCCATGAGAGTCACATAAATAAACACTGCCTGAAATAGCAGTTGGAGGTACAGAGTTTGCCCTTTTCCTGCACTGAGTTGGTCCCACCAAGATCTCTGGTTTCTATCCCAAGCTGAAAAGAACCTCGTTTTCCAAAGCACGGACATTTCCCTGCCAGCCACGCTCAAGGGAGATCCAGAGCAAATCCCAGCCCTGTGGGAGGCTCGAACCTTTGGGCCTGGGCAAACCCTTATTCCTACTGCATGGCCCCTGGTTATACTGTCCAAATCGTTCACATATACAACTCCAGCTGCTGTACTTACTATCTTTCATAAACATATTTCTTATTGTGTGTTATTGTAAATGTACGTCTTTATGTTTCATGGGGACATTCTGTGTGTTTTTGAGCTCTGTGCTGATGTTTCTGGGTATTACAAACATTGGTAAATTATTTTCCCATTTTCTGTGTCCTTTCCAGCAGACCAAGCGTGCCCTGGGTCCGCTCTGCAGTTCTTGGCGTGCAGGGCTGGGCTCTCCTTGGGCAGACACAAGAGCAGCTTTGCCAGTGGGTTCATTTCCTGCCACCCAGCTGAACAAAGTTCTGCTTTTTGTATTCGAATGGTGGTTGGTCCTCAGTGTGACTGCTGGGACTGCCCTGCCTGCCACCACAGCTTCTCTGTGAACTCCTTGGTTTCCAGTGTCACAAACCGATCGTTTCCAAACTTTGCTTTACAGATGTATCAAGTGGCGTGGCACTGCTGGCGCAACCACGCTGAGATGAATGGTTGTGCCAGAAGATAACTCGACCTTAAATTTCCTCCTCCTCATTTCCATCAGCCAAAATCAGCTTCGTCCAACTGCACACTTGGGATTTTGTTGCACTTCGGCTTAATGATGTGTGCCGGGAGTGACCTGCTCTAGCAGGATGGCTTCTTCCTCTCCTGGCGCCAGCCCCGCGCTGTGACTGCCCGTGGCTTTGCTTTTCACTGGAGCCAGGGGAAGCCAGCGCCATGCTCACCAGCCTGATGTGCAGGGCCCCTCTGCCCTGTGTGCACATCTGAGCATTGCTCTTTGCTGTCCTTGCATCTGTCTTCAGCACCTGGGCTGCTTTTGCACTGACTCATGCCTCTTCTGTCCACTGCTTGGTGCTCTCCTTACGCACTTTGTTTGACCAGGTCAGGTACACATCAACAACTCTTTCCAAAATCCAACCTGCTTCTCACAATGGGCTTGTTTTGCACTGGCGAATCACTCATTACACAGATAATTCATCCACAAAAATGAGCTCACCTTCAGCTTTCCAGAGGGCAGCTGTGATCAGCAGGTCCCTGGTGGGCAGTGGCACCAGCTGGGTGCTCTGCCTTGCAGCTGGCCAAGGGGTGAGTCTGCTGCTCGTGCTCTGTGCTCTCCGTGCTCTATCCCCTCAGGACTCTCTCCTTCCCTGCACGCTGATGTGCAGTGTAGAGCACCAACATGCAAGGAAGAATTAAGACAGGATCCCAGGTGCCACGATCGCCACCCCCCAGGGCTGCATCCCTCCAGAACTGGACGAGGTGGTATCAGCGCACAGTGGCACGGGGGTGGCAGCCAGCAGTGTGCTGCTGTGCAGAGCGGGGCAGCCGCTCAGCTCCCACGGATGGGCGCCTGCCCAAGCTGAGCAAACACAGTTTTGATGGAGGAATGCTGTTAAAACATCTGCCAAGAAAGCAGGAGAAATTCTTACTGTGAGCCAGCTATTTCTGCTCTGGTTGCTGTTCGCAGCAGCAAAATCGTGTGGGTTGGTGGCAGCCAGGACCTGACCATTTATGCACTTGCAGTACTGTTTGATTGCATCTGCGGGGGGTTGGAAATGGTCATTTCTAGGCATCCAGCCTTCACACAAACTCCAGTGTAAGAAACATGGTGCTCAGGATATATTTGCAAAGTGTTCTAAAGCCCACGCCTCATCCCCATGCCACCATAGGCAGACTTGGAGATTGTGAGAACAATAAACTCCGTGGCAGAAGAGACATGTACGTGTGGTTTTATGGCCATAACCGTGGATGTTCCTAAAGCCCATTATATGTTATGGATGTTCCTAAAGCCCATTATTTTTACTATTAAATCATTTTAGTGTTTAATACTGTGGCCACTCCTAGAGCCCCTGCTGAGCACCGGGCGCCCACCTTGCAGGTGGCCCTCCCTGCAGCAGGGAGCACCCTGAAGTGTCCTCGGATGGCAGGACAGAACAGGTGGAGATGGGAAGAGAGGAAATCAAGGCAGCAGGGCCAGACAGGCTGTCTCCTCTCCCCTGGGTGTGGTGACCTTCAATCCCCTCCCTGCCAGCTCCCTGCCTGCAGCCCCATGGATGTTCAGCCGTCAGAGAAGACTCATGGAAAATGCATTGCTTTCCACAGCTGTCTCATGGGAGGAGGGAGAGGGCAGAGCCAGGCTCTTCCCAGAGGTGCACAGTGAAAGGACAAGAGGCAACAGCCCTTAGCTGGCAACACAGGAGACTCCAACTTCATTTCCCTGTATCTACACAGCGAAAAGCATCTTCACCATGAAGGTCAAACTGTGAGCAAGGGCAGAGAGGTGTTGGGACCTCTGGCCTTGGAGACAGCCAAAACCCCACTGAGCAGCACATTGGCTATTTTTGGATTCTGATTTGGAATGGGACTGTCCAGACTGACCCAGCAGCATTACTGTCACGTTATGAACTCCCCCTCCCCTTCTGCTGTGATTTAGGGGCTGACAGGGAAACCCAGAGCCTCCTGGGGCTGCTGGTGAGGGAGAGCAGCCTCAAGGACACAGAGCAGGGATTTAGGGCAATTGGTGCAAGACAGACCCATGTCCTTTAGAAAACACCTTGTGCCTAAGAGAAACGGAACAGACTGGTCAGAAATAGAAATGGCAGCTCTGCAGAAACCTTCCCGCTGCCCTTTCAGCCCAGCTAAAGCTGGGCTTAATAATGCCTGAGGGGTTTGGGGCTTAGGAGCGTGTATCAGAGCAGGGACACAGCAGCTCTTTCCGGCTCTTTTGCTGGGAGCTGGTGGAGCAGCGCTGGTGCCAGGGATGCTGGGCTTGAGGCAGACGCCGTGTAATTGCAGTGACATTCAGCGCTTGCTCGGCTGGCTCCCTGGGAGAGCCCAGCACTGGTAACCTGACAGCGTGGCGCGGCGGGATGCAGCGGCGAGGACGCAAACTGGGTCATGGGGAAGGAGGCGGTGCGGCGGCCGCTTGCGCACCCAAGATGTTGCCAGCAGCTCAGCAGGGACCTCACGTCGCTTCTGGTGAGCCTGAGCCTCACACGAGGTCCTGGCACCCGTGCAGGATTCTGTCCCCAAGCTCGTCCTGCCCCAGACTGCAGGACTGTGCTCTGCATTGGCTGGGGAACAGCTCCAAAGAGTAAGCAGCTGAGCACTGAAGTAGCAATTTGTTTTTGCAGCGAAATTTGGGCTTTTTTCAGGAAAACATCCCCAGATGCGCTAGATGGGACCTGGGCAGGTCCCTGTATCTGGGCAGTGCTGCTGCAGCCCTCTGCTCTGAATGCAGCCCTGCACACGGAGGCTGCAGCCACACTTGTGGGCAGTGTGATCCTGCTGCCCCGGTGTGACATCCCCCGCAGGGCCTGGGGGCACAGCCTGCTCCCCTTCCTTCACCTGCACCTGCACCTGCATCTCCTGCAGGAATCCCCAGCTCTCCTGCTATCGCATCTGCTCAGCTTGAGCAACCAATGTGCTGACACAGAGTACCGTGGTTGCATTTCTAGCTAAGTTTGGGTGAGTTTGAACCGGAGGATCTTGCTTTCCCCCCCGTGGGAGCGGTGTGGGTGTGCAGCCAGGAGCTGCTCCTGCAGCTGCTCCTTCCCACACGCCCAGCACTGCGGGCAGGGGTGTGCGGGGGCCCCCGGGGTGCCTGCACCTTTACTGTGGTTTGAGCAGGGCTGAGCTGAGCCGAGCCGAGTGAGTGTGCATTGGTGAGAGCTGCAGCACAGGGCTGGCTGGAGGATGCGTGGCGGCTCACAGAGCTGGGGAGGGGTTGGTGCCTGGGGGAGTCGGGGTTGTAGGGCTGGAGCCTCCAGGAATTCCCTGGCATCACTTTGGATGAGAGCCTGACTTCACAGGAGGGGGCTCCAGGGCTGATGGGCACCATATGGCCTTGGAGTTTCTACCACCTCTTTCCTCTCCCCAGTTTCTTCCATTCTCCAAGGAGCTGGCCAAAATATATGGTGTCAGGAGCTGTACTGGGATGCTGCAGGAGGATGGGCAGCTCCTGCATGGGACCAGGAAGAATGGGCAGAGCCCAGCCAGAAGAGCCTGCTTGTCCTGGGCTTCAAGAGTGCTCACAAGGCTCGGAGGCAGGGGTAAGAGGCACAAGCATCTCCCTGCCTGACCCCCTGCAGCCACTCCCTTCCCCTGCCCTGGTGGATAGGGGCCCTGGGGACCTTGAGGAGCCACAGGCCAGTGCTCCATGCAGGCTGCGGGGAGCAAGCCATCCCACCAGAGCCAGCCCCATGCCTAGTGTCATGGGGATGTGAAGACCAGAAAGCTGCTGATCTGACCTGGAAGTGGACAGGGATGCCCAGAGTGCCGGGGGAGCCACCAAAGCGCTCGCCCTGGGAGCAGAACAGGGATATCCACAGACCCACACCACCATGAGCCACATCGCTGTCTGCCAGGCGCATGCGTGGATTTTGGGGGCAGCTGTGGGTGGTAGGGCTGTAGTAGTGCTGTAGTGCTGCAGAGCACCAGGCACCCACACAGCCTGCAGGATGCTCTGGAGCAGTCATGGTCCTACGGCCAGGGAAGAAGGTGCTGCTCTGGGTGCATGCTCAAGGATGGTTGCCATCCTCCTAGGGCAGAACAGGCTCTACAGACGTGTGACGGGGTCATGGGAGGACCCTGACGCACACACGTAGCACCGGGGCTGGCAGAGCTGCGGAGGAGGCTCTGCAGCAGCGCGGTGCTGCCAGGCTGCGTGAACCCGGAGCTTGCAAACACAGCAGATGTAAATGGGAGCGGACAGGCTGGCTCGAGCTGCAAAGCTCAAACCCTGGGTGCCCGGGGCTGCTGTCAGCACGAGATGGGGTGCTCGCAGCCATCCTGGCAGGCACTGCATCGCTCGCCCCGCCTGCTGCCCCCACCAAGAAGCCATGTCCTGGCATGACCACGGCACAGTCCTTTTGGCAGGAGCTTGCCCACACTGCCACTGCACTGTCGTGGCCACGGCTGGGGCTGGTCTGCTCCCCTTGTGGCTCACGACTGTGTCACAGGGACGGGGTGTGGGTTTTTTGCCTGCCCTGATGTACGGGGGATGTGCATTGCTGGGGGTGCGTGGCTCCCTGGGGCTCTGTAGGGGAAGGTGGCCCCAGCACAGGGCCCTGCTGGGAACTGCTGCAGGAAGCCACGGCCCCAGCCTGTGTTGGTGAGTGGAAACTTCCAGCACCTGCCCTAGGCTCTTGTGAAGCCAGTGGCTGTGGGAGGAAGGTGTCAGCAGCGCCGTGCGGGTCACAGTGCGCAGGAAGCCACCGGGCTGAACCCACGCTCCGCGGCCCCGTGGTGTCACCCCGAGGTTGGGGCAGGATGGGAAACCACCACGAAGGTGACGTGGAGGTGCCGATGCTGCAGGGCTGGCAGCTGCAGGGCTGAGCGCAACCATGCTCGTGCTCCATCCAGAGCCTGCAGGAAGTCCTGGTGTCCTGCACGGGCCTCTAGGTGCCTGAATTTTGCAAAATCCCCCTGCTTCCCAGCCTGGGGGCAGGCAGCCATCTCCCAGGTGCCCACATCCCCATGGCCAGTGGCCCTGTGTGCGCACAGGGCGGCTGCCACCAACACAGAGCAGGAGGGACGAGGGCCATGCTGGAGCCAGGCAGCAGGGAGGGGGCACCGCTAATTGGGATAATTGCTAAAGCAGGCGAGAGGCGAGTGAGGAGGGAGGAAGGCCAGCGAGCGGCGGTGAACAAGGGGCCCTTGTGCACGGGCGGCCCCGGCACGCGGCCCTGGCTCCAGCCGGCAGCAAAAGCCAAACAAACGGGGACTGTTTGAGCTGGGGGAGGACAAGCAGACGGCAGGACAGAAAACAGACCTCCACGGGGAGGGAGCCGGAGCCAAGGGTTTGGCTGGGAGCTGGGTGCTGCGCAGGGTCCGCTGCTTCCCATGGGAACCGTGTCTCTGCTTCAGCCTGGACCTTTGCTGGGGACAGGATGGTGATGTCCCCAAGCTGTTCGTAGGCTGGGGACGAGTGGGACAATGGCAAAATGCTGGGGGTGCCCTAGGTCAGGACAATAGGTGACACCCCTTCCCCTCCTGCCAAGGCCTTGGGATTCCCAATCATGGAAAAATAACAGGAAAACAACCTAAAAAACATCTCCAGGTGCAGCAAACCTCTGACATCTCCCTGTGGCTGTGGCATGGCAGAAGCAGGCTGGCACAGCATCACCACGCATGGCTACTTGCAGCGAAAACAAAAGTGGGTTGTGCAGGGGACCTGCAGCAGTGTGGGTGCTGGCAGCTCGCAGCATCCTGGCCTGGCCCCTGTCCACAGGAAGCGCTTTCTCACCTGAGAGGAGAAATGAAATTAGAGGAGGGAAGCTGGTGGCTGTGCATGTGAGCTGCTGAGCCAGGTGTCCCCAGCTGGGGCTTGTAGGGCCATTTTCTGTGTCTCTGCGCGTGAGCGAATGTTCAGCCTTGGAAGACATACTGGGCTGCTCCTGGCTCTGAGCAGGGAGCAGTAGCCACAGCCCAGGGGACCCAAATCCAGCCTGCACCGTGCTGAGGTTGCCGCCAGAATCACCCTTCCTAACTTTTGCCCAAGCTTTTTGTTTCCTAACCTTTTTACCCTGTGCAATGCTGTGAGGCCACCCCACACCAACCCCAACCCCAGGATCTCCTCTTGGAGCAGAGATTTTGTGCATGCGGTAGAACAGAGCTGGTGGGACACGATTTTGGCACTGCAGGGTAGTGTCAGCAAAATCCCAGCTCCACCCCTGCTGCCTCCGTGCAGGGGCAGCCGCTGGTTCCCTGCGCAGAGCCCAGCAGGAGCAGCCCGTCCCCAGCCCCTGCAGCAGGGAGGGGACGGGAAGGACTTGCTCCAGGCCAGGAAATCCTTGCTTTCTCCTGCAGCCCGGCCGCAGTGGGCAGCCACAATGTGAGCTTCCCTCCCATCGCTGCCAAGCCCCTGCATGAGCCGGGCCAGGAGCCATGGGGGAGAGGGGCGGCGGGCGAGTGCAGGAGGGCGATAAGGGAGCCGGCTCCTTGCCTGGTCCCTGCGGCTGGCATGAGCTCGGGGACACCCCGGCAGCCACCCAGGCACAGCTGACCCCTGTGACGCCGACTGCAGCTGTGCCAGAGGATTGTCTGAATCATCATCCTCGAGGAGCACAAGCATCCCCTGGCAGGGCAGAGCAGGGCTTAATCTACACAAGCTTTGGGCTGTGCAGCCATGGCATGAGCATCCCTGTGCACACAACACACAGCCTGCAGGACACCGAGTGCACCACGAGCTGTGAATTTGCACACTTGCAGTCCCAGGGACACCGCTGCAGGGCCCTGGCTGCCTCTTGCAGGCACACAGCTACAGCTGGGGAGCTGCGGGAGTGCCCAGCACCGGCCCCTGCTGTACAGGCACAGAGCACGGCACCCACATCTGCACGGCACATTTTGCATGCCCCAGTGTCCCTGTCCCCTGCTCCCAGGCTGGTGGGGTGGCTCAGATGTCACATCAGCAGGATAGAGCTGCTGAGGGATCCCGTGTGCTCTGGGGAGCTGTCAGCCCTTTCTGGGGATGTGCTGCTGCTGCAGGGCAAGCCCAGTTTGTGAGAAAACTCACTGCTTGCCATGGGAATCACACATGGAGCAAAGCAACGCGGGGCTGCAGCTGCACACATGCAAGCAGCACCTGAGCTATGGGGCATGGCTGTAGGGACACTGGGCTTTGTGTCAGGGGATCTGGATTTTGCACCTTGCTGCTCTTTTCCACCAGGACGCTGGTGCTGCTGATGGGTGAGGGGCAGCAGCTGTGCTGGGGCTTCGCAGCCTGGTGGTGTGGCTGATGCTTGTGGGTGATGCTTGCCCCATCCTTGAGGAGACACAAGTGCATCTGAGGGCTCTTCTTTAGGCACACCAAGAGCCCCTGCAGCCACCAAGAGCCCCCACATTCCATTTCCCTGGCAGCTCTGTCCCTGTGTACTGGTTTGTGCTCTCTGTGTCTCCCTACTGCACCACCAGTCCCCTCCCCAGCACCTCCCGGCTCACTGGACACCCCACTGACCCCCACCAGCACCAACCCCTTTGCAGGTGCCACCCCTCAGTGCACCCCACACCCACCCTCTGGGCCACCCGCAATCTTTCTTTAGCTTCCAAAAAGTCTCCAGTCCACCAATCAGTGGCAAGAAGTCACCGTTTGCAAGGGAACTCCTTGCTGTGCTTCTTGTCTCCCAGCACGTTGCCGATTTCAAAGTGTTTTTCCCCCCTTATTATCATCCTTTGCTATGGGTGGGCTGGGAGGAGCTCAGTCACCCTGCTGTGTCCGTGCCGTGGCACTGCATGGCCCCGGGAGCAGGAGGGAAACACTCGACAGGAATGGCTGTTGGTGTTCCATTGGGTCTTGGAGAGCTTCGGGTCAGAAATGTCTGTCCCTGCGGTGGGATCTTCTGGGAGTAACAAAATAAATCTTGTGTGGAGGTCCTTGAGGCTCAAGTTGAGGCATCCTCTGAGATCGCTGGTATCGGTCAAAAAATCCTGGCAGGCTCACGGTTGGTAACACAGGACTGGGCACTGCGGGTGCTCTGCCATGGCCACTGAAACCTTTTTGGGGCTGGAATTGCGGGAGATGCTGAGACCAGCACTTCGTGACATGGGCAGAACGGTGGCATGAAATGTGGTGTGTCAGAGCCAGACCCCATGCTGCACCCACCAGGGCTTGCAGGCAGTGGGTGGCTGTCGGTGGAGCCATGCCCTGCACGTCCCACGGCCGGGGACACTTCTGTCCTTGCAGCACCTGCGGGCTCCAGACCAGTTTTTGGCTGCCCATGATGGGGACATCAGGACCCTGCTGGGAACACGGTGCATGGCCCCCTTCCGTGGCTCTGCCTGCTTGTTTGGGTTGCACTTGAGCTTCCTCATTTTGTTCAGCCCCAAGTTTTTGTACTCTGGCTCTGCTAGCTGTGGCTTTTTCTCCCCTCAAACTGCTTGCTGTATCCTTGCATACTGGAGAAAGCATGCACGGAGCTGGTGCATCTTTGTGAGTGCCGTGACACCGTTAGGGGACTTCTCTCCCCATTCACCCCGAACAGGCCATGTCTTGGGTAGCTCCTAACTTCCAGTTGCATTTTTCTGCTGAAATTCTTTTCCCCACAGACAACTGCGGGAAACAACGCTGCTTTGAAGTGACAAACAGCTAGGTGTGATTTTGCCTCGCTCATTTGCTTGCTGCAAGTGCAGTTCCTAAGCAACCACCGGCTGCCAGCCCAGCCACAACCTCAGTCCGGCTTATCTGCCACCAAGGAACCCAGACGTGGCTCTCCTAGCTCAGTTCAGAGCTGTATCCTGTGAACAAATTAAATATTGGAACATCAGACTCCAGACGTGGCTGCAGCTCCAGGGCCAGTGGCGGCTCACCCAGCTTTGGGTCTGCCCTATGTCTGGCACTGGCTGGACAAATGCTGAAGGACTCTGCCACGGCCTGTGGCTGCTGCAGGATGGACCAATTTTGGGAACAGGAGAAGGGAATGATGCAGTTGAAAGCTGCACAGGACAGATTCAGGCTTTCACCCCCCCTGTAGTGCCCTCCCGGGGAATACACCGTGGCTGAAGGACTGGTCTGCTTCCACCAGGGTCAGTGCAGTTCTCCTGGAGCCGGTGCCCGTCGTCCCCTGCCAGGGGACAGGTGAGCCCCGAGCCCCCTCCTGCCATCAGGGTGCAGTGGGGGCAGCACGCCTGCCTGGTGCAGGGCTGTCTGTCCTGTCCACCTTGAGGCACGGGTGTGAGCAATGCCATGATGCTCCCAGAGATGGATGGGGACGGGAGGAGGTCCCAGGGCACAGCACGAGCACCCAGGGCAAGTGGTCCCGTCAATTTAACCTTAGCAAGTGCTGATGACTGCCTGTGATGCCAACCTCCCTCTCCCATGTGTAACCCCTGTCCCCACCCCGTTGCACATAAACCCCCGTTCCCGAGGTGCCCGATTTCTCCGGTGCCAGAGGAGGGTCCCGCTGGGGCACTGACCCGTGGGGGTCCGCAGTGTCTGAGCCAGTGTGGGGCACAAAGCCCCTCCTGTGCCTTGGCATTTATAGGACTCCCTGCCATGGGAATGCTTCAGGGATAAGAGCTCTCTCCGCGGCCCCTGAGGTCCCACGGTGGCAAGGGGTTGTCACTGTCACCTTGCTCTGTCCCCAGCCGTATGTCCATGTGGTCCCCCGGTGCACTGCAGCCTCTACCTCCTCCTCTGCCAGGTCCCCAGCATCTGCCAGAAGAAAGCAAGAGCAGCTGTAACTCCTCCTATGGACCCCCCAGACCCACCGGGACAGGGTGAAGTCCCTGGGGCAGAGATGGGACAAAAAGCCTCTGAGAGGATGAGCAAGCCCTGGGATGGCTCAGGACTTCAGCCCTGCTGCTTCCAGGTAGCAGCAACCTCATGGGGGAGCACAGCCCCATGACGTGGATACAGAAATGGGGGAAATAAGGGAGGTGTTGAGGAGTAAAATCCTCAGGTCGCAGGGAAATGGTCTAAGCCCCTGCCTTCACCCTGCACCCTGAACAGAGCCCCAGAGAGGGGCAAAGGCAGCACAGAGTGCTCCATGTCTTATCACAAGGTACACCTCGGTCCCAACGCCACGAGGACAGGTTTAATATTTAAGAGCTGGGGACAGCAGCCTGAAATGGCACGAGTCAGAAGAGCACAGGGGAGGAAGAACCGTCCCCTCCAGTCCCTATCTGACCTCGCAGTGAAGCACAAACATCCCACAGGCAAACACCAGTGCAGCACCAGGCTGTGTTATCACGACAGGGCTTTGTTATCATCCCACGACTTTGTAATCTTCCCTGTGCTGAAAACAAAGAGAAACTGGCACAGCAGATGCTTCACCACTGAGGATGTCTGCGCCCTACAGTGGCCCATGGTCTTCCATCACAGAAGGGGCACCGTGGGGAGCCTTTCTGTTCATCCCCACGTCCCTTTGAGGGAGTTTTTCACATCCAAGTATCTCTCATAAAACGCATCAACCTGGAGCACTGGGTCTGCACACACCCTGCCCAGCCCAGCCCTCCTTGGTGCCTCCAGCCCTGTGCTGAGGCTGGGCCAGGGCTCCCCAGCCGCAGTGCTTGAGACGTGGCAGAAGGGGGCTGAAGCTCCTGAAGATGGCATGGGGCTGGCTGGAAAGCTTTGGGGAGCAAGGGGGGATGCTGCTGTGACCCTGAATCCATCAGGCTCTGGGATGCTTTGGCTTTAGGCAGCAGATCAAGTACTCACAAGCAGAAGAGAGTTGCCTTGGTGGCCACCTTGGTCTAGTATGGATCCTGTAGGGTCCACAGATGTTGTAGCTGCTCCTGTTCCTTTTCCCTGCAACAGGACTCAGATTAACCCAAATCCCAACCAACCCATCCTGGAGCTATACTACCATTATGGACATGTCTGTGCACAAGAGCGCACAAGGATTTTGGAGGTGGTGTGACCAGGGCAAAGCACGGGGATGTTCTGGGGAAGCTCCTGGGGCTGAGGACGCAGCCCCTGCCCATCTCCATGCAGCCAAGGGGGCTCAGCTTCCCGGGGCCAACAGCAGTGGGGATGAACTGGGGGTATTAGTCCCTCCTGGGGCCAGCATGCCCCAGCCTCGCCCCCCACTTTCTGCAGAAGCCTGAAGCCCTCGTCTTGCTGGGGACCCTTCCAGCTTGGCCTGCAGTTAATGAAGGCACCATTGGCACAAGACCAAGCTGGCCATCAGTAACCTCCCTAACCTCCGAGGCGCCTGCAGCAGGAGCTGCGCTTTTGAGACCCTCTGGGCGAGGAAGGACGGAGGGGCCCTGGCAGCGGGTGCCGGCAGCGGAGCCCACCCGTGAGCGCGGCCGCGCGTGGGCCGGGCCCCGGCACTGCGGAGGAGCCGCAGCGACACCGCCCGGGCGGGCAGCGACACGCGGGTCGGGCAGGGCTTTTCTTCCCGGGGCGCTGCCTTTTTTCTTATTATTATATTTTATTTTTAAAGCCTCCTTCTATGTGAAAAAAAAAAAAAAAAATCAAAATCCAGTCGTTTTTCTCTGGGGGCACAGCTCAAGCCGGGACTGGCAGCCGGGGTCGGAGGGGCCGTGGGGGGGTCCGGCAGCTCTTGCCCTCCTGCCACGGGAGCGCGATTCCCCCCCCCCGGGGCCCGAGGGCCGGGTGCGCGGGGCGCGCTCCTCCCGGTGCTCGGGCTTGGGGAAACTGAGGCACGGAGCCGGCCGGGGGAGGCTCTGCCGAAGCCGATCCCAGCCCCCGCACCCCTGGGGACCGCGCTGCCACTGTCGGCCCCGTCTCCCCCCGCCGGCCCCGCGCCCCCACTCACCCGGGACCCGCGGCTCGGGCCGGACCCGGCGACCCCAGCCCCTCGCTGCGGGGCTCTCCTGGGCGGCTCTCCCCGGCGGAGCCGGCTGGGAAGCGCAGTCCGGTCCCGCGGAGCCGCGGGAGGGGGCGGCTCCCCTTGCAAAGTGCTGTGGGAAACGTAGTTCGTGTCCCCAAGGGTTCAGCAGCAGTCGCGGGGGGGGGACTCGTCCCCCAGCCCCACGGGCACGGCCCCATCCAGCACCGTGGGAGGAGGCCGGGGCTCGGCACGGGCCGGTTGGGTGGCAGGAAGGGCGCGGGTCCCCACGGTGGCCACAGCGACATCACGCAGCAGGGACACGGAGCTGGGGACCCCCGGTGTCCCCGTCCCAGCCCACGGGTGCGGGCCGGGAGCTGCGCCCCTCGCCTGGGGACAGGCAGGGTGCCCCGCGGACCCCCCCTGCCCCAAGCACCTGGCAGCAGGGACACGGTGCCGGGCACAGCAGGGGAGCTGTGGTGGTGCCACATCCCCGTGACATGTCCCCACGCTGCTGCTGCTGCTGGGACACAAGGAGCCCCGGGGGCTGGGGGCAGCGCTGCCCTGCCTGCAGCCCCTCAGAGGGCACAGCGGGTGTCCGGGGGGGGACAGGGACACCGGCTTTGTGGCAGTGAGAATACGGCAGGATCAGGGCACCAAGGCAACGGCGCTTGGCTTCTGGGCTGGGTTTTCAGTTGGCGTCTTCTGAAAAGTGTCACCCTAGAGCAGGGCTGGGGCTGGGGCTCGCACGGGGGCTCCCCTGCCTGCTCTCAGGTGGAGGATGCCCCAAATCCGCATCTTCCCTCTTGGTCCGGGCTCCCACAACAGCCAACATCACACTGCAGAGCTGCGGTGTCCCCAGCTGTGACACAGCCCCAGGCTGGGGGCTCTGGTCCAGCCCCCCTGGTTTTTGCTGCTATCGATGCCGGGGGTCCAGGCAGGGAGGGGGGATCCCACCGGGAATCTGGCATCGGGGTGTCAGGGGCTGGGTCTGCGCTGGGCAGGCGGGACGCAGCCAGGCAGGGGCTGCGGGACCCTTGGGCTGCAGGGATTTGGGTGTCTGGGGGAGGGCTTGGGGGCAGCGGGAGCCTGGCGGGGGGGTGGGCCGGGGGTGCCGGGGGGTGCAGGTGCGCCGTGTCCCCTGCCCGCTGCCCAGGCAGTGCCCGCTGCCCAGCGCCCGGTGCCCCCCGCAGGGCACAGGGAGTGCGGTGCCCCCCCGGCACTGCCCCTGTCCCTGTCCCTGTCCCTGCCCGGGGCCGGGCGGGGCGGGCCGGGGCGGGCCGTGCCGAGCCGAGCCGAGCCGAGCCCCGCCGCCGCCGCAGGAGGAAGCGCAGCCGGGGCAGAGCCGCCCCGCAGCCGGCCGGAGCCGCGCGGCTCGGTGAGTGCCGGGAGCCCCCCGCAGCCCCTGCCCCTGCCCCGCCGCCCCTTTCCCGTCCTCGCACCCCGCGGTGCCCCCCCGCCGTCCCCTGTCCCAGTCCCCCCACCCTTGTTCTCGCTTCCCCCCCCCTCCTCGCCCCGTTTCCCTCGCTCTCCCCCCTGCCTCTTGTCCTTCCCCCGCTCCCCTCCTTCCAGTGCCCTCCTTCGTCCCAGGCTTGCTCCCCCCAGAAGCTCCTGCACCACCCACAGCCCCAGCACCCTGCCTGCCCCTGGCCCCTGCCTGGCTCTGCTGCCCCTGCTTGCAGGGCCACACATACGGGGTCGCTTGTTGGGTCCTGTGGGGCTGCCAGGGAGGGGTGAGCACAGCTCAGCACCCTGCTCCCAAACTAGTGGGGCCACCCCATGGTCCCCCCATGCCTTAGCTTCATCTCTGTCTCTCACAGGAGGTGGGGAGAGCACTGCCAGCCAGCAGGGACGGGGACATGGATCGCGGTGTCACCCTGGAGAACCCCTATGCCAGCGTGAACATCCCGCGGTCCCAGTTCCAGCAGAGTTTCATCACTCATTACCTGAAGGAAGAGCCTGCTTCACCCACCGTGATCGCCAACCCCGCCGTCGTGCCTGTGTACAGCGCAGAGGAGCAGGCAGACCGTGCCAGCAGCTGTGACAACCAGACCGTTTCCACGGGGAAGTCGTGGTCCCGGCCCTACAACCCCTATGGTAGCATGAAGATGCCCAATGGGGATTCACCCGACTCCTTCTACACTGTCACCCTGGACAAACCACCCAAAGGCCACGAGTCTGGTGGGGGGAACTGCTGCCACAAGCGGTGCCCCTGCTGCAGAAAGTGTTGCTGTGTCGTCTCCTAAGGGGATGTGTGGGACGTGCTGGGGGGGCACCCAGCCCGGGCACCCCAGGGAGCTGCCCCATCACCTGCTCTGGCAGCTGGGAGGTGGCACCGGTTGGACTCACCTCTGGTTTTCACCCATGAGCTCTGCCGCCAGCTACACTGGTGATGGGCACCTGCTGGCTCCTTGGAGCCCAGAGAGGGGTGTGGGGGAGAAGGATGGGACCCCCCCACTCCATGGAGACCCAGGGACCCTGGGGATGATGTGTGCCGACACAGATGCCTCCGAGGAGCGCCTACATTGGGACTGGAGCAGTCTGCGAGCCTCCACACTGAGCTGGCTAGTCCACCCTTGCTGGGAAACCCATGGAGAAGGGTCAGGGACACGTCCCCGGCTGGGACGGGGACCCCTCCCCTCCTCGAGCAGTGCTCCCATGCAGTGTCACGGGGCTGCTGCACGCCCTGCGCCAAGCTCTGGATGTGTGGCTGCCCCTCCTCACCACGTTGCCCGCCAGACGGAGGGAAGGAGACAGGAAGGACAGGCAGACAAAGTGTGGCAGGGTGCCAGGCAGAACTCCAGGGCAGCACCTGATGGTGTGGCGTTCGGGGGCCTGCTGTCAGGATGCCAGGACCCCCTCCAGTCCCGTGCCTTCCCCGTGGTCAGGGTGCGCAGGCCCACCCGTGCCATCGAAGCGCCCACTGCGGATCCCCATCCTCGGCCTTCTGCAACCCCCTGGCACTGAGAAAAGCGAGCGTGGAGCCCGCTGGCCTCTTCGCAGCAATCTGGGGTGGCTCTGGACTCGGTTTTGGGCTGGGACTGGCGCGGCGGGGCTGGAACAAGCCGGCCGTTGTGCTGGCGTTCCCCGGCCGTCGTGCTGCCAAGTGACAGCTGCGTAAGCAACCGCAGCGGCTGCAGGAACGGCCTCGTCTGCAGGGGCTTGGAAAGAGCGCGGGTGTGAGCCGATGACTTCAGCGTGCCACAAATAAAGTTACTGCCCTCTCCTGCCCTGCCAAGGTACGCCTCTTCCCTCTGGCCCGGGTTTTCCGGGATTCCTGAGTTACTTCTTGCCTCTCCAGCAGGGCTGTGCATTGTATTGTGCTGTGGGGGGGGCACGAGGCGTTCTCTTCCCCAATACCGGGCTTAACTCCTCCACCGCTGACTGCAGCAGCAGCAGGGGCCTCGAGCTCCCCATCTTGCTGCTGCCAGCCCCCTGCAGCATCCCCTCACCCAGGCATTGCCAGTATGGCACGGTGCTGCCAGCCTGGGGACGGGGGCTGGGGCTTGGCCTGACCCTGCCAAGCTGGATGCTGTCCCTCCCGTCCTTTGGAAGGAGAGCGCCTGGCTTTGCGGGGTGCTGGGGAAGGGGTGGGCTCCTGGATGGGGCAGGTGGGTGCTGGGGGGGCTTTGTGGCACTGCCCGGGCTGCCTGTGACCCCTGGGGATCCCACCAGCACTGGGAACCCACCAGCACCAGGAGCCCACCCACCCCTTGGGGTTTCCACCACCCCTTGGGGTTCCCACAGCCCCTGAGATCTTCTGGGCCAGGGAGGCAGAGGCTTGGCAGAGGTGCAGGAATTCGGCTCCTCCACCTGGCTCAGGTCCCGTGCTGGCGGCTGGCGGGGAGGGGGTGGCCTCTGGCAGGGACGCAGCCCCATGCAGCCTGTCCTGCACAAGGAGCTCTCTTGTCTGCCCTGCCTGGAGCGCTGTCAGTGCTGACACAGAGATGAGCTGATTCACCCCGTGTTTGCTTCTGTGGGCTCCTTGTCCCAGATGCCAGCCCTTCCCCATTTCCGAGCCCACCCTCAGCGCGGGCTGGGCAGGGACGTGGTAGCAAGGCTGAAACTGGTGCCCGTGGGTGTGACGTGGAGATGTGCTGGGCAGGGCACAGCACCCGCCGGCAGCACCCAGTGTCACCACCGCCCTTCGCTCCGCATAACCTTGGGATGGCAGCAAACAGCGCTCCTTGCCAGCCCCTGGGCAATGATTAAACCGGAGGCAGCGGCAAGGCTGGTGGGGAGCAGGGGGAACAGGGAGGGCACAGGGGGGGCAGACCCCAGAAGGGACACTCTGGGCTCTGGGCGATGCTCGTGCAGGGTCCCAGGGGCACTGCCCATGAGCGCCGGGTGCTGGGCTGTGTGCAGGGCGGTGCTGGGTGGCTGCTGTCTCCTGCGGGTGGGGTGTCGGTGGTGATGCACAGCGCTGGCTCATCGGGACCGGACCTTTGCACTCTCCTTATGGTGCCTCTCCCTGCCCTGCTGTACCAAAGGTTCCTGCAGGTCCCAGGGTTGTAGCCGAGCCCTGGGAACAGAAAAACACTTTTCCCACCCTCTTGTTGTTGCTGATTGCAGCTACGCCTTCCCCTATGTCCAGATTCACCTGTTTCTGCAGGGCAGGTGGAGCCAAGCAGGTTTCAGGCAACAATGCTACTTGGTGTGCCCATGCCATGCAAGGGTTTCCGCTACCCCAATCTAGCCCTGCCTGCTGGTCCCATGTGTCCTGGTTTCATAAAATCACAGCACAGCTGAGGCTGGAGGCACCTCTGGGTCCCTCTGGTCCAAGCCCTGCCCCAGCAGGGCCTCCCGGAGCAGGGTGCCCAGCAGAAGGGCCCTGAAGATCTCCAAGGAGGGGACTCCACAACCTCTCTGGGCAGCCTGTGACAGTGTCCCACCATCCGCACGGCACAGAAGGGCTGCCTGGTGTTCAGAGGGAGCCTCCTGTGCTCCAGTTTGTGCCCAATGCCTCTTGTCCTGGCACTGAGCACCACTGATGAGAGCGGCCTCCCTCCAAGCATTTCTAGGCACTGATGAGATATCCCCTGAGCCTCCCCTTCCCCAGGCTGAGCAGTCCCAGCTCTCTCGGCCTCTCCTCACAGCAGAGGGGCTCCAGGTCTTTGCTTATTTCCATAGCCCTTTGGGGGACTTGCTCCAGGTCTCTTATTCTGGGGAGTCCTGAGTGGGACCCAGCCCTCAGGGGGTGGACTCAGCAGTGCTGAAAGAGGGGAAGGATCACCTCCCCCCACCTGCGGGTATTATTTTCCCTAATGCAGCCCAGGGCACCATTCCCTGCCTTCTTTGTCCCGAGGGAGGGCCGGTTGCTGCCTCACGGTCAGCTTGGTGCCCAGCAGGGCCCTTCTGGCCAGGCTGCTTCCAGCTGGGTGCCCCCAGCACATCCTGGGGCTGGGGTTGTTCCTCCCTGGGGGGAAGGACTCTGCACCTCTCTCCCTGGGGAACCTCAGGAGGTTCCTGTGCCAGGTCCATGGCTCCCTGCCCCTTCCTACCCCTCCTCACCAGGCAGTGCCATGGGTACCCTGGGTGTGCACACAACCAAGCCCACCCCCATGTGTGTAGTGGTTTGGGGTTTAACTTCATATGCCCCAAATGATGCCTGTTGGGTTGCACGCATTACTGCATGGCCAGTGAGCTGGGCCATGATGGTGCTTTGGACAGGAGAGTGACTTATTGCCAGCTCTGGGACATGTGGGACATCCAGAGGCACCGGATGCGTGCACATCCCTGGACACATAGGACTTGGATGGGAGTCACAGTGCCACCTGTGTGCCCAGCCCTGCCCCAGCACACATGGGGACAGATGCTGCTGGCCTGCAGGGTCCCCTGGGTACCTTGTGCCACCCCATGTCCTGCCCCTGGTCCCTGGCAGTGGGGTCCCACCTTCCGGGTGCTGCCTGGGACACTTGTGATGGAGCCTGAAGCTGCTGTGCTGCCAGCTCTGCTGCCCTGCACAGGGTCAGGGTTGAGCTTTTCCGCAGAGTCCCGGTGAGGCACTCGGTGTCCGGCCCCAAACCCCTGCCTCTTTCTGCCAAGGAGCCCCAGCAGCGTGGGGACAGCGTGGGGACAGCGTGGGGACAGCGTGGGGACAGCGCGGCACCCTGCTCCTGCCTGCGCTGCTGCCTGCTGCCCTCTCCTGCTCGCAGGCAGAAGTGCTGCGCGCTCCGGCCCAGGCATTCGTCCTCCAGGATCCTGGCTTCGCCCCCCAAAGCCTCTTTCCCTGCTCTGAGCACCCTCCCTGCTGGGGCTGTGACATCGCTGCTGGCCCCAGGGTCGTGCAGGGGCTGGTGCTGCGGGGACTGCCTGCCGCCACCCCTGGGTCACGCATCAGCACAGACCTTGCGGGTGTCACCGGGGGGTGCCGGGATCTCCCCAGCGTTACCTGCTGATGAGCATCATCCCCAGCAGAGCTGAGGACCTCAAGGCCAGATTCTGCAGCCCCAGGAGGAAGAGCAGGAACAGGGCATGGACATGGATTTGGTGGCTTTCTTGGAGAAGCTGAGCCGCAGTGTCACCCTGATCCCGGTCAGCCTGCAGGCACCAAGCCCCTCTGAGCTGCTGCCACCAGCAAAGAGCTGTGCTGTGCTGTGCTGTGCTGTGCTGTGCTGCCTTCACCCCCGTCCCCACGCTCAGCAAGGCACTGGAGGTCGAGGACAGCTTGGGTGCCCTACTCCTTCCCCCACCCCTCCCAGCTCCAGCCCCCCTCACACCCCAGCTGGTTTCCCTCTCTCAGCTGTCACCCCCAGGCACAGAGAAGGGTCCCCGTCCCCCTGCACCGCCCCACACGTGGGTGCTGCCCCCTCGGAGCCACGCGACAGGCTGCAGCCTTGGTGCCCCCCTGCCAGCCCCAGCTCCCCCGAGCCTGGACCCTTGCTGTGTCCTCACCCGTGGGTCACAGCCGTCCCCGCAGCCCGGGCCACCTGGGGATGTGCTGGCTGTGCGTGTCCCAGGGAGTCTGCAGAGTGGTCAGGCTTCTGCTGGCCGACATCTGCCCAAACGTGGTGGCCAAGGACAGGGAGGTCTCCGCCGCTGCTGCCCGGGCACAGCTGATGTCCACACACGGTGACGCCCGACCTTGCAGGGACAGAGCCTTCTGCTAATGAGGCAGAGCGGGTGGCTAATGAGCACTCCCAGGGAGGGAGGCAGGGCTTCAATTTCGGAGGTCTTTGTTATCCAGGCACTTGTAACTCAATCTCCCAGGCTTGGCTTCCCAGCAGCAGATCCGATAGCGTGCCTGCCCCTGAAAGGTGAGCCCCTTCCCACCGCGCAGCCACCCGCGGCTGCTGGGACCTGGCAGGGAGCTGCTTGGGACCCTGATGCTGCTCCCAGGATTGCCACAGCCCCTTGGGATGCTGCAGCCCCTCTGCCATCTCCCCTGAGGTCCTGGGGAGGACAGCACCCCAGGTAGGGATGGGGAACCGGGTTGGGGGGAGAAGTGGGTGCCCACACCAACCAAAATGCTCAAGGTCACCAGTGGGGAAGGTGTGGGGTCCTGGTGGCTCCTTGGAGAGGGTTGCAGACATGCTGGAGGGTACCCTGAGATGATACTGGACCCCTTCCCACCAGCCTGCATGCTTGCCCCCTGCTGCTGACATCCACGGGCTGGTGCCCAAGGCTGGCATGAAAGTTGCATGGCCTGGCCCTCAGGTTGCTGCTCCCCCCTTCTTGCCACCCCATGATGCCCACTGGCCCTGAGCCCCCGCAGCCCTGGGCAGGCAGATGAGGCCTGGCCGCCCCCAGCCCCTGTGGGAGGGAAGGGGCATTCAGCAGAGCCATGTAGGGTGGCTCCGGGATAACGAATCCCCGTGGATGGGGCTCACCCCAGAGGGGCAGGGCTGGCTGCAGGGCAGGCAGGGATGTTGGGCAGGAACCCTGATACCTCCAGCAACCCACTACTGCCCCCACGGCGTGTGACTGGTCCCCATCTCCCTTGAACTTTGCACGTGGAGGTGGCACCCCACACCCTGCTCCCTGCCCCAGCCATGGGGCTGACATCTCCTCCTGCCCTCCCCTCCCCTTCCAGCATGTCCCAGGTCGGTGGCAGCCCCCGGGCCGAGGACATGGGGCCACGCACTGAGGTGAACTCGTGCACGCCGAGCCGGGGCAGCCAGAGGGTCGAGTGCATCATCTGCTACTCCTCCTACGACCTGTGCAGCCGGCTGCCGCGCCGGCTGTACTGCGGCCACACGTTCTGCCAGACCTGCCTCAAGCGCCTGGACGCCGTCGCCAACGAGCAGCGCTGGATCCCCTGCCCGCAGTGCCGCCAAAATACGCCCACGCCACGCGGCGGCGTCACCATGCTCGACCTCGACCTGGCCACCTTCCTCGCTGTCAAGGCTGACAAGGAGCAGCCCCGGGTGGCTGGACGGTCCCTGCCAGACACGGCCACCAAGGGCTCGTGCAAGGAGCCGGCAATCACGCAGCAGCCGTCGGGGCTGTGCCAAGATGCGGTGCCCCAGGCCCCCCTCCCACGCTGCGGCTGCTGCCGGCCATGCATCTGCTGCGGGGTGACGGCAGATTTTGAGAGCTGAGTTGGGGGACATGGGGACAGCAGCGTGTGGGCAGGCTTGGCATGGCTCAGTGGAGCCAGCCACAGCATCCTGCATCACATACTGAGCTCCCAGGGTCTCACGATTTGGGGACCCCACACCATGCCATGCCCCAGGCACATGTGTGGACGGTAGTGGTGGGGCTGTCCCCATAGCCTAGGAAGGGATTCAGCTATCTCAGGGTTTGCTCTCTATCCTGCTGGGATTTAGGGTGCAATAGGAGGGGATGAGGACATTTCCACCCTTCATCCTGACATCTCCAAAACCTGGTACAACCATCACGGGTGTCCTCTGGTGCCTGACCCAGGGCTTGCTGGTGCCCAGCTTTTCCTGTGCATGCAGATATGTGATGGGGACCCCTTCACCAAGGCAGGGGGTGCAGGAGCCTGGCACAGCGCAGCAATGCAGAGATGCTCTGGGGAGTATCCAACACATCTATTAAACACCTGCTGTGCTGCACCTGTTGGTTGTATTTGTTAAGTCAGCCTCATGCTAGCCCAGGGAAAGCCCTTCCCCCAGAGCAGGGAGAAGTGACCTGCTTTGTCCAATTGTTTTTCTTTAAGCGTTTGCTCTACTTGCCATTTGCATGAGAAATTTGGGCTTTGTGGGGCAGGTGAATAGTTAAAACTGAGGATGACAGGATCACTGGGGACCACAGCTCATGGCTCCAGCTCTTTGAATTGATCTGGCCTCCAGCTGTTTTACTCCAGCACCATATGGGGTTAGCAGAGGCAAAATGGAGAGGGGGGGGAGGCAGGGGTGCATGAGGGTAATGTTAATACAGTTCTTGGGTTGGGAGGAGAGGGGTTGCAGAGTCCGTCCTTCCTCAGAGTCCAGTTTCTGCATCCATTTTCCGTGCAATTCATGAGCTCTTACAACATCCCCGTGTCAGGCACCGCGGTGATTTCACGACCCTGTGTGCTGGTGCTCAGCTGTCCCCTTGCCGCGCACAGTGCCCACGCTGTGCACAGCGCCCGTTCACAGTTCTGCCACTTGGTGTCACATGCCGTAAGAAAGTCAGAGCCCTGAGCTGTGCCCAGGCAGAGCAGGCTCCAGGGATGCCCCAGGGCAGAGGCAGGGGTGTCCAGGGGGCTGGCATGAGTGTGGTGTGCTGTGGGGTCTCCTCTCTGCCATGGTGCTGGCACCTGCCAGCCTCGGATCTTTAATTATGTGGAAAAATGCAATAACGTAAAATCTTCAAGGATGTGATAAAAGCTGTCCTGGAGTCCTAAGGTGCCTTCCCCTCCATCTTCACGCTGCCCAGTGGGTCACCTTCCCTGTTGCAGGTTTGGGCATGGAGACCTGCCTGAGCAGAGGCTGTGCTGTGCTCCTGTGAGGGACAATCCCTGGGAACAGGGCCCCTGAGGGAACTGCGGTGGTGAGGATGATGCTAGGGGCTGTGTGGGAGCTGAGCCCACCCCCCGGCAAGGTGTCCCCAGCAGGGATTGCAAAGCCCTGGAGGCACCGAGTGTGCTGCTTCTGAAAGAGCTGCAGCCTCACCACGCCGGTGCTGGTGCCCCCAGGAGGAGATGGGTCCCATCCTGCTGGGATCCTGCCGGCGAGGCTCTGTGCTCACCCCAGCACCTGGCTCCAGCTCTTTGGTGGTGGGAGGCAGCAAGGACCCACGGCTCCCCACCCCCAGCCACAGCTCCTGGTCTCCATGCCACCACCCTGGAACCCTTCAGTGCCAGGAGCAAGCTGGAAGCTGTGCTATGAGCAGTCAGTGGCTGGGCTCCAGAGTTTTTCTGCCTCTGCATTTGGGAATGGTCTCAGCACGATGGCTGGGCACCCTGACTCCCTCCCCCTGCCCGTGCCATGGGGACTGCTCTGGCAGCCCCCGCTAGGTCAGGGGATGCTGAGGGCCGGTGCTGGCCCTGGGGTTGTGCTGGGCTGTGCCCCAAACCTCCTCCAGGGAGGTATCGCCATGGGGAGAAGTGCATGGGGACGGAGACCTGCAGGTGCTGTGTCCCCTGCCCAGAGAAGAGGGCACTGACAGGCCCTCAAAGGGCTGAGCTGCTGGGGGTGCCAGGAGCCTGGTACCCTGCAGAGAACTTTGTGAGGCGAGAGAAGGGACAGTGGTGAGGACACTGGGTCTGCTGGGTTGCAGGACCCCCCCACCCTCTTCTGCCATGTGCCAGCAGGGTGTGCATCAGGGTGGCAGTGAGAGAAAGGTGCTGGGTTGCTTCACAGCCTCCTGGGCTCTCTGAGCACAAAATCTGTGAATGACCTTGTTTTTCACTGCATTTTTTTTTTCATTGGCAATTTTTGCACTTCAAAAATGACAAAAATGACAGTGGACAAAGTACCTCTGAGTGCACTGGGACCCTGAGAATTTGTGTCCCCACACAGCCTGGGGTGCTGCGGGTGAGCCGGAGCTGCACAGCCCTGTGGGGCTGGGCTGGGCTGGAGGATTCCTCTGAATTATTTCCAGATGGGGATTAATGCAGCAAACTGAGTTTGCCGCAGGGTAGATAAACAAACCAAAGCTCCTCTGGAGGCTATTAATAAACCGGTCTGCCTGCTCCTGGGTCTGGGAACATCCGGGATCTGGCTGGGGGCACAGGCACGTGCTGCTTTGCTGCCTCTCAGCCTCTTTGCCATGGGGCAGGGGTGCCCCAAGTCCCAAGAGGCAAAGGAGCCACAAGAGCATCCCTGTTCCATCACTGGGCAGGGAGGGATGAGGTCCTCTGGTCCCCTGGGGTCCCTGGAGCCCTGACGGGGAGGGCTGGCACGTCCCCTCTGCAGCTCCTGCTGCGGGGCTTTCAAACAGAAGCAGGTGTAAACAGGGCGGAGGCAGACTTTGAGCCCTCCAGTGCCGGCACTGCCACGCCAAAACCAGGGCGAGCAAGTTTCAGGTGGCAGCAGCCTGGCACAGTTACCTTCCTCATGCCTTCTTGGGTGGGGGTCACATCCCAACCCTTCTCACTTGTGGTCTCCTGCTAGGGGCA
Source organism: Anas acuta (assembly GCF_963932015.1). Lineage (NCBI taxonomy): Eukaryota > Metazoa > Chordata > Aves > Anseriformes > Anatidae > Anas > Anas acuta. Next base: position 1,164,324 of record NC_088998.1, read on the forward strand.
AAGAGAGCCTGGCCAAGGGCTCCCCACCAAGAACCTCCGGGCATGGCAGGGACAGCATTAGACTTGCCAACAGTATGATTGAAGCTTTGTCCCATCCCAGCCAGCTACGCGTCCCTGGGTCCTCTGTGCATGGCAGGTTGCCCCGTGGGGAGGATGAAGGCCAGGAGGTGTTTGTTTTTTTCCACCTCCCCAGGCTGCAGTGCCCACAAGCAGCTAACTGCGGGCTGGACAGAGCTGGCTGCTTACCTGGCTGGAGCGATGCCTGGAGGGGGGAGGGATGAGGGCACAGCCACACCTTGCCAGGGCAGGCATCACTGCAAAAATATTTCCTAAGAGAAGTGCAGCTCCACCCCGCACAGCACACGGTGGGGAATGCACAGAGCTACCGGGAGCCGTGCGTGTCCACCCGTTCACCGCACCCAAGGGTGCCGGGCAGGATCGAGCAGCTGGGCAAGGCGAGGGGTGCTGGGCACCCTGCCCCCGGGGGAACCCTGATGCTGGAGGACAAGGAGCCCTCTCTGCGTGGGTGGGAAGCCATGGGCGTGTGGAGGGGCCCCAGCACCGTGCTGGCCCTCCTGCTCCTCCTGTGCCCGCTGCCCACACCTGCGTGCCCCCCCGCCTGCCGCTGCTTGGCAGGGGACGTGGACTGCCGCCAGCGCGCCCTGCACGAGGTGCCACCGCGCCTGCCCACCAACGCCAGCACCCTATTGCTTGGCTACAACTTCATCGCCGTGCTCAGGGCACGCTCCTTCCCCTCACTGCCGGCGCTGCTGCGGCTCAGCCTGCCCCATAACCAACTGGGGATGATCCACAGGCAGGCGCTGGTGGGGCTCGGGGCGCTGCAGGAGCTGGATCTAAGCAACAACTACCTGGCCACGCTGAGCCCCGAGAGCTTCCTGCCTCTCGGCAGCCTGGCCACGCTCAACCTGGGCAACAACAGGCTGGAGGAGCTGGGGGCTGGGGTGCTGAGTGCCTTGCCCCAGCTCCAAGAGGTCTTCCTGCATGGGAACCCTTGGGTGTGCTCCTGCAGCATCCTGCCCCTCTGGCGCTGGCTTGGTCACAACAGGGACAAAGTGCCAGGTGAGTGCTCCGAGCCCCCACCTGCTCCATCCTCGCTCGTCATCCCCAACTGCTGCCAGGCCATGGGTCTGTGGGGATGGGGTCCCTGTGGGTGCAGCAAGGTTTCCCAGAAGCCAGCCCCACTTGGGTGGATTTGTCCCTGGGTCTGGTCCCTGGTGCCACCCGCCAGTGGCTGGTGGCTGGTTTCTGGTCACCAGCAGGGATTTCCTGCAGAGGCAGACTGGGTAACGGCACACAGCGCTGTCCCCAGCAGAGGCACCAGTCCTGCCGCAGGGAGGGCGAGGGGTGACGGGCAATGGGCACCTGAGGGGTGGGCATCACCCCTGACTTGGCCAGGACTCAGTTCCCCCAGCCCCTTCCCCAGTGCCATCGGGAGAATGGGTCTGATCCTGCATTTCTTCCTCTGTGAGCCTTGGCGAGAAGCAGTTCTGCCAGCGGGGGTCTCCCCCTCTGCTACCACCCACTCCCGTGCCTCTTGCCTGCACTGGGGGGGCTTTCTGTGGCATCTCCAGGCTGGCTTCTCACTGCTGCCCATGCCTGTCCCCAGGGAGCCAGCCCCACTGCCTTGCCTGCCCCTTCCTCTCCTGCCCCATCGTGTCCTGCCCAGCACTGCGCCCACCTCCCTGTCCCATCCCACTCCCCAAGGCGCAGGACATACGCGAGTGCTGGACCCTCACTGTGCCCTTTGTGCCCTGCCCTGGGCTATCTTGGCCAACGTGGCGCCACAGTCCCTGTCCTCCTGCCCTGGCCCGCTCTGTCCCACACAGACCTGCCCCATGTCCTCCTGTCCCTGGCACCCAGCTGCCCCCTGTGCCCACCACCGCCACTTTTCTCTTCCAGAGGAGAGTTCACTCCAGTGCGTGTTCCCGGAGCAGCTGAGCACATACCCGATCATGGCCTTCAGGAATGAGTCCTTCAGGCAGTGCCAGGAGACCCCACTGTCTGCCCAGCGCTATGCCACCTTCCTGCTCCTCGGGCTGTCCTCCTTCCTGGCCAGCATCATCTTCTGCACCCTGATGGGCTTCATCGTGGTCATTTACCAGCACCTGCGCAAGGAACCCCGCTTCTGTAGGAGACCCCTTCTCTGCAGGGGGCACTGAGCAGGACCACCAGCCCTGGGCAGGGCCTGCACCCAGCTATTGTGAAGGTTTCCCTGCGGAGCAGTGAGCGGATGCTCTGCTCCTGCAGAGTGCTCCTGCTCCTCCCTGGGGCCCTGAGGAATCCCTGAGCTCTGCCCCACTGCCTCCAGTTCGGCCCCGCTGCAGCACCGCTCCCTGCCTCAGGAGGCTCCCTCAGGTCGCCCCCAGACCTGCACAGCCCCTTCCCAGGGGGGCTGCTGATCCTTTTCCTCTGGCTCACCCTCTCCTGCCCCTTTGCTCCCCAGGGCTCTTGTGTGCGTTTCAGGGTGCACCGTTTACCTCCCTGTGCCTTTGGTGAACCCCATGAGTCTTTGGGTGCCTTCTGGTGCCCCAAAGCCTCTCAGTGCCTTTTCGGTGTCTCCAGAAGGCTTTTTTGTTGTGTCACAAAGCTCTCCATAGGCCTGTTTGTGCAATTGAGGATCTCTGGGTGCTTTGAGGGAACTCCAGAGCTTCCATGCACCAAAGGAAAGTACAGGCTGGGTTGAAGAGGTCAACCCCCAACAGTCCCTTCTGGCACAAGTTCCTACCCACCATGAGGCAATAAGAGCCATAATGAGAGCCATGAGTGTCAACCTCCCCGTTAGCTCCTGTGGCATAGAAATGATCTCATGCCTGTGCAAGAGCTGTGGTACAGGCCAGAGATGTGGTCAATGTGTCTGTCTGTTGGCAAGCACTCAGTGGAGGTTAAATAAGAGAATAAATCAAATGTTGTGACTTGCTCTCATCTTTATTTCCAAGACAGTGAACAGCCCAGTGTGCATGTGGGCCTGCTCAAGAAGGCCTGGGCTTCCCATGTGGAGCCAGGGCCTTGCCTGTCATCCTCCATCATCCCCTGAGCCCTGCTGCCTCTGCCTGCTCCTCCCAGGGGGACAGTTGTCCTGCCCGAGGGCTCCAAGCTGAAGAAGCCATCGTGGCCACAGACTGGGCATCACAAAGAAAAAGCCTTGGAGGGGATGGGGACGGGCACTGGGGATGCTGCTGTGCCCATCACTCTACTCTGCTCGTCCACACACAGAGCACGTGGGAGCAAGGGGGGTCCTGCAGGAGCTGGTGGCACAGCGAGGAGATGGCTGCTGCCACCACCCAGGGGTGGCCAGGGAAACGTCCTCAGCAGCCTCACCCCAGTTCCTCTGGACAGAGGGTGAGAACCAGGCTGCAAGGGGCTGGCATTTAGGTGGTTTCAGCCCAGGTCTGGCCCCATGCTGGCCAGCCCCGAATAGCAACATCCTGTTCCTCCCAGTCCTCCCTGCAGCTCCTGTCCCCCCTGCTCCATCCCTCCCCATCCCTCCACCTTTTCTGCTCGCGCGCCCTGCAGCAATGCTGGGTGAGGCCCTGATTCAGCGCAGGGCTCCCAGCCAGCTCCGCCGGCAGGCAGAGACAGACGGAGGCAATAAAACCAGCCCGTGATCCAGTCTAGACTTTACTGAGCTCTTGCAAAAACTTGGTATTAATGTTACACTGACGTATAAAGTCGAATGGACTCAATTTCTCAGCTGGAGCAAGATGAACTTGATGGAACCACTGCAGCCAGTGGGACGATGCTCACAGACCCCAGCTGCCCTCCAAAAATCCTGCTGGCCCCGTCTGCCCCATCTGCTTGGCTGCAGCAAGGAGAAGGTGGTTCTCGACGCTGGGGCTTGGTACCAAATCGCAGGTGGGATTTCTGCTCCCCAGCTCTGGGGTGTCCACAGCCACTCTTGGTGCCTGCCTGGAGGGAGATTGGGGGGCTGGCACGTGGGCACAGTGCCCACAGGAGGAGGGCTCCAGGCAGTCTTGTTTGGTCACCTCCTCCTGAGCCAGGACCTGTTTTGCTGTGTCTCCTGGCCAGGATGGCTGTAGTGTGGGAGCTACGTGCTGGCTGTGGCCAGGCCGTGGGGATGGCTGGTGTGCAGAGATGTGGGGAGCCAGGATCTTGTATGGCAGCGTGCTGTGAGCTCCAGAGCACCACGTTCAGTTGTACCATAGGCTTTGAGCAGGGGCTGATGGAGGGGAGGACTGGGGGGCTCATCCCTTGGCTAGGAGCACAGCGCACATCTCCCAGCCCTGCTGTGGTGGTGGTGGAGCATGGCACGGCAGAAGCACGTCCCTGGGCTGCCGAACTACATGGGCTGCTCCACCAGCACAGCTCTGGGTGCTCCGAGAGCTATGCACCTGCAGAGAACACGCAGCCAGTGAGGTGAAGCATGGGTTTGCAGTCTGGCACCAGCTTTTCCCTGCTACCATGGGAGAGCAGGCACCATGTGCCTTTGAAGTCCTTTCCCCTTGCACGTAGCTGGCCAGTGGCAATACTGATCAACAACAGCACTGGTTGGAAACGATTATCTCTGTACAGAGAAATCCAAACCCTGTCCTGGTTCTGCCGTGCATTTTGGGGCATGAGTATGGCAGCAGGCCTAGGGAGGGAGGGAGATATACAATGAAGTCACTGTGTATGGATGAAGGATGCTTTCCTCCCGTCTCACCCAGAAGAACCCATCAGTGTCCCTTGACAGGCAGTCCTGGCTGTGCCTTTCCACTGTGTCGGGCAAGGGCTGATGGCCCCCGGGGAGCAGGTCACACCACAGTGCTGACGGAGGGGTCGGAGAGGTTGAGCTGGCCGGTGATGTCGGTGGGATGGTATTGCTGTAACACACAAATACACAGACAAGGAGAGAGAAGTGTTAGGCAGTCATGGCACTCGCCCCCACGCCTCCTTGCACCCCCTGTGTCCCTACGGGATGTCTCTGGGGTGGATGCAATGGCTCCAGACCTGGTGCTGGCTGAGGCCCCCTGCCCAGTGTGGGCTCGTGCAGAGGTCCTTGCAGACGCTCTCCAAGCACCCTGTGGCCTATGGGAAGGACACCCAGGAGCAGGGCGCAGTGCACGGCGGCCGTGTCGCCTGCGGAGCCATCCTGTCCCTACATGGGGACAGCTACAGGAGAAAAGCAGTGAACCCCCAGCCTAGCCCACAGCCACGCCTGGTGCCAGCTCAAGCTGTGCTTTGAGGCCAGGGTGTTGCACCTCCTTGCTCGAGTGCCCCTGCTCTCACTATCCTTCTATGCAGGTGAGGAGCTGTGCCGTGCGGGTGATTTGTGACTAGCTGTAGCATCACTAGCTAATGTGAGAATGCAGCCTGTGCTGGAGACGTGGCCTGGATGTGGGGTTCTGTGCTCCTCGCAGTGGGGCCCGGCCAACACCCCCGGGAAAGACCTCCCCAGCAGCGGTCCCACCAGCAAGCAAGCAGGGAGAGCAGAAAAACCCCTCAACCATCCAGAAAAAAAAAAAAAAAAGAAAAAAAAAAGAAAAAAAAAAGAGAAAATAGGAAAAAAAAAAAAAAAAAGGAAAAAAAAAAGCCCTTCCTCCTCAGGCAGGGGCTTATAGCTGGGCAGTTATTTCCTCCCTATCTTCTTCCATATGTCCTTCCTCTCCCTCTCCTAGCTCCAAGCCCTAAATGGGTGACACAAATGCATCTGCCACCACTTTGGGAATCTAACTTGGGCAGGAGGACTCGGTGGGTCTCCTGCTGCTGCATGGACCCTCTCCTCTATATTGACTTGGCCGTGCACCTAGGAGGGCTGCTGGTTTGCTGGGTTTCCAGAGACACCTTGGTTTTTAGGATTTCACAGGATTTAACCCATCCTCTGCTTCCTGGTGGCAACTGTGGCCCTTGCACTGCTGCTGGTGGCTCTAGCACTGTGGCTACCCTGTGTGGCCTTACAGCCTGTGCAGGGAGGTCTAGTGGCCCCCGAAGCATGGCGTGGGCTCCTCGGGGCTCATCTGCATGGTTTTTTGCTTCACAATGACCCCAGCACCTTAACAGGGAGCTGCTGGGGCAGGGGCTGGAGCCAGCACAGTCCCATCCCTGCAGTGCACGTGGTGAAGACACACTGCCACTGAAGGAACACCTCTTGGGATTGCTCATTCATGTAGGGGACCAACTACTATCAAAATGGAGCCGATATGAAATTCCTCATCGCTTCGCTGAGTGGCAACACCTTGGCGATTTTGCTCAGACAAATTGCTCTGTCACCCTGGGGAGCTTTTTCTGGCATTTTGCTGGTCCACTAAAAGCATGCCTCTTCCTACAGGAGTGCAGCCGCCCCTCTTTGCCAAAATCTCAGCTGCCACAGTGAAGCTCATGGGATGGGGCTGGAGCCCCATGGGGAGGAGATGACTTGGAGAGGGAAGAGGCTGGGCAGGTACCCAGAGGAGATGGTGCCAGCCTCTGCTGAAGGACGAGCTCCAGAGAAAAAATGAAAAAAAAAAAAAAAGTAACAAAAAAAACCCACATACGGGCAGAAGAAAAGGTCCTTTGTTAAATACCCTGTGCTACCGGCCTGACGCAACCAGGAAAAAAGCCGTGTGTGCGTGTGGGTGCATGTGTCTCAGTACACGTGGCTGTGGGGTGGCAGGGGGAGGTCTGACAGGGGGGCGGGGGTGCTCTGGCCTCTCTGCACAGCTTTGGGAGACATTGACACCACCAAGTGATCTGGGGGGGGCTGGCCAGGAAAATTGCAATACAAGAGCATGGCTTTGGGTTTGAAAGCATATCTCCTCCAATCACAGAGTTATCACAGGGTAACATTCGCGTTTACTTTTTTTTTTTTTTTTTTTTTTTGTGTAGAGTTCATGCATGCAGTTTTTAATATTAAAAAAAGGAAAAAAAAAGGAAGAAAAAAAAAAACAAGAAAACTGTCATATCAAAACTATGTTAAAGTAGAACTAATGCTAGAAGCACATATCAGTACTTTAGGGTAAATGATGTTACAGGGATGGTGCAATTATCCCCAAACCAAACATTATAAAGCCAAGAAATTAATCAATATTAACCGTAGAAGAGACTCAAACATGTTAAGGTATGGAAGTGAAGTGAAGGCACCAAAAACTTTAAATGACACCAGGAAGAAAATATAGACAAGAACTTAATATGTCTTTAAAAATGACTTCAACCTAATCTGGGCTCATATTGTAGTCCCTGGCTGGTGGAAGATTTTCTGGAAGAATTTTGGGTTTCTTTCTTTTTTTTTTTTTTTTTTTTTTTTTTTTTTGTTCAGTTAAGTATTAGGATTCCAGCTAAATGCAATCTTGCTGTAGAAAATGTCAACTTTCCTTTAAAAAAAAAATATTGTTGTCTTTGGCCTACATTTGTTCGTTTGGGGCCAAAAACTAGGTTCTTTTTCAGCCAAAAAGCACTTGATTTTGGAATGGCTGATCTTTCACTGAAAAGGTGACCTTTTCCATGAACCCCCTCGATTCTCGACCAGCTCTGGCATCGTCCCCATGCTGGCGGGGCCCTCGCTTGGCGGTGACGTGGGACGTGTGTCGTGCTGTGTCTGGGGGCCCGCGGGCTGGCAGTGGGGCTGCGGGGGCTGATGACATCTGCAGTGGGGGCTAAGGGATCTGTGCGTCTCGTTACGTGTCTGTACGAAATGTGCCGGCTCGGAAGGTGTCTGTGTGGTTTATGCGTCTCACATGGCTTCTGTGGGGTTGCAGTAGCGTGGGTGGCTGCGATGGATGGCAGTACGTCAGCTCTGCGAGTGCTATTCGAGTTGCAGGAGCTGCCTATGGGGAACACATGCATCTCCTCCTGGGGCGGTGGGGATGATGTGCCGCGGAGAGGCTGTGCAGCTCGGGTGATGGTGGGCGCTAGGACGTTCAGAGTGGGGTGGCAGCTTCCCAGGGCTGTCTTGGCTCCATGGTGCCAGCCTGTCTCTCTGGCACTCCTGAGGGACCATTCTGCAGGGCTGCAGAGCAGAATCCATTTTTAAAACTCCCGACAACGAAAAGGGAAGAAGCAAGGCCACCAGGTTTGTATCTTTTGCTTGCCAGCCAGGAGAGCCCATGGGGCCGGGGTCAGCCTGGCCTTCCAGCCCCATGGGCTCTCAAGCCTTGCCCAACTGAGACCTGGTGTGGGCCTGCGGCTCTGCCAAGCATCACAAAACAGAGCACCTCACTGCTTTCTCGCCTTTACAAGGACCCCAGGCAACGTGTCCCCGCATGCTATGTACTCATGGGGCCTTCTACAGCAGGAGGGCATTGGGGTCTCTGAGCCAGGGCTGCTGCATTGAAGCTGGGGGCACCAAAAGGCAGGCTGTGATGTGAACTGGTAACAGCACCCTCCCGTTGGTCGCTCACCCCATGGAGCAACCAGCGGGCCTGCCCAACATCGCCACAAAGCTTGCTCCACTGTGGGCCTTCTGCAATAGGCAGTTCTTGGACCTGCTAGCCTCAGTCTTGGCCCCGTTGGCTTGGATCTTGGTCCTGCTGGCCTGTTCTTGGCCCAACTAGCCTGTCCCCCCTTCAGAACACATGCTGGGGCCAGCCATGCCACCCCATGGCATGCAGAAGACTGCAACAGACTCCTAGACAGTGGGGCATCATTGCCCATAGCTGCCCCACAGCTGCAGCTGCCGCCAGAGTGGGATGCCATCTTCTGGAGCCTCTGGTGTAAATGGTCCCTGGACCTGGCCAGCTCCTAGCCCTGGGTGGTGGGGTGGCATGAGGTCATGGATGCTGCACCATGAAGCAGGATCAGACCCAGGATGCATCCCTGGGGAGGGAGCAGAGTGTTGGAGGTGGTACTGGGGTGCCCCATTGCTCCTGGGGGAGTGAGCAGGCACCCAGGAGAGGGCATGGCCATAGCCTTGGGGTCCCCTCTCCTGGCACTGCTCACGTGCCTGTGGTAGGCATGTGTCTTCTCTGGTGCCCACTTCGCTGTGATGCTCCTACTCTCCTAGGCCAGCTTCCCTCGGTTTGCTAAATTTTGGAGACAAAAACACAGGGTCTACTCCAGCCAGGCTGAGGGTTCCCTCAACAGCTCTCCCTGCAGATTTTTCTCCCCACCAGTCCCTCCTTGCCATGGTTCTTTTCACTCCCCACTTTCTCCTCACCACCCCATCCAGTCCACCTCTCCTCTTCTCCCCTGGTTGGGGTCTGGCCACACAGACCCTCCTCCGAGCCTCCCTCAAGCTCAGAGGTCTGGTCCCTGGGGCAGCGGGGTGGGGGCATCCTTGATGTTGGGGCACAGCCAGGACAAGGTGGTTCAGGGGGCAGTGCGGGAGGTGACAGGGATGCTTGTCCTCCCCAGTGGGCACAGGGACAAGCAAGGAGAATGTGGGAAAACCCTTGACAGCCGGTGAAGCACTTTGTGCAAGATGGCGGCAGCTGGGCCCGCTGGAGGGCTCAGCTGTCCCCGGGGCCGCATCCCAGGGGTGCTGGATGTTGGAGCCTGCCCTGGTGCCAAACGCAGCCGCCTCCACACAGAGCTGTGGCTGGAGACCCCCTGCGACATCGCACGCCGCTCCCCCCCGCGGTCCTGCAGCCAGGGACGGGCCGCCCCGCCGCGTCTCCCCGTCCCCGCCGTGCATCGCGCCTGCGGCGGGGAGCCCGCTGCAAGAGGTTCGGGCAGCGCAGCGCCCGCGTCCACACGAGACAACAGAGTAGCCACAGTGCAGAGTGTCGTACGACAGACGGCAACATGCAGAGGGACACCAGCTCAGTCCGACAGACCAACAGCCCACCCTGACGCTGGCGTGTCCGAAGCTCCAGCACGAGCAGACACGTTTGCACATGGGGAAACAGCTGGCTTTAGAGGCAGCTATTTGGAAACGTTCTCTGGTTACATGTGAGCAGCGATACTGCGAGGTGGAAAACCCAGGTTTGAAGCAGGCCGGGTCTTTAACAACCTCCTCTTTCAAGCCATGGTGCCTCTTTTCTAGAGAGGCTTCGCTGCTGACGATAACCAGAGAGAGCTGTCCCTCCTGTGCCGAGGGCTACGTCCCGAATGCTAAGTCACAAACAAAAATCACATGTAGAGAATGTGACACATATGGCTCTTGGTGAGGTGAGACAGTGCCCAAATTAAATCAGGGTGATTGTTTTTAGGCATACAATGACAGACAGGTACAGGAACACTCAGGAACAGAAAAAGAAAATAAAAATATCATCAGTTTCAAGAGGTCAGCACCGGTACGGTGAGCAAAGCACAGAGAGGAACATCAGAAATCATCCAGGCAAAAAGAAAACAGAAACAAAACAAAAACTCGGTTGCATCTCCCAACTCATCACAGGACTCCAAAGCACCTCCTGCCTGCCCTCCAGGATCCCAGCATCCTTTCAGGAACACGGGATGACTGACTGACTGACTGACTGACTGGTGACGAACATGAGCTATGCATGTACACTGGCAGCTTCGGGATGGGTGTGTGGCAGTCGATGGGATGGCAGAAGAGAGAAAGAGAGAGAAAGAGAGAGGGCAGAATTGTTCTTCTTCCTCTTACCGTATCCTTGGAGGACCTACGTCTCTTGAAGCTGGAGGCCAGGGTGGAGGTGATGGACCTAAAAGTGGCTTTCTTTTTAGGGTCAGGTTCTGCTCTACCACTTTTTCTATCCTAAAATGAATATGTATAAGCGATTAGATCTCTAGTGTGCTGTTGGAAACGCTAAATCTACTTGAATACTGCCCCGTGTCATGTCCTTCATTTGGGTGAGAAAGCTACTGGAGATGTCACTCCCAGTCCTCCAAGGGCCTCTGTGCCCCACAGGCACAGCGCGGCCTCCACACTGCTATGGCTACGGGGCCGGCCTAGCGTCGGGAGCGCTGGAACCCCTCTGGGGAGCAGCCCTGCGTCTCCTGGGTGTCTGCCGGCAGCCTGCAGCGCTGACCTTGCTTCCTCAGGAGCACCTGGGGGTGCTCTGCCTGTCCCTGTCCCTTGCTTCCACCGCCAGCCTGCCTAGACCGAGAGGTGAGATGCTGCACCTACCACTAAAAAAAAAATTGCTCAGGGCCTTTTCTGAGGCTGAATCCTAGTGCCACAAGAGAGAGAGAGGACTGCATTGAAAGAGAAGTCATTGTATGAATATTCCATAAAAAAGGTATTCCAAAATTTAAATGATGCGTTTGTGCAAAGCCGAACGTGGTTGTTGGTGTTTGTGGTGTTTTGTTGTTTGTTGTTGTTGTTTTTTGTTTTTTTCCAAAGTAAAACCGTTTTTTTTTTTTTTTTTTTTTTTTTTTTAAGAAAAAAAGGAAACTGGAAGAAAAAAATAAAAGGAAATAAAAGAAAACAAAACAAAAAGAAAAGGAAAAGAAAGGGAGGAAGCAAAGCGTTAGCGCTATGATGTCATCAGGGTCAGGATGAACTCAAAGAGAAACAGAACTGAAAAATGTAGCCATTGGTGTTAGCGAGTCGGACCTGGTTGGCGCAGGCTGGGAGCACCAGCCGCCACGGTGCGGGGGCAGCGAGCCGTGGGGACCGGCCGCGCTCGGCGGCGGGCGCTGACAACGATTCCTCCCCAATTGCTTTCGTGCCAATGAGTGTGACCTTGCCGACGGGGGACGGAGTGACCAGGTCTGGCTCTGCTACCGCACGGGGGTAACCAAAATGTATCCCGCTGGTGCGTAGAGCATGCTCGGGGATACATTTGCTCCTCCTTCTCAGTTCTCTCTTTTGCGGACATGCACAAACGGAAAGGAAAGCAAGATGAATGGAATGAAATGTCTTTTTCTTCCATGGCATCTCAGGAAATAGCCATGGCAAAACTGTGATCCCAAAAAACATTATTTTTGTTTGTTTGTTTTAACAAATAAATCTTTCCACTTGCCTACCTTCTAGCAATGTACCAGATACTAGTGCTCTGACGTTTCCTCCTGTGGAAAAGTCTTACAATGTCAAACGGCTCTTTACCATGAGGCTGTTTATCCCCACAGGGCAGCATGCTTTGCTCACAGTCCCACAGACTCTGCCCAAGGACCCAGTGCAGTATTTTCTAGAAGGTTGGCAAGTGAAAAATGGCAGTGCGACTAGTGTGCTCTGTCCCAGCAGCCTTAACCCCGTCGGTGCTGCTGCTTTTTGGAAGCAAAGGAAAAAATAATAATAATAAATAATAATAATAAAAAAGAAGAAATGGCTTTTCCGAAACTCGTATCAGTGAACTGAACCCAGCGAGCTCTCAGGATGTAGCAGCCCGGCCTTGTGTTCCCCTCGCTGCTCTCGGGAAGGTGGTGTCCCCCAAGCACCCCCCACACCCCCGCTGCTCCGCGGGGACCCCGCACTGCGCTCGGCCAGCCGTCGGGGGGGCTCTATCCCTTGGGCAGTGGCCCTGCAAGCGGCGGCATCCCTGAGTCCCCTGACGGATGCCTGGCTCTCTGAGTGCCGGTTTGCTTCCCCAAGGGTGGGACGCAGCCCGGATGGTTTGCAGAGAGCACCCAGGCGGTCCCTGAGCTGGGGGGGCGCAGCGCGGCGAGGGTGGGGGGAGGCTTGGGGACGTGCCTGGGGCTGTGTCACCATCAGGTACCACCGCCCCCCCGGGCTCCCCTCACCCGGGTGCTTCAGGGATGGGAGATGCTGGGGGGAGATGTCCTTATCCCCAAGTGACAAAAGCACTTATGGAACTGGCTGGGGTGCAGCAGGAGAACCACAGTCCCGGGAGGGGGGCAGGAGGGGCAGGCACTGGAAACCATTGAGAAACCCGGAGCAATTCTTCACAGGACTGCAGGGCAGGGGTGCTTGGGGACCCAAGGCAGGGATGCTGGGGGGCTTCGGGGCAGGGATGCTCAGGACCACGGGGCAGGGATGGTCAGGACCACGGGGCAGGGACGGTCAGGACCACGGGGCAGGGATGCTTGGTGGCTGCACGTGAACCCTCCCCTCCTCTGCTGGTGAGCGTGGCTGGAGCAGATCAGAGAGCCTACAAAAGTTGCTGCTGGCACTGCTGGTTCAGCTGTGACAAGATGTGGCTCTGGCACATGGTCCCCAGCAGAGCAAGGTCCCTGTCCCCAGCACCACCAAGGACAAACCAAGGCATTTAAGCCAGGTCTCTCTCCAGGACAGAGCTGGGCTTGCCACCTCCCATGGGAGGTGGCAATGGCCAGGGGTGGCCCTGTGGATAAGCAGGGCCCTACAGCTCACTAGCAGTGCTGTGACGCCTGGTAGAGTCACTGGGTGCGGGGCGGGGGACAGGGGGGCCCATGCTAGTCCACAGCTCTGCATTCACTGATTTGGTGAAGGAATGGAAAACGCACCTGTTGGAGATTTGCTCTAAAAACGGTTTGTCCTACCTGCAGGTTTTTCCTCCACACATTAACGGCCGCAAACGCCAGCTGCATCTGCTTCCTCCGCGCGTCCTTATGCCTTTTGTAAGCTATTTCTATGAATATTAAAAATATCCCGGCAACAATACCTCCAGCCACCAGCATAAACACACCTGAAATAAGCAGGAAAGTTACAGGGGGCAGTGGGAATCGCACCACGACACTTCATTTCCTCTGCATCACGCTCAGCACCAGCAGCATTGGCCAACCCCGGCCCCCCGGCCCCTGCCACCCCCCACAGTCCCAGAGGGGCACCCATGGTGACAGGCAGGGAGGTGGTAGGTTCGGAGCATCTGTGTGAGCTCCTCTTGGCTGGGCACCAGTGCTCCTGCAGGGATGCTCGGGGCAGGCATGGGGTGCTGGGTGCTGCACCACGCACCGGGGCAGACCCTGTTCCCAGGGCTGTTTGCAGCAGAAAGACCCAGCTCTGGTGCTGCTGTTTGGTGCATGGGGAAGCACACCATGTGCTGAGCTCTCTATGCTGTCCTCAGCTGGCTGTGACCCTGGGGGCTGGTACTTGGGGATGGGGAGGTGGCACAGTGCCCTGCATCCCAGGGAATGGAGCAAAAGGCTCCACCTCATTCTCGCTGATGCCAGCATGTGTGGGGTCCCCTCAGACACCACTAACCCTGTGTTGCCACACTGACTGGGGGAAGAGAACCCACCTGGGAGAAATCAGTCTTTGCAAAGAGGGGCCAAGGAGAAAAAAACTCTGCATCAGTCATCATCCCCCTGCCCTCTTCCCCTGCCCAGGTCCAGCACACACTCCTCGGGGCTGCCCTGTGCCAGCTCCCTCCTGCAGGAGAGTTCCTGCTCACCCCTGCACCGCTAGCCCCTTCCTAGGATGCTGCCTCCCTCCCTCTGCACCAATTGCACCCCGACAGCCATGGCTGGGCCAGAGTGGAGGGACAGGAGTGATGGGCATGGCAGCTGCCCCCGCCGATGAGGAAGCCACCCCAGGGAAGGTGGAGGAAGCTTCGCGGAGCTGTTTCAGACAAGGTGGGGTGGGAACCCACCACAGCAGCCTCCCACCGCTAGGAAAGCACAAACCCAGAAGAAGCAGAGCTTTGGCCTGGGAGGAGAGCTCAGGAGAGGAGAATGTCTTGAGCGAAAGCAGGCTACCCAGCGAAGAGGAAGAAAGAGGTTTGCAGAACAAACCTGCCATATTTTCAAAGGTGAGTGTTGCTGGGGCATTGCTACGGGAATCACACTCCTGATACCTCACCCAAGTCTTGTCCAAATCCTCCATGAAGCCGTTCTCATGGGACCTGAAAGCACAAGGAGACAGGACGGTCACAGGAGACCAGGCGCAGGTATCTGGGACACAGGGGCTGGTTTCGTGTTCTCTGCAACCCACTGTCCTTGGGCTCTGCCCTTGGCCGCAGCCTATGGGCATGTCTATGGGTGCTGTGTGTGTGAGCACTGGTACGTGTATGCCTGGCAGGGTGCGTGTGTGTGCACACGTGTGTGCATGTACAGCTTTGGTGCCAGGTCGCTGCTGCGAGGGCTGGACCCACCCAGTGTTACAGCGCAGGGATGGGGATGGGCACAGGGCACACATCCACCACGGGGCCCCTGCACATCTCTGCCTCCTGTTCCTGGCACATCCCCACACCTCACTGCCGACCTGGGCCACCTGCAGCCCTGGGCCTCTCCATCTTCTCCCAGAAGGGCCCCAAGGGCTCCTAGTGCCTCTCCAGGCTCTGCAGCCCCAAATCCCACCCATCCTGCTGCCACCCAGCTCTTTGGCACAGCTGCCCCAAAGGTGGGGTCCAGGGCCTCCCTAGGTTACCCTGGGTTCCTGCGGGTGGTTTTTGGCCAGTACCCTGCTAGCTCCTGACCCTCTACAATTAATCTTGCTTCTTCCCCTCCCTCCACAGCTGGTTCCCAGCTGCCTTTCCTCCATCACCGCATTCCACTCTCCACAATGAACATGGCATTTCCAAACCAACACAGAGAAATCCCTTTTTATCTGTGATACCAGATGCTTTGTGGCACTCCATACTGCAGGCTAACGCTGATATAAAAGCCTTGCTTGGAGTTGGGAGGGGACCCAAAGCATCTCTGCCTAACAGGAATAGAGCGGAGAGAATAACCCTGGGGAGATGGAGCCAGGCAGCACGGTGCTGTTGGCCTGGCTGAGCTCACAGGGAGGTGTCCTTACAGAGGGGGGTGGCACTGCCTGGTGTGGGGCTACTTGCGTGCTAGCACATGCAGGGTTTGGGGGCTGAGAGCCGTGTACGGACTTGAGGATGGCCAGGGAGACATTCTGCTTCCACGGGCTGTCCTTGCGCATCCCAATCCCAAAGCCGGAGCGGAAGAAAAGCTCCCCTGTCGTCACCAGGTCGCACTTCTGGGAGGCTTCAAACTCCAGCACCGCCGAGTCCCAGATGAAGGCATGGAGCTTGCTGGAAACCAAGAGAGGTGTGGCACAGGTAAGGGTGGGCAGCCCACCTTGTCTGCAGCTACTGCGGGAGCAGCAAGGGGGCTCCCATGGGGGCCCTAACTCAAGCCCTGTGCATGGGGATCAGCATCCTACTCCTGGCAAAGGATAGGAAATATTTCTGAGGAGCATGAGGGGTTGAAATGAAGTTTGAAGCCACCCAGTCTGGCACAGAGGCCAGAAAGGGAAGACAGGGACAGGGCATTGAACACACCTGTCCCACATAGCCCTTGTGCCCTCCACCCAGAAACCTGGCACGTGCTGGGTCTGTGCAGCTCCCACCCAGCCGCGCTTCAGCAGCAGCTCCCCTGGGGCTTGTGCTCACTTCCCCAGGCCCCTGCCCCCCCAGGCCCACCCCAGCGTGGCCAGGCAGGGAGCTGGTCCCACTCACTTGTCCCGCACAGCCTGGATGGCTTCGGCAGCGCTCTCGTAATTGTGCTTCTCCATGTGCCGGTACATGGTGCTCAGCTCCACCTGCCGTCGGAAGTAGATGTCCACCGAGCTCTGCTTCACCGTGGCATAAATGAACTTATCGGAGGGGTTGCGCAGCTGAAAGGCAAGGGCAGGGCTTCTATTTCTTCTGTCCTACATCAACCAAACCAGCTCACCCCCAGAGCTGTGTTTCCTGATTTTCTATCCTCTTCAGGGACCTGTTTCTCAGATAACACCTTGATCTCCTCAGTGGAGCTGAAGGTGCCATGGGGCAGTGGATGCTGTAGGGCTCAGGATGCTGTGGAGCTAGGGATGCTCTGAGCCCACAGTGGTGGGCAGGGGATGCTATGGGACAGGGACATCACAGTGCTGAAGATGCAGGAGGCTCGCAGATGCCATGGGGCTGACAGTGCTGTGGGCAGAGGATGCAGTGGGGCATGGGATGCTGTGGGCTGGCACTTCTGTGGGGTGCCTTCCTGCTTCCCAGATTGATAGGCTGTGGCTGTGTCCTTGCCAGAGTAGGAAATGGGTATGAAGCATGCCGGTATCTGCTGAGAGTATTGACTGCACCGCAGGGACATTTTCATTAGCTATAACTCATCCATAATGAATCGTTTCCTCGTTGTTTAGTGTAGGCTCTCCAGGAACTGCCAGGCAGTTTGGCTGGGCTCGTGCTGTTTCTGGACAATGTTTTTCCCTGCTGATCCCTGCCTGTGTCTGCCCATCCCCACACACCGCAGGGGCTCAGCCCCAGGCACAGCCCCGGGCACGGCCCCACAGCCACGTTAAGCAGGCCCCGGGTGCTGCCAGCCACATTACAGGGACCAAGAGGTGCCCACTGCAGGCATCTGTGTCTCTTCCCAGAGGTGGGCAGAGAAGGGGAAATGAAGCAAGGGGTCATTACCCGGGGGTCGTTGATGCCTGTAATTCTCTCCTCAGGTCGGTCCAACACCAGGAAAGCAGCCAGGTTGGCAGTGTAGGAAGCCACAATAATCATAGCAAAGCCAGCCCACACCATGCCAAGAATACGGGCAGAGAAACTCCGGGGAGCACCTGGAGGGAGAGAGGAGAGCTCAGACTGGCACAACAAAGGCTTGACTTAGTTACCAAAGCTGTGCACACCCCATACAAGGTGGATGACAGCTGCAGTTGTGCACTGTTCGACAGCTGTGATTGCCCAAACCAAGAAAAACTCAGCTCCTGTGCAGGATTCACTGCACCCTGATGGAGGGATAACCCCAGGAAATAGAAGCAGCCCAGGCAGGGCTTCCCATCGCTGAGGGTGAGGGGTGGCAGGACTGTCTGCATGAGCAGTGCCATGAGCATGCCACTCCAGCATCACCAAATACCCCTGCAGGGAAGGCTTGGGGGAGGGGGATGAGGGCGTAGGCACAGACAGAGCACAGACAGAAGGATGTGGGGGGGGGCACGGGCTCTCTCCCAGCCAGGGCTGCAGCACAGGGCAGCACGGCTGCCTGCCTTGGCGCACCTTCTCCGATGCCAGAGTTCAGTAGGACTCCCCAGGAGAACCACATGGCCGAGGAGAGTGTTAGGGCATCTTCCTCCTCCTCCTCGCTGTTCACTTTGAAGCGGCCAAATGGGCTGGTAAACAAGACAAAGAGCTCATCTGATGTCCCTTAGCCTGGTTCTCTAGACTCTTCCCCATGCCCTGGGAGCCCTCCAGCACTGATCCTTACAGACTACGCTCTGCCCCAGGCAGCCCTTCACCCTACCTCCCTGCCTGGCTGCACAGCCCTCGTGTCCCTGACACTGCCGACCTGGAGCCCTGCCTGCCTCATGCTGGTACCACTCCACAGAGAGCCCTGGGAGACCCCTCCCCATCCCCTGCCTCCCTCGGTGACCCACCCTTGGGTGGCCCACAGCACACTCACCTGAATCGGTCTAAGAGGTACAACATCACCGCCACCACGTGCACAGACAGCCCCACCAGCAGCCAAAGTGTGCTCTGGAAGGGCTGCATGAATGAGTCCAGAGTGCTGCGGGGGATTTCCTAGCACAAGGGAGAAAGAAGAACAATGTTGGCACCCACCGAGCCAGCACCCTGCCCACCCAGAATCTCCTACAGCCAGCCCACCCAGCCCAGCCCATACCTTCTTCACCAGGATGGTCAGACCCTGGTACTTGAAGGGCTTGGAGAACTCGATGTACTGTGCCCGCTCGTTGTTGATGGTGAGGGGAGCCACAATCATGTCCGCCTGCCCGCTCAACAGCTCGCCCATCATCCCGTTCCACTCCTTCTTGTTGCTGTTGTTCACCTGCGGCAGAGCCAGCGAGGGGTCAGCCCCTCACCCCAGCACCCACCCCACCGGCCAGCTCTGCCCGAATGGCTTGGCCGTGTTCTGATGCAAGATACGGGCAAAGAGGCACCCCAGGCTGCCCAGACTCACCCGCTCTTGGGTACCAAATTTACCATCAGCCACCAGGTGAACCTCATAGGTGAAGTTCATCACCCCCGCCAGGCGGATGAGCAGGTCAATGCAGAAGCCGTAACAACACAGTGCCACGGTGGGGCGGCCTGTGCGCGAGACGAAAGGGGGGGGATGAGTGGAGGCAGCCCTCTGCCAGGGACCCCCTGCAGCACCCATGTTTGTCCCCAGGGGAGAGTGGCCACTTGCACGGCTTTGGCGTCATGTGCGGTGCATCCGTGTTACATAGTGCTGCCTGCCTGGGGCACCTTTCCCACCGCCTCCATCGCCTGGGGTGCGAGGGAAGGAGCAGTGTGGGAAGAGGTAAGGTGGGGACAGTGGGGCTCCAGGGGGACATGCTGCAGGAAGGTGGGCTGAGCTGCTGCTGACCCTCAGCGGGGGACGGAGGGGGCTGGATGCCTGGGAGGAAGCCAACACGTCCCCGTTGGGTTGGACGTGTCCTGCACATGGCTCAGGGCTGAGGGGAGCTGTGCAGAGGATGTTGCGATGGGCCAAGGGACTGGGGGTGCATCCACTCAGGGGGATTGGGGCAGGCCTGGCTCTGCTGCATGGCTCGCACCCCCAACCAGGTGCTCACCCCTAATCCCGAAGCAGGCTTTCCCCAGCACAATGGTTTGAGACTGGTGTTAACGCCAGTGCAGCGGGTGCCTCGGGGGTGCTTCTGCTTCAGATCAAGGCAAAGGGAGTGGGGGTTTGTCAGGAGACACAATCACGGGGTGCAGTCCCTCAAAACAGCCTTGGAGCCCACATGGAAGTGAGACAGAGGAAAAGCCATCTGCTGGGGTCACAGCATGGGCCGTGTGGGCTGCAGAGGCCGCTGCGCTCCCTGCCTGATGGTGTTACCTGGGATGGTCTCGTTGGGCCCTGTGCAGAAGACCTTTTTGACAGGGTCACCGTTGATGGTGAACTCCTCCCTGCACGTCCCATCTGCTTGCGTGGGCTTCACATACACAAAGGGCTCTTGGTGGATCGTCACAATCTGCAGGGGAAGCACAAGTGTCCACTTGTCTCCATCCCACTCCAGAGCTATCTCCTCCCAGGTGGGGAGAGGGACCTTCTCCCAGTGTTACCTCCTGCTTCTGGCCATCAGCTGTTCAGGGATTTCCTGAGCCCAGCACTGCAGCTCTCAGCCCACCTACCCTGCATTAGCTTATTTAACCTCCTTTTGAACACATTTCCTTCTGCCCTCTGCATTGGCCAACAGCAAAGGGCTCCAGAGCTGAACCACATGTTGGTCAAAGGATCCCATCTTGGTCAAAGGATCCCATCTTTCTATTTGTTGCAAACCGTTGCTGTGTGCCTTCTGGCTCCCAAGCCATGAGGAACAGTGACCACCTTCCCCTCCGCCCCTTCTCTGTTGCTGTCTCATATCCCCTTTCCATCTGTCTCCTCCCAAACCAAACGGTTCTCCCCTGGTGGTTTGTCCCCAGCTGGAAGTTGTGCTGCAGCTCCGAGCACCTTCCAGCACCTTGTCGGAGTGGCTCTGCTGTAACCACTCTGAGACGGCAGGTGCTGGAAGCTGCAGGGGCAGCAGCAGAAGTGGGGGGTGGATGAAGTCACAACCCCTGCTGCCATGTGCTGTTACCTTCAATTTGGTCGACATCTGATAGCCTTGAGGTTTCTCAGTTTCTCCCCCTGGCCAGATAATCTTCCGGTCATTGGTCAAGACCTGTGATCAGCCCGAGGAATGAGACAGATGAGCCTGTGGGCAGACACACTGACCCTCCCCTCCCGCCCAGGCTGCCCAGGGCTGTACGTACGTGGCTGCCGTTGAAAATCCCAACCTGGACCAGTTTGCGGTTCTGCAGGTTCATGATGCTGTAGTTGGCAAACTTCCTGTCCCCATCCTCATTGAATTCTACCCGGCCAGTGACGCCCTCTGAGTACTTGGAGGACATCAACACCCTGTGAAAAGAAACACAGTGGGGCCAACACAGAAAACCTGTGGTGGCCACTGGGAGATCTAAGAAGGGTTCAGAAGGCAAATGCTCTCTCAGTTGCCTGGTATGACCCATATGGCCATTACCCTACAGAAGTCCAGTCAAGGCCACCTATGACTGGTTCATAGCTTGGTGGGCATCTGCTCCTGGTGGATGCAGTCTGAAGAGCCGTATTTCCCAAATGCTGCACTACCCTACCTGCTGTCATTGTCCCCTCTTTTCCATCGGATCAGTTCCAGTCCCCTATGGAATGGCTTGGCCCATACTTCCATACCACGGCACCCAAGGAGACCTTCTTCTAGGTGTCTCTTGGGAGCTGCATGCATGCCACAGTTCCTGCTGCTTCTGCCAGCAGTAGCAGCCCATCACAACCCCAGTAACACCCCAGCAGGCACATGCACCACCAAGGGGAGAACCAACCTCTCTGAGCCCTTGAAAGATGACAGAGAAAACACAGAATCGACTGGGCCCCTTGTGGTGCACCACAGAGAACAACATCACATGGCTTGTGCCAAAGCTTGTGTCACTGCTTTTCTAAAGAAAGCTTCCCACTCTGCAGGTCCCACGCTCAACAGGACCCAGTGTACAGAAGGAGCATCCTGCAGGACATCATGATCATGTCTGCAGGGAGCAACCCCCAGCACAGGACCCCACTGCTAAAACACGGGGCCAGGCTGCCCTCCTGCACAGGGAGGGCACTGCTGCCTTAGCTAGATCCTGCCTGCAGAAGAGGCCCTTGTGGCTCCAGCATCTGCAGAGATGCAGCACAAAACACCATGAAGAAAGAAGATCAGGTCCCAGGGACCATATGCAGCATCTGCCCATCACACCACCCGCAGCAGTGAGATCAACACACACGTGCTCTGATCCTACACCACATGCCTTGGTTTGCTGAGACCACACTACCTGAAAACATGGCACCAGGGTTTGCTACAGCAGAGAGCAGTCTGCCCCATGCATGGAGATCTCCTGTCCCCAAGCCCTGCCAGCAGCCCAGAAACATCCAGCAAGAAACGCGCCTGCAGCACTGGCAGACATCTCCCCCTACCCTGATTTGGCAGAAAACCTCATTTTCCCCTCTCCCACCCACACTAAGTTCCATCCCTTCATGTCCCCAGAGCTGTCCTCTGGGGAGCTGTCCCCAGCTGATCCCAGCTGTCCCAGCATTGCCCAGGGCAGCATGGGGTGGCAGGGACTGAACCAGTGCCAGGCACCAGGATGGTGCCCGAACAGCCTGGACAAACCAGGGCCAGAGCCTGAGCCCGTGTCTTGGCTACTCTTCTAGGACAGATGTAGCTCTCACATTGCATCATGCAGGAGAGTGCAAACAGTCCTGTGCCACGTGCTGTACTGACAGATGCTCTGCACAAAGCGACCGTGCTTCCCTCCTGCACCTTTTCCACATGCTCCCACCTTTTCCAGCTCCCTCCCCTAGAAGGACCCTTCCCCTGGGGATGCAGAATGCATCCTTCCCAAAATACCTCTTGAAAAGGGGCCCTGTTTTCCAAATGTTGGTGTTGCCCACGCAGCCCCGCGGTGGGTCGGTGATGTTCTCCTTTTCAAACAGGTCGTGCACAGCCTGGGCCACCACTGCAACAGCGTCACTGATGTGGGCTGATTCATTCTTCCCGTTGATGAGCTGCAAACCGATGACTCCTGCCATGAGTAGAGGAGCAGGTCAGCCCCACTGGGCACCACTGTCACTCCTACAGGCAGGGTTTGCGGACAGCAAGCACACAGTTATGGGGCTGAGGTCCCCTTGGATGCCTGTCTGAGCTCTGGGCAGGGGCAGGTGGCTGCAGTGGGGCTGGGCTGGCACCAACCTGCATGCCCCAGCAGAACAGGGGACAACAAGGACACAGAGCCTTTCTCCCAGGTGGCGTTCATCTCGCAGGGCCCCAGCCAGCTGGATGTGGGGCAGGGCAGCGTGGCCAAAGCCCTCAGGCTTCTGCCTCCACATGCGGGCAAGGGAGAGCATTGTGTGGGACCCACCACTCCCTCGGGACCACCACGACATTGTGTTTCTCCGGATCACTCATCCCAGCCCCAAGCAGGCTCCTCCAGCAGGCCTGGCCAACAGGGGGTAGGTGCCTCCGGTGGGTGCCTACCATCAGGGGCATAGCGCAGGGCATTGCCCGAGATCTCCCGTTCTCCCACCAGCCACACGTAGCCGGAGCCCGTCATATTGAGCATGGCTGCTGATCTGTACACCGTGGCCGCATCATCCTCGCTGCAATGAGAAGAAGGGAACAGCACTGTGGCTCCAGGTGCCGATGGCCCCCTTCACACTGTCTTGCACCCCTGGGAGCCCCAGGCAGCCTCCTCTGATCCCCTCTGGCCACTGGTTCTTCTGGGCAATGAGTAATTGCTTGATGCAATGGGAACCTCTTTCCCAGCATCACCTAATCCCGCAATACCCCAAAAATCTGGCCTGCTCCTTATCACTCACCATGTAAAAACCAACAGGGCCCACACCTTTACAGGGGGCTCAGGATACATCACTGGTACTACCGCTGCACCCACAGGTGCCAGTGCCTTGCAGGACATCCAGGCACCTCCACTGTGGCCATGGCTGCAAGGTCTCTGAATGGCAGCGCACCCCGTGCAGTAACTGGGATGTGGGGCCTCAAGTGGATTTTCTCCCATGCTCCTCAAAAAGAGCGGCGTGCCCCAAATCTGCATGGACTCCAGGGCTGGGCAATGTTGCAAGGGGGAGCAGGGGATTTGGAGCAGGGGAGAGGAGGGAGGGCTGTGCGGGTCTCACCTGGCAGAGAGGATGATGACACGAGCCTCCAGCTCCTTAGCCTCCAGCAGCAGCGACGTCACATTTTTGGTCCCGGGGTCAAACTGAAGCACTTTCTCAGCCTGTGGTTAGTGTGAGCAAAGCTGGTTAGTGCAGGAGACTGAGGACTGTTTGTGAGAGCCATGCTATCTAGAAAAGGGTCAAGAAAATTCATTAAACTGCACAAAAGTCTGCTAAATAAGATTGGTTACAGATATTTTTTTTCTTTTTCTTTTATTTTCTTTTCTTTCTTTTCTTTCTTTCCTTCCTTCCTTTCTCTTTTAAAGTTTTGTTTTATTTTGGTTTGATTTTTTTTTTTTTTTTTTTGCACTGTGCATGCAAACTGAAGTCAATCAAGACCCAAAAAGAGGCGTGCATTGTACAGGAAAGAGAAAAAGGCTTTGAAATGCAATTGAAAACTCAAACGAGTGTTGTTTTTCAAAAACATGGGAAATGAAAAAAAAAACATATTGCACAGGGTTAACCTTTGGGAATAAAAGTGAGCAACTTACACCAAGGAACTGTTTCCTTTGGGGAGGAAAAGGGGTTGGTTCAACTTTCCAAAAAAAAAAAACTTGCAAGTTAATTACTGGTTCACATGCATGTCTCAAAAAGAAATCCTTCCAGGGTCAGCTGGCTAGGTTTCCATTCTCAAGTCCAAACCAAACTATCTCAACATAAAAACGTGCTACCAAGAAACATAGTCATGGAACTTTTTTATTTATTTTTTTCTTTCTTTCTCTTTTCTTTTTTCTCTTTCTCTTTTTCTTTTTTATTTTATTTTTTTTTTATTTTTATCTTTTCTGGTGGCTGTGGCTATTTTTCATTTGCTAGTTAGGTTGGTGGGCGGCGTGCATTTCCATGCATATATACCTTGGGTCCTCGCTTGTTGTCATAGGAAAGTTGGTCGAGGTTTTCATAGTTCCTTTTTTTACTCTGATGAATAATGTGCACAGAGAAAATATGTAGACACAGAAGAATATTATAAACAGTTGAAAATGACGTGTAGTAAAGCAATCCAACATCCACCTCCTCCTCCACTGTTTGCTAAAGGGTCTCTATAACGCTGGAGCTCGCAAAAACCACTATCAGGAGAGAGTGCCTCAGCTCTCGCGGGAGCGTCAGGGTGCAAAGCCGTACTGGTTAGAGCAAGCCTGAGTGCCACAGCTGTCGCGGTGCAGTTGCATTTCCCTTGTGGGACTGGGGAATTCTTCAGCAAGAAATTTTTATCTTAAGCTCAGAAACAATCTACGCATCTCTAAGGGCCTAAGTGGTGGGAATTCCATGGAATTACTGTGGAAGTAAAGGACAAAATGTTGTGTACGGAAAGTGCTGGATAAACACAAACTGTTACTATCAAATTGTTAGCATCACTACCGTTACTATTACCATTACACTCCTGTTCTCCCTAAGAGAGTTTGCAGCATGTGAGGAGCCTCAGCAGAACTTCTCACCTCCTGCAAGGAGGGAGCAGCTTTTTGGAGCTCTGTTGTCATCCAAAAGAGAAAGAAAAAAGCTTGCTATGTCCTGTGTTAGCTCAAAGCATGGCAGTATGAAGCAATGGTGATCATGGGATGACACTGCAGCTTTTACCTGGTGCTGGGGGGCACCTGGTGGCTCTGCTGGAGGCAGGGTGCCCGTGGGGCTGCTGGGGTGCTTGGCCTGTGCAGGTGGTCCTGTGGGGAGCAGAGCAGGGGGCCTGCCTCTCCCCTGCCTCCTGCCTGAGCAGCTCCCACTGTGTGGCCCCCAGGGACCAGGGGCATGAAACCTGCTTCTGGAGGTTTTTCTCCTCCAGCAGCATGCTGCAGGCTGATGGTGCCAGCTCCTGGGGCTGTGACCCCAGCAGCGCACACAGACCCCCACACGACACCCCAGGCCCTGTGGTCCTCCCAGTGCCACGCTGATGGGGTCTGCAGGGCAGTGCCAGGCAGCCTTGGTGGGACAGTCTGACCCCTTCTTCTTGGCCCCTTCCCACCCCAGCTGGGCATCCCTGACCTGTCTGTGTGGGATGCAGGACACGGCTCTATTCCACCTCCATTTTGCAGTATCTTATGGCAACTGATTCCTGCTGGGAACACGATCCTTTGCACTCCCATAACATAAGGGTTCCATTTCCCAGGTTGTTCCTCAGGCAGCCAGGTTTAACCTCTGTGTCTCTCTTTCCAGACTAAACTGTATGCTTCCTCCTGAGCTCTCGGGCCAGGCTTCGACAAGGTGCTCTGCCAGGTGTCCCATCTGTGCAGCTGTGTGATCTGCCCTCTCTTCTCCATGGGCACTGTCTGGCAGACTTTTCACTGCTCTAAGAAGTTGGGTTCTTGCAAGGAAAAGAATCTGAGGGGGAAAATCTGCTCCAAGCCAGGCTCTGCCTTCACTTCTGATGGCATCCACAGTGGGATTTTCCGCAACTGCTTCTTCGAGTCTGCTCCAATTGCCAGTCTCCTCCACAGCCTTGGAGGAGAGCAGAGCTGCAGCAGCAGGACGGCACGAATGCTCTCCAATGAAGAGAGACTGGCCACTTTCCCTCAGGCACCATCAATTTAGCTGGAAACTTGGTCATCCATTCTGCAGCCTTCAGACACGGTTGCCCTCATGTGCCTGGGATGTGCTGGCACCTAGACTAAAGCTGGTCAACAAAGCGAAGCAGAGTCTTGGGTCCACCACAGCTGGACCTGATGGTACCTGATCACCTCTGCCTCTCCCTGCCTCCATCCCTATTGCAATCACCAGAAACGTTGCCTCTCTTTTCACTTTTTCTGTGTGGTCCCACAGCACTTCCCTGCTCTTCATCCCACGTTTCACTCAGGGACCCACAAATTCAAAATTCACTTTCCACCAGGTTCTCCAGCATTTGTTTAAAAATTACCACTTGCATGAACACCACCATCCCAGAAGAAGGGAGCTGGCACCCCAGGGACCTTCCACCCCCGACTTGGACAAGCTCTGAACTTCACAGCATCTGGTACCTCCCTGAGCCCAGTCAGTGCTGGTGATTAGTGGGCACAGCAGAGCTGTGCCGCTCAGCCAGGGACCAAGCAGCAGCCCCTGGTGAAGAGCTACTGCAGACACCTCAGTCAAGACTTGCACATGGGTGTGCCAGTTCTGAGCAGGGCTGGGTTGGTCAAATGCTGGGCTCCAAGAACCTGCTTGAAGTACATGTCCATGCCTGAGGAACAGCCAGGGCTAGTGCAGACCCCAGAGACAAGCCGTGCTAGGGCCAGGTGAGCCTCTCACTCACTACAGGTCTCCCAGGTCCTCAGGGGCTGTGATCCAAGCAGTGAGGAGTTCAAGATCAGCTCTCCTGTCTGTTGTCTCCTCAGGATACCCTGGAGAAAGTTGGGGAGGGGGCTGGGGCACCCCTTCATATTATGAAGAGTTGGCACAGTAGTGGTTATAAGGGCAATTAGCAGAAGAAATGAGGAAGAGAGGAAAGCCCTGAGAGGAGCAGCTACCACCTTCCAGACCAGACAATCCAGCCAGTTTGACCAAAGCAAGCTCAAGGGAAAGAGAATCAAGAGCTTGTGGCAGACCCCAAAGGAAAGACGCCATGACCTACCACCACAGAGCACAAGCCCCATTCTGGGGATGGCCGGGGCATCCAGAGTAGCCCTGCAGCTGCCAGGAGATACCAAGAGATGTCATAGATTCAGCTCAAATGCAGGACAGATCTGAGGACAGATCTGCTCTCCCCTGCCTTTCAAACCCAAGGTCTCAGTGGCTTTTCTGTTCAATGGACAAGCAAAGAAGAAACACACCCTGTGCCCAGGAGCATTTCACAGAGCAAGCAGAGCGGAGGCGTGAGAGGGAGCAGCAAGAGAGGATGCACAGGAGCTGCAGGAAAACGGAAGGTGGAAACCAAAAGACAAAAGATAAGGGATGATGGACTGACAGCGGGAACAACCACAGTGCTCCCTGGGTGAGGGACACTGTGCTGGAAAGAGGCTGTGGGGAGGAACACGGTCCTGCCGTGGTCCAACAGGGATGCCTTTGGAGGCAGGAGGATCCCAGCGTGGTCAGTGGCACACTGGAGCCTCACGATGGCCCAGGCTGCAGCGAGGGAGGAACTTCTTGGAGCCCAGTGCCAAAACCAAAAGCCTGCCGGTCAGCTCAGTTTGTGCCAGCCCATGTCTCTGCACCAGCATTTCCTTTGCTGGTTTGACAAGAGATGAGGAAGAGCTGGTCGCAGCTCAGATGCCAGCTCCAAGCACGAGAGATGCCTATGAACACTTCTCAGCAGTTGACTGCCAAATGTCAAGAGGCCACGGCTGGGGCAAGTGAAGATCAGATTGTGGCCATGAGCCAGGAGGGAGCAGGAAGGGATGCACTGCTGCAGACCCAGCGGTGGGCTCAGGATCTGTTCCCCCGGAGGACCTAGTGCTGCCCAGAGTGAGAGGGCGTGCTGGGACTTTGCTCCATGGGGCAGGAGGCTCCTTGCTCTCCAGGTAGGTGTCTGC
Organism: Anas acuta; assembly: GCF_963932015.1. Classification (NCBI taxonomy): domain Eukaryota; kingdom Metazoa; phylum Chordata; class Aves; order Anseriformes; family Anatidae; genus Anas; species Anas acuta. Next base: position 1,192,106 of record NC_088998.1, read on the forward strand.
CTTTGAGCCGCTGTAGACAACCAACTCCCTGTGTTGTCCTCCTCTGCTTGGCCTGAATGCTTGCTCGGTCCCGTTACTCAATGGCAGTAGGTCTGTGGCTGTCCTGCCAAATTTCTAGCAGGCTCAGGGGACCTGAGCCTCCCTCCCTGCTTCCCTGCATGCAGATGCCGCACACCTCCTCGGTAAAGCTGCTTCTGCCAGCCTCAGCCGCACTGGTGACAGCATGAGGCGCCAGGAAAGCAGCATTTAGCATGTGCTTCAATGGAGATGGGAACAGGGGCATCAGCCTAACACCTTGGAGCTGACAGCTGCACAGAGAGGTTGTGTTACACCTCTGTGCAGCCATGTGCCGGCCACCCTCGCCCCTCCTAAGCCACTAAGATGAGCTCCAGTTAGCCAATTCAGAAGCTGCTTTCTGGGTTGGTTTGGCACTGCTGGGTCTGGGTGGGCCCCTGGGTGGCTGTAAGTGGGGCAGGCGCTTCCCTAAGCTGAGTGACTGGTCCTCTCCTTAGGTGGGACTCTTGGGCGAGGCATTTGCAGAGCTCCAGGTTATCCTTCCCTTCATTTTGTAGTTGATTTACATGTAGGAGATTTTGACCATGGCAAAGCAAGTGAAATGAATAAAGTACAAAGTTCTGTCAGGTACTAGTCAGACACTGTTGATGCTTTAAGCATGTTAGCCATGTTACAATGGAAAGAAAAGGTGTTTTACATACAGAAATCTACATACATACAACAGCCCGAGACTTCTAGTTTTGTTGTTGTTGCTTAAACAAAGCTACAAGACAATGTTCAGGAACTGACCTTGGACTCTCTCTCCTCCAAGAGGGTCTCCAGCTTCTTTTGTGCAGCACGACCTTCGTGGTCGTCGCTGACTATCAGAATGACGTGATTCCAGTTGAAGACTCTCATCATCTCAAACCAGACGTTGGCCTGGTGAGAGTATGGTGGGACCGTGCGCAAAAAGGACAGGTGGATGCTCTGCAAGGAAGAACAAGAGCTAAACATAGACTGGTGTGGGTCATCTGCCAGGGTGCGTCTGGGGGACCGGGCAGGGCTGAGAACGCAAGGCCAAAAAGGCAAAGCAGCAATTTTGGGTTGTCCTGGGGGTTGCACACCTTCAGCTGGTTCCTGCGCTCCTTTCTTTTGGCCGAGAAGAAAACCTTGGCTACAATTTCATGCTTTGCTGTGGTCTATCCAGTGCATGGGAGAGAGGGTTTTTGCTTTGTGGCCCGTAAATGCTTGGTGAAAAAAACCCTGTCCAGGAATGAACTGTCAAAAATATTCAGTGCAAATATAGCCTTTGCTCTTTGCCTCTTTGCTCTGTCCAAAAATATTACAGAGCTATGGGCATCACAAAGAAAACAAATTGCCTTCAGAGCATGGTAAGGAGCAGCTGCAGATGCCTGCTATATATGCAGGTATGTAGCAGGCACTGGTCAGGAGAAAAGCTCAGAAAAGCAGTTTTATAATACGCTGTTGGATTGTTTCTAGGTCAGCTTGTTCTGCAGCAACATGCAGGAGGAGTCAGTGCTGGACTCCTGCCCCAGCTAACCTATCTGATTTGGTTGAAGACATCATTATGGTTGGATGATTGAGCAATAGCAATTCCAGCCTAATTAACTACAGCACTCTTTGGGGAGCAATTGCACCAAAAGCTGCAGCTGACAGAGGTTTCAAAAAATGCAGCTTCTCCAAAAGGCCCTAGAGTCAGATATTAGAAAATGGAAGTGCTTACATACAGCATGGATGCAGCTCAGCAAACCAGCTCTGCACAGGAGGGAAGCAGAGGTCTAAAGCAGGAGGGGACAGAAAAGAGAGCATCACAGTATTTCCTTTTTTAGGCTGAGATGGCCCCCTGGACCCACCAGGGCTTGTCCAGAGCTGCTCATCTAGGGACCTGACCCAGATGGGTCACAAGTGTCCTAACTCTGCCATGGCAGCTCAGGCTGGGAGGGAAAAGGCACTGTGTATATCACGGACCCAGGCAGGAGGAGCAGGCAGACCAGCCAGTGCCTTTTCCTCATGCACGGCACAGTGATGAAGTCCAACCAAAGCATGCAAGCACAAAAAGCAGTGCACAGCTCCTGTCCCGGCCACATCTCCATGCACTGGGACATCTCTGGGACAGTGGGGCTGCTCGGCTGCCCTGGCCCAAAGCGTGGAAATGATGAAGGCAGCAGCAATATAACAAAGCCTGGAAGCACTTCCTAATTATGGAAGGACAGGGAAAAGCTGTGGCTATTTAACTAAAGGAGAAAAGGAATGAGGAGAGCCATAATAAGTGCTACAGAGGTGCAGCTTTGTATGACTAGCACAAACATTCCCAACCACGTGCAGAGCATGAGAAATACAGCTCACCCTGTAAGCCCAGCACTGAAAAATGGGATCAGGAAGAAGCCCAAGAGGGACAAAGTCCGACAAGAAATGTGGTCTCCATGCAAGCATGGCATCTGAGCTCTCTTTGGTGGACACTTCCAGGCATTTCCAGGTCCAGTTCCATACCTCAGGCCAGAGGCACCCATTACTTGCTGCAGGTTCGGGCATATTTACTTTCTGAGGCAGTGTCAAAAAGGTCATGGGCTTGCTATGAGGGTATCTCAGATCTTGGATTCCAAACTGTCATTTTTAAGCAGGATATTGAAGAAAAGCTAATTGCAAATGCTGAGTCTGGATTTCAAGATGAACAATCCCGTCTTTGTACCCTGCTTTTGAAGAACCTGGGACTCCTGAGCTTCTCTGCAGGGCCCAAAGGTCAGTGGAAAAATGAGAGTAAATTCTCCCAAAGGTTAACAAGTCCAGCTCATGATGTGCAGAGGCCATTGGGGATCATGTTTTGGTGCTTTGATAACCTCTACCACAGCATACACCCTGACTACCCACTGCTTTTCCCCTCAGATTGGGCACACAGCGAAAACACTCCTCATTACCAACCAGCAACTCTCCTTGCAAGTCATTTTGCAGGATTCACAACATTTGCTCCCCTCTGTGCCTGCCGGGCACAGGGTGGCTGGGATGGGCGTGTGGGAATTGCCTGCAGCAAGCCCAGGAGCAGCTCCCTGCAGCACCCTCCTATCCCCTGCCGAAACGTGGGAGCTGAGTCCTGCGCCCCCTCGCTGAGCTCTGCTTCTGGGGAAAAACGTCTGCGACTGAATCCAGGCTTCAAAGCAGGATCACCCTGGTGGAAACCCAAACATACTGGAAGTGATCGTGGTTACGAGGCTGGGGCCAGAGCCCTAGGAACGGTAGGGTTTTAGTGCTGCTGACTTTGTTGACATGAGCACATGTGAAGAGAGCCGAGGTTCAGGAGATGCAGGTGTACGTGGCTGCATGTGGGGCCACCGGGTACTACACGTGTGTCCACATAAGGACCACGTACAGGTCTGTGAGTGGAAGGGTTGCTGTCTTCTTTACCTCTCTCAGCCTAAGGACTCATTGCAGCTCCCTGTCCATTGCTGGGACAGTCATTTTACCTGCAGGCTGCAGGAAACAACATGCTCTGCTTTGAAAACCTGTGGGCATCATGTGGTCGGTCCCCTTCCCAGCAACACACCCCAAAACGGAGCCATTGGGCAATTTCAAGGAGACTGACAGAAATCCCAATATAGAAAGGTACCAATTATGCCCAATCAATCAGCTGGGTACTAAAAAGCCTTGTCCAGTGCCTTTGTGGAAAGGTCTTGGGCTATTGCACTGCCTGCTCTGCTCATCCTGCCCACCCCGCTGAGACCCCTCCTGGAAGCTGCAGGCGCGGGAGGAAGCTGAAATAACTCTGCAAGAGCTCGGATGTGTGCTGGGAGGGGTTTCAGTGGGGGCAGATGTGTGGGGAGCTCGGGTGCAAATGCATCGTCCTCACCTCCTCTGATGCACGGACGGGGTGTCCTTTGGGAGCAATGGGGTTGCTCTGGTCCCCTCCAGCTTCCGTCAGAGGCTGTGGAAAGCTCTGCTGGGCGGCTCCACCACTGCCAGCAGCACTGGCTGCCGCTCCCAGAGCCCGTCACCGGCTGCAGCTGCCCCTGCTGATGGCTGCGCTGCTGGGAGGAGGCTGGGAGCCCCCCTCCTGCCTCTCACATCACTTCTTGTTCAAGTCCTGACCCTGACACCTCAGCCGAGGTTGGGGGGAATTGGTTTTGTCCCCATTTGCAGTGCAGCTTCTCGCCTTGATTCACACTGTTGCTGCTGAGCATCACTTAACAGTGAGGCCGGTAAAAAAAACAATAATAATAATTTAAAAAGAAAACAAACAAACAAACAAACCCCCTCTCTCAGTGAGCAATAACCCCCTGAGACAGCATGGAGTGAGATGAGAAAAAAGAGGGAAAAGTTGTCCCCAGAGCCGGGCTGGAGAGACAGGCAGACCTCATCTCAGTCACCAGGACTGGGTGCTGGACATTAACGTGCCTCTCCCAGTGCAGCCTGCATAAGCTCCAATTTTCATCTCTTCCAGCAGCAGAGCAGGTCTCAGTCCAGAGCTGCCTCTGATCCCCTGCCCCACTGCCTCTCCAGGGTCCAGGTGTCAACAGCATTTCATTTTTCTGGGTGAGGCATAAAGGAGATGTGAATGTCCCAATCGGTAGGACTGCCGGCTGTAATCCCATTTCTGCAGCAAGCAGTTCTTTGAATACCAGGAGCAGTAAAAGCTTGCTTCCCTCAGGTATCATCACCAAGGACTGGCTGCAGCTTGTGGAGCGCTGCGCTTCACTGGAGATGCTCCGAAAGCATCAAAAAGAACTGGGCAAATCTGTCTTGCTGAGGCCCACGCCTCCTCTCTCAAGCAGTTTAACCTTGGGAGGACCATAATTAACTCTGAGACTTCAACCCCCTGTGAAATTTAGCTAAAATTGGCTGATGCCTTCAAAACCAATCAGGAGCATGCACACGAAGTGATCTTGCAAGCTTGTTTCCATAGAAACTAAACCAAAAGATATAATTTCCTGAATTAAAACAAAATAGCAAGCTGATCACTGGAAACCAAAAAGGGAAGCAGCTGAATGTCCCAGTGCTGCACCAGCCTGCCCTGCACAGGGTGGGCAGAGCTTTGCACAACCCTCTCCCATGCCTTCACCTTTTTCCTTTTTCCTTCGCTCTTCTGTGCCCCTGAGCGCCTGCCAGCCAAACGCGCAACTTCCTTGCTCCTCTCTCCATCCATTCTTTGCCCGTGACCAAACTCCTGCAGGCATCACCCCTCTCTGCAGGAAGGCAGCTGAGCGGGGACCAGCCCCACAGGGATGCTCGAGAGGTGCCAGGGAAGGGCACCAGTCCCTACATGTGAGGGCACCTGTGGCCCTGCGCCTGCCCAGTGCCCCCCGTGCATCCCCCTGCCACTGCCATGGGTCCCTCCTCTGGCTCTGAGGGGAACCGGGTGGTGTTTATCAGCAATTTTTTTGCGGATAACATTTTGTAAATAGGGAAAGATGGTTGGGGATGTCTGCATGGGAAGCTCTCACCCTCTCAGGGTGAGCTGGAGAATTCAGCACAAGGTCACCCTCTGGAAGTGGCAGCTGATCTCTGCTGGCATTACAGGTCCAGCCCTCCCCCACCCCACATCAGCACGAAGGAAATCCCCCTACACGTCCCGGCTGCCTGCTCCTTTGGTCAGCCAGCTCTGGTATCACCCTTTGCCCTGCCCCCTCCCCTTTCTGCAATGCCTGGAGGGACCCCAGCAGGTCCCCAGCCCTGCCACTGCCATGGCCCTGGTTTGCTGGCCACCCTGCTGTGGCTTTACCAAGCCCTGCTGCTGCTTCTGCTGAGCATCGCTGCTGGCTGGGTTTCTGGGAGCTTCTGCTCCTCCTCTCCTGAAATTTGGCTTCATTTAGCATGTGGGCAGAGTGACTATTTTTGCACTGAACATTTGCATTTGTGAATATTCAAAATTTCCAAGCAAAGGCCTATGATTCGTGCTTTGGAGCAGGCCTGCTGTCACGCACTAAGCCCGTGCAGCTGAACAAAACCCTCCACAAGGCTGCCTTGGTCCAGGGCTGTGATGGCACCTGGACAGCCTGGCCCTGCTCAGCTGCTGCTTCTGCTTTTTCTGGCCATGCCGTGGTTTTGCAGAAGGGCTGTGAGCTGAGAGCATGCAGCACCAGAGCATCTCAGAGCACACGCCAGGGCATGGCCCCAAATCCCGCACAGCTGGAGCACATCCAGCATCAAGATCGATGTGTTTCCACGGGGACAGCAGAGGGTGGTTTGAGACTGGAATCTGAACCTTTCTTGAGTGCTGCTCAGCCTGAGCCATGGGATGGTTTGGGTTGGAAGGGGCCCTAAAGCCCATCTGGTTCCAATGGGGAATGGAGCAGGTACCCCTCCCACCACCCCAGGCTGCCCACAGCCCCATCCATCCTGGCCTTCGTCATGGCCAGGGAAGGGGAATTAGCCTCAGGATAACTTATTAGGCAATTCTGTTATCTCCTTTGCCAATAGCACATAAAACCTCTTGCCTATCCGCAGGTCCCCCCGCACCTGGGGAGCACCCAGGACCCCCTGGCTGCCTCTAGCGAGCAGGGCAAGAGCAAGTGCGAGCATTTGGCTTGGCTGAAGAGCAGCGAGCCCAGCAGCCTGGCAGAGAAATGCTGCAGAAATCATCCCACAGTATGTAGGTCAACACTGGCAGCTGCAAAAAAATGATGTACTGGGGATGCAAGAGAGGGAGGGACCTGCGGGTTTAACCAGAGAGGATGGATGGACAGACAGACACATAGAAAGTGTTTAACATCATTAACCCTCCTGAGGCACTCTCGATTTACACCACACGTATGAGGTACTAGACTAGAAACATGCATCAGTTACCTTATCAGAATATATAGACATGCGTGTTGTCAGACCAATGACAGGGATCCTGTAGAAGCCAGCTGTGTATGATACGGGTGTTGGTGTTAGGTGATCGTTGGGAGCAGGAGGGTGACTAACTAATATTGCATAGACCTGCAGGACAGGATACACGACACAAACATTATTTCACAGGAGCACATCTGCCATCGAGTGTGATTTTCCTTTTCTGCAACGTTAAACAGCCCCACGTTAGCACAACAGCGGCATTCAAGTAATCACCATCAGCAAAGCCATGACTGCGCCTGGGAGCCAGGGCGCGGTGCAGGGGTGCAGTGAGCCTGCCGCGGCTCGGAGGGGATGGGTCTGCTCAGGGCTGTGTCTTGATGGAAACGCCGTGCCGAGCTGCTCGGCTAAACTAATAACTTTCATGGATTACAGATTAAAGGGAAGCATCTCCCTTACAGTCACACTGTGTAATGCGATTTCTTTAACCACACATTTAATACTCGGTTGTAATTCCCCTCCGAGGACTATTATGAACAAAGTGGTCAGCTGGGACTCAGAGCCGGAGGAAGAGCGCAGAGCCACAGCGCAGATCAGCCATCTGGCCCCGAGAAACCAGAGAGCCGGCATGGGGGCATTGGCTCTCGGGCGCTGACAAGGGATCTGCCCGGAGCATGGGCAATGGGGTGCAGGGGATTGGGTTGTGCCAAAATGGGGAGGGAGGATGTCAGCAACATCCTGCTGTTCTGGTGGGCTGGGATTTTGGTCTCCAGCAGGATCATGTTCGGTGTCAAACCAAGGGGAAAGGAGCTGTGTAATCCCTAGGGGACCCTTCGTTATAATAATGCACTTTCACTGCACCAGGAATGTCCCCAGCTGGTGACAGGTCTCCTGCCTGGGTGAATCGATGTAAGGACTGATGTCCAGGAACAGATAGCCCCTCTTCCCTCCTCCAAACATCTGCCCAAGCCCCCGGATGTTCTGTGCACCCAGGCTGGTTAGGTAGGATGGGAGAGGAGGATGAAGCGTGTCCAGGGAAGGGCCTGGGGACTGGGTGGGTGGGATGAGGGCAGATCCTGCTTGGTGCTGGAGGGGAGCAGGCTGAGGGTGCAGAGAGAGTT